>NC_141691.1:145911886-147112886 GCF_964263255.1 Lissotriton vulgaris
GTCAAGCAGGTATCCCTTTATATGGGTGGCTTTTTGGATTTTTTGAACCATTTCGCATGTCTCAAGGTCTTGAGCCAGATCCATAGCTATTGTGTCTTGTGGGTCGTCGAAATGGAGGTTCAGGTCTCCCAATATGGTGAAGTTGGAAGCTGAGCTGGCGAGGTTTACAACTGTTTCTAGCAGTGTCCTATGGAATTGTCCTAAGGATCCTGGTGGACGATATACTAAGAGCCCCGAGAAGGAAGCTGAGGGTGACAGGGTGATAGAAAAGTGGACGTTTTCGCAGTCAAGTAATGGGCTGCCTAGCAGGTGACTGACAAACTAGATGTTCCTTATAGAAGATGGCAACCCCTCCTCCTACATTCCCTGTTCGGTCAATGTGCTGAATCAGGTAGCCCGGAGGCACAGCCTGGACAATGTCAGGGCCTGAGCTGGGTCCTAACCATGTTTCTGTGAGAAACAGTACATCCAATGCCGAATCATGTAGTAGGAATGAGATCTCTAAAGCATGTTTAGGCAGGGAGCGGCAATTCAATAGTGCCATATTGAGCTTATACTCCGATTTCTGTCTATTCTCCGCTGGCTTAATCAATTGGTAAGGACAGTATCGGCATTGATATCGATTTTGTGCAGGGTCTAACGAGTGCTTACACAAGTCGTTAGGAGAAATAGTGGAGTCTCTTAATTGCAGGAGAGAGGAGCGCGAATATGTGACTGGAACTGGCGTGGAAATGGCAAGGGTACTGGTCCCTGGGCCCGTCCTGGCGCGGAAGGGCGCAGACGGGCAGGACTCTGGCATGACTCCGGCGTGAGTCTGGCGCGTCCGCAGGTCGCGCCCGCTGCGCGGAGGGAGGCCGTACCCTTTTATATGCAGCTAGAACACCACAGAGCGCTTAGTCACACCCAAGATGGCCGCTGTGAAAACTTTGGCTCCCTGGGACCAACTCTCAGCGTCAATGCTCAGCTGAGAGTGGCCCAGGCAGCGGTGAGATGAGGCTAAGTATCTGGCAGGTAAAACGCTTATTAATCAAGCAGAGTGACAAACACAAAATAAAGTAAAGTAAAACGCTTATTAAATCAAGCAAAGTTAACAGTGGCAAAGCTTAGGACACTCGAGAATTTTAAAACAGATGAGGGAGGACCTTCTGGCATCCGCCTCAAGAGGGTGAAAAATGCACAGCTTAATCAGGCACCGAGAGAGTAGATGCCCCTTTTATATGCAGCTAGAGTGCCACAGAGCGCTTAGTCACACCCAAGATGGCCGCTGTGAAAGCTTCGGCTCCCCGGGACCAACTCTTAGCGTCAATGCTCAGCTGAGAGTGGCCTAGGCAGCGGTGAGATGAGGCTAAGTATCTGGCAGGTAAAACGCTTATTAATCAAGCGGAGTGACAAACACAAAATAAATTAAAGTAAAACGCTTATTAAATCAAGCGAAGTTAACAGTGGCAAAGCTTAGGACATTCGAGAATTTTAAAACAGATGAGGGAGGACCTCCCGGCTTCCGCCTCAAGAGGGTGAAAAATGCACAGCTTAATCATCAAAAACAAAATGCCTCAAAAAATTTAACACATTCTCAGAAAATAGGGGGAGGAAGAAACAGGAATGAGGAAAAGGTACGAATGGTGTCACATCACCTATTGACGTTCTGGCTATGACTCCTTGGCTAAACAAGTACCCTGACCATGCCACTGCTAGGATGTTACTAGAAGGCTTTTTGTATGGTTTTAGGATTCCAGCAGTGGAGTACAGAGGGACACCAGAGTGTAGAAATCAGCTGTCTGTTAGGACCAATCCGGGGGTAGCAGCGGCCAAAATTGCAAAGGAACTGCGCCTGGGCAGGATAGCGGGTCCGTTTGATCACATTCCTGTGCACAACTTTGTTTGCTCACCACTGGGCGTGGTCCCGAAGAAAGAGGAAGGGGAGTTCAGGCTGATTCATAATCTGTCAGCGCCTACAGGCACTTCACTAAATGACGCCATCAACGAAGACAATTGTAGCGTGAAATATGCCTCTTTTGACCAGTCAGTAAATATGCCAAGGCTTCTGGGGCCAGGGGCCTTGCTGGCCAAATCAGATATTGAATCAGCCTTCCGGCTACTGCCTGTACATCCTCTGGATCACCACCTGCTAGGTTTTTCATTTCAGGGCAAATTCTACATCGATATGTGCATGCCCATGAGTTGCTCTGTTTCCTGCGCTTACTTTGAGATATTCAGTTCATTTTTGGAATGGGTTTTAAGACAGGCAACTGGGCACCAATATGTCATGCACTATCTGGATGACTTTCTCTTTCTTGGGTTGGCGGTCTCCCGGGAGTGCGCGTGGACATTGCAGGAATTTTGCGTGCTCATGCGGGCTTTTGGGATCCCTCTGGTGCCGGTAAAGACAGTGGGTCCAGCAACAACAATAGAATTCTTAGGTATCGAGTTGGACACAGTGGAAGGTTGTTTTAGGTTACCTAAAGACAAAATACAGAAATTTAGAGCAGCACTCCAGCAATGTTTGGCAAAAGAAAAGGTAACACTACATCACCCTCAACAGACAGCGGGCCAGTTGAACCTTGCACTCAGGGTAATACCCATGGCACAACCATTCTCCCGCTCCATCTCACAGGCTATGACAGGTCTGCAGGAGAAGCACCATCACACGAGACTGTCATCTGAGGTCCGCCAGGACATGCGGATTTGGATCGCATTTCTGGAGGGTTTTAACGGCAGGGTAGTGTGGCCTGGTCCCCCCACAATGTCTGCCTATTTAGGTTTATGGACTGATGCGGCAGGCAGTGTGGGATTTGTGCCATACTCTGGAACGAATGGGTGGCTCAGCAGTGGCCGGCTTGGAGGGGTGAGAGTGGTCTGACAGCCAATATAGGTTTCCTAGAATTATTTTCAATCTGGGTTGCACTGGCTGATTGGCCTCAGCAGTTGTGTAACCAATCTGTGATTTTCTGGGCAGACAACTTGACAGTAGTGGAATGTATCAATCAACAGGCGGCCAGGTGTAAAATGATACTCCTCCTGTTGAAAGAGATAGTGCTGTTGTGCATGAAGCTGAACATACAGTTTAAAGCTAAACATGTCCCCGGGGTGCTAAATAATGCAGCTGACGCACTCTCTCGCTTCAAGATGTAGGTTTTCAGGGAACATCTACCATCTGCAGAGGCGACGCCAATGCACTTCCCGGAAGCACTCTGGCAGATTGGTGCCCCCAGCTACAGAACCTTGTGGCAGCTAGCCTAGCGCCCAGGATAAGGAGGGCATATGAAGGTGCGTTTTGGGACAAGATTGGGTGTAGAACTGGGATAAGTCAGTAAAATTCCTTCAGTACTTAGACACTTTGAACAAGGAGGAGCGTTCTTTGGCAACAGGGCTGGACACCTACTTGACCCGATACTGTCAAACCTTCCCTCACTTACCTGGATAGAAAATATCCCTGTATGCTGGTCAGACCATTTGCTTGTTAAAGCCTATCTTACTATACCCAGTGCCTCTACAAACCCAAACAGGTCACTGCCTTCTCTGAGGAAAAACTGGAAAGCTCTAGACATCTCCAATCTCAATACGTACCTTAACTCCTACCCCCCAAATAAAAATTACAACATGGAAAGCATTGCCATGGCCACCCAACTATGGCTCTCCAACGCGGCAGAAGCTTGTTTAACTCAAACTAAGACCAAGGGGAACATACATCGTCCCCCTGCTCCCTGGTATAATGACTCTCTTAGGGAAGAAAAAACTAGATGCAAGGCACCTGAGAGAGAATGGCGTAGAGATTTCGATCCTGATAAAAAAAACAGGCATCATACAGCAAGAAATCTCTACCACACTGCATGTAGGAAAGCTCGCACTACATATGTAGCTACGACTATAATGGAAGCTACAAATAAATCTAAAACGCTGTTTAATACAGTTAAAGACCTCGCAGGGGCTCAAACTACTGCTCCTATGCGACCTTTAAACATGAAGAAATGCCAGGACTTAGCTCAATTTTTCTCTGATAAAATTGACAAGTTGATTACCGAAATAGATAAAAACACCTTGATTACTGCCCCAAAGGAAGACTGGGAATATATTCCATCCATAAATCAGACCCTCCATAAATGGCCTCCTATTACAACAGATGCTCTCATTTCAATTATGAAGACGATAAAATCTGGCTCTCCACAGGATCCCATTCCCATCAAGATAATAAAGTCACTTGACACGCCTGCCCTCAAAATCATTGCGGACACCCTAAATTCATCTTTAGAGCTTTCTACAGTGCCAAAGATATAGAAACATGCTATAGTGACACCATTGTTAAAAAAAACTACAGCTGATCCGGATAAATTGACCAATTACAGGCCTATTTCACTCCTTCCTGCTTTTTCCAAATGCTTGGAAAGGCATGTGCATTCAGCCCTGACACTTTTTTTCTGAAGAAAATGCCTTACTCCACCCCACCCAGTCAGGTTTTCGAGCAGGTTTTTCCACAGAAACTGCCCTATTGGGCGTTTCTGAAGTCATGAGGAAACTCCTCGACGATGGTCAAACGGTTGCGCTTATTTTACTTGACTTAAGCGCAGCCTTTGACACTGTATCGCATAAAAGACTGATCGCTCTATTGGAAAAAAATGGAATAGGTGGAAATGCACTGAAATGGATTAGATCTTTTCTGAGCAATCAGACCTTTCAAATATCATCGGCAGCGGCATGTTCGGGAACTTTCAATTCCCCTCATGGAGTACTGCACGGTTCCATCCTTAGCCCGCTCTTTTTCAACTTATATCTCAGACCCCTAGCGGATCTAGTGGAAAAGGCGGGTCTAACCTTCATGTCGTATGCCGACAATTCTCAGACTGTGTTTTCATTATCTAAACCCCAAACTTCTTCTACATCTCTCCTTAAAACTGGCCTGCTATCCATTTTCAACTGGATGTCAACTAACCAGTTGAAATTAAATGGAGATAAGACGGAGATTCTCCTTCTGGGCAGGCAACCAGAGCTTTGGAACTCATTACATTGGCCTGCCCAGATGGGAAATCTCCCGACACCGGTGCCACAGGCTAGAAATCTGGGTGTAATCCTGGACAGCACATTGTCCATGAAACAGCAAGCCAATAAAGTAGTGAGCCTCTGCTTTACCATCTTGAGATGGCTCAAGAAGATCCTTTGGATGCTGCCTAGCCCTATGCAGAAAACGGTGGTCAATGCCTTAATTACATCTCGGCTTGACTACGGGAACATACTGTATTTAGGTGCAAATAAATCTGTCACCAAAAGACTGCAGCTAGTACAAAATGCGGTTGCTCGTCTTCTTTGTGGCATACCAAAAATCAGCAGTGTGTCACCTTACCTGCGTGAACTGCACTGGTTGAGGGTGGAGAACCGCATTACGTTTAAAGCCCTAAACTATATGTTTAAAATCAAAGCAGGCACCGCTCCTAAATATCTGCAGGCGCTAGCTTCCCCCTACATCCCAAATAGAAATTTGCGTTCTAAAGCTGCAGAAAAATTCTGTGTCCCCAGTTTTAGGCTGGCCAGGATGGGAGGCAAATCCTTTTCCTACCTGGGTCCCGTCATTTGGAATTCACTCCCAATTCAAATACGCAAAGAGCAAAACCCTCTCAGATTTCGAAAGGAGATGAAAACCTGGTTATTTAACCAGTAATCTGATCACTTACGTTGTCTACACTTTCTACCAGGCTGTGTGTTAGGCGCCGGGAAACCCTTTTTGGGTAGCTGTTGCGCCATATAAGTTGATAAAATAAAATAAAATAAAAATAAACAGCCAGGCGGCATGTGGCAGCAGTTTCTTTCTTTGCGCAGATCAGGGACACCAGGGACCCCACGAATAGTTTCATTGTAAGAAAGGCTCTCAAGGGGTGGCAGCGCCTATAGACAACAGCCCCGGATACAAGTCAACCGATAGGTTTGGAGCAGCTGGCATCATTATTAACTGCCCTGGGTGGCATTTGCAGATCACCAGGAGAGGCATTACTGTTTAGAGCTGCCTTTGCACTAGCTTTTTACCAGGCATTTAGGGTGGGGGAACTAGTGGTAGGCAATAAGCAAGATGTGCTAGGTGGGCTCCAGCTTGAGCACGCAAGGATACAGGGTGATGCACTGTTAATTACCATTAAAAAAATCTAAAACTGATAAAGAAGCTCGTGGTGAGGGTTGGTACTTCATTGGGCGCAAAGCAATCCATGCTGCCCAGTAATGCACCAGGAAGCCTTCCTCCACCAAAGGGTTGGTCCAGTGAGGGGGACACTATTAATGCATGCTGACGGTACTCCTCTAACCAGGTTCCAATTTAAAAGGGTGTTGGCCACGGCTATTGACAAGACTGGTTTAGATCCAAAGGACTTCGGGACACATTCATTCCGAACAGGGGCTGCCACAAAGGCCACAGCTGGAGGGTTACACAGTAACAGTGTGAAAAGAATTGGAAGACGGTCTTCTAATTGTTACAAGCGTTATGTGCGGCTGCATATGTTGCAAAGGTGGCAAGACAACTGTAGACTGATGCCTGTCCTGTTTGTTTGCTTATATTTCAGTTTCTCAAACCTGTCACGCAGGAGGGAAACTGCCATCAGCCCATCACCAGCAAGATTCTTCACAACGGCGGCCACATTCACAGGACAAGGGTGCACATGTTGTATGGGTCATTGGTCATTCTTATGTACGGCGTGTTAATTCGGTTTTCCTTGCAGGTAATTACAAACAGAGAGCTGAGCAGGAGGGTTTCAAGGTTTCATTCCATGGTAGAGGGGCCTCTGCCTCAGTCAGTTTAGGGGGTTTGTTACAGATCTGTTGAGCAGACACAGTCGTTATCTTGCATTTGGGCGGGAACGATCTGGTAAATGTGGGGAGAAGGGTCTTGATGGAGGAGATAAACTCTGAGGTAGGCTGGTTAGCTAAGACAAGCTGGGGCTGCGCCATGGTTTGGTCCCAGATGATACCCAGATTCAAATGGAGGGGTGGAGATTCTGTAAAAGCGTTGAATCACTCGGTACAGAGGATCAACAGGTAGTCGGGCAACTACGCTGGCCTGTGGCGGTAAGGTCATGATTGGAGAGCAGTCAATTTAAGGTCCTTAGGGGGCGGCACCATTCTTTAAATGGGTCGCCCAGGGGGAGGGACAAGTGGTCTCTCCTAGAACTCCGGGGGCGGTACATCGGTCGGCTGGATGGGTGCGGGGGAGGGGGGAGTCACACTTTCTTTAGGCTGGTTAGCCACCCCGCACGGGCACAATGACGCCACTAAACGGCACACAGTGCAAGGGCCCCCCACTTGTTAATGGAGTTCATGGAGCGTACGGGGGTAACCGGGGTGGGGGGAAGTACTCTCTCGGTAAACGGACCCTCTGCGCATGTGCACTCCTACGGGAGGGCATGGCTGTTTGATAAGGATCTGACACCAGTTAGCGACCTTGTCGTTGGCCCAATTAGGATACGCAGAAAAATCATTAATGTGTGATTATGATTCAGATATTAGTTTCGGACAGGAATACTTTGTATTAGAAGTATGTTAAGGTTAGCCATCTGATGTCTGTGTACATGCATTGTAATCTAATGTCAAGTACGTTTTTCTGCGTAGACAATTGTGTAAATAATGTTTATTTTAAATTTGTTATTTGATTTCATGTTTTAATAAATACGGCCTGGGGCTTATATGACCCCCCCGCCTCCAAAGAAATCCTCTCTCATGTCCATTTAATGAATGTTGGTTTCACAAGGCGGAGGAGGGGGATGTTCGGTAGTCCCTGGCTATATGGGCAATACGTACAACAAAATAGGGTTTAGGGAGGAGCAAAGAATATTTTAGGGATGCTACGTAGGGTTTAGGGGGAGGGACATGCACCCACCTATAAAAGAACAAACCCATTCCTATTCATAAACTGCGCTTCTAAAACTTCTACAGCCAAAAAGTTTTAAATGTGTGCCAGCTCTTACCTGGAATAAGTCCAGCACCACACATGGCCAATCACTGGTATTGCAAGACCCTCCCATATTTAAAAATGGGGGCAGGGGCTTAAAATAACACTCAAGAGGGTAAAAATAAATAAAATTAATTAAGTTCAACTTTTAAAAAAACATCTATAAATGTAATGTTAAAAAAGTATGTACAAATAAAAAATAAGTACTATTTTATTATGAAATATTTTAACAACTTATTGGAAAAAATGCAACTTTAATTTGTTAAAATATTATTTAAATGAGTTCTAAACAATAGATTTTAAATAAATACAAATATTTTACGTTAGGTGAAACTTTTTAAAATAAATATTTAAGAAATTATTTTTATTTAATATTTAAATGATGAAATATTTAATTCAAAATTAAGTTGCTGTTGCTGTAGCATTTTTGCTCTGCATGTAAAATAAAAATATAAAATTCATTAACATTGTTATTTAACATAAATATATTTTTAAATAGTTGAATAAATCTTTAAAAAATGTCCATGTACTTTACCATATGGAAATCTCAGCCTGGTAGGCGGAGACCTCCGCCTATGTGTCAAAAACTACTAGCATTAACTTTACACTTGTAAATTTGGCTTGAGCCCCATTTCAGGGGGTGAAGACAAGTAATTTATACTCAGAAATGGTGAATAGTTAAATTCACCATTCACTACAAAGTGTCAGAGTAAATTTACATGTGTTGATTTACTCACATGTAAAGTTACCTATGTGAACAGGTCACACAAAGAACAAAAGAGCTGATTACGAGGCTAGTTAGACGGGCGCCCGACCAACATCATAGTAGGAATGGGACCGACCGACAAGGAGTATGAGAACCCACCCACCATATTACGATGCGACCGCCAGCATGGTGGTCGGAAACATACCCATTACCATTTCGGCATAAGCTGATGGTCAGAAAAGTGTCTCAGCGCAACCCGCAATGGTAAAGGGTATGTTTACATGGCACAATGTGGTTCCTGCCACATGATGCATGGATGTTTGTGGGGCACCACAGGTGCCCTCCATGCCTCATAGCAGAGGCTGCCGAGGGACACAGGCCCTGCTAGGGCCCCCAAAGTTCATTTCTGACGGCCTTTCAATGGTGGTCAGACCGCCATTGAAAGGCTGGCTGAAAGGGACATCGAAATCTCCATGGCGGTGCCTGAGCAGGCACCGCCCTTAGAGTAGGGAATTACATTCTGACCGATGGTCGGATGGGCTCCTGGAGCCTGCCAGAACTGTCAGTCGGTCCCTCCGCCCTGCCTCCGACCGCCGCGCATCTTAATGCGGTGGTCAGACTACGGCACCAGATGTCGGTCATGAGTATGATGTCGGTCATATAAGTATGATGAGATGTTGTGTGGTGGTGTGTCGCTGCATTAGGTTAAACTAGGTTACCTAACAACACTTTACACTGCATCAGCCGCGCCCCATGCAGATAAGAGCGGTGGGGCGGTGGGGACGGGTAAGGGGGATTTCGACGGACAATGATGAGGGAAAATTAAATAAATAAATAATTACCCCTCGTCGTCTGTTGACATCCCCCTACCGCTCTTACCTGCGCGGGCAGCGGCTGCACTGCATTACGCTTTGTTGTGGCGAGTTACTTTTCATGAAGGAGCAGAGCAGCGAAGCTCCTTATGAGACCCTCATGTTAATACTTGCCTAGTTTGACTTGAATTTGTAAGTTTGGCCCCTGTCCACGGACAAATTATGCAACTTGCAGTTCTTCAAAGTGAGGGGAACTGAAGCCCTGTGTGCTCCCATGGCGCCCCTCAGCTCCTGTTAGGTGAACTGACGCTTTTGCATGTCATTCAGATTAGCTTTTCTGACATGAACGAGCCTTGCCCCCTTTGAAGCATTGGCCCTATCAGAAATATCTCTGGCCAGACAATAACATTGTTTCATGCAAAAATTCCAGCTTGGATACAAGTGTTGACATACCTGATTTTCAGCATAGTCAGAAATGCCAAGGTCAGCCTAGCGCTGAGATTCCTAATGGCGTTTCTGTTCCACATGGCATTTCTTCCAGATGCCCGGGTCTGATCTGTGGTGGCACAAACCCTCTGCGGATGGCTTACTTAGGTCTAATGTCAGACAAGGAACGCCAATAAAATATTAAAACTGAAGGGCTTGCTTCATTAACAATAGATGTAATTATGCAGATGAGTTCAGAAAGGCCTGGGTAACGGCAAACAGTAAGCAACTCTAATGAATGTCACTTTTGTTGTACCACAATAGGCCACAATTACATTCACATTTGCATTTTTATCTCCGCAAACACTAATGGCCAGCTGCCGGGTATATGTTGCCTTCTGCCCATTCCCCCTCCCCCTCCACCACCCCCATTCAGAGGCTTAAATCAGACAAGGGCCCCCCTTGTGTTTATTTTTGTAACACATGTAATGTGTGTGCACATTTTTGACAGCCATTGCTTTGGTATCTCTTCGTGAACATTCGACCACATTTGAATGGTGCATGGTTTGTCAACACAACCAGCTAACCAAGAACATTTATTTCAGTGTAAAAATGGAGTTTGCAGGATGGAGGATGAGCGATGCCAACAGACAGGGTCTCTCCCACCCCACAGAGTGTTGATGCCCTAGGCAAAAATAGTACCCCAGGGCGCCTCATCACAGACCAGACAGCCTACTTCCAGCCGCGTGGTACACACTGACACACACAGGCACGCGCACAGGTACTTCGCACATACGCACAAATGAACACATAAACAAATCCGCAACTTATTTACATAAGCATTCTATGACGAAACACATTATGTAACGAGGAGTGAGATCCGGAAGCTGTGCGCGCTGAATGTTATTTATTATTAAATTCAGATTCATCAACTTGATGCCAGGCATGCATTAAATAAACACTGTCATAGCATGAGACACTTTTTGATTATGTAATATTATAATTCCTGCCCAGAAGCAGCCTTCTCATTTGAGCACTCAATAAAAGCAACATTTATAATCAGTAAAATATATATGAATGCAGAATTGAAATTTACATTTGGGCTTAGTATTCAATAAAGGTTCAAACAAAATCGGAGTTACCTTTATTATCACACGAAAAATATGTACTGAGAGGGAGTAAATAAAAAGCGGTGCCTCTATTTCTGTAAAGAGCTAATGGTTTGGTGTGCAATAAGTGAGTGGTAGCAACAAGGATGTGATGAAAGGGCTTCCTTTTATAAAGGGATCTTGCCACACCCCTGCACTTACACCCAGGGGGGCAGATTTACAATAACTGGCACATCCCCAGGGATGCGCCAGTTATTGTGCGCCGCAACTCCGCCACCCATGGTGAGCCGCATTTACGATGCGGCGCACCATGGGGCAAAAACGGCACAGATGCGTGACGCATCTGTGCCGTAAAGGTGGCGCATTGCTGGAGTTGCGTTGCAAGCACGACGCAGCTCCAGCAAGGCTCGGGGGTGCCCTATCTGTCCAATCCTGCGTCAAGCCTTACGCCTGCTTCAAGCAGGTGCAGGGTTTTGACGCAGCATTGGCCTAAAAGTGGCTGAGTGAAATCTTGTAGATTTCACTCAGCCACTTTTGCGAGGCGCACCTGCCCCGGAACGCCCACCCTGCGCCGGAACTCCACATGTGGCGCAGGGCTTTACAATGTGACGCATCTGCCTAGATTCACGTTGTAAATGGGTCGCAGGGATGCGCCACGTTTACGCCGCCGTTGCATGACGCAAACGTGGAGCAAGTCCAACATAAATCTGCCCCTAAGTGTCTGAGTGTGCCAGGTTATAGGGCTGGCTCTACTCGCAGAAGACACACCCACCCCCAGCTTCCTTTACCGCGTCTCCTTGGTGTGAAGGCCTGTCTGCACAGGGTACCACCAAAGAGGAAGCCTCTGCATTGCATGCTGGAAAGGAGGCATTACCAAAGACTTCTTTAAGGAGGGAAACTAGGTCTCTGCCTAATTAGCCAGAATTTGTGAAGATGTGCTAGACTTCGAGTGCCAATGGGTCTGGTTCCATAAAAGTGGAAAATTGTGAATTATGGGTAAAAGAACATTCAATTTCTATAATGCATTGTTTTGGGTCTGTTTTTACCATTCAGAGGGTTCTCCAGGCTTTGTGAACATTAGAATTTTGTTTGAAGCTTTGTCAACATTAGAACTTTTCAGTTCTGATACAGAGTGCTCAGTCATGGCCCCAGCTTTACGTACCTGTATTCAATAAGTATTATTTTGTGTAACTTCTATTCAAGGAACCTACTGTTCATATTGAAAAAATTTTTCTAGAGCCACTGTTGTGCTGATGTAGTCAAGGTTGACATCTAGGGGGATATTTACAACATAATGTCGGAGAGCAGCGTTACTCCAAAATTAGTAACGCAGCATTCCGACATTTTTAAAACACAGGGATCCGCCGTATTTACAAAAATACAGCGCACCCCTGTGTTTCCCCTAGTGCTGGCACTAATGAAGCGGCCTAACACCAACGCACGCACCCACGTGCCATGTTGCAAGGGTGCCTGCGCTGCAGAGGCGATTAATTATGTGCAGGAAGGAGAAAACACCTTCCTGCACAAACAATCTTGAAAGGAGATTTGCTCTTTCTATGTGTGATGCAGAAAGAGGAAACTTTCCCCCAAAGAATAAGTATTACTGCCCTTCCTCTGGGTTTTTTCTACAAACCAATCTCCAAGACGAGAGGAGTAGGGAATGGCTCAATCTTAACGCAAACACGTTTGAGGCACTATCCCTCCTTGATGCTGTGGACTGACAACCAACCTGTATAGTTAAAAGAATGTTCAGCCCGGAGAAAAGACTCAGTAAGATTCATTCAGGGAATACCTCTAGTTTGCCTCAAATGCTGCGAATTCTGACATGACTCTTGGTGAGGTGGTGCAAATATCTCCTTTAGTCATTCTTGGTAAAAGTTCTGTACCAGAGAGTTTGGGCTCCAAAAATAATGTTCCTTTAAATCCCGGTATATTAGTAAACAATCGTCCTCCAGTTCAAGCAGGAGGACTTGTACTCCTAAGTTCCAACGAGGCAAGAACCTCGAGGGGGTCACCACTCAGTATTGTCTTTTGGAACATAGCTGGCCTACGTCCAAAGGTCAGTTATGATGAGTGGCTCACCTTCTCGCTGAATTCAGCATTCTCTGTTTCCAAGAGACGTGGGCCGTAATACTTATTCATTTAAATGGCTATAAAAAATATTTTTCACCTGCGATTCCGTCTCCATCTGGGCGCGCAAATGGAGGCCTGATGGTGTATATCTCTAATCTTTTAGCAATAGGGGAAATTATCCCCTTAAAATTGGAGGCAAACTTTCCGATAATCACACTTGACATGAATACATTTGAGTTTTTCGTTTTAGTTAATTTTTATAATAACTTACAAAAAACCCAGTTGATAGACACTCTGAAAGAGATCCGCTATATCCTCATGGAACTTAATAACAAGAATCAAAAGAAAAGAGTTTCTGTCATGGGGGGCAGCGATTTTATTTTATCTCCGTGTGGCAATAATGACAATACAACCTGTAGCATTCAAGACGAGAACACCAACAACTTGACTCACTTTCCACACACTCAGAGTGGGGACTGTTTAAATGAGACCATATTTATTTTAGAACTTGCTCTGGCTAATAAATTAGTGGTCCCTCCAGTACCCCTGACACCGACCTTTAATGGTAGAGGAGCTTCTACTTGTATAGATTTGATCTTTCTGTCAAGTATTGCAGCATCCCTTATCTTGAATTTTAAAACCCATGATAATTTCTTTAGTGACCACATTCCCAATAGTATCACACTTTCTCTCCCGACCAGGCGAGAAAAGATTAAACAAATGAGAACTCACGGTGAAGAAAATGTGGTCCTGAAAAGATTAAATGGATACTCGCTTAAGTGGGAACCAGCTGATCCGGCTAAGATAACTAAGGAAGTAGTAAAGAATTCCATTAATGCTATTGAAAAATGTTTACATGCCTCCTCTACTCCTCAAGAGATTTTAGATAACTTCGCGGTTATAACTAAATCAGCAAAGGAAGCCCTATGTATCTATCCTAAAGGGAATAAGCGCAAAACAGAGGGCTGGTTTAACAGCGCTTGTACTAAAGCACATTCTAACCTAAAAACTGCCCTTCATAAACCAGAAAGGGATAAGTGAGAAATCATCCAACTTAGAAAAACGTATTACTCTGTAATCAAAGCAAGGAAAGCTGAACTGAAACAGGAGATATGGGCAGATTTTCATAAGAACTACTCGATTAATGATAGTACTGCTTTCTGTCAGGGCTTAGGGAAAACTATAAAATAGAAATAGCTATTGACGAATCATCATGGGTGGAACATTTTTCTCAGATTTTCGGATTAAGGGCCAGTGCATTAACTGACCAGAATCAACTGGGGTTGACTAGCTGTTTTCATAAACCCTCATTCACCCCTCTTGTTTTAGATTTTACGCAGTCCGAAATTGAACTCGCCTTAATGGCAAGTAAAGGGGGCAAGGTGCCAGGCCCTGATGGGGTCCCGGTTGACCTTTTTAAATGCAATATGGATCTTTGGATGCTAATACTGGTCAGGGTCTTGGAAGCAAAAAAGGAGATCGTCAAAACCCATCCTGTTATCGTCCCATTTCATTATTAGACTCTCTGGGTAAAGTTTTGGGGCGCATCATACTTGAGCGCCTTCAACAATGGGCTGACAATAACAAGATATTGTCAGATCTCCAGTATGGGTTCAGGGAGGGTATGTGTACCACTGAGCAAGTTTTAAATCTGGCATTATTAATGGGCAAATATGTGAATGTGAAGGGTGGGAGACTGCATATGGATTACGTAGACTTAACATCAGCTTTCGATTGTGTAAGCCATTCGAAACTTTGGGGCATTTTTTCAGAAATGGGCCTTGATCTCTCCTTAGTTAATTTCGTCCGTGAAATGTACTCAAATACCACGGCCAGGGTGAGATTTGGAGCGGGAGGGGAGTTGACAGCGCCGTTTAGGGTTGAGAGTGGTGTCAGGCAGGGCTGCGTCCTGGCCCCCTTCCTTTTTACACTTTATAGAAATGGCCTAGATGCAGCCACGTTGAAGGGGTGTCAGGACCTTCCCCTTCTTCAAAATCGCCCAATACCCGCTCTCCTCATCGCGGACGACGCTGTGATTATTGCACGAACTCCCCTGGTACTCCAACGGTCACTTAACAGATATAACACCTATATGTCTAATTTAGATTTAAAAACTAACATAAAACAAGAATGAAAATGTAATTAGGGGGTAGGACCAGCAGGAAATTTCACATGCTGGAGAGGCTTAGTAGTGCATAAAAGAGTGAGTCATCACAGAGCAGCCGCTGCCCTTCTTTGGCCTGAGGGAAGAGGATGCATTGGCAGTGCAAAACCTTCACTGTACGAGGAGAAACTTTAGCTTAGAGGCAGGCCTTTAAAAACAGCTACAGCAAGCAGTAATAGGTCACAAAAGTCCTGGCCAACCACAAAGGCTACATTTCAATTGTAATAAAGAAAGGTAATTGAGGAAAAGAAACTGCACAAAAAATAAGTATAACAATTGTAAATCATGTTGAAACATGGATTACTGGCCCCCCGGAGCTGGCCTGGCTGCCGATGCGTCCGTGTGCCATCCCTGCCCCGTGGCTCCCTCGTCTAGCAGCATGCTTAGCAGCTGCTCATGCCCCCTGCAGCCCTCCACGCTTTCAATCAATGCCGGCGGCATCGCTACCAGCAACCTTGTAAACAATGGTCACATGGTTGCTGGGAGTGAATCATGTGTGGCTATCAGGCCATTGCGAATGGAAGAACAGGCAGCTGGAGAAGTTTGTATGCCTCGCTGTGCCCGCCTCTGTATCAGCAGTCGCTGAGGTAGAGGGAAGAGATAGGTGTGCGGCCACCATGAATACTAAGCTTGGCATTCCACTCTTTATAAAAACAAAATACATTTAAAAAGAAAAGCATTTTGCCCGTGAGCATGATAATAAAGTTGCGCGGCCGCTATATGCACGTTATAAAACCGAAAGAAAAAAAAAGCGGCCGGGAAAGGATCCCTTTGAAGTGGCCGTGAAAGTGAAAGCAATTGGGGGGGGGAATTGAGGCCAGCGCGCACTGCATACACTGGGGAAGCCTGTGGGAGGGAGGCTGATGGCTTTGATGTGGGGAAATGCGCGTGCTTATGTTCACGTGAACTGTTTGAAATCCGCCCGATGGTTTGAGAACTTTTTTGCCTCCTATAATTCTCGACTATCCATTCCTTGCGGAATGGGATAGGCGAGACCTAAAAAAAACCTTTATAATGAATGTAGGGCCAAGGCATAAAAAAAGGAGAGACATTTTCATCAACAATAGCAAGGTGGAGAATACGAACTCGTATCCCTATCTTGGAATTTTAATTGATGATAAATGCACATGGAGAAAAGTTATAGAGGCCAGAAAGCTGTTATTGTTAAGGTCCACCTCGGCACTAGTAAGCTTTACACAGAGGCTAGGTAAAAGACCTCTGGCTGAGATGATTCAACTTTATCAGGCAAAATGTATTAGTACTGCCATCTATGAAGCTGGGGTGTGGTGCTACGTACAGGCGGATTCCCTACAAAAAGTGGAGAACAGTTTTTTGAGGTCCTCCTCACTGTTCCGCGAGGTACCTCAACCCTTGGTTGCCACCTAGAACTAGGTTTGCCATACATTACCGATACCATAAAAATGCAGCTAATTCTATTGTGGCAACGCCTTTGGTCATCTACTAAGTTAGTTTTTACTCAAAGCCTTCTGAAAGACTGTCTCGCACTCGAAAATTCTGTTAAGATTGGCTGGCTTCTATATGTTAAGAAGTTCCTGTACGACTTGGGCCTAGAAAGATATTATTATAATCTCCTACTTATTCCAGAGCTTTCGAGAAAAAGGTTGAAAAATCGATGCATGACTCATCTGGAAGATTTGTGTTTGGTCTCTGAAGCCAACAAAAACTCGGTCCAACACTTACTGCTGATCCAATCCTCTATGGCCATTCAGGCTTATTTAATCTGCAATCTGAGTGGTTATGAAAGGTTTCTGTTGACCCGTTTTACGTTTAATATTTTTTATCGATTGGTAACCTTTCTAAGCATGGGCGAATTTTGCGAATTTGCGATACGCGAATTTGCAGATTTGCGAATTCGCGATCCGCAAAATTTGCAAGTTTGTGTGAATTTGCGGATTTTTTGATTTTTGTCCGCGGGGCGCTTTGCGTGTTCGCTGGTGTTCTCGGGGCGCTTTGCGTGTTCGTGTTTTTTTTTTTTTTGCCTGGTTAATCACTGCCACCCTCTCGTTTTTTATGCCCTTCTGCCCTCTGTACCACTTGTTTCTGTGCCCTTCTGCCCTCTGCCCGACTCATTTTTTGTCCCCTTCTGCCCTCTGTCCACTATTGTGCCCTTCTGCCCTCAGCCCCACTTAGAATGGCGCCGGCAAGCTGGCAGTGCCATTCTAAAATAGCTACAAAGAGCTTCAACAGGAAGCACTAATAGATAAAGTAAAGCAGGTGCTCGAGTTGAAGGTCAAATTAAGTTACACAATCATTAATCACCCCAAGTTTGGGGTGATCAATGATTGTGTAACTGAATTTGAACTTCAATTCCAGCACCTGCTTTACTTTATCTATTAGAGCTTCCTGTTGAAGCTGACTTTTGTAACTATTTTAGAATGGCTCTGGCAGCTTGCCGGCGCCATTCTAAAAGAGTTACAAAAGTCAGCTAGAACTTTTGACCCAATCCGTTCCGCTCGTGGATTTTGCGGGAAATTCGCGAATCTCGCGGATTACGAATTTACCGTAAATCCTCAAAATCCGCGAGCGGAACGGATTTTCCGTCCATGCTAAAACCTTTCCCAAAACCAATGATTGGTCGAAGCTATTACCACCTTACCCCTGTGATGATGTCTCACCCCAATCTTTAATCCTTGTGGCCCTTTTTTTGTAAATTTTATGCAGAACCAAGAAAGCTCTGGTTAATTCTAATTTAAAAAATTTTAGGCTTACGTCAATGCCGTCCTGCCCTTACCGTATTACAACTTATGGACTCAGAATGCTTGGTTATAAATATTGTTAAATTCCTGAAATTCTGTATTGGCCATAGGAGTAACTTATAATTGAATACTATTGCACTTTTTACTCTGTTTTCCATTGTGTTTTAGATCGATATCTAATAATTTGTGTGGTTTTTAATAATATGTTTGTATATTAAGTTATTTTATCCGGACATACTTGTCTTTTTAAATTTGTATCAACTATTATCAATTTATTCGGCATCTATGTATGCACTTTTATGGCTTTTCTTAATTGAAACCGAATAAAGTAATTTTTAATTTGAATTTGAGATGTTATCAGTGATGTCACTGACCATGTCATGAGTGATGCAATACATGAGGTCAGAAGCAGTGCATTGCAGGACTGTAAGTTATTGTGAGCTCAGGTAACTATGAGTATGAGTGAAATGTGACAACTGAATAGAAAACAACAACCCTGCCCAGGTAAATATCAAGAGTCCCACTAGGGATCCACAGGTTAGTAGGTGGGGTGACTTCAAAGATACATCGGCGCCAGAGACTTTACTGGTATTTTAAGAACATAATTCTTTTATTGATATTTTTTGTATACGTTTTTTATGACACTATAGTGAGTGTATATAAGGCATATTTCATATATATACATTTATATTTTCATATGTGATAACACACAAAAACAGCAAGTGACTGTATAAACAATTTTAAAAAACTTTCCTAGGTATGTTCCACATACTCCCACACACACCAAAGCAACTCACACACAATCTGGGGTTCCCTTATTCAATCGTTCTCTCATTCATTCATACAAAAACATATGGAAGAGGGCACCCATGGCTACCATAGAGTAGAATACAGGTTATTTGCACAGGGGTGCAGATTATGGACATACAGAAGATGGTAATATATTCCGCTGGGAATATATAGCTGCATTCCAAGGTGTTTACGCCAACGCGCGTTTCGGTGTTAAGGGCCACACTAGGCCACACCTTCCTCAGGGCAGGGGTGTGTACAGGCGGGGAGGGGGAACAAGTAAGCAAGTATGTATGGGTAAGATGGCGTCTATATTCTTTTAAGTAGATAAGGAGTCCGATGGATCAGTCCGGGGGAGGGTATAGAAAACTTGACGTGGAGAGCGGATTTCTATATCCCCATCTCGAGTAGTAGTACTGAATCCGTCTTATTGCAGGGATGATTCAGAAAAGGGGGTGGTGATGAACAGAGTGTCTGAATTAAGCAGACCACTCTTACCCAGTCCAAAGATCAGGGCTTGATCCATCACCGTTTTTTAGCTCACTGCACCATCCCAGCTCAGAACTTGGCTATATGCAAATTAGTCTGACCCTGGGCCAGTGCATCATGGGAACAGGGCAGACCAAACTACCAAGCCAATTCTTATACTGGGAAGGAAACAAGCTTCCGGGGACCGGTTTCTGGCATTTCAGCCGTCTTCGGCCCGGCTTCCTTGAATCCTGATGGTGCAATGAGCAAGGGACTCACATCTGAGTATACCCTTCCACGCTTATGGTGGACAAAAATGATTCAGAAAAGGGGGTGGTGATGAACAGAGTGTTTGAATTAAGCAGACCACTCTTACCCAGTCCAAAGATCAGGGCTTGATCCATCACCGTTTTTTAGCTCACTGCACCATCCCAGCTCAGAACTTGGCTATATGCAAATTAGTCTGACCCTGGCCCAGTGCGTCATGGGAACAGGGCAGACCAAACTACCAAGCCAATTCTTATACTGGGAAGGAAACAAGCTTCCGGGGACCGGTTTCTGGCATTTCAGCCGTCTTCGGCCCGGCTTGCTTGAATCCTGATGGTGCAATGAGCAAGGGACTCACATCTGAGTATACCCTTCCACGCTTGTGGTGGACAAAAATGATTCAGAAAAGGGGGTGGTGATGAACAGAGTGTCTGAATTAAGCAGACCACTCTTACCCAGTCCAAAGATCAGGGCTTGATCCATCACCGTTTTTTAGCTCACTGCACCATCCCAGCTCAGAACTTGGCTACATGCAAATTAGTCTGACCCTGGCCCAGTGCATCATGGGAACAGGGCAGACCAAACTACCAAGCCAATTCTTATACTGGGAAGGAAAGAAGCTTCCGGGGACCGGTTTCTGGCATTTCAGCCGTCTTCGGCCCGGCTTGCTTGAATCCTAATGGTGCAATGAGCAAGGGACTCACATCTGAGTATACCCTTCCACGCTTATGGTGGACAAAAATGATTCAGAAAAGGGGGTGGTGATGAACAGAGTGTCTGAATTAAGCAGACCACTCTTACCCAGTCCAAAGATCAGGGCTTGATCCATCACCGTTTTTTAGCTCACTGCACCATCCCAGCTCAGAACTTGGCTATATGCAAATTAGTCTGACCCTGGCCCAGTGCATCATGGGAACAGGGCAGACCAAACTACCAAGCCAATTCTTATACTGGGAAGGAAACAAGCTTCCGGGGACCGGTTTCTGGCATTTCAGCCGTCTTCGGCCCGGCTTGCTTGAATCCTGATGGTGCAATGAGCAAGGGGCTCACATCTGAGTATACCTTTCCACGCTTATGGTGGACAAAAATGATTCAGAAAAGGGGGTGGTGATGAACAGAGTGTCTGAATTAAGCAGACCACTCTTACCCAGTCCAAAGATCAGGGCTTGATCCATCACCGTTTTTTAGCTCACTGCACCATCCCAGCTCAGAACTTGGCTATATGCAAATTAGTCTGACCCTAGCCCAGTGCATCATGGGAACAGGGCAGACCAAAGTACCAAGCCAATTCTTATACTGGGAAGGAAACAAGCTTCCGGGGACCGGTTTCTGGCATTTCAGCCGTCTTCGGCCCGGCTTGCTTGAATCCTGATGGTGCAATGAGCAAGGGACTCACATCTGAGTATACCCTTCCACACTGTTCATCACCACCCCCTTTTCTGTATTGTTATTGCAGGGATGGGCGGGATACAGGGAGACGGCACCAAGACGGCTATCGCTGAATCTACCTTTTCGAGTACGTGCGCGCAAACCATCTCTAACCTGCCAGAAACTGTCATCAGCATTTCTGCTGGACTGACGAGGATATCTGCTTAGGCTCGCTATCCATGCGTGCAAACTCCCTCGAACCTGCCACAAACAGTCATCAGCATATCCACCGGACCGACGAGACTATCGGCTCAGGCTCGCTACCCCAAGTTATCTTAATCCGAATGACAGAGCTCTTTTCAAAACTACTGCCGTACTGAAGGGGAAAAGGGAGCGTACCCCACTGAAACAGAAAACTTCCCACTGCTACTCGCCCCGTGAGCCTCTTCTCGTCGACCCGCCCATCCCTGCAATAAGACGGATTCAGTACTACTACTCGAGATGGGGATTTAGAAATCTGCTCTCCACGTCAAGTTTTCTATTCCCTCCCCCGGACTGATCCATCGGACTCCTTATCTACTTAAAAGAATATAGACGCCATCTTACCCATACATACTTGCTTACTTGTTCCCCCTCCCTGCCTGTACACACCCCTGCCCTGAGGAAGGTGTGGCCTAGTGTGGCCCTTAACACCAAAATGCGCGTTGGCGTAAACACCTTGGACTGCAGCTATATATTCCCAGCGGAATATATTACCATCTTCTGTATGTCCATAATCTGCACCCCTGTACAAATAACCTGTATTCTACTCTATGGTAGCCATGGGTGCCCTCCTCCATATGTTTTTGTATGAATGAATGAGAGAGCGATTGAATAAGGGAACCCCAGATTGTGTGTGAGTTGCTTTGGTGTGTGTGGGAGTATGTGGAACATACCTAGGAAAGTTTTTTTAAATTGTTTATACAGTCACTTTCTGTTTTTGTGTGTTATCACATATGAAAATATAAATGTATATATATGAAATATGCCTTATATACACTCACTATAGTGTCATAAAAAACGTATACAAAAAATATCAATAAAAGAATTATGTTCTTAAAATACCAGTAAAGTCTCTTGCTCCGATGTATCTTTAAAGTCACCCCACCTACTAACCTGTGGATCCCTAGTGGGACCCTTGATATTTACCTAGGCAGGGTTGTTGTTTTCTATTCAGTTGTTTAATTTTCCCCCATTTTCCTGCCCAGCTCCAAAAATCCCATTTGGGGAACCCCCTTCTATTATATTATGAGTGAAATGTGAGCCTAACTATAAAGTTTCTGTAACCTTTGTTTTTTTTCAGTGAATTTCTCCAGTTTAAAAAAAAATTCTATTTCCTAACTATAATATCCTTGTAACCTTTGGTTTCTTTAACACCTTCAATGCTATAGCAATTCCCCCCCGGTGCTGATAATCTATGAAGCCCATTGTTCATGACGAGCTCAGCTCGTCATGAGCACAGGAGCACTGTACTGCATGACGAGCTGAGCTCGTCATGAGCATGGAAGGGGTTATGTAAATTTCTATAGTTTTGAAATGTTATTTCACTTACTACAATGAACCCTGTAACCTTTGTTTTTTTTAGGCAATTTCTACAGTTTTTTTTATGTCATTTCCTAACTATACAACCCTGTAACCTTTGTTTTTTTTGTGAATGGTTCTTTGAGTGGGTGGCTGAGGGTCTGTGTGTGTTTATCACTGGGTGTGAGAGTGTCTGAGTGCATCTATGAGTGGGTGCATGAGTGTCTGAATGTGTCTATGAGTGCTTATGAGAGTGTCTGAGTAGGTCTGTGAGTGGGTGTATAAGTGGGTCTGTGAGTGGCTGTATCAGAATTTGAGTGAGTATGTTAGTGAATGCGTGAGTGCTTGAGTGTGGGAGTGGCTGTGTGAGTTGCTGTGTGGGTGTGTCAGCAGCTGCTTTAGTGAGTGGGCCACAATGGAACCACACCAGCCTCTTTATCAAAAAAAGTTTATAGTTTTCCTTAAAATATCTACCCAAGTGGAGTACTTTCTACCAGTTAATTACTAAGTGGTACCTCCTTGGGTAAATATCCAGTATGTATTCTATGCTACAGCTGCATATTGGAGCATGAGGAAACGTCACCAGAGATGCAATATGATTGTTCCGCATGTGTCTCTATCCAGAAATTTGTGATAACATGAATTTTTATACAGAAAATACAACAAGAGTACAACAAGGTAAATGACCACCAAATAAAGGTCCTTACTCCTAACTATCTGAAGTAAGTGCTTCTTTGTTATGTGGAGATGTCCTCATATTCCCCAGCATGACAACCCATCACCAAAAGCGGTGGGAAAAGTGCTGGGGAGCCTTGTGGTAAGCTGGCCATCATCCTGGCAAAATGCGGGAAGACCGTAGTATACTAATAAGGTGGACGGGGTGGGGCCAAACTGGAGGAGCTTCCAGGTGAGTTGCACATTTGCATACTAATAGTAAAGTAAAGGGGAGAACCATAGACTCTGCTCTCTCCAGGAGATGATAATAAAGAACTCATTCGTCACAAGCACTACAGATTGTGCTCCAATAGATCAACGATGCATTAACCTCCTTTGTGGGTTTTAGATAATTTTTCAATATGTAATTGCTGAGAAAACACACTTGCTTTGCCTACACCAAGCCCAGGAGTTAGGATCATTTGTCCTTTACTGAAATGGAACTTCAACTGGGACACCTGCTTTGCCTATATTTGTAAGTGCTTCCTGTTGAGGTTTAATTTCTGTGAAATGAGCATCAAGGCCAGAATGGAAGCTCACCTGCCCGTTTATCCAACAAGAGTGTCACAGTTTTGCACAAAATGTCTATACAACTGAAGTACTTTCTCCTGGTTAGTTAGTAAGTGCTACCTCGTTGGGTAAATGTCCAGTGTGTATTCTATACTACAGCTGTGTAATGGACCATGAGGAAATGTCTCCAGTGGTATTGCGTGCATTTGGCAATGTGATTGTTCCTTGTGCGTCTTTCTCCAGAAATCCGTGATAACATGAATTGTCTTAAGGAGAGGACAACAAGACTACAAAGAGGTCAATCTCCACCAAACAAGGGTCTTTTTTCTTAACTCTATGAAGTAAGTGCTTCTTTGTTTGGCGGAGATGTCCTCGTATTCCTCTGCATCAAGAATGCGTCAGTAAAATCAGTGGGAAAAACACTGGGGAGCTTTTTGGTAAGCTGCTCATCATCATGGCAAAATGTGGGAACACCATTGCATGTAAGGTTGAGTAGTATGGTTGCTAGGGGAGTGCAGTAATATATTGTTTATACTAATATTATTATTATTTTTTTATGAAATTTGGGTGTCGTGCACCTGTTGCGACCTGTTGCGTTGGGATCACGAATCGGGCATGGTTTCGACAGAAGTGAAACAGATATATAAACACTTTAAAGATTTTGCTTAAGGTGAATGATTTACTAATAAAGTAATAGAAGTAGTGTAATTATAGAGGAAAAACATTTTAAAGTTGGATTTAATACTTTTTGGGGAGTTGGGATACTGTCGCATACCGTGCTGTCACGTATTTATGGAGCCACGCCTAGGATGCTACTCCGGCGAAATTTTGACAGTAGTAAAACACATGTATAGACACTTTAAAAGTTTTTTTAAGTACGAGGTTTCGTAATAGAGTAATAACAGGTGCGTAATTATAGAGAAAATACATTTTAAATGAAGTTCTAATGCATTTTGTACAGTCACAACGATGCCGCGACATAAGCACAATGATGTTGCACATCCCATGTGACAAAGAAAGAAATGGATTTGATTGATTGAGCACCTTTGTTTCAATAATACAGGAAAACCTCACCCGTTTTGCTGATCATTTTTAGGAATTTACATGTTTTTGACACCACTGAATTGTCTTAAATCTTGTAAAAAAAAATTGGGGTGTTTGAATATTCATTTTACTCTCAGGAAGATGGCATCTGCTGCACCTCCAGAGACAACAATGGAAATTCGTTCTAGGAAGATGAACAGGTAAGTAATAGGAAAGAGAGCATAAACCCGGGAATTCTTCTCCATCCCAGCTCAAGGAAAGAAAGTTAATGCATGCAGGGGCTCTCCAGAGGGTCAAAAAAAAAAGATTTGTGGGTCGCAAGCAGTATTATGAAGCACCTGCGGGCCATACAATCTCCACGACTCTCCTTCATCTGCTGGAGACTGTGCTCAACCAGGCACCTCATCTGGTCCTGCTCTTACAAATGCTTATGAATGATACTTTAGCCACGTTCCTGAATTTGCTGCAGTGGGACAATTTTGTTTACAATGCAGGGCAATTTTTGACTATGGGAGAGCAGTCCATCCCTGCTCTGGTTGCCTCAATTAACACTCGCAATTGTTTGTTTTTTGTTTTCTTTTACATTTTTGGTACACGTTTTGTGCTTTTGCGTGACAAACACTATGTTTCCCATTTTTTGTGAATAAAGAATAAAAAACACACAAAAAAACAAAATTGTTTAGAAAATACGAGTTTAAAAAAAAACTTAAAAAATGGTTCATGTTAGAACCACTGATTCTGGCTTAAGAAAGAATAATTATATGATATCTGTAAGTTTGGAACAGTGTCAATATGTCTTATTCTGTGTGTTAATGTGTGAGTTAGTGCATAGATGAGTGAGTCATGTGTGAGTGAGTGACTATATGGGTGAATGAGTGCATGTGTGAGTGGCTATATGTGTGAGTGAGTACGTATGTGAGTGCCTGTTATGGGTTTGTGAGTAGCTATATGTGTGAATGAGTGGGTGCATGAGTGGTATATGGGAGAGTGAGTGGGTGTGTGTGTGAGTGAGTGACTATATGGGTGAATGAGTACATGTGTAAGTGGCTATATGTGTGAGTGAGTACGTATGTGAGTGCCTGTTCTGGGTTTGTGAGTCGCTGTATGGGTGAATGAGTGGATGCATGAGTGGTGTATGGGAGAGTGAGTGGGTGCATAAGTGGTGTATAGGTGAGTGAGTGACTTTAAGCGACCGATTGGGTGTGTCAGTGGATGTATGGGTGAGTGAGTATATTTGTGGTATATGGGTGAGTGAATAAGTGCATGAGTGGTATATGGGTTATTGCATGGGTACATGAGTGTCTGTATGGGTGATTGACTGTGTATGTGACTGGCTGCATGAGTGAGTAATTGGATGTGTCAATGCCTGTATGGGTGAGTGAGTGGGTGTGTGTGAATGGCTGCATGGGTATGAGAAGGTGGGTGAATAGCTGTATAGGTGAGTGAGTGGATGCATGGGTGGTGTATTGGTGAATGAGTGGGTGTGTCAGTGGCTGTATGGGTGAGTGAGTGCATGCATGAGTGGCTGTATGACTGGGGTGTGAGTGGCTGTATGGGTGAGTGAGGGGTTGTGTGAGTGGATATATGGATAATAGAGTAGATGTGTGAGTTACGGTATGGGTGTGTGGGTGGCTGCATGACTGAGTATGTGCATGACTGTATGGGTGAGTGAATGTTTGTGTGAGTGGGTGTATGGATGAGAGAGTGGATGTGTGAGTGACTGTATGGGTGTGTGAGTGGTTTTATGGGTGAATGATTGGGCAAATGAGTGCATGTAAGGGTGAGCGGGTGTGTGAGTAGCTTTATGGGTCAGTGGGTGCATATGTGGTGTATAGATGAGTGAGTGGCTCTGTGAGTGTCTGTATGAGTGAGTGAGAGACTACGTGAGTATGAGTTACTGACAGGGTGTGTCGATTGCTGAGTGAGTTTATGAGTGGTATATGGGTGAGTGAATAACTGCATGAGCGGTCTATAGGTGATTGAATGGGTGCATGAGTGCCTGTACGGGTGACTGAATGGGGGCATTACTGGCTGTGTGAGGGAGTGAGTAGGTATGTCAGTGCCTGTATGGGTTAGTGAGTGGGTGTATGAGTGACTGTATGGTATGTTACTGGATGTGTGAGTAGCTATATGGGTGAGTGAGTGAATGCATAGGAGACAAATGGGTGAGTGAGTGGATGTGTCAGTGGCTGTATGGGATAGTGAGTGCAGGCATGAGTGGTATATGGGTACATGAGTGTCTGTAGGGATGGATAAGTGGGTCTGTGAGTGGCTGTAGGGTTGAGTGAGTGCCTGTGTGAGTGTATGTTTGGGTGAGTGAGTGAGTGAGTGAGTGGGTGTATCATTAGCTCTATGGATGAATAAGTTAGTATGTAAGTTGCTGTATATGTGGGTGAGTGGCTGTGTAATTGGCTCTATGGGTGAATGAGTGACTGTGTGACTTGATCTATGGATGAGAGACAGTGTGTGTGAATGGCTGTATGGGAGAGTGAGTGCCTGGGTGAGTGTCTGTATGGGTGAGTGAGTACCTGTGTATGTGCCTGTATTGGTAGTGAGAGAGTGTGTGAGTAATTGTATGTGTAAGTGAGTGGATGTGAGTATATTATGGGTGAGTGAGTGGCTGTGTCAGTGGCTGTATGGGTGAGTGAGTGCCTGTGTGACTGTACGTATGGGTGAGTGACTGGGAATGTGAGAGGCTGTATAGGCAATTGGGTCTGTGTGTTAGTGGCTGTATGGATGAGTGAGTGCATGTGTAATGGCTTGTATAGATTAGAGAGTGAGTGAGTTGCTGTATGGGTACATGAGTGGATGTGTTAGTGGATGTATGGCTATTTGACTGTGTCTGAGGGGCTCCAAGGGTAAGTGAGTGGGTGTGTGAATGGCAGTATTGATATGTGAGGGGGTATGTGAGTAGCTGTATAAGTGAGTGAGTAGATGCATTAGTAGAGTATGGATGAGTAAGTGGGTATGTCGGTGGTTATATGGGTGAGAGAGTGAGTGGATGTGTGAATGGTTATATAGATTAGGGAGTGGGTGTCTGATTGGATGTATGAATAAGTGAAAAGGTACATGAATGGCTGTATGGGTGAGTGAGTGAGTGAGTGAGTGAGTGAGTGAGTGAGTGAGTGAGTGAGTGAGTGAGTGAGTGAGTGTGTAAGTGGCTGTATGGGTTACTGAGTGGATATGTGAGGGCCTGTATGGGTGAGTAAACATATGTGTGAGTGGCTGTTTGGATAAGCGAGTATATGTGTGAGTATCTGTATGGGTGAGTAGGGAACAGTTGCCACTGAAAAGCAGAAATCAATTGTATGGGAGTTTTTCAGCATCCCCTCCTGGCAAGAAAGTGGTGGCAAAGTAAATCAAGTGCTCTTTATGAATGGAGATTCTCTCCACAAGTATCTCAAAAAAGTATTTCTATGACACTAAAAGTATGTTGACACATCTAAAGGCATATCCTTACAAACACTTTCATAAAAGAAAAAGAATAAAAATATGTTAGTCTTCGTTTTATAAAATTCCATAAACATACCAGTACACATTGCTTATGCTGTAACAGTGTATCACAATACAGTCAAACGTTTTACTTTCCCTTTTTACTGTTCTCAGCGTTCATACTTGTTTACCATAAAAGACAGCATGGAGATACCACCCCAACCCCCCACCCCGCCCCCGGGCTGAATCCTGCGCTTTATAAACCCTATACATACATACAATGTAAACAAATGTATCCTAAAATATTTCCCATTATTAGTATACCTGGTACACTACAATGAATAAATATAAACCACACTTGAATTTTGGAGATCCTTTTCAAAACATTAACCCTAGTAGGCTGAATTATTTCTAAAACGCTGATGATCGAGGTGGATGACATCCAATAAACATTTTTAATCCAGAAATAGTACATAGAACTTTGTTTGAAGGAGCAAAACATGACAATTTTATACTTTCAAATGCATTTTTGGTTTCCATTGAAGGTTGCTGTGATTGCACTGTGTCCATTCAGTTTCACTCTTTAATTAGACAGTATAGTATCCAAATGTTACATTAACTTCTTTGTGGAAGATCAAAGAATTCCTGAATTTTGGAGCACTTTTTAAAGACATCCCTACTGATGGGCTGAATGATGTCTACAACATGGAGAATCCATGTACAAGAAACACTGTATATTACTTTTTCCCCAAAATACTCCTTAGAAATTTGGTTTAAAAAACAAGAGGTAAGATTTTCATTCTTTCAAAGGCAGTTTTGGTTTTAATTTAAGGTTGCTATCCTTACATTCTGTCCATCCAGTTTCTCTTTTTAAATACGCAATGTAGTTTCCAGATGTTACATTCACTCCTTTGTCAAAGTTAATAACAATAGTAGTATACGTTCTTCATAAATTTATATTTATCCAACTTTAAAGTTTTTCATTTCTAGTTCCATCAGCTTTGCATCGTTGTAGTATTAATGTAAGTTATTTCCCAGTTCTTTGTAGATGCAACATAGACAAACATCAGATCTACAATTTAGGTAGGAAATATTTTGGTTTGCATTTTTTTTTCAGTCAAAGGGCACTCTTTTGCAATCTGGTAGTGTTAAGTACAGAAATCACTCAGAATTTATTTAAGTGGTAGATGTAGATGAGCAATCTTCATATTCATGTTTCCATTTGTAACTTAGTCCAAATAAGTCATCAATATTTCCTTCTTCTTCTAAAACTTCAAGCATGACTATTATAAATTCTTCTGCATCTTGTTGAGTGTCAAGAGTAAATATTAGTGGTCTGCTACACATATCTAAAAGGCCTCAAATGCCTGAAGCAGAACGTATTACAGTTCTGTTACTGAGTAAACATTGGAGCAAATAATACAGTTCAGTACAAAATCTCTTATCTAGTTTTTTTTATTGAATTTACAAGATGTGGTAAATGAAACCCTACATTTTTCTCCTTTGAGGAGCCAACTCCCTTTACTTTTGATCCCCTTAAAACTTGCCTTAGGAACATCGCCAAATGGATGGACCAAAATTTCTTCAGACTCAATGCTGGTAAAACTGAGGTTCTCTTTTTCAATCAACCATCTCCATTAGATTCTAACCTATGGTGGCTGGAAGATCTGAGCCAGGCTCCCATCCCGAAAGATTCAGTTAGAAATCTGGGTGTTTGTTGGGACCACCATTTATCCTTCGAGAGTCAGGTCCAAACAGTATCTGCAGCATGCTTTTCTAAAATCAAAATTATAAAAAAACTCATAAATTATTTACCCTGTCCCAACCAAAAAACAATAGTTAATGCGCTTATAATCTCACATCTTGATTATGCTAATGGATTATACTTGGGACTAACAGCAGGCCTGTGCCATAGGTTGCAGATGGTGAAAAATGCTGCTGCTCGTCTGATCGGTGGTCTCCCCCGCAGGCAACACATTTCCCCCTACCTACGGGAATTGCATTGGCTACCTGTTTCCAAACGAATTGATTTCAAAGCCATGACGCTGGCCTACCGAACAACAAAGGGCAAAGGCCGATCCCATCTAAGATCAACTCTTCGCCCTTATAGTAGCTCACAAGTCCTTCGATCTAATACTAAATTGTTGCTGTCAACTCCCAGATTTAAAAAAGCTTGATCAGGGGGCAAAACTTTTGAGGTATGTGCTACCCAATGATGGAATAAGCTGCCACTGTACCTTCGATTGAGTAAATCAGAACTTGAGTTCCTCCGATCCTTAAAAACATTTCTATTTCGCCTATAAGTTTCTGTCTTGGATGACCGCTTTTGCTCAATCAGCGCCGGGACACCCCGTTGGGGTAGCTGTGCACTTTATAAAATACACAAATAATAAATAATTGAGAATAACATTTGCATAGTAGTTGACACCTGAATTTTTCCAACTGGTATCCCTAATTTTCAATTTTTTCTTCTAAACTCCTTATAGCTTGTCCTGCTTTTCTTTCTTTTCTTGAACATCAGTTGACTCTTTTGTAAGCTTCCATTTTGGACAGATTAGCCTTTTCTCATAAATAGGGTTCTGACCTAAATGAGGAGCGCATAGACTCCTTAACCGATTGTACTCTCTTACACAGCTTGCATCTGCACTAACTTTCCTATCATCAAATTAAACTAAAAACAAACCGTACAATGTCCTAACTCAGTATAATGCTATATACGACACACCTTCTTTAAATAGTGTACTTCCAATATTAATAAAAAGCTGCACCTACACTTAAACCTTGAGATTTATGGATAGTTACAACACATGCTAGAGGCACTGGAAACTGTTGCACCCGCACATATAGGTCCTTTACAAACAAAAAATTTACAATACATCGTCCAATCTGCTTCACGCCATTTATATGATCACATTTTATGGCTAAGTACTCAACCTCATCTCTATTTGGAAAATTATTTAAATCAATAACTTTACCCATTGCACCATTTACTAACCCTTCCCCCACATTTAAATTTCGCTTCAGAATTACTCAAAACGTTTTGCACACATGTAAATACTTTTCAAATTCTTCAGTCCTCAATACAGACTTCTTCAAAGAATCCAATTTTGCTTGTAGTTTCTCAGTTAGTAGTATTACTACTCCCTGATGCTCCATTTTATCAATAGCTGTAATTTCCAAAGAATTTTCTTTCTCCGTCTTCAGTAATTATTAGTTGAATTTGGAGCACTCTTGAAATATAGGCCGTAAACAGACTATGGATTTGTCTTTTTCAATGAAATGTAACATTAGTTGTGCTGCTGAGCTGTTAGATGAACATAGTTTCTTGGTAAGTCGACTTTCTACAGCATGTTTCCCCTCTTTTGTCAGAACTCATACTCTAATGTCGTAAGGATGTCTCCATATTCCACATCAGATGCTTGACACATATTCTTATTTAGTTCCTTGCATTCAAGGTTTAATCAAATACTGAAATTGCCAATATTTCCCAAATAATTCATTGTTTCATTATGGAGAAGTGTCTAGAAAACATGCAGTCGTTTCAGGGGGTAAGTTGTAATAGGTCATTGAAGACAATTGAATGCTTTACTCCAAACAGCACATCATACTTTGTTTTTAAAATCTGCTGCATTCTGAAGTGTACGTAGGCAAGCATTAAGTTCGAAACCATGCTCACCTCATCGATGATTAAAGTTTTCAGTTACTTCAATACTCTTGACATCTCATGACACGTTTCACCAGATAACTTCTGGTATTCCAGATTATTGTCTAATGTGTGCAGCTAATCCAGTTACTACACATGATAAATTTGATTCTGTAGTGTGTAGTCCTCCGTAGATACAAAAACAACAATTGATGGACAGAATGCAGAACAATGTCATACATTCACCCCAGCCATGTCTGAACTGGGGTGGTGCGGAGTGCAAAAAAACAATGGATTTAGACCCAGATCTCTGTACTGGGGTGAATATATGACATTGTTCTGCATTCTGTCCATCAACTGTGGTTTTTGCATTTGTCACCCCGAGTGGGATGGGTATGCTAGACGTGAGTCCCATGCACTCCACACCACTGGATTCAAGCAAGCCGGGCTGAAGACGGCTGGAATGCCAGAAACCGGTCCTCGGAAGCTTGTTTCCGGTCCAGGGAAGGCATGGCTTGGCAGTTCGGGCTGGACCGTTCCCATGAGGCACAGGGTCAGACTGATTTGCATATGGCCATGCCTGAACTGGGGTGGTGTGGAGTGCAAAAAAACGATGGATTTAGGCCCAGATCTCTGTACTGGGGTGAATGTATGACATTGTTCTGCATTCTGTTCATCAACTGTGGTTTTTGCATTTGTCACCCCGAGTGGGATGGGTATGCTCAGACGTGATTCCCATGCACTCCACACCACTGGATTCAAGCAAGCCGGGCTGAAGACGGCTGGAATGCCAGAAACCGGTCCTCGGAAGCTTGTTTCCGGTCCAGGGAAGGCATGGCTTGGCAGTTCGGGCTGGATTGTTCCCATGAGGCACAGGGTCAGACTGATTTGCATATGGCCATGTCTGAACTGGGGTGGTGCGGAGTGCAAAAAAACTATGGATTTAGGCCCAGATCTCTGTACTGGGGTGAATGTATGACATTGTTCTGCATTCTGTCAATCAACTGTGGTTTTTGCAGTCCTCCGTAGATAAACAGTGACAACTTTAATTCAAAACTTTTTCCCAGTGCCAGCTTGACCACTGATCTATAATAGTATCGGCTTAAATGAAGAGCACTCACATTCTTTCCTCTTGTGCAGAAATCCAAGATCTATTTTATCTTTTACTTCGATTTTTACATTTCTTTCTGTTCATCATTCAGTTGTGCTACTAAGCATTCAAAATCCACATTTTCCTCTGTTGCTTGTTGTGTTGCAGTCTCCACTCATGACTATGTCTGCTTCATTTTGAATAACTGGTTGCCCAAGAGAATCTTGACTCAGTGGTCCAGAACTTTGGCTGCTTTGTGAACTCTCCTTCCTGCTTAATTTAATCTTTCAATGTTAGCAAGTAGTTTGAAATGACTGGACACTGAATAATGTCTTTTACAGCATTGAAAGAGTCTTCATAGCAGTCGTAGTCTCTAAGTAGTTCTGATTCAGCATGCCAAGGCTTGAACAGTGGCAGAAGTGCCAAATAGAAAAACTCTCCCCTGTCTGCAGTTTGACAACTCAGTGTTCTGTGGTTAATTAGATTTCCTTTTCTATGTGTCACCAAATAGAGTCTTCATAGCAGTCGTAGTCTCCAAGTAGTTCTGATTAAGCATGCCAAGGTTTGAACAGTTAAGAAATTTACAAAAGGGTGGTGGGATAGCACACCTGGATTTCTGTATGCTTATGTGTGTTTAATCCACATTGAATGATGTGTGGTGTGCTCGGTGGTTGAGAGGGAGCGTGCCCAGCCCCCCCAAATTGAATAGATACCAAGTATAAGCTCAGGGAAGCCCTGGGCTACCAGAGGCACAACCTTAAGGGGCCATGAGGCCTCACCAAAATATTCAAACTTTAAGTATTTTGTCTCCAAATTCAAACCAGAGGTTTATTTTAAATTTGTATATTCATCACAACAATATCAGTAATGTCATGTCTCAATATTTATACATCTACAAGCAATCTGTAGTTATACATATTTTGAAAAGTTTCAAACTATAAATGTAAACAAAAACATATTGGTTTCAGAATATATGTTCAAGGCACATATACTACGGTTCAAACACTAATTCCCAATGCATTTCGGGTTCATATAGAACCCTTCGTCAGGGGAAGTATCAACATGTATCAGTAAATCATGTAATAACAATATTTCAGAGAAACGTCTCGAGGTCACAGTGTTTTCAGGTACAGCGTAGCGGGACCTGCGAGGCAACAACAATACACGCAGTATTAACATTTGTCCTTTATATATTCACGTGTACATGCAAGCATAAGGTGAAACGGAGCTTGGGAGTAACGCTGAACCTGTGCTCACCCAACGGAAAAAGAAGAGCATCAAAGAAATAGAAGAGAGTAAAAGAGGTGATCCGTGACTCAGAAATAGAAATTATCCTGTTAGTACTGGAACAAAGAAAAGGAAATACGCCTTTATGTTATCGGTGTGTAACATGCTGTGCACAAACCGCAGCCCTACTGTGAAAAATAGGTACTCAAAGTTGGTACAAAGAGTCACAGAGACTAATGGTGGTGTCAGCCCAAATGGACCAGGTGACCTCACCCTGCAAAAGACATCAGAGCTCACTTAAAGATAGATACATAGTGGAGGGCAAATAATCTCACCTATCCGGGTTCCCGTAGGGGGACTCGGTGGTAATGGTAATTCAAGAGGTGGTCAGAGTTGGTCTAGACTGAAGCCGTACTCATTCTGCAGTAAAACAGATAAGAACATCATCTGTGCTGCTGTCTACATCTACTCGTAACTAACAATCCCAAGGAGTCAAAGAGCCTGAACTTACCCTCTCTAAAGCATAAATTCGCGGGTTAAGGAAAGCGGACCTCAAACACTGCAAGTACAGCTGCCTGTGAAAATATGAAAACAGGCGCAGTTCATGTTAATGACTGCGTCATCCAAACACCGACAAAACCCATGGATTGGATAACGGGACTTACCCTGGCCGGAAGAATAGGAGCTTCTCTTCGAAGAAATCAGCTATAGTCTGGAAACAGATATAGTTTCCATTAATCACAGAAAAAAACGAAGTCCTGCAATATGTGAAATTATCGGAAAGACCCGACTTACCAGCCTGGTTCAACAGCGCTTTGCAGCCTGAGGTAACGCGACTCCGCCCATCGGATCCCAAGGGGCGGAAGTCGATTCTATAAACATACTTGCTACTAAGAATAGAAAACGGACTATAGCGCCTCCATATTGGAGTAGAGTGTATAGCCTAAATGTAGTGCTGCAGCTCTAGAGGAGTATCGATCATGCAAGCACAAAGCGCGCTGTATATGAAAAGAGGTGGAGCGATGCAAGTGAAGAATAACAAGGTGGAAAAACCATCTCCACTAATTATAAACCGGCAACCTGCTACAACTGTGTCCTACTCAAAGTGTACACGTGGGAAGATGATAATTAAGCCCAGTTAGTATGGTAAAGTAAAAGCCAAAGTTTGGAAAAATAAATCAAAAACGAGTGTGTTCTAAACAATGTGTTATTAAAAGCTTGTGACTACATAGTCAAAACAGTGATTTGTGAGGGAAGGAACAGCGTGCTCCCGTACAATCTGAACATTTTCATACTGGAAAATTTCATTTACAAAAAACATAGCAATTCATAATGGTCGTTAAGACCTCCTGGGCTGACTGTCCCCAGAAATTTTATCCAATACGTTTCTCTTCTAGCTAGAGAAATGTTAAACTCAATCCCTGCTACTTTAATTACCAATGAGCCCGACTTCACTGAAGTATTTCATGGCACACCACTGTTTGCCCACACAAGAACCAAAAACTTACAGGAACTCTTAAAACCCATGAAGCAGCCCCTCAGAACAAAAGAAAAGGGCATGATGAAATGTTACAATTGCGGCCAATGTGGCAATGTTATTATGGGCAATACATTCATGCATCCACACACGGGGTTAGGAATACCGTTGAAATACAAAGCAGATTGTACCACTGAAGGCGTCATATACGCGATAAAATGCCCGTGCGGGCTTGTATATGTCGGCAGAACAATCAGGGCCATAAAAACCCGTATAGTGGAACACAAAAGTCGGATCAGAAACCAAAACACCCATTCTCCCCTAGCCAGACACTGGGTAGCAGCCAAACACACTATACCTCAACTGCGGTTCACCATTCTGGAGAAGGTTCAGAAAGTAGCAGGGATTGAGTTAACATTTCTCTAGCTAGAAGAGAAACGTATTGGATAAAAATTTCTGGGGACAGTCAGCCCAGGAGGTCTTAACGACCATTATGAATTGCTATGTTTTTTGTAAATGAAATTTTCCAGTATGAAAATGTTCAGATTGTACGGGGGCACGCTGTTCCTTCCCTCACAAATCACTGTTTTGACTATGTAGTCACAAGCTTTTAATAACACATTGTTTAGAACACACTCGTTTTTGATTTATTTTTCCAAACTTTGGCTTTTACTTTACCATACTAACTGGGCTTAATTATCATCTTCCCACGTGTACACTTTGAGTAGGACACAGTTGTAGCAGGTTGCCGGTTTATAATTAGTGGAGATGGTTTTTCGACCTTGTTATTCTTCACTTGCATCGCTCCACCTCTTTTCATATACAGCGCGCTTTGTGCTTGCATGATCGATACTCCTCTAGAGCTGCAGCACTACATTTAGGCTATACACTCTACTCCAATATGGAGGCGCCATAGTCCGTTTTCTATTCTTAGTAGCAAGTATGTTTATAGAATCGACTTCCGCCCCTTGGGATCTGATAGGCGGAGTCGCGTTACCTCAGGCTGCAAAGCGCTGTTGAACCAGGCTGGTAAGTCGGGTCTTTCCGATAATTTCACATATTGCAGGACTTCGTTTTTTTCTGTGATTAATGGAAACTATATCTGTTTCCAGACTATAGCTGATTTCTTTGAAGAGAAGCTCCTATTCTTCCGGCCAGGGTAAGTCCCGTTATCCAATCCATGGGTTTTGTCGGTGTTTGGATGACGCAGTCATTAACATGAACTGCGCCTGTTTTCATATTTTCACAGGCAGCTGTACTTGCAGTGTTTGAGGTCCGCTTTCCTTAACCCGCGAATTTATGCTTTAGAGAGGGTAAGTTCAGGCTCTTTGACTCCTTGGGATTGTTAGTTACGAGTAGATGTAGACAGCAGCACAGATGATGTTCTTATCTGTTTTACTGCAGAATGAGTACGGCTTCAGTCTAGACCAACTCTGACCACCTCTTGAATTACCATTACCACCGAGTCCCCCTACGGGAACCCGGATAGGTGAGATTATTTGCCCTCCACTATGTATCTATCTTTAAGTGAGCTCTGATGTCTTTTGCAAGGTGAGGTCACCTGGTCCATTTGGGCTGACACCACCATTAGTCTCTGTGACTCTTTGTACCAACTTTGAGTACCCATTTTTCACAGTAGGGCTGCGGTTTGTGCACAGCATGTTACACACCGATAACATAAAGGCGTATTTCCTTTTCTTTGTTCCAGTACTAACAGGATAATTTCTATTTCTGAGTCACGGATCACCTCTTTTACTCTCTTCTATTTCTTTGATGCTCTTCTTTTTCCGTTGGGTGAGCACAGGTTCAGCGTTACTCCCAAGCTCCGTTTCACCTTATGCTTGCATGTACACGTGAATATATAAAGGACAAATGTTAATACTACGTGTATTGTTGTTGCCTCGCAGGTCCCGCTACGCTGTACCTGAAAACACTGTGACCTCGTGAAGTTTCTCTGAAATATTGTTATTACATGATTTACTGATACATGTTGATACTTCCCCTGACGAAGGGTTCTATATGAACCCGAAATGCATTGGGAATTAGTGTTTGAACAGTAGTATATGTGCCTTGAACATATATTCTGAAACCAATATGTTTTTGTTTACATTTATAGTTTGAAACTTTTCAAAATATGTATAACTACAGATTGCTTGTAGATGTATAAATATTGAGACATGACATTACTGATATTGTTGTGATGAATATACAAATTTAAAATAAACCTCTGGTTTGAATTTGGAGACAAAATACTTAAAGTTTGAATATTTTGGTGAGGCCTCATGGCCCCTTAAGGTTGTGCCTCTGGTAGCCCAGGGCTTCCCTGAGCTTATACTTGGTAAGGTTTGAACAGTGGCAGAAGTGCCAAATAGAAAAACTCTCCCCTGACTGCAGTTTGGCAACTCAGTTTTCTGTGGTTAATTAGATTTCCTTTTCTGTGTCTCACCAAACAGTCGTCACATCAAACTACCGCATATTTCCCTTCTGTGTTTTCCGTTACATTGCTTTTATATCTGTAGTGTTGAAGCACTTCATAAAGGCACATGAATTCCAGGTGTGGACTCCTTCTTAGATAGTATGTATCCAACATATTTGACTTCACAATATATGTGCTTTCCAGATCAAACTCTACTGGATACTGAATTTCTGGGAAATACTTTAAAGTTCTATTTCAAGTTATTGCAAGGCCTAGACTTGTCCAAACAATTCCCCTTGACTTTGAGAACAAACTGGCCAAGCTCAACCAATCCGAGCACTCCTAGGACCCTATATCTCTATGGGAAAGCATTTTCAAGCTGAAGCTGTACAATTCTTGGTAAGAGTCTTTTCTGAAGAAATCTCCTCCCACATCTCCTTCATCTCTGTCTTCTCTGATTTTATAATATATGAAGTGAAGTGATGTAACGAGCAACAGCGATTGAGTTGTCTGCAACAAGCTGTATATCCATATTCGCATTCCACGTCTTCAGAATGACTTGATTATAGTTATTAACATACTTCGAGGCCTTTTTTCTTCTTAGGTTGTATATTTGTTGCTGTGATTTCTGTGTCAGTGTATGTCTGACTTAAGACAAAAAGCTGTCACTCTTCCTTCAGAAATGACAGGTCGTGGGAATCAAAATCGACATCTTGTGTAAAATTTTCCTTTGAATCTGAATTTTGGATGACAATACTTCTCACTTCTATGAGTTTGAAAGCGTAGCACTTGTTGTTTCAAGCCCTTTTCACCACCGTCTCTTGAGATGGTACATGTCACATACTATTTGATGAAAGACAGGACAGACTATTCATGGTCTGTTCCAAATGTTGCTGCTTCTTCTATCTGTAACAGTATGTAATTATGAGGAGCACCTCTTGCTTGGTATTCTTTTTGTCGAAAGAAATCAGTTACTTCGCCAAGAGGAGGTTTTCTTTTATTGCTGATGATCATAGCTTAAAACCTGTAGTTCTGCAAACGTTAGTGGGATCCAATGAGCACATTTGTCCGGCTATCTTCACTTTGATGTCTGTAATGTTAGTGTTTGCCTCTCTCACAAATTCTAGAAGGTCATCCCAGACATACTTAGCACAACTGAGTGTCAGAAACCAAGTAGGTGCACCTAGATTTCTCAACATACATTTCAGTTCTCCATGACGGCGATACCAATAGTCTTTGGTGCCACGTTGGCACGCTATCAAGTGCATTAAGCTGTGTTCAAAGTTTACATCCTTTCCATGAACTTTCCTGTGGCAGGGGACCTAGACCGACTTAATGGCCTTTCACGGATGGCTTAATACTAGGCACAGAGACATAAAATTCTCCATAGAGAATAGCTCCAGCCGTATGACCTTTTTGGACATTGAGCTAAGGTGTGAGGACAGACGGTTGGTAACATCATTGTTTAAGAAAGATACTGACAGAAATACGATTTTACACCACAGGAGTGCACATCCCCGCAGTCTAAAAGCTAATTTACCCTATGGGCAATTATTAAGAATAAGACGCAATTGCTCGGATATACAAGACTATGAGCGCCACGCACAAGCGTTTTTGTGTGACATGCAAGAACGGGGTTACCCTCGAAAGCTCCTCAAACATTCTCTCAAGCGCGCTAAATATACGCCTAGAGAATCCCTGTTACAAACTAAACAGCGCACACCTCTGGATAAACTTGTGTGCGTCACAACCTTCTGCCCAGACACACACAAACTACGACAGGCTGTGTTAAAGAACTGGCACCTTTTGGAGGGGTTGAACTGTCCGTTCCCCAAACCCATTTTTGCCTACAGAAAAAATCGCAGTATTGGCCAAGAACTCATTCAGGCTGATGTAGTCATACCCAAGCCCAAAAGCGACTTATTGGCGCAATGGAATCTCAAGCCAATCGAGGGCCACCACAAGTGTGGCAACTGCGTGGCTTGTCCGAGCACAATAGAAGGCGATGAGTGCGTCCTCAAAGCAATCAAGTGGAGACACAGAGAGTTCTCTAATTGTAGAACCAAGAATGTTGTGTATATGATACTATGTCCGTGCCCATTAATCTATATTGGAAAAACCAGCCAACAAGTGAATCAAAGAATCAGCCAGCACCGATCACGTATCAAGAGACAAGTTATGTCTGCTTAAATGGTTGAGCATTTTTGTGAAAAGGGCCACAATGAACAAGAGTTCAAATGGTCTGTACTGTATACCATGAACTCTAAGTCCAAATGCCATGACGTCGAGCGCGTTCTGCTACAGAAAGAAGCGTATCTGATTCTAAAATTTAATAGCGCACAGACTGGCCTGAATACTCTGTCTGAGATAGCACATGTATAATGAAATCTGCAGGTTCCGCCTTGTCCTGGCTTGCATCGGTTGGACATCCCTGGTTTGTCCGTTGGTCTTTGGGATTGATTTCTTCACATTGATAATAAAATTGGTCCTTAAAAGGCCTTGAGATGCCCCTTGATTGTTTTTACAAGTGCAGGTTGCCAGAGTCACTTGCTCCTTCAATATCCATAATAAGTTTAAAACACTTGGGGGCAAGCACCATTCCCCCTTTATTGAAAAAAAAAATTATGAGTGCAATGTGCCAGAAGTAGGATATTAATCCACGTGCATTCTGGTTACACAAAAACATTTTTTTAACTGACTGCAATCTTTGGGACTTCACGTCCCAGAATGCACCAGTTCATTCCTGTGTATAAAACAATCAGGAAACAGCGGCGGCCATCTTTATTGAGAGAAAGAAGACCCCATCAGTATCGAGCAGTGGCTAAAGCAGCAGGTAATTATCCACCCTGCAACAGTAAGCGTTTATTTAGCGCCCCAACAACCTTAAACATAGCGCTAAGGTCGTGTTTTGTTTTCTATTAGGATGGTGATAGTGATACTCCTTTTTCCTTGAAAATAAGAAAATGAAAGAAGGTAGGCCACCTTAATTGTTTTTACCTACCGTGTTACCCTGGTTGCACGCCACGAAGTTAATAACGCAAATCTCCCCAACACCACAGATTCAACCTCGATGGTTACGCCGCCAAGTAGTGACAGGCATTCTTCCTCCCACTACATGTCTCTAAATGTACACTGCTCAAAATGCAATCCAATTGATGTGATTGTATGTGTTTCAGCATTGTAGGCATGCACAAATGGTAAGGTTTGGGCACTTTGCTAGCCATCATCACATTCACTGCATATTGCACCATTTCTGTTGCAAATTTTGGCCAGGGCGGAAAATGTACCACATTCAGAAATTACTAGACCATTTCTAGAAACAGAGGACACTACAGGATCTGCAAATCTTGCTATCACCAAGGGAGTCCCACTAACACCAGTTTTTCCTCTTTCTGTTTGCACTCTTTCCCGCTCACATATTCCATTCAAGTGCCTCCAAAATTAAACTATTTTGCTGCAATGGTTGCGTTTGACCATAACATAACGTGTATTTGTAAAGTACACGTTCACCCAGAAGGGTATTGTGGCTCTGAATAACAGATGTTTATTGTTACCCAACTCAATGGTACTCATTTTATCGACCTCAGAATGATGAGTGGACCAGCCAGGATTTGAACCTGTGACCATAAGGTCAAACACAGTCCATACAGTGGACGCATTAGTCCACTAAGCCACCATGCCCGGTCACACTTCTTGACACCCCTTCCACAAGAAACAAAAATTAGAATCCAGGCTTAATGGTTCTTATGATGTTCTGAGTACTAACGGTAAAGAAGAATGCAATAACTTTTAAAAGCGAATAATGATGAGGGTCAGGCTTGCAGCACTCTGGGATAACCTAATTATCTAGAGCGCTGGTGCATCCCCGATTTTAGTCAATTTTGGTCTCTTGAAATGAGCTTAGAGTGCAGTGCAATGGGCTGCAGTCTGGAAAGGTGGTAATTCCAGGTCAGACATGCAGGAGAGAAACCTAGTTGAGATGGCTTTTTCTAATAACTATATAGACAGTCTGATCTGTGTTAATTTGTGGCTCATGACATTTGATAATGATGATGATCATTAGATAAAGGTTTTTAAAAAATTCTTGAGTCTGTGGTCATTATAAAGAGTTTAAACATTTTCAAATGTGTATATGGTATTAGTGTTTTCTATTTGTCCCACAGCTAACTCCCTGATCCATTGTGATCTTAGGTACCTGTAACGAGGATTGGTAAGTCAGATACACGGAAATAGAAAAGAAGTGAAAAACTGAATTGCTGATATTAGCGTGTAGGTTACCTGATTAAAGTAATAAATGAGAAATTATTTTTATGGGCCCAAGTGTGCACTATTTGGAAATAAAAGTTATTCGGGTGACCTGCGCGCTCTATCAGTAGTTATCTGGTAGCAGAATGATGGTTAGGGATTAGTTAAGACAGGTAGATAGGTTATTGTTGATAACTGTATGAAATAAAGGGGGCGTGGCTTGGACGCCGATCGGGATGGCGGCGTGAGCTCGCAGCTCCGCGCGGAATCCCGCTAATTCTCCTGTTTTCGGAACTCTAGGCGACCCGAAGACGATGCTCCTGCCCTCTGAAGTGTAAGGGGACAGCTGGGCACAATCGGAGAGTCGCTGGGGGATTGCTGGCCCCGGGAAGACCGAGTTGAAGAGGCGGCCGAGGTGTTGCCGAGGGCGCGAAGAAAATGGCGGCGAGGAGGTCGGATGGCTCCGAACTTCAGCCCTGAGCCAAGTTGTCGCCGATCGGCAAGAGATCCTGTAATCGGCTGATCGGGGCACTAGGATAGGCTGTGCTGTGTCCTGAGACCAGGGGACGTTGGCCGGATTCACCCAGAAGCTTGGGGACCTTCGTTGGCCACCGCCACAGGACCCATCTTACCCCCCCTCAGGCTTCCGAGGGGGGCGACGGAACGGAGCTAGTCTAACTGGCCGTTGCTCCTGAGAGCGTCGGAAGGGACATTGCACTGCCCGGTGCCCGGAGACTGGCACGGAACTACGGGCGCCAGCACAAAACGGGTTCCTGGACCTGTGACGCAGCACCCTGTGATGGCGGCGATCGGAGGGCCGATGGCCGAAGGACGCCCTGAGGGGGACTTGGCGACATCTACTCAGCTGAGCGAGAGCCCTTCCCCGGAGCTTGATCAAGAACAGCGGCTGAACCGGCGTCTGGATGCCATACTTGAGGCGATTACCTCAACTAAAGAAGCATTGCACCAAGACATTGCCCAGGTGGCCACGGGCCTGGGGCTGTTGCGCGCGGATCACGCGAAGCTGGCGGACAGGGTCAAGGACCATGACCAACTGTTGCTGGACCTGAAGCCATCGGTGGTGACCGCGGAGCACAGAATCACGGACATCTTGGCGCGACTGGACACGCTGGAGCGGAGGGCGGAGGATGCCGAAGGCCGCAATAGACGGAACAACGTGCGGGTCGTAGGCCTGCCGGAACGGATTGAGGGGGAGGATGCGGTGGCCTATATGGAGAACTGGTTCCGCACTGTGGTAGCGCCGGAGGGGCTTACTCCCTTTTTCACTCTGGAGCGAGCTCACCGGGTACCTGCACGCCCGCCGGGACTTGGCTGCCCCCCCCGACCGATGGTGGTGCGGCTCCTCCACTACAAGGACCGGGACCTTCTTATCCAGCGGGCCAGGATGTCGGGCCCATATGAGGTAGAGAACAGTAAGGTTACGATCTTCCCGGACTACACTCAGACGGTCCAGAAGAACAGGGCATCGTTCCTAGCGGTGAAAAAGGAGCTCAGGGAGGAAGGCATCCAGTACTCCTTGCTCTACCCGGCTAAGCTGCGGATCATTATGGATGGCTCCACGCACTTTTTTCAGACCCCGGATGAAGTTTGGCAATGGCTGGAATCGTATAGAGCGGGGACGGACAGATCGCATAAAAGTAGGCGAGACCAACCCAAGCAGCCCCGGGTGAGGTAATCACAACGCATCAGATCCCGCAACAGGCGCCAGCGGGAGAAACGGGAGGCTCAAATGGCGGCGGAGAAGAGGGATGCGCTTGCAGCGACGGCGGCCATTACAGGGTCGCAACAGAACAGTGAACGGGCAAAGACGGACTCGGGAGGGGAAGGCAGCAGGACGGGAGAGGAACTCTCAGAAGCGGAAAGTTCGAAGGGACCGATAGTGACCCCACAGACATCGGATGGTATTTTCTGCGGCTGAGGTTGAATTGGGACTATATCTAGACTTCATGGTAGGGTGGTATCCTGAGGATGGGGGACGGGATGCCGGGTGAGGGAGTTGTGCGCATCAGAGGGGATGAAGGTGCGGGGCGCGGGCTCCGCTTGCTGGGGTCGGCGGTGACTCACCCCCCTTGGGCCCTTAAGGCCGACTGTGGTGGAGACCACAGGGTAAGAGTGCGAGAAGTTGGTTCAAGGTTTGGATGGGGGCGGCCATTGGGTTCGTATGCTCTGTCCTGGGGAGTGGGGTTTGGGAAGTTTTTCTGTTTTGGGTGTGTTCGGGGGGGGCAACTGCATTGGGGGGGGCAGTGATCCTTTGTTCTCTGATTCGGACTGTACGAAGTTGGAATGGGGACATTACCTAATTTGAAATGCCTGACGTGTAATGTCCGGGGGCTACGAACTATGGTGAAACGTCACAAAGTCCATGCATATCTAGTACGTAGGGGGGTTCAGATTGCTATGCTCCAGGAGACTCATCTCACCAAAAAAGAGTGCACTGCCTTGCAGAAAAGATGGCGGGGCCAGGTGTTTGGCACCACTTATTCAGCCTATGCCAGGGGGGTGCTGATCTGGGTGAGGGCGGGGATACCCTTTCAAGTGCTGAATCAAGCAGTGGATCCGGATGGCCGGTATGTGGCGGTGGAGGGGAGGTTATATGGAAGGGATGTGATTCTCTGCTGTATATATGCACCTAACACAGAACAAGCTCGATACTTTGATAGCCTCTCGGGGTCCTTGGCCTCTTTCCTGGCGGGCCCAATAGTGTTAGGGGGGGACTTTAATTCGATCACGGATGTGGCTCTGGATAGGTCCCATCCCCCCCTGGTGGACTCCCCGGTGCGCAGGCTGGCTGCGCATAGGAAAGATTGGCAGGATAGATGGGGGTTGCTGGATGTCTGGAGGGAGCGGCACAGGGGAGCCAGGGATTATTCCTTTTACTCTGCCCTCCATGATCTGCATGTCAGGATTGATTCGGTGCTCTGCTGTGGTTCCCTAGCCCCATTGATTTCCCATGCGGAGTACCTGGCTAGGACTATCTCTGATCATAACCCCCTATTGGTACACATTCAGTGGCAGAGAGAGCGCTCAGTGATACCAACATGGCGGCTTCGGCCGGAGACGCTTGAGGATTCTGTGTTCAGTGACGCGGTTCGGCAAGGCATTGATAGCTATTTCGGAGAGAATGAGGGCACGGTCACGAGCAGGTCCACTGAATGGGATGCAATGAAAGTGGTGGTGAGAGGGGTATGTTTGGGTAGGTTCTCGAATGCTCGCGCGACTGTGTTGAACGACCTCATGAAAGCGGAAGAAACTTTGAGGGACTTGGAGCGCCGTAGGCCGGCTAGGCCGGATCTACAGGCCCAGTTATTGGAAGCGAAGGAAGTGGTTGCCACCGAGGTGGAACGTTTAAGGTGTTATGACTACAGGCAGTATATCATCAGGGCACATGCAGAAAGGGACAAGGTGGGTACCCTCTTGGCCAGACTAGCTAACCCGGAACTTAGGGGCTGCCCGATCCTCAGCATTAATAATGCGCAGGGGGAAATGGTGTACTCCCAGGCAGCGGTATTGGAACGTTTTAGGGGGTATTATGAGGAATTGTACCAGAGTCAGCTGGGAGTGGGGGTTCAGGACATTGCGGAATATCTGGGGGAGAGGCAGCTTCCGGTCCTGGATGAGGAGGACGCGAAGGAGCTGGGTAGCCCGATCACGCTCACAGAAATACGGGTGGCCATCAAACATATGGCCCGCAACAAGACGCCCGGGGTGGACGGACTGCCGATTGAATTTTATCAACGGTATGTGGACAGCTTGGCTCCCAGGCTGCTAGTGGTGTATGCGGAAGCCTTTGAGGCTGGGGCGTTGCCCGGGTCCATGCGGGAGGCCTTGATTGTGCCGCTCCTAAAGCCTGGCCGGGATGCCGCGGATGTGAGGTCTTATCGCCCGCTGTCCATGCTGACGGTAGACTATAAGATTCTGAGCCGAATCCTAGCCACCAGGTTGGCCCCACATATGACGGGCCTGGTTCACAGGGACCAGGCCGGGTTTATCCCCACGAGGAGCACGGCGCTGAATGTTCGCCGCCTGACGGGAATAATGGACGCCATCTTGGACGGAGAGGGAGCTCCGGCGGTCCTGTCCGTGGACATCGAGAAGGCCTTTGATAGTTTGGAATGGTCTTTCCTGGATGGAGTATTAGAGAGGTTTGGCATGGGCGAAGGGTTCCGCAGGTGGACGAGGGTCTTATATACCTCGGCAACGGCGAGAGTGCGGTTGGGTGGTCTGGTGTCTGCGGCGTACCCGGTGGGCAGGGGCACACGACAGGGATGTTCTCTCTCCCCCCTATTGTTTGCTCTAGCGATGGAACCCTTGGCGGTCCATGCGAGGTCAGGCGACATGTACGTGGGGGTAGCCAGCGGCGGGCACTGGCATTATATATCGCTATATGCGGATGACTTGCTCCTATACCTAGCTGACGCCTCGGGGGCATTGGTCGGAGCGATGGATCTGTTGTCTGAGTTTGGCCGGCTATCGGGCCTTAAGGTCAATTGGGCAAAGACTTGTGTGTTCCCGCTGCGAGCGGGCTCACCACTCCCTGACAGCGATTTGGGCGTGATATGGGAACCCTCTTGCTTCACCTATCTAGGTGTTCACATCTACCACGCGACAGCGGATTTACTGGAGGGCAACATTGGTCGCTGTGTCCGGGCACTGAGGGGCAGCATGTCTTTCTGGTCGACCCTCCCGCTGACGGTTCTGGGTAGGATTGCACTTTTGAAAATGGTGGCGCTCCCCCGCTTCCTCTATTATTTCCGAACGCTGCCTGTTTGGATTCCCCAAGGAGTCTTTAGAGACCTGCGGTCGATGATTATTGGCTTCCTATGGGGGCATGGCCGCCGTAGAGTGGCCCTGAGCACGCTACTTCGCCCCAAGCTAGAAGGGGGCATGGCTGTGCCAGACTTCGAGCTGTACTACCTTGCGGCGCAGCTACAGGTCCTAACTCAGAACGTAGCTAGGGTGTTTCGGGGTCCAGAGGAGGACCGAGATCGGGGGATACAGCGCCACGTGCTGTCTTACATCATCATGCAACAGAGGCTAGAGTTGCGGGCCCTCTCCATGGAGGAGCGGACGCTCCGGCTGTGCTGGCAGAGGAGCCTTCGGAGAGCGAAGGCATCGCGGCCTTATGCACCGGAGATTCCAATCGGAATGCTGACGGCTTTGCCGCATGGGGGTGATTGGTCCCCGTTGTTGGATTGGGAAGAGGCGGGACTGCAGGTGGTAGGCGACTTATACGTAGACGGGGCTTTGGCGCCGTTCGAAGCGCTCCGGGACCAGTTTGGGCTGCCTGATGGGGGGTTCCTCCTACACGCGGCGGTGGTGGCTGCCATACAGAAGCACTGGAAAGGGGGGCTCATGGAACCAACAACGACTATGGCGTGCCAATATGTGGTGATGGCGGCAGGTACGTTCAAAGCTGTGACGTGCCTCCATAATAGGATGCTGAATGAGGGACTGGAACCGCTCCAAGGGCTCAAGGCTAAATGGGAGGAGAGCGTGGGCCGGCCTATACCGGACACGGCGTGGGGCCATATCCTGAGGCGCACGTGGAAGGGCACGAGAAACGCGCGCTTTCAGCAAGTGCATTTCTATGTGCTTCATAGGGCCTATTTAACCCCTGAGAAATTACAGCGGTACTTCCAGGTGCCGGATGCCCGATGCCCACGGTGTTCATCTTTGGGCGCGGACATGGACCATTTGTTCTGGGGGTGCTCGCAACTGGGGACCTACTGGGCGGAAGTAGGGGAACTCCTGAACGAAGTAACTGACAGGGAGGTGGAATTCGATATGGCGGCGTGCTTGCTGCTCTGGTTCCCGCATACTAAACACACCAAGGTGACAAGCAAATTCATTGACCTGGGTCTAATACTGGCGCAGAGGGAAATATCGTGGCATTGGAAGTCCAGGGGGGGACCCTCACTTCGTAGATGGAAGAATGAATTGCTGCGGTGGTCTGACTGCGAGAGTGTGCTCCGGATGAAGCAGGCTGTTAAGATAGGGAACGAGAAGGCACTGGATGCGGCGCGTGCATGGGAGTTAGTGGTACAAGCGTTGCGTGATTCTTTGGTAGAGGATGAGGATGGTGAAAACTAGGCCGGTGGACACCGCGGGGCGAACACAAAAGTATTGCACCACGCACTGTAATGGGTCCATCCAATTCGACAGGACGGGGCATACACCTTAGCAGTTGCCAGGGGAGGGGGGCTTTGGGGGGGTTGGTTAATGGGAGTTTGGGGTGGGCCGGAAGCCGCTAGATGGAGGCCCAATAAGGCACCTTGGACCTACTAGGATGGTGGGTGTTGTGTGGAGCGTGGAATGGCTGGGGAGAGTGGCCAGGTGTGACGACTCATAGAGCCTAGGGCAGGTCCCGACAAGGGCGATACCGCTGGTTCTCACTGGGATGGCTGACGGGAGTGATGTTGTGGGTGGGGGGGTAAAAGCAGATACGCAAAACGATATTTCACCATGGTCCCTGTGGGACGTGCACCGTGATGTTTTCCTATTGAACAAAGTAATATGCCGCCCGGCCTCCGGGATGCGGGCTGAATGGCTGTGTACGATTTGGATTTCTTAATGGATGGGGGGATATCACGAGTGAACTGGCGGATTGATTGCATCCTGTGGTTTATAACTCTGCATTAAAAATATATTTAAAAAAAAAAAAACTGTATGAAATAAAATTGCTGCTAAAATTTTATTGCTGCTAAAAGTATCGATCGATCAAATATAAAATATTGCTTTGAAATGTTATGACATTTTTTTTAAATAATTTGGATGAAATGCTGCTATATTGATAAATGTATTAACAACTCGTTAGTGATTGTTATATGTTGTCTGGAATCCCCGGGGGCAGAGTAGCGGGTGGTGAGGAGAATCCACCTCGCAGAGAGGTCACTTACGGATCACTGACATAATATAGAATGACAAAATATAGACTTACCAAAATATAGTCACCAAAATATAGAATGCCAAAATATCGTATTCCTATCTACAAACAGGTAAGTACAAAAATATCGAATCCAAAATATAGTCTGTAAAAAATATAGTCAGTCAAAATATCGAATTTTTTTAAATGTCTTAAAAGTAATTTAAAATTAATGAAATAATAAATATAATTAACTAAAACATTCTTAAAAATACTCAAATAACCTTAAAATTAAGATATAATTAATGTAAGTTATTAATAAAAAATGTACAATATTTTACCGTAGGATAGCAGGAGGGTAACATTTAATATTACCACTCCAGTGAGTGCAACAGTAGGGAAAGCGTTGGATAGCGTAGGGGTAAAAAATACTATTCCCACTCCAGAGTGCAACAGTGGGGAAAGCGTTGGATAGCGTAGGGGTAAAAATTACTATTCCCACTCCAGAGAGTGCAACAGTAGGGAAAGCGTTGGATAGCGTAGGGGTAAAAAATACTATTCCCACTCCAGTGAGTGCAACAGTAGGGAAAGCGTTGGATAGCGTAAGGGTAAAAATTACTATTCCCACTCCAGAGAGTGCAACAGTAGGGAAAGCGTTGGATAGCGGGAGGGTAAAAAATACTATTCCCACTCCAGTGAGTGCAACAGTAGTGAAAGCGTTGGATAGCGTAGGGGTAAAAAATACTATTCCCACTCCAGAGACTGCAACAGTAGGGAAAGCGTTGGATAGCATAGGGGTAAAAATTACTATTCCCACTCCAGAGAGTGCAGCAGTAGGGAAAGCGTTGGATAGCATAAGGGTAAAAATTACTATTCCCACTCCAGAGAGTGCAACAGTAGGGAAAGCGTTGGATAGCGGAAGGGTAAAAATTACTATTCCAACTCCAGAGCGTGCAACAGTAGGGAAAGCGTTGGATAGCGTAGGGGTAAGAATTACTATTCCCACTCCAGAGAGTGCAACAGTAGGGAAAGTGTTGGATATTGGAAGGGTAAAAATTACTATTTCCACTCCAGAGAGTACAACAGTAGGGAAAGCATTGGATAGCGTAGGGGTAAAAATTACTATTCCCACTCCAGAGAGTGCAACAGTAGGGAAAGCGTTGGATAGCGTAGGGGTAAAAAATACTATTCCCACTCCAGAGAGTGCAACAGTAGGGAAAGCGTTGGATTGCGGGAGGGTGAAAATTACTATTCCCACTCCAGATAGTGCAACAGTAGGGAAAGCTTTGGATAGCGTAGGGGTAAAAATTACTATTCCCACTCCAGAGAGTGCAACAGTAGGGAAAGCGTTGGATAGCGTAGGGGTAAAAAATACTATTCCCACTCCAGAGAGTGCAACAGTAGGGAAAGCGTTGGATAGCGGGAGGGTGAAAATTACTATTCCCACTCCACTGAGTTTAACAGTAGGGGAAGTAATGATTTAATATATTATTAAAAATAAATTAAATATCAATACCAATAAAACATTAATTGAAATTAATAACCAATGTAATATTATGTAATAATTAATTAGAACTACAACTACATATTAGTTATTAAAAATTAATAACCTATTCATAATTATTTAACAACTAATTATTTTTCAATAACAAAAACTTATTAATAATAAAAATTATTACCAATTAAAAATTAACAGTAAATTAATTATCAAAACACAAAAAGTATTTTTAATATGTAATTAATTACTAGGTAGGTAGAAAAGCTTTATTCGAGTTATAAACTCATAAAAGCACAACATGCATATTATAAAAACATCACACTTAATCAGGGCATTTCATTCAGTACATTAAAACAGTTGCGCAAGCTTAATCATTGTAAAACAAAACATTATACAAGTAAAACATAATCAAGAAACATTAGGAGAAACAGAAAGGGCTCTCCGCCTAATGGACCAAGCCCACCCCAGGTACTTTGCTATTCCCATAACAATAGGCTCCTCAGAAGTAGTGCAAATAATTCTCTGCGCCTCAGCCGCACTGGATGTCCCAAGATTCTTGCAGATAGGGGTTAACCAGACCCTTCTTGGGGAGGCATAAGCCTTACAAGCAAATAGGAAGTGTCCCACACTTTCCTTAGTTGCGCCGCATGCTGGGCAGCACTGGGTGTTCAAACTCTTCCACCTGCCTGTTAGATCTCTCAACGGGAGGGAACCAGATCTTAATTGGAAAAACAATTTTCTGTCCATAGGAACAGTTATACTGTCCCAGTAATTTTCTAGAGCAGGACACATTTTACTTTCCAAAAAGCGACCTCCCATTGAGTCAGATTTAACCCTTCTCCAAAGCCTCTCGTCTATCCATTCCCAATATAGTGCTTTAAGTGTATTTTTGCTTGGGAACACTTCCCCCGACGGATTGTCCCAAAGGTTGGAAAGACCTAGTTCGCCTAGCAATACCCTTAGGTTTTTCAGCCATGATATTTTATGGAATGTATCACTCTTGATTATTGCCAGGAAGCCTTCCCCATAATGCCTAATTTCAGGGGTGGACCAAAGTCGCCTCCAGTATAAGATGGGACGCAGTCTGGCTCGGTCGGTTACCGATCTTCTTCCCAGGTCAAGACTAAGAGGGATTAATGGTGTACTCTGGGGCAATCCCGTAATACCCCTAAGAAACCTGTTCTCAGCTATCTGTAATGAGGTTAAGTTGTCAAAACCAAACAGCTCCGCCCCATATAAGGCCGATCCTATTGCCTTAGCATCGTATACAGCGAGGACAGGTTTTATGGGTTTTGTTTTGGATCTATTGTGCTCCACCCGTAAGGCCCCCGATATTTGCTGATGTTTCAGGACCGCCTTTTCAATGTGGTGGGACCAACCATAATTACTTGCGATTTGTACCCCTAGGTAGGTGAACTCCCTTACGACCTCAAGCCCAATATTATTCAAGTGTATCCTAGGGCGAGGCTTCTGTCCTTGGGAGAAAGCCATCAGCTTGGTCTTGCCTATGTTTACTTCCAGGCCATGCTCCTGGCAAAAGTCATCAAAAACATTCAGGGCCCGTTGCAATCCAGCTGGGGTTTTGGATATTATCAAAGTGTCGTCAGCGAACATCAGGATCGGAACCCTGATGCCCACCAACGAAGGCGCATCCACACTAGCGTCCTGTATCCTGCTGACTATCCCATTGATATATAATGTGAAGAGCAAGGGCGCCATTGCACAACCTTGGCGCACCCCACGCTCCACAGGGAAGTCAGTTGAGGATTGGCCATTTGTCCCCCACTGTACTTTGGCAAAATTGCATTCGTGCAACCTCATAACCAAAGTAAGCAATTCTGCGGGAATGCCTATCTTACTTAACACTGCCCAGAGCTTACCCCTTGGGACTAGGTCGAAGGCAGCCCGCAGGTCGACAAAAGCGACATACAGGCTGCCCCCACCAAGAAGAACCGTCCCCCACCGTAACATAGTGAAGCGAAACACCTGGTCGATGGTACTGGTAGCCCTTCGAAAGCCTGCCTGAAAAGGGGACACCTGGTCGATGGTACTGGTAGCCCTTCGAAAGCCTACATTACTTCCCACCCTATTCCCCTATAAACCCACATCCCACTACAGAAAATACATTAATACAATTATCATAATTATCAAATATTTAATTAATACAAAATAATTACCAATTAATAAAAATTAATTGCCAATTAATTGAAATTAATTACCAATTAAAAATTAATTAACAATAAATTTAAAATCAATACCAATAAATGAAAAAAATTATTTACTTAATTACAATTAAATTACTTCCCACCCTATTCCCCTATAAACCCACAACCCGCTACAGAAAATAAATTTAGAAAATTAACATAATTAACAATTAATCAATTAATACAAATTAATTGGCAATTAATAAAAATTAATTACCAATTAAAAAATAACAATAAATTCAAAATGAATACCAATAAATAAATACAAATATTTAATTAATTACAATTAAATTACTTCCCACCCTATTCCCCTATAAACCCGCAACCCGCTACAGAATTAAATTACGCAAAAATTAAATAACATAAAATTCATTACTTAAAATACATTAAACATACATTACAAAAATTAATATACACTTTTCACACATATACTAACATACAAAACACTTTAAAAAAATTTATATTATTAAAAAATCGATATATTTAATGCCTATATTGTATACTTCGATATTCTATCTATATTTTGAAAATCGATATTACTTACCTTAAATTCGATATTTTTAACCCCTATATTGTGTCCATTCGATATTTTGTCCATTCTATATTTTTACTTCGGTATTATGTCCATTCTATATTTTGGAATCAATATTATGACGTTGAGGAAAATTAGTGCATGGTTAGGCAGAAGTGGAAGCGCTAATTAGGGTTTTCTGTATGAATAGTTGAATAAATGATAGCAACGAGTTCGCTAATGAAACTTCAGTTGTGATATAACCTAGTAAGGGTCACACGAGAAGGAGTAGTAGGTTCATCGGAGCTTGAGTGGTAGCAAAAGAGTTCGCTAGTGAAACTTTAGACTTAGTATATATATCCCGAAAAGAGTGGATGTGTCAATGAAGCAGCAGGTTCTCTAATGCTTGTGTGAAGGGTAGGCAGAAGGGTCTATCCGCAGTATATGTCTCACTCACCGCCCATGGACTAACTACTATATTAGACTATCACTTGTGAAGTCCAGATTGATTGGTTATACTCTCATAAGTTATGTGTGTTCTTCTTCCAGCACGCTTTTGTTTTAATGTAAATGTGATGTCCTGTGATCCCCCCTTAGTCACTGTTTACTTGCATGCATTCTAAAATGACATTGGTTTGAATCCTTTTATTATTTACTACACTTCAAATTGTGATTCCCATTTTGGTCTTGTTCATGCTATACAAAACTTTAGAGATAAATAGATGGATGGGCATGTAAATACACCTACTCTGGGGGGCATTCTCCCTTAGAACGAACCGGAATTCTCTCTTAGAACTAACCGGAAGGGGGAACCACCTGTTCCCCATTAATCCATGGACAGGATCGCATTGAACACTCTGGGCCTGATTCACAAAGGTAAACCTAGACCAGACGTCTACGTTTATAACTTTCAGTATTCACAAAGGTAAACTTAGACCAAAATCTCCACATTCAGGTGGAGATTCCGGCCTGACTGCAGACATAAAATATTACTCACAACTTACCTTTGGAATAGAGTTTTGGTCGAAGTTAACCTTTGTGAATTGGGCCCTGCATCCGGACGAGGCCTCCCTTCAGAAACAGTCTCCCTCAATATCTTCCACAATGTTCACACCCCTGAGGACTCATTTCCTGCTAATGCAAGAGGGTGGACCTTCTTCGGCGACGTGGCTACACAATTTGCATGCTGCAGCCACACAAAATACCAAAATAAAACAATTATTCCTTGCATCAAAGGCAAGGGCTGCTCCACAGGGAAAAGCATTTTCTTGTGATTTCACAAACTCAGGACTCCCATAAGGGTAGAGATGGGGTGCCTCTGAGGGCCTCATTTATGAAAAGTGTTGCATTGCTGCATACAAACAGCAATGCAACACTTTTTGTTGCGCCTTCCTTGCGACACCATGGATGCGCCGTATTTAATTACGGCACTCCATGTCGCGAGGATGTATCTGTAGGCACAAAAGTGGTGCATTGCGGGGGGAGGGTCTGAAAACGGACGCAACTCCAGCAATGTGTCCTTTCACATTGGGCATGCCCCATGTTAAAGGGCCTTCGTCACTATTACGCCTGCTGTGAGGCAGGCATAAGAATTTGACTGTGGTGTCCTAAAAGGCTTGTAGTAGTGTTGCAGTGAAATCTATGAGATTTCACTGCAACACTACTACGAGACTTTTTTACGCCCCACTTTGCATACATTATACCTGAATAAGTTATAAGGTAGCGCAAGGGTTTACAAAGAGACTCATCACTTTGTGAATATGTTGCAGTGTGGCACATATTTTACGCCACTGGTGGTTCACAAAAAGTGATGCACCAGTGGCCCAACGGGCTCATAGATAAGCCCCAGAATGAGAGACATGTTGACATCTGGTCTCCACAGCATCCGCATGCCTTGAGCGCAGTTTGTGCGGACAGCAAATCAGCGTTTGTAAAGCAGTTTGTAGACTGGTGGCGCTTTTTGCTCAAGCACAGATTTATTGTGTGAACTAAGGCAGGGGTAAAATTTGCCTTGTTCACAAGGAAAATGTGTTAGTGGAAAATATCCTTCTGAATAAGCGACAAATCTTTGTTTGCCCCATGCTGGTTGAAAAGAATATAACATTTTTGTTACCCAGATATCATCTGAAAGCCCAACAACTGTGTTTTTGTGTTTTGACAATAATGACACCCAAGCTGGGAGCTTTTCTTTTAATTTGTGCCTTACGTTGTTGAAGGGTTTCTGTGCCTATCAGATTGTGTGTTGCAATCTGTCAGATTCCTTGAAAAATTGTGCTTTTGACAAGAAAAGCTAATCTCAATAAGAGATCATTTAACAATCAAAACAGAACTGGCTATGGGCAGGGACTGATGACAGCCAAGTATGGGAGGGTGGTGCTGCACTTCAGCCAGATGATTAAGTAGTCATTTACACATCAATTAAAGACATGCGGTTTCTGAATCCAAGTACACTACAGGCTCAGATAATCCACTCCAGATCTGGGTGGTGCAGTGTACACTCAGGCTAAGCTGCGTTTTTTATTTTTAGGCTTGGTTTAATATTTCATTTGTCTCCCACCTATTGTTAAAATCTGTACTTATCATGTGCAATAAAAAATGACCATCCAACATAGCATGCATTAACTACCAAATGTTTGTCTACAAGTCATTTAGGGGGTGCTGGAAATGCTGCACAAAGTCGTCTAGGTTACTGTAGCACTCTGTTGGCGCAGGTGCATCTACACAAGCTCATCCGCTCAGTAACGCAAGGGTATTTACAACAAGGGGTGGTGAGGGACAGAGTCTCTGAATTAAGCAGAAATCTCTCACCCAGTCAAGAGATCAGGGCTAGATCCAACACAGTTTTTTAGCTCACTGCACCATCCCAGTTTCAGAACCTGGCTGTATGCAAATTAGTCTGTTCCTGTCCCAGTGCATGAGGGGAACAGGGCAAACCAAACTACAAAAGCCAATTCTTACACTGGGAAGGAAACAAGCTCCCGGGGACCGGTTTCTGGCATTACAGCCGTCTTCGGCCCGGTTTGCTTGAATCCTGATGGTGCAATGAGCAAGGGTCTCACATCTGAGAATACCCTTCCACGCTTAGGGTGGACAAAAATATTTACAACAAGGGGTGGTGAGGGACAGAGTCTCTGAATTAAGCAGAAATCTCTCACCCAGTCAAGAGATCAGGGCTAGATCCAACACCGTTTTTTAGCTCACTGCACCATCCCAGTTTCAGAACCTGGCTGTATGCAAATTAGTCTGTTCCTGTCCCAGTGCATGATGGGAACAGGGCAAACCAAACTACAAAAGCCAATTCTTACACTGGGAAGGAAACAAGCTCCCGGGGACCGGTTTCTGGCATTACAGCCGTCTTCGGCCCGGTTTGCTTGAATCCTGATGGTGCAATGAGCAAGGGTCTCACATCTGAGAATACCCTTCCACGCTTAGGGTGGACAAAAATATTTACAACAAGGGGTGGTGAGGGACAGAGTCTCTGAATTAAGCAGAAATCTCTCACCCAGTCAAGAGATCAGGGCTAGATCCAACACCGTTTTTTAGCTCACTGCACCATCCCAGTTTCAGAAACTGGCTGTATGCAAATTAGTCTGTTCCTGTCCCAGTGCATGATGGGAACAGGGCAAACCAAACTACAAAAGCCAATTCTTACACTGGGAAGGAAACAAGCTCCCGGGGACCGGTTTCTGGCACTACAGCCGTCTTCGGCCCGGTTTGCTTGAATCCTGATGGTGCAATGAGCAAGGGTCTCACATCTGAGAATACCCTTCCACGCTTAGGGTGGACAAAAATATTTACAACAAGGGGTGGTGAGGGACAGAGTCTCTGAATTAAGCAGAAATCTCTCACCCAGTCAAGACACTCTGTTCATCACCACCCCCTTTTTTGAATCGATTTTGGCCACTATAGGTGTGGCAGGGTATACTCAGACATGAGTCCCTTTCTCACTGCTCCATCAGGATTCAAGCAAGCCGGGCCGAAGACGGCTGAAATGCCAGAAACCGGTCCCCGGTAGCTTGTCTCCTTTCTGGTGAAGAATTGGCTTGGTAGTTTAGTCTGCCCTGTTCCCATGATGCACTGGGCCAGGGACAGACTGATTTGCATATAGCCAGGTTCTGAGCTGGGATGGGGCAGTGAGATAAATAACGGTGATGGATCAAGCCCTGATCTTTGGACTGGGTAAGAGTGGTCTGCTCAATTCAGACACTCTGTTCATCACCACCCCCTTTTTTGAATCAGTAACGCAAGGGGGCCTCCTCAAACAGAAGGAGGGTGGGAACACACTGCCTCATATCCCAGCACTCAATTTACCCCAGTGCGTCATGGTAATGCTGGGATGTAAGGCAGTGTGCTCCCACCCTCATTCTGTTTGCAAAGGCTCTCCACTGATGAAGGAATCCAGAAACATGTGTCTAGAGTTACACAGCACAGGCTGCACCAACAAGGGTGAAAAATGAAAGACTTCGACCGAAGTAAGTGTTATAAAATTCAATAATTAACGTTCAATTGTGTTTGTTTCTATAATAGTTCCCGTTGTGGCCTGTGAGGCCTAGTCCAAGATGGACAATTTTCATGACTCCAAGATTAATGTGAAGCACGCATGCGCTTGCCGAGGGGAGCTGCAGATGCGTGCGAGCTGACCGTGCTGAACGGAACAGGTAAAGGAGGATGCGCTCTGAAACCCTGACTGACTGCCAATAAAATGGACATCCGTATTGTAAACCCTGAGAAAATAGCTTGAAATTACAATTTAAAGGACACAATGGAACTGGTAACCTTAAAGACAATGGTCAAATTCATTTAGCTGACTCTGCGGAAGTCAAGTAATAAGATGATGAGGTTATGCTCATCCATCCCTTGAACCAACCAATCAGAATTGTCGGAGACCCCAATTGTTACCGAATTTAGATAGTTTAGCTAGAGAAAAAGGGTATAAAAGAATAGGTCCGGAGTTTAGAAAAAAGCTCTCTTTTCGATTTCTATCTGCGTATCCTGTCTGCGTATCCTGACATGCTGCCGGAATGCTGAATTTCCTTGGAGTGTAAGAACTTAAACTTTTTTAACTTTAAGCTTTGTTTGAACGAGTACAGAGTCTTTAGATGAGGGTAAATCGCTTGAGGGAATAGAGAGATAGAATTTAGGAACTATTTTGTCTTTTGCTAATACTTATGTCTTGTAAATGTCAATTACTACCTTCATTTTCTTTGAACTTAAAATTAAAATGAATAAACGTGCGAGTTAAAATTCTTTATCTTTCCTTATAACTAATTGCAATAAATTAATTTAAAGTGAATAAAACAGATTATGCTAAGAGAATCTTCTTTAAATAAAAATTAGATAAATGAAGAATTAAGCTGGTCTTGTTCATCCTTAGCCTAATTTTGTACTAGCAGATCTGTCACCAACAATGGTGGTGTGTTTAAATAAATTTCCTTGTTGATATAAAACCATGGTAAATGAAATAAATTTGCAGATGTATATAATATAAATAGTTAGTTTGACTCTCCTTTGATTCATATCGATCCATGTAATAGGGAGAAAGTGTGCATGAAAGATCCACAGTGTTATGGGCCCCACTGATGAATAAGTGCATGATTTGATACCACAGGGAAAAGCAATGGAGTTCTAAAACTTATTTCCGGAGTAGCGCTGCATCAGTTTATTACTTGGTAGAAGAGCATATGTTGCTATTGAATTAGCTGGGATAATGTATAGAGTGATGTATACAGGATTTGATGTACAGAATTATGACTAACATCTGTTGAGTTTGTATTACATTATATGTAGTCCCGAAAGGCTTCCGGAAAGTGTGGGAAGCTGGTCACTCTGTCTGCAGGCAGAGGAAATGTGGCAAGTGGAGTCGCACATCGCATAGTCTGTTTCAAAGTAGTGGTATTGTCGTATATCACAAGTGGTGTCATCGTACATCATAAGTTTAGGGACTTTACATGTGAAAGGATAAATGTATAGCGAGGACAGTCTATAAAATCTTAGCCTTCAAGTACAGGGATCATTGTGTATCCTGATTTAAAACTTACTGCTGAGAGAGTAATAGAGCTCAACCCGAGCTTGTGAGAGGGGTAAAGGTAGAGTTAAGCGCTGCTTTATCGGCGAGTGTAAAATTCTGTGGTAGAGAAGAGGTAAGCCCTGTCTACTGGAAATACAGAATACTTGTGCGATTGAGAAAACTATCACTATGGTTTAGTGAAACAGATGAATGGAGTTGTTTTGTGCAAGTTACAAACTGATTCAGTTGTATAAAAGTTGTATACAAGTGTAAATAAGGCTTCTCGATATTCCTTGTAAAGGAGGGGTCAGTCGGCGCTGCAGAAGCCGGAGCACTGCTGACGTCAAAAGTGTTGCGCAGGGATTGGTCCACCTGACCAAGACAGAGTAAAGGCTGATTGGTGCATCACGAATAGCAGTGAGATTATTGGTTAAGCACTAAAATAGCGTATCTTGTTCTAATTGGTACGATAGTGTGAACCGCGCTGTGATAGGCTCGTGTTACGAAGCAGTATACGGAAGAAAGTGCGATCTTTTGGTAGACTGGAAATTATCAGAAAAATGTAGTTTTATTATGGACAAGAGAAGGAGAAACCTTCATGGTTTAAGAAATTGAAAAATGTATTAAAAAAGGACAAGGTGATAGTAACGAGAGAAGGAAAATTACTTCCTCCGCCAAAAACACCTGCTTCCTATATGATGTCAAAATATGATTTTCATACATGCATTTGGCTAGAGAATTGGGCTAGATATACCAAGAATGATGGTGCATTAGCATTTCCCGAAGTAGGATCATTTAATTTGGCAGTTCTGTGAAATTTGAGAGAAAAGATGATGAAACTTGAACCAAGACCTAGACCAACTCAGCACTAGCTGAGTGGGAAGATGGGATGCATGAATTAGAATGAGAAAAATTTGAGAATCATCGAGGACCAAAAGGTAGATTACGTGGATTGTGGGGAGAAACACATGAGAGTAGAATGCGAAGATGGAGAAATGCTGACATGTGCAATGGAATGTATCCGGTTAGGTTGGTAGATGAATTGGAAAGGCGAAAATGCACAGATAAACAGAATAATGTGGAGATAGGAAGAAAGGATTATGGTGAGAATGAATCAGAGGATAAGGTGCTGGAGGAGATATTAAATAGAAGACCACCACCATATCAACCGGGTTCTATATGGACCATTCCAAATGCTACACCGATAGAGGATAGAATTACTGAAACCCGGAAATGATTTTCAAACTTTAAAGAACTTCCAGAAAGAGTAGAAATGAGATATGATTCAGACACCCCAGTGATAGAAACCAGACTTACTGGTACTCCTAAACAGAATGATGAGATTAGGAAAAGTGTAGCCAGAGTAGAGAGACAAACTGAAGAGCAAGAGAGTACTTCTGAATATATACGTTCAACAAATGAATTGACAGAAAAGATACAGGAACTTACTAAAAATATAGGAGCTGTACCGGTCCCTGTAACAATAGGTCCTGTAATTCCAGTATTCAAAAATCATAAAATAAAAGAACCAACTTTAACTATTCCATTAAATCAGAGTTTGCAAAAGGTAAGAGAAAAGATTTATCCAGATTTGTCTGAAATTAGACGAACCAGTAATGTGACACCACCTGATTTGACTTTTAATCAAAGTCTACCATATAAGTTTCCAACCGGAGCAGAATCTGATAATGCAACACCAGAAATACATGTTGAGTAAATAGATTTAACAAAGACTCCAGTAGGATCATCGGAACAAGAATTAAGTGATTGGCTTAAAACTCTGAAAGTAAAAGAGCATGAATTAAAAGTATTAGATATGGGTAGACAAAAAATTGACATGGAAGAATTAATTATTGGAAAAATTGGGACAGATAGATTAAAAACCTACCAGGACGATGAATTGATGTTCATGTGTAAAAGCATTACCTGGAAAGCGAAATCTATACATGATCAATTGGAATATTATTAGCAAATGAAATGGATGTAGATTTTACGAAGAATAAAACATTACAGAAACCTAATAGAGTAGATTTTACCGAAAAAGACATTGAAAACATGAATACTGCAGGAAGACTAACTCAAATAAAAGAACTAATTGTCTTACTAAGCAGATGGGGAGATGTGAACAAATGGAAAGCAAAATGGGCATAGAAGAAAGAAGAAGCTAGTGATAAATCCACATTAGCATTCCCTGTGAGAGTAAAAGAAACAGTAGTAAATGAATTTCCCATGAGATAAATACCGGGAGGAGGGTATGTACATGTCCCTTGGAGTAGACAGGACATATTATCATTGACTAATGATTTCCCCAGATTGAGAGAAAAGCCAGTAGAATGGTACCGACAGGTAGACAGATTTGTAAAAGTTTCAAAAGTATTATGGGAGGATCTAGATGGATTGTTTGACATAGTGGTACCAGCAGATCTATGGTCTGAATTCAAGTGGATTGGCCGAAAACTGAATATCCACGAGATAGAGTGACAGGTGCTCCTGGACCCGAGTTAATGCGGAAGTATGAACAGGTAATAGTGTTCTTGAAAAATAAAATTCCACCAAAAGAAACAGACTGGGTAAAGATTGACAGGACATTGCTGGAATCGAAAGAATCTGTACATGCATTTTAGAGAGACTGTTATTGGTGTTCAAGCAGTACAGCAGTTATGAAGAGCTAAATGAAAAAAATATGAGTCATTTTGTATATCATTTTGTGTTGGATTTAGACCAGAGATAGGAGATATGATTAAACATAATTTGATAGGATGGCAAACATGCTCTGTGGATGAAGTACTAAAGCATGCACAATATTGCAGTGATGAAATAGAGGCTAATCATAGAAAACTCAAAGAAAAGGCAATGTGGGCTCAAGTAAAGGTAGCAGAACATCAAGCAGCACAATTGGAGAATACAAATACAGGCAGGTGTCAAGGGAATTTGAAGGGAAATTTTAAAAAAACAAAATTAGTAGGAAATATAGATGAGCTTAAGAAAAAATATAATTGTCATAATTGCGACAGGACAGGGCAGTGGAGAAAAGAGTGCAAGTACCCACCAAGAGTTAATCCCGAAAATATATCATTGAATCCGCAGGTGCAGAATGAGGTAAATGAACAGCAACTGCAACAGCAGCAGGTAGTTACTCAGCAAAGTCAGGTGCCACAACCGCCACTTCCACGCAGTGTAAATCTGCAGAGATACAGTGCACAGACAGGATTCTGCGGAGGCAAACAGGTAAACTGATCGCCCAGAGTGAATGTGAGTCAGCAATATTGGTTACAAGAGGATGGCGGGAGTGAGTCAGATGACAGTTTCTGACGGTGCCTAAGAGAGGAAGAAGAGTGTGTGCTTGGAGCCACTCTCGGGGTAGATCAGTCTAGTCCGTTTGTGAATGAAAAAGTGAATGATGTAAAAGTAACTTTCCTAGTGGACACTGGTGTTACCCGTTCTACTGTTAGATCAGTGGAAATTCAAAATCTTCCTCTCTCTGGTGAGACAATCCAGGTTGTAGGTGTAGCTAATAGACAGATTCAGACCTCCTTAACAAAACCAGTTGAAGTAGAAATTGGAAATTTCAAAGACATGCACCGATTTGTGGTGTGCGATGACAGTCCTATAAATCTGTTATGCAGAGACATTCTATGCAAAATGAACTGTGCCATATATTGCTCACCAGATGGCATAGAGCTCCAAACTCCAGATGAAGATAGTTTATACAAAATTACTATGGCCATAATAGAGTCAGAGAAGAATGAATTGTTTCCTGTGTTTGATCGAGAAAAGATACAGGTGGAATTGAAAGATGATCCTGTAAAAGTGACTGTAAAAGAAGGAGTGAGTTACCCAAATATTCCCCAGTATAAAATCACAGCAGAAATAATTGAAGGAATAACGCCAGTGATAAGTAAAATGATTGAACAAGGTATTTTACGAGAAATAGAAAGCAGTCCTTTTAATACACCAATAATGGGACTGAAAAAGCCAAACGGAACATTTCGGATTGTACAAAACCTTAGAAAGGTTAATAAGATTGTTGTCCCATGTTGTCCGACAGTACCAAATCCAGCAGTAATTCTATATCAGATTCCACATGATGCAGAATGGTACACTGTTATTGACTTGTGCACCGCGTTCTTTACTGTTCCATTGCATCCAGAAATCCAGCCAATATTTGCGTTCCGGTTTGTAGATCGTATTTTGGCATGGTGCCGAATTCTTCAGGGGTACACTGAGAGTCCATCCATTTTTAATCAATTGCTAAAGAAGTCATTAGAAAGTTTGAACATGCCTGGAGAATCCATATTGGTTCAGTATATTGATGACCTATTGGTAGCATCAAAGACAAAAGATGAATGTATATCAGATACTATTACATTATTAAATCACAGGGACACAGGGGCGTAGCTAGAGCTTGTGGCGCCCGGGGCTATCCCTCAGATTGCCGCCCCTAGGGGAGGTGTGCTGGAAAAAAGGACAGCAAGCACCTGAAAGAGGTCCGAGAGACACTTAGTATCGTTGCTAATAGTTTAACCCGATCGTGCAAGTTACATGCACATACATGACACAGTCCAAGGCTACACAGTTGTAAACGCAGGTGAGAAATTATGCGTGAGAGAGTGCCTGCAGTTATACTTCTTGAGAATACGGCACAAATCCTTACCCGGGAGCAGCCATGTGGCTCAGCTCTGGCCCATACAGTGGTGGTGCTCCAACTCAATGTGTCCTGTACATTAGTGTCAAGGTATTTAGCTCTTATGACACACTTATGTTTTACATTTCAATCAGGTCGGTGTGTGGATGCGAGCATCCTGCCCTGCGCTCAGTGGGGGAGCAGGCAAAGACTTAGATGAAGACTTCTGCCAAGTCCGGCTGAGACAGAAAAGTGTGAGCAATCACTGCTTGAAGCTTCCGGGGTCCCCTTTGACAGACTGAGCCAAAGACTCTGTGGCTGGCAGACAGCAACAGTTAAAAAGCGGTGCAATTTAAAAAGTAAGACTGGGATATGACCACGTTACAGGTCCTCTTTGTAGCACACTGGCCCCCAGGATGGTATCCCTGTTGCGTGTTCTAGACCTCATTATTCGCATTACCTATGAGCACATTAAGAGCTGTTCTGGACAGTTATCTCTGAGGGTGCTTGGTGGATACCTATAGGCTTCTAAGCCCCTGTGCATAGATCTAATCCGAGGGCATAAGTCAAATGCTTCCTGGAGCACTGTCAGCCTCACCCTTGCATAGGCTGCATCCACCCTGAATTCGTAACTCCACCAGAACTGTTAGGGGAATACAGGAACTAACAAGAACGACGAGATACCTATGGTCCAAGCATAGGTAGATAAATAAACAGTAAAGAGCAATAATGATTAAAATATCGCTAAAAGGTCGAGAGGTGAAAGAAAGAGATTGACAAGGAAACAATTAACCTTGTGCAGTCAGGAAAACTGGGGCCCCTGCCTGGTGTATGCATAGCAAAGTAAAGCAATACTCAGGGTTTCAGCAGCCCTTGATGCTCCTGTGCACCGATGCCACGCACCTACATCACTATTAAATGTGTCTGGGTGATCACAAGAAGACACTTGCTATTATTACTGGTTTACTGGAACGAGGATACACTGAAGACCTCACCTCACATGAAAGTCTCATGAGTAATGTGTAAAACCCGGTCTCTTCTTTTGCGATCCCTTAGGATGGATGCCCCCTCTCCGTCACTAGTAACATGCAGGCCCCTTGTCCCCATGCACATTTTTACAGTAAAATTGCTATGAAGTGTGATATTTTCCCCAGGAAATAAAAGTAAAAACACTCTAAGCTATCTTTGCTTGGTTTAATTCAACATGACGTGCAGTGGTTGTTTGCGCTCAGTGTCTGCCTCACCAATTATAGAAACTCAAATATTCCATGATCTTTTGTCCACTTTCAATAATGCTCTAAACACTAGATTATATGCCACTTAACGCTGTGGATATATTGCTTTTATAAGCCCTGGAAATAGGCGCTATGTTCTATCTTTTTAATAAACCTCATTTTCTGGATGTCATCAGGCTGAACGGCCCTGTTGGCCGCGCAGGAGTTCAAAGTCGTGACGTTCAAACCACACACAGATATTAGCAGCTCTCTTGTAACTAACCGACAATTCCTTCAAATGTAAACTAACGGTAAACTCAGCAGGTACACTCTTATCAAACAGCCAGGAGAGCTAGCACCTGAGGGATAGCTCAAAAATCCATGAGCAAAATATATTTGAGGTCAATTTAGCATGAAGAGCAACAGTGACATCGAGTGTTGTGAAAGAAAGCTCACGCGGTTCATGCGCCTGCTGCTCAACTTGACAGTCAGTGGTTCGTGTGTCTCTGGTTACAACAACATGCCCTTTCATAATTTTGTGTATGCTAAAAGATAATGAGTTGAGCAGTAATAGTACTTTAGAGTCAACTTGCCTGCTTGCTCAGCTCAGGACATTGCGAATGGCTACACAATGTGGCAGGACTGGCCCCACTCTGTTTAGTGCAGGATACATGGGTCAATTATTGAGCAATAATATAATACATAATCATTCCTGCCCCAATACCCATGGTCAGCTTGCTTGAGCTCCCAGCGCCCAGGGCCGTCTGTTAACTCCTGCCCTTCCAGATCTAGTGCAAGCCCTGAGAAAATAATACGAAAATCTTGAACGCATTCGGTGCACCATTAACACCAAGGAGATATAATATGATGCATTAAATGCAAGGAAATTAACTGTACTTTTGATAAAAGGGGGGTCAGGCATGCATAACCACCTGTTACTTTGAAACTTATCAATTGACATGATACAATACCAGATATTGGGCAGCTCGTCCCCCCTACTGAAACAACATGGCCATGAGAAGAGAATCAAAACAAAGTACCATCCAAATGAGCATATTATATCTTGAGCAAAACATTTCCTTTCACTGAAGCAGGCTGCAGGAAGATTTTGAAATTAAATCATATTGGGTACATATCAAGCCCAAAGAGCACTATGTGCCATTGTAATAAAACTGAATGAACCTTTAACTTAGGCACCATATCCTTTCACAGTAATGCTGTGATACAGTGTCATGCTCTTTGTAAATCCATATAAATTTCTAGAACACGTGGGTGGGGCTCTTTCTTTGGCAAACAGACATACATCGTATTATGAGAGTACCCCATTTGTCTCTGAGTGCTTTGCTAGAGCACCAGTTACGTCACCCATGGTCCTACGCATTATTTACCGGCATCAGGAGCTTATGTGGTTTACCAATTCACTAAATGCTGTGCCAACGCAGCGACCTCGACTGGGTAATGCATGCAGCTTTACAGAACACAAAGGTGCTGTAGAATCATTAAATTAAACTTGCATGTGATACAAACTGCCAGCCTCCTCTAATCTGAGCAAGTCTGCTGCTTTTTATTTTTTTACATAAAGCAGGGTGTACTCGTGTCGTCGTCCTTGAAATGAAAGTACTTTTGATAGGAGCTAACCGGAGCCAGGAGGCAGTTAGTTTTGCTTACATCATAATTCAATTTAAATTTAGAGTGAACACTGGTAATGAATAAATGCCATATTTTAACCAATTACTTTTTATAAATGGATGTCACAGAAAGAAGGCACTATAGTTTGCTGTTCCTGGTGATAACAGCACGGAAAAGAAACTTCAATTCAAATATCGCAGCGCTGCACATTTGACTGGTTCAAATTGCTCTGTCAACAGAGCCTGAAGCAGCTTTTGCTGCAGTGTCAGTGACGCCTGTAGCACAAGGCGGGCACAGTACGTAGTGCATGCTGCTGTCGAAAGATAGCGGTGTGTGTTAAGTGCCTGCTGCTGGCACATTTGTGCAAGTGGTAGGCACTAACCCCAGGGGAGAAGTTGAACACTGATCCAATTGCAAGACCAAGCCCTAGCAAGAGTGCTGGCATCAGGAGCTTATGTGGTTTACAGATTCACTTAATGCTGTGCCAAATTGCAGTGACCTCGACTGGGCAAAAATGTCCCAGATTCCAGCATAAATGGATGAATGAAGAAACAGGTAAAGCGCTTCGTGGATGTATGCAGAGATGTGTAAAGCATGGCATGAACAAAGAGCACATGTAAAGCGTAGCATAAGTGAATGAATAATGAGACGTGTAAAGCATGGCATGAATACATGGACACATAATGTGTGGCATAAGTGAATGAATGAAGAAACATCTAAAGTATGTCATGAATGAATGACCAGACGTGTAAAGCTCTGCATGAATTACTGGACATGAAAATGTGGCATGAGTGAATGAATGAAGAATCACGTACAGCGCGTCTTGAATGAATGAAGAGGCATAAAGCATGGCATGAATAACTGGGCATGTAAAGTGTGGCATAAGTGAATGAATGAAGTGACACGTAAGCGTTATGTGAATAAATGAAGAGACAAGTAAAGCATGGCTTGAATGGGTGAACATGTCAATTATGGCATGAATAAATGAATCAAGAAACACGTAAAGCGCTTCGTGAATGTATGAAGAGACGTGCAAAGTGTGCACATTAGCACCTTTCTGCTCGGCCTGGTACATGCGCTGTGCATAGGATCCACGTCACGAGTCCTCTGACAGGCGCGCTACACATTTTGTGTGTCACACTTCAGCAGGGCTCGAGGTCCAGATTCACTGAGATTTCGCAGCAGATTCCCCCCTCTGTGGTGAAGCCCCAGTGCAAAATCATTGTTGGATTTTGCGCCACGGAAATCAAGATTTGCGAGGCTTTGTGTGGGACTTTATAGTGCTGCCTGCATTACTATGCATCAGGGAGACGCTTTATGAGTGCAGCATGGGTGTCTCCATGTCCACCTATGTATTTAGATGCAAACATGCTGCTTTAGAGAACGCAAATGTGCTGTACAATAATTAAATTAAACTTGCCTCTGCTCTGATACGAACTGCCAGTGCCAGCCTCCTCCGATCCGAGCAAGTCTGCTGCTTGTTTTTACAAAAAGGACGTGTGCTGCAGATCAGGCCCGGTCGTACTCGTAGGCAGCCTCGGGTGCACACTGCACAGCAGCTCTTCCCAGGCAGGATGGGGTGGGGTTATGGAGGTGTACCCTCGCTGATTGACAAGCAGCCTTGGAAACCCTGGGCTTCTGTTAATGCACCCAGGCTGCTTGCAATCAGCGAGGCTGCAGTGCGTCATCGGAGGTCAGGTCAGGGACTTTCAGTATTTTAAACTACTGGGACCCAGGGCTGAAATCAGCGAAGCTGGACTCAGAACTTTCTTAATGATTTAACATTTAAAAAGGCCACTGCAACGGGCCACGCGGCTGCCACCCCCAGAATAGTGCCGCCCGGGGCGGACCGCCCCCCTCGCCCCCCCCTAGCTACGCGGCTGCAGGGACATAAAGTATCTCCATCGAAATTGCAGTTTTGTCAGAAAGAAATGCAATACGTAGGTCATAAGATTGTTAAAGGGACTAGACAAGTTACCGAAGAGAGAATCAAAATGATACAAGGGATGCAACCACCAAAAACACAAAGACAAGTTAGAATGTTCTTAGAAATGGTTGGTTTCTGCAGACAGTGGATTAGTGGTTTTTCACTGATAGCAAAACCCTTACAGAGATTAACTAAAGCAGACATCAGAGATCCTATTGTAGTAAATAAGACTGAAATGGAAGCTTTTGAACAGCTAAAAACAAGCTTATGTGAAGCTCCAGCCTTAGGAATGTCTGACTATGAGAAAGAATTTGAGATGTATTGCAGTGAGCCAGAAGGATGTGCATTGTCAGTATTGAGTCAGAGACATGAAAAATTAAGGAAACCAATTGCATATTTCTCAGCTGTTTTAGATCCAGTTGCAAAAGCCTTGCCAGGTTGCTTAAAAAAAAGTAGCAGCTACAAGTGTGAGTCTGGAACAAAGTGAAGGAATAGTGATGGGATTTCCTGTGAGGGTATACGTACCTCATTCTGTAGAGATTATTCTCACTAGAACAAAAACCCAGTACCTTACAAATAACAGAATGACAAAATACGAGAAGACGATTCTGCGAGCAGACAATGTGACAATTTCACATTGTGTAAACATAAACCCGTCCACATTGTTGCCTGATGCTATGGAAGTTGAGGTAAGAAATGAGGTTGATCACAAATGTTTGGATGTTCTTGAATATTGTACAAAACCAAGACCAGATATCAGATATGAGCCATTGCCTGAGCCAGACTACGTAATGTTTGTGGATGGTTCGTGTCTGAGAACAGAGGAGGGTGTTTTAAGTGCTGCATACGCCGTATTTACAGTGGCAGATGTCAAGGAAGCATCTTGTCTGAAAGGAATTCGTTCAGCTCAAATAGCAGAATTGATTGCTTTGATTCGAGCATGTGAATTTAGGAAAAGAGGAAAAGAGAAACGAGTTACCATAGTTACTGACAGTCAGTATGGATTCGGGGCTGTCCATGATTACGGGCAACTGTGGTCTCAAAGAGATTATTTAACTTCTGCGGGATCCCCCATCAGAAATGCTGAATTTGTAAAAATGTTGATTGATGCTATTCAGTTGCCTGATATGATTGTAGTGGTGAAATGTGCTGCCCATAAAAAAGGTGATGACTACATTACCAGAGGCAACAGGTATGCTGATTCCATTGCAAAATACTGTGCTAGAAATCTTGCATCCATAAATCGGGACAGGAAAGAAGAACATGTTTCAAGTCCTTTAATGCTAACCACAATAGTTGAAACTTGGCAGGAAGTAAGACAGATGCAGGAAGAAGCTAGTGAATAGGAGAAAAACATTTGGCTAAAAGCAGGATGTTGACAAAGAGGAGAAGATTAAATTTGGGTTTATAAAGATGAAAGACCAGTAATGCCTGATAGCATGATCTCAAACGTGGTCCGAATGTACCATGGTCAAGCCCATGTCGGGAGAGACGCGATGATAAGGTTGTTCAGACAGACATGGTATAATCCAAAGTTTAGGTTGATAGGTGAGAGCCTGTGCCAGAGATGCCTAGTATATCAGCAGTTTAATCCCAACAGAAAAACAGTTGTGAGCATGGGAACCATAGGACAGGAGGGAGGTCCATTTACACAAATGCAATTGGATTTCATCGAGTTACCTCCTTGTAATAGACTCAGATATGTATTGATAATCATTTGTCTGTTCTCTCTGTGGGTAGAAGCTTTCCCCACCAGGAGGAATGATGGTCTAACTATTGCAAAATTGCTTTTGCGTGAGATTCTACCACAATACGGTGTTCTAGTAACAATTGAAACAGATCGTGGGAGCCATTCCCAGAATGAACTGTTACAGATGATTTTTGAAGCACTGGACATTCGTCAGAAACTGCATTGTGCTTACAGACCAGAGGCTTCAGGGGTAGTTGAGCAAGTGAATGGAACAATAAAAAACAGAATTGCAAAAATGTGTTTGGCAACAGGACTAAAATGGCCGGACGCATTACCACTTGTTCTGATGACCTTAAGGAGTATACCTGCCAGAAAAACTGGACTTAGTCCACGTGAGATTTTGATGGGCAGAGTGATGAGACAAGCATTTGTACCAGTTGATAAACTGTTAACTCTAAATGATGACAGCATACTGGATTACTACAAAAATCTGTCTGATGTGGTAACTTCTGGGTTTCATCAGGTGGGAACCGAGTCAAACACGAAAGAGAAAAATCCAGCTCATGATCTAATTCCTGGAGATTGGGTTCGGATAAAGGTACACCTAAGGAGAAACTGTTTGGTGCCTCGTTGGCAAAGACCAAGACAGGTCATTTTGGTGAGTACAACTGTTGTTAAATGTGCTGGAGTAAAGAGGTGGGTGCATGCCAGCCACACCATTTGTGTACCTGAGCCTGAAAATCCACACGAGGAAAGTGAAAGCACAACTGATTCTGATTCTGAAGGAGAACCAGGAAGAAATCCAGATACTGAAGCTCAACACAAACGTCGACATCTGGAGGTATTGGATGCTAGCTCTGCATTCGAAGGAAAAGGTGAAATTGCTGAACTACAAAATTTTGAAGATCGACTTGAAAGTCGAGATTTGGTAAGAACTGATACCAGTAAAGACATTGAGCAAAGTGAAGATAAAACTGGTAATCAAGAGAGTACTGAAGAACAGTCAGAAAGCTCTGAAAGCAGGAACCAAAATCCTGACACTGGAAAGGAGGAAATAACTCACAAGAGAGTTAAAGTACTGAGTAAAGAGAAATGAGATCCTGAAGAGGAAACAGACATTATAAAGTTCTTAATAATGATACTGTTGAAAATACTGAAAGTGAAACGGATGACAATGGAGATGACACTCAACTGAGAAAGAGTTCAAGAAAAAGAGCTTGGAGAGTGGAACATAACACTACAGAGTCAAAGAGAAAGCAAGATTGTAAAGGAGATAATTGGCCTAGAGAAAATGATGGACTAAGAGTCAAACTGGTTAACAGAGCAAGAAAACCAGAAGATCAAGTAAATGAGATAACAAGCCAGAAAGAGTTGTTGGGAAAAAATAGAGGTTGTCCAAAGGCCAAAAAGAGTGAGAAGACCAAATCAGAAATATAAATCACCTGAATGGACTTACATGTTTTTGCCTCCTATTGAAGAAGTAGACAGCAGCCAAGAAAACCTGAATTTTGCAAGTCAGGAAAAAGAAAGTGAGTAAAAGACTTAAACTTGAAGAAGGAAAAGAGATATTTGATCTGGAATTACCAGGTAAAAGGTAAAGACTTGAAGTACTGGTATATGGCAACTACTGTGAGGATAAACTGAAATCTATTTGAGGCAAAAATCTGAATAAAGACAATTGTAAAACAAGAAACAAAAATGGCTACTAGTAATGAAGTTACGAAATGTTCAATATTTAGAAAATGGTGTAAAATGTGGTTCATATGTACTGGATTATTAATATTAGTATGTTTGATTTTAGCTATTATCATTCCTTTTAGAGAACATTTTGAGAAGTTGAAACCAAATGGGACTAAAAATGCAAGAAATGATGAATTAAAAACTGATAAACCACATGTGTATAAGCCAGAAATTCATCAGGATAAGTCGATTAGTGACTTTTCCAAAAACACATTTTCTAGATTACTGTCTGAGTATGTTAGAACCATGGACGCAAGCAAATCCTACGTCTGTGTGAAATTGCCAGCATCAGTGTCTGAAGGGGTGACCGATCACCACTTACCACTTACATATGGGGTCACATGTAGCCTAATACCAAGTTTGTTTTACAATACAGGAAAATTAGAATATTATTATTCAAATTCTGTTGATGTTTGTGCAAGATTGCTATGAATAAATGCTATGAATAAAGTTAAACCTGCAAAAGTTTTTGAAGAATTTTTCTTAGAAACTCAAGAACTAACCCATGATTACGCCTTTAAACATAATTTGACTTGTAAATTGAGAAATGAGGAAAAGGCATTTTTAGATATGGTGGAACAGAGAAGAAAAATTTACAAAAGAAATGAAAGAGTGAAGCATACTAAATCTAAATATTGGGAATTTGAGGATGAAAATTTAGAGGGCCGAAATGTGAATGTGGCTATAAATATTGATACTCCATCTTTAGGGAAGTTTTGTATTCGTGTATGACAATTATTTTGTTGGTGCAAGTCAATGTGAAGACACTTATCGTATAATAGGGGGTTGGGGATTTTGTCAGTCAGTCAGTCAAAAACTCTTTATTCGATTAATTAAAATCATAAAAGAAGCAACATTACATACATACAGAGTAAAAATATATATACATTTCAAAAACAGACATCTATGTACATACATTCAATACAAATTATATATTACAATGTTCATGGGGTATTAATTAATACAAAATATCTCCTATTGTAATTAAAAACCACTATTAAAACAGTATAAAATGTTTAAAAATGTCTGTTCCATGATTATGGGGAAGTGGTTTAGATCAATTTATCTGTAGGGTTCTTTTGTTTTTAACTCTGGCTGCAGCCACCAGAAAGCTAGCTACGCTGAAGATAACTCGCACACTGTTCAATAATTGCAAATACAGTAGTGCAGGCCTCACCTGCAGGAAACCCGCTTCTCGTAATATGGACAACAAGAATTTATTTCGTGCCACCGCAAATTTGTCACAAAACATAATAAGATGAAGAGTGTCTTGTGTCGAGAAGTTGTCGCAAGAACATGGTCGAGAATCAGCTGGCTTACCCCAATGTTGTTGATCTCCCAACACAAGATGAATAAGGTTAAATCTAAACCTTGTAAGCAAGAAGCGATGGTATGGCTTTGTTACAATCCTGAGGTAGGGTTCTATGTGGGGCGAGGACTGCAGAGCATAAATACTTCTTACTCCTGATTTTTTGAGTTCTATCTACTCCCTATCTGCCTCAGCCATGATTCGGAAGTTCTGCTTAATCCATCCCAAGTCCTCTTTCTTGATACCCTCCGGGGTGGAAAACACGTCCAGACGTCCCAGCCTGACACACGCCGCTCTAACGTATGCCAGCCATGGGATGCTAAGTGCCTTGTCAGTCTTTAAGGATGAGATGATTAAGGGTAATGTCCTCATTCAGCCATGTCTTAGCCCAGCAAATCAATGGCGCTGCCTTAAGATGGTCTGTGATATATCCCGTTCCTAGTTCACAGTGTACTGCCATGGTTGACGATGAATGTGGTACCGCCAGCAGTGATCTAAAAAACTTATTTTCTACCAATTGAATTTTATCCACATTGGCATATCCCCAAATCGATGCCCCATAGGACGCAATGGCCCAACACTTAGCCTTGTAGATTTTGAGCATGGGTTCCATGGGTTTCGCTCCCAGTCTTTTAGCAAAATTGAGAAGCCCTGTGGTGGATCTAGGCACTACGTTGCTTTTGTGCTTCATCTGGGGACCTCAATTACCTTTCTCATCGAATAGTACCCCCAGATACGTAAAGACTGGGACCCTTGCAACTTCCGCACCCAGGCATCTAAAGATATTAACATTCCTGGGCTTCCTGCCGGCCCCTGCAATCATGACATGGGATTTTTTACTATTGATTTTGAGGTCAAGGGCTTCCATAAATTTGCCAAAGCTGTCCAACAGCCTTTGTAGACCCAGACCTGTACGGGCGATGAGTACGGCATCATCAGCGTACAGGAGGACCGGGGTACCCGTTCCACCTGCACTAGGGATGTCCGCACCAGCCTTAGCTAAAGATTTTTCCAGGTCATTTATATAGATCGTGAAAAGAAGGGGAGCCAAAATGCAGCCTTGTCTGACTCCCCATCTAGATCTAAATTGGTCCGTGCACCTGCCGTCCTGTGTGACCCTGACTGCCGCTGCTAGGTCCTGATGGAGTGAGGCTAAAAAATAGATAAGGGGAGCGTCTAGACCCATATCTAACAAGATACACCACAATTTTGAACGGTTCACCATATCAAAGGCTGATGATAAGTCCATGAACCCCAGATAAAGGAAGCCTTCCTTTGCCACTGTGTACTTGTTGATCAGGAGATAAAGATTAAGACACTGGTCCATGGTGCCCCTGTGCTCCCTAAAACCGTACTGGAGATTTGAGAGGAACCCCCCACCGTCCAGCCAATCTCCCAGTTTCTGTAGAATAACTCTTCCCATGATTTTGACGGAAGAATCCAACAGGGAGATTGGCCTATAGCAGGCGGGGTCCCCACGGCTCCCCTTTTTGAAAATGGGCACGATAATTGAAGAGCCCCAGGATGGGGGGAAACCCACCAGTGCTGCAGCATTAAATACATTAGTTAGGATTTTAGCCCAGAAATGAGGATACATAATAATAAGATCTGCAGGCACCCCATCCGGGCCTGGTGCCTTATTTTTGGAAGTAGCACAGATTGCCCTTTCCACTTCTTCTGGTTGAAATTTAATGGGAGAACTGGGACAGCTGATGGTTGGGGGTACGCATGTTAGATCAGGCATGTCCAAGTCACCATAAATGTTCTTAAAATGCCCAAGCCAAACATCGCCTGAAATTACACAATCTGTGTCTGGGCTGTCACTATCCGCAAAGAATGGCTGATTGATTATGGCCCAGAACTTCCTGCTATCCCTTAACACATCAACCTCCTGTAGGCTATCCCATGCATCCTCTTTGATTTTCAGTTTCCGCTGCGAGATTGCCAATTTGTATTCCTTACGGAGAGTGGAAACCAAAATTCTATCTCTCGGGCTTGTTTTATGCGCCTCAAGGAGGGCCTCATGTGCTTTAGAGCAGGCGCTGTCGAACCATCTATGGGCTTTCTTCAGGTGTGACCCCCTCCCCTTGTTTAGATTAGCTGCTATTTGTTTACAAATGGCTGAGAAGGAGGTTATCGTTCCCACTCCCACAACATTATCATCTAGGCAGATGCCCATATGGGATTCAGATGTGGCCGTCAATTCTGCAAAGAAGGCCTCGGGTATAATTTTGTCCCATTTTAACAGTCTGCCTTGATCCTTTGTGGAGATGGCTCGTAGTCCTTCCCTTCCCAGTGCCCTGGTGGTAATCTTTGCGCTTATGTCCAATTCTAAGACAAGAGGGTTGTGATCACTGAATGGTGATATAACTACTCTGTAGGCTAATATTATGGTCAGCAAAGGGGGTGACACAAAAATGTAGTCAATAACAGAGTTGACCCCCCTACCTATGAAGGTAGGAGCATTCTCATTGCCAGTCTCCCTACCTGGTTCTAATAGATTCATACTGGAGAGCAAAGCTTCCAGATCCTCTCCCCTCTTACCGTGTTCAAAATGAGGTACCTTGCTGTAAAGTTGCCCGTCTAGGTCATCCCCATAACAGTCCCATTTGCAAGGGTGTATGTTAAAATCCCCCATGAGAAACATTTCTAACGAATGAGAGTGATTGACTTTATAAACTGACAAAAATTGTTCTAAAATGTTAAAATGTTCAAGACCATCCATAGCATTATACAAGTTTATCAACATATATTTCTTATTAGACCAGGACCACTCCAGGATGAGAAAATTATTTGACTCAATTTGACATTTTCTAAATGACCCAGCAATGTCTAGGGATACAAGAAAAAGTAAGCAACCCTTAGGTCTTCCCATAGTCCCTCTAATCGCAGGGGTAGAGAAGCCTTGGAAGCCATCCAAATTAAAGCTAGGGTCTGCATCCCAAGTTTCCTGAAATGCCAGGATGTCAAAACGTTTTATAAATTGGGGCCAGATGGGATCATCACTTTTAGATCTAATGCCCGCCACATTCCAACTTAAAAACGTGAATGGGTCTGTTGGGGTTATGAGGCATCCTCTTTCCCTCCCCACACTTAAAGCTGTCTGGCCCAGTCAGTCGTTGGATTCCATCTGTGATAAGGGTGAAAACCTGTTACTAAGATGTATCTCGCCCCTGGGTTGCACATTTATCGGGGAGGCTGGGAGTAGGTCCATTGATTCAATGTCCCCCATCCTGGTTGGGCTCTGTGCTAAAGCCCGCTGAGCAGTCATTCTAGCCTGGTATGTTAAATTACTTGTATTGCTCGGTCTTGTGTGATGTTGGAAATGTGGAGGTGCTTGTGTCAAAACACCCGGTGGGGGATAAAAAAACCCCAGGGGAAGGGGTCTGATGCCTTTGTTAGTTAGCTCTGAACCATCCCAGAATAATCTTTCCGCACAATTCTTATTCTTAAAATTCACGACCACACAGTCCCCGGGAATGTTCTTTGGGCGGCGCCCCATCCATCGTACCCTCCTTACCATAGTAATTGCGCTAGCTATATTAGCATCGCCTGAGCTAAACTCATTGCACCACTGACTAGCTAAGTTCAACAAGTCAGCAGTGGTCTCCCTATCCCCCTCTTTAACTGGGGGAACTCCAGTGAAGATGGCCACCAAAGGAGCAGCATCAGGAGGCAACTCCAGGCTGTAACCAGGGTGATGGGGATGTCTGCTATTGAACATAACCCGGCTGTGGCATGCATTTTTCTCCATCCTGGGGTTCAGAGGCTTGTCCCTTGCGCTTGGCTTCCCCAGTAAGCTAGTGGCCCCCCCCTCACTGGTGACCTGACTGGGAGTTGGATTAGGATTGTCAGCTGTAGACGGATTAGTAGATGTAACACCCGGTTTGTGCAGGCCTCCCTTATCCCCACTATACTGTCTCAATAGCTGGTCAATTTTTCCACATTTGGAGAGAAGCCCTGCTACGCACGTGTTGAGTGTGTCCACAATATCCTTAGCTACAGATACCAATGCAGGTTCCAAGCGCTCAATAAAAAGGTCCTCAATAAGTTTCCCAATTTGGCCCTTCGTGCGAGCGTCCAGTCTATAGGTATTTTCCAAGTCTCTATTAGGCCTTCCCAGCGAGCTTAGTGTTTTTTTCCTCTTGTGTGCTCTTTGTGAGGTCGCAGTGGGTGTGGGGGATGTAGGTAAATGGGCAATCGAGGCATCTAAAGGAGTTGGTTGTGCGATGGGTGGTGGGGTCAATGCCTGGTTGGAGATAATGACATTTGGAACCAAGGGTATCTCCCTGTTATGGTCGGAACTCAGGGCTGGGTCTAACTCGTCAGTGTTCAAGCCCAGTTCTTTCTCAGCATGTGCAATTTCTTTAGTCAGGGCCCCCACTGCTGATGTTAAATAAGAGATTATTGATTCAGAGTGTCTGGGGTGTTTAGCTTTTGACCCTGCATCGTCTTTAGAGCCTACCTTTTTCCTTTTGCCCATCTTCCTCCTGGTGGTTAGAGGGGTGGCCCGGCCCGGCCTCTTCTGGCCCCTGACGGCCACAGACGGTCCCGCCCTTGTCCCGGGCTTCTCCCGTGCGCGACTCGCGGGGCGAGAGGGGGTGTCAGGCTTTTGCAGGCGCCTCCGGGCGCTCTCGGCGCGTCACAAGCGCGCTTCCGCCCCACAGGCTGCTGGGGATTGTAGTTTCCCCGGTGTCCGGTCCGGCGTCTTTCTGTTTGCCTCCGCCGTTCCCCTCACGGCTACGCCCGATGGCGAGTGACCAGGCAAGTCTCTGGTGTTCCCCCTGGCCTCCCGGGGGGTCAGCCTTTTGCAGGCGCATCCGGGCGCTCTCGGCGCGTCACGAGCGCGCTTCTGCCCCACAGGCTGCTGGGGATTGTAGTTTCCCCGGTGTCCGGTCCGGCGTCTTTCTGTTTGCCTCCGCCGTTCCCCTCATGGCTACGCCCGATGGCGAGTGACCAGGCAAGTCTCTGGTGTTCCCCCCTGGGCTCCCGGGGGGTCAGCCTTTTGCAGGCGCCTCCGGGCGCTCTCGGCGCGTCACGAGTGCGCTTCCGCCCCACAGGCTGCTGGGTATTGTAGTTTCCCCGGTGTCCGGTCCGGCGTCTTTCTGTTTGCCTCCGCCGTTCCCCTCACGGCTACGCCCGATGGCGAGTGACAAGGCAAGTCTCTGGTGTTCCCCCCTGGGCTCCCGGGGGGTCAGCCTTTTGCAGGCGCCTCCGGGAGCTCTCGGCGCGTCACGAGCGCGCTTCCGCCCCACAGGCTGCTGGGGATTGTAGTTTCCCCGGTGTCCGGTCCGGCGTCTTTCTGTTTGCCTCCGCCGTTCCCCTCACGGCTACGCCCGATGGCAAGTGACCAGGCAAGTCTCTGGTGTTCCCCCCTGGGCTCCCGGGGGGTCAGCCTTTTACAGGCGCCTCCGGGCGCTCTCGGCGCGTCACGAGTGCGCTTCCGCCCCACAGGCTGCTGGGGATTGTAGTTTCCCCGGTGTCCGGTCCGGCGTCTTTCTGTTTGCCTCCGCCGTTCCCCTCACGGCTACGCCCGATGGCGAGTGACCAGGCAAGTCTCTGGTCGGGTTGGGGATTTAAAGGTGGTAAAGATCCAATTTTTCCTGGTATATATTTCATTTGTGGGAGCAAAGCTTATTACAAATTGCCGGACCACTGGTACGGGACATGTTATGTAGGCTTTGTCTTTCCTAAAATCTTTCATGTAGATAGGGGTACTAATGGAATACATGAGATAGGTAAAACATTAAGTCGTAGAAAAAGAGAGAGTGTAGCAGAAATAATAGGTGACATTTTTGGAGCACTGATACCAATGGTGGTGATATCTTTTAATACAAACAAGATTCGGAAATTGTCAACGATAGTAGATCGTTTGTCAACAGACACTGCAGGTGGATTTTTAATGGTAAATACTTAATAGGTGCTATGAGAGCTATGGTGATGCAAAATCGTCTTGCTCTTGATATGATCTTAGCGAAAGAAGGAGGAGTCTGTGGAATTTTACATGCACAGCACTGCTGCACATACATTCCAGATAAGAGTCAAAACTTTGTGAAATATATTAAAAACATTACAGAGTTGCACAAAGAAATTGAACCACTGGAGGTTGATTGTTTTCTTGAACGAATGGGTAAAAGTTTTTCAGCAGTTAAACATTGGTTACACAAATTAGGTAGTTCTATTACAGGTAAAATATTTTTCCAGTGACAGTTATATTGATAGTAATTTTGATATTAAGATTATGTGGTATGATTAGAAAGAGAAGGAATGTTAAGAGATCAATAAAGAAAGCAGTTCAGGAAGAAAAAGATAGAAAATGAGAAATGAATGACATAGAAATGGAAGAGGTTCAAGAGAAACTGTATGAAGATACCATAAATGTAGAAGAGACTAGAGTATAAAATGTCATACTAATCAAAGAATTTGAAACATGTCAAGTAAAAAATTCTAAATTTTGGGAGGTATTTGGTGATAAATCACCAAAGGGGTGAGTTGATGGAGCGAGGTAAAAAGCAATATTCTGTATACCCCTCGTGAAGGTACTCTCTCATAACAGTAACATGAACTAATTGCATGGTTTGGAAAAAAACAACCAACATAAAATAGAATGCACACATAAAATACACGTGGGATACTAAATTGCTTGTGTTGCAACCATAATCGACTAACTGAGTGATAATGTGACGTCTGAAAATAACGCAAAACCTATAAGTTAACCAAAAGTGGCATAAATGTCCTTACGGTTTGTCTATTTGTGGCATAAACATGAAGACAGGTGAGCAAACTACGCATAAATGTGGCTTTATTTGCTAGGTAATAACTAACAGGGATACCTTAGTAAGGTGGGAGGTAAACAGAAGGGCTATAATTCAATAATTAACGTTCAATTGTGTTTGTTTCTATAATAGGTCCCATTGTGGCCTGTGAGGCCTAGTCCAAGATGGATGATTTTCATGACTCCGAGATTAATTTGAAGCACTCATGCGCTTACAGAGTGGAGCTGCAGACGCGTATGAGCTGACTGTGCTGAACGGAACAGGTCAAGGACGATGTGCTCTGAAACCCTGACTGACTGCCAATAAAATGGACATCCGTATTGTGAACCCTGGGAAAATAGCTTGAAATTACAATTTAAAGGACACACAAAAACTGGTAACCTTAAAGACAATGGTCAAATTCATTTAGCTGACTCTGCGGAAGGCATGTAATAAGATGATGGGGTTATTCTCATCCACCCCTTGAAACAACCAATCGGAATTGTCGGAGACCCCAATTGTTACCGAATTTAGATAGTTTAGCTAAAGAAAAAGGGTTGAAAAGAATAGTTCCAGAGTTTAGAAAAAAGCTCTGTTTTCCATTTCTATCTGAGTATCCTGACATGCTGCCGGAATGCTGAATTTCCTTGTAGAGTAAGAACTTAAACTTTTTCAACTTTAAGCTTTGTTTGAATGAGTACGGAGTCTTTAGATGAGGGTAAATAGCTTGAGGGAATAGAGAGATAGAATTTGGGAACTATTTTGCCTTTTGCTAATACTTATGTCTTGTAAATGTCAATTACTGCATTCATTTTCTTTGCACTTAAAATTAAAATGAAATATAAATGTGCGAGTTAAAATTCTTTATCTTTCCTTATAACTAATTGCAATAAATGAATTTAATGTGAATAAAATTGATTATGCTAGGAGAATCTTCTTTAAATAAAAATTAGATAAATAAAGAATTAAGCTGGTCTTGTTCATGCTTAGCCTAATTTTTTACTAGCAGATCTATCGCCAACAATGGTGGTGTGTTTAAATACATTTCCTTGTTCATATAAAACCATATGAAATGAAATAAAACTGCAGATGTATATAATATAAATAGTTAGTTTGACTTAAACACTCTGCTATAATACAGCAGCTCTCCTTTGATTCATACCGATCCATGTAGTAAGGAGAAAGTGTGCATGAATGATCCACAGTGTTATGGGCCCCACTGATGAAAAAGGGCTTGATTTGATACTACAGGGAAAGGTAGTGGAGTTCTAGAAATTATTTCGGGAGTAGCGCTGCATCAGGGCGAGTGGCCCCCATTAACCTGTGGTACTTTGGGGATCCCCACATCCACCGGGAACTCATAGCCATGGATAACTACTTCAATGAGAATGAGGGTTTTATGGAATCCCCGCAGCAACTTTGGAAGGCCTTTAAGACGGTAATCCGGGGCCAGGCCCTCTCCTTGATCTTAGGGAAAAAGAAGGAGCGCCGGAGGGAGCTGGAAGCCCTGGGGGAGGAAGTACGGTGGTTAGAAACAGAACTAGAATCAGATGTCACACCTGATAAGCTCCACCTTCTCAGACTCAAACAGCAGGACTATAGGGCTCTGGCGACTGACCAGGCCAAGGCCATAAGGAGAGCGGCACAGGGGCGGGTGTATGAGGTGGGTGACAAAGCTGGGAAGCTGCTAGCAAGGCTGGATAAAAGGGATTGGGCAAGCAGATTAGTGCCAGAGCTCCACGGGCACGTGGGTGAGTCCCTTATAGATCCATAAGGCATTGTGGACCAGTTCGTAGCCCATTTTGATGCAGTCTACATGTCGGCTGCTCCCTATTCCATAGAAGATTCCCGCCAAACGCTCACTGTTATAGTTTTGCCCAAACTGTCGGTGGTAAACCACGATTCCATGGAGAGTAACATATCCAATGATAAAATAGCAGCAGCGAAAAGGTCCCTTACATCGGGCAAGGCCTCTGGCCCTAATGGGTTGCCGATCGATCTTTACAAACTTAAGCCAGACAGATTGGCCCCATACTTAAAGGCTATGTCGGAGGACTCCAGAAGCACAGGGCTTCTGGCCTTGAACCAAAGGATGGTCACTATCGTTACAATCCACAAGGAGGGGAAGCCTAAAACCGATTGCAGGTTTTATAGGCTGATATCCCTATTGAACACAGAGCCCAAGATTCTGGCTAAACTCCTAGCCAACTGGCTTTTGACGGTGGTTGAGATCCTGTTCATCATCCGGATCAGTCTGGTTTTATTCTGCATCACAACACTGCACTTAACTTGCCTAGGGTACATGGTGTTCTGGGCAGGGCAGCCTCCATCTTGGAGCCAGCAGTCATAATTTCCTTAGATGCTGCCATGGCGTTTGATACCATTGAATGGCCATATTTGTGGGCAGTGTTGGGGAAAATGGAGTTTGGCCCAAAATACATACAATGGGTGCAGCTACTATATTCTAAACCTCTCGCGCAGGTTGTAGTTAACAATAAAAAGTCAGCCACCTATGAGTTGGGTAGGGGAACTCGGCAGGGCTGCCCCCTATCCCCTCGTCTATTTGCCTTGGTGCTGGAAACATTGGCAGCTTGGGTACACAGGGACTCGATGATTTGGGGCATGCGCTGGTCTTCAAAATGGGAGGACCGTATCTCCCTTTACGCTGACGACATTCTCCTTTATTTGACCTATACAAGACATCCTTGATCGTGGTGGATACACCAGTTACTCTGGAGCAAGTCTCTCCTGTTCTTAGTGGCGGTGAACCGCCGATCCCACCACAGGGGTGTCCTATAAAAACATGTGCAGAATGCTTCAAATATCTGGCTATTTTCCTCTCATTAGACCCCTCCCTCCGTTACACTCATAACCTTCGCCGCACCTTGCTCAGGCTGCATAAAGATGTTGACAAATGGAAATTGCTCCCCCTTTCCCTGCTGGGGAATGCTGCCCTTTTAAAAATGATGTCTTTACCCCGGTTCTTGTATGCCCTGCAGAACTCATTGGACCTGATACCCCCGTCTTATTTTAGAGAAGTAGAGTTTCCAAACAAATCTATTGTGGAATGGAAAACCAGGTATCGCTCTCGGTAAGCTTTCCTTGAACTGGTACGATGGAGGCATCAGCCTTCCCAATATCAAAATGTACTACTGGGCGGCTCAACTGTCCTCCATTAACCACTGCACTTACACCCAACCTGGAGACCGGGTTATAGTATGGATAGATAGCTCCTTTCTGGGGGGAACTTCAACAGGGCCCTCTACTCTAAGCCCCGCTGCTACACACTTACAGGCCCCACTAAACACACAGTACATGTCTGGCATGTGGCCACTAAATGCCTTGGTTGAGGGCGGAAGCTTACACTTGCAACACCATTGTGGGATTCCGAACAACTGTGTAGTCTGTGGAGGTGTATGGGGTTCGACAAATGGAATCTCATAGCCATTTCCCATATTGGTGATCTGTGGGAAAAATCAGACATTAAGTCATTCGCCATATTGCAGCAACAGTACAAGTTGGCGACTCAGAACACTTTCGCTACACACAGGTCACACACGCATTACGCACTCATCTACAGCCCGGGGTTACACCACAGGAATCATCCCCGCTAGAAGATAGAATATTGGACGGCGATATTCCTGACAGTACCATTTCACTGATATACAAAAAGCTGGTCAAAAACATGTTGGACCCCCTCCGGTCCCTGGACCAGGGATGGCATTGAGATGGATGAAGAGGAGTGGCAGGAGCCTATCTCCTCTCCCAGAGTAGTGGCAATACCAGCTTGTCTCCAACTTGTCCAACTAAAATTCCTACACAGAGTATATGTAACGGGCCTCAAGTGGTGTAGATGGGGAGGGCAGATGAGGGAGACTGTAGACGAGGATGTGGCCAGTTGGGTACTTTTATTCACATAGTTTGAGAATGCGAGCTGATCCAACTCTATTGGCGTAACATTCACAACATTATTAATACTGTTTGTCCATGCAACTCCGTATGGAAGTCCGCAGGTGTCTTTTAAACATCTGGGATCCAACAGATTTGAATGTCTGCTTAACACAATGGGTCATGCCAGGACTAATGCTGGCCAAGAATAGCATCCTCCAGAGATGGGGAGCGCTGCTCCCTCCTATAGTGCGGGGCTGGTAAAAAGACTTGGATTGGGCAATGTTTTGAGAAAAAACTGTATATGTGGCCCGTGGATGTCCCAAAAAATGGACCCTTGTTTGGGGCTTGTGGAACTCCTATTGAGAAGATATATGTCAACCTCCCCTGGCTCCCAGGAACGAAGATCCCCCTTCACCCTAGACCTTCCACAATTTATTCTGTATATCGTGATTTACCTACTGTTCCCGTGAAGCCTAATGTACTGGTATGCACCTGTTACAACGCATTTTTTACAACGCACTACCACTACAACGCAGGCATTACAACGCATACCATTACAACGCATTGCGCTGGGGGGCGCTCTAGGATAAGAGGTAAGTTTAATTTACTATCCAACACCTTCCCTAGGGTCCACGGGGACTGGAGTTAGAATAGTAAATTATACTTACCACTATCCAGCACCCAAAAGCGCTATGCGTTGTAATGGTATGCGTTGTGAATACCGCGTTGTAATGGTATGCGGAGTAAAAGTATGCGTTGTAACGTCATACATCCTAATGTACTACGTCCTCTGAAACGTAACTGTATTGCTGATGTTTGTTTGTCAATAAAAAAGTTTTACAAAAAAAAAAAAAGAAGAAGATGCTACCGGACAGTTAGTAGAGTTGTTTATGTGTGTGCAGTAATAAGTATATGTAATCTGAGAGGCGGTAAAGTGTGTTTTTTTATATCAAGTTTGCTTTACTATAGTAATAAACTAGGCTTTTACCTAACTGTATTTATTTTACAAAGCTGTTCTAAATAACGTGTACTTAGGAACATCTTTGTTTACACTTACACAGATCAAAAAAAAATATATAATGATTACATGGATAAGCCTTCTTAGTGATTGGTAGCCAGAAGTTTCAAAGCTCGTATTACACAGAAAAGAGGTCTCAACTGTGAACTATTCCTTGTAATTCACAGTGCTACATTAATTTACAGGTTTTTTAGTTTCCCTAAACAAATACAAAAGTTAAATGGGTTGTTATCAGAGCATTTCACTTTATTTCAGTGCTGCTAAAAATGCTAGTGGTGCTTTCAAGACATTAGGAAAAAAACCAAATATATATATGTTTGTGTGTATATATTTATTCACTGAAAAAACCATAGGTTATAGACCATATATAGTTAGGAATTCGCATTTACAAAACCTTATTTTACTCACACAAAACCATTGAAATTCCATATATAGTTAGTTGCACTAACTATATATCGCGCACCCGCAATCCACTGCTGATGATGTCACATATTACATCATTCATAACATGGTCAGTGACATCACTGATGACATCACTGATGACATCTCAAATGACATCACTGATGACATCACTGATGACAACATCCAGTGACTGTATGTTTCTGTAAAGTTAAAATATGTCTTACATATTGAAGAATGAGTGGATGTATAAGTGTCTGGATGAAGGATTTAGTAGGTGCATGACTGACTGTATGAGTGAGTGATTAAATGTGTCTCACTGAGTGCATGGGTTAGTGACTAAACTGTCTTAATTTGTGCATCATTATGTCTGTTGTTCTGTAAACTGTTGCATGTGTTGATAAGTAGCTATATGAATAACTATATGGGTTATTGATTGGTTGCCCAAGTATTTGTATGGGAGACTGAGTGTGTGTGTGGGTGGCTGGGAGGTGTATGACTCTGTGCATAGATGTGTGAGCAGTTGATTCACTAGATGTATGGTTTCAAAAGTGCATGTGGAAACAGCTGTATGGGCGGTTGACTGTGTGCATGAGTGTATTGGTGAGTGAATGGATATCTCAGTGCTACATGTCAAAGTAAGTACATATGTAAAACACAGTACATGTGAGAGTTGACATATATAAATAACTGTGCATAAGAGCCAGTGAATGTGTGAGTGGCTGTATGGATCATTGTGAACTTGTATCAGGGATTGTATAAGAAAGTAAATATGTGTTAGTATATGTTTGAATAAGTAAAGTTTGTATAACTGTATAGTTGAGGAAATGGAGGTGTGATTGATTCTTTGCATGACTGACTAGGTGTGTGAGTAACTCCATGGATGAGTGACAGTCTGTGAGTGTCTGTTTACACTGATTGTATCTAAGGTTATATTAGAGTCTGAAGAGGTTCATCGTATTATCACATGAATGATATCATCAGTGATGTGATCAGTAATGTCAAATGAGATGTCATCAGTGATGTCATCAGTGATGTCATTTGAGATGTCATCAGTGATGTCATTTGAGATGTCATCAGTGATGTCATCAGTGATGTCACTGACCATGTCATGAATGATGTAATATGTGACATCATCAGCAGTGGATTGCGGGTGCGCGATATATAGTTAGTGCAACTAACTATATATGGAATTTCAATGGTTTTGTGTGAGTAAAATAAGGTTTTGTAAATGCGAATTCCTAACTATATATGGTCTATAACCTATGGTTTTTTCAGTGAATTTTCAAGGTTTTGTAAATGCTAATTCCTAACTATATATGGTCTATAGCCTATGGTTTTTTCAGTGAATATATATATATACATACAAATATAAACATATATCATCTGTATATCTATATAAATACAAACATAAATGCATGCATACATATACTTATATGCATACAGATGCATGTTATTTACATGAAAGTTGAAAAAACACTAATAAAAGCAAAGCTAAAAAGCCACCTCATTACAAACAGAATGGCTTTAACTTAAACGAGGGCGAGATCTATTGCATTTTCAATGCTTGTTTACTTTGGTTCCATCAAGAAGGCATTCAGATGTGTCACACATTTGCCATAAATTCTGAATGTTAGCACTCTAGTTGCACATTAGATCACTGTAGTAAAGCTACTGCTCACCAGGGACGTCTGCTGCTGGTATTCAAAGTGCATGTTTCAGTCTGCATGTCAGAATTTTTTTAATGAAATAGAAGAGGATTTGAGAAGTCACTCAAAATGATCCCTAATTTTTCTTTCTGAAGCACTAATCATACTTTCTATGGCAAAATTAACCCCCTCATGTTGTTCCTTTTTAAATTGAGTGTTTTCAGACTTACCACTTCATTCCAATCAAGATGGCTTCTGGTGTGCCATACTTTTGTCATAAGTAAGACTGTTAGCGCTCTAGTTGTTCTTTAGAACACTCTGGGACATTCTGTCATTGGGCTATACTTGGGGTACATCTGGGTGATATTTGGGCTACATTTAGGCTCTTTTGTCTCTGGTGGCCATCTTGGGAGACTGTATGTCAGATTTTTTTAATGAAATTGAAGAGGGTTTGAGAAGTCACTCAAAATGTGCCCTAATTTTTCTTTCTGCAGCACTAATCATAATTCATATGGCAAAATATACCCCCTCATTTTGTTCCTTTTTAAATTAAATGTTTTAAGAGTTACCACTTTATTCCAATCAAGATGGCTTCAGGTGTGCCATACCTTTGTAATAAGTAGGACTGTTAGCGCTCTAGTTGTTCTTTAGAACACTCTGGGACATTCTGTCATTGGGCTATACTTGGGCTACATCTGGGTGATATTTGGGCTACATTTGGGCTCTTTTGTCTCTGGTGGCCATTTTGGGAGACTGCATGTCAGAATTTTTTAATGAAATAGAAGAGGATTTGAAAAGTCACTCAAAATGTGCCCTAATTTTTCTTTCTGCAGCACTAATAATATCTTCTATTGCATAATATACCCCCTCATTTTGTTCCTTTTTAAATTAAATGTTTTAAGAGTTACCACTTTATTCCAATCAAGATGGCTTCAGGTGTGCCATACCTTTGTAATAAGTAGGATTGTTAGCGCTCTAGTTGTTCTTTAGAACACTCTGGGACATTCTGTCATTGGGCTATACTTGGGCTACATCTGGGTGATATTTGGGCTACATTTGGGCTCTTTTGTCTCTGGTGGCCATTTTGGGAGACTGCATGTCAGAATGTTTTAATGAAATAGAAAAGGATTTGAGAAGTCACTCAAAATGTGCCCTAATTTTTCATTCTGCAGCACTAATCATACTTTCTATGGCAAAATATACCCCCTCATGTTGTTTCTTTTTAAATTAAATGTTTTAAGAGTTACCACTTTATTCCAATCAAGATGGCTTCAGGTGTGCCATACCTTTGTAATAAGTAGGACTGTTAGCGCTCTAGTTGTTCTTTAGAACACTCTGGGACATTCTGTCATTGGGCTATACTTGGGCTACATCTGGGTGATATTTGGGCTACATTTGGGCTCTTTTGTCTCTGGTGGCCATTTTGGGAGACTGCATGTCAGAATGTTTTAATGAAATAGAAAAGGATTTGAGAAGTCACTCAAAATGTGCCCTAATTTTTCATTCTGCAGCACTAATCATACTTTCTATGGCAAAATATACCCCCTCATGTTGTTTCTTTTTAAATTAAATGTTTTAAGAGTTACCACTTTATTCCAATCAAGATGGCTTCAGGTGTGCCATACCTTTGTAATAAGTAGGACTGTTAGCGCTCTAGTTGTTCTTTAGAACACTCTGGGATATTCTGTCATTGGGCTATACTTGGGCTACATCTGGGTGATATTTGGGCCCCATTTGGGCTCTTTTGTCTCTGGTGGCCATTTTGGGAGACTGCATGTCAGAATGTTTTAATGAAATAGAAAAGGATTTGAGAAGTCACTCAAAATGTGCCCTAATTTTTCATTCTGCAGCACTAATCATACTTTCTATGGCAAAATATACCCCCTCATGTTGTTTCTTTTTAAATTAAATGTTTTAAGAGTTACCACTTTATTCCAATCAAGATGGCTTCAGGTGTGCCATACCTTTGTAATAAGTAGGACTGTTAGCGCTCTAGTTGTTCTTTAGAACACTCTAGGAGGCTGCAGTAGAACACAAAGGAATCAACTGACAGTCTCTGTCCTTGTTGGATGTACATGTTTTACTGAGAATGTCAGACTTCATTTTCACATGACTGAGAAAGATAATGTGAATTTACAGAAAATATGCTTTCAGTTTAGCTTATAGATCCCCTTCCAAACCACTGTGGGAAAATCATGAGATATTAGTTTTCTTTCAAACAATATTCATGATATCACAGCAGAAGGTTTTTTCACATGGTAAAATCACCTTAGAACCCACCACAATTCCTAAAACGAGTATGGTACCATCAACAAATGATTTATAATGTAACTAAAGTCCTAAAACCCTCTATTAACTACAATGCTTTTTAATGAGGTACTATCATGTATATTGGTCCCAAGATGGCTGCCAACACTTCTTGGATGAAGTGCTGACAGCCAATCAGATCAGATGTGTGGTTAGGCTCCGCCCAGATATATATCTTTTTTTGAACCTAAATTACTCAAAATCCACTGGAGCACATATATTGAGACCTAGCAAAGGCATATCGGGCTAACAGTCCCTACAATTTTGCCAAGTTTCGTGCAAATCCATTCAGCCGTTCGAGCTAAAAGTGAGGCCAACCGCCCTATGGAAATTAACATGGGAAAAACGCGTTTTGGGACCCCCCTTTTTTCTCGGCCCCCCCTTGATGAAACCCCCCCAAATTGTCAGGGGCTGCTCAGAAACAAAATGTTCCATTTTCCTGAAAATTTCAGCCAATTCCGTCCACAAACGCCAAAGTTATTAGACATAGAATTTTCAAAAATCCCATAGAGAAAAAATCCTAACTATATATACCTACTGGCGACCGCCAGTAGGTAATATATACATACATATATATATATATGTGTGTGTATATATATATATTTATATATACATATATATATATAAATACATATATATATATATATATATATATATATATATATATATATATATATATATATATATATATATATATATATATATATATATATATATATATATATATATATATATATATATATATATATATATATATATATATATATTACCTACTGGCGGTCGCCAGTAGGTATATATAGTTAGGATTTTTTCTCTATGGGATTTTTGAAAATTCTATGTCTAATAACTTTGGCGTTTGTGGACGGAATTGGTCGCAAGTAGGTAGTTATAGTTAGGACCTAGTTTCCATAGGAAATCCTCAACATTCTATTTGGAATAACTTTGGCCCTGGTGGATGAGTCTTTGCGAATTTCTCAAAGAAGATGGCTCGGTCCGCTGCGCTCCTTCCCTGAAAGTTTGGGGGGGATTGGTCAAGTGGGGGCTGAGATATAAGGGGGGTCCCAAAACTTGTTTTCTCCATGTTATTTTCCATAGGACCTTTAGACTCGGCTACAGGTCGAACGGCTGAATGGATTTATAAGAAATTTGCCAGAACTGTAGAGTCCTGTTCGCAGATTACGCTTTTTTTGGAATGGTGTAAATCCGTTCAGTAGTTGTTGAGAAAATGAAAGTTAAAGTCAATTATATATCTATAGGCGCGCACACGTGCGCGCACCCAAGCGGATGCGCGTGAGCGGAATTTTTTTTTTTTCTGCGTGACGTCTGTTAACGTTCGATTCGAAGGAAATCAGGAAGTTTTGTCCGCCATTTTGTCACTGCGAGTAAATATATTGTTCATTTCAAAGCGTTGAAACATGGAAAGGGGAGAAGGTAGAGATTGTCTTGCTGCGTAGGTTTTCTCGGGGTGTGTAGTAAGGCTCTTAAACGCGAAAAGATATTTTTATTTTCGGAAAAAAAATAACGGGGTGCGCGCACTCGGTCGCGCACACCTATTCACACGAGTGTGAAAATGGAGATAAATCAGAAGTTTGAGTGCTTAGATATAAGGTGGCTCTGAAAAGAGCCCTTGTGTTAATTGAGTGTTTTCTGCATTTATAAGTAAGTACCGATGCAGAGCCTGATGTTGCAGAGGAAGATTCTGTTTCCCTCATTCGTGAAATGAACACCGTCTCTCCTATAGACATCTTGCATGTGGTATCGCAAGTTGTTGTGGTAAATAGAACCCATGCTATAATCTCTGAGGAACGCAGAAACAGATTTATTTACATGTCTCCTTGCTTTCTCAAATTGTGCACAATGTTCATTGGACCAATTCCATTTCTGTCTTTGGCATATATTGGAATATACCAAGGCAGATCGAGGAAAAATTGTCATCAATTGTCGAAAGGTGTCTTTTAGAAGCATTTCCAGACCTACCCCAGTGATTGTGCCTAGATCGTTCCCACCACAGTGCACAATTATAAGGTCTGGTTCTGGGAGATGCATAAAAGTTTTCACCAATGGAATCAATTGGTGACATTTCAATCCTCTTTTGGCAATCCATGTTATGTGTACATTTGGTAAGCCGAGGTTGCAAATTCGTCTGCTTACTGCATATTTTTCACTCCAGTGAATATAACTGTGTCCTATTAGCCAGACCTTCATTTTCAAGGGATTTGTAGTCGTCCTCCGATCGGTTCTGGAAGTGGAATGGTAGTTAGAAGTTGAAATTCTAAATAAAGAAAAAGGAAGAGGCTGGGTGTGGTTTAAAAAATAAAAATGATTGGTTGATTGTAACAAGTGGAGATTGAACAGTACGTTCCATGTTAATGTTTATGTTAAACGAAAAGTACTATTGGGTGTGAAAAAACAAGACATGTAACAGAGCTGTGTATTGGCAGGTGTTTCTGGAGGGAAAACAGTGTTCTTAGTTTGTTGTAGAACGTTAAGACATGAACTTTTGACCTGTGCCTTCAGCAAGGTGCAGAATGAGGTGTAACCATGGAAACAGCCGGAGATGGCAGTTGGTGATGGGTTCACTCTTTGGTGCCTCTGCATCTGACTCTGTTCTGTGGTGGCAGGCGGAGAACTGTTTGTTATTGTGGAGATGAAAGGGTGATAAGGAGAGAAATACGACATAGCGTCTGGCCTGTAGAAGCGTGGGAGCAGTGATTAACTCTGAGTGAAGCGGAACTGTGTCAGTGCTTGGTAACAGTAAAAAAAAATTTTAACAGTGGTATAACTGTCTTTACGGTGCGCGACCTACTAAGAAAGAGTTCACGGGCCGTAATTGGCTTGCAGGTTCTAGTATCAGTAAGTGAGGTCGAGAAAAGAAAACATTCAGGACTTTATTTATGAAGGCCTTGCGCCACCGGTGCGTCACTTTTTCCCATTTTAAAAAATGAGGCACTGGCGGCGGAAGGTCTTTATAAATAAGGTCCTCAGTGTCTACAGTTAAGGTTATGTGGAACCCATGAATAGTTTTTCAATATGAAATCATTTCAATTGAGATTATGGATTAAAAGAGAAACCGTGAATATTTGAAATGTTTATTCAGAAATGTACTGTTTTAAAGGCAAATCATTATGTAATATGAGTACAGAAATTGCAAAAAACACAGTAATTGGTATTGTCAGTAGTACATGGAATACAAACGCTATAGTTGAAGAAAAATGAATATAGTTGGAAAAAAACATTGTACACTCTTATAAGGAAGTATATTATATTTTAATAAATGGAAGAAGGTCTCTGGCCTTTCAGTTTAGGAACGATATATGAAAATGCAAGTGGTTATACATCATTACTTTATGAATCAGCGGTCAAACAACACGAAATCATAATGTCCACTGTTAGTAAAGCCAATAGGTCTGTTCTTCAAAAGAAAATATGGAAAAGAACGTGAAGAATATAGAAAACCAAAAGGAAATGAGGACGTCAATGGCTTGTATAAGAGTTATTGAAGCATTGTTTAGGCAAAATAGGTAGCTTCTGCTTGTAACAGGAAATTAGTTTTATCATTTGAAAGTATGTCAGCTATCCAATGGAAAAGAGTAAAGCAGTACTGATGATCTGTTATAATCGGAGCCTCTTTTACCATCAGAGGGCAGGTCGGTGGGTTTTCGATGTAGCTCGCTGTTAGGAAAGAGTTAACCGTCCATTGTGTAGGCAAAGTATGCAGCAAGTGCCTCTAACATGAAATCACTGTTATCATCTGAAAACATGTCAGCCATCCAATTGAGAAGATGAAAGGAGCATTCATGATCTGTCATTATTGGAGCGTCTTTTACCATCATAGGGCAGCTCGGTGGGTTTTCGATGTAGCTCTCTGTTAGGAAATCTTGCGCCGCTGTGAATATATTCCAATGACCCAGAACTCCTTGTATCGCTGCAAAGGCCATAAACCCTCCGTTGTAACAAAGCTGTTCATGATCAAGTAACGGATTCATGAGGTGATTGTAATTCGGTTCAGGAGGTACCAAATTGCACAGACATAAATCCAGGGCCCACGTGAAATCACAGCTCAGGCAATGAAATACAGGCTGCACACAGGTGAAATACGAATATCGAAATGATAATCGATATGAAGTATTCAAAGTTGAGAGTGGTAAGGTGCCGTAGTACAGAAGCATTCTCTGTCGAAATAGTTCTAAGTGGCCCGGCTCGTTTGCGAAGGCAGGAGGGACATCCCTTTTGAATTTCCCAAGATGGTAAAGGAAACGGCGCAGCACCGCTGGTTGTATAGCAACTCCACAGAATTAGGTCGCCGGCTATGCAGTGGAGAGGAGCAGAATGACTTGATACATTTTCTAGGAGTCTAGTTACTTATATATTGCTTAGTAGTTATCAAAAAAGTAGCTTTTTTTGAACTGGAGGATGTGTTAAAAAATAAGGGAGTGATTTGAGGGAGTTGTAAAGCAAGGTCAATTTTTTTTTACATCAATGCTGTTTTCTGTGAATGTTAGCTTAGTGAAAGATATGTGTGTGAGCAGATGCAACGTTCAGTTTTAAATGTGACAATGGCGGTCTTGTTCATGTCTTCCGATTCAAGGTCGGTATTCGCTGCCAAATACAAAGATCAAGAAACGCATGCGTGGGGTACATAGTCTGCATTCTTAAAGGAAAGCAAATGAAGGGTTATTTTTACCGCGTTAGCATTGTCGTTTAAAAAGTTACCGTGATTTCCATTATATGTTAAGAAAGTGTCACTGATGAAGACTGAAAATGAATCCTTATAAATAATAGGGACTGGTGTATTTTAGAAAAGGTGTGTAACATTACATGAATTGTGAAAAAAAAAATAATGTAATTGAAAGTGTATGGTTTGAAAATGAAAAGTAGAGGTTTATAGTTCACGTTTTGAAAGCAGTTCTAGAGGGTCAGATGAAAGTGTATGGTTTGAAAATGAAAAGTAGAGGTTTATAGTTCACGTTTTGAAAGCAGTTCTAGAGGGTCAGATGCATGATAGATTTATAAAAAATAGAACATGTTTTTAAATAGTATTATGGAAAAAATATGTGCCTTTATGTACTATTTACATTATCTGCCTGTTGCGTATTCTTTGAGTTTTAGTAATCCTGTGTCTTATAAGTTTTCTAGGGGCGTTTTGAGGTTCATGGTGGGTTTGGGCAGGGAGGGTAGGTTGGGGGTTTGTAATAGGGGGTCCGGGTGGGGTGGAGTGCGGAGTTTAGTGAAAAGTGAGGGGGCGGGGAGTTAGGGTGTTTGGTAATGGAGCAGAGTCAGAGGACGCCACATTTGTGTTATGGGGTGCCACGGAAATATGTATTTATTCTTAGAGGTTTATTATATTAAGGATATATATCAACATGGTGGCTCTTGTCGTTTTGTGGTTCTGTGCATGTTTATAATGCTGGCCCTGTAGTTTTTGTTTATGGACCTTATTACGACACACAGGGGAGCCACGTTGCACAGTTGGAGATCAGAGACTTAGGAAATAAAACTTTATAATTGTAAGGGCTCTAAGCGATACAAATCGCCCGTTCTCGGTGTAAAAAATATCACCGCTATTGGTGGTATTTTCTACGGTGTTAGTGCTCGAAGGAGAATAGTAACATATATGTGAAAGCAAATTGTGTAACAGGCTCAGCATTTCACATTATCGCGTGAAAACAAAAGTTGCTTTTACATAGCAATAAGTCTCTTATAATTAAGGGACGGAGTGTATATAGTGCTATTTAGTACTCTGCTATGTGATTGATGTCGAATATTTCATAAGAGGAGGCTTTAAAAGTTTTTCGATAAACTGGTTTTCTAGGGAAGTGGGTGGAGTGTTCCGTGTAAATTGCAGAATAGAAACTAGTAAGAACCAATTGGAAGTGTTGTTTTAAAGTCACATGACTGCACATGCGTGTCTCAACGCCTGTACGCGATAGGTGGGTGCGCGCACCCGGTCGCGCACTAAAAGAAAGCGGCGAAAAAACATCTCATAATATGCTCTTGGAGTTCGTTTTGGTAGAAAGAGTTAGTTCTGAAAAGAACTTTTTTTGTTTTTTTTTTTTTGGAAACAAGTGTTATGATGCTTTTGATTTCTTAAAGTTGCTACGACATTTTTCAGTATGTTATACTATCCAAATAAAGTGAAGAAATGTAACTTTTCTTGGAGCATTTATGACTCTCAATTTTGTGTTTAATTAGAGTAAAGCTTTGCTCTCCGTATACAAGAAGTTTTCCACAGTTGTTGCATTTCATGTGCACGTTCGCCAGACATGGTTTCAAGTCCATTTCAGCACTCGATGGAGATACAGGTCGTCCACCGGAAGATGTGCTGATTACTTCTGATGGTAATAGCGTGGCCTCCGTTTTTCTTGTCAAAGGTGGTCGCTCATTTCCTTCAGATTCGGAAGATGAATGCGGAACGGTAGCCATTGCAGCGAAGTCTTCGGGAAGATGTTCGACGTTGTTTTCTCTTGAGAGTAGAAAAGAAAGTGATGGAAGTGGGTGGAGTGCTGCGTGTAAATTCCAGAATAGAAACTACCAAGAACCAATTAGAAGTGTTGTTTTGAAGTCACATGACTTCACATGCAAGTGTCAGGTCCTGTACGCGATAGGAGGGTGCGCGCACCCGGTCTCGCACTAAAATAAAGCGGCGAAAAAACATCTCATAATATGCTCTTGGAGCATGTTTTGGTAGAAAGAGTTAGTTCTGAAAAGAACTTTTTTTTTTTTTTTTTGGGAAAGAAGTGTTATGATGCTTTCGATTTCTTAAAGTTGCTACTACATTTTTCAGTATGTAATACTATGAAAATGAAGTGAAGAAATTTATCTTTTCTTGGGGCATTTGTGACTTTCAATTTTGAGTTTAATAAGAACGAGGCTCTGCTCTCCATACAAAAGAATTTCTCCACACTTGTTGCATTTCATATGCACCTTCGCAAGATATGGTCTCAAGTCCATTTCACCACTCGATGGAGATACAGGTCGTCCACCAGAAGATGTGCTGGCCACCTCTGATGGTAATAGCGTGGCCAGGGCTCTTGTCGATGCTTTTGCATAATGCTCAGGGTGCCTTTGTTTAACATGCCGCTGCATGGTGTGTATAGAAAAGGAATATTTTTTATTTGGATTTCCCCTTGAGAGCTCCGAATTGCATATCGTGCAGGTTACTTTTGGCGCATTCACTTTCGTTTGATCTTCAGGATAAGTAAAAAATTGCCAAATGAAAGATTCCTTTTTTCTTCTTAACGGTGGTCGCTCATTTCCTTCAGATTCGGAAGATGAATGCGGAAGGGCAGCCATTTCAGCAAAGTTTTCCGGAAGATGCTCGACGTTGTTGTCTCTTCAGAGTAGAAAAGATTGTGAGGAAAGTAGGTGGAGTGCTTCGTGTAAATTCCAGAACAGAAACTACTAAGAACCAATTGGAAGTCTTGTTTTCAAGTCACATGTTTTTACATGCGCTTCTTAGGACGTGTAGGCGGTGACACTATCTAGTTACGAACGTGATTTCATACTTAGGAACTAGCATTCAAAAAACCTTTGAAATTCACTGAAAAAACCATAGGTTTTACACACGTTATAGTTAGGAAGTAGCATTTAAAAAACCTATGAAATTCACTGAAAAAACCATAGGTTTGACACCAGTTATAGTTAGCTGGAAATTTTACTGACATAAAACCAATGAAATTCCACGTTATAGTTAGTTGGACTCACTATAACTTGCGCGTGTAATGTACTGCTGATGACATTACATATTACATCACTCATGACATGGTCAGTGACATCACTTATGACATCACTGATGACAGACCTCCTTTAAGTGTAATGTAACCCTTGAAACACATATTGGAAAATAGAAATTAACATTTTCCAAAAAATGGATATACCCATACCAGTTACAACAACCAATTCAGTAATTCCACCATCTATATACACATTCTGTCATTCACCAACAGTTCTATATAGTCACTCATACATATACTCACTCATCATATGTAGTGATACACCTATACATCCTGTTACACACCGACAGTCATCCAAAAGTTACTCACACACATACTCACACATGCAAATAAACTATTGAACATCCATTTATTTGCATATACAACTATACACACACTACCACGTTACTTCTAAGGAAACTTATACATACTTACTCTCTTAAACAATCACTTATAGAAACACATACTTATTTAAACAGAAACTCTTTCAATCTCTCACTCTCACATATACTCACTTATATACATCAATAATCACATATACTAGATTAAAACATATGTAGTTACTGATAAACACAATAGTAAGACAGTCATTTACTTACTAACACAAACATATACACACTCATCCACCCATACAGTCCTGCACATATGTTGTCTTCAAAAAACATAGAAACAGTGAGTCAGTCATTGATGGATCTATATCATAAGTAACACCCCCACCAAACCATAGAGACACTCATATTGATACTAAAAAAACATCTAATAACCCATATACACACACATGTAGGTACTCATCAACCCATGCAGCCACTTATTCACAAAGTGAAACACTGATACATATATTGAAATATTTAAACATTACTCGCTAATATATGTATTCAGTAAGATGCACTTAATAAGCCAGTTATCCAATCATTTCTTTTATAAAAAAATATTCATTAAGACAATAATTTAAACATTTATTCTTCCCTCCACCTTTACATATACATATATAAAACATATTTATTTTTTAGAAAGACACACATTCACTGGATGGTGTCATAAGTGATGTCACTGACCATGTCATGAGTGATGTAATATGTAATGTCATCAGCAGTGCATTACACGCGCAAGTTATAGTGAGTCCAACTACTATAACGTGGAATTTCATTGGTTTTATGTCAGTAAAATTTCCAGCTAACTATAACTGGTGTCAAACCTATGGTTTTTTCAGTGAATTTCATAGTTTTTTTAAATGCTATTTCCTAACTATAACGTGTGTAAAACCTATGGTTTTTTCAGTGAATATATATATATATATATATATATATATATATATATATATATATATATATATATATATATATATACATATATATATATATATACGATCCATCACCTCTGCCACCGCCGAGAGTGAAGAGGCCACAGCAGGGGAACAAGTGAGAACAGCCTTTATTCAACTGCAGCAGGTAGGAAAGCAGTACACACCCGCTGTCAGGGCGAATGAATTTCGGCTAAGGGTTAGCCTTCATCAGCGCCACGGGTGTAGGTGCATCAGGTGGCGGCAGGATTTCTTAACATAGTGTCCCGACCCTTCTGATTAGTCCAGCTTTGCTCCACCCCCATCGGCCCAAATGCCTAATGCAAATGTCTCTAAGGAAGTCGTATCTAGTGTAACGACTACCGGTCCCAGAATGCAGTTCCATATATATATATATATATATATATATATATATATATATATATATATATATATATACATATATATATATATATATAGAGAGAGAGAGAGAGAGAGAGAGAGAGACAGAGAGACAGAGAGAGAGAGAGAGAGATACATAGCATAGGTTTCTCTCATTGCCACAAAAAATAATTCAACTATGCAAATAGTAGGATGGGCCTGTATAAGTTCATTCGTAAATTACAATTGATGAAGCTACATAAGACTAGAGTTGTCCCTGAGAATACACAACCACTAGAAATAGCTACTCCCAAACCGCGCTAGGCTAGCCTAACTGTGTCAGATGTACCTATCTTCGAAGACATGTGGTTTCTGATTAATATAATGATGATGAAAGACAAGAAACAGATAAGCACCCAATGGAGAATATAAGAGGGGACGCAATTAGTTTGACGCTGGAAAGAGATGACCATATTCCCTTCCGCCCAAGGTCACGTTTTATACCACAGATGGTGAGAGATAATTTAGACATTTTTTTCCGAACATGTGACAGTGGAGTTAGGGAGATTATATCAGAATATGGGAAATTGAAGGAGAGGGGTTGCCCACAAAGAAATGAAAATCCACTGAGTCATAAATAAAATCTAAAAAGAACAAGGAGTATTAGTGAAACCCTCAGATAAAGGAGGAAATGGTGTCCTTTGGGGAAGGGACCTCTACAGGAATGAAGCATTAAGCCAAATAAATAATTGAAACAGCTACAAAAGTATAGCGATACCAGAATATGAAAGAGTGAAGAATCTGGTTATCCCAGTTTTCTATATGATACCTAAGGTTCATAAGAGTAATCATAATCCACCAGGGAGGCCAGTCCTACAAGATGTAAGTCTGACATGGGGGTTTCGGTTTGCAGAAGAGGCCACGGCGAGGAGGAGGGCAGCCCGGAAACGCCGCCATAGATGTAAGTGTATTTTTTTAGCTATTTATTTATTAGGGGGTTGAGGTGCAGAACAGAATGGAGCGGAGCTCCTTGGAGGTATTGCCCAACTCCGTGGAGCTCTGCGTAGTGCAACTACGCCAGGTCCGCCCGGGCTTAATCAGCATTGTCATATTACCAAAGCTCAGACCCGGATGTGGAAGTATGTCTGCATTTGGCCTTGTAGATAGTCATCAGTTCCCTTGGATGTTTAATACCCAGTTGTCTGGCAAAATTTAGCAAGATCATAGTTGTTTTAAAAAAATGGAGCTGCCTTGATTTAATTGCCCATGACCAATTCTAAGCTTTATATGAACATAATCCCTAAGTATGAGACAATAGATGTGAATTTGATTTTAGCGCCCGCGATAAGGATGTCGCGACAACGAGAGACCCTGTTTCCACGTTTCATTATAAAAGTTTAGCTGATGCTCATTTTTAAGGCATGGTTCTGCATGAACTGTGCAAATTCGTCAACTAGTCGCTGCAGGCCTAGTGGAGTGAGTGTCATTAACACAGCGTCATTGGCATAGAAGAGTGCCAGGACTGGACATTGTCCCACTTGAGGAAAATGTTAGCACTTAATAGCTAATGTGCTACCTACGCTGTTACGGTAAAGGTTAAACAGAAACGGGGCATGCACGCAGCCTTGACATACCCCTCTTCTTATTTTAAATGGCGGGATACAATTGCTGTTGAGGCCATAACGCACTCTACCCTGACCTAGGGTGTACAGATCTCTGAAAAAGTTCACAATAGTAAATTCTACGCTAACCCTGGGCGTAGTTCGCGAAGTAGCGCTACATGTCGCTACGCGAAGTGCACTTTGCACTACGCAAACTGCGTAGTACCCTGCTCGCGATGATTGCACAGTGCCGGATGCTTATCCACACTGTGCAATCATTGACAAAGGGATCTTGCACAGTGCGAGCTGTCTTTTACTGCTGCTCGAGTAGATTTTTACTCGAGCAGCAGCTTTCGCAACGCGGACTGGTAGTTTTTTCATCGCGTGCGATCGCGAGCTTACACGACCATTCGCAATGAGAAAACTGACCTCTCCATGTTGAGAATCTCGCCAGGAGGTTTATTTACCACACTCGCGATCGGCAACTTGATGTTGCTGATCACGAACGAGGAAAAAGTCTCGCCGGGATGTCATTTTGCTTGCTTGCGGTCGCCAACTTGACATTGAGGACCGCGAGCATGCAAAAAATGACCACTGCGCTATGCTACTCGTGTTTGCACTGTGCTATGTGCAGTTTGCGTAGTGTGAATTAGCGCGAACTTTGCAAGCTACGCGAGCGAAGCGTAGTGCTTTGCCCAGGGTTAGTGTACACCCATATTAGCCATAATTGACCCTAGTTTGTCATGTACTACAAAATCGAAGGTGGAAGATAGGTCTACAAATACTAAAAACAAATTACCTTCTTTGATGTGCACGTATTTCCCAATAAGTAGGTTTTAATTAATGGCCTGTTCTGTGGTCCCCAACCCTGGCCAAAAGCCATACTGTAGGTCAGAGATAGTATTATTAGACTCTGCTCAGTTCTGCAGTCGGCCTAGAAGGATACGTCCAGCCACCTTAACTAAAGAATCCAGGAGAGAAATAGACCTGTATTGAGCTGGGCTGTTACGGTCTCCCTTCTTGAATATTGGAACAATGAGAGACTCAGACCAAGTAGACAAAAATCCTTCGTTCCGACAGGTTCTGAAGAGCAAGGTAAGGATGGGTCCTCAAAGGTCAATATTAGATTCAAACAGATCAATAGCAATCCCATCAGGGCCCAGGGCTTTACCACCTTTACTTGCCCGCAGGGCCTGAACTACTTCATCTAAATAAAAGTCAGGATAATTCTGCTTATTCTGGGATAAAGTAGTGGCGGGAACGCTAGGGGCAGATACAGTGGGAATGGGAGATGTGGTATCTACCTGAGAAGAATACAAGTTAGTCAAATAAGTTAGCCACTCGGCCTCAGTAATGGCTACCTCTACTCAGGGACAATTAGGGGTATTAAAAGAAGGAGAATTAATAATACGCCAAAATGGGATGTTATCATTAGTCACACTGACCTCAAGTAATAGGTTTCAGGACTCTTCCTTCAAACTTTTTTTCCGTTGTTTGATAATGAGTTTGTATGTGTGTCTACACTCCAGAACCTCCTGTGTGGATCTAGGTTGTTTGGCTAGAGCTTATTTGAAACTACTGAGGGCTTTTGTACAGACTGAATCTAGCCATCCACAGTGTCCTGTCCTCGCTTTATTCCGGTTGACACTAAGCCCATCTCTGATGCCTTTTTTTATCAAATCGAAAGTCAAAATAAAATCTTGCGTCTAAGTCGACTCATCTAAACACATTGCAAAAGCCACCCTCTCTTTGAGAATTAATTTTTCAAGGAAACTGGATGGATTCACAAGAGACCATCTCAGTACATACCCTTTACGACAGGAAATTTCAATATTCTCTACTGTAGAAACTCTATTTGCATTCCCCCTGTATGTAAGGAGGTTGGTATTCAGAGCAACACTTTGAGGAAAATTATCGCTGACCGCAATACCATGGATAACAAATTCTAAAACCAGCTTTATTTAACGCTCAGGAAACAATAAGAAGTCTATCACGCTATTCTCACCGCTGCCATTGTGGGTACTCCTGACTGTAACTGGGGTACATGTAAAATCATTGCAAAAACACAGATTGTGTTTCAAGAGTAAATCATTTAACAGGTCCCCATATTCTGAATGAGAGACGTGGGTTATATCACTATTTTCAGGAGACTCCATCCCACATATATTTTGGGATGGCTGCAGGCAAAGGCGTATATTAAAATCACTGCCCCATAAAATACTTGGATCCCTGCAACTGGCGGGGAAATCTGACTCCAGATCATGCTCTAATTGATGGAGGACTATAATAATATCCTATGAGCAAGCATTATTGTAAAGGTTTTCAATGGCCAGGGTAGAATGCTCTGTAATCCGAAGACTAATAATATTATAAAACACTCTAATTGTGATCACTGCGATAGTAAAGTAGTAAAGGAAGCCAACATGATTGACACGTAGTTACACAAGCCTCCTTTGTGTCTCCCACAGTTTGACGGAATTGCTGCACAGTGATATGCTTTAAAACCGTTGAGATGGATTGGGTCCACTAACCAAGTTTCCTGTCAACAAAGAATGTGAAACTTGGATGTGAAGTCAATCCACTCAGTCGTTGTGCATTTGTTGCGTAGGTCAGCAACATTTCAAAAGAGAACTGTGTTAGCGACCACAGGAGTGGTGACCACGGCAGGGGGTAGCTGCCGGACTGTGAGGTCCTCAACAATACAAAGCGCAAGGGGCTCACATTCCTCCACTATGTCTGAACAGGTATCCAACTCACAATCCAAGGGGGTAGAAGATCCACACTGGATGCCCTTGCTTGAATTATTAGGAGCCTTCAGCCAATCCACACCACTTACTGTGGAAAGGCAATCAAACCTAATGTTAGTTTCAATTGGGAACAGTGGTGCCAACATTTGTGCCTGATGGGTACTTATTGTTTGATGAAAAGTTAAGAAATGGGCGGGAGGTTGGTAAAATAAGCCAAGAGGTAAGACAGTGATCTGCTTTGTAGTAAAGGATTGTGAACGAGCTCTCTCTAGTATACGTTTGACTAGATTAGGGATGTGAACGAGAGCACCACGCAATCTCCCTCCAACATTTTGCTTCCCAAACCCACCCATTTAACTCTACTGATGATTTTCAGGTCAGCAAAAAGTACCCGCCTTGCCCTACCCATGCATTCAACCAGTTTAGGTATTTGTTCCCATGATTGGCTGAACTGGTGTGGAAACAGAGGGGATGATAGCTAGGATTACCGCGTAAGGTGTGGCTGCTAGCGCAAGCTACAAGCAATCCAATTTTGAAATAGGAAAGGAGCGTGAATCGGTAATGGCATAATTAGAAAAGATTGGGTTTGAGAGAATATTATATGATGTGGAAGAGGGGTTTCTAGGAACAAATCGGGATTGTTATTATTATTAATATTATTATTAATCAATTCTTGTTGAGCACATCGCTCCCCATGCGCTCAACAAGCGCACCCCAGCTTGTTACTTCCCAGCATCCCAGCGCCATTAATCGACGGACTGGACAGAGGAGATCTAGTAAATGTTCTGGAATAGCCATGTTTTTAGTTGTTTCCTGAACAATAAATGGTCAGGATTAGATCTGAGCTTGGTCGGGAGAGAGTTCCATAGTATGGCTGCATTATAGGAGAACATACGTACGCCTGCTCTTGCTCTCTTTGTTTTGGGTATCTTAGATTGGAAAAGGTTGGCGGATCTAAGGTTACATGAAGGTCGGTGGAAAGTAAGGAGGGTATGATTTATTTTAGGGCCTGTGTTCCAGAGAGTCTTGTGGGCAATGCATAGTGATTTGAATTTGACGCGTTCTGCTATGGGTAGCCAGTGTAGTGCTATTAATGCAGGTTTTACTGATTGTTTGCCTGGGATATTGTGAAGTAGTCTGGCTGCTGCGTTCTGCACCATCTGTAGTTTCCTGATCGTGGTTTTAGGGGTTCCCAGGTAGAGTGAATTACAATGGTCTAGCCGGGGGAGGATCAGAGATTTTACCATGGTTCTACGCACAGTATCCGGGAGAAGTGGTAAAATCTTTCTAAGTTGTTTTAGTAGGCCAAAGCATGTGGCTGCTGCTGTGACTGCTTGGTGGTCAAGTTTGAGTGACCTGTCTAGCCAGATTGCCAAGCTTTTGATCTTCTCTTTGGGCTGGGGGGGGGGGGGACTGAGGCAGCTGGGCCAGTTTATGTTTGTGTGCGTCTCGGCCTTATTTCACAGGGTTATTAGCTCCGTTTTATCTCCATTGAGTTTGAGGAACGATTGCTCCATCCAGATGGCTACCTGTTTCAGGCATGACTTAAGGTCAATGGGGTTCTCCTTAGGGTGTTCTAGGGCTACTACAAATTAGGTGTTGTCTGCATAGGTAACTATTGTGACACCATTAGGCTGTACTGTCTCAGCTAGTGGTCTTAGATACACGTTAAAAAGGGCGGGCTAAGAGAGGAGCCCTGCGGGACTCCGCAAGTGAGAGGAATCTCTCTTGATTTGTGCCTGCCTTCGAACACTTGGAAGGTTCTGTCTGATAGGAAGGACTTCAGCCAATCTAAGGCCCTTCCTCCGATTCCTATGTCTCTATAGGATCCTATGGTGTACCATATCAAACGCGTCTGTAAGATCCAATAGGATAACTGCCACTGTTCCTCCACGATCCAGTACTTTCCTAGCTTCCTCCATTACCATTAGGAGTGCTGTTTCGGTCCCATGGTTAGGACGGAAGCCTGTGATTTTTGCAGAATGTCCCGTGATTTTAGATAATTGTACAGTATCGTGTTCACGTGTTTCTCTAGTATCTTACTGACTAGTGGTAAGAGCGAAACTGGTCTGTAGTTTCCCCAGTTATCTGGATTCAGGCTTGTTTTTTTTATGAGTGCCCTCACCATCGCCTGTTTCCATCTTACAATACTGTTGACGTAGTTAGGGATAGATTGAGCATTTCTAGAAGAACTGGGAGGATTGTTTCCTTACCTTTTTTTAGCATGTGTGTGGGAGCTGGGTTGCTGGGCGATCCCGATTTGATTTTCCCAAAAATGTTATCAAGGGTAGTGAGATCCATGATCGGTATTTCTTCAAGAGGCCTAGTTTGTTTGATCCACTAGGAGTGTCTGGTCCACTAGGGATATTGGGGCATGGTGTGTCCTTCTTGTCCTGGGGGGGGTTGGAACATGTTGTATATGTTGAGTATTTTGTTATTAAAGAATTCTGCTATTTCCTTACATCTCTAGGGGGCTCCTTCCTTGGGACCATCTGGCTGTTGGCATGTAAAGTTTTCACTATTCTGGCTATTTCTTTAGGGGCTTTTCCTCAAAGTAAAGTGCTTGTGCCTTTCTTATTTCTGTTTGATACATTTTAATCGCCTCTTTGTATTTTTGTTTTTTCTCTGGGCAGTAATTCCTTCTCCATGCCCTCTCAAGCTTTTTACAGTTTTGCTTGAGTTTCCGAATATTAGGAGTGTACCATGGGGATTTTTTGTTATTGGGTCTCTTTGCTCTCCATTTAAGTGGGATGGTCGCATCTAGGGATGCAGTGATCCACTCATTATATTTCTCATACGCACTAGTGGGCTCTGTGAGACTGCTAGGGGAGGTGGAAGTTAACTGCTCTGTGCAGGTTTCAGGGGTGATTTTTGCCCAAGGTCGGTCCCAGTCCTTCGTTGGTTGGTAGTCTGACGGTGGGTTAGGAGTTTTCCAGACTATGGGGATTAAAAGTGGTCTGACCAGGGGATGGGGACGGGGTCTAGTGTCTCGAGATAGTTCATGTTAGAGAAAACTGGTTCTAATATATGGCCTTTATTGTGAGTGAACTGGTTACAGTTTGTCGTATTTGAAGCGCTAGAAGATTTTGAGTTAGGTTGCAGGCCTCTGCATTCTTGGGGTCCTCTAGGTGCAGATTGAAATCTCCTATGATGATGAAGTTTGCAATTAGGTTTGCCCTGGCTGACGTTAGGTCTGTGAGCGATTCAATGAACCTTACGCAGGGGCCCGGGAGTCTATATAGCAATATCCCGGACATTGAGCAAGTGTGTGTGAAGGATAGTGTAAAACCCATACTCTCACAGTCTAGTGCAATGTCTGGTTCTATGCGATCTTTTATGTGGTCCTTAATGATGATGGCGGTCCCTCCTCCCTTCCCTGATTTCCTGTTGTTCCTTAGTATATGATATCCTGGGAGGAGTGTTTGTACCACATCTGGGTCTGAGTGTTTGTGCAACCAGGTTTCGGTGAGAAAAAGGGCCTCCGGCTCCTCTTCTCTGAGTAGAATGTTTTTTTCTGTTTGGTGTTTCGGCATAGACCTGCAGTTTACTAGGAGTAATTTACGTTCCGTATTTTTGACTGTATTAAGAGGGATGGGCTTTGTTTTTGTGATTTGAAATTTGCATTTAGGGCAGGGGTGGTCACTGGATGCGGGGGCGATGCAGTGCCCACAGCGTTCTTTTTCTGGTGTCCTAATTGCCATAAGCTGATGTCTTGAGTAGGAGATATGGGTCCTTTTTGGTCCAGGGGCCTGGACCCTTGGGACTGTCGGGCGCGGATGGACGCAGACGGGCTTGCCTTTGGCGCGCCTTGTTGAGGCCGTAAGGAAAAATTGGTGTTTGCGACCTGATTGATTGATGCTCGAAGGGAAAGTAGTTGTGTCCCCTTCCCCTACTGACACTATGGGTAAGGCGGAGTAACTACCTTGTTCATTTTGAGAAGGGCCAGCAGTCAGGGAAGTTGGTTTCGAAGCTTTGTTATCCCTAATTTGAGGGGGAAATAGAGGTGGTGCCTGGCTCTTCCCCAGCAAGTCCAAGTGGGTTAGAATACTCCTCTCGATGCCTTTAATTTGCTCCGTTAGCAAACTAAATGCAAGCCTGTGTCTGTAAGGGACTGCACAAGAACAGCCAGGGATCCATAATCTGTAGATGGATGATTGGCCAATATTTTAGTGGATTTTTTATTCAAGGATTGGTTTTGAGGTGGAGCTTCTTAGGACGATTCTCTCCACCTCCCACTCCTGGGGCACAGAGGGGATCTGACTCACAGTAGTAGATGGTATTTCAGGGCGTTTACTAGGGGGTTGGGTAACTGGCTGGCTTGAAAGGCGGGATTTTGGAATGCACCCCTCCGACTCCTCGTCTTCCAGCTGCTCTCTTTCTGATAAGCTAGCAAGAGTAGGAGTGGGGTTTAAACCTGTTTCAGTTGGAGTCAAACCAGTGTTGTTAATAGTACAGTTAGTTAGAGACTCCTCCACACTCATAATCTGTTGTTCGAGCACCCCCATAGCGCCTGTGATGTAGTTTAGAATAAAGGAGGAAGGACGAGTATTACTCTGCGATGAAGCTGCCCCCCCAGATGTTTCCTTTTTACCATGTCCAGGATTTATGTATGATTTTATATAATATAATGTACACGAAAACCTTACAAGTATTATGAATGCGACAGCTGGAGATCAGGGTTAAAATCAAGATGTAGAAACGTCCCGCGTCCAGTCCCCAGGTATGTAAGTCAAAGTTCGATGACAGTAGGCTCTATGAGGACAGTTCCGGAAGAAAAATGGAACCAGAAAGTACTGACCTCGGTTGCAGACTGAAAACACGCAGGTTATGGCAGATCCCTGGATCTTTCTGGCAAGCCAAGGGGGTGGCCCTGCCCTGCCTCTTCCTGGCACTGACGGGCACAGGATGGGCCCCAGCCTTGGTCCAGGCTTTTCCCGGGCACAGCCAGCGTGTGTCCCACGCCGCTGCAGGTGGACTACACTTTTAAATTGCGTGGTGTGGGTCAGAAAGGGTCAGGTTCCTCCTACCCTTGCAGGATGTTGGGACACCGAGTCGCTGGCATCCACAACAGAAGTGCTGGCAAGTGGTGGCAAAAAGCAAGGTGTGTCCCGCGCCTTGGGAGATGGACCGCACTTTTAAAGTGCACGGAGCGGGTCAGAAAGGGTCAGGCTCCTCCTCCCTTTGCAGGATGTTGGAACACCTAGTCCCTGGCATCCACAACAGAAGTGGTGGCAGTGGTGGCAAAAAGCAAGGTGGGCCCCGTGCGGCAGGAGCTGGACTGCACTTTTAAAGTGCGCGGATCAGAAAGGGTCAGGCTCCTGCTCCCCTCGCAGAAGGGCTCGAGTCGAGGTACCACGAGGGTGGACGGCGCCCCCCACTTATTTTACCGGGAGCTCGATAACTATAAACTGCAACTGAGTGCAGGCCACCTTTCGTGATGTCACTTCCTGTCGTGACGTCAGCGTCCCCCCACTTCTTTTTTTAGGACCTGTGCCCTGCCTTGCATGATGTTGGGACAACAAATCCCTGGCATCCACAACAGTGGTGCTGGCAATGGCAGCAAAAAGCAGGGAACTCATACAGTACACCATTAGGCGATTTTGATATGGTAAAAATATTGCATATTGTTCCACACATGATCACAGCGGCACAGCACTTTACTGGAGCAAATGCAATTAATGGCTTCATAGCAGTTGGTGATGTGGGATGGTTCTCCCCTATTAGTGGTCACAGACATTAGATTTGAGCAATGGACAACTAGCTGGATTGGGCCTTGTAACAGCACTTTCGGACAGATTGTAAAATTTGAAGATTTCATGTATAATGACTAATACTAAAATCACGTCAAATCGTAGAGTGCTCAGGGAGTCCGCAGTACAAATAAGTGGGATGTAACTCAGGAACTCTTTCTGAATACAGCCATATTCAGGCTAGCATGTGTTAGTTGGGTGGTGGGGGAAGGGCTATGTCCCTTTTAAAGACAGTCAGTAAATTGTAAACTTTATTGACAGTTAAAGGCTCCGGTCGAAATGCATCACCAATTCCTGTACCAGTGCACTATGGAGATAAAGATGGAATACAACACGGGTATGTTAACCAACCTGGTTGTGCTGCCTGTTTCCTTGAACCAACGTATGGTATCTGGATATCCTTTGTGGTAAATCAATGTTGAAGGACGCATCTTAGCAATTAATGTGCAGTGACCGGACTGCATTGGATGTGCACCCGGAAGTGAGAGAGGGACTGTTTCGATATTTGCAGCGACTGTTGTATGATGGAACCTCGACTCTGCTTGCCGTTGAAGGGATGGTGAATAAAAAATTTCTAAAATTTGTACCACAAATTTTCAATTCTATTAAGGACATGGAGGCGAGGATTATGCTTTCTCTTTCTTTACTGAAATTAAATAGAAGCCCATGAAAATTGTTTAAAAACGTTTACAAACTACATTTCCCACAATGCCATGGTACAACACCACCAACCATAGAGTATGTCTCACTATAGGAAAGATCCTCCTCATGAACACTTCCTCTTTCTTTGCCTTGAACATTGTCTATTAAATTTGCAATTTGTCCAATGTCGACAACCTTGCAGAAAACTCCCAATGGCCTCATCAGGAGCAACTTAGCATAAGTCCCAATAGAAGAAGAATACAGGGTGTGTCATCAGGAATATCCAAAGAAACAACAGAATACTCCCCTTTCTGATCTGCTCCTAAAACAGAAAGTATCAATATGTAATAACTGTGACAGATATTTGAATCAGGGCGGGTAACATCATAAAATAACAAGCACTAATTATACAATGGGCAGGATAATCCTCGCCTTGGTGTCCTAATAGAATTTTAAATTCTTGGTGCGAATGCTAGCAAATTTTTTATTCTATTACAGGACCAGAGGCATTGGATTATGCTAGTTTAATGTTTCTCTAGCACCACAGAAGAAATATCACCCACAGGTTTATAATAAAAATTGTTTGAATGTAGAATCCGAGGACCAATCAGCTGATTTCATTATGTCTTGCACACTGGCACCTAACATGAATAATTTTGATGCCATAGCGCCTCTCACAGATTGAGCACCAAATATTTGAGCATCAATGCCAGCCTCTGTCATCACATATCTGAGCCATCTCGCAATAGTAGCAGAGGTAACAGACTTAAATGGTTTTTGCAGCGCTATTAAAAGTCTTGTACAATATTCGGGCCGTAGGGGTCGGGTAAACTCTTCATAAACTTTGAGACATTTCGCTACACACAATTTATCGTCAGCAGAAAATGCATTGTATTCAATAGAACGTGAGAAAGGAGAATGCAACAAGATATCTTCTTGGGCGAGTGGGTTTGGATCGCAAAAGATCCCGCCAGGAGTTCCAGGCAATTGATATGTAATGACAATTCTTGGAGGGACCATCTGGCCCCCTGTGGCTTTCTCCCCACAGTGTGCACCCCTGCCCCAATGGCTGGCAATGGACTCTATCACTACCTCCCGGCGAGAGCCAAATATTGCCCGGCCATTCCAGACGTCCACATGGACTAGCCACCACTTGAGTTCCTCCCTGACCTCGTCCGTAAGGGGAATCTGATCTGAATACGATAGCCCCTTCTGAAGGTGCTGTATCTTGAGGTGCTGAATGGCTCGATAATGTAAAGGGCCCAGAAATATTGCTTGTATCGATGAGGCCAGAAGCTCTACTAGGCGAGCTATCGCTCGTAATGACATGACCTGTTTGTTTAACGTTACCTTCAACTCCTTCTCCAGATCTCACAACTTGTACTTGGCAAGTTGGAGTTGGGCTGACTGGGAGCTGATCACAAATTAGAGAAACTCTATCAACTCAGTTGGGCATAGAACTGATTTGGATGAATTGGTCACAAAACCAAGGTTTTCTAACAGGGTTATAGTTATCTGATGATGTTGAGACGCAAGGGAAAAAGTTGAGACCATGATGAGTATACCATCTAAGTAAATTATCAGACAAATGCCTTGTTCCCTGAGGTGTGCGGCAACTTGCTTCATCAATTTTGTGCAACACCAAGGAGCTGAAGAAATAACAAAAGGCCGGACCAAGTATTCCAGTCATCTGTCCTTCCACCAGAACTGTAAAAAAGCCGGTGAAGAGGAAAGATAGGCACGGTTAAGTAGGCGTATTTGAGGCCCAGGTGCACCATCCAATCTTTGCCTCAAATTGTCTGTCATGAGATGAATCCTTTCATTTTGAAATGCCTGTATTGGGCAAATTGATTGAACTGTTTTAGGTTGATGACCAGTCTGTGACCACCGCCTCTTTTCTGAACCAGGATAACATTGCTGCAGAAACCCGCTGGATTGTTGTTGCAGAATGCCACTGCGTGTTTCATCAGTAAGTCTCCTAATTCAATATCTATAAAACCTTTGTCGTGTTATGAAAAAGACAACTGAGGTGGGAGAAGATCTTTTACAGGGGTCTGAAAGAAGTCTATGCGAAACCATTAAACTGTTTGTAAGACCCATGCAACTCATGTAATCGCTGTCCATTTGTGCAGAAATAGTCGAATACGACTCCCAGAGGACAGAAAGTTCAATTTAGAGTGCCTACATGAGGTAATCTGGGTATAGAAGTTTCCCCATTGTCCCCCTTAGTGGTACCAGCGATGGGTAAATCTTCTTGTCGGGTATCAGGTACTGCCTCTGGTGCTGTCGTTCCAGTCCCCCTCTACCGCGACCGTAGCTCCCTCTTGGAGGGCCTTGATAGTACCAGCGGCCTGGCGAGCTGCCCCTGCCTCGCCCAGCCTGTCCAAAAAGGGCAGCCTGGAATAACCTTTCTATGTTTGTCTGCACCTTATCCAAAGACATGAAAGTACCAACAAACATTGACAAGTCCTTTACTAATTTGCAGCCAAAGAGGAGACCTTCCGTCAAGAGACCCGCCTCCGCAGAGGCTAACTCCGTGAAATTGCTATCCATTCTCATCAGCAAGGATTTCCGTAGTTCTGTCGAAATAGCACAGTTCACATTGCTCAAGAAACACATGGCAGGTTGGGTCCATCCGGCCAAAATGTCTGAATCTTTAGGAGCCCTTGTCTCCTTGGCCACTAGCACCATCTCTAAAATCTTTGCCAGGGGCCCGGTGATGTCCAAGACCTTGTTTTGACAACCTCACCAAGCTCGATCTATATCTTTTTTTAGGATCCTTGGCAAACTCTTTTAAGAATGCCAGCATGTTGGGATCGATATCCGGAGTGTCGACTACTTTATCTGGAATACCCGGCAGAGGACACTCTCCCCTGAGCCTGGTACGGACTTCTTTATCAAATTGATTACGGAGGTTCTGATGAATGTAGTCAGAAACTTCCGGGGCCAGGCCCAGTCGGAAAAACTCAGGTTGACAATGTCCTGGGGGTTAAAATCAAAGGGATTTGCAAGGTGGAAGTTGGTGGGAGTAGGCGGATTCACCTGTGCCATCTTAGCCTTCTTCTATCTAGACGGGGAGTTATTGGGGGGTAGAACCAGTATTGTTACCTGTATCGGTCTCCTGATCTTTGTTGGGCACAGGAGGCGCAATGGCTGGGTATTGATGATCCGCAGTTGTAGTTTGGGGCAATTTCTCTAAGGCCTATGTATGCGCCCATGTCTATGACTTGGCTTTGTTCTTGGACTTTCCTTCGGAGGAACCAGGTGCTGAGCCTGCATTATTAGGGACCTGTAACACATGCCTTTTTGCAAATTTTCCAACTGGGCAGTAATGAGCTTGAGCGCTGCTGCAAGGACTTGGTTTACCTCTAGGAAACGGCTGACTCAATGTCCCGGTTTACTGATTGTTGCACCGATGCATCCAAGTCAACCACCAATTTGTCCTCCAAGAAAGGGCCCTGTTGCTCCTCATAATAATCATATTCGTCTTCTACATATGTGGCCCAGTCTTCCATAATGGAAATTTTTAATAGCTTTTGAAATAAATTGTGAGGAAATGGCAAGTCAAATTCCAGAGGAATTAGAAGCGGGGGAGCCACCCACAGTGCACTAACCAAGACTTGGTCCTCAGCCCAGCTGTAGTCTACAATTATTGCAGCCCTTCAGGGTATATATGAGAGCCAAAACCAGATATATACAGCCTGCACCGGGTTTGGACCTTCCAGATTGTTCCAGCCTAGGAGTGGAGTAGGATCCCAGAGAGGAAACTGACTGGGAGTATTTTGCGGTATAAGATCACGGAGCAAGGATGATTTTTTTAATGTGGGTGTTTCTAGGAAGCTGGCTCTGTATATAATATACCAAAGTGAAATATAGTGTGCACCGAGTCCAGTGGAACCCCTAAGGTAGGCAGAGGCAAAGTAGATAGCACCACACTCTCTATTTGTGGTAGTGTGGTCGAGCATTAAGGCTTTATCAGAGGACAGTGTTAAGCAATTGTTGTACACACTCAGTCAGCAAATGAATTCACGCACTCAAAGACTGAACTTCAAACCAATTGTTTTTGTATAAAAATATATTACAGTAGCAATGCAGTTGGTAAATAGTTTGAATTTCAATTGTAAATGTACTTTGATTTGATTATAGTAGTGTTACTGTTAATGTAATTTTTTTCAAAATACAGTACATATACTTTGTATAGGATTTTTATTAAAATTACAGGTAAATTGCTTTTGAGATTACTTTTCTTACACAGTGCAGTATGCCTGGATACTGCACTGGGACATTTTGTGTAAACAGGTAAGTAAATGCGTTTTTGTTAGTTAGTACAATTTAAAATCATTTCTTTAGGTTTTCCAACTCCACACATAGAAACTTTTCATAGAAAAACAGTCAATGTTATCCTACGGTGGAAAATAGTGTTATCGGTTTTAAGGTAAGTACTTTGTTATGGGAGTTGATGTTCTGGGGTTAGACTCAGTGGTCTCCCAGGGTCAAGAATGCACTCTTGTTACAACCTCAGTGGCACTAGGGCGGCCAGGTGCAGAGTGCTGAGGCCCAATGTTATCGATGGGGGGATAGGGGGCCTCCGGTTGGTGGCTGCTGACGAGTAGGCCACTCGGTCGTAGGAGGAAAGCTCCTGGACTAAAGCTCAGGGCAAATGGGGGTTTAAGCCAGCATAAATGATGCAACCTCAGTGGCACTGGGGCGGCCAGGTGCAGTGTGCTGTTTTGGTGCCGGAAGTCTTGTAGCTTTCAATGGTGAGTCTCCGGTTTACAAAAGCACTGCAGGCTCTGGGACGAAGGTCTTCTGGTTGCAACCACCACTTGGAGAGGTAAGTAGGGATGTTCGGGGTTGGTTAGGCACCGTCAGTTAGGCCACCCAAGGTGGTGGGGCGTCGGGTGCAGGGGTGCCTTTTAGGGTCGGATCTTCCTATCACCTCCTGGTCGTGGTTGGGGGGACTTTCCGATTTGAACCTGCAGGCGTCGGCTGGAGACTTGAGGCAGGTCATGGATTGCCGGATCTCGAGTCATGATCGCCGGGGGATCTCCTCTTGATGTTGGGCTACTCGAACTCGGGCCGTGGACGTCGGGTGCAGAGTGGTGCAGAGGATCCTTGCGGAACTGGAGTCTGTTTGAAAAAATCTGATGTTCACAGGAGACATAGTCTTTGGGATTGAAGGCAAACAGGTCCTCTGGATTTTTCGAGATTGCTGGCTGCAGGACACACCGGTATTTCGCTGGAGCACGTACGAGGTAGGTACAGGCCGATGGGGCTAGAGCCAAGTCAGTGGGCGCCCTCTCTTGTTAGCTTCAGCCCGGCTGTTCGGTCCTTCTTCTTCTTTTCTTCTTGCAGGTTCTTGTCTGCTTTCTTGGTTCAGGGCTGCCCCCTAAATACTGGGCTACTGACCTTGGGGTGAATACACCCTTGGAGTGCTCACCCCACGTGGGGCAGTGAGCACAAACCCTAATCCTGATTGACAAGGGCCTGCCATCTGCAAGATGGCAGGCACTGGAGAGTGGGCTTCCCCTTGCCTCCCCCACCTGAGGGGAGGGGTTGGCAGAGGTGGGCACACCTTCTGGACTGGCTAATTTTCCCATCTGTCTTCTCAGCGAAAAGGAGGGAAGACAGGAAGGGGGCCTGCTCCTGATAGCAGGAGAGGCTGGGGGTTGCATTACAAAGGCTGCAAGGCCTTTGAAGCTCCCATGACACAAATGGCTCTTCCTGGCCTGGGGAAGGTGTGAACACCTCGCTCAGGAAAGACTTTGTTCCTTTGCTCATGGAGCAAAGGCTCCCAACCAAGGGGTCCAGAAACATGTCTCGTGGTGGCAGGCTGGTGTGTACCAGTCAGGGAACCCACCAGAGGCTGGTCGTTTTTCAGGGGGCATCTCTAAGATGCTCTCTGAGTGCATTTTTCATTGGCATCAGTGTGGGTTTAATGTGCTGAGAAGTTTGATACCAAACTCAGTTTTCAGTCTAGCCATAATGGTCCTATGGAGTTCTTAATGACAAACTCCCAGCACCATATACTCTTAATGGCCGCAGTGCACTTACAATGTCTAAGAATGGACTTAGACACTGTAGGGATACAGGGCTCATGCACCTGTATCCTCACCACTGGTATAGGGCACCCAGCTAGAGGGGTGACTGATCTATGCCAGGGCAGGGGGTTGTAGGCATGGAACACAGGGTTGTGTCTAAAACACAACCCAGAAGAGGGACTTAAAAATCAGAGAGCTGTGAGTGTACATGAGGGAAAAACACATAAGTGTATTAAATCTGCCCTCACACACAGCAAGCTGTGTCATGCTTCATCATGGGCAAAAACAACAGAATGCAGAACAATGTCATACATTCACCCCAGTACACAGATCTGGCCTAAATCAATCGTGTTTTGCTCACCATGCCATTCCAGTTGGAACCCAGCCATATGCAAATCAGTCTTGACCCTGTGCCTCATGGCAACAGTCCAGTCCGAACTGCCAAGCCAGGTTCTCCCTGGACTGGAAACAAGCATCCTAGGACCAGTTTTGGGGTTTCACCCCTCTTCAGCCAGGATAGCTTGATTCCAGTGGCATGGAGAGCACGGGACCCACGTCTGGGCATACCCGTCCCACTCGGGATGACAAATGCAAAAACAACAGTTGATGGGCAGAATGCAGAACAATGTCATACATTCACCCCAGTACAGCGGTCTGGGCCTAAATCCATCATTTTTTTGCTCACCATGCCATTCCAGTTTGTACCAAGCCATATGCAAATCAGTCTTGACCCTGTGCCTCATGGGAACAGTCCAGCCCGAACTGCCAAGCCAGGTTCTCCCTGGACTGGATACAAGCATCCTAGGACAGGTTTCGGTGTTTCGCCCCTCTTCAGCCAGGATAGCTTGATTCTAGTGGCATGGAGAGCATGAGACCCACGTCTGGGCATACCCATCCCACTCAGGGTGATAAATGCAAAAACAACAGTTGATGGACAGAATGCAGAACAATGTCATAAATTCACCCCAGTACAGAGATCTGGGCCTAAATCCATTGTGTTTTGCTCACCATGCCATTCCAGTTTGTACCCAGCCATATGCAAAACAGTCTTGACCCTGTGCCTCATGGGAACAGTTCAGCCGAACTGCCAAGCCAGGTTCTCCCTGGACTGGCTGATTTGCAGATGGCCAGGTCTAAACTGGGGTGGCACGGTGAGCAAAAGAATGATGGATTTAACCCAGATCTTTTGACTGGGGGGTGCATGTTTGGATTTGTTCTGCATTCCGTCCATCATTTGTGTCTTGCATTCTCGCCCTAAGTGCGCCGGGTATGCCCAGACGTGGGTCCCGGGCTCACTGTGCCACTGGAATCAAGCTATCCTGGCTGAAGAGAAACCTCAAAACCAGTCCTAGGATGCTTGTTTCCGGTCCAGGGCGGACCTGGCTTGGCAGTTCGTGCTGGACTGTTCCCATGAGGCACAGGGTCATGACTGATTTGCATATGGCCAGGTCTAAACTGGGGTGGAATGGTGAGCAAAAGAAGGATGGATTTAACCCAGATCTTTTGATTGGGGGTGAATGTTTGGATTTGTTCTGCATTTCGTCCAGCAATTGTATGTCTTATGCTTCATCATAGGGTTGCTAACACACCTCCATGCAGACCAACGCTGGAGGTGGAGCAATAGGGAGGGGCAAGATAATACAACACAACATAGACAATAATGTGGGATCACAGGTGAGAAATGTGAAGAACTTGATTTAATACTTGTTCCAAGGATTTCCTATTATAATTCTAATACTGGGTACCCTGCCAGAATAAAATTTGGTCACAACAGGAACAGTGGATGATGGACTGGGAAGCTTATAATGAGACACTAGTCCCTCCACTCTGCAAAACCGTTGACATGTTTCAGCCAGCCAAATGTACTACCCCGGCTTTCATCAGGTCTCAGACCAATATGATCCCCAGGGTGCTAACCCTACCTCCTGACGATCCAGGGGTAAAGAATAGCCACCCTTCTGATTAAATGCTCAGGTTAAATGTAGGCGAGCCACTTGCTCTCCACAAGGAACATGTAACAGAATCAAATAAAAACATGTGGAGTGTCAAGTGCAGTGCCCTCAGTGCAACACATAATTCCAAATAAAATGGTATGTAACCCCCCCCCTACACAAACACACACACAGTTGTCATTCACGGACAAGTCAGCACCAGCTCAGGCTAGAAAAAGTGCCATAAATTAGCCTCCTCGAATGACATGTTGAAGTCAAAAGCAAAAGTCCCCCGTAACTGTGCCTCCATAATTTCTTACTTACTAGCTGTGGGTGCTATCACATCTGAAATTCATAACGTGGAAGCCAAATTGGCTTCAGGAGCAGAGTTGGAGCCTCCATCGGATGAGACGCTTAATCTTAATTTGGTTGAGGTTCCCGAGGAACTTTGTGGCTTAACAAGCGATAATATCGCTCCAGTGAGCCCACACCTTGAACCATCAAGTAGAGATGTTGGTAGTCCGGACAAACTCCTGGTTAAGGAGTCTGCTTCAGCCCGTGTAAGGAAAAAGAAAAAGAAGGGAAGCAAGCTGGGTTTGAACATTAAGGAGTTGGTAACGCAGGAGGGGTGAAGAACTTGTTTAACTGTGGAGGAGCGGCCGCCCATCCTTTCTGTAAACAACACAATGGACATGGAATTACTTCTAACCCACATTGACACTCTTTTTGATATATTAAGAGTTGAGATAATTAACTGTATGAAATTTGGGACTGAGGGGATTATGAAGAAACTAGCTTGTCTTGAAAGAAAATTGGAGGGTGTGTCATGTCCTCATGCTATTACTAGGTAGTTGAATAGCAATACACAATGTAGTAATACGCTCTGTAATAAGACTACTCTACATGTAACCAAGGTGACTCCCATGGTGGAGGGTGGCACTACTGCGCCCTACTCGGGGATTACATCGGGGAAGTCAGCCAAAGAAGCCGAAATGAATGATAATCAGATTGGATACCTAGGAAGTCAGAAATAAGAACAAAGGCAGAAATGTGTAATTTAACAGGGTGTTAACCACGTTAGGGCCCATCTACCACCTGAAGCCACCCCTTTAGTGGCAGTTTTAACTGAGGTACCCACTCTCAAGGAAAATGTTGTGGAAGCACCTGTTGAGTTAATCCGTAAAGTTAAATTCTGGTGTGCTTCGCACTCTGAAGGAGGATTTAAAGCATCTTCACATGTTATTATGGCTAGACGGGCCAGGTGGGTTAGTCCCTGCCCCAAACAGAAGGAGGGGGATTGTGTTGTTATTAATTTTGACCAGAGGGATATTGCGGGTTTGCTTTTTCAAGGTAACAATTATGGGGGCAAAGTGGGTATTATTGCATTTCCCTTAGGCTTCTTTTACCCGCCCAAAATGGCTGTTCAACCATACCACCTCAGGCCCCGGTTCAACCGGCAATTAGACATCTACAGGCATGAACTGGACATTAGTTCTAGGCCCAGGGGTAATCATCTCTCTCAGAATGGACTAGGTTGTAATTTTGCTGCTCCCCTAATCTTTGGAAGTGATGTACGAGTAAGTTCTGCCAATCACAGGTTAACACATAGATTCTCGTCACTGAGCTAGATGGACGGGAATGATTGATTGATGGGTGGTTCCCCTATACGGGGGCAAGTTGTAGACACTCAGTGGGTGGACCCAAATACCCTGCCTAATAGATATGGGTCAAAAGTGCCAAGTCAAGTTAAAATACTGAGTTGGAACATAGCTGTTTTAAGAAACAAAATGGATGATCCCTTATGGAATGATTTACTCAGGGATTATGATGTTATTGGGCTTCAAGAAACATGGGAAGTTGACAATATTTTTTGGCTCTAATAATTTGGAGACTGTTAATAGTGGCAAGCAAGGACATCACACATGTGGGAGAGCGGTTAATCCCGGCTCTGCGATACGCGGCTGATGCTGCCTTGATAGCTAGAACTGCAATTGGCCTCCAGCATCTTTTAAGTTCCTTTGCCGATTTTATGAAGTCATTAGACCTGGATGTTAATTTCTCTAAATCGCACACAATGATTTTAGGGCGTAAACCAAGGAAATTAAAGACTCTTGTTTGTGAAAACAGTGTGATATCATGGGTTAACTTGTTCACTTATTTAGGGGTTTTATTTGATGAAAGCTAAAAGAAATGTTATGGCCAGATCCACATTAGCTGTTCTTGACTTTGCCCGCAGATTGGGGACAAAGCCTATGCGAGCAATGTTAATCTTCTATAGGGCCAATGTATCACTATAGCTTGTTATGGATCTGACATATGGGGATACAGGGACTCGAGGGACATTCAAATAGTTGAAAATAAATTTCTTAGAAACTTGTTACCTGTCCCACAGTCAACATCCTCTTTTATAATCCATCAAGAAATTGGGGTAGGCTTTGTGTCGACCTAATTAGCTTGGCACCCTTACTAAAGTGGATAGGCATCTGGACAAACCCAGAGCTAGGGATTAATCAGGAAATTATTTGTGATTGTTTAGCACTTGATTATACAAGCAGTATCCCTTGGCTGAGCCACGTAAAAAAGCTCATGACTATTTTGGGAAGGCCACAAATGTATAATTTACCAGAAAGCTTGATTAAAGCAGATTTGTTCTGGGCTAAAAATACGTTTTTGCAGGATGCACATATGGAGAGGGAGGCCAGTGAGATTAAAAAACTGTTGGTGTGGATACATCAATTACTGTCCACCTCAAGTACCATGGAACCCTATTGCAATCTAGTTACAAACCACCATCACCGCTTTTTTTAGTATGATTTAGATAAGATTGAGGATCTGGGTGTTTGTTCATGTGATAGTTTTTCGACCCAGGACTCAATGCATTTTATCTTATTTTGTGAATGTTTTTTCCATATTCAGAGGCAGTTTCTTTTTGCTATTTTAAGGGGCAAAGGATTTTTACAGGCTAGACCCGCTTTTATGTATTTACAGATGCTGACGAATGTGTGGGAAATTTTTAACATTGCTAACTACTGCGGTTTGAATAAAGAAAAAAAAGATTACTATGAATTAGATCATTTTGATCCTTGAGACATTCTAAACTTTATCATGATGTGTTTTGTATATGATCATGCCATTTTTTCCTCTGTATCTTGTTGATGTTGTGTAATTGGAACATTTTATGTATTATTTTTAGTATGCTTTTATGGTTTTAATTAACCGAATAAAGTGAATTTGACTGACTGTCTGACTGATAGCAGAGGCACAGCAACAAACCAGCCTATGACCCAAGGGAATCAGGATACAATGCTAGGAAACATATTAAAAGATCTTGAATAGGCTCACATAATGGAAGTCAATAAGTGGTGGGAGATGGCCTCACTTATAAAATATATTGAATGTGCAGGTATCCCGAGGGGATTAAGCATCTTTGTCTTGTCACATTGAATGATATGGACCAAGACCTATTAATGTAATGGCAAACAGGCACAGTAGAGTGCACAATGAAGCTCCTGAATGCACTAATGATACACGCTGAGCGCAAAAGATCAAACAAATAGAAAAATCCTTCGAGCCCAGAAGGGCTAAGGAGGAAGTGACCATTGCATTACATGAAATGTAAAAAAAGAGTGGAAAAACATGAAAAAGAGGCACAATCTAAAAAAGCCAAGAAATTCAATTGTGGCAAAGTTGATTACGCAACGGGTATGGTGTAAACATTGTGAGGAGATTCAACTGGGCGTACAACAGGCAAATCATGGACAAACACTTGAAAGTTTGGGGGACAAGGGCCCTAATTTGGAATTGCCCAGATTGTTTTTCTCAGGGGAAATGCACCTCCACCAAATATAAACAAGAAAGAGGGGCAGGGGATAAACCAACAGCACTACCATAGGCTCAAACAAACTAGGAGATCTGAGAGGAAGAGGACGGGGCAAGAGAGGAGGAGGCAAAAAGGAGTAAGTATTGAGGATGAAACTTTGGTCATCACTCTTTTGTCAAAGAAACTTGAACATAAACATATCAAATTGATCAATAAGGGCTTGAGATTCAATCCAAAGACTAAAATGGAATTAGGGACTGCAAGAATAGATCTCTACAAGTTCTCAAGGAAGCTTAGTATTTCCCCCATTACTATGGCTGATGTGAGTCATTTCATTCTCCAAAGAAGAGGAATCTTTGGATTCAGAATATTGCGAGGTAATTGGGATCCCCACAGATGCTTCAATAACCAGAAACTACCACCAGGGAACAAAATTGATTTCTTCCAGGAAGTGGTAATTGAAGGATTGAATAGCATTTCATGCAGAGAACAGAAATGGAAGAGTTAACACCATCATACCAACATGATGAAAAATGATTGGGAGGCATTAAAATATCTTCAAGATGAAAGGCTAATAAGAAAAGCATCAGATAAAGGTGGAAACATTGTGGTGATGGACCGAAAAGAGTGCATTAAAGAAGCAAAAATGCAAACTAATAGAGTTTATCATCAGAAACTTGGCAGATGGCATGAGAGGGGTTTATTGGACAATGACAAACATCTTTATTTGAAGAACGACCATCCAATTAGGCCTACTATTTACTTTTTGCCTAAAGTGCATAAAATATCCTCCCCTTGCCCGTGCATGCACATTTCTTGTGAGAAATGCGCATGCGTGGAAGCACGCATGCGCAGTTTTCCCAGAAACAACCGTGCAGAGGAGGAGGGAAGCCCGGGGATGCCGCCACAGGCAAGGTAAGTGATTTAAATTTACTTTAAAGTAATTATATTTCATTGTTTATCAATTGTTAATATGAGGGGAGGGAGGCGTGGGCAGGCCATTCCGCTCCGCCGCGGAGTGTGCGGAGATTTGCCTACTCTGCATTCTCTGCGTAAAGCGGAGAAGGCAAATATCCGCACACTCCGCGGGCGAAGCTGAGTTCTCCGCCCACAGATAGTAAATTACTTATTTAGATATAGAAATGTAAGTACAGGAGAACAAGATGTGCACCAAATTCCACACGAAGACCACAAGCTGTAATAGCTTACTACATGGTAATAGCGGGAATCTCAGAGCACTCAATGGAGCATACCATTCAGCGAACTCTTAAGAGCAAGATGTAATTCATTTAAAGACGATGAATTTGACATACAAGCCAAAGATATTTGTCAAAGATTCCTTTACAGAGGGTGTCCACAGTCAGTGTTAGATGATGCACAGTAGAGAGCCTGGAAGAGAAAAAGGGAAGTAAGCCCCGAAAAATGCAGCTCTGAAAAATATGGACTCAAATAATGATACCAGGTATATTATGGATGTTAGCACCTCAGGTCATGAGGAAAGGGAACTTGCAAAAGGAAATTGGGAACTTCTCACAATAGATGACACCTTGAGTCAAATATTGCTGATTATCTCCAAATTACTTACAAAACGAGAGCCTCATTAGGTGATTGTTTGACAAAGAGCTTTATGGCAAGCATCAAAATTCATAACTATTATTAGCTCACAACCAAACAAAAAGGTTTTTGGCACTGCTCGAAGTGTAAAGCTTACTCTTTCGGTCAAAACAACCAAGAACTTTGAGATGCACAGAGGTAAACCCATGATGATAAAGGAATGGATAAATTGTGGTTTACGTTCTGGAGTGCAAATGTGGATTGAAGTATGTGGAAAGTACTGTCAATGGATTAAAATTATGGATTTTACAACATCTCCATGCCATCTCTAACAAAGATTTTACATATGCCATGGCCAGATATATTTGGGAAAACATAATGGCAACAAGTTGGAGATGAGCTTCTGTGCCATTAAACATATCAGGAAGGTACTAAGATGGATTGATCAAGAGTTGACTCTAAGAGGATCAGAGTCAAAATGGATCATCATCTTAATTCCCATGGAGGTACCATGGGGACTGAATGCAGACGCAGAACTACATGTACATTTTTGATGATTACCTGCATCTGGTACCTCATGACTCTGTATTAATCATACGCACCTTTGTGTCCTCGACTCATCAGAACCGTGGATTCATGTATAAAGTTGGTCTGTCTCACTTTCTATTAAATCATGGTCACACATTCCATGCAGAAACTAAAATATCTGTAACTTTGGAACTCTGAACCTTGTAGATATTATATTATAATAGTCGTGATGTTGAAAAATTGAAATTTAGTCTTCCATGTATGAACTAATGGAGGACGCATATGACGCTTTAATTTATGACTTGGAGTTAAGTGCATCAGACATTGCTTATTATCAACATGGTGCTGAAGATCGAGGTGCCCTTCCAGGAAAGTCATGAAATCTGTGTGCTTAATATTGTAACGTTATCATTTAATTGAAATCTTTAATCTGTAATATTAAATCCTCTCTGAATGAACTATTAGGAGGTTGCACATGTCACTTTAATACTGAGCGGGAATTCTTTGCATCAGGCATTTTCCCCTTTGCACGTTATGGAGCTGATGGTCTTAAGATATTGTACAAATTGTTGTCATGGGTTAGATCTTCCTTCATTGAGCACTTTGCACCTCAGCACTTTATGGTGTCAAATGGCTTGCAGGTATATCACATATTTTTGATAGAGTTCCTTATGGATATTAATTGAAGAGGACCTGGAACTTTATTGGCTAACTCAACCCCTTTGCATTAGACACTTTCTTTTCAATACATAACATGGCCATATGGTTTCAAGATTTTGCATAAAATTGAATTCAGGATAAATGGGAAACAGAAGGGTATATGCTTTGCACCCATCACTGTGTGCTACTATTCATGATTAGTGAAATATGAGCCATGTTATTGGTGCCCTGGTTGTAATTATCTGCTCATGGCACTTTCAGTCCTTATCATGACTGGCTTCATTGCTAAGTGTTTATTTGCACATTGATTATGCACTTTGTGCTACTAACCATGTTCAGGTGGAATATAAGGCTTGTTGTTGCCCTATTGTATTTTTTGCATACAGCGCTTTCAGCTTCTTTCATAACTGGTTGTATTGCTGAATGCTCATTTGAACATGGGTAAAGTACCCCCATAAATACAATGAGATTCACTTATGAGAGTTGGGGTTAGATGTATATTTAGACAAACAAATAGCATTTATCCTATGCAAAATGTAGAGCCTGACTTTATTAATAGGTGATCCTTTGTCATCTGGGTCCTGGCTAGCCTTGATTTATGAAATCAGAAAAAAGTTTTTTTATTGATATTCATGAATGACATTCTCCATGAGTCCACAAAAGTCTTTTTTTTATGCCTTTTGAATTTGGGATTTCTTGTTTTTTTCGATATTTCTGACAATGACCATTATGATCTATGTAATGAAAGATTAACAGATATCTAGTATGATTGATGCCAGAGAATCGAATCATTGAATTACATTGTAGTATATTGTTTATATCCATGAACTATATCTGTTATACCGAGAGCATGTGAAGGTTACCTTTCAACTTGACACAGGCTACAGGGTAGCTGAAAAACTTTGTTTTTCGAAATCAATAAATGGTGCAAGGACTTTGGTGTGCTGCCTAATCCTTCTTTGGATGGTACTAGTGAAATAATTGGAGATAAATATATAGTTATGCTAATTTGCATATTGGCTAGAGAGAGGAGCAGGTACTCGCCAATGAGTATGCTGAGGAGTGGTTAGAAAACGTGGTCCTTTGGACACTTTTTATTGACGATCTCTTTGCCATTTGGAGGGGAACAGAAGCGACAGCGAAACAATTTACAGAGGGACTCAATAATAATGTTTTGAATTTGCATTTCACCACCACTTAAAGAGTGCTTTATTAGATTTAACAGTGCTTGTTAGAAATGGCAAAATCCACACTAAAACATACAGGAAGCCAACTGCGGGCAATTCCTTGTTACATGCACATAGCTTTCACCCAAACAAACTTAAGTTGAGTATCCCCTATGAAGAGAACCTGAGAATGATGTGGAATTGAAGTGAGAAAAAGTTGCTAGCGGAGGTGCAAGAAGAACTGAAGGATAGGTTTTTAAGTTGGGGCTATAGAAATGCATAGTGGAAGATGCCATTTGCAGGTTCAATCAAAAGGACCTTGAAAAAGTTGTTTCTCAGAGAAGTGTCACTTCAAAGAGAATTTGAGTGAAAATCAACAAGAGCTGATAATGATTAGGGGTACAGCAAAGACCATCAGAAGGTTAGAAGAATTTTCTCTAGACATTGGCATCTAATTAAAAGTGATCCCACCAAAGGACATACATTATCATCCAGGCCACTAATGACTTTCTGTTGCGCTAAATCAATGTGACGGGAGTTGGTAATTAGCAGACCCAAAATGCAGACCCCCGTAAATTGATTGACGAGGAGTCCTGGGCTTAAACGCTGCTATAAATGTAAGGTCTACAGATATGGGGTTAACGCAAAAGAAGTACTATCCCCACTGACTAATAAAAGCAATAAAATCATTTGACTATTGCATTGTAAAATAGAGTACACAGTGTATGTCCTTCAATATAGATGCCCAAAAATGTATATTGGTGGCATAGTTTTGAAAATGCATTTAAGAATCTTACAGCACATAAGGGCAATTAAGAAAAGTGACCAAAGTTACCCTGTAGCCCGTCACTTCGAGGAAGTGCACAATGGAGATGTGTCCAAGTTGAAATATCATGTGATTGCCTCAGTTCCCCCCAATATAAGAGGTGGAAATATGGAACAGCAGCTTAGAAGATTAGATTTGAGATACACATTGAAGATGAAGTAAGATACCAACAGGATTAAACACTGAAGGAGAACGCTATGTACACCTTTGATTGTTTGGTATTTTAAAGCATCCTCCTCTCTGTTATTAGCCATCTAGTTAAATTTTGAGTAAAGAATCATGTTTATGTAGAATATGTTCAGCATGTTATAGTAAATAATGTTTCATTAATGTGTAATGGAGACCCTCCTGTCGGGTACAGATGGATGAGTGGGGAGTAAAGTGGTTTCAATACCATAGAGAAATTATCCTCGTTTTTGCAATTGTAGCTGAATTTATATAATGTACTAAGTTTCAAGCTGTAGAGATACGTGGTGTGTTTTTATAGATTGAATCTCACAAACAGAAGTGCATTTCTTATATTCTCCGTGCGATATCAATATGTATAGTCAGCCCAATTGGTAATAATTTCATGATGCAGACTGTGGATGGTCCAAAATATAATATTGAACAGCCCTCAGTTTAATTTTAAGCTTGAGTTAGTTCAAGGGGTGAGAGTAGATCGACCAACACACTGTTCCTATGCATTTTTAGCACAATGCACTATAGAATATTTGCTTGTAGAAACTCTTTAAGAGTTTCAATGAATTAGCCTCTTTTATGTGAGAATACCATTTTTATAATGAAAGGTGTATGACATTTTAAATGATTTTCAGATTAGATTTTATGAAAAATGTTCACGAAATTAGCACAGGATAAATGTTTTAACTAGGCATTTATTTATGTAGTTCTTGGAACCAAATAGTGCACTTTTATTTGCAGAATTTTTTGTACAGGGAACAAGGCAAGAGAGTGTCCCTTCTATGTCTATACGTAATGCAGAACATGTTGCTTGTATTTATTGGTTACCAAGATGGCATCTCGCAAGTTTGAGAAAGGCTGGGGACCCAGCCGAAACGTGTTACGTACGGCTACGCTGAATAAAAATTATAATATCCAAAATTTCATTCCTGTGGAGTGTCGGAGTCTGTTCGGAGGAAGGTGGGACACACAAGAGCTAGGGAAAAAAATATATCAATATATAGATATCTATATATATATATATATATATGTATATATATATATATATATATATATATATATATATTACCTACTGGCGGTCGCCAGTAGGTAGTTATAGTTAGGATAATTTTCAATGTTAAATCTCAACATTCTATTTTGAATAACTTTGGCGCCGGTTGACGAATCTGCCTGAAATTTTCAGGAAAATGGTCTCATGGCGGTCCGGTCCTTCCCTGAAAGTTTGGGGGGGATTCGTCAAGCGGGGGCCGAGATAAAAGGGGGGTCCCAAAACGCGTTTTCCCCATGTTAATTTCCATAGGGCGGTCGATTTCACTTTTAGCCCGAACGGCTGAATGGATTTCCACCAAACTTGGCAAAATTGTAGGGACTGGTAGCCCGATGTGCCTTTGCTATGTCTCAAGATATGTGCTCCAGTGGATTTTGAGTAATTAAGGTTCAAAAAAATATATATATCTATAGCAGCGCTCCGGTAAGCGCACCGGTACGCGCACCGGGCGCGTCACGCGACTTGCGCGGAGAAAGCTGATTGGCTCTGGGGTGTCTGTAAACATTCTAAACAGTCCGGAGCGGCCGCCATCTTGTGTCTCGGTAGGATCGAGACACAAGAGGTGGCCAAAACAAAGGGGGAAATGACCATAAGGGGGCAGAGTAGACCCCCCTTGACCCCCTAGGTTTGATGTGGGGGCCATAAAAGGGCCCCACGGGGCAAAAAAAAAAAAAAAAATTTTTTTTATTTTCGCGGGGTGAGCGCCCGGTACGCGCACCGGTAAGCGTACCGGGGAGTGTACCATGGGGAAAAAGAATGACAGTTTTAAAAGTAGCTGATTAGAAAAAAAAATGTTTAGTTGTTTTTTTATATATACACATACATATATATAAATGCATATGCACATATATATATGCATATATGTCTATATGTGTGCGTGTAGAGAGAGGTAGAGAGGTAGAGGTGTAGAGGTAGAGAGGAAGAGAGGTAGAGAGTAGAGAGTGAGTAATAGAGAGTAGAGAGTGAGTAGTAGAGAGTAGTAGAGAGCAGTAGAGAGAGTAGCAGAGTGAGTAGTAGAGAGTAGTAGAGTGAATAGTAGAGTGAGTAGTAGAGAGTAGTAGAGAGTGAGTAGTAGAGACTGAGTAGTAGAGAGTAGTAGAGAGTAAGTAGTAGAGTGAGTAGTAGAGAGCAGTAGAGAGTGAGTAGTAGAGAGTGGGAGAGAGTAAGTAGTAGAGAGTAGTGGAGAATATTCCAAAGTTTGGCACAGCACCACTTTCACAATGAGTCCAATCAAATCATATCACTTAGAGTACTTATTGAAGCGCTGAATCTTGGTGTATATTCAAATGCTTTTATTTTCCTTAAGTTTATGTACCACAGCCAGCCGAAACGTTTCGTTCTGTACAACAGAACTTCTTCAGGGCGTTCTTATTTCCTTCAAGTTATGTCGGTATCCCGTTGTCATATAACTAGATATTTCTTCCAAATGTTAGACGAGACATAAGTATATTCTTATTAAAAGTGACTAGGTATCAATTTTACCCACACAATTCGGGCAGACTTGAGTAATTTATAGCATCCTCAAAGTCAGTCTTTCAAAAATTCCAAAGTATAGGACATGATAATCCAAATCCAAATGTTTCTCAAGAAAAGTCATTTACAATCGTTCGGAATATCGGTGTTTGGGCAGATATGATCCAGGGACCCCCAGTATGCAAGGGGAATTAGTCCCCCCTCTGCAAAGGCGCCAGTGGCCTGCATTGCAGAGAGGTGTAACAAGGGTGTGGCCTCATTACACCTCTCTGCAATGCAGTCCCCTGGCGCATACTGGAGATTCCTGGTGGGCTTTCAGGTCTTATATAGTTAGGAATTAGCATTAAAAAAACCTTTGAAATTCACTGAAAAAACCACAGGTTTCACACCAGTTATAGTTAGGAATTAGCATTTAAAAAACCTTTGAAATTCACTGAAAAAACCATAGGTTTCACACCAGTTATAGTTAGGAATTAGCATTTAAAAAACCTATTAAATTCACTGACAAAACCAGTTATAGTTAGCTGGAAATTTTACTGATATAAAACCAATGAAATTCCACGTTATAGTTAGTTGGACTCACTATAACTTGCGCGTGCAATGCACTGCTGATGACGTCACATATTACATCACTCATGACATGGTCAGTGACATCACTCATGACATCACTGATGACACCATCCTTGTGACATAGTGACAGACCTCCTTTCACTGTAATGTAACCATTGAAACACATATTCAAAAATAGAAACTGAAATTTAAAAAAAAATGGAGATACCCATATCAGTTACAACAAGCAATTCAGTAATTCCACCATCTATATGCACATCCAGTCATTCACCAACAGTTCTATATAGTCACTCATACATATACTCACTTATCATATGAAGTGATACACCTATACATCCTGTTACACACCGACAGTCATCCAAAAGTTACTCACACACATACTCACACGTGCAAATAAACTATTGAACATCCATTTATTTGAATATAGAGTTATACACACACTTCCACCTTACTTGTATTGAAAATTACACATATTTATTCTCTTAAACAATCACTTATAGAAACACATACTTATTTAAACAGGAACTCTTACAATCTCTTACTCTCACATATACTCACTTATATACATCAATATTCACATATACTAGATTAAAACATATGTAGTTACTGATAAAGACACTAGTGAGACAGTCATTCACTCACTAACAAACACATATACACACTCATCCATCCATACAGTCCTGCACATATGCTGTCTTCAAAACACATACAAACAGCGAGTCAGTCACTCATGCATCTATGTGCTAAGTAATACCCCCACCAAACCATATAGACACTCATACTGATACTAAGAGAAACATCTAATAACCCATATACATACGCATGTAGCTACTTACCAACACATGTAGCCACTTATACACAAAGTGAAACAATAATATATATATTTAAATATTTAAACATTACTCACTAATATTTATTTTTCAGAAAGACACATATTCACTGGATGGTGTCATCAGTGATGTCATGAGTGATGTCACTGACCATGTCATGAGTGATGTAATATGTGACGTCATCAGCAGTGCATTGCACGCGCAAGTTATAGTGAGTCCAACTAACTATAACGTGGAATTTCATTGGTTTTATATCAGTAAAATTTCCAGCTAACTATAACTGGTTTTGTCAGTGAATTTAATAGGTTTTTTAAATGCTAATTCCTAACTATAACTGGTGTGAAACCTATGGTTTTTTCAGTGAATATATATATATATATATATATATATATATATATATATATATATATATATATATATATATATATGTGTGTGTGTCGATAAATTACCTACTGGCGGTCGCCAGTAGGTGGATATAGTTAGGACCTATTTTCCATAGAAAATCCGCAACATTCTATTTGGAATAACTTTAATGCCGATTGACGAATCTTCACGAAATTTACAAAACTTGCTGTCAGCTCCAGTCCGCTCCTATCCTGAAAGTTTCACAGTGATTCGTCAAGCGGGGGCCGTGGAAAAAGGGGGGTCCCAAAATGCGTTTTCCCCATGCAATTTCTCCTAGGACCTTTAGCCGCAACTACAGCCCGAACTGCTGAACGGAATTACACCAAATTTGGCAAAGAGGTAGTCCTTAATTCAGACTTGTGTCTTTTGTTCAATGGTGTTAATCCGTACAGTAGTTCCTGAGAAAATGACAGTTAAAAGCATTTATATATCTATGCCCTCGGAGGGTCCGTTACCCTAAGCGCAGCCTACGTGCACCCGGCTGTGCACGAGCTGTAGTTTAATTGGCTGTCAACACTCCAAATCAGGAAGTGTTGACACCCATCTTGTGCCTCGGTAGAACCGAGGCACAGGAAACCCCCAAAAAACGTCGCAAAACGGAAGAATGCGCGCAAGATCCGCGCATCCTGCCAAATAAAAAAAATAATTCAGCGCGGGCCCCCGTGCTTCATTGGTATTTAGCCCCCGGGGTGCACAGTGGTGAAGGGAGGGGGCAGCCCTGAGGTGATATGTGTGCAAACACACCCTGTGGCGCGTTTTAAGTTAGGGGATTAACTCCCCTTGAATACTGAAGGTCCCTGGGGACCAACTAGCCCACAAGGTACCTCCAGTAAGCGCCACGGAGGCTGCGTTGCAGAGAGGTGTTCAGAGGCCACGCCCCTTTTTATAACACTCTGTGCAGCCTCCTGGCGCATACAGGAGGTTCCTGGTAGCCTAGTTGGCCCCCAGGGACACACAGGATTGAGGAGGAATTAATCCTCTAACATAAAACGCGCCACAGGGCGTGTTTGCAGATATATCACCCCAAGCCACGCCCCCTTCCTTCACCACTGTGCAACCGCACCCGTGGCGCATTTTAAGTTGTGGAATTCATTCTCTTTCAATACTGAGGGTCCCTTATTTATTTATTTAGAAGGTTTTATAGAGCGCAAACAAGATCCTTGCGGATATCAGAGTGCTTTACAATGAATAAAGTTGATTATACCAAAAGAATAGCAAGACACAATAAAAGAGAACAAGCATAGGATAAATAAAATAAAACACACAGAAAAAGTCGTTAAAATACCAAAGCATGGCATCATAGTTGTTCCAAGAACATAAACAGCGACTCTCGGGTGAAGAGGTTCAGGGCCAGCAAGAGTGGTCAAGAATATTTTGCCATGAGAATCGCTTTTACTTCCTTTTTGAAAGATACGAAAGAAGAATTCAATCAGGTTTCAGGGGGAAGAGTGTTCCAAATCCTAGGCGCCATCCCAGAGAAGGTTCGTTTGTATGTTTTTTGTTTTTTTACTGAATCTTTGAGGTTTCAGAAGAAGGTTATCTGCACCCCTAGAGGGCCTTGAGCCACCAGAGATTGTCAATTTCTCTGCGAGATAAATGAGTGCCTTGAGGGTCAAATAGCCCAACAGGTATCTCCAATATGTGCCAGGGAGCTGCGTTGGAGACAGGTGTTCAGAGGTCATGCCCCTTTTTACACCTCTATGCAACGCAGCTCTGTGGCGCTTACTAGGGGACTTAATCTCTCAACTTAGAACGGTGACAGGGTGCATTTACACAGTTGTGAAGGGAGGGGACGGGGCCTGACGTGATGTGTGCAAACATGCCCTGAGGCGCGTTTTAAGTTGAGGAAAACATTTCTACATCAAACCTAAGGGACCATGGGGGCCAAGTAGCCCACCAGGTGCTTCCAGGAAGCGCCACTGCGCTGCGTTGCAGAGAAGTGGTACCAGCCGTGCCCCTTTTTACATCTCTCTGCTGCGCAGCTCTGTGGCGCTTACTGTATGTACTACGAATCCCGATTTACTCACCAGTTATCAGAAGAGACCTCAGTTCTGCATCTTTGAGCCCAGTACTGATTCTGAAAAGTAATTCCAACCATACTTACCAGTAATATGAATTTCCTTCCATAGGCTAACATTGACTGTTTTCATTTGGAAACTATTATAAGTGGTAAGTTTTGGAACTTTAAAATATTCACCTAAAATAATCCGAAGAACAAATTCCGATTTACTCACCTGTTATCAGGAGAGAATCCAGTGCTGCATCTTTTAGCCCAGCGCTGAACCTGAAAAGTAATTCTAACCATACTTACCAGTAGCTTGTATTTCCTTCAACAGGAATCCATTGTCTGGTTTTCATTAGAAAAGGTTCTAAGTGTCTATTTTCACAAAGTACAAATATTCCTAAAAATATCGCCTGTATGACTTAAACGGATTCTTTCAACTGTTTACAGGAGATGCAGCAGTGCTGGATCCAGGATCCATCACTGAGTAAGAAAAAGTGACGATAGCACTACTTACCTGCTAAGTGAATTTCCTCCCATAGCATAACATAGGTGATTCTATGTAAAAAAGTTTCTAAGTGTCAACTTTTAAAAAATAATAATATTCCTTAAAAATCACTACTGTAACCATAACGCTTTTACTCAACTGTTTGCAGGAGATGTCACAGGACTGGATCTAGGCTCCAGTCCTGTTTTAGAAAAATAATCCATAAAATAACTAATTGCATTTAACTAGAAATCCCCATTGAACTCAATGTTGCATTGTGTTTGAAATTGTGTTGCCCATTGCAACAACTGTAACTACTGTACTTAAAAGTCTATTGCCTATTTGAAAATAAGTGCCACCAGGAGAGATTATAAAATGGCATTGGAAATGAGGAAACGGGAGATCCGTGAAGAGTCTTGGGAAAATTTAAACCAAGCAGCAGAGCTAAAAGACTCAGCACTCTTCTGGAAGATAGTCAACCACCTATATTTTAAGGATAATAATGCAGTTAGGATAGATACTGTGGTACCATCAGAAGAATGGGTGACACATTTTAAGAGTATTTTCAACCCAGAAGATATGAATCTTATGGATTGGAAAAATTAAAAATGCATCAGGGTGAATTCAGTTAAAACTTTGCCAGTCACACCAGAGGAAGTAAAACTGGCACTTCAGAAAAGCGCAAGTGGGAAAGCGGCAGGCCCAGATGGTGTGCCAATAATTGTTTTAAGTATGATCCGGACCTATGGATACCGATACTTGTGACAGTTTTTAACGCTGCTTTGGGAGGAGCCCTGCCCATTACATGGGTTGAAAGCATTATCATACCCATATTTAAAGAAGGGGATAGGGTAAAGGCTAATTGCTACCGCCCAATATTCCTTCTTGACTCCTCCTCAAAGATCATGGGACAAATCATGCTAGAAAGACTTGAAGACTGGGCCAATGAAAATGACATCTTATCAGTATGGTTTTGAAGGGGTATTGGGAGAGTGGAGCAGTGTCTTAACCTGGACCTGATAATTGGGAAGTATACATTAGCCAAGGAAGGTACTCTTCATCTATGTTTTGTAGATTTGACCAGTGCCTACGACCTAGTAAATCACCAAAAACTATGGCAAACCCTAAGAGGTCTCGGTGCTCCCATAGAAATAATTGCCTTCCTATCCCAAATCTACAATTTTTTAAGTACAAGGGTACGGTACGGAAAACTAGGGGAATGCACACCTGACTTCGCAGTTAAAGCGAGGTATTAGACAGGGATGTTTATTGGCCCCTCTTTTATTTTCCCTATACATAAATAATGTGGATCCATTTTTACAAGAGTTAGCCGTAGATGCCCCTAAAGTAGGAACACGCCCCACCGCCTGGTTACTATATGCAGATGATGCTGTCTTAATGTCTAGAACTGCTAATGGCTTACAATGTCTATTAGAAAACTTTGCCCAATACATGACTAGCATAAATTTACAGCTGAATATGAAAAAAACATTTGTAAAGTCATGTGGAGGAAAAAGACAAAAGTGTAGACATCATCATGTGGGTGGGATTTCTATAAGCAGAGTCCCTACTTTTTCATATTTAGGTTTATTATTCTGTAACAACGGCACATGGAATCCGCATATTGAATTATGTAAAATGAAATTCCTTAAAACAACTGAGGGAATAATGAGGTTTGCGGTAAAACTTGGGAATAAGCCTTTACGTGAAATTCTAAATCTGTATAGGAGCAAGTGTGTTCCAGCTAATAATTATGGAGCCGCCATCTGGGGGAAAGCAAACACGATACTTCTACAAACCAATTAAAATAAGTTTTTTTTAAACTGTTGACAGTCCCTAATGCAAACGTAATTGTACACAAAGAATTGTCCATCCCATACTTAAGCGTTACTCTCAACATAGCTGCCCTTACACTCTGGCATGGCTTATGGACCAAGGAAGAAACTAAATTCTCTAAGGACATAGTTATAGATTGTCTAGCACTAGACCATGGTATCAAAATACCATGGCTCTGTCATATTTTTAACCTTTTGACAAAGTGCGAAATATGTTTAGACGATCCCATAAGTATTCAAGAGTACAGTAAAAGAGATTTGAAATTGAGATATCTCGCTGCTATTGAAATAGATAGGGATAGGACAACTAAGCAAAAACAGACAGTGGCAGCTTATTGTGAATGCCCTTACATGAGGGGAACCCAGTTATATCTTACCCTGGTCCAAAATGTCCAGCACGGATTTTACTTGACCAGGCTAAGAATGAGCACCTTACATTATTTAGTAGCTTTTCCGAAAACTGAGAAATGGCATAGAATTCTGCCTCCCTACCCATGTGAAGGTAAAACCCCTCAATCCACCCTGCATCTCATTTTATTTTGCTCTTTTTATATGGATATCCGAAAAACTGTACTGAAACCACTATTTTTAAAAAATATGCTTTTTAGTTATAAGGATGCGTTTAACTTCATTTGTAGTTTGGACACCATGAAAATAGTAAGTGCTGTAATATGTTATATACAAAAATCAATTAGAAGGAGAAAAGACTATGCACTTGTGGATGCTCTGCTATATGAAAAAGATGATGAGTCATATATATCCTCTAAATCGCATTCTTTTGCCCTGATTGCATATTCACTTTATTTTATGAATTAGTGGTAAATTGTATCTTAAGGATTTTGAAAATGGACTTACTATTTTATGCTGCTTCTTGCATTTTTTAATTTGCATATGTTGTATTATAATTAATGTCCCTTATGAAATTCAATTAGAATGTACCTTTTTAAGATATATCTGTATTAGTATGTTTTTATGGTGTTTGCCTTGTTGTCACCGAAGAAAGCTGTTTTGATTTGATTTGATTTTGACCAAGCAAGTCAACGCCGTCTCCTCCTCCTGCTTCAACACCCTCTGCATGCTCAGCAAGATCTACAGATGGATTCTGACAGATACAAGAAAGACAGTCATCCAGGCCCTCGTCCGCAGCAGACTCGACTACGAAAACGCCCTCTACGCGGGAACCCCGACCAAGCTCATCAATCGACTACAACACATCCAAAACACCTCGGCACGACTGATCTTCGATGTACCATGACACGGCCACATCACCCCCCACCTGAGTAACCTGCACTGGCTCCCGTCAACAAGAGGAAATCCTTCAAGCTCCTCATCCACGCACACTAGGCACTCCACAAGACCGGCCCAGCCTACCTCAACAGACGGCTCTCCTTCTACACGCCCAACCGCCAGCTACGCTCCGCCGACCTCTCACTCGCCACCGTCCAGTGCATCTGAAGAATAACCACCGGCGGGAGATCCTTCTCCCACCTCGCCGCCAAGACATGGAACACCCTCCAACTGGGCATATGACAGACCCAAGACCTGCTGACCTTCAGGAGGATACTAAAGACCTAGCTGTTCGATCAGTAGTGGCCCCCACCTCCCCCCAAGCGCCTTGAGACCCTCGCGGGTGTGTAGTGCGCTTAATAAATGACTGATTGATTGATTGAACACTGTAAAAGACACTGACTTACAGTCTGGCAATGTCAAATATATAAATCTTTCAGTGTCTATGTTAGTGCTACATGTATACAAACAATTTTCACAATGATGTTCCCATTAATAACAAAGGCCAAATAGGTTTTCAATTTGTATACCTTCATTTTCCAATATGGTTAGCATATACATTAGAAATTCCTGATCATCTTGTTGGATATTTTGCATAAATTGTGTAGAACCAGAACATACATACCAAAGATTACGGATATCACAAACACTTTGTGTTTTACTTTTATCAGTTCTCAATCTTTCATAAACGCAATACAACAATGAACATCTTTCTTCCCGATTCTCTATAATTTGCTGTTCCAAACCTTCAAGAAAAAAAACAAATTGACCACTACATTAGCATAGCAGTTGACACATGAACTATTTTCAAACTGATAACCAACAATCTCTTCAACAGTGTCCTTTTACATTTTGCTTGCAATCACATCATTATCTTGTTTTTTTACCCTTCTCTATACCTTCACTACAGATTTTCTCATATCTTCTTTTTCGACCTACTACAGGCTTTTCAAATACAGGATAGTGATCTAAATTGGTAGCATACGATCTTCTTAACCTATTATACTCTTTTACACAGTTTGCATCTGCAGTAACCTTTGTGTCATCAAAATCAATCAAAAACAAACCAGATAAAGTTTTGACTCGCGACAAAGTAACATATGCCATACCCTCTTTAAACACAGGATTTCCAATGTTCACCAAAGCACTTTCTATACTTAAACCTTGACATTTATGAATAGTCACTGCATATGCCAGAGAAACTGGAAACTGTTTTCTACGGACATATAAATCTTTAACAAGGAAAAAGCATACCGAACAATGACCAATTTGTTTTACTTCTTTAATGTGATCAAATTTAATTTTTTTAAATTCAATACCATCTTTATTCGGATAATTAACAAAATCCTCAACTTTGCCCACTGCCCTATTAACTAAACCTTTTTCTACATCCAAATTACGCTTTAAAATTACCCGACAGTTTCTACATACATATAAATTCTTTTCTAAACCAGCAGTTTTAGATATCGATTTTTCAAAAGAATCCAATTTTGTTTTCAACATTTCTGTCAAAATAATAGTGATTCCTTCGTGCTCAATTTTATCAATGGCTTCCCTTTTTATTAGTTCTTCATTTTCCAGCTTCAAAAGTTGTTGAATATAGAACACTCATGCAGAGTTGGCATTAAGCAGATTACAGATTTGTTTTCTGCAATTTTCATATATATTTTCCCAGGAACAACATTTTCATTTGGAAACAAATTGGAAAGTAATCGACTCTGCCATGTTCTGTCAGTACGCCAATTCTAATATTTTGAAGAATAGTTCCATAATCAATATAATTTGCCTGTCTCATGAGTTCCTTGTATTCAAAATATGACCAAATATTTACATTTCTAATACTACCCAGAGATTTTCTGGTGTCTTCATGAGCAAATGTTTTAAATACTGGTTGTCTTTTTACGGGAGTAAGTTGAATGTACTATGACATGTTTTCCTCCAAATAACACGTCATACTGTTTTAAGAAATTGCTGCATTCTTAAATGCACAAAAGCAAGCATTAAGTCTGAGACCATGCCTACCTCATCAATAATCAGAAGTTTCATTTTCTTCAGCACTCTTGAAACTTCACAACAAGTTTCTCCAGATAGCTTGTGATATTCCAATTTGTTTTCATGCTCCACAGGTAGCATCAGTAAACAATGTAATGTAATTCCTTTAACGTTGTGTGCTGCTAACCCAGTGCTAACCCTGTCTGACCTAGGGTGGTGTGGAGTGCAAGCTATCCAGGCTGAAGAAGGCTGATAGCCAGAACCCGGTCCTTGGATGCTTGATTCCGGTCTAGGAAAGACATGGCTTGGTAGTTCGGGCTGGACTGTTCCCATGAGGCACAGGGTCAAGGTTGATTTGCATATAGCCATTGTCTGACCTAGGGTGGTGTGGAGTGCAACAAAACGATGGATCTAGGCCCAGATCTTTGTACTGGGGTGAATGTAAGACATTGTTCTACATTCTGTCCATCAACTGTGGTTTTTGCAATTTTCACCCCAAGTGGGCTGGGTATGCTCAGAAGTGAGTCCCAGGCTCACCACATCACTGGAGTCAAGCTATTCAGGCTGAAGAAGGCTGATAGCCAGAAACCGGTCCTTGGATGCTTGATTCCGGTCTAGGAAAGACATGGCTTGGTAGTTCGAGCTGGACTGTTCCCATGAGGCACAGGGTCAAGGCTGATTTGCATATAGCCATTGTCTGACCTAGGTTGGTGTGGAGTGCAAACAAAACGATGGATTTAGGCCCAGATCTTTGTACTGGGGTGAATGTAAGACAGTGTTCTACATTCTGTCCATCAACTGTGGTTTTTGCAATTTTCACCCCGAGTGGGCTGGGTATGCTCAGACATGAGTCGTAGGCTCTCCACATCACTAGAGTCAAGCTATCCAGGCTGAAGAAGGCTGATAGCCAGAAACCGGTCCTTGGATGCTTGATTCCGGTCTAGGAAAGACATGGCTTGGTAGTTCGGGCTGGACTGTTCCCATGAGGCACAGGGTCAAAGCTGATTTGCATATAGCCATTGTCTGTCCTAGGGTGTTGTGGAGTGCAAAAAAATGATGGATTTAGGCCCAGATCTTTGTATTGGGGTGAATGTAAGACATTGTTCTACATTCTGTCCATCAACTGTGGTTTTTGCAACTTTCACCCCGAGTGGGCTGGGTATGCTCAGACGTGAGTCCCAACCTCTCCACATCACTGGAGTCAAGCTATCCAGGCTGAAGAAGGCTGATAGCCAGAAACCGGTCCTTGGATGCTTGATTCCGGTCTAGGAAAGACATGGCTTGGTAGTTCGGGCTGGACTGTTCCCATGAGGCACAGGGTCAAGGCTGATTTGCATATAGCCATTGTCTGACCTAGGATGGTGTGGAGTGCAAAAAACGATGGATTTAGGCCCAGATCTTTGTACTGGGGTGAATGTAAGACATTGCTCTACATTCTGTCCATCAACTGTGGTTTTTGCTAACCCAGTGGGAGCAGTTACAACACAAGAAAAATGTGATTCTGTTGTTTTTTGTAAATAACTGGTGATTACTTTAATTAAGAAACTTTTTCCTGTTCCAGCTTGTCCACTCAAGTACATTTGGATAGGTTAAAAAGGTGAGCATGTACATTCTTTCTTTTCATGAAGAAATCAATGATCAATCTGTTGTCTCACTTGCTGATATATTTCTTTCTGTTTAACATTTAGTTGTTCTTCCAAGTTTGGTAAGTCCGCTACATCTTCTTGAGCTTGATGCATTACTGTTTCCACCTCATTCATGGTGATTGCTGCTTCATTTTCAACAATTGATTGTCCTAGTGGATATTTAACTGTCTTGAGAACTGTCCCTAGCAATCTCAGCTGCAATAGTAGCTTCTTGATCAATTTCATTGTTCAACATTTTCACATAATTTGCAAAACCAGTAAATTGTGTGTTATCTTTACAAGCATTGAAGGAATCTTCATAGCTTTGAAAATCTCCAAGTAATTCCAATTCTTTACGCCACGGTTGGAACAGTTGCAAAAGAGCTCAATAGTAAAATTCCCTTTTATCAACAGTGTCGCAACTCAGCTTCCTGTGATTAATCAAATTTCCTTTCGTTTATTTTACCAAACATCCTTCGGATCCAATCACTCCATATTTTCCATCATTGATGTTCTCAGTAGTATTCCATTTAAAATTGTAGTTTTGCAGCACTTCATAGAGACACATGTTCTCAAGATGATGACTTCTGTTTGGGTAATATGTGTCCAACATATTCGTTTTCAATATATCTGTACTTTCTTGATCTTGTTCTGCTAAATATTCAATTTCTTACACAGATTTCAGTACCCGATTTCACATTGCAGAAAGACCTAGACTCACCCAAATTATTCTTCTCGATTTGGAGTACAGACTTGCAGATGATAACTGATCTGAGCATTCATATGCTCCAATTTCTCGATGGGATAACATCTTCAAACTGAAACGGTATAATTTCTTACTTAGACTCTTTTCGTGAGAAATCTCCACCCACATTTCTTTCAATTCCTTCTTTTCTGATTTTGTAATGTAGGACGTTACATATCGAGCAATTTAATTGTCCGCAACATATTGAATATCCATGTTAGCATTCCACATGGACAGAATAACCGGATTGTAGTTATTTATGTATTTTGACTCTTCGTCTCTTCTTAAATTGTAGGTATTTTTTGGAGACTTTCTTGTGATGACATGTCGCATAGCTGACATAAAACTGTTTACTCTTCCTTATGATATTACAGGACGTGGAAATCCAAACCGACATTTGGTATAAAACTTGACCTTAGACTTGTACTTTCGTCGACAGTATTTTCCACATCGATGACTTTGGAATCGTAAGACTTGTTGTCTTAAGTTTTTTTCTTCTGTGCTTTTGGGTACAGCACATGTGGCATATTCTTCAATAAAAGACAAACAGTTTCATCTGAATCCGTTCCAAATGTTGTGGCATCCTTGATCCATAACACCAAATGTATATGAGGAACACCTCTTGCCTGATACTTCTTTCTCCAAAAGAAATCCACAACTTCTCCAAGACATCATAGCTTCAAATCTATGATTAAAATACCTGCATACATTAACAGGATCCAAAGAGCACAATTCTCCAGGTGTCTTGTATACAAATATTTTTTATATTGGAATTTGCCTCTCAAAGAAATTCAAGTAAATCATCCCAAGCGTACTCAGCTCAGCTTAGGGTAAGCAACTATGTAGGAGTTTCTAAGTTCCTTAGCATACATTTCAGTTCTCCATGACAACAGTACCAATATTCATTAGTACTACGCTGACATGCCATTAGATTAATCAGCTGAGATTCTAAATGATCATCTCTCTGGTGCACTTTATCCATAAAATCCTTAGCAGAAACATTTTGCAGATGTACCCCTGTTTTCAATATGTGATTGACTGCATATGAAAGTCCAGACAAGTCACTTTCAAACAAAAGATGAAATAAATTAAGGGATACATTGTCTAAATCATGGATCTTCTGCATATAATCTTGTTGTCCGATATTCAGATGCAGGAATTTGCACAGGTCATTCATCATATCGTCCTCCTTTTCCTGTTGGAAACAACTGCAGAAAACAACGCGCTTCCAAGCTCTCTTCCCATACACTCATGGGACTTCCCTTTGCTTTTTTCATTTGAAACAACTCAATAGTGTTTCCCATCACTTCTTTTGAATGAAGTGGATTAACACTGTAATGCTCATAAATTTCTTCACTTGACATATCCACTTTTTCAATTTGTCCACTTGACATTTCAGTATCTTCTGCTAATAGTATTTCTTCTTCTCCGATATACACATTTTTATAGTACTCTTTGTTTTTTATTAAATACAAAGTCGCCTTCTGCACTTGCCAAACATCCACTGACTCCTGCCAGATTTTCTTACTTTTAGTAGGAACGCCATTAACTAGAATCACTAGTGGTTCATTTTCAACACACTCTACACCAATAGTTCAATATTTTTATTTAAATCTAATGGTAAATATACAACTCTTCCTTTAATCCTCTTAGTAAATCTTAAGGAGGCAATTTAACTGTATTAGGCTCCATAAGAACAATAGCCTGAAACTGGTGCATACATTGAATAAGAATAGACTCATAGCTATTTAAATCTATCATTTCTGGAGGAAGAGCAACCAACTCTAGATTATTATGGACAGCTCTAGCAGGCATTTTCTTCTCATCTAATTTGTTATAACAATATTTACAAATATGCTAGTCAGAACCCAAATCAAAACAATTCTCTACCAACAAATAAGTTGCAAATTCCTTCCACATATCATTATTTTCTCTTTCACTTTTTAAATACAGATCAACACTCCTAGTCTGATTTTTATAGTGAGTTCACTGGAACAAATACAAGAGTATTTTGTCCTTTCACCTGAAATCACCTTAAACTTTGTAATTTCACCTTCAAAATTCTTTGTACAACTATGTTCAACATTCTCTTATATTAATGTCTGAGTTTCTTCACTCTCTTGTTCAGGACCGAAGTAACAAAACTCAGTATCATCACAAATCTTCTTCACATCTGAAACTGACCCACGCAAAAGAGCACTGTTCAACTCATTTAACTTCAGTACTGGACTTTTTGCATAATACAATCTTCTGACTAACTTCCACTTTTGAGTATGATGTACTGCCAACATCCTGAAATGATGAAAAACACTTTGACATACTTTTCTAGAAAGACAAGCCAGAGAATGACCTTGCAAACCAGTATTTTTTCTCACTCTGCAAGGGTCTAGTCCTTGCAACATCCTAATCTTTTGTTTAACACTTCTTTTACTATCTTCTCATAAGAAATTACGTAAAAGATCAATAGATTCTTGTTGTACACTACAAATACTACTGCAATTCCACATGTACACTGGGGCTTTAGCACGTCTGCCTAGAACTTCACCAGCTATCACTTCTTCTGCATTTCTGGGAACCATTTTCTCTTTGTTAATTGGACAACCATTTCTAACCTCATAAGCTCGACCACTGGTGTCAACTGCATGCAACAAATCATTGATCTGAAAATAACTCTCTTCATTAAAAAAAGGCTCTGAATTTGAACTGTGTTTCCATTCATCCCCAAAAAATCACAAAAATGAGTTCTGTTAATTACTCTTTTCCTCTTACTTTTGCCCCTTATTGAATGGATTGGTTTATCTAGTGATCAAATTCTGTTTAAAACTAAAATAAATAGTCTCCTTTTAACTTCAAAAGCCTTTTCAAAAATTGATTCAATGTGCTTCTTCTTTTTATAAAATACTGCTCTCTTTTTATATTTCTGCAAATCTTTCACCAAATTATGTACTACTCTATTATGAAATATTGTCTTTCATATCTCTTTATACTGATTTTCTCTTCTTTGACCAAAAGTCGATTTTTATGATTCTACATTTGCTTTTTTCCTTTCCTATTGTTTCGAATTTTTTTTTTTGTTGAAGCATCATCACTGCTTTCAAAATTTTAAACCTTATTTTTCCGTCTAGAAACATTTTTAATAAAGTTCTTAGTAATCTTACCAGAAGATTTTCTCTTTTTGGCCACATTATGTTGCTCATCCAATACTTGTTGTTGAGTTTTCTTCAAGTAAATATCCTTTAGCTCTCTTTTTCTTTTTCAACCTCTTCAGGCATGATAACGTTATTTTAATGATGATAAACAATATCTGTAAAAAAATAAACATAAATAAAAGAATATTACTAATCTTATCAATTATACTTTTCTATTACTATGAAAACACATTCTATATAGATACTGACAAAGAAATTGTATACTTTAAATACAAATGTGAAAGTAGTTACACTACACCACATGCACAGTGCATATAGATTTGATGCACTCTGTGCCCTAAAGCCTTGCTCATTATATGAGTACATACATACTAACTGAATAATTAGAATAGTGCAAGAAAAGATACTAAATGAATTTATAACTAGTTTAATTTTACTTTACTGAATGGATTAAAATATAGTACTGAAAGATTCACTACGGCATTGCAAGAGCAGTGACAATGTGTTTGCTGCAGTGTAGGTATACTGATTAGAGAATTGTGGGCCTGAAACACAACTGTAAAGGTAATTAGACCAGTACATGCTTTGGGGCTTATTTACAAGCCTTTTGCGCCACGTTTGCGTCATTTTTAACATGGGAAAAGTGATGCAAAAGTGGAGCAAGGGGCTTGTAAATCTGCCCCATAGTGTATAGAAGTTTAAAACAGTCCATGTCCTCAAGCATGTTTTTTTTTTTAACGTAGAAATGTGTGCAGGGTGCATGGGTCCGTCATAAAAAATAAGAAAAACAAAGTACGGGCTCCTGTGCTTGTTTAAAAATTAGCTACCTGGGGAGGGACAAATCCCGGGGTCTAAAATATATCATTTCATTGGGGTTCAGAGAGGCCCTGTAGCCCGGGGACCGCCATTCCATGGTGCTACAAAATAAATGGGGAAGAGGTGTGCAAAAGTGCGAATGATGCTGGACACTGGGGATCATGGTTCGATCCCCGTCTCTAGCAGCAGGGATCTGCCCAGCACCATGCGACTTTGGGCAATAGCTCACTTAATCTTCCCAACGGCCATCAGTGCCGACATACCCCTTCGGGGATAATTTGTTCGCTATACAACTACTGAATTTACATTTACATTTACAAATGTGTGGGAAGACTTAAAGGTACTCCCCAGAAAAATACTTAGGTAGGTTAGCCTTAAAGACCCCATCCAGCTTAGGGAACCGCTACTCTTCAAGGCTTTGAAAAACAATGATCCGGAGGACTCAAAAGTCCCTTAAAGACCCGCTGATCACCACCCTCCGTGGCTTTTTATAGTGTAGGAGCGAGGTCACGTGGCAGCCATGTTGGAGCAGTCAAAAGCCTTGGGGAACACCACCCCCCAGTACCGGCTCCTGCTGTATCTTGGGGTGTCTACCACCAGGACGCTGGCACTGCTGTTTGCTATGGCAAGGCAGAGTCGAGGTTCCCACTCTGTCATAGCAAACTCGAGGGCATATTAATAAAGTGCCATTTTGCTGCAATTTTTTTTAAAACAGCCAAAAATGTGGTGAAAATTATATCGCCCTATTTACTAGGTGACAATAAGATGCATTAACGCATGTTAGCAGCCGGTTTGGTAATGGCTCGCCTCATATCTCCAATGAGTTGCAATGTAGGCATTCCCAGAGACAAGGTACGTTTTCCTATGACAATAGAACATGGAAGAGGGGAGTACGACAATAGCGTTGTATTTACAAGGTAACCCTGCACTTGAGGAATGATACCAAAACTCTTGCGGTTTATGCAGGATCCTAACAGCAGGCTCACTTGTAATTCTAGACAAGCAACACTACTACCTGGATTTTACCAGGAAAACACATTAATTATATTAAAAACAAAAACCCCGCATAAAACTCTTCACAAATTACTAATTTACCTTTAAATTTGATTTGTAGATTAAGAAGAATGTCAGTAACACACCACATTTTCTTATACTGAATCTCTGTTCTGCACTACTTTGCAAAACCAAAAAATTGCAAATTTTCCCTGTCATTCTGCACACATATACATGTAAATATCAAAACATATTGCTTACCACATTAATTCAAAACCTAACACACATTTCTATTGGTTACACATTTCAGCCCTTTCCAATTGACATAAGTTTGAACCCTACCAGCAATCTACTTACTGCCTGTTACCATGGTAACAGTACATGCAACACTGAACTAAGCATACAGGTCAAAAGTTCAGCACACAATGTTGCTAATGCAAACAGCAAGTGTGCTTGACTTTTCAAAATATCACCTAATCTAATGTAATGTTCCATTCAAACAGTTTCTCATAACCAATAAGAAATATTCTTTTAAAAAACAGAAACCAGCACCCTACTTTTCAGACTACAATGTTTTTAAACAGCCAATCATTTCTATTGTTTTTTCAAAACTGCACCGTATCCATCATTTTAGAAAAATCTACTTTTCAAACGGCCATTTCATTTACAGAGACCATCTCAGTGCATCCAGACCTCCTTGCACGATGTTTACAGCATGGATTATGGGACACAGCTATATTTTCTGGAGCCAAAGGTACGCAGAAAATGGAGCCATTGACAAAGATCTAGGTTTACCAAATGTAGACATTAAATGGATTGGACAGAGAGGGTTTACGTGGCACCAATTTATGCCATTGGTTAAATACTTTTTACATCTCCAACACCCTGACCTCATAATTGTGCACTGTGGTGGTAATAAACTAGGCACTTTGACTGGGGTAGGTCTGGAAATGTTTATGAAGGACACCTTTGGAGAATTGATGTCACTTTTCCCCCAAACTGCCTTTGTCTATTCTAACATATGACAAAGGCAGAAATGGACTGGTACAATAAATTTTGAGAAAGCTAGGAAACTTGTCAATAAGTCTGTTTCTGCTTTTCTCTGAGATTATAGAATGAGGTCCATTTACCACAACAATCTGCGTTTCAATATGGATGGCATCTATAGGACAGATGGTGTACATTTTACAGATGAGGGTAACAGAGTCTTCCTCTTGAACTTTAGACTCTGCATAGGTACTTACTTGTAAGTACCAATATTTCTCAATAAACACAAGGGCTCTTTTTAGAGCCACCCAAGATCTAAACACACAAACACATAAGCTTCATGTATGTCTGAAAAATATTTTTTTTCGACACACGACGTGTTAGAGGCGTGCACCCAACACGTGCACACCAGAGAACCATAGCAAACAGAAATGTGGTCCCTAGGACTGGAGGGGCCTTTGAGCCCCCCTCAACCATTTCTTAAAAAGCCCTTAGGGGGTAGAGGGCCTTTTAGCCCCCCACCCATCTATTTTACTGGTAGGGTGGGGGTTGAGCCACCCATTAATGTTTTATCCCCGGAGGGGGGCGATCCCCGGTGCTAGAAAGCCCCTCTGGGACCCCATAAAATTTAAACCTTTTGCCCCCGGAATTTGGTCCCCCTGGTAGCTAATTATTAAAGCCAGCGCTTCCTTTTATTTGTTTGTTTACGACATAATCCGTGCACTTTACTGTTTTTAAAAAAAAAGAAATTAGGCCCTGGGAGCAGCTAAAGAGGGTCAAGATATTTCTACCCTACCCCCTTTATACGTTTTTCACACTTCTTCCACAGACTTCTTCAACCTCTCTTCTACTGAGGCACAAAATGGCTACCAACACTTCCTGGTTTTGAATGTTGACAACCACTTAGCAGCCAATTAGCATTCAGTGCGTGATTAGGAAAGTGCACTTAGAGAGCGCGCATCTACCGAGGTCATAGATATATATGTATTTTTTATTCAAATTTTCTTAGGAACTACTGAATGGATTTACACCATTTAAGCAAAAGGCACGAGTCTGAACCAAGGACTACCTCTTTGCCAGATTTGGTGTAATTCTCTTCATCAGTTTGAGCTGTAGCCGCGATGAACGGTTCCTCTGGAAAATTGTATGTGGAAAACAAGTTTTGGGACCCCCCTTTTTTCTCGGCCCGCTTCAAACACAGTATTTTAGACCCCGGGAATCCTCCTTACCACTTAGCTAATTTTTAAACAAGCACAGGAGTCCGCGCTTTGCTTTTATTTCTTTTACGGTGGATCCATGCACCTACCGCACTTTTCTCCATTTAAAAAAAAAAATGTTGAGCCCTAGGGGTACTTGTGGGACCCCCTAAGCAGGTCTAGAGGGTTAAAATATTTCTTACCTTCCCCCTTTATATGTTTTAAACACTTGTTCCACTAATTTCTAGATCCTCGCTTCTACCGAGGCACAAAATGGCTGCCAACACTTCCTGGTTTGGAATGTTGACAACCACTTGACAGCCAATCAGCATTCTGCGCGTGATCGGGACGGTGCGCTTATAATCTGCGCATCCAGCGAGGCCATAGATATATATGTACTTTTAATTGTAATTTTCTCAGGAACTACTGAACAGATTTACACCATATAAGCAAAAGGCACGAGTCTGAACTAAGGACTACAACTTTGGCAAATTTGGTGTAATTCCGTTCAGCCGTTCGGGCTGTAGCCACGATGAATGGTACCTATGGAAAATTGCAATGGGAAAACACGTTTTGGGACTCCCTTTTTTTCCCAGCCCCCGCTTCACGAATCACCCCAAGACTTTCAGGATAGGAGCGGACCAGAGCGCCCCACCAGTTCTGAAAATTCCACGAAGATTTGTCAACCGGAGCCAAAGTTATTCCAAATAGAATGTTGCGGATTTCCTATGGAAAATAGGTCCTAACTATAACTGCCTACTGGTGACCGCCAGTAGGTAATATATATATCAGATCTAACAATAAATAATAAGGAGCCCCCTGTCATGCACTACTTATGACTTCACATATCATATCACTCATGACAAGTTCAATGACTTCATTTATGACATCACTAATGACATCTCTGATGACATTACTTAAATCTTTGTTTTTTTCAGAGAATTTCTAGGGCTTGTGGAAAATATTTTATAACCATACATGAAGCCAAACCCCTACTGCACATGGCCAAAGGGTGTGTGCAGCAGGGGATTGGATGCAGGGCTTGGACTGCAGCCAGGCCCTGCAGCAAAGCCCAGGCGTGGATTGTGCAAGTAAGAGCAGTGGGGCGGGATGGGGCGGGGTCAACACAAGATGGCGAGGGAAATCTAAATAAATAAAAAAAAGAAAAACAAGGTTTTCTTGTTTGTTACGTTTCACTTGTCATTTTATGTTGAATTCCCCTCAACCCCACCCCACAGCTCTTACCTGCAAGACCCGCACCTTGGTTTTTCTGGTGGCCTGGCTGCAGTCCAGGCCCTACGCCTGGTAAAATCCCCACAGGCACCCATACGCTACGAACGGCCTTTGGACATCCACAGCAAGGGCGTTGGTAACACTGCATGGCCACAGGCCAACCAACCCCGAGGCAGCCAACCCCCACCACAGTTAGCCAATCACCACCTGAGCGCGGTCTTTCGTATTGCACTATGTGACGGGAACCATAGGCAGCGAGCCGGTGATTGCCAATACCACGCTGCGCACACCCTTTGGTCATGCATGGTGATGGGTTAGTCACAGGGTTTGGCTTGCCACCAGGTCCTTTGTACAAACCCCCAGAAGACTGCTAACCCCACGCTGCGGACAGGCTTTGGTGTGCGCAGCATAGGGTTGGAGTAGAGCCCTGGGGACCTCATCCCTTGAGGCTAAAACATATATACTAAGGAGAAGGGGCATGCAGTTCCCCTCCTGAGCCTTAGTTGGCCCCAGGGACCTCATCCCCAAGGGCAAATGCAATCAAATAGTGGGGGTGTGCTGTACCCCTCCCTGAGCCTTCTTAGGACCCAGGGACCCAATTTACATGGGACCCTATCCACCAAGTACAAATACAATGAGAAAGGGCAAGGGAACACACAACCATCGTCCCGAGCCTTTTTGGGCCACAGGAAATCTTTCTCCCCAGGCCCAAAATCTAAGGGGAGGAAGGCATGCACCTTAATAGGCCTGTGGGACCCCGTCCTAGGGGCTAAATATAATTTTAAAAAAGGACAGGGGGCCACGCAGCCTTTGTGAGCCCGTGGGGACCCCATCCCTCGAGCCCAACTCACAAGGTACAGTGTTGTGCAGCCCCCTTTCTGGGTCCTAATAGACCCCAGGGTCCACTTCTCCCTGAGCCATATTTATTAAAAAGGGGAGGAAGCCACATGGCCCCCCCTTCCCAAGCCATGCCTCATTTAAAAGGGGAGGGGAGCCACCCAGCTCCCCTCCCCATTAAATTTTTGCCCTGTGGACCCCATCTCCCAGAACCTCTACATTTTATAGGTCGGTGCTCCAGTGGCCACCAAGGGCACCCACCAAGCACAAAACTGTGGACCTCAGGGGAATCTCAAGGGCCCCTACTTCCCCAGACAACTCCCACATGGTAAGAAGCAATAATTCCTCCCACCAAAGAGGGAAGCTATTTTTGTTGCTCCCTCTGAGCTGGAGCAATATCCGTTCTGTTCGTCTGCCCGCATCAGTGCGGGCAGGGAAAGAAAACACAAGTCTACTTTAAAAATGCTGTGGCGAGCTGTGAGCAGTATATGCTCCTGTTTGGTGGGAGATATGAAAAAGGTTGCGCCAGACGGGAGCAAACACGTTTCCCTGCCCGCGCTCATGCGGCCAGGAAATTACTGTGTCCCAGAGGTGGGCTTCCGAGGACACAGTACGAGGAGCCAGTAAACTTACTTGAGCATCATTCTATTGTCATGTGTTGTGTCTTGAGAGTGCATTATCTCCCTACTGGGGGGAACTTTGGATTATATATATCTAGATAGATAGATAGATATCTAGATAGATAGATAGATAAATAGATATATTATATATAAATATATATATATATATATATATATATATAGTGAGAGAGAGACAGATCTAGAGAAAAAGAGAGACAGAGAGAATACATAACATGTAACTAAATAACATGGGCCTATATTTCCATAGATGACGTCTGGTGCCATTTTATAAACTATGAGTCCGAAGGCTGACTGGTTTGTAGATGTCACCTGACCCCAGAGATAGCAATGTAGGATGTTTTGAGAAATGTGCATTTTTTATGTGGTTAATGTGCTGCAAAAACTGCTGAACAGAATTACACCAAATTTGTCAGAAAGCTGGATCTTAGACCCGAAAGTGTGCTTTTTGTGATATGGAGTAAATTAGTTCAGTAGTCTTTAAGAAATTGAGGTATAAAAATATTTTTATATCTAGACATTTGAGTTTGACTCGAACACTATTTAAAAAGATAGAGCATTCTGATTTCCCTAGGGGGCTTTTTGACACTTGGGCATCCTCACTCCTGCAGGAGTGCCTTTTTTAATGTTGTGGGGGGGGGGCTGCAAGGAGTGCAGCAGCCCCATAGCAATATTAAATAAAGTGTACATCTCCTGGGTCATTAAAACCATGACCCCAGGAGAACTTATTACATTTTTAAAAGCACTCCTAGCTAAAGCTCTATGCTCTTAAGATGGCGTGCAAGGCCATCTTATGGTTGTTTTTATGATTGCACTTTGTGGGCATTTTGGTTTTATTTAAATATATATATATATGTCTCTGAGTCTTTCTTTCAACATTGTTTAGTTCATAAAATGCAATCTTAAAAACTGTTAAAAGGAAGACTCTCAGACTTGTTTTAAAAAAAAACATGATTATATTTTTTACAATAATAATTGTTATTAAAATTTGCAACGTATGAATTTCTGAAATATACATTAGATTAAAAATAATGCTAAAGACATCTTTGGGACATTCAGAAAGCTGACCCAGGAATGCATTGCGCTTGTTGCTTACCATTGGCTTTGTAGATTGTAACTCACATTCTCTGGTTTTCTATTTGATGGCTGTATTTGTTTTAGGCTGTCCAGCTTAAGTTCATCCCTCCCATTGCCCAAACCGTGTTTACTGTGTTCTTCCAGAAACACGCTTTCTGTAAACAGGGCCTTTAAATTTTATTCTTATCTTGTCACATTTGCTGTGCATTCAAAGACAGAGGTCAAATGTCAAGCTGTCAAGGGACCTTGTGTTTACTTTTCTTTCTATGACTTCAAAGAGAGAATTTATGTGACAAACCTACTGAGTACCCATGTAACAGGAGAGGCTGTAGGATGTTTTATTCTCTACCACACAACAAAAATAAAAAAAATAAACTGTGCGGATGTTTCAGAATATATCAAAACTAGTACAAATGAAGTACCTTTTTCTGTAATTCTGGAGTGTGGTGGAAACCAATATTTGAATACGATCAAAACACATCAATACATTAGGTGATGATATTTGTACACATTATCGTTTGTGTGCAGTAAAAACATATTTCGATTCAAATGTAATGATCATTTCAAATGAAAATGTTTTGTCTGTAATGACAGTGTGCTACCACACCATGCAAACCATGGATGCACTACGCCACTCCACGCTATGCCACACCGCTCCATTCTACGACACTCCACTCCACTCTATAACATGTTGCTGCATTCTACGTCCTTCCACTTTAAGACACTCTATGACACGCCATGCCACTCAACTCGACCCTACTCCAATCTATGCAACTCACTCCACGGTACAACACACCACTTCACTCTATGTCTCTGCACTCCACACCACTTATCCCACTACACTCGACCCCAATTTAATCTACCCTACTCCACTCCCCTCTATTGTACCCCAATATTCCACACTCCACTTCGCTACAATCTACCCCAATCTACTCCAATCCAATCCACCCTACTCCACACAATAAACCCCACTCTACTCAACCTCACTCCACTCCAATGTACCCCACTCCAACCTACACCACCCCAATTTACCACACTTCACTCCAATCTACCCCAATTCACTCCACTAAGATCCTATCTACCCTAGTCCACTACAGAATTACTCACACCACTCTACTCAACTCCACTCCAATCTATTCTACCCCACTCTGATCTACCACACTCCATCCCAATGTACCCTAATGTGCTCCAATCTACCTAGTCTACCCCACTCCAATCTACCCCAACCCACCCCACTCCAATGCATCCCAATCCAACCCACTCCACTCCAGTCTACCTGACTCTTCTCCAATCTACCCCACTCCACTCTACCCTGATTTATGGAACTCCATTCCACTCAGCCCAATCTACTCCACCCCACTCCACTCCATTCTATTCCACTTCACTTTACCACACTTCACTCCAATGTACCACACTCCTCAAACGCATCCCACTCCACTCCAACCTAACCCACTCCTCCCCAATCCACCCCTACAATCTATCCCACCCCACTCAACTCAATCTACTCTACTCCAATCTACCCCTCACCAATCTACTCTAATCCTATCTATCCCTATCTACTCCACTCCTATTTTCCCTAATCTACACCACTCCACTCCACTCCATCCCACTGCAATCTACCCCACCCCACTCCAATCCAATCCATCCCAACCCACTCCAATCTACCCCACTATAATCATCCACACAGCATTCTACCCCACCCCAATCTACCACACTCCAGTCTACCACATTCCACCCCCACCACTCTTCCCCAGTCTACCCCATTTCACTCAAATCTACCATAATATATCCCTCTCCACTCTACCCTAATATATCCCACTCCACTCTATCCCAATATACCACATTCTACCCTACACCTATCTATCCCACTCAAATCTACCCCATCCTAATCTACCCCAATCGACTCCACTACTCCAGTCAACCCCACTCCAACCCAATATACCCCACTCCACCCCAATTTACCCCAATTCAATTGACCACACTACAATCTACCATACTAATCTACCCAAGTCCCCCACTCCAATCTACTCTACTCTAATCTACCCCACTCCAATCTACCACAATCTTCCTTACTCCACCCCACTTCAATCTACCCTAACTCACCCCACTCCATTCTCTCCCACTCTACCCCCACTCTGCTCTACCCCGGTCCACTCTACGCCAATCTACCCCACTCCACTATACCCAAATCGACCCCATTCCACTCTACTCCTATTCACCCCACTCCAATCTACTCCACTCCACTCCACACAACTAACTTCTAGCCAAGCTGAACAGCAGCAACAATGGTGTACAACATGGCTAAACACATTGCCAATAGCTCTCGCATAGGCAAGATCTATTGGCTTTGCCAGGACTTGTTATAGTTTGGTGTTGTCACTCTTTAAAAAATTCAGTAAGTCTGCCTGAATGTGGCCTGGACCTGTGTGATCAATGGCATGCTGCACATACCAGAAAGTGGCGCATGGATGGGCTTGGTTGCTCACAATGGGTTTGAATATGGGCCTGGCCGCATGCCAGGCCCTGAAGGCAACCCAATGCTGTGCATGACCAAATGCCATTGGGTTGCTTGCCTGTGAGGGGTGGTACACAAATGCATAGCGTGTAATATGCTATTTGTCAGACCCCCTTTCAGAGGGTCACATGCACAGAGGGGCTATTAGACCCAACCTTGGTGGTTGAGGCCTTTTATTTCTATATATAGAGAGAGATAGATAATTATATATGTACACAAATATCTTTCTTGAGGCCACATAATAAGGAAAAACGTCAGCTCAGAAGCTTCCCCTTCTGATAGTGATAATTCATCTTTACCCAGTTCCTCTGTCAACAAAGTGGATGAAGGAAATATTTTGTAAAAGGGTAAGTTTGGAAATCAAAGGGTGCAACACCCTGATGAATTGGCCGGTTGAAGAGATGTTAAGCAGAACAGCTGCAGTGCAATCTGATCCCAGCGAGCTGATTGGTCACGGCCTTGGCGATGCGGGCAGGTACCGGGTGGCACCGAGCACAGTTATTTCTTCTATAAAAATACAATCGAGCCCACCAACGTGAGTTGGCAGGAATCTTTTCTCACCGCCCCACCGGTTTGATTTGGGGTGGGAAGGTCAGAGTGGTGACAGTTGTTACCTCCCCCGTCCCCACGCCTTCCACACGTGCACTGTGCCACACAGCTTGGCCCGGAAACCTAACTGGGCTCTCTTTAGCTCTCATAACTTCAGGGCTTGGTTAGGGCGAAGAAAAGAATGTTCTAGAATTCGCTCTTTTTTCCTCTAGTAACAAACAAAAGCAATAGGTAGAGCTGGTGCAGAGGTAGGACGATTAATGTTTAATTAACTAGTAGGCGTGACGTAACAGTTAACGATCTATAGGTCAAGACGTAATGTTAGATTGGATTAAAACAGCGATTTGTCTAAAAGGTGACTTGCTTTCTATTAATGTCTACGCCACTAATTGAACAGTAGTTTTTTTGCCGAATTATACATACTTGCCTGGTTGGGTGTAGTTTTGCACTAAATGAGTAGTACAAAATTGACACTTATTTCTGATTCCCTAACAATTGTTCTCATTGCTTCTGATTGGTTTTGTTAACCACTCACAGAAGGTCAGGTCTAACTGGCCAATAGGGCAATCGGGCAGTGCCTGATGGGCTGATCTGACGGACCAGTGTGTGGGCTGGTTTGTTAGCACTTTGTTGGCTGATTTTATGGCCAGGTGAGCCCGTTTTTCTTGCAACAAGCATTACCTGCAGCAAACACAAATGCATACACTCTACCCATATCATGCAAAATAACTTTACAAGTGTGTCTTTACAAGTTCAACACTTGCCTAATTTGCAAATGTGGGCCACTCTTTAAACTACCTGGTTGGCGAATAGGGGCCAGTTTTATTTTGGTGTCTGGGCCTAATTTTTCCGACCCAGCAGAAGGCACTAGCCTAATTTGGAAACTGGGGACCTATCTTCAAATTCAGCCTTGACATTCGACTGAAATATTGTTAGATTCTGGGCAAATCCCATAATCTACCTCTGCTTAAAAACGGTGAAAATTTGAAGTGCAATTGTTAAATATGTGTAATGTAATTCAAAGGTGTAAAAGCCCCCCCTCTTCTTGAGCTGTCTCCCAGTGAACTCACCCATGATGTAGAGTGCTTCTTTGTTGCACAGCTAACTTGGCCCTATAATTAGCAATACATATATACGTACCTAAGAGATACATACACATCTCTGCTGTGTACGTAGTAGATTTAAGGTGCGCATTGGAAGGGCCTGATTTAACATTTGGCAGATTGCCCGCGCTTCATCAGGTTGGCAAAGTACCTACTTCATCAATCTAGCCGGACCTCCACCAGCCATATTTAGTATGGACTTCACCGCCTGTCGAGCGGTGATCTCTTTGAGTTCAGAGGGGCTACAGTGGCTCTCCTGAAGTCACTAACATTGTGTTGGATGATTACAGTCAACTTTGACAGCCATCACCAATTAACTAATAACAACCAAAGAGTTTTTCCCCTGGGTCTGAGGGAGAGGGGGCAGCATTATTTTAGTTTTTCTGTTTGCCACCACCAGGTTTTCCGCGGTGGTGACGGACAGAAGGATAGGACATCAAACCATTCACTCTAAATAGGGTGGGCTGAGTGATTCCCTCACTCAGATGGACAACTCTCTGTCAAGCCATCGCAGTAAGCTTTTGGCCGATGGAACTAATTGAAGCGCTGTTGAAGGAAAGCTAACTGTCCACCCAACTCTAAGGGGCATATTTACTAGGGGATTTCGCCACCGGAACGTCACATTTTTCGACATTCTGGTGGCACAAAGCCGATTGTAAATATGGTACCCTTTCACGCAGGTATCTGCATGATAGGGGCGTGCAATGGGTGTTGCAGGGGGTGTTCCACCATTGCTTTTTTACACTGAACCAGATATACAAGGATGTGTAAATCTGAGGCATTACCAAAAACTAATGTCATGCAAAAGTAGGTGTTGGATTGGCCCAATGAGGAGAAATACTGCTTTTTCTTCTCGTTTTTGCTCTTTCTATTTGTGCTGCATTCTGTAACACACATAGAAAGAGCAAATCGCCTTTAAAGATTGTATATGTGGCTGGAAGGTGTCCCCTCCTGCACATGAACAATCATTAAATAACGATGATTTGCTACTTCTTTGTGTGCTGCAGAATGTACCAAACATAGAAGTAACAAATCTCCATTATTGATTGTTCATGTGCAGGAAGGTGTTCCTTCCTGCACATGAACGATCGTCCCTGCAACGCAGGCACCCTTGCATCATAGTGCAAGGGTGCCTGCCTTGGCAGTAGGCAGCTATTTTTAGGGCCAACGCAAAGAAAAACACAGGGGTGCAATGTAATCTTGTAAACATGGGGCTTCTCTGGATTTCTTAAATGATTCAGCGCGGTGCTGCAAAATGTGCTGCAGCATCATGCTGCGTCATTTCCTTGTGAATAAACCCCTAAATAGGGTGGCCAGATGAATAGTTTGTCAGTAAAACTCAAGTCCTTAGACAGAAACCAAAAGAGCACCGTGAAGGTGAGCATATCTATATTACAAATGGGGACAAGGATAGTGGTATGGAAGTACCTACGAGGCCCAAAGGGCCAAATTGCACAGGTCGTGGGAGGCAAAGGGGTGGTGGAGAAGAATGGGCTACAGAATCAGAAGAGAACAAGCATTTGCAATGCAATCGGTCTCGCCTTTGGGACCTTATATGTATTTAGCTATGCAGCATATTAGCCTGGGTGCTGAAACATCTACTGTTCTTTAACATGGAGAGAAAGTAAGCACCAAACTGCATGACACGCCAGGTATAGGTACACATGGAGAGAAATATTGCCTTTCAGCGAGTAATGGTATAGTCAAAAGCTCTGTTTTTAATATAAAATTAGGGTCTTTGGTGGCCAAATCACTGAAAATACAAGATTTGAAAAAATATTATTATTACGGGTGCTCCTGGAAGACAATTTCTATGGACTGTAATCTAGAGAATGATGAAGTGATTCCGGTATTTTATTGACCTCTGCTGGTCGTTTTCTTTCAAGAAAGTTAAATAGAGGCAGTTGTCAGAAAAAAAGAAAGTTCATCAGCAGAAAGCAATTCTGGTATTTTACTGACCTCTACTGGTCCTTTTCTATCAAGACAGTTAAATAGAGGCAGTTGAACAAGCAGAAAGCAATTCTGGTATTTTACTGACCTCTACTGGTCCTTTTATCTCAAGACAGTTAAATAGAGGCAGTTGAACAGAAAAGAAAGTCCCTAAGCAGAAGGAGACAAGTCCTAGGGCTGATCTCCAGAGCCCATATATGAGTATATGCTAAAGTATATATATAAGAGGTCTTGAATGCACGACCTAAAAATGAAAAGAAAACTTTTCATTTTTCTTTTTTAAACACATCCTCTTTTCCTTTAAGGAAAATAAACTGCATTTTATAAAAAAACGATTGCTTTATTTAAAAGCAATCACAGACATGGTGATCTGCAGACCCCAGCGGGCTGCCATCACTGTGATTTTAGTTATTCCTAAAGGGTTGCAAATTTTGACCTACCTCATTAATATTCATGAGGTAGGTCTATTTGTGACCCACTAGAAATTGCTACATTAAACTCTCTGAGTTTCATACATTAGGAAGCACAATTTCCAATTGTGATTCGCAGAGCATTACAATTAAGTAATTGTTATTCCCAATATTGATACATCTGCCCCTAAAAGCTCACATTCAGCCATATCTAGAGTATCTTTTCTACGCAAGAGTAAATGTTTCACAAAAAGTTCACTCTAAAATACTTTCCGGAGAAGAGTTCAAAAATAAATGAGCAAATGTAGTCATTTTGTAGCACAACACAGCAGCCACAGTTGCTGTGGTACATTGCAAAGTAGGAGAAAGGAGTGCATAGCCATAAGTATTTAAAAAAATGGCCTTCTGTTGCTAGTGTCCTCTGCACTGGTGCACTATAAATGCTGCATAGCACCACACAAAACCTATGCACCATTGTGCAGAGGTGCATGTCTGCTGTCTAGAGTAGGATTTGTACTGAAAGTATACCTTTCCAGTACACAATCTTATGCCTAGACAAATCCTGAAACATTACACACGTTCTTTGTGTGCTCTGTAACATTTGGAGACATTAAAATGTTTCTCATTGTAAGCTCCTGCTTCAAGTAGGCATTTTTTGCCAAAATGCTAATTCTGGTTACCTTCATAGATTAGTCTTTGCATCAAAAACTATTGGTATTTGAGCAGATCAATCCAAGAAATGGCCCATGTTGCAAAGTCGTACAAAGCAGATCAAAAAAGGTATTTGTATTAAGACAAGGACACTTTTACAGCAGAAAATACGTTTATGCAGGAAATAAATACTCTTGCTGTGCTTTTTATTATTTTGTGTTACTTTGCATGACTTTGAAACATAGAAAAGTCTTTGTAAGTCTTGGCCAACATGTCTTGCACAAGGAGTACATTTCTTTTGGAGAAATATTCTCTACTCAAACCAGTATCTCAAGGGCAAAAATCCCATAAAGTCTTTTGTTGTTGTTGTTGAATATAATATTTTTATGGACTTTTAATATAATAAAAAACTGATTATTGGAGCGTTGCACACTTGTGCCTAGAAACCAAATGTAAACCTTGGTCATGTATTCCTACCAGCATGATACGAGAAAATTAGGATTGCCATATTATATAACATTAAGATAGAGGGTCAACATAAAAGCATCCCATTGTCAGTGCAAGTGTTTCAAGTATGCAGCTATTTCAACATTTTGCGCCGCGAAATGTCCTCACATGTTTGCAACTGATCATTAAGCCTGTAGATCACTAGCCCATGTGACGGTGTTTCTGCACCAGCCATTCACCATAGATGGTTCAAGTCTGTTCCAATGTCTCAGTATGCATAAGATGGTCCTGCTAAAGATGATTTCTTGCCATTTCTTCTTATGGGTAGTCATTCCTAGGTGGTTTGCAAGAGCACCAGAGTGCAAATTCAAGAGTGCAGTGCAGCTGCTGGCCCGTGGTATGTTGTTGTGGTTTCAAAATGAGGAGTCCCAATAAAGATATATGGCTGGGCTGGCTCACAAGAGGTGCACCATATCCCCTGTGGCGTGGCCACAGCTCAAGCATTGGGCGTTGGGAGTTAGTTTCACGCTAGGCACCTCATACTGCCAATAAGACCAGTAGTACAGGATTTGGAAAAAACGAAATTAAAGTCTTGCTTCCCTGAGGCTTATACCACCCATAACATCTCATATCGTGCAAAATGGTAAAAAACATGTTCAGTTTGTTTAACTCGAAATTCAGGAATTAGGCTTGGTTGTGCAGGAATATCAAAGGTTTCGCACAGGCTTACAAAGTGTATTATGTAGACCTGCTTGTGAAAAATAAGGAATGCCTGGATGATATTTATCACGACAGTGTCTCTTAGACCGCCTTCCTTGTGCTACAACGGAAAACTAGGCGAGAGAATGCACACACTGGGCACACGTCTAGTTCCGCTTTTTAAACTCATTTGTAGCATGTTTTACTTTTTATATATGCGTATTTAAAGAATAACGCAGGTGATAATGCTATAATGATGATTTTGCACCATCACCTCGGAGTGAACAGACATTTTATCAGCAATGCGCCTCCAACCTTGTGTCCCTATAGAATCATGGCACTTTTGGTCACTTGCAAAACCAATGGTAGTTCATGTATCCAGGCTGTACTGTACAGAGGATGGTATATTACTCTATGACAATTGCACAATAGAAAGGAAAATGAGGCTAAAACAAATAATAACAAAGTGTGACTCAAAGGTCATCTGATGATAACATTTAGCAATTCTGATATATGAATGCCCATTTTGACGGGGGTGAAAAAGTGCAGTGGGGAAGCAGGTCCATCAGAAAGGATGTTGAGGCAAGAGGGGGTTCTTGTGGAAAGTTTGTATGAACTTTTCCTCGGAATTACAAATGCCATGCTGAGCGAGTATCTCCTGCTGTTGTGCCTTCTTTTTGCCGGGTTAACTTCCAATGTATGGCCTTAATTGAGCTAAGGTATTTAACATGAAGGTAAGACATATTCGAAATGTTCTTCAAAGCCATGTCAGACATTAAATAAGTGCTAGTCAGAACAAGCACTGAAATACAAGCGCGGCCCGCCAATGCGAAAGTTCATTATGAGAGGGGGAGCTGGAGGTGTGCCCGCGAGTGGTGCACGCACGCACACTGGGGAGAGCAGTCTGCTCTTTTTCAAAGCACATACTTGTGCTTGTGGCGCCCCGCTGGGCACTCCCGCAAGGCGTATGCCGCCACAAGCACGAGTATGTGCTTTGAAAAAGAGCTGCATGGCGACTAAAGGTCTCCTATGCAGCGCATGTGCACTGCGTAGGCGAGACCTAAAAAAGGAGTGGCACGGTGTTGTTTCAAGAGGTGAGACTCCCACTCTTCCTGATACTTAAATGGAGAGTACTCACCAGCTGAATATTTCTGTTTATATTTGAAGAAACACCCTGGTAAAAGATGTTCAGCTGTTTTGACATGTGACCTGCGTTACATCAAGAGATTGTGGAAAGCCTCCTTTGTATTCCCTATTCAATGACTGTGCTTAAGTCAATGGGATAGTGAGTCAGTAAATGAAGAAGTAAGGGGTGAAACAGAATGAATGATGGGGATTATATGAAAATAAATGTTTCTAAACGTCATCTCTTTTCTCCAGAAGACTTATTCCTCGCCCTGCCGGTATTGCATATATGATTGGCAAGTAACATGTAGTTGTGACTTCTATATCCCTGACGTGTGAAAGCCAGGATGGGAAGAAAATACCCTCTGAAAATGCTACATCCCATTCGCACTTTGCACGTGGCTCGGAATCAAGAATAGGATGCAAACACCCACATTTTGAAACTCGAAACTAAGGAATACCTGTTTTATTCCAAGTATTTCTTCTTTAGGTTCAATATAAGCTATAGATAAAGTTAGACAAGCATGCGGTGATCTAGCAAAGGTGTAATTCATGACTCTATTGCAAGCAAGGACAATGGATAGTGAAAGACAGGCATAACTGAGGTGCAGGTGCCAAAAAGACTGCGCCAAGTTATGTGGCACAGACCAAAAATGCTGCTTGAAACTTATCAACATATATTGTTATATTGGTCTGCTTGCTCCCACATTGTGTCATCCAATAGACGTGGATCCAGATAAAAACAAGCTTTAATTACAGTGAAGAAACTCCAACCACAAACACAGAAAGCATCCAAAGTAAATTGCCACTCTCTGGATGGCATTCAACTATATACATTCTAAATGGAATTCTCTGCATCAGCAGAAAATAACCATAGATAAAGACAAGGTACAATTAATATCATGGAATATAAAGTCTGACATGAACACAGCATAAATAGAGAAGCAATATAAAATATCACACATCTTCCCCCTATAACAATGCATGATGAAGATGAATTACTCATTCTTTATCTTTACTAAGTGGCTGAAATTCCAAATGTGCCCACCATCCAATTTGGCTGCCCCCGAAACATTTGGGTCACAGGAAAAGTTTTGCTGAACTTTGAAAGACTCCAAGATCTTTCTTGCAATTTGACTTTCACAATATCGCCAACATTCACCTGAAAAGACTTCCCAGCATGACGTTCATCATAAAAACAATTCCTCTCACTCTGAACATGCAGCTCTCTCTCACAAGACGGTTTCAGCACTTCATCACTATACCATACAAACCTGTGTTTTTTAGACAACTCAAAATGACATAAACACGTGGTAGAATGTGGAGTGAGTCTATACTCCTCAATTCCTCTTTTGACAGCATGAATCCAATCATTCCCACTGCTTCTAGAAATATGTATAGCTTTCTTCAATGTCCTATGGAACCTTTTGATCATACCATTAGATTATGGGTGATACAATGCACACTTCTTGTGAGAGATACCCCTACTCATCAGAAACTCCATCATCTCTTTTGAAACAAAATGCACACCATTTCATTAAGTATAGACCTCGGGTTCCCTTCCCCTAGCAAATACCTCAGACAGAAACTTAACAGCAGCTGAAGTAGTAAGTTCACTAGTTATCCCAACCTCAGACCACCAAGGAAGCATGTCCATAACAACCAGAACATACTTGGATGTACTCCCGACATTGATAGGACCAAGAATTTCAAGTGCAATGTCCTCCCACACCACACAAGGAATTTCTCTGCAAACCATGGGATACTTCCACACTTTGCGACCCTTGTCACTTTACCTACACCCGAAACAATCTCGAACCAACCTTTCAATCGTGATATCCATCCCTGGCCACCAATACATGGATCTAAGCCGCTCTTCGTCTTGCAGATACCCTGGTGTCCCTCAGGAGCCAACTAAATCAACTCTTCCCTGATGCCCAACAGAGAAACCAATCTCTCACCCTTTACTAGAATACCATTACTGACTGACAATTTATAAACCACCTTAGCAAAACCTGCAAAATGCTCTGATTTCTTCCAGTGTACATCATCCGACAATACATTGTTGATCATATCTTTCAGGACTTCATCTTTCTCCACCTCTATACTTCACACCTCCTCAGTCAGACAGCCGCCAGTCACAACGCAAACTCTGATGTCATCATCCCTCCACCAGTTACGCTCATCTTCAAAGACACTAACATCCAGTGGCGGCTGGTGAGATTTGAAAGTGGTGAGGCGGTGAATTATTGGTGTAGCACACCGTGCGAGCGAGCGCAGTGAGCGAGCCCGAACCACCTAAGGAGGGTTCGGGGGGGTTCACCCCCCGAGAAAATTTTGAAAAATTAGCAGCCAAATGGTGGATTTTCAAGACTTTTGGAAGCCATTGTGCTCAACAGAAACAGGCCACTGCCTCCCCTAAAACTATCATCAGTTCCAAGGCCTCATGAATAAACCATTCTAAATTGCAATAAACCACAATTAATTTTAACAATGTTGCATAAATAGGTTGGATCTGTCTACTGACCCAGTGGCTACGTGAGATAAAGTGGCCCCCCACAAGGTAAACAAACCCTGCACAGCACTTCACAAGAGCTAAAGTGCAATAACATTGAAATGACAATATAACATTTCATAGCAGTTAATTTGACCTTGTTAAGTACTCATAATTGCAATTGCATTTATATAGCCTACATGCACTAAAGCCTACATGCCTACTCTAGCCTACATGCATTCTACTAAATAAGAAAAATAATAATAATTAAGAGCAAGCAATGGCATAGGCAAGAGGTCTCGCCTTTGGGACCATATAAGTGCTTAGCCATGCAACAGTTGATGTTGTTGCACCAGCGATATGGTGCTGGATAACTAAACACTTATAAAGTCCCAAAGGTGAGACCTATTGGCTATGCCAATGCTTGTGTGTAATGTCTTTGTTGTTGTTTAGATACATAAACAGCAAACACATTCATGTAGCACTATAAGCATACCCAGAAGCATATACAGACAAAATGTAGAGAGATATGCAGTGAGACAATACACAAAAGGCAACATGCAAACACAGGTGGTTGTCAATGGATGTGCTGATGGCTGTTAAGAGGAATACATAGTTAAAGAGACTGTTGGATGACTGTGGATAGGTTAGTCAGTTATTTGGATTTGGAATGATAGTGATTTACCAGTTAACCTCATGCGCGCTAGCGGAGATTTTTAAAAACGCACTTTACGTGATGAGCTGGGCTCGTCATCAGCGTGCGAGGAGGCTACGCCATGACGAGCCCAGCTCGTCATCAGCGTGGAAGGGGTTAATCTATGTATTCCATTCGTGTTGCACTAAACATATTGTGACAGAAATGTCAATCAAAAAATATTTTTCATTTCCATTTTACTTTTGTGTTCAGATGGTGCATGGACTGTGATTCAGACACGCATAGACAATAAGAAAATAACTAATTGTGGTCTGTTGTTGTGATTCCAGATTCCGAGAGTTGCACACATTGGAGTGTAAACGACAGAGTAATAACATTGAGTATGATGTACCACTGCTATATAGATGCATGTGCATCCCTATGAGTTATAGAAGATATTTCCACAGCACGGACAGCGGCGAGCAACAAAGTGTTGTACGCAGCAATAGAAAATAAATAAACAATACGGTACAGAGGTGGTAAAAGAAGTCTAATATCTTACTTTCCATTCAGCACAACCACATTGTTTAAATGGGACCAGATTCAGAAAATAATTCTATGTTTGTTCACGAAATGACATGACCATCATTTTGAGGTGTGAAAGTTTTCACAAATGTTGCAGAACAGCAAAATATATCATGTGTGACAAATGCTGGGTGAGGCTTGCAGGATGGCTAGAGTCTGACCAGTTGCATACCTTTCAAAGCAACAGAAGCGTTGTGCCTTTTGTTGCTGCCACCCTTGGTGACTGGAAAGCCATTTAAAGTGAAGGGAGATAAAGACTTGAGATAGTGGCTGGCTAGATAACTCAGCGAGCAAATGCTCGCCCCTGAGAAATCAGCTAATGGGGACAGGATGTGGCATTACAGCCAGAGCTGGTGACCATGTCACTGGAAAACCAGGTTGATATGGTGCAGGAATTATTTAAAATGTGATTGCGCCTTTGCAAACGACCAGTCTCACTCACCAGGGCCCCGGCATGTTACAGGTCGAGCTGCCGGCTTTGGAACCGGGGGAACAAGGTTTGAATCTCAGCATCGGCTTATCACCCTGTGCTTGTGGGCGAAATGAACAAAATGAATGTGATGTGACTTTGTGTAATGTAACTGAGGCTCACCGTAAAGTGATCCATACCTTTGGGTCAAGTTTAGGCTATATAAACCCCCGTCAGTACAAGTTAGCAAAGTAATTTTCACGGATATCTATACATGAAAATCGCACGGGGGGGCACAGCTCATGTACCACTGGACTCTACCAACCCTTTGTTTTCTTCGATGACAAATAGGGAATAAAGACAATTTGTAGGAATTTTCTTGACAAGATCAAGTTTTTTTTTGTGTGCTACATAGGAACTCAACCTCGATAAGCAATCTGCCACCTTGTTATCCACACCAGACAGGTAGGTAACTGTAAACTTAAAATCTTGCAAAGCAACCAGCCATTTACAAATCTAGAAATGCAGTCTAGCCCCTTCTTCATAAAAAAACCTCTTGTAATGGCTTGTGATCAGAACACACTGTAAACTTCACTCCCCATAGAAACTGCTTACATTTTTGAACAGCCCAGTAAATTGCCAGAGCTTCTCTCTCAATAGTCGAATACTGCTCCTCTGCTCCTCTAAATGACCTGGACGCAAACAGTATGGTTGCCTCTTCTGAGCCTTGCCTTTGCTTCAACACAGCTCCAAGCCCTTTGATCCTAGCATCTGTGTACAAAAAACATGGCATAAAACTTCTGAAGGCCTGGACTGAGGCAAGAGCTCCCTTAAGATCCTCAAACTCCTTGCTACATTCCTCAGACTAAATGGTAGAAATTGGATTTTCGGTCGGCTAAGGCATGTATTGTATTGTAATTGTATTGTATTTGCATTTATATAGCGCTTACTACCCCAACGAGGCGACAAAGCGCTTTTTCGGCGAGTAGCATGCTACTCCGGGACTCATAGAGTGAGGTAATATAAATTTTATGGTCAAGTTATGTTCCCTAGCGCGTACCCCACCGACTCCATGTACGAGTTAAAGTGCATGTAACTTCCCTCCTGTACCAGCTATAAAGACGCAAATACATTTGCGTCCAACGTTAACTTGTCCTCTTTCAGACCCACCATGAATGGGTTGGATGGTCCGTTCCTAAGTATGCTATGCCAACGTCTTTTTGAAGTGTACTCCTACGTTTTTCAGCCTGGCTGAAAGTAGGCCCTGAATCTCTGCCACCGAGCCTCTTTTCTGGCTTCTGACTCCGAGAAATCTTTGCCCAGGCAGCCCCCGTATCCGTGAACTCTGACTTACTTCTAGCGCGGCCCTCCGTGCTCAGCTCAGCCTGCTGCCTGCCAAGATTGACTATAACCTTCGAGTTATCTGTTTCCCTCCCCGAAAATACATTCCAGCCTGCTAGTTTCAGTAAACATCCTTCCTCAGCTACAGGGCTAAAGGGCCGACCTGTCTCTATGCAAGTAATTCATAGCCTCCGTTGCCATGCTTTCATGGAAGGCCCCTCGCCCCACGCTTCTCATACAGACACTCAGGCGCTTATACACGCACTCACAGCAAGTATAGAATAGCTTCTGCTCTAGAGACCTTTCTGCCCAGATAGTCTAGTTCCTAAACATCAGATATCAGATATGATAGAAGCACAAGTTGATCTGACATGCCAGACTTCTGTCTCTTTCCGTCAGTGTAAATGTCAAGCCCCCTGCACCCCGTCAATCACACGTCATGCAGCTGCGCGCGCATCCAAGCTTCCGATTTCTGCTGACATTGCAACATTCTGTTAGCACCACCCCTTGGTGCCACCCACTTGCGTCACCCATCAGTGACGTTTCTAGTACACACCTCTAGTTCACGCCTAGTTTACGCCTCTTGATGATGTACTAATACCACGTGTATACTGTTATCTCGTCTTCTCTCAGCTGTTACGCCTCTTACATTGAACATTATGATGTAAATCAAGTATATAAGCTATGTATTGTCAATAAACGAGAGCGCGCTCATCTATCCCTTCTGACACCCCGTGTGGTGGTCAGAACATGATATCCTGATTCCTTTATGAGGAATAAAACCCTTAGAAACTCTTACACCACGGACTCTGTTTTCCTTCATTCTGATTGAGTTATTATTGATTAAGTACTTACCTGCATAGAAATTAAGAGAGTAAATTAATTATTTACGTCATTTTGGCGCCCGAATAGGGACCCCTCCCCCACCTCACGCGCCGGTTGGTGCGTTGCATACTGTGTCCCCTGCCATCAGTTAGATGGAATACACGTGTACTGGCAGGATTTCCTGCATCTCCCTCTGACCCACGGAGGTGACGAAGACTGCAATCAGTGCCCAGACGAGGCGGTGAGGAGTGCGGAGGATCCCGACCAGAGCCCAGCCGAAAGAAGCAAGGTCCGAGGTGTGAAGAGGCCCACCAGTTTTCCGAAGTTTTCCGAAGTTTTCCGAAGTTTTCCGAAGTTCCGAGCCGAGTCCAGTCGAGTTTTCCGAGGCCTTCTGTTTTCCGTGCTTCCCGGTGAGTACCATTGCTGGGTCGTATCTAGACGGGTTTGGGTACGCAAGTCCGGTCTGCACTGTTTTTAGGCAGTGTATCTGTACTGTTTAGCAGTATATCTAGTATTCCGAATTCCTGAAATTCTGCACTGTTACAACAGTGTATCTGTACTGTTGAGCAGTACATCTAGTATAGAGGGGTAGTCATCTATGTTTTAAATGTTTTTGTAAATTAATGTCGTGGTATGAATGTGATTGTTTTTGTGCATTATTGTGTTTTCTTGTATAAATAGTTGCAGTCGACATTAAGTATCAAGGATCAAGCATTTCAGTATCAAGTAGGCACAATGCCGTTTTTCAACAAGTTAAGGCAGATAGGGACTAGGAAAGGGATGTTAGAGGAAGAGATTCCAATCCCCCCTAGGGACACTCCAGGTAATTTTATGTACAATAAACATGGCATAGACGCCATTCTGTATCTAGAGTTATGGACCGATTATACCAAGCACCTAGAGGAAAGATACCGATGGCCAGTTAACGGAACATGGGATGCCGAGTGCATCATAAAGGTAGAAGAAATATTACGGAAAAAGAAAGCCAGACAATCCCAGAAAGACGCCATAGAATTTTGGCGTAAGGAATCACGTAAGCGTGCTGAAAGAGCACTCCGTAGAGAAGACAGACTTCAAGAATCAGAAAAGGCCCAAGAAAACGAATTAGTTACTGAGGGAATTCGAGTAAAATTAGAACAAATAGATCGTACCCAAAATAGCCAAGTGAACAACATGTATCTTTTGGCCTAAGGTACCCCTGACGCCATTTCAAAAATACCGAAAAATTTGCCGTCACCATTGGTTCCAACTAAAGTAATGCACAAGACTACTAAAGACATATTCCTAAATTCCTATCTAGATGATGTAGCACCAGCTTACACCAATCTGCCTGTTCGTGCCCTGCCTGCAGACAGGGACGGGGATGGTACTCCACCCCCAGGTCACGTTCCGCCGGTACCGCAACAGACTTCTCCCGTTCCGCCAGCCCCGCCACTTCCCCTACTCAAAACTGACCTACCGAAACAACGTTTGCCTGATCCACCTAAACGACAAGTTCACGTTCAGATACAGACTCCGCGGAGAGATAATGCCCAAGCATCCGCCTCAGGAGGTGCGACAGCGGGTCTACAGACCCCGCCACCGACACACAGATTGCATTTAAAGGACACACAGAATCCTTTCCAGTCTCCCCAGTATTCATCCCGGCTTGAGGCATTAAAAGATAGGATGTCGTTCTGCAGATATGATCCAGTACCCGGAACAGACGATCTAATGGTATTAGCATCACTGCGCTTAAGATCTGCCACCGATAGCTTGTTATGCTGTGTGGGAATGCAGGATGCCCTCGACAGACTATACAAATTCATACAGACAGGGAAAGACCCCGACAGTGTCCAAGCTGCCATGTATAAACAGAAAGTTGACATTCAAAAACAGATATTACGATTCTTCATTAATTGTGTAATAAGAGAACGAGACAGGCCCGGAACAGATCAGAGTGAATTAGACGCATTGAACAAGTGGGGCCAAAATATAGCAGAAGCAAAACATGACAAGGGGACTTGCATAGCCGCTATGTCCCAGAGAATTAGAAAGGCAGTATTAACTGCACACCAGGAAAAAACTGATAAAGCTTCCTCCGAGGAGGAAAATGAAGATGAGACATCAGGAAAGTCTACAGACATTATAGCATATGTAGGTAGGGGAAACTACCTTAGGAAAGGTGTCCGTCCGGAGAGCAAGAGAGTTTTCTTCTCTGCCTTAACAAATCCGAATTCTGCCGAGCATCAGTTCCAGGAAACTGACAAACGGCTTCGAGATCGAGTTGGGTACCATGTACTCAATTCTATGGATGAACAAGACCTAGCCCGATCAGCTGTATCATGGGCCGAGAATGCAGACATATATAATGATGATACCGTAGCACAGACGTTTTTTAACCTCTCCCCCGACGAACAGAAATTAGCAGGTGTATACATGATTCAGCACCTTCTCATTAAATACAGAAAACATTATTCCGACCCAGGTCCCTTACACGAGACACTAGAAGCACTACTGATGGATAGATGGAGAGGCTTAAGTACCAAATTAATTCAAATAATTCTAGAACAACGACGCAGATATGATACCTTTGTAAATTCTGAATATGTTCCCGCCCCACCTCCAGAGAGGAAAATGTACCATATGCAGTGCGGGGGTGGTATTGAAAGTCAGAACCCCTTACGAGAAGTGCACCCTGTTATGGGTGAGGACAAGGTTTTGAAACGCGTGTATGTACACACGCCTCTGACTAAATTAGAACTGTTAGAAATGAAGAAATTAGTCCCGTGCCATGATAAAGACCCTGCAGGTTTTCATAGAGAGCTCAAAGATATGTTACTGATGGGAGACTACACGTATGATGATATCATGAAAATGTTGAAAGTATTACTGCCTACGGGTATATTCGAGAAACTGAAGGAAAAGGAATGGGAGGTGGGAGACACAAAGATTGCCTGGGCAGAAATAGAAGAAGAAGAGAAAAAACGGGTTCCAGGGTTAGGCCTTGGGGACAAAACTAAAGCATTACCAGGTTTGATAGTACAGGTCTTGCCCAGATTATTGACAACTAGAAAAGAAGATTGGGACGCAATCTCGTCCTGTAAACAGAAACAAGATGAAGATACTAGCGACTTTTATTCAAGATTCGAGAAATGTTTTATTATCAATAGTGGCCTCCAGCCAAGTAGCGAGTCGTACCCACATCTTTTTGTATCAAAGTTAGTCGAGAATTCCCTACCGTTAGTTAAAAATAGAGTGTATAAAGTCGAGAGTACATGGCAAGCAAATACGCCATCCCAGATGTTACAAATGTTACAATATCACCAGAATAGAATTAGGGAAGAACAAGATCAGGAACAGAAACGTATGAAAGACACGAAAATGAAAATGTTAGTAGCTCAGACGGTCCCATCCGACAGTCACAGAAAAGGTACGACCCAGACAAGTCACACTGCAGCTCCTGTTAAAGGGACATGCAATTATTGCAAGCAGCCAGGTCACTACGTACACGAATGCCCAGTTCTGAAACATAACATAGCGACAGGTAAAACTAAAGAAAGACCGCATCCGCCTAGACAAGACCATAACCAGCATCAGTCTACACAGAATACACAGCCTATGCATGCATCCGCACAGACAGCACAGACCGTAGCAGTACCACAGCCACAGCCCATTGCTGCAACTCAGCAAGTCTCACAACAGATGTACCAGTATGCCCAGTCTGCTTACCCCGAATATTCCCGATATACATGAAACAGCCTAGAGAGGGAAGGTGGCTTGCCTCTTATTGAGATTCCTGTAGATCAAGAAGGTCCTTATGTACACAGTCAAGTATTGGGGAAAGACAGAAAGTTTTTAATTGACACAGGGGCAAGTCGCACTACAATAAGTCATGACGAAGTTCCAGGGGCACCCCTCTCAGGCTCACAAAATGTTTCCCTTGGTTTTTCAGGACAGCCTATTGTAAATGAAGTATCAGAACCAGTTCCCCTGGCTGTGGGTCCATTATCACGCGTTACAGACCTGTTACTAACAAAATCATGTCCGGAAAATCTGTTAGGAATTAAAACATTGAAGGCTCTAGGAGCTATAATCTGCTGCTCCCCGGAGGGAGTTAGACTCTTTCTGCGGGATTTCAAGGGTCATTACGTTCTTCGTGAGTTTGACGTCAGATTGAAAAATGTACCTGATTACTTGTGGGCAAAAGGCCCAACTGATGTAGGATGTATGCATATTACACCATACCGTGTTACACTCAAGGCAGGTGTTGTATTACCCAGAATCAGACAATACAAGTTACCACCCGATGCTGTAGTGGCTTTACTGAAAATCATTGAAGAGCTCATTGCCCAAGGAGTGGTCGTCGAGACCGACTCCAATATCTGTAATTCACCCATCATTCCGATTCTTAAACGTACTGATCCCAATGCACCACCAGTATATCGGCTGGTGATTGATCTTCGAGAATTGAATAAATGCATTATCCCACAGTATCCTGTGGTTCCCGATATATCATCTCTATTGACTGCTATTGATTCAGAAGCAACGTTCTTTACTGTAATTGATCTCAAGAACGCCTTCTTCAGCGTGCCTATTGATCCAGAGAGCCAATATCTCTTCGGATTCTGTTTAAATGGACGCAGTTTCAAATTTTCGCGCGCACCTCAAGGATTCACAGAAAGCCCCAGCATCTATAGTCAAGCACTGAAGAGACAACTAGATTGTATTCAAATGCCAGTTAACACCGCTTTACTACAATATGTCGATGATCTGCTGATCACCGCACGAAGTGAGCCCGAATGTGAAAAAGCATCACTGACAGTTTTACATTTCCTGGCCGACAAGGGACACAAGGTGTCTCCTTCGAAGCTACAATTCTGTGTTCAGCAAGTTGTGTACTTGGGTCACTTGCTGTCCAAAGTGGGGAGACAGCTCACTCCCGATCGCATTCAGTTAATTGCAAATATGCCACAACCCCAGACACAAAAGGAAGTGCGGGCCTTCATAGGCCTCACCTCGTACTGCAGACAATGGATTCCCCAGTATGCATTTCTAGCTAAACCACTCATCCAGTTAACGACACAGGAGGCAGCGACTTCGACTGCCCTCCCTTGGACTCAGGAACATACACAAGCTTTTGAAGACTTAAAGAAAGCCTTATGCCAAGCACCAGTTTTAGCAACACCATGTTACAGCAAACCGTTTACACTTTTTGTTACAGAACGTGATGGTACAGCATTGTCTGTCCTCACTCAAGATCAAGCAGGTTCGCATAAGCCTTGTGCTTATTTCTCTAGTACATTGGATTCAGTAGCACAGGCACTCCCTGCGTGCTTAAAGTCAGTAGCAGCAACAGCGTTAGCAATAAGACAAAGTGATTCAATTGTTTTAGGTCATCAGTTAACAGTTCAAGTACCACATTCTGTAGAGGTTTTGTTAAACAGAACCCAGACTCAACACTTAACTATAGCACGACTGACAGGTTATGAATTAACACTATTCCAGCCACACATAGAAATCAGACGTTGCAGCATCCTGAATCCAGCAACACTGTTACCTACAGTTATGACAGATCCAGCCCCACATGATTGTATAGAAATAATTAATGCAGTAACTAAGCCTAGACGAGATTTAACAGATGTCCCATTGACAAATCCAGACCTGACACTTTATGTGGACGGTTCATGCATGAGAACAAGTACAGGAGAATTAGTGGCCGCGTATGCCGTGACCACTGAAACTGAAGTTAAAGAAACACATCGTATTGATACACTGTCTGCTCAAGCAGCAGAGCTCATCGCTCTGACCCGAGCTTGTATTCTAGCCAAGAACAGAAATGTTAACATATATACTGATTCCCGTTATGCCTTCGGAGTTGTACACGACTTCGGAGTCCTCTGGCAAGAACGAGGTTTCCTGACCTCTCATGGGGCCAAGATACAGCATGGCCCCCTCATTCAAGCACTGTTAGAAGCAATACATTTGCCCTCGGGCATATCAGTCATGAAGTGTAAGGCACATACTAAAGTCACAGATTCTGTTTCCCAGGGTAACGACCTGGCAGACCAGACAGCAAAACATACAGCACTGACTCACACCCAGACTACTGATGTGACAAAGACAATAGTACAGACACAGTGTATGGCAGTTAGAGATCCCGCCCTAGACGTAATTGATATCCAGACACATGCTACTCCAGAGGAGATAAAGAAATGGACTGAACTAGGAGGGATTCAGACAGATCAAGGTTGGGTGACGAAGGGAAAATCTATATGGTTTCTCCCCGACTCAATGGTTCAGGTCATGATAAATACAGCACATAGCCCGGCCCATCTAGGAGAGAAGGCGATGTTAGACAGTTTACAGAATCTCTGGTACAACAAACACTTACGAGCAGCAGCAAAACAGAAAGTGCGTACTTGCATGATCTGTTGTCAGTTCAATCCAGGTAAAAGCGTCCCTGTAGAGCAAGGAGGATTTCATCCTCCCGATCACCCTTTTGAAGTCCTCCAGATGGATTATATCCAGATGAATAGCTGTAGAGGATTTAAGTATGTCCTTGTAATTGTTTGTGCTCTGTCCCGTTGGACCGAAGCATACCCAGTCCCAGACTACACTGCTCCGACCACTGCCAGACAGTTGGTTCGTGAATTCTTCCCACGGTACGGTTTGCCCCGTGTCGTGTATTCAGATAACGGACAGCCGTTCTCGTCCGAGTTGATGAGACAAGTTTCCCTCTTGCTAGGATATCAGTGGAGGTTCCACTGTGTCCGACATCCCGAAGCAGCTGGCCTTGTAGAAAGGCATAATCAGACACTAAAAATCCGTCTTGCCAAGATCTGTCAGGAAAAAGGGGTCGACTGGATAGTCGCCCTGCCCGTGGCACTATTCTACATGAGAATGGTCGCCCACTCAAGATCAGGGCTATCCCCGTACGAAGTGGTCTTTGGCAGACCACCGAATATGTGGGGGACGCCCATTCCGAAAAAGATCACTGATGTTGATTGTAACATGTTGACAGATTACCTTGCCTCCTTGATGTCTGCACTCCAATCATGTCGTTCACAGGTTGCCGCAGCTTTCCCTGACAATACCGATGTAAAGGCGCATGAGGTCCGTCCAGGGGACCTGGTTCTCGTCCGGAATTTCGACCGGAAAAGTCCGCTGGAGCCCCGCTGGAAGTCTCCGAAGACCGTCCTCCTTACCACAAGGACCGCTGTGAAGATCGAGGGGAGAAAGGGGTGGGTCCACACGAGTCACATCAAACTATGCAATGAACTAAAAAACGGACTGAAACAGGACTCTGACTCGTCCACCCCCACCAAAGACTGTGTTGAAGCACAAGACGTTACCGTCCCTAAAAGAGAAAAGACTCCCCAAGAACTCTACCGAATGAAACTCCGATCTAGCAAGTCAGACAGTTTAATTGTTTAAGTCCTCCCCTAGGTGAATCGGTTAAATAGTTTCTGACATGTACCCCCTAGATCGAGATAGAGAGAGAGAGAGAGAAGCAAAGAAACGTACATACTGTAAATCACTGCGTAGTCACTGTATAGTGACGTTGTTAATAATGTTTTTTCTAAGTATTATAATTATTATTGCCAGCATTCTGCTACCTATATATTGGCCTATTTTCAGGCGTGAACAATCTGCTTACAATGTCTCTGCTGAACACACTTTTAGTGAACTTCCTGCACATGAACTCTCTTACAGACTTGCGCTGCGCAACAATACATTCATTAGTATGTTACACCACTCCCATCAGACAAACAATGCTACCGACTGCTGGATATGTGGCCGACTCCCTCCCTACCAGAATTACAAGGGAGCTCTGCCCCTCTTTCCGTACCCATTCACTCACAATGGCTCCTGTGGAGCATGGTTTAAAATAATTAATTCCTTAAATCCTGATATTGCTGTTTTCGATGGGGGCTGGGTTTGGGGAAACTTGAACTTAGTCCTGCTCAACGTCTGTTACCCTGATAAAGAAGGACTTCCCACTCGAATAGGAACTGATCTAGAAAACGAAGTATATGGATTAGGTAATTACACAATTAGCCTTATGATCCTTACTGTTGAATCTGAAACAGCTCCAGTTTTGCCCCATATGTTAGTATTACCAGTCACAGGTGAATTATGTGTTAGCAAGAAAGGTTCAGTACACGTAGGTCATAGTAAATGCACTACTGTGGTCGAGTTCAGTGACCATGGTAAATCGTCCTTTAAAGCTACCAGTCATTCTTACTTTGTTTGTGGTCATACCGCATACATTAGCCTACCTCCAGATTGGGATGGTACCTGTTACATTGCATTCCTTCTGCCACCTGTTTTTCTAGCTCCCCCTGATTACCATAGAAATACGAATCTAGCACCAAATAGACCCAAAAGAGATATTCCCCTTGTCGACTACACAGAAACGGCATGGGAACAGTACACTGATTTTAATAAAGGATTCTTTTTCTTCCTAGGACCTGTCCAAAACAGTAAATTAATACGCAGATTAACAAGAACACTTGAAGCAGTAGTACATGAAACTGCCTCCGCCTTAGGTAACTTAACAGAAGAGCAATCTGCTATGCGGGTTGTTGTCCTTCAAAATCGTCTTGTGATTGACGTCATCTTGGCAGATAGAGGTGGAGCCTGTAAGGTCATCGGGTCAAGTTGCTGTGTTTTCATTCCACAAAACGCACCTTCCGTCTATCAAGCTATTACCCGTTTGCATAAAATTGCAAATCAGATACACCAGAATCCAGGCACCTGGACTTGGTCCGGTTGGTTCTGGACAACGTTAACCGCTTGGGGATGGAAGATCTTATCATTCCTAGGCATTGGCCTTGTTATAGTATTCAGTTGCTGCCTGTGCCTACAGTGTGGGCCGGCGATCTGTGGACTGTGTGCCACATCCTGCATTGAGCATTCCAGTTGTCTCTCAAACAGTCAAAGAAAGAAAGATGAACATATAATGTTACAAGAACAGACTGATAGATTCATGAGGATTGATATATCATGAAGGGTCCGTAGGGAACAAGGAGGGAATGAGGTAATATAAATTTTATGGTCAAGTTATGTTCCCTAGCGCGTACCCCACCGACTCCATGTACGAGTTAAAGTGCATGTAACTTCCCTCCTGTACCAGCTATAAAGACGCAAATACATTTGCGTCCAACGTTAACTTGTCCTCTTTCAGACCCACCATGAATGGGTTGGATGGTCCGTTCCTAAGTATGCTATGCCAACGTCTTTTTGAAGTGTACTCCTACGTTTTTCAGCCTGGCTGAAAGTAGGCCCTGAATCTCTGCCACCGAGCCTCTTTTCTGGCTTCTGACTCCGAGAAATCTTTGCCCAGGCAGCCCCCGTATCCGTGAACTCTGACTTACTTCTAGCGCGGCCCTCCGTGCTCAGCTCAGCCTGCTGCCTGCCAAGATTGACTATAACCTTCGAGTTATCTGTTTCCCTCCCCGAAAATACATTCCAGCCTGCTAGTTTCAGTAAACATCCTTCCTCAGCTACAGGGCTAAAGGGCCGACCTGTCTCTATGCAAGTAATTCATAGCCTCCGTTGCCATGCTTTCATGGAAGGCCCCTCGCCCCACGCTTCTCATACAGACACTCAGGCGCTTATACACGCACTCACAGCAAGTATAGAATAGCTTCTGCTCTAGAGACCTTTCTGCCCAGATAGTCTAGTTCCTAAACATCAGATATCAGATATGATAGAAGCACAAGTTGATCTGACATGCCAGACTTCTGTCTCTTTCCGTCAGTGTAAATGTCAAGCCCCCTGCACCCCGTCAATCACACGTCATGCAGCTGCGCGCGCATCCAAGCTTCCGATTTCTGCTGACATTGCAACATTCTGTTAGCACCACCCCTTGGTGCCACCCACTTGCGTCACCCATCAGTGACGTTTCTAGTACACACCTCTAGTTCACGCCTAGTTTACGCCTCTTGATGATGTACTAATACCACGTGTATACTGTTATCTCGTCTTCTCTCAGCTGTTACGCCTCTTACATTGAACATTATGATGTAAATCAAGTATATAAGCTATGTATTGTCAATAAACGAGAGCGCGCTCATCTATCCCTTCTGACACCCCGTGTGGTGGTCAGAACATGATATCCTGATTCCTTTATGAGGAATAAAACCCTTAGAAACTCTTACACCACGGACTCTGTTTTCCTTCATTCTGATTGAGTTATTATTGATTAAGTACTTACCTGCATAGAAATTAAGAGAGTAAATTAATTATTTACGTCAAGAGGATTAGTGTTGAATTAGTATAGTGAAACATGCAGGTACATTTTAAGTGGTTTATAGGTTATTCAGTTATTTGGAATGACAGCAGAAGGATAGAGGAGGACAAAGTTTTGTATTTATATAGCGCTTGTTGACGCATGCTATTCAGGAAGCCTACAAACGATTAGTGGTGAATTAATATGGTGAAATATGAAGTAATTTCAGTGGTGGATATTAGTCAAGTACTAAGTGAGAAGGATAGCAGAGGGATAAAAGAGGAAGAAAGATTTGCATTCATATAGACAATCTGATGCAGGTTCAATGCGTCTAGGCCGGTGATTATAGTTTTTGGATGGGTCATATTGGGTTTATCAAACCAAATGTTAAGGTCACCCAGAATGCATAGGTTGGAGTGTATTGTTATAGGTTGGAGTGTATTGTTATCAGGTTTGAAACTGTGTCTAGAAGTGCGTCTGGGAATGTTGCCTTGCTGAGTGGAGGTCTGTAAAGGAGCAGGAAGTTACAGGAGGAAGACGGTGTAGGATTGCATCTTGTTAGAAGAGCCTCACAATTCTTTATGGAGATGTTGTCAATTTTAGTGATATGTATTGTTTGCCTGAACACAACAGCTAGACCACCTCCTTTTTTGGCTATACGATTTTGGGTGATTATTTGATAGCCTAGAGGAATGGATTCATGCAGGACTGGAGCCATATCTTCTCCCAACCATGATTCGGTTATGAATAGTATGTCTGGTTTTGCATCGGTGAGAAGGTCGTAGATGTGATGCTTGTTTTTATAGAGGGATCGTGCATTTATTAGTAGGCAGTTTAGTGAGCGGCCTTTGGTGATAGTGGGACTTTGTTTGGTAGAAAAGTGATCAGTATTGTGTGGGTTTGTAGCCGGTATGTTTTTTGTGCTGTATTAGCTGTATTAGGATAGCAATCGTGTAGCTGTTCTGTATTGTGTTCCTCATCCAGCATGCTAAGAAGGCATTTGGATGGGTCTGCATGTGTATGTGTTGGAGATGGTGTTTGAGAGTGAGTGAGTTGGAGTGCTGTGTTGCTTTTGTGGTGTAACATTGTTGTGAAGTAGACATGGGGAAGCAAAGTTGTGAGGTGTGGCGTGTTGCTTATATTTTTTATGTGTGTTTAAGGCGGAAGGTGTATGAGTCAGGGGAGGTGATGCAGCATGTAGGTCATGTAGTAATGTTCTAAATGGTCCAATGGATGAGAGGCGGTTAGAAGAGAGGTGCTTTATTGATGTATCTTTGTTAGGTGTGGTGGAAGAGTGAAAGCTTGGCATTGGAGTTTGTTCCTTTGTGTGGTTTGAAAGGTGGGTATATGTTTGTATTTTGTGATGGTAAGTATTATGAGGTGTTGCGCTTAGAAGATCTTGTTGTGCTGGTGTGTGTGATATGTTTTGCTTTTGAGGAGTAGTGAAAAAGGGTGCTGATGTACATGTTTCATGCAATGGATTTGGTTGTGTAGTATTTTTTGTGAGAGGAGGAGGTGACGTAGAGGGGGTGGTGATGAGTTTATGAGTAGAGTGTATGTTGTGTGTAGGAGGGAATGAAGTAGAGGTGAGAGTGTTTATCTTAGACTGGTTTGTTGCAAGAGTTACAAAGTGTGGTGGTGTGCAGTGTGTGTGTTGTGTGTTAGTGTTATTATGGTAGAAGGGAGAGGAGGGAGAGGAGGGTGTTTGTTGGACAACTGATGTAAGGATGATTATACGTTTGTTAGTGATAAAAGGTGGTCTGTTAGGTGTAATTACAGCAGGGACAGTGTGTCTGAAAGGGATGTAGTTATGTATGATGTTGATTGGCATTGTGTTAGTGATGAGTGTATTGGTTAGCGGTATAGGATAGAGTTGTGTACTGTTTGTAGGTGATTGTGGATATGTGTGGTAGTTGGGATAGTAACCTAACTTGCTGGTTCTTACCGGTCTGTGTGTAGCCAGTGGGGCGGGGGAGAGGTTGGCAGTGGGTTGGCTGCTCTCTGATGTCTTTCCGCCCCGTTCTGCCACGGCTTGTGCGATTGCCTACACTCCATGCGGATGTGGGGTAGGCAAAGTGAGTGTGAGTGCTGTGGCTTTGTTTTGACACCCGGTGAGGAAGCAAGGGATAAAAGGGATGTGCTTAGAACATGTTGCACCTCTCTGTATTGACTCTCCTTGAATTGTAGATCGCTCAGTAAACATAGGTTAGAAATCAGCGATCTTCTTAAAGACTATGAACCAACTATATTATTCCTGGTTGAAACCTGGCTTAATGAGGCGTCCGCCCCTGATATACTAGAGGCTATACCAAAGGATATGCGATTTTGAGGGTGGACAGGATCGGCTGGAAGGGGGGCGGTATTGCTGCAATTTTTAGGAAAGATCTTCAATTTAAATTGGAGAAAGTTTCGCTTTCTAGCTGCGAAGCAGCCTTTTTTATTTTGAATATCTCTAGCACCTTCTCAGTGTCTGGACTACTCATGTATAGACCCCCCTGGTCCGGGGAGAGTTTTTATTGATGAGCGTTTTGAAATACTCCCTTCATATGTCCTCCGCTACTCTAATTTTCTCCTATTAGGGGATTTTAATCTGCATTTGGAAAAAAAAGCTGTAAAGATTCAGCCGAGTTCTCTGTTGGTATTCAGACTTTGGGCCTGAATCAATTGGTTTATTCTGCCATGCATAACAAAGGTCACACATTGGACAATATTTTTACTAACTGTGCTCATTTCCAACTCCAGTAGCTTGGTCAGATCACTATTTACTGTCTTTTAGTTTATTGATGCCGGGTAAGGCCTTCCCTGGTAGTTGCTCAAAACCGACACTGGTTCGGAAGTGGGAGTTATTAACTCAGGATGACTTTGAAGGAGTATTGGTGGACAGTCTCCCAGAGATGAGGGATAACATCCTGAATGCCGATAATGTAATATCAAGATGGATGTTGGAGGCAGTGAACTCCCAGATTCCCTTAAAACAGTGTAAAAGTGGGCGTACCTCTGCCTCTGCAAAGTGGTTCTCACCAGATTTGGTGCTAATGAAAAGTTGTTGTAAGCATCTTGAGCACCAGTGGAGGAAGAGCTACAGGGACGAGAACAGATTGAAATATCTGGAGGCCTTAAAGGTTTACCATCGTCAGATCAGGAGAGTGCGTAGGGAATACTATTAAGGGGAAAATTGATCTAGCTAAAAATTCAATGAAGGCCATCTTTCAGGTAGTGAAACAACTGTCCTCTCTGGAACGAGTGACACCTGCACTTCCTGCCTCTATGGACTACTATAATAAGGTCGCTGACTTTTTTACTGATAAGATTGCTAAGATATATGCCACCTTTCCAGAATGCAGCAGGAGTTATGTTCCTGCAACTGGCTTGGATACTCTGGGGCCTGAGGACATGTTTGTCCTTCATCCTTTGGTGGAGGCTGAGGTCAACAGGCTATTGGAGGTGGTTAAATGTGGGTCTCCTTTGGACTCGATCCCTCCTAAATTTCTGCTGCTGGGAAAGAAAATTATTGCACCTGTCTTCACCTCGCTATTGAACTTGTCATTCCAAACCGGTCATGTCCCTAGTAATTGGTAACATGCAATGGTGGTTCCTCTATTGAAAAAACCTTCATTGGACCCTGCTCTTCCTGAAAAGACCAATATCTCTCCTTCCTTATGTGGCAAAAATTGCTGAGAAACATCTGAATGGCCATCTTTCTAAGTTTATGGAAGAGAGGCGGGTCCTGCATGATACACAGTCTGGGTTCAAGACTTTGTATGGTACCGAGTCCGCTCTCCTGCTGGCGACCGAAGTACTGCGGGCTGCGGCTGATGAGGGTAGGACTGCGGCCCTGATTTTGTTGGACCTGAGCGCCACGTTCGACACGGTCTCCCAAGGCCTTCTTTTAGAAAGGCTAAGGGTGGCCGGGTCGGAGGTATCACGTGGACCTGGGTGAAGATTTTTCTGGCAAATAGATCTTTCCAGGTTTTGCAACATCCTTTCTGTTCCAGAATTTGCCCTCTAAACCAGGGGGTGCCGCAGGGTTCTGCTCTCAGCCCAACCCTTTTTAATATCTAAATGCGCCCACTTGCAGACATCGTCCTGAAAAATGGAATTCAGCTAGTGTCATAGCTGATGACACTCAGCTAGTTGTTATTCTGGAACATAAGGAATCCGAAAGAGCGGACGATTTTAGAGCCTGCTTGGGGGAACTTATGGATTGGATGAGATTGAGCTGTCTTCAGCTAAACGCGGGGAAGACAGAGGTGAGGGTGGTTGGAAAACAGCTTTCTCTTTGGACACAGCTCTGGTGGCCCGATGCACTGGGATCTTCTCCAGTGCCGAAAGCCAAGGTAAAAAATTTGGGAGTATGGTTCGACGATGGTCTCTCCTTCTCCTCGCAAATATCAGCTGTGGCCTGGCGTGTTTTGGCATTTTGAGGGTGATACATAAGATCTTGGACTTTCTCCCCCTAAATGCTAAAAGGTCGATCGTACAGGCATTGGTGACATCTCGCCTTGACTATTGCAATGTCCTGTATATGGGGGTAACTGCTAAAAATTTGAAGATCCTGCACAAAGTCCAAAATGCTGCAGCCCGGCTCATCCTGAATATACCAAGGAGGGCATCGGTGGGAGAAGCCCTAAAGGTACTGCATTGGCTTCCTATTCGGGTTAGAGTTACCTTAAAGACTCTTTGCCTTAGTCACAGGATTCTTGGGGAGAGGGGACCACGCTTCTTATGACATCTCCTGAAATCACACCAGCCTGCTCGTTATCTAAAATCATTAGGTAGTGCAAGAGTGATTGTGCCCTGGGTGCGTAAGGCGCGACTGGGCAGAAGAACATTTGGCTTTCTGGCAGCCAAGGCCTGGAATGAGCTTCCAGTGGAACTTTGGACAACTGAATCAGAGTCTTTGTTTCGCAAAAAATTAAAGACTTTGCTCTTCCGCTCTTCCCATGGAGGAATGTAGTGGTCGGGTTCCACCTAGTTGGATGCCCGCGTGTGGGGCAGCTGGGGAGGGCTATTAGGGCTCTGTTTGTCCTGGTGCGCGGATACTCTGGTTGGAGTAACCATTGCGCTTTACAAGCTCACTAATAATAATAATAATTATAATAATAATAATAATAGTAGGGTGTGAAGATGTGGTTTGGTTGGGTTTGTAGTGCATGCTGGTACATTAATCTGTGCATAGTGTTGTGCGTGGTGTACATTTGGTGTGAGTGTTTTGCTCTGTTTGTGGATGTGGATTGTGTGGGCTGGGTATTGCTAAATGAGAAAAAGGGCAGCTTTTCTGGCCCTAGTCCCGACCAGTCTCGAACAGGCTCAAACAGGAAACTGCCCTTGTCCTCTCTGCCCTTAACAGGCTCAAACAGGCAACTGCCCTTGTCCTCTCTGCCCTTAGCCTCGACGCCCGGGCTGAGATGCCCTAAGCCTGGCCTTTTTTATAGCCCTAGTAATTAGGTGACCCCATCAGCCAATAGGAACCCTAGCCCTAACACTATCCAATCACAACACTAGCCCTAACATCTGGAACAAATAGAAGACCAGGGCCTTACAGCCAATCTTTGCCCTAGTCCAAGCACTGAATCAGTTCAAAAACCTTGATCTCTATGTCCAATATATGCCCTATCCCTACCAGTAGTCCAAAAACAAGTCCATGCAACCAATGGCACAGGTAGCCCTAGTCCCTACTTCCAATAGAAGGTCTAACCCTACTCTAAGTCCCACACCTAGTCCAGCAACCAATCACACCAGAAGCCCTAATCGCTACTTCCTATTAAAGGTCTAACCCTAGCCCTAGTCCCACCCTGCTCCCAACAACCAATAACATAGGAAGCCCTAGTCCCTACTTCCAATGGAAATCCTAACCCCAGACCTAGTTCCAACCCTACAATGATTGAATCACAGACCCAGAAACCAATCAGAACCCTCAAATACCCAACCAATGAGGACATTAATCCTAATCCAATAGAAACACCAGATACAACCACCAATCAGTGTAGACATGTACCAACCTCTAGCAGACCATATAAGGTACCAGCGACCTCAGACAAGGTTCGCTGGCCAGGGAGTTGGAAGCTGCGTCTCCTGTTCAGAATCTCCTATTAGACAGGCAGGCTCAATCCACACTTTGGACTTTAGCAGTTAAGGGCATCACTAACTTGAAATCTAACAATACTTTTTGAATAAAACTTTACTCCCCCTGCTGGCCAAAAAACAAAGTGCACCGGCCCTAGTAAAACACAGTTTAAACAGCTCAAAGTAGCACCCTCTGATGTAGAAAAAATCCCGGTTGCTGGGGGGGAGGCAGAGGGGCTGGTTTCACTGGCTTGTGAACACAAAATGGTGGCTGGGAGTGCACTGTTTTAACATACAGGTCTTAGCACAGAGCAAAGGAGAAATTTGGAGGGAAAACAGAATTGTTACCAAGGAATGAGAGGGACAAACTGCAGAGGTTAAACTGTAAATCCCACAATTCAACACACTAAATGGCGGCAATCATGGGCATGGAAAACCACAAATTTAAAACACAGCACAGGTGATAAAATATGCAATTACAGGCAGGCTAAAACTACAATTTCTAACTGTAACAACCACAGGCATAGACAGTAAACACAGAAAGTGAAAATCGTTTTTTAAGCAACTTTTTGTCTTGGGAAGAGACAGCACTAGTCTGTCTCCTTACCACTTCCTGGACTCTGCTCACTGCAATCTGGGGCACAGGCAGACTGCAACTCACAAGATGGAGGAGAATGATTTGGGGTGCACCCAGCAAGGCCCTAAGGGGCCTGGGCAGGTGTGAGAGGAAGGCTCAGACTTGCCTGGTAGCTGAATAGCCAATGGTCTGCTGGCCTGGGGGTAGGGGCTGGGCAGCTGCTTCTCCTGTTCAGAATCTCCTAGGAGACAGACAGGCTCAATCCACACTTTGGACTTCAGCAGGTAAGGGCCTCACTAACTTGAAATCTAACAATACGTTTTGAATAAAACTTTACTCCCCCTGCTGGCCAAAAAACAAAGTGCACCGGCCCTAGTAAAACACAGTTTAAACAGCTCACAGAAGCACCCTCTGATGTAGAAAAAATCCTGGTTGCTGGGGGGGAGGCAGAGGGGCTGGTTTCACTGGCTTGTGAACACAAAATGGTGGCTGGGAGTGCATTGTTTTAACATACAGGTCTTAGCACAGAGCAAAGGAGAATTTGGAGGGAAAGCAGAATTGTCACCAAGGAATGAGAGGGACAAACTACAGAGGTTGGACTGCAAATCCCACAATTCAACACACTAAATGGAGGCAATCATGGGCAGGGAAAACCACAAATTTAAAACACAACACAGGTGATAAAATATGCAATTACAGGCAGGCTAAAACTACATTTTTTTACTGTAACAACCACAGGCATAGACAGTAAACACAGAAAGTGAAAATCGATTTTATAAACAACTTTTTGTCTTGGGAAGAGACAGCACTAGCCTGTCTCCTTACCACTTCCTGGACTCTGCTCACTGCAATCTGGGTCACAGGTAGGCTGCAACTCAAAAGATGGCGGAGAATGATTTGGGGTGCACCCAGCAAGGCCTTAAGGGGCCTGGGCAGGTGTGAGAGAAGGGCTCAGACTTGCCTGGTAGCTGAATAGCCAATGGTCTGCTGGCCTGGGGGTGGGGGCTGGGCAGCTACTTCTCCTGTTCAGAATCTCCTAGGAGACAGACAGGTTCAATCCACACTTGGACTTCAGCAGGTAAGGGCCTCACTAACTTCAAATCTAACAATACTGTTTGAATAACACTTAACTCCCCCTGCTGGCCAAAAAACGAAGTGCGCAGGCCCTAGTAAAACACAGTTTAAACAGCTCACAGAAGCACCCTTTGGTGTAGAAAAAATCCCTGTTGCTGTGGGGGTCGGCAGGTGGGCTGGTTTCACTGGCTTGTGAACACAAAATGGTGGCTGGGAGTGCACTGTTTTAACATACATGTCTTAGCACAGAGCAAAGGAGAAATTTGGAGGGAAAACAGAATTGTCACCAAGGAATGAGAGGGACAAACTGCAGAGGTTGGACTGCAAATCCCACAACTCAACACACTAAATGGAGGCAATCATGGGCAGGGAAAACCACAAATTTAAAACACAACACAGGTGATAAAATATGCAATTACAGGCAGGCTAAAACTACAATTTCAACTGTAACAACCACAGGCATAGACAGTAAACACAGAAAGTGAAAATCGTTTTTTAAACAACTTTTTGTCTGCTCAACCCCTTGGTAGCTTGGCACAAACAGTCAGGCTTATGTTAGAGGCAGTGTGTGAAGCATTTGCACATAACCAACAGTAATACGGTGTAAGCACTACAAAAGGACACCACACCAGTTTAGAAAAACATCCAATATTTTTATATACTTAAGACAAGACCAAAAACAATAAAAATCCACAAAACAGTACTTTAAATTCTTCGGTTATCAAAATATGCTTGAAAAATGGTTCCTTGATGTCGATAGCGCCGTCCAGGGCTATCACGGCGTAGTGAGCAAACAAATCCAAACATTTCTGGCTGACCGCGGCGTCGTGGGCCAGCTACGGTATCGATAAGACCTGCAAACAGTACCTTTTAGAAATGCAGGGTGTCGGCGACCTCTCGTTGAGCTTCCGAAAGCACGGCGTCCGCAGGCGTCGGTTCCGGAGGTCGGCGAAGGAGTCGTCAGGGCCTTCGAAGTCACTGTAACTGATCAACCTCCTCTAGGTTGGAGTCAGGACCGCTGGCATCAGCAGGCGTCCGGTGCTGTGGGGCGAAGTGCAGCGGTGCTGAGTGCAGTGCTCTCAAGTCGTGGTGCGAGCAGCGGCTTGGTGGCGGCGTCAGATGGCGTCATCGTCAAATAGACCCTCCTCTCAGAAACTCACATTGACACATAGTAAATTAATATATTCTTCTTCTTCCTTTTGCCGTAATCTGGCAGTAAAGGGTTATGAACATTTGAAGGAAATCATTGATTTAAAATCAATTGGGGTTCTAAAGACTGGCAGGTGCGAGGCTCTGAGGCCCTACATCAAGCTTGCCTCATCCCCACTCAAATGCTATTTTTAAATAATACTATTTACCAAACCACATGTTTAGGTTTGGCGACTACTAAACAAATGAACACCCCAGCCATTCCGACTTTAGCTGAATATACTAATTGGCGCTCAGACACAAATTATACCATTGAGGATTTACAGAGTTTATTGAAAAATAATTTATTTACTGAATCTGCCATGGATCCATTAGGTTGGTTAATCTGTCCTACTGGTTTGAATGCCTGCCAACTCCGTTTTCTCAACTCTGGTTTAGGTTATAAACAAGACAGGCCTGACCCGAGATTTTCTGATTCACATACTGTCACGACCTACTCGGTTGGTAAACTGTGTCAACATTGGTTACAGCACTCGACACTGTTGCCTGTTAAACAACATTTATCCTTGCTGTCCAATAATATTAATTTGGCCAACTTTGTCTTAGGACCGTGGGCTCCTAGAACAAAGAGATGGATATATACTGCTTACAATGAAATTTGGAAACTATCACAAATAGAAGCAGCATCCTGTTTATGGGAAATAGAGCAGGCAAACTTGGAAAAAGTTTTAGCTGTTGTTGATAACAGCATTAATACACACATTTATACATTAGATAATATTGTTTCCCCTGTTACTGACATTGTGCTAGAAAAGGTGTGTCTCTGTTATATCATGTAGGGGTGGGCGGAATTTGCATAGTTGTGCTACGCAAAGCTCCTCAAACAAGTAAAAAATCTCTGCGCTCACGCAAAAGTACAACAAACACGTGGAATTGCTTGTTCCGCTCGCTTGCGATGCTTTTTTCCTGTTCGCAAACGCTGTTTGCATGCTCTGGAGAAATATCTCCCAAACACGCATTTTGAAAGCGAGAACAAGCAAAAAATTCTGCAAAGACATGGATCGCAGAATTTTTGGCAATTCCGCGTTCTCCACGGAACGCGAAATTACCCAAATTCTGCAAATTCCTCAAGCTGAACGGAATTTACCACCCATGCCTAATATCATAGTCAAAATCAATTACGTTCAGTAATGCAATTTGCATGGACTTTGCAAACATTGAAAATAGGAAAAATGCCATGGGATTTTTTGAATGCTACCGCTCTATTTTCCCCATTTAATTTGACCGACAAATAGCAATTAATGTCCATGAAAGATGCAACTTACACTCTTTTGCACATTGAAAAAATAGACCCTTTACACTTTTCTGTAGCGGAAACAGATTCTGCAGTTTGGTTAATCCATGGCGTTATAAATTTACCATTCTCACTGTTTCACTTTTCTTCCTGCATGAAACATTACCCTGTGGGCCGTTTTGAACCTCTTGGAGGGACAGTTTTACATGAACTTTGGTTTCTGCCTTGCACTTATCGATGTTTTAGGGACAACACTGAGGTTTACCTAACCGGGGAAGATTGTGATTCCACTGTGGGGCACTCCTTCATGTGATAAAATATACAGTTGCACAGGGCTTGTAATCTTTAAGCTCCGAATCTTGCGTGTGTTTTAAAAGGTAAACCAGCTCCAGCCATAATTCCCACGTTCAAACTGCTTACTAACAGTAGCTATCTTATTTTTAATAACCAAAAATACTGCGGCTTGCAGGCTGGCATTCCTTACATTGTAACGGTTTCCCAGCGCGTAATTTGTTGCAATAATGTGCTATTCCCACCCCCGCTTGGCCCACTGGATAGTCCAGTGTGGCCTTCAATTCCAACTTTGAAGGCAGATTTCAACAAGTTGAGCAGATTAAAAGCGCTTTTAACGCAACAAGAAGTTGCATTGACTTCCGCACGTGAAACCTTCATTCTCCAGGTGGCTAATTTGGCATCTGAAATTCAAACACTTTTAAACACAAACCTCCCACTACATTTAGGGGTGTTGATTCATCGCATTTTCAATGCGTCTCATACTCAAGGCCTGGCTTGTGTTCTGTCCTCGTTGCTTCTTTTCAGACTATATTTAGTGTGATACCTGCATCCATTCATTCTATCTTTTCCAGGGTCTGTGGTGGTTTACCGTTACAATTGTGATTGGCAACGAGTGTCCTGCTTCTGTTGTGCCTACTACGCAATAGCTGCTCCTCTTGTGCTACTGCACAGGCCAGGCCGGCTGCAATGGCTTTGTGACCGGATGCATAAATGCTTCGGTACACTGCCTCTTGCGGCACTCAGCGTGTCTTATAAATTGTCATTTCGTTTTGGTTACTTTACTTGCATGCAACCTGTCTTTTCGTGCCTCGGCTGCGACTTTACGTGGGCATTGGAATTATGTCTCACCAACAAATCATGTCCAGTCCCAGATTTCGATCGGCTAATGGGCCCCTTAGTTGCTAATGAGCAGGAGTGTACCGGGATTGGCTTGATGGCGCGTGCTGCTGCACTTGGCATTTTGGCACAATGGGATATCTGTGAGGCTTCTCAGAAGGTCCAACTACAGAGCTACATTGGATATCACACAAGTTATCCATGAATGTTAATGGAGGCACCCGACTATGAAGAACATTCTTGGTTCTTCACCCTGCTAAATTGGATGGCATCTCACTTTTCCACGAGCAAAATGATGTCCTTCTGGAGGCTATTGCATTCTTTTGCACTTACACCTTGATGGAATAATCGGGTACATTTGCCAGTAGACATCAGCTGGGTTTCCGGATGCCTTGCTTTCAACAATTTTTTTACTATCACTTCCTCCTCACTTTCTCGACTTTTGACTTCTTCCAGGACTTGTTTTTTTTTTTTCAATTTTTGCATGAACTTTAGTTTTTGCATTTTCCAAATTTTATGGACACGCCGATTGATATCTGCTCAGGCTTTTTTAACTTTGTTTTCTTGGATGATCTACATACGATGGCCATATCAGGGGGAGGGTGTAGTGAGGCTTGTAGGTCCATTGTCGACAATTGCTAAGTTATCATGAGCTTCGCTGCCATGGGGCTGCTTTTGCGCACAGCAAGCATCTATTTCACAAGACTTTGTTTGTGCCCCTTTACAAATGAGAACTGTCTGCCTTGCAGGTTCTTTGCTGTGCTCTGAGGTTTAGTCTGCACACGATGCTCAAGGTTAAACAACAATGCCCCTTGTTATTCTGTTCTGATCTGTCCCTCGCACCTAGACATAACAGGCTACACACAGCTGCACTTCTGGAAATCGTGTACTTTAATATTTCAAACACAACCTGTTTTTACACACAGGGAGAGACACCTTTCCAGAGAGAAGACCCGTGTTTGTCCTGCAATGTGAACATTGCATCTAGGCCTTGAGGTATGGAGGTCTGCTGACAAAGCCCAGAGGTCTTCTATTTTATAATAAACTATCTCTTGTCACGGGAAGGGTGGTTGGGTCATTCAGTTTTTTTCCATTGTTTTCTACAACATAACATCCCTGTTTGTATTCTATGGAATTGTAACAATGCGGACTATGCTGTGTTTATGCATTCTGCTGCTAGTGTTGCCTTGTGTACTGCCCCAAAGAGCTCCTTAGTTTAAATAAACATTTTAAACTATACTGCGTCTCTGATTATTCGCATTGTGGACAAGTATGAGTGGCTAAGCGAAAGAGTGTTCGGCTCCCGCTATTCCTAAGATAGAGTTTTGTGTTCTGGGTTGTCTAATCATTGGTAGCTCCGCTGTAGACGGATAACGAATGAGACACTATAGCTAGTTGGTTAGGGATTTTGGGTACGGATGTGGTAGGTTCGTACACCACCTATTCACTGAGGTCCTGTTTTCCTGTGCATAGTTCTGTGTATGTGCAGAATCCCTGCAACACAGTGTTGCGGTGTGAAGTGAATGCGGTGCTCGTCGCGGTGCTGGCAGGTCACGGTGCAACCAGCAGCGGAGTTGTTGCCGAAGCACTGTTGTCAGCTGATGAACTGGAGTTGATGGCGCCGGCGTTGGTAGGCCAAGGCTGCGGTGCCGGGTGAGGGTGGTACATCGTGTAACTTTACGAGCGGTGCCCTCGAACCACGATACAAGCAGCAGCGTAGATTTTTTAGTGGAGCGGCGGCGGCGGGGATACCAAGGCGTTGTCATGAAGCAAGGCAGTGCGGAGTGTGGTGCCCACAGTTCGCAGTGAAAGTAGCAGTTTGGTGGCGGCATCAGCAGGCGTCATCAGTGAGACCAGGGTCGTGGTGCGGCGTTGTGGCGGTGCCCTCTGCGGTGCCTTCAGGACACGGAGTTGACCACCGCATCGTAGATGGCATCGGGTGCTTTTTCCTCTTTAGCAGCACAGAACACACAGTCCCCAGTGCTGAGGGCAGAAGAGCTTGAATTCTTTTCTGTTCCTGAGACTTCGTGAACATAGGGCAAGCTCTAACTCAAGCCCTAGGAGAAACTCACAAAAGTAGATTGCAGAAAGTTCAGTCCAGCCCTTTCACTGCCCAAGACAGAAGCAGCCACAGCAGGCCAACACAGCAAAGCACCCAGCAAGGTGTCAGTTCCTCCTCACAGCTTCACCGGCTCTTCTTCTTGGCATTCTTCTTGGTCCAAAAGAGTTCTAAAGTTCAGGGGTCTGGACCCCACTATTTATATCCCAAAATCCTTTGATCTCTTAGGCAGAGAGTGTCTGCCCAGCCAGTACCAGTTCTGCCTTCTCTGGTGTGACTTCCTGGCAGGAAGTGGAGACGGCATTAACAGAGGCAGACCAGGCCCTTTGAGGTACAAGGAAATCTCCTCCACCTTCCCCAATTGCAGCCCAGGTCTATTCAGCCCTTTCCTGACCCTACCTAGACTATCTGGAGCCACTCCTGCTCCCCAGTCTTCTGTCATCCAAAACCCAGACATGCATTCCACATTCCAGCAGTGGCACACAAGATAAATGAGCAAGAAAATACTTACTTTCTAAAAGTGGTGTTTTCAAACACAGAATGTAAAAATCACCTTCACTAAAAGATACATCTTTAGATTCTGAGTTCAGGCATATTACATTTATTTCCTTACCTAATTCCCCGGACCAGTTATGTTTATAAGATGTTATGGGGAACAAGAAGCCTTGCAATAATGAAAAATGAAATTGACTGTAATTCACTATCAGGACATGCCACACACAACAGGGCATGTCCTAACTTTCACATACACTGCACCCTGGCCACAGGGGTACCTTGGGCCTACCTTGGGGGTGCCTGACAGAAAAGAAAAGGGATGGTTAAGGACAAACAGGTCAGGAATAAATAGGAGGAAGAAGCAAAATGTTTGGGGATAACCCTGCAAAAAGGGCCATTTCCAACACAAAACAAATTGCATCCCCTTTCTAAGCAGACTTCGCATAACAGCAGCCGGATTCACCAGGTTGGGAGCAAAAAGCACATAACACTCAACCATCCCTAGAAAGGTTTGTATGTCTTCTTTTTTAGTTGGTTGAGACAACCCTCCAATTGCTTGAACTAACTCAGGCTTGGGACTAACTCCCTCACTAGAGATTACATGACCCTAATAAGTTATCTGGGTCAAACCAAATTTGCACCTATTCAACTTCTAGGTTATACTCTATTCCTAAAAAATATGCAGTACTTCTCTTACTGTGCACACATGATCCAACAAATCATTACTAAAGATCAATACATCATCCTGGAAAAACTTTACTCCATCCAAATCCTAAAGCAAAATAGTAATCAGCCTCTGAAAAACCAAAACAGCCTAACACAGTCTGGATGGCATACAGCTAAAACGAAAAACACCGAATGGTTTAACAAACACAGTAAGATCCTTTGATTCCTTACTCAACCTAATCTGGTGATACGCGGACATCGGATCACTGACATAATATAGAATGACAAAATATAGACTTACCAAAATATAGTCACCAAAATATAGAATGCCAAAATATCGAATTCCTATCTACAAACAGGTAAGTACAAAAATATCGAATCCAAAATATAGTCTGTAAAAAATATAGTCAGTCAAAATATCGAATTTTTTTAAGTGTCTTAAAAGTAATTTCAAATTAATGAAATAATAAATATAATTAACTAAAACATACTTAATAATACTCAAATAACCTTAAAATTAAGATATAATTAATTTAAGTTATTAATAAAAAATGTACAATATTTTACCGTAGGATAGCAGGAGGGTAACATTTAATATTACCACTCCAGTGAGTGCAACAGTAGGGAAAGCGTTGGATAGCGTAGGGGTAAAAAATACTATTCCCACTCCAGTGAGTGCAACAGTAGGGAAAGCGTTGGATAGCGTAGGGGTAAAAATTACTATTCCCACTCAAGAGAGTGCAACAGTAGGGAAAGCGTTGGATAGCATAGGGGTAAAAAATACTATTCCCACTCCAGTGAGTACAACAGTAGGGAAAGCGTTGGATAGCGTAAGGGTAAAAATTACTCTTCCCACTCCGGAGAGTGCAACAGTAGGGAAAGCGTTGGATAACGGGAGGGTAAAAAATACTCTTCCCACTCCAGTGAGTGCAACAGTAGGGAAAGCGTTGGATAGCGTAGGGGTAAAAAATACTATTCCCACTCAAGAAAGTGCAACAGTAGGGCATGCGTTGGATAGCGTAGGGGTAAAAATTAATATTCCCACTCCAGAGAGTGCAACAGTAGGAAAAGCGTTGGATAGCGTAGGGGTAAAAAATACTATTCCCACTCCAGTGAGTGCAACAGTAGGGAAAGCGTTGGATAGCATAAGGGTAAAAATTACTATTCCCACTCCAGAGAGTGCAACAGTAGGGAAAGCGTTGGATAGCGGGAGGGTAAAAATTACTATTCCAACTCCAGAGTGTGCAACAGTAGGGAAAGCGTTGGATAGCGTACGGGTAAAAATTACTATTCCCACTCCAGAGAGTGCAACAGTAGGGAAAGCGTTGAATATTCGAAGGGTAAAAATTACTATTTCCACTCCTGAGAGTACAACAGTAGGGAACGCATTGGATAGCGTAGCGGTAAAAATTACTATTCTCACTCCAGATAGTGCAACAGCAGGGAAAGCTTTGGATAGCGTAGGGGTAAAAATTACTATTCCCACTCCAGAGAGTGCAACAGTAAGGAAAGCGTTGGATAGTGTAGGGGTAAAAAATACTATTCCCACTCCAGAGAGTGCAACAGTAGGGAAAGCGTTGAATAGCGGGAGGGTGAAAATTACTATTCCCACTCCAGTAAGTTTAACAGTAGGGAAAGTAATGATTTAATATATTATTAAAAATAAATTAAATATCAATCCCAATAAAACATTAATTGAAATTAATAACCAATTTAATATCATGTAATAATTAATTAGAAATACAACTACATATTAGTTATTAAAAATTAATAACCTATTCATAATTATTTAACAACTAATTAATTTTCAATAACAAAAACTAATTGATAATACAAATTAATACCAATTAAAAATTAACAGTAAATTAATTATCAATACACAAAAAGTATTTTTAACATGTAATAAATTACAATTACATTACTTCCCACCCTGTTCCCCTATAAACCCACATCCCACTACAGAAAATACATTAATACAATTATCATAATTATCAAATATTTAATTAATACAAAATAATTACCAATTACTAAAAATTAATTGCCAATTAATAGAAATGAATTACCAATTAAAAATTAATTAACAATAAATTTAAAATCAATACCAATGAATGAAAAAAATGATTTACTTAATTACAATTAGATTACTTCCCACCCTATTCCCCTATAAACCCACAACCCGCTACAGAAAATAAATTTAGAAAATTAACATAATTAAAAATTAATCAATTAATACAAATTAATTGGCAATTAATAAAAAATAATTACCAATTAAAAAATAACAATAAATTCAAAATGAATACCAATAAATAAATAAAAATATTTAATTAATTACAATTAAATTACTTCCCACCCTATTCCCCTATAAACCCACAACCCGCTACAGAACTAAAAAGCAAAATTTAATTAACATTTAATAATAATTGCTAAAAATGTATATTTAATTTAATATAATGAAATTACTTCCCACCCTATTCCCCTATAATCCCACAACCCGCTACAGAATTAAATTACGCAAAAATTAAATAACATAAAATTCATTACTTAAAATACATTAAACATACATTACAAAAATTAATATACACTTTCACATATACTAACATACAAAACACTTTAAAAAATTGATATTATTAAAAAATCGATATATTTAATGGCTATATTGTATACTTCGATATTTTGACTTCTATATTTTGAAAATCGATATTACTTACCTTAAATTCGATATTTTTAACCACTATATTGTGTCCATTTGATATTTTGTCCATTCTATATTTTTACTTCGATATTATGTCTATTCTATATTTTGGAATCAATATTATGACTGTTTACCGCGGACATCAAGTCGAGATTGGTAAAATGCTTGGATCCAACAATCAACGCAACCATCTCTTGAATGTTGGGCAGCGGAATTTTATCTTCAACCACCTCTTTGTTTAAGTGGAGAAGATCCACACAAAGGCGAATCTCACCAGAACTCTTCGTTGCAACAACAACAGGAGCCAACCACTCTGAGGCCTCCAAAGATTCAATAATTTCTTCACTCTCAAGCCTTTTCAACTTCTCCTGCAGTGCACACTGAAGACTGAAGGGCACATTCCTAACTTTGCATACTACCGGAGTGGTACCATCCTTAATCTTAATGTGGTAAACGTACCCTTTCACACAACATACCTTTTCTTCAAACACACTGGGAAACTCTCTATGAAACAGATCAGCCATAGTACTAACTTTTCTAACTTGCAGGAGGGGATCTAGGTTAGGTTATATGAAAATTCCAAGCATTTTCTGTTGCTGCCAACTTAAAATAGAATTACTCATCACAGGCACATTTAGCTTCCCTGTAGATTTGGTTCCCATGAAACTCAAAGTTGGCTTAAAAGTAACCAACCAACTCTATGGGTTTTGGCCCATAGCTGTACGGTGTGACATCAGGTGCTATAAGAGAAACCTTTCCGTTAAAGGTTCTCTTGAAACCTTTATCAGAAAGGAGAGACAACTTAGTGCCAGAGTCCATTATCCTTACAACTTTCATACCATTCATACACACAACGTCCAATGGATCTATGGATATGAGCAGGACACTTCAAGCAACTCATTGATATTGACATCAGTAACCTGCAACAAAATGTCATGTTCAAGTTCACCAACAGTATTAACTCTCTCTTTTCTCTTGTTAGGGGACTTACAACACTTGGCGAAATGTCCTTTCTGTCCGCACACCCAGCACAAAACATGCACATCAGGGCAATCCTTGGAATTTGCCATACGGTTAGGATTGCCACATCTGTAACAACAACCCTTTGTTTTAGAAAATACATTAGATTTACCTTTAAAGGATGAGAACACATTAACAACAGACGTTTCACCCTTGGACTCATTCTTACCCACATTCTTGGATTTCTGCAATTCACACATGCACTCCGTTGAGTGCTCAACTTGTTTGGCAATGATGAGTACTTCTGTAAGGTTGGGGTCATTCTTACTCCACAATTCCTCTCTGACTTTATCACTCCAGCATTCCAACATGAATCGATAAATTAATATTTCTTCAGTATTCTCTCCAAAATTGCAAAGAGCAGCTAGTTTCCTCAAAGCTGTAACATAGTCTTCAACAGATTCCCCCTCATGTTGCTTCCTTTTAGCAAAATGAAACCTCTCTAAAATTATAGAAATCTTAGGTAAGTAGTGTTTGCCCAATATTTTTAACAGCTGTGTCAAACTCACTCAAACCGTCACCTTCTCCTTCATTAACCAACTCAGGGAAATTCTCATAGACCTCTTAACCTTCAGCTTCTAAACAGTGAACCAATAAAGACATTTTTCTTTCAGATGACAAGTTCGGTTCATTTGCCTTAACATACTTTAAAAAATACTTTTTTCCATTTTGACCAAATCAGTAGGGGGTCACCAGGAGAAGAGAGAAAGAAGGGAGGAGGTGAAATATGTCGCTTGTCGGAACACCAAAAACAAGCAAAATAACTGTGAAAAACACTTAAATGGAGGAGGGCATTTACGTTAGAAAGGTAAACCACTTTAGTTGTAATTGAAGTTGGAAGAGATTCAGGGTTAGTACTTTATTCCTCTGTCTATATCCATGAAAATGAATTAGTATAAGGAGAGCAGGAAGTTGCATCGTACTTCACCGCTGTGAAACGCAGGCAGCAACCGGACGAGAGACGAAGATAGAAAACCAGAGAAATCCAGTGAGCGCAGTGGCAGAATGTGTGTGCATCACAGTGGACGAGAGTGGACACGATCAACGTTGTACCCGTAAAAATCTGTGCTTGCGCTACACCGCGCTCGTGTTAACGTGCGGGATGAGCTCATGAAGGGGAGAGCTCGCGCTTAAGGACAGTGGGCTTGAGCGTGTATTTAAAAAAAAATATAGCTATTGCCAGGTCGGAAAGAAAGCACCTATAGCAAAGCGTGCTTAGCGCTTCTCCCTGCTCCCGTTCCCGGCAAAAGTGATGGAGAAGATTGTCAATAAACAGCTAACCCGCTACCTCGAAGACAACAACATCCTGGACCCTTCCCAATCCAGTTTTTGCAGCAACTACAGCACCGAGACCGCCCTCATCGCCGCCACCGACGACATCAGGATCCTGATGGACAAAGGAGAAACAGCCGCCCTCATCCTCCTGGACCTATCAGCAGCCTTTGACAGAGTCTGCCACCGCACCCTATCATTACGCCTCCATGACACCGGAATTCAAGAGAACGCCCTGGCCTGGACCACATCCTTCCTCTCCGGCAGAACCCAGAGCGTCCGCCTCCCACCCTTCCGCTCGAAATCCACCGAGATCATCTGCGGCGTCCCACAGGGATCTTCCCTCAGCCCGACGCTGTTTAATATCTACATGGCACCATTCGCCCACGTCACACGACAACATAACCTCAACATCATCTCCTATGCCAACGACACCCAGCTGATCGTATCCCGCACCGAAGACCCCCAAACCGCCAAAGCCAACCTCCACAGAGGAATGAAGGCCGTAGCCGACTTGATGAAGGACAGCAGACTGAAGCTGAACTCAGACAAGACAGAAGTCCTCATTCTCGGACCCACCCCATCAGCCTGGGACGACTCTTGGTGACCCACATAGCTAGGCACAGCCCCGGAACCCACAGACCACGCACGCAACTTGGGGGTCACCCTCGACTCCACCCTCTCCATGACCAGGCAAGTCAATGCTGTCTCCGCATCCTGCTTCAACACCCTCCGCATGCTCCGCAGGACCTTCAAATGGATCCCTCCCGACACAAGGAAAACCGTCACCCAGGCCCTCATCACTAGCAGACTCGACTACGGGAACACCCTCTACTCAGGAACAACAACCAAGCTCCTGAGACGACTACAACAAATCCAGAACGCCTCGGCACGACTGATCCTCAACGTCCCCCGACGCAGCCACATCACACCCCACCTGAGAGGCCTGCACTGGCCCCCCCCTGCACCAAGAGGATCACCTTCAAACTCCTCATCCACGCACACAACACCCTACACAACACCGGACCTACATACCTCAACAACCGACTCATCTTCCACACCCCCACCGAAGCCTCCGCTCAGCCAACCTCACCACAGTTCCTCGTATCCGGAAAACCACCGCCGGCGGCAGATCCTTCTCCTACCTGCCGCCAAGACCTGGAACACTCTCCCCACCAGCCCACGACAGAATCAGGACCTGCTGGCCTTCAGGGAACTCTTCAAGACCTGGCTCTTCGATCAGTAGCGCCTCCCTCCCAACCCCCCCAGCACCTTGAGACCCTCACGGGTATGTAGCGCGCTTTCTAAATGCAAATATTGATTGATTTATTGATTGATTGATAGCGCTCATTTTCTTACCGCCGACTACCGCAGGTTTTTATCGAGGCGATATCGCGTTATTAGCAACGCATATCTCCAAGGCGATAAAAATTCCTGCAATAGCGGGTTAAATCGACGTTTTGCAGAGAACATCTGTGGTTTTCCAGCGATGTTCCCTGGAAAACGGTGATAACCTTGCTGATACGACCCTGTGGTCGTATCAGCATAATCCACTCCCTATGTTGGGGATAGCTAGGTCAGAATTTTAGCATACGTTAGATTTTGGCAAAAAATGTCGTTTTCGCCAAAATCTAACGTGTGCTAAAATTCTGTTGGCTGCCTAGTAAATATTGCGATGTGAACATCAGCGATATTTTACAAGGTAGTCCATTGGGGTACGCCCAGTGATGCCCACTTTGCATCTCATTAGAGATGTAAAGGGAGGCATCCAGAAAAAGGGTGCTAACATGCGATTATGCATATTAGCACCTTCTTGTAAATAGGGCGATAGTTTTATCTCAGCTTTTTTAGCTTTTAAAGCCAAAAAAGTGGGGATAAAGGCCTTGTTAATATGCCCCCAATTCTGAGATACCACCAAGCAATACAACCCAACATAGAAGTAAGCAGCCCCACACTGGGTAGAGTATGGGCACAAGGAATAAAACGCACAGACGAAAGTCAAGCTGTAGGCATATTCAGGTGTACACAAGAAACACGTCAATCTGAAATAGCGTCAGATAAATTTGTGGAATGAATGCCTGCCCGTAGATGTCTACAGAAATGAAGTAATCCCAAATCCCTCTGGGGAAAGTCAAAGGGGCAAAGGACTCACTGATCAGCAAAGAAGTGTTGAAGTTTCTTCTTGAATGTGTAGATAAGAGGCCAAATGTCGCCAATGTGGAAGTTAATATTCTCAATAACCCAACAGACGTCAGATAAAAACACGCTTTAATTACAGTGAACAAACTCCAGCCACAAACACAGGAAGCATCCAAAGTAAGCTGCCACTCCCGGGATGGCATTCAACTATATACACTCTAAATGGAATTCTCTGCAGCAGCAAAAAATAACCATAGATACAGACAAGGTGCAATTAATACCATGGAATATAAACTCTGACATGAACACAGCATAAATAGAGAAGAGATATAAAATATCACATGCTGCTTTGCATTTGGTATTTTATATTTGTCTGTCAGTTTTTACATTGGACTGTTTTTAAATTTGTGTGCTGAATTGTGTTCTGTATGTCTTAATGTTGGGCTGTTTTTAGTCTTGTGTGCTGAACACGTGTAGCTGTTATGCTTGTTTGTTAAGGTTTTAATTAGCAGTATGTTGTATCTTATATCTTCCTGCTGCTCAGCTTGATTGCATGTGATGTGGAATGTTGGATGAATGGAATGTTAGTGTGTTGTGAATGTCAGTTGGGTGAGGGCTGAGCAGCAGGACAGCTGCTCCTGATGGGGTTAACATTGTATCTTATTATCTATCATCTTAATTTAATAAAGTAACTTGCTTAATCAACAAGGAAATTCCAGCTCCTTTTTGAATACATCATTTGGCGACGAGGATGGGATGTCTTTTGCCTCGCACGTCAGGGTTGCGATTGGGATGTCTGTTGCCTCGCACGTCAGGGTTGCGATGGGGTTGTTTGTTGTCTCGCACGTCAGGGTTGCGATTGGGATGTCTGTTTCCTCGCACGTCAGGGTTGCGATGTGGATGTCTGTTGCCTCGCACGTCAGGGTTGCGATGGGGATGTTTGTTGTCTCGCACGTCAGGGTTGCGATTGAGATGTCTGTTACCTCACACGTCAGGGTTGTGATGGGGATGTTTGTTGTCTCGCATGTCAGGGTTGCGTTTGGGTTGTCTGTTATGAATCAGTTATGTGAGTGCTTGTTCTTGGTCTGAGGTGTGCATGTTATTTTCTGATGCTTATATAAGGTGTTATGGTTTGTTTCTGTGTGTCTTTCTTGTTGTACTGGTCTGGCCAACTAGTATGATTTGTGGCATATGGATGTAGGATGTTGGTTTGTTGTTTATTTCAGGAAGTAATGTTATGCATGTGATGTTTGTTCAGACTGCTGTGTGAGTGTGTCTGTATGGAAGGGGAAAGGATGTGTCTTCTTGCGTCAGTTTGATAATTGTGTCATTGGTTGTGAAGTGAAGCATGCGGGTACCTTTCGTTTTTATGATTATATTGCACATTTTATCTTACTTGTGCTGTGTTTAAATTTTATTGAATCTACTGACTAATTGTTCTTGACATGTTGTGAATGTCCTATTTGATTCTTTTAATTTCCCAACGAAGGGAGATATGTTGTATCTTATATCTTCCTGCTGCTCAGCATGATTGCATGTGATGTGGAATGTTGGATAAATGGAATGTTAGTGTGTTGTGAATGTCAGTTGGGTGAGGGCTGAGCAGCAGGACAGCTGCTCCTGTTGGGGTTAACATTCTATCTTATTATCTATCATCTTAATTTAATAAAGTAACTTGCTTAATCAACAAGGAAGTTCCAGCTCCTTTTTGAATACACCTCAGTACAATAAAATAGGCTGAGATTCAGATGTCATGAATCAAGCAAAGAGTGAGTGAACTCAGATGTCTGTCCCAAACCTCCAACTTAGTATAAGACAAGAGCCCCTGGAAAGTGTTCCTAGATCTGTGCCTGTAGGGAATAAATAGTTTTGGAGGAGACAAGAGGCACAAGACATCAGTCTTTGAATACACATAAGGTTTAAGAGGCACATTTTCCCCGCAATGAAGGAAGTTTCAGCAGGAGTGAGTGGATGAACCAGCAAAGGCAACAATTGTTATAAAACAGATATATACAGCAAGCTATATCAACTCCCAAAGGTAAAATGAATGCAATTCTATTAATCTCTGAAGATGTACCTGCATTGATAAGCCCCAGGGCAAACAGCACAGGACACACACATGAAAAAAGTGGACACAGCCTTCTGAAGAGCAAATACAGATTAAAGCAATAACCCTCATTTGGGGGAGCAGTAAAGAACTCTGTTGTGAGGGTAACTGAGAAGGGAAAAACAAAACAAACATGGAAAACGCCAAAGGCTGAGGGCCAACTATTGAAAGCGTGAACCTTACAATGCAATGATTCTCAGCAATGCGACTTTCTTCTTAATCTGCTTATTTGGCCAGGAAGGACTCGCCTGACTTGTGACTTGTATGAGTGCCCAGTCCCCCCCTTCCAGTGTGCATCATTTGCACTCTCCACTGGACTCTAAGGTAACTGACTCTATACATTCACCTGTCTTGATTTGATTTTACTTGAGCAGAGTGCAAACCATTCGGGAGATTCTTGACAGCAGGTAGAACCTCAAAGGGACCTGTACCACTGTGCATGTTGCACTAAAGCTAGAAATGCACCTGCAGAAAACTGTAGGAAAAAACTCATTTTTGAGTGGTTCACTCATTTGTTTGACTGGGTAGTGCCCATAGTTGGTCCTCCATGGAATGAGAAATTAAAAAACCACGGGCCGATTCACAGAACTAAACTGAGATCAAATCCTAAACGTACTACTTTTGGTATTCACAGAAGGCATTTAGTAGTAGTAAAGTTAGGACTCCTAACTTTACTACTACTAAATGCCTTTTGTGAACACCGAAAGTCGTAAAGTTAGGATTTTGTCTCAGTTTAGTAGTAGTAAAGTTAGGAGTCCTAACTTTACTACTACTAAATCCCCTCTGTGAATACCAAAAGTAGGACGAGACCTAAAAACCACTTATCTTGTGATTGCCGCATCGCCGAGTCGGTAATGCGGTGAGTGCAAGGCACGTGGTTTTATTTTTTAATGTTATTTTCCCTCATCATCGTCTGCCAACACCTCCCTCAAGCCCCCCCATCCCACAGCGCCTACCCGCACCGGCCGCTCCCGTAAAAACTGTTTCTCACTGCCTGTTTTGTACCCCTCAACATGGCAAAAACAAATAAACGGTCATGTGTTAGGGGTAGAGCATGAACGTCCACTCTGAAATTATGCAAATACCAGTCAAATGCACTGTGTGAAATGCTGAAAAGCCTTAGAACACCCACATGTTGGATTAAACAGATAGCAAGTCCTTTGAAACTACTGGTAAAGCTACAGCAGTAACATGTCAAGCTGTACTCTTTAACAAATCTACTCTTACATCTGACATTAAATAAACCAACTAGTAAGATGCCTTGAAGCCAACAAGGCCTAATTGGTTCATGCCAGTGTTTAACCTCTTTAGTGCCAAGGATATTCCTGTAGTGTTGAATACTTTTTGATGTTTATGGCAGTCCATGCTTAATTACTCCTTCACTGTTTTTACCACAAACGTTATCCAGGCCAAATTTGCATCCTTTTTTGCACATGTTAGGGATTTCCAAGATACCCATTGCTCTGGGATTCCCCATTAGGCAACCAAGAATATAGCCAAACTATAGCAACATTGTGTGGCTTTTTTTAGAAAAGTCTGAAAAACAGCTGTACAAGGAAGTGTATTAAATAGCATCTGAAAAACGTTTGCTGTGCTAAGATCACACTCTCCCCGCTTCAGAAACAGAGTTGTAAACAAAATCATTCTTTTTACCATCTTTTTTGTTTTTTGCTATGTGGTAGTCAATTTACCTATTTTTGTCATTTCTAAGTACATGCAATTTGTGATGAAAAGCGATGTAAAACCGGTAGTTGAACCCAGAAAGTAATACTTTTCTAAGTAGATACAATTTGGAATTCAGAAAGGTGTCATTTGAAAAGATCGCTCAATGGTTGCAACATTGTTGCAATATAAAACATAAAAAATGAATAAAAGAGGAAAAACTAGAATTAAGTAACGTTTTCATCTGGAATTTTGTGCCCCTGTGGCTGATTTAAAAAGTAAAAAGTAATATACCATAACGTCTATCAGACTCTTTTGATCATAGGGATAAATACTGTTTGTTTGTTGTCCAAAAACCCACGCAATACCGGAGCAAGCAACTGAGCAGCAGCTTATAATGATTTTTTGCCAATTCATATGGAAAATGGTTATGAAGAAATCCTAGTCAGTTTTGAAATGTGCCCAGTATAATGATTTCACGAACAGTGTTTATTTGTACACCTCTACTTTTGAAGTTATCCATACCTTCATGTGTTTTCATAAGGCTTTTTTGAAAATGTGATCTTTCTTGCAAACTGGCTTACATTTGAGAGCTAAAAAATTGAGAGAAATTAAATTCATAACAAATATTCTACTATTATGTGTGCCCACTCTGTGATAAAAATAGTTCCTCACTTGTGTGGCTGAGCATACCGACCGTGACAGGAAAAGCCCTAAAATGAAACAAGGAAACAGCAAGATTTCACCTTGCAAATTGACATATTCTGGTGATGTGGTTAGCTGTGATATTTGGAAAGGGCTCAACTACCATCCAAGGAAACCTACCAAACTCAGATATATCTAAAATCTAGACACCCAGGGGATTCCAGGTGAAGTGATTTGCATTGATCCCCTTATGTTTTCTTACCTAGAATGCCCTAAAAATGAAAAATTCTGGCTATAATCCCAGATTTTCCAAACATTTGTGTCAAAATGTTCCCTGATTTATGGAGATCAACAGTTTCCTAGCACCCACACTTTTTCTGATAACAACTGTATCAATTTTTTGTGGCTGGGCTGATCACTCGTGACAGGAACCAGTCAAAACCTGGACTTTGTGACATCACTGTGGTGTCAAAGAGGTCTTCATGTGGTATAGTTTTAGTCTGTTACAATAATTGTGCATTAGTTCCACCCTCAGTGCATTAGTTCCACCCTCAGTCAATGTTTCAATCAGAAGTGTGAGACTACCGAGTCGTAAGAATTTGGCCATTGGCTAGATGTACTTAAGTGTTCTGTCATATAAATAAGGGAAAATAGCCTTTTTCCACATATATTCTGAAGATCACAGGGAATTCTAGGTAAAAGAGCATGCTGGGATTCACACATGCCCCACCATCCGAAATTCACCTTGGTCTCTAGGTTTCAGAAACGAACAGCATTCATTGGGTTCCCTGGTTGATTGCTGACTTCAGAACCCAAAGTAAGCAGTGGCAAAAGTTTCTGAACCAATTTACATCAACCTTGGCATGAAAGCAGAACTTTACGCTGAAAGTGGGCTTTTTTGGTTAGGTATAAATCTTATAGTGTCATAGTAGTTCAATGAGTTGACACTTTTGAAATCTCTGCTGTTTTAACTTGAGCATTAAACTTGCCAGTCCTTTTGATATTTAAAAAAAGTTTTTGCAAACTTTGATGGCTGGACTAGGGATTAAATGTTTTTTCCATGATGGTCATACGCAAAGATTACTGACCCCAGGGTAGTGATTAGGATTATGCAGATGCATACCAACACAAGTCACTCCCGAAAGTATAGAAAAGAGTCCGCCTCTACAACGTCAGACCCGACTTGATAGCTCGCCAGCACCCATATTAGGTGCTATTTTACATGCTGGATTCGACTGCCATTTTTGTGTCTGACTTCTGACTCACTTCCGACTCATCAATTTTAGTAAGTTTCCCTTACTCATCATATTGCTCTTTAATTTTAATTTTATGTGTTGTGGTTTTCCCTGTTATTTTAACTACAATTCTGTTACCAGTAGATACCCTTAGCAGGTGAACCTGCTGTGGGCAACAAGGAGATGCTGGCCCCTGTTTTAACATTTTATTTTCCCTTCAGGTTCTAAATGTTGTTCGGGCACTTGTGCATCATGTCATCAAGCCCTACCCTGAACAAGTCCCCCTGGTTGCGGCACTTCAGAAGCATGGCTGCAGCCCGTCCACGTTGCCTTAATTAAATTAGTGTACCATCTTGAAAGGAACTTTTCCTTACTCATCATATTGTTCTTTAATTTAAAATGTATGTGTTCTGGTTTCCCCTTTTGTTCTAACTATGATTGCATTACCAGTAGTTACCCATAGCATGGGGGCCTGCTGTGGGCAACTAGGGGTTGCTGGACCCCCGTTTTAAAATGTTATTTCCCCTTCATGTTCTAGTAGCTGCTCGGGTGCCTCAACGCCGTGTCATCACGCCCCCACCTTGACACTCCTCTCTGGTTGCAACACTTCAAAAGCATGGCCGCAGCACATCTGCGCCAAAGGCAAGCCTGTCTACACCCATCCGCGGCCAGGTCGCAACCAGCAACTTCTTCTCATTTTAAGACAGACCCTATCCTCAGGAAGATATACTCAAAAGAGGACCTGCTATTGATCCAGCCTGTTGGTAAGTCTCAAACCTGTATCACCCTCTACCCCAGGACGGATGTAAACAATATAGTATGTCCCTCCTGCCTATTTTCTCCCAATCTCCTAAAATATGAGAACCACTCTTAAAATTAAACTCTAATAAACAGCTACAAGCCATCCCCTTCAGGTGTATCCTCATTAACACAAGGTCATTAATCAAAAACTATGATGAATTTAAAGACCTCATTGACCAATACAATATTGACCTAGCGTTTGTAACATAAACATGGTCAAATGCTTCTGCAGGACCTGACATAGCCATAGCCACTTCGCCTGGCTATAAAATTCATGGACATGATCGCATTAATCACAGAGGTGGGGGAATTTCACTTCCTCACAACTCTGAATGCAAAGTGCTTGCTTTCAAGATAAAGCTAGACGGTAAAGATACTTTTCATGAAAGTCGTCTGTATCCTCCACCAAACACTAAATCCCACTTTATGGATCATATAGATTCTTGCCTGGAAACAAGATTCAATACTACGAACATCAATATCCTTGGTGATTTTAATTATCATCTGGAATACTCAATCGAAACGGATGTTAGCCAATTATTTGATATCATGACTACTTTTGGTCTAAGACAAATAGTCAATGTCCCCTCTCACTAAGCAAAGTACACCCTCAATGGGATTTTCATGGACCAGCCTCTCCTTCAATTTCATCAGGCCCTACCTCTTGTTTGGTCTGATGACTATGCCATACTATTTGACTTCCTTCCCACCTGCTTGACACCTCCTTCTGCCCCCCCCCCCCCCCCAGCAACTGTAACTATGCGCCCATGGCATAAAGTAGATTTGGCCAATCTTGTTAATATTCTATCTGCCTCTAAATCCACTTTAGCAGAGGATCCCAATAAGATGGCAGCAAACTACCATTCCTGGTTAGCAAATGCCATTGATACTCTGGCCCCTGCTACAGTCTCCACCATCCACTGAAAAACTACAGCCTAACCCCGGTACTCGCCCAGATGCAATTTAGAGCAGAAGTGGAGACAATTACAATGCCAATGATAAAGTAACATATAAGAAAGCTCTTCAAATCTATAAAACTATGGTCTTTGAAAAAAAAAGTATTTTACGCAAAAATAGAGACTGTAAAAAACTCCATAAAAGAACTATTTAATACAGCCAAATTCCAGTCTAACTCTGCCCAGGGAAAGATTATCAATGCCAGTAAACACTTTTGCAATGTTGTGTCCACAACCGTCCAATCTAAAGTGTTAAGTGTTTTCTCCACCTTTTTTTCTGACTCCTCAGACCCTTCTAGCAGCAACAGTCTCCACTCTGTAGTTGACATTCAATGCTCATTTTCTATCTCAGAAGCAAGTTAAGAACATATTTTTCAGTGCTAAATCAGGTTACTCTGACAATCCCTGCCCCCCCTAAAACTTTTAACCTTGCAACTGATGTTATTTAGGCCTATCTCACACTAATTTCTAATAAAATAATGTGTCCAGGCATCATTCCTAAAGCCTAGAAGAAAGCTCTTTCCCATAATATAAAAGGCTACTCTTCCAGCCTCTGATCTCACTAATTATCGCCCTATATTCCTTGACCCTGCAGCTAGAATTCTAGCTAAAGCTCTCAGTCAGCGGGGGGGCGCTAGAGGGCGCACTTGCGGAATGGCTGCCTAGTGCTGCAGCTCCCGCTCCTTGGACATTGATCCTGCATCGATCTGCTGCCACGGGGATCGTGTGATCTCCAGAAGTCCGGTCCCCACATCACGAGAGTGTTCCCTACACTCGATCGAAATCTGAAGCGGCTGGGAGACTCAGAGCCGGAGATACGGGCTCCCAAAGATTGCCCGACGTCAGCCCTGGAGCGTACTGGGGAGAGACCCCGGCCACCGCAGCTACGCGACCTCGGGGACCACCACGAGGTCACCAGGCCGCGCGGACATCTTGCCTGCACTGCTACTCTGAGCCGAATCCCGGTGTATGCTGAAAGGGAAAGCGGCGCTTCTCGCCCTGCACCCGCCTTCACCCAGAACGCGGCGCTACCAGTGTGCTACGAGACCTGCTATTGACGTGGCGCTTGGTGCCCGGCCGGCGGCCTGAGCCTGTCCCCGGTGCTGAGACGGACCCGGGGCTCGGTGAGTTGCCTGCCGTTCCCACGGAGCGAAGCCCCCGCGCTGCGGACAGCGCTCCATGCTCACGGATCACCACGGATCCTTCCACCACGAGCGGAGCAGACACCAGCGGAGGGGACACCTGCGATCAGGGGGCCTGAGTGCTCTTCCCCCAAAGGACTACCCAGTGCACTACGTTACGCGCTGCAACGGCCGGTGAAGGAGACTTAGCCCAGAGGTTTGGCGCAAATACTGGCGCTTCTCGCCCTGCACCCGCCTTCACCCTGAAAGCGGCGCTACCAGTGTGCTACGCGACCTGCTCTCGACGTGGTGCTGGGTGCCCGGCCGGCGGCCGAGCCTGTCCCCGGAGCCGAAACGGACCCGGAGCCCTGTGTGTTACCTACCAATCCCACGGAGCGCAGCTCCCGCGCTGTGGATAGCGCTCCTTGCTCGCGGATCACCACGGATCCTTCAGCCACGAGCGGAAGGGACAACAGCGGAGGGGACAACAGCGATCGGGGGGCCTGAGTGCCCTTCCCCCAAAGGACTACCCAGTGCACTGCATTACGCGCTTCAACGGCTAGTGAAGGGGACCTGGCCCGAGGATTTGGTGCAAAACCTGGCGCCTCGGCGCCCACGCTATCTGACTGGGGCTGCTGCTGAGAGAGCGGCGTACATATGCTGCCATAGACCAGCGACCGGACACGTGGCGCTGCCTGTGTCACTACGCGTGATCCGACCTGCTACTGGGCCCCAACCTTTGCATCGCCCCCGATACACAGCTGGTTGCTGACCGCCCGCTTGGCCGCTGCTATCCTTGCTAACCTGATTGAACCCCCACTAGATTGGAGATACCACCATGGGGCGCCCTGACGCTCGCCAACCCAAGCTGAGCTTTGACAGTACTCGTAAGGGCCACACATCGACGCAGACACGCCAGAATCCCGGTGAGCCACCCCAGCAGAATGCCCAGCCAGATGCCCCTGCTGCGGACATCGCCAGCCTTCTACAGGAAATGCGGCAGGGCTTCGCCACCGTGGTAGAGAAAGTGGATGGAGTCACGGCTCGACTGGACGCCTTGGTCCACAAAGTGGATTGCCACGAGGAGCGCCTAACGACTGCGGAGCAAAGGATTTCCGACAACACCGACGCCGCCGCGACCCACGCAACACAGTTAGCGAGAATGGATAACCTCCTTCGTGTCATTGCGGCCAAGAATGAGGACTTGGAAGCGCGAAGCCGCCGCAATAACATTCGCATTACCAATGTGCCGGAATCCACTGCCACAGGCAGGATGGAACTCTATGTGGAGAAATTGCTCAAGGGCTCAATCGGGGAGGACGCCTTCTCCACACAATTCATAGTGGAGAGGGCTCACCGATCACTGGCACCTGTGCCCCAGCCTGGCCTACCACCGCGACCCATAATCGCTCGACTACTGAATTACCGAGATCGCGACACGGCCCTTCGAGCGGCCCGGACACAGAGATCGCTAAGGTATGAAGGCATCACCTTTTCCATTTATCCTGACTTTACGCCAATGGTTCAGGATGAGAGGCGCAAATTCCTTCCAATTAAAAAGAAACTGCGTGAAGCCCAGATAGACTATGCACTCTTGTATCCGGCAAAGCTGAGGGTTACTCATCAGGGCACACAACGCTTCTTCACGAACCCGCAGAAGGCTGAAGATTACTTCAAATCCATCCGGAGGGCGCGCAGGGGAGAACGGGCGCCTGAGGACGACCTGGAGAACGATGCCCTACCACCTGAACGCCAGGAGGATTAGCTACCTTCACGACCTTCGACACTTAGCAAGCATATAATCGGCTACTGGTTGGTGTTCACTCAACGATTGGCGGACAGACAGCATCATATGGATCGGACTTAATGGACTTCGCACCCCCTGTGGTAACGTATACCAAGGACCGCTCTCTTGGCCCTAGCCTCCACCGAGGGCGGTATAGACTGGAGCTATGGGCCGGATTGTGGCAGCGCGCACCTTTAGATGTTCCCTAATAGGGTGTTCCCCACTGAACAATTGTTTGTTTGGCTTTTTGCCACACTGAAGTTGGGGGGGAGGGATGTGAAGGGGGGGTGTTCTAGGGGATTTCATGGCTACTGGCATATTTGGGATGCTGGGGTGGGCGGGGGGGGTTCGGACGTTAAGAGGTTACTATTACATAGAAGGTGTTTGCTTGTGCTGATGTGGTGTAGGGCTTGGGGCTCCTGTGGCGGCTGCAATTCCATGCTTTGGTCCGCTTGGGTACCTTCTTCTTTACTGTCAATACGCTTATGGCTGCGGTGAACTTGCCTGTGCAATTAACATGTCTTTCATGGAATGTTCGGGGGTTGAACGATGCTCGGAAATGCAGGAATGTTATCGCATACTTGAAAAGGCACCATGTGCAAATAGCAATGCTGCAGGAGACACACTTGCCTGCGCGCAGGGACGCCCCGTTTGGTCAGAAATGGGCGGGTACCCGTGTTTTCTCCTCCTACTCGTCTTATGCTAGAGGAGTGGCGATACTGGTTGCTCGAGGTGTACCTTTCTTTCATATGGGGGAATTGGCGGACAGGGAGGGGAGATATGTACTGTTGTGGGGAAGACTGGGGCATGACATTTATTTATTTGTCTCAATGTACGCACCGAATGTTGACTCACCTGGTTTTTTTTCCACATTGTGGGGCGAAATTGTATCCATCGGGGCACGACACGTCATTTGGGGAGGTGATTTTAATCTGGCCTTGGTACCTTCCCTGGATAGGGCGGATGGTGTTATTTCTTACAAGCCCCGAGCTAGGGAGGTTTTGGAGGGGGTGATAGAGGAGGGTGGACTAATTGACGCTTGGCGACAGCTACATCCCCACGGGCGGGAAGGCACGCACTTTACACATCACACCGGGACCTGGGCGCGCCTGGATTACTTTTTGGTGGACCGAGGCGTCACTGGGGAGCTATTAGGGGCCGATCACTTGCCTCGGACCTTTTCTGATCACAGCCCTGTTCAACTACGGTTCCGAACCCCTGGGTGGGATAGTCCAAGACCACACTGGAGGCTCAGCCACGATACGCTCCTCGATGAGCTCTTTCGCACGGAGTTGGGCGAGGAGATCAGGGACTTTTTTCCTAGAAACAAGGGCTCCGTAGACTCAGTGGAACACATATGGGAGGCTTTCAAGGTCACTATTCGGGGATTCTGCATCTCTAAGAGCCATGGGGTCCTGCGGGATATTCTACGTACCATCACCACTTTGGAAAAAGAGTTGCATGCACTAGAGCTCCAAATGGTGGCGAGCGATGACCCACTTCTGCGGGTGACCTTTAGGGACACACTATCCAAGTTTGAGGAGGAAGCTGCAAGAGAGGCGAGGTATCGAGGCAAACACTGGGTGGCCCGGAAATACTGCGAGGGGGATAGGCCTGGTAAAGTGCTTGCCTCACTCACGCGCGCGCCAAGTGAACACACCACGATATTAGAACTCATTGATGTGGATGGTATTGTAACTAGAGACTCAGATGAGATACTGACTGCATTTACGGCGCACTACTCGGCACTATATACCTCAAAGGCAGAAACTGATGCTCCATACGCTGAATATATGAACGACGTGGCGCTATGCTGGCTTAGCGACGGAGACAGGGAGTTCCTAGCGGCTCCTTTTGAACTCGAGGAAGTCCGCGAGGCCATTATGTCCCTACAGAATGGGAAGGCCCCAGGGCTTGATGGCATCCCAGCCGAATTTTACAAAACTTATATTGATGTTATGGCACCAGTGCTTAACGAAGTATTCACTGAGTCGTTAGCTGATGGTAGACTACCTCGATCTATGCGTGAAGTGGTTATCACCTCCCTTCTGAAACCTGGTAAGGCCCCTACTTCCTGTGACTCTTACCGGCCACTCTCCCTTCTCAATTGTGATGTGAAGATCCTTGCTAAGGTTCTCGCCACGAGACTGTCACTCCTGATGACTAGAATCGTCCTGCCCGACCAATCTGGCTTCGTAGCAGGCAGGTCCACCTCCCACAATCTGCGCACCCTGTTTTCTCTACTACGCTCTGTCCATCCTGATGTCCCAGTGGCGGCTGTGTTCCTCGACGCCACCAAGGCGTTCGACTCCGTCGAGTGGCCCTACCTTTTTTCGGTTCTGGGACGCATGGGGTTCCCTAAACTGTTCTTGGCTTGGGTGCGCCTCCTGTACACGGATCCCACGGCGAAGGTACTGATCAACGGGAAGCAATCGCCGCCCATCGGCATTACTAGAGGCACTCGTCAGGGATGCCCGCTCTCACCCCTGCTGTTTGCAATCGCGGTCGAACCACTAGCGTGCCGCCTCCGCCAATTACACCGAGAGGGAGCGTTTCAATGCCTGCAGCGGCAAATTGATGTATCGCTTTATGCGGATGACATCACGCTGTATGTCAAATCCCCGGAACTGCACCTTAACCCCCTGCTCCGTGAATTCGTCCTGTTCGGGGGACTGTCTGGCGTTCATATTAATTGGGCCAAGTCACAATTTTTTCCCCTAACAGATGCGGTGACTGACTTCCAATTGGATTATCCATTAGAATGGTGCAAAGACGATCTTCGTTATTTGGGGATCCGCATCGCACGGGACAAGGGTGAGACGCTTCGCTCCAATTATGGCGTGGCTATCACCAAACTGACCGCTACTGTCGACAGGTGGATCACGATGCCACTCTCCATGGCTGGCAGAGCCTCCCTTATTAAAATGGTGATCTTGCCCCGTTTTTTGTATTTTTTCCTAAACATCCCATATTATCCAGGGGCTTTCTTCTTTAGGACACTTCGCGCCGAACTACGCAGACTTTTCTGGGGTGGCAAATCTCCCCGGCTAAAGTGGTCCACGCTGACCCTTCCCTACGACCAGGGTGGCTTCGACATCCCAGATTTTGAGGCATACTACCTGTGCGCACAAGCGCATTTTGCTTATCATTGGATGGCTCCTACCCCCTTCATGCCTCACGTAGCAGTGGAGGATTGGATAGTACACCCACTTCCATTGAACGGTCTGATGCATTGTCCCGAGTCTTCCATCCCTACGGCAGACACCTCGGTCTCTTGCACCCTAGACGCGTGGCGACGCATCGCCCAGCGACTCCTCTGCGCGATGCCTTACTCTCCTAAGCTCCCTCTGACCTACCACCCAAACCTTACCCTGCTGTCGGAAATTGGGTTTCGCCAGCTCTGCGCCAAACTGCGTATCTCCACTTGGGGGGACCTGTTCCACAACGGAACGTTCAAGACAGCGGATCTTTTTTTCCAATCGCACGCCCACTCGCCCCTCGAGTTGTTTTACTATATTCGGTTGCGTGCGGGGATGCAAGACATCCTTCCGGATTACCCTACCGAACCTGTGCCTCTGCCTCCTCTGCACCATCTACTGGAATCTCCAGATGGGGCCCATCTAGTCTCCAGGCTCTACCGCCAATGTCGTGGAGCTGCCCCCCTATCGGTCTCCACTGCCAGATTGCGCTGGTCGGCGGAACTGGATACAGAGGTATCGGACGATCAATGGCACTATTGCTGTGCATTGACTTCTCGCATCACTGCCAGTTGCAGATTGAAAATAATACATTATAAGTACTTGCAGAGGGTCTACTACACTCCGGCCCGAAAACACAGATTCGGGCTAGCCGACAATGACCGCTGTGAGCGCTGCCGCGCAGAACACGCTGACTTTCTCCACTTAGCATGGTCCTGCCCCCAGATTGCAGACTACTGGCAACGGGTCATCGAGGCCGTTGTGCAGATGGTGGATGAGGAGATCCCCGCAGACCCCTTGGTAGCCATCCTTGGATACACGAAACATATATCCAGGGGAAGCAGGAAATTCGTCGATATGGCATTCCTCCTGGCCAAGCGACGTGTCGCCTGCCGCTGGGGCAGAGGCAGAGCGCCTAAGTTCAAGGATTGGCTCACTGATTTAACATATTGCCAGGATCAACATAACACTTTTTCGGAATTACTGCCTCTCACAAGCAGGCCTAGGAATATCTGGGACCCACTGGTACACTACCTGCTCAGGCGCTCGGATGATGACATTGCGCCAGGCGATGGGCTCACTGCCTCCCAACCTCATTGAGACTATTGGTTACCTTATTGCCATCTGACGCTACATGACACACACTGCTTTCCTCCACCTATGGGATCTCTATGCCCCTGCAGTCTTCTAGTGGAAGATGGGGTACTCGCCTTTACGGCACAGTCCCCCTCGCCTCCCCCCCTCCTATGACCGACGTCCTCTCCCGACACGCCGTCGGACGCCCCCCCCCTCCACCGGAGGGAGCTGTCCTGCATACCACTGACAACTCTGCACCCTGGCCCCATGGACTACCACTACCCTTGGCCCTTACATTCTGGATGTTCACTGCCCCACGCACTGGCAGCTAGCGGCGCCACCACACTGCACCACTTTCATGCATCTTCATCGCATTGTCATACACCACTACTCGCGCGTAACCTCGTTAAAGAGTTGGGGTTTTCTTTATTTATTTCTCTTTGTTCTTTTTCTTGTTTTACACGTTACAAAAAATTCGGAGCGAGATTCTCATTTTGCTCCAACAAAACCTGTTCGGCTGCAGCACATCCTCCCTTGGCCTGCCCCGCGGGTCGGCGCTGTACATAGCATTCCCATAGTAACATGCCGCCGGGCCCCAGGGATGCCGGCTGTAAGGCTGTGTATTGTTGCTCCATTATCGCTGCCGGCCTCCGGGTTGTAGGCACCTCAAGCTGTGTATCCTACTGTGCTCTTATCAATAAAGCAGTGTTGAACACCAAAAAAAAAAAAAAAAAAAAAAAAAAAAAAAAGCTCTCAGTCAGCAATTATATTTTTTTATTAAGGAGAACGGCTTGTTAAGTTCTTCATAATTTGGCTTTCGGAGCCAACATAGCACTGAAACTGCTGCAGAGAGCATAAGATCGCTCATTGACAAGGGAGACAATGCTGCCTTTATACTTTTGCATCTTTTAGCGGCATTTGATACTGTTCATCATCACATTTTGGTGAACCGTTTATACGAGCTAGGTATCAGAGACACTACCCCCTCTCTTTTGACATCCTTCTTTGCGGATAAATAACAACATTTGACTTTAGACAACATTGCTTCCATGACATGGAACCTTCTCTGTGGCATTCCTCAGGGGGCTTCATTAAGCTTGACTCTGTTTAATTTGTACAACAGTCCCTTGGCCAAGCTTATTAAAACCTTTGGGTTCTCTGCTGTGACCTTTTCGAACAACACACAAAATGTGGTGTCTGTCACAGGCAACCCTGGCCACACAGCCTCCCAATTCCGACTCTGCAGGGAGAACACTGGATCTTGGCTGGTTGAGAACTGCCTAAAACTTAACTCAGGTAAGACAGAAATTTTACTCTATGGTAAAAATACCAATTTCTGGTCTCCAAATTGGTGGCTGCTAGATATAGGCCCAGTTCCATCCCCAGTGGAAAGGGTTAGAAATCTGGGTGTCATTTTTGAGAAAAGACTTTCCTTTGAAAATCAGATTAACCATATTTCTTCCTCGGGTTTCTACCTTTTGAAGAGCTTGTGGAAAATTCCCCCTTACGTTCCCACAAATCTTCAAAAATCTGTTATGTCAGCATTAATTCTGTCCAAAACGACTGTAATGGTCTGTACATTGGCTTGCAACAAAAAATGTTCATCAAACTACAAACTTTACAAAATGCAGAAGCACACCTCATCTTTGATCTTCCCAAATCACACTCGGCATCCACAGCATTGGGCCAACTTTATTTGGCTGCCTATGAAAAAGAGGATTGCGTTTAAGGATCTATGTATTGCTCTCAAGGCATCACACAACACTGGGCCTGCATCCCTTAGTTAGCAATTTCACTGGTACATCCCTCCCAGACTTTTTATGTGCACTCGTTCATGAAAAACATTGTGGTGCCCAAATTCAGATTGCCCCCCTGGGGTGGAAAAAGCTTTGTGGTTTGCACTGCAAAATTGTGGAATTCTCTTCCCTTTGATATGAAACTTTCGCATAACCTTCTGCATTTCAGGAAATCATTAAAAACATGGCTCTTCAACTAATAGTTGGGCCTTGGTTCTCTCAGTTACTCACCCTTTCTCAGGATAGCACCAAAACTCCTTTGGGTATTTGAGGGACACATAAAATTTAATAAGATAGCATAAAATTACATATGCAGTGGAATAAAAAGGCAAGCAAGACCAAATACTAAAATAAGTGTCTGGCTTTGCTTGGAAGTCAGGAGGTAGGGATCAACCTCTGTTTAGATATGCCATGGTCTTGAAAAGTAATCTGCACACTACATATATATTGAGGGTCACAATTCCATAAAGGAAGCAAAGTTCTCCCTCACTAAAAATGACCCACTTACTTTTGACCTGAAACCACTTTCTCCTAAAAAGAGGCCATTCTCACAGAACTCAACTTTTTTTGTAATGAATCGCCATTTTCACCATGATCCCGGCACACAGAGCAACAACAACTTCCTGCATAGTCTAAAGATTTCCGTGTGCCACTTTACCTTTTAAAGGGCGTTCTGAGCTTCTCATTGGTTGAGAGTCCAGGTATCCTTGCATTGTATCAAGACTTTTTCCTTCTCAATATGAAACACATCAACCATTTTTGAGAAACAGGAGACTTGACAAGGTGCTACTGAAATCACTGCTCCATTTGACTACAATATGGCACAATCTGGTGAGGACAATTTCCAGGACCACCCTTTACTACTGCACCAGGAGAAGGGGGAAGGTTTCTAGAGTATCTGCAAGACTACAGGCACAGAGAAGCAGTTAGATATAGGGGAGTTTTATAGCCATCCAGCCACGGAGAATAAAATCAATGCAGGGTATGTGACTTGCCAATTGTGTGACCAGAAGCCCAGCTAGATCTAAGAGGCTGTTATATTTCATATCGGTACCCTGATATAGGTCCAGAGAACATCATACACTTTCCCTAAATCATCTCCCTGTCATTTCATATGAACGAGCCTTATTAGGACATAACTCCAAATAAGGACATAATGCCTTATAGGGACATAATGCCTTATAAGGACTGCAGCCTTTTATGGACTAAACCTTTCACCTAGTTCCATGCAGAGGGTGGGTTTTTCCCAATCGATATTGCTAACACGTCATCCTTAGCACATATGAATAATGTCGCACAAGTTTTAATCCCCAACGTCCTCCTCATACTGAACAATGGGTAATACACGCACAAAGACTGTATAAATACAGCACCTCTTGCTATTAGTAGTAAGGAGGGAACCAAGACTTCAAGGCCGACACACTGACCAGAGTCGCTTCGGCTCTGACATGCAATCGCTCCAGCTGACAGTGGTCTGCTTATCCCTTGCGGGGTGTCCAACTCAAGTCCAGGACAAAGTCCCACACTCTCACTATTCAGGTATGGGGGTTCGACTAAATCCTAGCGGGATTCTTGGCTCTTAGACTCTTAGGGGTCCATTAGGATGTAGGGCCGATCGCCACCACCCGTATGGCGGTGGCGATCCGCTCTACATCCTACCCCGCCCACCACCCATTTCCGCCACCATATATAGCCCCTTCTCCGCCCGGTCGACTGGTCGACCGGCGGAAAACTGGCAGACGGGCTTTCCGTCCACCGGGGTCCCCCCGCCATACTAATATGGCGGGGGGACCCCGGCGGACGGAAAGACCGTCTGCCAGTTTTCCGCCGGTCGACCAGTCGACCAAGCGGAGAAGGGGCTATATATGGTGGCGGTGTCTGCTAGATAATGCCATCCATATTAGCATGGGAGCGGGAAGCAGCCTTCCTGTCGTGGTGTTGCAGCCACATAAAGGCATGCAGATTTTGCTGTTGGGCCCCGTTGCTGGCCCCCAGGGTATTGGGGGTTGGTGGTGCACATAGGGGTACCTATGGTACCCCCATGCATTGTCATGGACATGGTGGCAGGCACCTCACGGTGCCAGTCACCTTGTGCATGACAATGCACACAGTGCATTCCCAGCATTGTGGCGGGTGGTGCCATGAGCACCGACCACCACAATGCTGGGAATGGAGGATGCCACTACCACGGTGGTGGTGGCATCCTAATCGCCAGTGCAGGACCACTGCTCCATTGGCGGCCGGTCCCAGCACTGCTAGGGTGGCGGCGGACGGCCATCCTAATGGGCCCCTTAGACTCTTATGGGTAGGCTCTTTTCATACCTACTCATATGCTAGGTACATTTAGGTACATCTAGACAGGCATTAAGAGTAAGCACTTTATTTTATAAATGCATTTTATATTCATGTATGTGTTCTTGACTATTGCAAAATGGTAGAACAATACTATTCCTTTTTATTCACTGTACTGCTGGTTCTATATCTCTGCTACTGTGTCACAGTTGTGGAAGCACATTTGTTTTACATGAGAAGAACAACGGTACAATAAATTCTTATTGTAAACACACCTGACTGTTTCTTCTGTGTATCTCTCTGAGAGCAAAACAAGCAAGCACGAGTGACTGGGTGGAAAGTAGTATTTTGTTTACACAAATCTGAGGAATCTGGGTTTGCTGTGTTCTGAGGTTGCCAAAAACTAATCTCTCTGGTAATAGGAGATACTAGTGGCACTGAGAGCTAGCTAATGCAAAACATAGACTAACATATTCGGTGGGGTTGTACAAAGTCAGTCTACCACCAGACCCACAGTATATGTTATCCGTAACGGCGCAGGTCCTGCATGAAGGGTACAATAGGAACTACAGTACAAGGCCACAACTCTTTCCACAGAGCAACAAGTGGAGACATTTAAAACTCAAAGTATACAAGGGAGTATTCTGGTTGGCAGAAGGAGAAAGCAAGTGTTGTAGCACAAAGAGGCACAAATTGCCAAGTGTTCCTGGAAAGATGAGGTAGAAGCAGGAGGAAATAAATCCACAGCTGAGTGTATTCACATGGTAAACAGCCATTTGTACGCAACTTTTAGTTTGCATACCATTACAACGCAAGTGTAACAACGCATGTGCTGTTACAACACATAGCCATTACTACGCATGTTATTACTTCGCAGGTGCTGTTAAAACGCATGTATTGTAATGCGTGTATGGCTGCGACGGCAGTGGGGTGGAGGCCAGTGGAGACTGTATCATATATTCTATTCACACTCTACTGTATGCAGTGCTAGGACCACATATGGTATGGCGAGCAGAACACGAGGATTGGGAAGAAACAGATGGAAGAACATTATTGCAAGACCTTTCAATAAAAAAAATCTTATTGTTGCCACACCAGTTGTTAAAAAATGTAAAACCACAAAACCAAACAATCAGTCACCCAGCCAAAAACAAAAATAAATATTTTGAGAACCACCAACAAAAATCAAACAAAGAGATGATTTCTCTTAACTATTAGGGCCTACATAGCTGCAGGGTCTTGATGAAGGCAATGTCCTGCGACCAATCCCCACTTTGCATGGCCTTCAGTGATGTGCAGCAGGGTTCATCACCTATGGCGGGTTGTACACAGAGCCTGGCAGGCCATGAGCAGCAGGGGTTAACGAACTATGAGGCAGACTGGGCTCAGGGCCTAGCCATAGGCCAGGTCCTGCGGTCAGCCAGAGCTCTTCACTGTCTAAAGCAGTGCACAGCAGGTGCTGAGAGCCTGAAGCGTTTTCTTCCTTTGGCCTTGAACTGCAATTTTAGGCTGGCTGCCGCAGGTTGGGAAGAGTGATGCTGACTGGAAATATATTACTTAAATGAAGAGTATCATAAAATACCCTAGAATTTAATAAAAAACACTGATAAACTGAATTATGGATCAGGCTGAAAGTCATAAAGCCCCTATTATTTGCTAGTTATGGCTTGTGGTGCAAACCATAACTTGCAAAAACGTTTGTGCAATGTATGACATCACATATGATATCATTGGTGACAACAAGTGATATAATACGAGAGGCCTGTTTTACATATACAGATCTCAGTTATATAACTAATGTTTAAAGGAAGTTTGATTAAAACTGAAAAAAGCATGAAATTAAAAATGTAAGGTACACACTCATGGGACTATTCATAAAAGTAACTTACACTTGTAAGTAATTTACATGTGTAATTTACTCTTACACTTTTGAGTAATTTTACAATTTTTTCTCCTCACAAAATCCTAGTATTAAGTTACTCAAAAGTGAGACTTACTCGTCTCCACTCCCTGGAAGGGAGTGGAGTTAAATATACAAGTGTAAGTTACTACTGCCAATAAGAAATTGCAGTGAGTTACTATTGCCAATAAGAAATTGCACCACACAAGGCAAACCACTGATACTGCAACACACTCCCATAGAAAATAAATGCTCGAGGGACTTTAAGTAAAACCCTATAGGAAATAATATTAAAGTAAAATAAATTATTTAAAACAGTTTTCATGCGAAAAGAATCTAAAAATAAAACATATTTATTATTTAATTATGAAATATGTTAACAACCTTTTTTGAATTTCGAAATTATTGTAACAATAACTTTTATTTATTTTTTTAAATTACACCAGAAACATTTTTAAATTAATATATACATTAATTAAAGATTTAATTCAAATTAAATTCTTAGTGCTATAGTATTTTTTATTTTGAATATATGCATCAAATTATTTTACATTAATATTTAACATTAAAAAGTATTATTTGTTTTAGTTAAATAAACCCTCCAATTGTGTTGTGAGATTGTGGTGCTAGGACCCTTGAGGCTCTGGGCGGACTCAACAAGGAATTATGTAACTTGCTGGGAGATGTAAAGGTGTGGTTATTAATGGTTATGATGTAATAATAAGAGTGCAGTGCGTGATTGAATGCTGAGATATAAAAACGTACAATCCAGGGTTGCGTATGTGGCATATTCTTTTGCATGCTTCCGGGCTAGTCACGTCGCTACAATTGGCGACGAGTACGAGATCTGCGCCCCGAAGGAATAAGGCTGCTGTACCCGGCAGTTTGCAACATTACAGCAAACAGGTTGTGCGTGCCACATACAACAAGCAGTTCGACATCAGAGTGTTTGGAGTTGAAGCCGGGCTCCAGCCCATCTGCAGCCCTCAAAAAAGTTGAAGGCCCTTCAGAGGAACGCAATTAAAAAGCCTGCCAGAAAACGTCTGGTAAGGCCAAAAGAAGAGATATTGCATCACATCATAACACAGAGCCATCATCAATACATAGCAAAATGCTAAATGTAGTGATGACCAGGTACGAAACTGCAAATGTACTTATCAGCTAGGGCAGTGCTACATGACCTTGAATGAGGCATGATGACGAGGCCCGGTTGAGCTGCCGATGCATGCACAGAAGCAAGTGGCATCTAGTGCACCAAAAGGCCTACGGAATTGTGACATTTTTCAATGACTGCAGAACGGAGTGTGAAGTAGAGAGTTACGGCATTCCTAAAACCACCACCGCCATTCGACACAGCTAAGAAGCAGAATATTGGTACCAGGTGGACTGCATGAATCTAGACATTTGATGATTTCATAGAAGCACTGAAAGAAGCAGGCAATGAAAAAATAATTAAGTACTTAAAGAATAAAGAATGGTGTTAAAGAGGTGATAAGGAAAATATCACAAGCTGATGCAGTATCATACTGTCAAAACAAGGAAGCATTGGAAGCTAAGTTCAACCTGATCCCGAATGTTAACTTTGAAAGGTACATTTTCAATCAAGCGAGACAGCAAACTGGTGAAACGTTGGAAGAGTTTGTTAAAAGAATTGATTTACTTATCAAACACTGCATGTTTTGTGAATTTAATGATGAAGAGGCCATACATCTCCTAATTATTCATGGCTGTCTTTCAGACTCTTTCTGGAGACGCTGTTGAGAGAGCCGCTCAGTTTACAGAAAGCACTGATGGCTGCAAGAGCTGAAGAAAGAGCAGATTAACAAGTTTCTGATATGGAAGCTTGAACAGCAAAACATAAACCAGCATCGGTCATGAAAGGCAAGCACAAGTACAAGGTAGATACCTGCAAGTCGACGTCAACAAAGAAGAAAAGGTTATGTTTTAGATGTGGATTTTCATTTCCTCATGAAGGCAAATGTCCAGCCATAGGACAAACGTGCAAAGGTTGCAGTAAAGAAACCACTTCATAACGGTTTGCCAAACAAAAGAGAAACTACGTCACAGCGACAAGAGAAAATGGATGCAAGAAGGTTCCAGAAGCATTCTTAACGCATCCACAAAGCCAAACAGCAACATCAGTTACCAGACAAAGTCAGTCATCATTAAGTTCATCCTGCAAAGGCTCGTCAACATCATTATCGAGTGCCAGTGAGGAAAATCAATGTACAATAATGACATTGGCCAAGGGATGACAGGCACATGTTGGATTGGCTGCTTGCTAAGAAAAACAAAAGACAAAGGTGAACCACCACACAAAGATACAGAATTCCTTTGGACAGTGCCCCAAGATTGCAATAAAGGTCAACTGTTGTACCATAGCCTTTATCATGGACAGTGGTGGGTCGATTAACATCACGCTGGTCGAAAAGTTCTACAGCCTATCTCCCGTGCCATGCCTCAACCCGTCAAACAAGAAAGTATATATGTGGTCTGCTTCTAAACTGTTGCAGAGTCAAGAATCATTCATGGCAACAATGAAACAGTATCAGGGCAAGCGAGAATTCATGTTCTTCAAGGAGCCTTGTCCAGTGCATGTCTCCTCAGTTTTGATACTGCTGCTGAGGTGGGACTGATATCTCTTAATTACAACCTCCACACTCAATCTGAAGTTGTAAGTCAGTTTCCGTCATTTTATGACCTAGGCAGGCAGAAGACAATTAAAGTGTGACTTCACATCAATGAGTACATTCGCTCTAACCACACTGCAGAGTCGATTTCCACTTTCAAGGAGCTGTTGGGAGTGAACCAGAAACCTTGTTGAGTATGACATCATTGAGCGCTCAAAATGTCCTACGCCATAGGTTTCACCAATAGTGGTGGTGCTCAAAAAAGGACAGTGGTGGTGCAGTGCTCATCTGTGTTGATAAACGCCAGGCCAACAAAGCAATCGAGAAAGACATCCTGGTCCACACAAAGTGGACATGATCATGCAGCTGAATGGTGCCAAAGTCTTCTCCCGACTTGACCTGAACAAGGGATACTATCAACTCGAGTTGGATGAGAACTGCAGATACATCACTACTTTTTTCGACTTGTGATGGCTTGTGCAGAAACAAAAAGGTTGAGTTTTGGAGTGTCATCAGCTGCAGAAATATTGCATGATGCTATACGGCGAATAATTTAACCTACCATGCATGCTTTTAATTACAGTGATGACATACTGGTATTTGGAGCAACGAAAAAAGAAGCATGGCAAAGCTCTTACACAAGTGTGCCAGTTACTTGCTGATGCAGGTTTCATTTCAAATGCAGCAAAGGGTGAGTTTTACAAGACCAAACACAAATTCTTTGGGCATATATTCTCTGATGGGGGAATGACTCCTTACCCAGACAAAGTGCATAATATACACAACAGGCAAGACCAGTAAACTCAGCTGAGACATGGGTGATATACAATAACACACAACAATGTCTCAACAGGTATTAATTGCAAAATTAATTTTGAAAAATAAGTCAATTATAAAGAAAAACTAGAAGCACCAATGATTGATCACTGCTGTTATATTTCAAGAGATTAACAAAAGAGCTTAGAGGCAGCATCAACGTTACTATGATATTGTGCAATAAAGATATGTGTGCTTCTAGTTTCCATTTATAATTCACTTTTTTCAGTTAATTGTGCAATTAATATTTCTTGAAACATTCTTGTATGTTACCAGAGAAAGTGCAAGCACTAACAGCTAACAGCCCCCCCCCCCCCAAGATGTCGCCATGCTGCGATCCTTCTTAGGCATGGCCAGTTATTGCTCAAGGTGCATTCATGATTTTGCTACTGTGAGTGCCCATTAAGAAACCTGACAAAATGAGATGGCCCATTCCAGAGGTCCGATGAAAGTGATCAAAGCTTCAAAAGAATAAAACATGCAATTTAAAATGCAACCAGATGGCCTACTTTGACACCACATTACACACTGGGATCACAGTTGATGCAAGCCCAGTGGGGCTGGGGTTATCTAGCTTAACATAATTGCCATCCGAATGCTCAGAGACACATTGTTGCCTATGCCAGTCGAAGTCTGCCCAACACAGAACGTGCCTATTCTCAGCCATAGAAGGAGAGTCTAGCTGTAGTGTGGGGCTGTAAAAATGTTCATGTGTTTCTTCACAAAAAGTGTTTCTTTTCATTACAGATCACAAAGTGCTCCTTGCTATTTTTGGAAACCGAAAACCAAGATGCCCCATTGCTTTGAGAGGTGGGATTGCAACTGCAAGAATATGACTATCAATTGTACACAAGTCAGGTAAAGACCAGAACCCTGTTGATTACTTTTCATGAGTACCATTACAATGGCACAGTTCGACATCCAAATCGGCTGAGGAGTACAGTAACTTCACTGTGAGGTCCAGCACGCAATGAACAGACCATTGCAGCTACTAATGCTGATAAAAACATGCTTATCCTTAAAGACATAATTTCAACTCAATTGTGGAAGAAGCATGTTAGAAGTTTTGCTGAGAAGTTGAATTTCATAAATTCAAATGTGTGCAGAATGAATTGTCCATGATCAAAGAAGGTGTTGTATTGAGAGGCTCGAGAATTGTCATACCTGAGAACCTAAGACAGCAAGTCACTGAACTCGCCCATGAAGGACATCGTGGCATTGCAGCCACCAAAAGAGTCCTAAGAGGCTCTATGTAGAATGCGAAAACCATGGAGATATCAATTTTTTAAAATAATTCGAAATAGTATATTTTTGCATACCCCCCTAGGTATCACATTAACCCTTGAAGGGATTCATAGAAATAGAAGGGTGAGAAAACTAAACTAAGGCCCTCCAAATAAAATTATAGGGGTAAGTTTAATCAGGCCATTCTATGTTTGAAGTGGAACAATATATAGAGGGTCTTATCCTAATGGAATACTCTTCCCTCATAGCATTATCCGGCACCTATGAGACTGTAAATACGAGATGAGGAACCTGTCCAAAACTTCAAAGGAGGCAAATATAAGAGCTTCCACATAAATCAATAGGTATGTAATGGGTTTACTATTAATATGAATGAGACCCGGGGTATTAAACTATAATGTCTGAGTGATCTTTCTGTGTTTTAAGTCAATGAGTCTAAACCTATTGGATTTTTGGCCTACACATTTTTCTTTCATGCAGACTTATTCCTAGGTTGCTAAATATAAATCATGAATAATGTAACAAAGGAATGTTTTAAGAAATTCTTTTTCTATTAAGGTTTTTTACATTCTATTCAGATTTTTAAATATTGAACTATTGTCCTGAAGAAGGTGACGATACAACTTAGCACCGAAACGCCGCGTCAACAGTTGTTCTTTATATATTTATTGCACATATTGTTTTCCTTTTATTTAAAAATATGATGAGTATATGATTTTAATGTGTTTTTAACTTTGCAAATATCAATTGTATAAAACATGATCTTTTGAATAAAATTGAGAATGCATTCCTTTGAATTCATATGTTTGATTAGAAATTGATTATTCTATGTATGATTTTATATTTTTGTCTGTAAATTTAGCAACCTGGTAAAATGTGTCTTATTATAGCTCAGTGTATGGCCTTACTATAACTAAGTTAACCAATCCAATTAGAGGATCGAATCCTCATGCTCTCAGAGTAGAAGGAGAAGGGAACGTTGTGCTTGTTTCTGCCATTCAATAGCAAATAATTCAAGGTATTTCTGGTCAGTCTAAATGTCAGGCACTGTTAAAATCTAGTTTGCGACATCAACATTATCGGCCCCATCTTGTCCCTTTTTAAGCTCATTCGTGCGCGTAAGTGGCAGCCATTTTGAATGCCATGGCCTCTCTGCCCACTGCCGATAGCCAGCGCCTCTCTCTCCTAACCCCGCAAGCATCCCCCGCATGCTGACAGCCCCCGCTCCCACATGCTTGGGCCATAAAACTCCCTTCAGCGCAATCCTGCCTCGGAACCACATCCTGTTCCCAGCTCAACACCTCCCTCCATTCCTTTCATGATCCCGTATCTTTTGATAAACCCCCTTTCCTCTGTGCCCGATTGTCCTGCTCGTTCCCAGGCTGCCACCTGGCCCTGCGGATGCAGTTTATTGCCCCCATACAGTAGGAAGCTTCCCCCATCAAAGGATCCACAACTGATCAAAGCCCCCACCCCATGAGATCCGATCAACCACATGCATTCCGGGAATCGGCGGAATGCCCAGCTGCGCGACAATTATCACCTGTTGTGACCGGGGTGGGGACTTCAACTGTAAATGTGTGTGGGAACGGGCTTGAAGCGGGGATTCCGAGGATGTCTTTCCGTACATCAAAGTATTTGCAAGAATGTGCCACGTGTAATAAACTGCAATAAAGACCATAAACCTGTGTATAAGAGGCCAGGCCTCAGAGATGCGGTTAGAGCACCTTGAGAAGATACCCTGTTGTCTGATTTGACATGTTCTGCTTCGTCGGAATAAACTCCTGTTTCCTGCCTTCCAGTCTCCAGCGCCTGCCTCTTTGTTTGATAGATTCGAGTGGTATGAGAGGCAGTTAGCGCCGGGCAATATTGAAAAAGGTTCTTGGTCGACATCGGCCCTACCCTTTTTCTACAATTGGCGTCCCAAAGGTGGGGCCCATCAGTGACACGTGGATCCAGTGGGAGAGGTCTGAGGACAGAGTGAACGACTGCAACGATCGGGAGAGCTCCTGTCCGATAGACCCTCGTCTGACAGCCGATCATCCGAACTTCACCGGTTCCGAACAGACCTCTCTCGAGTGATCTACGGTCCTGACTGGGAACCATCATGAGTGCTGCGACAGTTATGGAGAATAGAGGACGATCGGGCGCTGGATGCGGAAGACAAGAAACTGCCCATGCGGTCCGGGTAAGGTCGTGTAACACGACAAATTGCAAAATGATTGTTTGATTGTTTGGAAAATACTAGTATTACTCTTCGATTGTTGGTTCTTTTTGGAGATATTCTCTGTCTGCAAAAGGGGAAGAATAGAAATATTCCCTCTTCCTTTTGCAGATAGTGAAGGGTAGGTAACGCGGACTTTTGTCCCCCGTTGTAACCCGTCGTGCCTATTTCTCTCCCGCACTGATTGATTGATTGCCCGAACATTTGATCGTTCGAGGTTTTGTCCTTTTGAGATTCTCTCTGTCTACAAACGAGGAAGAATAGAAATATTCTCTCTTCCTTTGCAGATAATGAGGGGTAGGTAACGCGGACTTTTGTCCCCCGTTGTAACCCGTCGTGCCTATTCTTTCTCCCCACTGATTGATTGATTGTCCGAACATTAACTGTTCGAAGTTGGTTCTTTGAGATATTCTCTGTTTGCAAATAACGTAGAATAGAAATATTCTGTCTAGTCTTTGCAAGTAGTGAAGGATAGGTAATGCGGACCTTTGTCCCCCGTTGTAATCTGTCATGCCTATCTTCTCCCCACTGATTGGTAGTTGGTTCAGCCCGGACCGCTTATTAGAGATGAACCATCCAGCTCCACTGGAAGGCACCCCTAATAAGGACATGTTCATGAAGCATGGACTAATCGCTATAGCCTATAGCAAGCTATGGCATAAATGTACTAGAAAGGATCAGGAAAGTCAGTGGCCACTGATAGGATCCTTCGATGAAGATAAAATAAACGCGCTGGAAACAGCCCTTCGTAACAATAAGACAACGCCCACTATGCTTGATAGTCTCGGCATGTGGCGCAAAGAAGCAGAACAACGAAAAAAGAGAAACGAAATTAGATTAGAGAAAGAGCTACGAAAAGCAGCTCACCTAGCTGCTAGAAAGTTAGAGGAAGAGATAAAGGAAAGAGAGGAAGCCAAACGAAAGCAAGAGTCCGAAACATCGAGTCAGTGTCCTGTCAGAACACCCTCTACGCTCTACCCTGAGTTACCCACAAAACAGCGAGCAAACGATGATCTTTTACTAGGTCCTCCAATCATCTACATGCCCCCTCCATATGCCCCTTCCGAACCCCTAGTACAACACCTACCACCCCCAAGCGCAGATGAGAATAGTACCAGGGCCTCGGTCCTCGTGGCCTCAGCGCCTGCCGAACCCCTTGTACTCGATACAGCGCGAGCAACAGTATTAGACGACCCTGAGGCCCGAAAGACCGATTCCACTAGAATGAACAGGTTGAGCAAGGATGAGCGAGCAGGGATCGACAAAGTAGTAAAGACACTGGTAGAACGGAAGGAGAGTGAGGAGTACATCATGGATATGTTCAACTCATATGCTGGGAGCCATCAACGGCACTTTGTTGTACGATTATGCTACCATGCCGTAAATGCTTATGAGGATCGATACCGAGACAAAGGTCCCGAGAGCCTAACGACCCTATATAGAAAGGTTGATATCGAGGATGAGGGCGAGTGTGACGTGACGGACCTCCTCGCACGTATGCTTGAGGTTTTCCGCCACCTCACTGAACAGGGGTTGGAAGCTAAACCTACGACTCCTGTAGCGACTGAACCTCGAATAGAACAAGCTAGCGCCATGATGCTTATAAGGGAGGCTGCTCCCTACTGGGTTCCCCCACGAGGTCAGGGAACACACGATGATGTTAACCATCAAGATGCAAGAGGGAGGGTAGTTTATAACTGGGTCTACCAACCATGGGATCGGCAAGATATTCTGACATTCCGAAAATCTCTGCCTGATTTACGTAAAAACCCCACTGCCTTTTATACTGAACTAGGTACAGCCCTAGGTTCAACGATTATGACCCTAGCTGACATCGATTTGTTTTTCGGGTTATGTCTGCCAGCTGATGTGTGTCCGAAAAATGAAAATGATAGGGCAACTGAGAAAAAGAAAAAGGACTTGAAGGAGAGGGTGATGATTGCACAGTTGCAGGGAGTGACTATAGAACGAGAGCAGTACAAGGGAAATTACCAGTCGAATGCTCCTAGAAACCCACCCCCTAAAGACCGTACACCCGCACCCTATGTTGGACGTAAAGATATTGGTGAGGACCAGTGTGCATTCTGCAAGGGATTCGGCTATTGGAAATCCCAGTGTCCGGTCCTGTTAGAGATGAATAAGAATAGGGACCCCAGAGATGTAGCGGGTGGACCAAGAAATAGAGGACAGGGACGAGGGTCCACGAATGACACAAATAACGACAGGTCAGGCAGACCGAACACATTTGACCGTCCCCGACGGAATCAGTACCAACAGTCTGACTGCGACGACGCCCACGACATCGCATAGGACTGCCTATGGCAAGGGAGGGATCCAGTCGAGCTCTATGTTGACCAGCAAGGTCCTTATGTCACCGCTAAGGTCCTGGGTACGAAATCTCCATTTTTGGTAGACACTGGCGCAACACGTAGTGCGTTATCTAAATGACTGATTCCAAGGGCACCCTTGTCTGGCTCAATTGTAACATAGATAGGTTTCGATGGGACGCCCTCCACTAACCCCTGGTCCACACCGATCTCCTTTGACTTAGAAAATAACATCACGGACACGATGTCTTTGCTTTCATCCAACACCCCTGATGCCATTATGGGACTTGACTTACTGAAACATTTCCGAGCTACCATTAGGTGTTCGCAAGATGGAGTTCGGGTCTTTCTGTACGATAACCCGGCTCTGCTCAGAATTTGTCCTTCCCGACGCATGTTTTCCATCTCTGACGCTGACTCGTCCCTACTTGACACTCAACCTCCATATCTGTGGGCCAAAACTGACTCGGACTTAGGACGCATGATGAGCGACCCAGTGCACATAACTGTTCGACAGGACGCAATACTCCCAAAACTTCCACAATATCGGATATCGCCCGAGGGCGAGAAGGCATTGGTAAAGATTATTCAGTCCCTGATAGATGCAGGAGTGGTAGAGGAAGTAGTTAGCAATGTTTGCAACAGCCCTATCCTACCCATCATATAGAAACAAGGAGAGGGAGATGAGAAAGCATACCGCTTCATCATCGACCTACGAGAGGTCAACAAAGTAGTTGTACCTCAGTACCCCGTAGTCTCAGACATCACCACTATTTTGACTTTGATTCCTTCCACTGCTACCACCTTCACTGTCATTGATCTCAAGAACGCCTTCTTCTCTATCCCCATCGACCCAGACAGCCGATACCTCTTCGGCTTCACCCTAAAAGCCCGCTCGTATAGATTCTGTCGAGCACCCCAAGGCTACACAGAAAGTCCCAGCATCTACAGTCAGGCCCTCAAGAGACAACTGGACGCAGTCCAGTTACCCGATGGAGTGGTGTTGATACAATACGTTGATGATATCCTTTTGGCGGCCGACACCACTCCACTTGCAGTCACAGCCACCATCCAACTCCTACACTTCCTTGCGGAAAATGGCCACAAGGTCTCGAAAATGAAGTTGCAATTCTGCCAACACCAGGTCACTTACCTAGGCCACCTCTTGTCCAAAGACGGAAGGAAGCTTACCCCCGACCGAATTCAGACCATTCTAGAGACCCCTATCCCTAAAACCCAGAGACAAGTCCGCTCCCTGCTAGGCCTCACTTCCTTCTGCCGACAGTGGTTGCCAAATTTCAGCCTCATTGTGAAACCACTGCTTTCTCTGCTGGCTAAAGATGTCCCCTTCCCACTCCCTTGGACCCCTGAGTGCCAATCCTCCTTCATAGAACTAAGAAATGCCCTCTGCTCAGCCCCCATCCTAGGAACCCCCGATTACATGAAGCCCTTCTCCCTCTACACTCACGAAAGGGAGGGATGCGCTTTGTCTGTCTTGACCCAGTCCATTGGCCCAAAGCAACGCACATGTGCCTACTTCTCTGCCACTCTTGACCCCGTAGCCAGAGCTTTGCCTGCCTGCCTTTGAGCTGTAGCTGCCGCTGCTATCTCTATCCGACAAAGTGAGGGGATCGTGCTCTCGAACTCCCTTACGGTATTAGTGCCCCATGCGGTTGACACCCTCCTGAACCAGACTAAGACGCAACATCTGACTAGTGCACGACTGACTGGGTATGAACTGACTCTGCTTGCACCCCACATCACCCTGAAAAGATGCACCACACTGAATCCGGCGACTTTGTTGCCCCTACCAGAGAACGATCCCAATGTGTCCCCTGCACATGACTGTGTGACCCTCACGGATGAACAGACTAGGAGTAGGGTTGACCTCAGAGACACAGCCTTCCCAGATCCTGACGGAGAGCTGTGGGTGGACGGCTCTTGCATCAAACTCCCCGATGGCACCACCTCAGCTGCTTATGCAGTTACCACAGCCTGAACTGTAGTAGAGACAGCCCGCATCACACAAAGGTCTGCACAGGCCGAACTGATTGCCCACACACGAGCATGTATCCTAGCAGCAGGAACCACAGCAAACATTTACACCGACAGCCAGTACGCCTTCGGGGTGGTTCATCATTTTGGGCTCCTATGGAAGGAGAGGGGATTCCTGACCTCACATGGCACCCCCATCTTACACGGAGATCTAGTCTCCGCCCTAACTGAAGCAGTCCTTCTTCCCAAACAACTTGCAGTAATAAAATGCCAAGCACACAAAAAGGTGACAGACATCATTGGGCAGGGGAATGCACTGGCCGACATCACTGCCTTGACCACAGCTGAGAATAGGACAACGACACGCATGTACGTGACCAGGTCACAAGCAGAGAAATGGACAGACGCTAGGGAAACTATTAGGAACATCCAAATGGCCAGCTCACAACACGAATTGACTGAATGGGCACGGGTGGGACTGAAAGACGATGAAGGCTGCTGGCGGACAAAAGACATGAACAAATGGTTGCTACCTAATTCATACCTGATCCCCATACTGACCATGGCACACTCTCCTGCGCACATAGGATCTGCCCCTATGACCGAACTTGTCTCCAAAGTTTGGCACAACGACAAAATCGCAGACTCTGCTAAACGTCTGGTCCAACAATGTCTGATGTGCCTGCAACACAACCCTGGGAAAGGAACTGTGGTACCCCGGGGAGGGTTTGGGGTCCCCAATCATCCATTTGAAGTCCTGCAGATGGACTACATCCAACTAGAAAGATGCCAAGGTCTGAAGTATGTACTTCTTGTCGTGTGCGCATTTAGCAAGTGGGTGGAAGCCTATCCAACTCGCGACAACACTGCCATTGCCACTGCAAAAGTACTACTGAAAGAATTCTTCCCTCGTTATGGCCTTTGTCGAATTTTGTGGAGCGACAATGGCCCCCACTTCGTAGCCGAAGTTATCCAACTCATCCTGAAGGCGTTGGGTGTAAAACAAAGGTTCCACTCAGTCTTCCACCCCCAATCTGCTGGACTAGTTGAGCGACATAATGCCACACTGAAACTCAAGCTGGCTAAGATAGTGGCTACCACAGGACTGAAATGGCCAGACGCTCTCCCACTGGCATTGCTATCAATGCGTTCCACCCCCACCAAACACCATTTGACACCTTACGAGGTTGTTTTCGGCGAACAAAGAGGCGTCTGGTCTGCACCGAAACCGACTTCCATTCACGACGTCCCGGACGTCCTAATGTCTGACTATTTGTACAACCTGACTAAGACACTGTCTGTTATCCATCAACAGGTACTGCATGCCATTCCTGATGCTTCCAGGGGCCCCGGACACGACATCCAACCCGGTGACTTTCATCCTGATACGCAACTTCCAGCGTGCGAAGAGTCTGGAACCTCGGTGGACGGGCCCCTGGCAAGTCTTGATCACCACCCGAACAGCTCTTCGAGTGGAGGGGAAGCGCAACTGGCTGCATGCACACCACTGTAAGAAGATATCCTCGACCCTGACAATGACCGAAGACATGGCCACCCAAGAAGAGCTCCTGAACAAAGACCGACCATCCCTGAACTGTTACCCTGATACAGAGACACTCGAATTGGCAAAATTTCCCGATCCCACTGTGCCATCCAGAGAAGGGGTTAACCTGCGACGAAAGGAGGGAGCTTCGGCCAAGCAGACCACTGACTAAGTTGTAAATTCTCAGAACGGTGGCCTAACACTACTAAGGCTGCCAGGAGAGAAGCCAAACGAAGTTTGTGGTTCTGCCCACTACCGAGCCCCTTGAAGATGATGGAAGCGCCCGACAAGAAGATGATGGAAGCCCCCGGCACGAAGATGATGGAAGCAACCGGATATCCGAAGATTCGCTACAGAAACCCAAAGACTGACAAAATCCACAGTTCAAAGACTATTGCACTTTTTATCGCCCTTCTCTTTTGCCTCCTCCTCATGACCACCCTCTGGATTGTGGAAGAGAGCGCACCAGCTCATGAGACATTCCTGACCACTGCACAGCCTACCACAATGAAAGAACATTACCTGGTTTCTCTTTCACCTCAACTCTGAGAAAGACGTAAGGAGTTTTGGAACAACTCCTTCGTCCAACTGCTGCACCAGCACAATCTTGCCACCAATGCCACCAACTGCTGGATCTGTGGGTTGCTACCCCATGCTACTGGACATTCTATCCCCTTCATCCCTTCACCCTTCTCTGTTTACGGCTCCTGCCTTGCTTGGCTGATCCTCTTGCAAGAAAGCTACAAGGATAATGCCACTTCCAGCAGAACTATGACACATTTCAAGGGGTCTGGCAGAACAAAACAAGGAAAACTGCTGCATACTTTTGCCCCCTGACATCCAACGACTCTATCCACATGGACATCCCTGTCAAAGAACGGATTGAAATGCAGGTGTTCAACAACCCAACCAGACCCACCTTCTCCTACCTCCGGAAACGAACAGCTGCCACCCTGACTATGGCCCTATCCGTCGTCAATGTCTCAGGCCTTATGTGTATCAAAGGGCTTGGGACACAGCTGGTAGGCCACAGCGCTTGCCGCATCACCAGAACTTTGGACTCAACTGATCCACCCTCTTTTGTCACTTCTCCAAACATGTACTTTGTTTGTGGTACAAAGGCTTACACCTGGCTCCCCAAAGGCTGGGGGGGTACTTGTTACATTGCCTTCATCCTTCCTCCGACCTATGTGGCCCCAGCGAACCATCACCGACAAAAACGAGCAAAGGACATTGAGCAAGCCGACTCCACCGGAGCACAGTTCCTCGACGCAATGAAGGGACTTGTTCCACTCTGGGGTCCAATGGCGAACAGCCGTGCCATCCGACACTTGACACAGGCAGTTGAAACGACAATGAACATTACAGCTGGCATCCTTGCGAACAATACAGCCGAGCTTCAGGCGGTCCGCCTGGTGGCTCTTCAGAACCGCCTCGTTCTAGATGTGGTTCTAGCGGATCGTGGAGGAGCATGCCGTATCATTTGGTCCAGCTGTTGCACCTATATACCGGACAATTCATCCTCAGTGTACAAAGCCATTGAACACCTCCACAGACTTTCCTCAGAAGTTCACCAGGAACAAGAAGAATGGTCCCTTGGTGGTTGGTTCTGGAGTACTTTGAAGAACTGGGGGTGGAGGTTATTTATGATCCTACTGATACCGATTGTCGTAATCTGTGGATTCTGCCTGGGCATTCAATGCCTGCCGCCTCTGTGTTCACTATGTGCAAACTGTATCTGCCCTAAGACTCTGGACTTCAAAAAAGAACGCATGAGAGCATTGTACGATGTCGAGGTTAGGAACATGATGAGGATAGGCATTGATTAAACAAGCTGGCTAGATATGTTGAAAAGGGAGGACTGTTAAAATCTAGTTTGCGACATCAACATTATCGGCGCCATCTTGTCCCTTTTTAAGCTCATTCGTGCGCGTAAGTGGCAGCCATTTTGAATGCCATGGCCTCTCTGCCCACTGCCGATAGCCAGCGCGTCTCTCTCTCTCTCTCCTAACCCCGCAAGCATCCCCCGCATGCTGACAGCCTCCGCTCCCACATGCTTGGGCCATAAAACTCCCTTCAGTACAACCCTGCCTCGGAACCACATCCTGTTCCCAGCTCAACACCTCCCTCCATTCCTTTCATGATCCCGTATCTTTTGATAAACCCCCTTTCCTCTGTGCCCGATTGTCCTGCTCGTTCCCAGGCTGCCACCTGGCCCTGCGGATGCAGTTTATTGCCCCCATACAGTAGGAAGCTTCCCCCATCAAAGGATCCACAACTGATCAAAGCCCCCACCCCATGAGATCCGATCAACCACATGCATTCCGGGAATCGGCGGAATGCCCAGCTGCGCGACAATTATCACCTGTTGTGACCGGGGTGGGGACTTCTACTGTAAATGTGTGTGGGAACGGGCTTGAAGCGGGGATTCCGAGGATGTCTTTCCGTACATCAAAGTATTTGTAAGAATGTGCCACGTGTAATAAACTGCAATAAAGACCATAAACCTGTGTATAAGAGGCCAGGCCTCAGAGATGCGGTTACAGCACCTCGAGAAGATACCCTGTTGTCTGATTTGACGTGTTCTGCTCCGTCGGAATAAACTCCTGTTTCCTGCCTTCCAGTCTCCAGCGCCTGCCTCTTTGTTTGATAGATTCGAGTGGTATGAGAAGCGGTTAGCGCCAGGCAATACTTAAAAAGGTTCTTGGTCGACATCGGCCCTACCCTTTTTCTACAGCACCAAAAGAGCACACCTCTGTGGCCCCAAGCTAATGGTGTTGAGCGATTCAGGGGTACCCTCAAACAGGAAGTTCAATGAGCGTCGACGGAGGTTATCCAGTTAAACCAGGTCTTGTGTCAAGCCCTCCGTGCCTATCATTCAACTCCTCACTCCACAACCGGCGAGAGTCCTGTCACCCTGCTATTTCGGGGAGCAATCAGAAGTAAACTGCCCCTTGAACACAGATAACGTTCACATTACGGTCACTTCTCTGAAGTGCCAGATGAAAGCATATGCAAATCATAATCGACAAGCTCAGGAAACAGACTTCAGTGAAGGTGACTGGGTCCTGGTCAAGATGAAACTAAAGTGGAAAACAAACATTCCACTTGATGTCGGTTTGTTGTGATGTGCAAAGGATTTATGCTGACGGTGCATCATCGCTGAAAGCCCATCACTCAGGACCTGTCACACTTTATGCACTTACCTCAAAGTTGTCAGTTCCTACAATCATGAATGAGGCGACCCCGCCTGACAGTCAGATCAAGAATCAATATCTGTGCCATCGGTGCACAATCAAAGTGCATTTCAACCATCTCATACCACTCGGTCTGGCCGACAAGTGCGAGCGCCTTGATGCCTTATTGCAGAGATATGATGTTACTACTGATTGTACTATTTATTTAACAAGGGGAGATGCAATGTCGTGAGACTATGTGTGCTAGGACCCTTGGGGTTATGGGCGTACTCAGTAAGGAATTACGTAACTTGCTGGGAGGTGTTACGGTGCGGTTATTAAACATTATGATGTAATGAAGTGTGTGATTATATGCTGAGGAATAAAGATGTACAATCCAGGGCTCTGTGGGTTGTGTATTCCTTGGCATGCTCGCGGGCTCGCTAGGATGCTATATCTGGTTCTAACTCTTATGTGTAGTGTCTGTCCTTGACTTCTGTAGCCTCGTTTGACCCTGCCCCTCTACAGCTCCTTGGTGTGCCTGCTGCCACCTTCACTATGTGATGACCCAAACCCTGATGCTCCTCTGTGTACCCTTGCACCCATGCCAGCATCTATCACCGCTCTTTACATCCTCAAAGAAGTTATACTAAACCCTTCTCTCCTAACCAATTTTTTTATCTCTCCAATAATAACGACCATTGGGAAAGATTTAAAAGAAATTAGGACCAGGGATGGAAGGGGTGTTTCTCCAATTTACCCAATCCCCCGGCTCAGATTAACAAAATTAAAATCTCCAGGTGTTTGGACATCCCAAGAAATAAATGCATTAAGGGGGTTTAATATAAACCCCATGGTAGGGGTGGGGGGGGACTTGAAAGGGCTTTTGCTCCCCCACCCACCTTGTCCAGGGGGAATGGGTTATTTCATAATTCCTACCTCTTGCCCAAGGGAAGATGTAATATGTGCCAGTCAGAGGCAACTAGAGCAAAATTTCGGGGAGGGGTTATTAAAACTTTTGGGGAGGAGCTAATTCTTCTAGCAAAAGGCAGAGTGGAGATGGAGGGGCTCTAGGAAGGAGTGAAAAACAACAAAGCCTCGTTAACTAGTAAATGGTCTTTTAAAGACCTGTGAAGTACCCGGGTGCTGCTGCAATAAGATGGGCGCCAGACCTGCCAGCCCACAGCAGCTCAAAAACTGTCTGTGTGTGTGCCTGGGAAGCTGTCTTAGCCCAGGCTGACATGCACGACGGGAGGCGTCTGAAGCCCTTTCAGCCCAATGGGTGTTGCGTACCTGGTGCCAGTGCCACCTTCGATGCCTTGGCCAGTGGTCAGGGGTGTGCTATAAAAGAGAGAGAGAACAGGTGACAGGGTTATTTTTTAATTTTACTGTCATTTTTTCGTTTCTTGTTTTTCTGTTTGGTTTGGGCCCTGAGGGAGTGACATGGCACTCACTCACAGCAGGTTCAGTCTGATGCGCAGCTCTCTTTTTCCGGCTGGGTAGATGGCAACCTGTTCAAGCAGTGTCAGGTCGATGTAAAGCATCTTCCACAATTCAGTGGATTATGAGAATCTGGACACAGGTGTGTATGATGGCAGATACACCCGGCGTTTCATCTCTGTCACGTTGATAAAAGAGTGCTGATGAGTTGGATAACACTGAAGACCTGTCATTCCGCTCCAAGGGGCAAACGTGCACTTTGTGTCATATGCAGACTTTAAATCTGGTGTGCCCTCTAGTGGTTTCTTTAGAACTGCCTTTCTGATTTATTAATGCTCCTCTACGATTAGAAAGATACTCAGGGGCATTTGTACAAGCCCCTATCGCCACCACATCACTTATATTGATGTTGTGGTGCCGATAGGGGTTGCGCCTTATTGATAAGGCAGCGTTAAGCCATTTAACGTGGCTTAATGCTGCCTTGTAAATAAGGCTCCCTTTCACACTATGGTTAGCGGGAAAGGGGTGGGCAGTCAGTGTTGCGGTTGGCGTTCCACCGCAATACCCATTCATTTTTACGCTGCCCCCGATGTACAAGGGCAGTGTACATAGGAGGCAGCGTCAAAATTCAGACCAGGTAAAGCATGGTCTTAAGTTGGCAAAACAAGGAGAAATGCTTAATTTGTCCTCGTTTTTAGGGCTCGCCTGCTGATGCGCTTCTGCGCATAGCTGGCGAAGCTCTATTGTGGCTTATCCAGAGTTTAACCACCACTGGCGATTCCACTGGCGATTCCTTGCAGTGCATGTGCTTTTTAGGTCATTGCGCAAGCGCAAGTCCTAAAAAGCGCGTGCACAATGCCACCAGCCGCATGCCTGCCTGCCTCGCATTACCACATCAAAGGCAGCCCTCCCAGCGCATTTCTCACCCCCTAATTATTCTCGGCCGGCCAGCCGTACTTTCAGTTTCACGGCCTGGTGTCTCCTTTTAAAACTTGTTTAACTTGTTTTACAGGGCTGCAGCCCCTTCCTTTTCTTGTTTTAATTATTTATTTTCGGCCCGGCCACACTGCCAATACTCGTTTGCAAATGCCTTTGCCCTTCATCAAGGAACAGATCTTCGACCCAAATGTATTTACTGACTGCCTGAACTCTGCAGTCACTTTCCACGTCCCTTCATTATAAAGGGAATCTCAGTCTCCCTCCGTCCTCATTTCACTCGCATGAATATGCATTTCAGCACAGACATGCCAACCCAACGTCCAGGGAAAGTATGTAAATGCATTAATTTGTCTCACACAGAAGCTGGATGAGTGGATAATTTAGGGCAGCCATAACAAAAATATTCTTTATGTGACACTGCAGATCACTAGTAGACCCAAACAGATTTGACCATCTGCGTGAATGTCTTTGAATCCTAAATACACGGTATGCATAAAGGTAGAACAGTAAACATACAGCGAGCACTCCCAAATTATGCACACCTAAATATTCCAGGTACTGTGATGGTTCTCTATATAAATGAGAAATAAACAATACCTTGGTGGCAAAAGGCATGTCTCAACGGCCATTGCCAAGCAGTCATAGAGAAAGGAGATCCTTATAGGGCTGTGCTGGCCATGTATGAATCTCACAATCCACTAGACACACTGTTCATGAGAAATTTTTTTTCAAGTGCATTCTTTCTTTTGAAGGAAAGCAGCCTCTAGTACATTCTAGAACGTGTCATGCGTGGTATTTCTTCACCAGCTGCCCTTTATAAACCATGGTCTGCCCATGTGACATAAAATGTCCTTGATGATTAACTTTCCTGTGTGTGTGGAGGGGGTGGGGACTAAAGCAACGGAGCAATGCTTATACCTGAAAAGGTTTTTTTATAAGACCCGATGCTTGAAATTGAATGTGCTCTTCGCTATGGAACCGATGCAGCGATTGCGGGTGCTGGAGAAACATGGTCAGGTATTTTTTCAGCCTCAACATCAGTCTGGGATCACGTTTTTAATTTGCTTGTTTTTGCAGTTTTATATAGTGCAAATTCGACTCTACGGTATCAGAGCGCTTTACATGAGCGCCAGTTGCATTACAGATGGACATGTACATTTTTTGGCATGGAGATTTGCCAGGAATCCGAGAATGCAGAGTCTCACGCTCAGACTCAAATCGGCTCCCTAGCTTCAACGTCTGCTGCTGTGGCCGTTAGGCCACATCCTCTCCCGCAACATTAATGACTATGTTTGGTAAACAGAAAATGTGATTCCGTGTCATGCTCGGAAGCGAGAATTATGCTCATCTTTCTTCACTGTATTCATTACAGCAGCTTGCAAACCAACATTAAGTACCACCTTTCCTATGAACCTAAAGGAGAGGAAACCGGAAAAATTAAACCAATCACAGTAAATTGATACTTGTATAGCGCACTACTCACCCGCAAGGGTCTCAAGGCGCTTGTACGAATACCGCTGTGGAACCCATCCTGGCTTTCCCTGTGAGGCGTCCACACCTGGGCACCCCCAAGGTGGAGGCCAGGCATCCTTAGCATTGTGGGGGCCGTTGTGGAGATTAAGCAAGCTATTGCCCAGAGTTGCAGAGTGGGACTCCATGATTGGAATAGGCACCGAGGCGAGAATTATCAGGTCCATGGAAATTTTGAGCCCAAGACCCGCCAAGGAGGGGAATTGAACCCTGGTCCCGGGCTAAGCCTCTGCATCAGGGTCTGCCGCTCTAATCATTGAGCCACACTTCTCCACCAATGTCCTTATAATCCAGTGTTCCTCTCTATGCCCTTTCTTTCTTTGCTGCTCCAGCAGCCTTCTGATATGTGCCACTGTGTTATTTAATGATTTTTATTGCATGGATGTGTATTATTCACTGCTTGTTTTATTTACCAGGCGTGCTTGCTAGGTTTCTGTAATGAATCTGTAAATAGAATCCTTTTTGCTCTTTTCTCCAATTATGTTTCAGGGTTGGAGGAAAATAGGATAGCTTAAGTAAGAAATGAGCGCGGTAAAAGTTACAATAAAAAAAACGGCAATGGGTGTGGGTGCTCTGCCACACATTTCACGACGCAGGATTTCCTGCTGTGCTTGCCGCGCTGCGGGAGTGTGAAGTTCACAATGAGGCGGCGTGGAGTGCTCATTTCCTTGTGTTTGTCTGCACACTCCCGTGTCTGCCCCCAGGCCGAGCGCTTCATAATGGGAGGTGAAGGAGGTACCCTCTAATACTGCGGAGCCCCGTGTTGTAATCTGCAGGTTCAAGCTGGAGTTTGTATTTGATGGCATTCATGGTCATCATGTTTGTTGCGCAGCACTGCCGCTTGTCGCTCGGTCAGGTGTGAATGCCAGCAACAAAGCTCCACGCTCTCACGTGTTTCTAAAGGTGATTTACGAGTAACCCGCAGCTCATTAGTTTCAAACTGGGTAAGTTAGCTCAGTGGGGAAGAGCCTGTGCGTCACATCATTCCTACAAGTCCGGTCTATTGGCTTTGTCAGTGATTGTTAGTTGCATAAAATAAATAAGCAGCAACTATTGCTTGTTTATATTTATGTTCGTTTTAATTGCTGCTAGGGTTGCTTTGAGTTTACACTGAAGAGCTGAGTGCTGGCATGGAGGAGTAAGGTCAGTCAACGGCCAGGTTAAGTTTGGCCAAGGACTATCTCAGACTGTTAGAGCTGGGAAGAGCCAGTGACGTCAGGCTCATGGTCCTTTGCGTGTTCATCACAATCCATAATTCTCTGGCAGTCAGCGCCCACCCGAGCCTTGTCCACATGTGGTATTGTTTGTTACTGCTACCTCTTTCACACGCACGCACACACACACACGCACTCATACATTCACAGCAAGATTTTTCTGCTTTTTAAACGCTCGCTGCTGACATCTGCAGTTATGTAATAAAGGTCATCAATTCACATCCTGGCAGGACCAACTCACACTTTCAGCTTCTAAGGTGGATGAATTGAGTACTGTTACATTGGGTAATAGTAGTTCCTTTTAATTGTGTTGTAAGTGCGGCTCTGGCCAAAATAGACTGCCACGTTAACGAATGCATGCAACACATAGAGCCAGTGGTTCAACGGCTCCGGCTGAGGGGGGATAAATATATCACTTTGTGTGCAGACTAATTACTGAGATTCATGCGCATCAGTAAAAACGGAGGCCTGCGGTCGGCCAATTCTCATCACATTATCTGCCTCTCTCGTCATCCCGTCACTGTATATTGCCTGGAATGTGGCTCGCACAAAGCCTCCCTTTACCTGGGGAATGCTTCTGAGGAGCACGCTGCCCACAGCAGAAAATCTATAACTCACTCTATCTGTCTATCTATTTCACTCACTCTATTGCCATCACTCTATCTAGGTATCTATCGATCACCCTCACTCTATCTGTCTATCTATCTATCTATCTCCCTCACTCTATCTAGCTATCGCCCTCCCTCCCTTTATCTATCTATCACCTACACTCTATCTATCGCCCTCACTCTATCTATCGCCCTCTGCCCTCTATCTATCTATCGCCCTTTATCTATCTCTCTATCGCTATCTATCTATCCATCTATCTATCTATCTATCTATCTATCTATCTATCTCCCTCACTTTATCTATCTGTCTATCTATCTATCTATCTATCTATTTATCGCCCTCACTCTATCTGTCTATCTATCACACTCACTCTATCTATCGCCATCACTCTATCTATAGATTGCCCTCACTCTATCTATCTATCTATCTTTCTCCCTCACTTTATCTATCTGTCTATCTATCTATCTATCTATCTATCTATCTATCTATTTATCGCCCTCACTCTATCTGTCTATCTATCGCACTCACTCTATCTATCGCCCTCACTCTATCTATCTATCGCCCTCACTCTATCTATCGCCCTCACTCTATCGCCCTCCCTCTATCTCTCTATCGCCCTCCCTCCCTCTATCTATCTATCGCCCTCCCTCCCTCTATCTATCTATCGCCCTCCCTCCCTCTATCTATCTATCGCCCTCCCTCTATCTATCTACTGCCCTCACTCTATCTATCTATCGCCCTCACTCTATCTATCTATCGCCCTCACTCTATCTATCTATCACATCACCACAGCATCACTCAGCACCACCACAGCATCACTCAGGGGCATCATAACATCACTATGCGCTACCACAGCATCACTGAACACCACAGCATCACTCGTCGCAACCACATCACGCAGCGCCACCACAGAATCAATTTGTGCAGCCATTCAACAACAACTGGTTCAAATATGTTCTCTCAATGTTTCAAGCTTTATTACAAATGTCACAAAAAGATGTTAATATTTCACTTCTGTTCTTGGATTTTCGTCACAATAAAATACACTGAACATAATCTTCACAAAAGTTATTTACAAATGTTTAAGCTATTGCCTTTATACATTACAATAACTTTTATATAAGTATTAATTATTTAAAAAAATTAAAAGCCATTGTTATTTGGAATAGCAATACATCTAAGTCACGTAAATACAAAACATGTTGCATTACAAATGCTATAGGTGTTTGAGAAAGTTATAACTATTGACATTGTAAATAACAAAGCTATTAATTTAGCTATTTTAAAAAATAACACATAAATAAAAAAATCATTTATAAGACCAATAGCTCAAACTTTCCTAATGCGAGCCCTATTGCATTTCCAATGCTTGTTACTTTTTCCATGTGTGCTGCCTTGTGCAGCACACATGGAAAAAGCAAAATGCCATGAATTGTTTTTGTGTAGGAAGGTGTCCCTTCCTGTACATAAAAAAACCTTTACAAAAATGCAATTTTGTGACTTTCATGTGTGCTGCATGAAGCAGTACACATGACAGTGACAGAATGGCATTTTAGGATTGTTTATGCAGGAAGGGACACCTTCCTACACATAGACAGTCCTCTCCTGCAGGCAGACACCCTTGCACTGTGGTGCAAGTGTGCCTGGTCGGCGCTAAGTTGCTAAACTTGTCGCCATCGAAGGGGGAAACTGCAAGGCTGCACCACATTCTTGTAAATGTGGTGCAGCCTTGTGTTTCAGAAGTGGAGGAGAGAGGCGTTAAACCAGGAAGGCTAACGCCTCTCCCCGCCACTTCCTTGTACATATCCTCCTCAATGAGGTGGGCCTGCTACACAGCTGGATCTCTAAAATCCTTTGTTGGGCCCCAGTAATCTGACACAGTCCTTTGTTTTAAGAAAAATCGAGACTTGGTGAAACAGCCAAATAAAAATGTGGGATTTATCTTTAGATAATGGAATTTACCGGGTTTGGCACCTGTGATTACTGCTTCTCTCTGTCCCCACCAATAATGTTAGTAAATATCTCGGAAGTCATCTATGGGCAAATTATGTCTAATGTGGTTCCACAAAACCGAATTCCAACGTCCTTACTTAGATAACTGTGTGATCCTGGGCCAAGCACCGGATTTGGTTGTGCTTTGATTTCCTGATATTTAACCGAAACAGGCAAACACTGGCATTAAGGACTCTGGACTGAAACATAGCGTCACTTGCCTTGGACACTGAATCACAGACAGAGGATGTTGCTCTATTCTCCAGCGTGCCAAGGATTCTCACGACCCCCTTCACCAGCGAGGCGCTGGGAGGAAACCCTTTCTGCACAGCTCCTGGCTTCTTCTTAATTCCTAGCTTGGGGGGTCAGGGCCCGGCTGTGTGTGTTGTTTCATTCCACCTTTTCCGCTTTTCAAAGGAAAAAGGTGGCATATTGCACCTAATTGCAAAAAGACTCATTTAGTGAGAGTTTCCCATCATCCTTTCAGGCAAGAGGGAGGTCTTCCAATTATCCTTGAATTCCTGAATGTATTTACAACAGAGCAGCTGTTTTTACAGATTCAGAGACCACTTTCCCAGCAAAAGGCGCACTGCACACCCCACGTGCTTCCCTGAGACACTTCAACGGGGGCCTCTGTTATGCAAATATTAAGGGAAAGCCCCCCAGACAAGCCCGTACTTGCCTGGTCCCTATGCTGCGAGGAATGCGCCTCTTTGACATGCGTGTGACGTTTCTGTTTATTGCCCGTCAAGACCCCATACTAAGCCCGTCAAGACCCCATGCTAAATTCTAAACGTGCAAACGTCCGGCGCGTCACAGCGCCCTTTGTGGGCCGGAGTTTGCCTCACACGTGCAAATGGCTTGATTTACATGTGCATGGTGCTCACAAGCAGTGAACTTGCACTCCTAAATAATTTCAACCACGTGCCCTATCAGCTCCCTATGGTGTAAAACAGTGCGAGTGTAAAAGAGTGAGGGGGTGGGGGTGTTTCCAGGGTCACGCGCCCTGGCGCGCTACGAAGGCCCTCAGTCTCAAGAGTGCGTGGGTCATTTCAAACTCCTCTCGCGCCTCCTTCCACCCTGACATTGTTTGGACTTGTGCTATGGCCAACGTGCAGAAATACGTACATTTCGGAACACCTCCAAATTGGTGCAACATAGAGAATAATATATCCCAATGGAGGATACGCAGTGACAAAGGCAAGAGGTCTAACCTTGGTAGTCTGGTGCAATGGGTTAATTTAAAAAAGAAAATATTGCAAGCATATGCCACAAAAATAAAAAGCAGAAGAAAAGAAATATGTCACTAACCCTGGCTGCCAGACGTTTACAATAAAAAAAACACATTTGAAAACATGTCAGTGATGTGGCCTGTGATGTTATTAAATGACCATCCTTGCGGCTACTCCATGCATTTGTTATGCAATATTGCATCATTATTTGTGATGGAGACAAGAATAAATCACAACTCAACCAAGACCAATCTCACATAAACCCTTTATACCAGCTTCTTAAAAAGAAAATGGACAATAAACCCCCATCTCACTTGGCAGACGACAAATAGATGTCATTGAATGTTAAAATAAAAAATAAAACGCAGACCACTTTGTCATTGAAAAGAAAAACTATCTTAAGGCGGATAAGGACAATGTTCACAGGATTTTAGACTCGGAGGTGAATAAGTGAAGTGGGCGGACTCGTTGCCCCATACAGTATGCTGTGGTGGACAAAAGCAAATTGTGAGTGACAGTTTAAACAAGAGTTTAACTGACCAATGCATGAAGGCAGCTAAGAAAGAACCCCTCTATGTATGTATATTATGCATTCATTTTTGTAAAAGCAATAGACTGCAAGACAGCTAAAGATAAACAAGCATTGGAAATGCAATAGGGCTCGCATTAGGAAAGTTTGAGCTATTTGTCTTATACATTTTTATTTTATTTATGTGTTATATTTTAGAATAGCTGAATTAATAGCTTTGTCATTTACAATGCCAATAGTTATAACTTTTGCAAATGTGAAACCTATAGCATTTGTAATGCAACATGTTTTGTATTTACGTGACTTTGATGTATTGATATTACAAATAACAATGGCTTTTAATTTTTTTAAATAATTAATACATAAATAATTTATTTAATTTGTAATGGCATTAGCTTAAACTTTTGTAAATAACTTTTGTGAAGATTATGTTCAGTGTTTTTTATTGTGACGAAAATCCAAGAACAGAAGTGAAATATTAACATCTTTTTGTGATTTGTAGTAAAGCGTGAAAGCTTGAAAACAGCTTGAAACATTGAAAGAACATATTTGAACCAGTGAAGCTGTGGTTGCGCTGAGTCATGCTGTGGTGGTGCTGAGTGATGCTGTGGTTGCGCTGAGTGATGCTGTGGTTGCGCTGAGTGGTATGTGCATCGGTGGAGCTTAGTGGGTGCATTGGTGGAGCTGTTTGGTGTGTGCATTGGTGGAGCTTAGTTGGAGCATCGGTGGAGCTGTGTGGTGGGTGCATCAGTGGAGCTGTGTGGTGGGTGCATCGGTGGAGCTGTGTGGTGGGTGCATCGGTGGAGCTGTATGGTGGGTGCCTCGGTAGAGCTTTGTGGTTGGTGCATCGGTGGAGCTGTGCGGTGGGTGCATCGATGGAGCTGTGTGGTGGGTGCATCGGTGGAGCTGTGTGGTGGGGGCATCGTGTGGAGCTGAGTGGTGGGGGCATCGGTGGAGCTGGGTGGTGGGTGCATCGGTGGAGCTGGGTGGTGGGTGGAGCTGTGTGGTGGTTGCATCGGTGGAGCTGTGTGGTGGTTGCATCAGTGGAGCTATGTGGTGGGTGCATCGGTTGAGCTATGTGGTGGGTGCATCGGTGGAGCTGTATGGTGGGTGCCTCGGTGGAGCTGTGTGGTGGGTGCATCGGTGGAGCTGTGTGGTGGGTGCATCGGTGGAGCTGTGTCAGTTGAGCTGTGTGGTGGGGGCATCGTTGGAGCTGGGTGCATCGGTGGAGCTGTGTCGGTGGAGCTGTGTGGTTTGGGCATCGGTGGAGCTGGGTGGTGGGTGCATCGGTGGAGCTGTGGTGGTTGCATCAGTGGAGCTGTGTGGTGGGTGCATCGGTGGAGCTGTGTGGTGGGTGCATCGGTGGAGCTGTGTGGTGGGTGCATCCGTGGAGCTGTGTGGTGGGTGCCTCGTGGAGCTTTGTGGTGGGTGTATCAGTGGAGCTGTGCAGTGGGTGCATCGATGGAGCTGTGTGGTGGGTGCATCGGTGGAGCTGTGTGGTGGGGGCATCGGTGGAGCTGGGTGGTGGATGCATCGGTGGAGCTGGGTGGTGGGTGCATCGGTGGAGCTGGGTGGTGGGTGCATCGGTGGAGCTGTGTGGTGGTTGCATTGGTGGAGCTGTGTGGTGGGTGCATCGGCTGAGCTATATGGTGGGTGCATCGGTGGAGCTGTTTGGTGGGTGCCTCGGTGGAGCTTTGTGGTGGGTGCATCGGTGGAGCTGTGTGGTGGGTGCATCGGTGGAGCTGTGTCGGTTGAGCTGTGTAGTGGGGGCATCGGTGGAGCTGGGTGCATCGGTGGAGCTTTGTCGGTGGAGCTGTGTGGTGGGGCATCGGTGGAGCTGGGTGGTGGGTGCATCGGTGGAGCTGTGTTGGTGGAGCTGTGTGGTGGTTGCATCAGTGGAGCTGTGTGGTGGGTGCATCGGTGGAGCTTTGTGGTGGGTGCATCGGTGGAGCTGTGTGGTGGGTGCCTCGGTGGAGCTTTGTGGTGGGTGCATCGGTGGAGCTGTGCGGTGGGTGCATTGGTGGAGCTGTGTGGTGGGTGCATTGGTGGAGCTGTGTGGTGGGGGCATCGGTGGAGCTGGGTGGTGGGTGCATCGGTGGAGCTGTTTGGTGGGTGCATCGGTGGAGCTGTGTGGTGGTTGCATCGATCGAGCTGTGTGGTGGGTGCATCGGTGGAGCTGTGTGGTGGGTGCATCGGTGGAGCTGTATGGTGGGTGCCTCGGTGGAGCTGTGTGGTGGGTGCATCAGTGGAGCTGTGTGGTGGGTGCATCAGTGGAGCTGTGTCGGTTGAGCTGTGTGGTGGGGGCATCGGTGGAGCTGGGTGGTGGGTGCATCGGTGGAGCTGTGTTGGTGGAGCTGTGTGGTGGTTGCATCAGTGGAGCTGTTTGGTGGGTGCATCGGTGGAGCTGTGTGGTGGGTGCATCGGTGGAGCTGTGTGGTGGGTGCATCGGCGGAGCTGTGTGGTGGGTGCATCGGCAGAGCTGTGTGGTGGGTGCTTCGGTGGGGCTGGTGGTGGGTGCAACTGTGGAGCTGTGTGGTGAGTGCATCGGTGGAGCTGTGTGGTGGGTGCATCGGTGGAGCTGTGTGGTGGTTGCATCGATGGAGCTGTGTGGTGGGTGCATCGGTGGAGCTGTGTGGTGGGTGCATCAGTGGAGCTGTATGGTGGGTGCCTCGGTGGAGCTGTGTGGTGGGTGCATCGGTGGAGCTGTGTGGTGGGTGCATCAGTGGAGTTGTGTCGGTCGATCTGTGTGGTGGGGGCATCGTTGGAGCTGGGTGGTGGGTGCATCGGTGGAGCTGTGTTGGTGGAGCTGTGTGGTGGTTGCATCAGTGGATCTGTGTGGTGGGTGCATCGGTGGAGCTGTGTGGTGGGTGCATCGGTGGAGCTTTGTGGTCGGTGCATCGGTGGAGCTGTGTGGTGGGTGCATCGGTGGAGCTGTGAGGTGGGTGCATCGGTGGAGCTGTGTGGTGGGTGCATTGGCGGAGCTGTGTGGTGGGTGCATCGGCGGAGCTGTCTGGTGGGTGCATCGGCGGAGCTGTCTGGTGGGTGCATCGGCGGAGCTGTGTGGTGGGTGCTTCGGTGGAGCTGTGTGGTGGGTGCAACTGTGGAGCTGTGTGGTGGGTGCATCGATGGAGCTGTGTGGAGGGTGCATCGGTGGAGCTGTGTGGTGGGGGCATTGTTGGAGCTGGGTGGTGGGTGCATCGGTGGAGCTGTGTGGTGGATGCATCGGTGGAGCTGTGTGGTGGGTGCATCGGTAGAGCTGTGTGATGGGTGCATCGGTGGAGCTGTATGGTGGGTGCCTCGGTGGAGCTGTGTGGTGGGATCGATGGAGCTGTGTGGTGGGTGCATCGGTGGAGCTGTGTGGTGGGGGCATCGGTGGAGCTGGGTGGTGGGTGCATCGGTGGAGCTGTGTGGTGGGTGCATCGGTGGAGCTGTGTGGTGGTTGCATCGATGGAGCTGTGTGGTGGGTGCATCGGTGGAGCTGTGTGGTGGGTGCATCGGTGGAGCTGTATGGTGGGTGCCTCGGTGGAGCTGTGTGGTGGGTGCATCGGTGGAGCTGTGTGGTGGGTGCATCAGTGGAGCTGTGTCGGTTGAGCTGTGTGGTGGGGGCATCGGTGGAGCTGGGTGGTGGGTGCATCGGTGGAGCTGTGTGGTGGTTGCATCAGTGGAGCTGTGTGGTGGGTGCATCGGTGGAGCTGTGTGGTGGGTGCATCGGTGGAGCTGTGTGGTGGGTGCATTGGCGGAGCTGTGTGGTGGGTGCATCAGCGGAGCTGTGTGGTGGGTGCATCGGCGGAGCTGTGTGGTGGGTGCTTCGCATGCGCTGGATAGACCTAAAAACAATGCCTCCTGTGTAAGTGAAAAGTGGCACTGGGTAGAAATTGCGTACAAACAGGATTATAATAAAAGCGTTCTAACAGTGCAAGAGTAAATAAAAGGGTATTTAAAACTCACGGGTAATGAGAGCCGCAGCAGTCAGATATGTACCAATTAAGTATTAAGAATGCAGCTGGAGCCACGTTACTCATAATTTTTGGTATTACCCAAAATGGACATAATAAAAATAGTTTTATAATTTTGTTACTAACAGCCTGATTCATCATTGGGACGTTTTGCGAGTCTGAAATAACGATTAATAAGGAATCGCTATTCCAGACTCGCAAAACGGGATTCATGTAGGAATAGCAATATTTTTTGCGATTCCTACTGATTCCTTATTTGGATTAGCTAATTGCTAATCGCAAATAAGGAATAACTCCCCATTCATTCCTATGGGCAAAAAGGCCCATAGGAATGAATGGGGAGTATTCCTTATTTGCGATTAGCTAATCGTAAATAAGATAGCGATTTTAAGGGTGCCAGGGGTGTCCAAAGGACACCCTGTACACCCCTTAAATGCAAATTGAAACAGGTGTTGCGCACACACATGTCCAAAGGACATGTGTGTGTGCAACATGCAACTTAGAAAAATGCTTTTAAAAGCATTCTTCTAAGTTTTCGCTATTTACCACGAGGTTTGACCTCGCGGTAAATAGCGGGCCGAAATTGCGAATTCGCAATTTTTAAATGGATGACGAATTGCATTTAAGGAATCTCAAATAGAGATTCCTTAAATGTAATTCCTCGCAAAATTGCGAAATCGCTATTACCGATTTTTGCATTTGGGATGATGAATCCCAAATGCAAAAATAGCGCTCGCAAAGGGCCAGATTCTCAGAATCTGGCCCTTTGCGAGCCGATTTCGGCTTGATGAATCAGGCTCTTAGCGATTTCAGATTTTGCGAATATTGCATTTGGGATGATGAATCCCAAATGCAATAAAAGCGCTTGCAAAGGGCCAGATTCGCAGAATCTAGCCCTTTGCGAGCCGATTTCACCTTCATGAATCTGGCTGTAAGTACATAGTTTGTACGCTAAGTCATGTAGTTAAATCAGTGGCCTTTGCTTTGTTGAAAGTAAGGTAGCCTAAAAGTCTGCACTAGTGTTAGAATTCAACATACCCCCGACAGTTGTGAAAGGAAACCAAGACGAGTGAATTGTTAGGCAATACTGCTCCTAGTTGTAAAGATCCAAATAGTTTCTTCAGCAGCATGTGTGAAATGCAGATAAGTAACTTGAGAGAAACGAACAGCAGGATGGCTAATTTGCAAAACCTCCATGTTTCTTGCGTCGTGTCTGCAGCATCCAAATCGGTAACTTTAGAAAAAAAAGAAACAGCAGGATGCCCAAGGACCGAAATTAACTGTAGGTTGCTTCTAGAAAGTAAAATATAAATTCAAACCCACTGTTAAACGTTTTTTTAACTTTTACTTTACAGTTTATAAATGCCACACATGCCGTAAAATATCTCAGTAAAACATTCACATTTAAGATAATTGCTAAATGTTTGTAACTTACAATTGGTAATTAATTGTGCTTTGTGTGCACTTACACATGTGGTGGGGGAAATATAATCAAAATAAGACACAGCAATATGGGTTAGATGGTATGTTAGCATTGCCTTTTCTAAAACACACCAGCTTTTTGTTTACACAGATTTCACGCTTTTATCACATGAAGTTAATTATTCAAAATTTTCACACCGCATCCGGAGAGCAGAAATAAAACCAATATAGCATGTTCACATGCATCAAGGGAGCGAGAGTTAGAACAAAAGCATTGAAACCAAGCAACCATTTTCAGAATGCATATGGGGGGAATGGGGGTAGCGCGATGTTCACATAATGTTAATTATTCTAGATTTAAACACTGCATCAGGAGATCAGAAATGTAAGCGAAATAGCATTTCCACACTGCCGCAACAGAAAAAAGTGTTTCACAGAAGCTTTGAAACCAAGCACCCATTTTAAAAACGTATAGTGGGGGGGGCGGGGGGATTAAGCGCGTTTCTCATGTTAACACCGCAAATCGAGTGTTTTCGCAGAAGCATTGAAACAATGCACACATTTTCAAAATGCATGTCGGGGGGTAGCGCTTTTCTTACGTTAAGTTAATTGTTCTACATTTAAACACCGCATCATGAGAACAGAATAAAAGCGATATAGCATTTTTACACCCCAGCAAGGAATTGAGTGTTTTCGCAAAACAATTTGAACCAAGCACCGATTATCAGAACGCATGGAGTGGGATGGGGGGACATATAGAAAAGCGATATAGCATTTTCACAGCGCAGCAAGGAAATGAGTGTTAGTGCATTTGAAACAAGCTCCTGGCATTGCTGTGGGGAGGGGGGGAATAGAAATGCACGGCCATGAAAGGGGCTCTCGGGGCGCATTCCTTTGAATTGTCGGGTCTGATGCAATTATGCGAGGCAGGCTGGTTAGGAAGCAAATGGCAAGGGAGGGAGGCTGAGGCTTTGATGTGGGGAGTCACAAGTGAAGTGAATAATTAGGGGAGGAGAACTGGCAGGCTGATAGGCAGAAGGCTCAGGCAAGCTCGTGCACGAGGCGGCGTGCACTTCCCAAAATCCTCTGAGAGCCCTTGGCCTTAAGAAATGGGTTGACTGCATTAGGGCTCGTTTCCTATTCCTGCGGAATAGGAAAGGACGAGCCCTAAAAAAGGCCAAACCTAAAAAATATGCTTCTGCAAAAAGATGACCACATTTTAGCATGAGTAATTCCAGTTATACAGAAGGCAGAATTGCCTGTGCACAGGTGAAAAAAGTAAAACACAAAAACCTTAAATTGTGCGTAGAATCCGGAGAATGACACTGCTATCCAGGCAGAGGTCAGGAAAGGTTAGTGATCCCTTAAAGGCCTACTGAAATGCACAATCCCAGTCAAATATATTGTTGTGTTTTCTTTATTCTGGAATACTCCTTGAGAACATTCACCATGTAATATGTGATGCTGCATGGAACATTCACTATGTAATGCCTGGCGGGCACAATATGACTCTGGTGCCAAGTTGACCTACAAAACGGTGGTTAAGGCCTATCACCGGGACATCCGTATGGAAAAAAAAGCCTACCTAGCCAGGAGAATTGATGCGGCTTCCAACTCCTGCAAGGAGATTTTCTCCATTGTGAGAGAATTCACCTCACCTTGGTCTAACACCTCGGACCAAAAACCATCTGGTACCTGGGCCACGGACCTTGCGGACTTTTTTACGAGTAAGATCCAACGCATTCAGGAGTCATTCTTGGCACCAGTGTATGCGGGCCAGACTGAACCTGACACATCCACACCGCCACAGGTCGGGCCAGGGGCGACGTTGAGCGTGTTTCCTTCTATCTCTGCTCCGGTCTCCCTGGCTCTCATGGGCAACTTAAAATCGGGTTCTCCCCTCGACCCTTGCCCCGCAAAATTTCTGGCGAAAGTTGCGGAGGTGATTAACCCGTTGGCTAATCCGCTCTTAAATCTTTCGCTGAGGCTTGGTGTGGTCCCGCAGGCCTGGAAGCAGGCAATGGTGATTCCATTGCTTAAAAAGCCTGGTTTAGATCCGAAGGCCCCGGTTAATTATAGGCCAATCTCCCTGCTGCCGGCCCTCACGAAGATTCTGGAAAAACACGTCCAGGGCGTGCTTTCCAACTTTCTTGAATCTAATGAGATCCTGCACGCCACCCAATCGGGCTTTCGTCCCCATCTTAGTACTGAGACTGCGCTCCTGGAGGTTTCGGAAACCATTAAAGGGGTTCTGGACTCTGGGGGCAAAGTCATGCTGGTGATGTTAGATCTGTCGGCGGCGTTCGACACCGTTCCCCATCATGGTCTTCTCGACAGACTTTTCGAGATAGGCATACGGGGGACGGTGTTCGACTGGTTTTCTTCTTTTCTTGCCGGCCGCCGGCAGTCGATCTGGGCCCCACCGGATTCCGCCGTGATGCCGCCTCTGGGAGTCGGGGTCCCTCAGGGCTCTATCTTGAGCCCGACCCTCTTTAACATCATTATGACCCCCTTGGCGGCACTGGTGGAGTCGCATGGTGCCCAGATCGTATCCTATGCGGATGACACCCAGCTCCTCTTCTCTTGTAAGAGAGGAGGCGACTTTGAAGGGGAGAGCATTCGGGATTGCCTTGGGGCTGTTTTCCACTGGTTCCATCTAAACAGCCTTAAGTGCAACTCCGACAAGTCCGAAGTTCTGTTCTTTGGGTGCGACACAGAACCGGACTGGCAGACCTGGTGGCCACGGGATATGTTCCCTCCGTCCTGCTCCTCTCAGGTTGCTAAGAATCTGGGGGTGAAGATGGATAACAGGCTCACCTTGAAATCCCAGATCTTGGGGGTGTCGGGCGTTTGCTTTGGCATCCTCAGGATGCTGCGGAGGTTTCTTCCTCTGTTATCCGTGGAACACAGGACGCTTACTGTCCAGGCTCTGATTGGGTCCAGGTTGGATTATTCCAACGCTCTCTACCTGGGCCTTCCAGAGTACTTGTTGCAGCGGCTTCAAGTGGTGCAGAATGCCGCTGCAAGGGCAATCTTTGGCCTCAGTAGGCGCTCCAGGACCTCTGGCTTGCTGGCAACTCTACACTGGCTTCCTATCCGCAAGAGGATTGCCTTCAAGGCGCTGACCTTGACCTACAAAGCTCTCCATAAGGAGGGAGCCAAGTACCTCCAAAAGAGACTGGTCTTTTACCACCCGACCAGGTCTCTGAGGTCGGAAGCCCTGCACCTTGCTGTTGTCCCCCGGGTCAAGAAAGCGCGCCTCGGGGGCCGCTCTTTTGGACTGCTGGCTTCTCAGCTGTGGAACTCTTTACCTCTGACCCTGCGGGGAGCCACCAGCCTACTGGCTTTTAGGAAAGGCCTTAAAACTTGGCTGTTTACTCAGTAGCCTGTCCTCCTTGAATATTTGCTCCACTCTTCCGTTAGTTTTTTCTGATGTTATGTTTTTTATGTTGCAGCATTGTCTCTTTCTCCGCTAAAGCGCCGGGACACTCTTTTTGAGTAGCCGCGCGCTATAGAAATAATTAAATAACATAACATAACATAACATAATGTATGATGTTACTGGGTTTTACTGCTGTTGGGTTGGGCATTGTATGAATTACCACTCTGGCAGTTGAGGCTGGATGGCACTTCGTGAGGGTTGTGTTTTACTCTACTGGAAAAAATATATAACTAATTCAACTCAAGATTTCCTGCTCATCTTTAAAACATATATGTACGGATCCAATCATACTGTCTAGTTTCTGTGGGAGGAAGGCAGTTCAAAAGCTTCAAACCTTTTGAAAACATCACACACAAGCAAAGACTCCCGCTTAATTTCACTTGTTTTGCAAGCCCTTTACCAGGAGAGAGACAGAGACTTTTTAAGACATGGGCAAAGTGGGCTCTGACCCAGGGCCCAAGACTTTGAAGGAGCCCTCTGATAGAGCCAGCTCTGTTGTGCAGAGATCTTGCCCTCATGACCTTCAAAAACTCTTAAACAGATTGTTTTATACACCGTTTTTCTTTAATTTAAATTTAATGTGGGTGATGTGTGAAAGTCTATTACAGACATTTTGCAGAGAAATGTTTATATTTCATGCAACATACATAAAAAAGTTAATTTAAAACAAAACAGGACCTCACATATGAGAAATGGGAGGGTGTTTCACAGAAATTATTTGCAGTAATATCAGCGAGATGCTGTTGTGTTATAATATTGAAAACACAACACATTCCCTGAATATTAGCTGTAAACACATTTAGAAATTGGAGGAGTGTTATGTTTTGCTACTTAATTTCTGAAGCTCACGTATACCCATGGGCATCTTGGCGCTAATTGGGTAAGGCAGTAAAGGCAAGAGAAGAGTAGGCATTGAAAAAACAAGTTTTTAGCAGTTTCCCAAAACTCAGTAAGGTACGAGCTGCTTTGATATTTATAGGCAGACTGTTCCAGAGTGCCAGGGATTCAGAGGAGAAGCAACTGCCCCCTCATTTGAGTCTCTTAAAGCTGGGACGGGAGACCATCATGGTGTAGATCTCTACTGGGTATGAACCAGGAAAAGAACTGTTTGAGGTAACTACGACCTGAGTCAAGCAGGGCCTTATAGATAAGGCACAGTACCTGGAATTTACTTCGGTTACTCGCTGAAAGCCAGTGGAGTCCCTTAATGGAGGCTGAGACGGTATGGAACTTGGGAAGATCAAAAATAAGTCTTGCTGCCGCATTTTGCGCGCTCTGTAGTTTCTTCACTTACTGTTTTTCGAGCTTAAGATACAGTCCATTACAGTAGTCCAGTTATGTGAAAATTAGTAAAGAGATGACGGTGTTGCTAGAGGTAAGAGGAATGAAAGGAAGGATTTTCCTGATAATTCTCAAAGTGTTGAAACTGGAAGAGACGACTTAGCTGAAATGCTTACTGAAGTTTAGCTTGTCATCAATAGTTATACCTAGATTTTTCACTTTTTGGACCCGGATGGGGAGAGCTCCCAACTCTGTTAGCCAGCACGCTGAGCTCCAGAAATGTGGACAATTACTGAAAAGAATGACCTGGGTTTTCTCTGAGTTCAATTTGAGGCAGTGCTTACCCATCCAGTGGCTGACGGCTCTCATACAGTTGTGAGACTGGGAAATTGTGACTTCCACATTCTTGAAGGCCGACACAATAATCTACGTGTCGTCCGCATATGAAGTAGGGGAGAACCCAAAAGATCTGTTCAAGGAGGCTAGTTCGGTAACAAATATTGAAGAGCAGGGGACCTCAGAGAAGATCCCTGAGGACCCCACATGGAAGAGAGAAGGAATTGGATGTGAAATTCTCCAACTTGACTGAGTGCTCTCTGACCGTTAGAAATGATTGAAGTAAGGCAAGAGCATTGTGAGTTATGCCCAGTTTTTTGAGGTGACCAGCAAGGGTGGCATGATGAACCGTGACGTACGCCACCAAGAGGTCGAGGAGGATAAGTGATGCAGAGCCTCCTTTATCCAAAATGGTTCTTAATTTATCCGTGGTCTTTATTACAGCCGTCTCAGTACTGTGTTAGGTCATAAAGCCGAATTTGGCGGGATCCAGTACCTGATTGCCCTGAATAAACTGTGTCAGTTGTGAATTAATAAGTTTGCCTGTGCCATGTCAGTGACCTGTAAAAAGATGGTATGAAAGAGCTGAAACTGGATTCAAAATTCAAAGCTGTTCTGTACGTTGGCTCCCAAAATACATTTAGCCCAGGGACCCCAGATCGATAAGATATCCCTGGCGAGAGATGTGGAAGTTGGCCATAGATTCCTTATACCATGCAAATAAGGAAAACGATTTTTCACATGTTTTGCTACCTACCCAATAACTTGTTTTTAAATAGCTACAGTGTTGCCTTTCCATAGTGCTGTACATAGCAGACGAAGCCTTTGAAGATGGGGGAAAATTTTGGGTGGACTTCCAGCAGTCTTTTTTTATCTGTTTGAACTTTTTTGATTTGATAGATTTAAAAATATATTTACCTGGGTATGACCGCAAAGAATTCCATTTTTTTTTTTTTAAGACCAACGGTCCCAAACTTTATTTAGTTTCACAGATAAGCCAGTAGTTATTCATACAGTATCAGAACAATGAATTATTGCTACAAACAGTAACCCAGCAGATAGTACATGTCGACATATCAGTTACACATGAGTGAAAACAAACAGTTGCTGGTGGAAGCGCATCAGTTCATAAATGACGGTGCCAGGAAATGACTCATGGAGCAGTACCCGCAGTTCGTAGCACTGCAACAAGGAACTAGCGTGTTCAAAAAGAAAAGTCGACAGTCATTGTTTGAAATGGAGTTCCCTGGTCAATGTAGCAGGGGATAGAGGTAGTATCATACCCTCTGATGTCGTATGGGTCGCTGGATGCCCGCTCCCTAGTCCTGGGCGCATCGAAGCAGCTTTATGTGAGATGCAGACGAGGAAGGGTGTTCGGGCGTTATCAAGAGCATAGTATGAACGGCCTCTGTGTCAACCAAAAGAGTCAACTGGGTAGCTGAAAACAGGGGGGAGGGAAGAACATTTCAATAACTGTTGGACTAGCATTCGTGTGTGTGGTAGTGCATCTAGGATCCTAGCTGTGTGTGGTGCACCCTATGGGGGTCGTGTAGGGGCGGGAACCATGGAGGAGGCGGCGTCGCCGCGGCCGTAAGGCAAGAGGGAGGGGGGGGCGAGCGGCGGGGGGGCGAGAGCGGTAGGGGACACCTCCGTCGCGCAAGGCCCCAGTCATCGGGCGGGGGAGGGGGGGAGGTGGGGAGGGGAGGCGCGCAGGACGGGGGGAGGACGGGAGGGGGGGAGGGGGGAAAGGGGCGGCGGAGTCTGTGCCAGGTATGGGTAGCAATCAAGTGGGCTCTCCCTGTTCTGCGTCGAGTCGGTACTCTATGCCGGCTTGGGTGCACGCGCGGTGATATGCAATCAGGGCAGCGTCCCAGTCCTGGGCGATCGGGTATTTCCGTAGGCCCGCGGTTTCCTCTCTATGGAGTGACACACTCTCCGCACAGGCCCAGTTGGCAAAAGAGCGACGCCAGTCTGCAGGGCGCGGCGGGGTGGGACTTTTCCAACGTCGTGTGATAAGACGTTTGGCCGTAATGAGGCCCAAGTCCCAGAAGCGTGCCCGTAGCTTGGTCTGCTTGGTTCTCTTGTAGAGTCCCAATAGGCACACTTCCCACGTCGTGGGGAGGGTTTCGCCTGTGGCCGCTGTTAACATACCCGCGACCGCAGACCAATACGAGGTAAGGTGAGCGCAGCTCCAGAGTGCATGTAGGAAGTCCGAGTCCAGGAGGCCGCATCTGGGACATGCCGACCACAAAGAATTCCATGTTAAGATACATAAAGTGTCTTCCCATAGTTAAGGTATTTCAGGCATTACTATTACTCAATTTGATGACCCTGAGCTATTCAACCCCATACATGTTAAGGCTGATTCAGCTCTGCAAGGATTCAAACCTGCAAACTTAAGGTCACATAAGTATCTCAGCAGCAAACACTTTATTTGTTCTCTTAATGTCCAGACAAATGTCGTTGGTATAATTCCCCCAAAAATGATGCCATGCTGAAAAGCAGTTCTTCAAGGGTTCTTCCAAAAATCACTGGCATGTGCTGTTTATGTATTAGGACATTTTCCGAATAATATGTCATGCTAAGTGAAAAGACGTATGTGCTTAGTATGTCTCCATTTAGAAGATGTTCCCTTTTTCCCATCCTCTAACTTCTTGCTTTATATATCTTATTGATGGTAACATTTATTACAGACATTTGTGTCACTGCTTTAACTACTGGTGTGGGCATTGATTACATTATGTTTCCAAACTTTTGCATCCAAGTCACTTTCGAAGGAGCCCTTGTCCTTCAACTGCCACCAAAAAGTGACCAAGTGTTATTGAAAGAAGACTGTCCTCTGTGCTGACCGCTGACTCTTGTTTTGGCAAGTATTGTTTAGCCTTAACTAGAATTTTTTTGTGCTGGTCATTGCCATCAGGCTTAACCAGCACTTATTTCAGGGGATCGGAACGCGTTGCCACCTGCTACCTTGTCCTAATGTGGATCTGGTCTGCAAAGCAGCAAGATACAGAAGATTAGTCCCTCTTTCATTTCCACTAAGGTCATGGAAAAGGAAGAGGTATTGGTTCCAAGTCGTCAGACCTACTGGGAACCCCTGAATGGCCATAAATCCCTGTGCAGGGGTGAAGTTGATGCACTTGTCATAGGACCCTAGAGGGCGTATCCAGTCTTTGTTTTCTCTAACGCTTTTTCCCTGTTTCCCCCTGGTTCCTCTGATGAACATATCTGCTCCCTTATACATCCTAGCAGGGATTTGGGGACATCAGGGGTTCTTGGCAGGTCTGACTGGTCAGAACCTGACAATTTAGCAAGCTAAGGGGCCTCTGGTAAACCCACTTCAAGCAACTGAGCAAGCCACTGGGAAGGGTTGAGTTTGAGCTCAATCCTGGATGTCCACCTGCAGGGGAGTCTTGGCACTAATTCATCTGCTGTTGTTGCATCGCAGTATTAGGAATGCAAAGGGCTTATGTTTTTTGTTCAATTGCCCCCTCTACACAGTCCTTTATTCTGGTTCTTTTTCAATCTATTGCTGTATATAAAAATCTAATTATGCCTGTTAAACGGGTTCCAGGTACGTGGCCATTACCTTCCCTTGTTTCTTTACTCCTCTATTCTGCAGGGTCGCTTACAGAGCTGGCATATTTCCTTGGATTCAGTTACATGGGGTATCCAAGGACTTAGAGAATAACTTCTCTGTTCATCACAGTGGGCTTTCTGCGCAGCATTGATTTCCAGCGTTATAACAATTAAGGCTGTAGACGTAGTGGGTACGGCCAACAAATAAAGACATGGTATCTTTTAACTTGTCTCATACCCCCTGAGAAAAAGCAGATGAGGTAGTCTTGTCTGCCCAAGTTGCCTCTGAGACCAGTTGTTGGAAATAAATAATATCTGTCACAAAGTCTTTATGTCCTTGGTTCATGGCAATAAGCATACGTGTCAGCCTGCTTTGTATGGAGTTTTCCAAGGAATGCTATAAGCTAAGTATAGAAGTTCTCCCACTTAGCAAACCTGTGATTCTAGTTCAAAATCAAGGGTGTTGTCCACGCCATGGCATCTTTGGTAAAAAAAGACTACTTTGATGAAATTCAGAGCAAATTATTATGGTTGTGCTAACACATGTAATCGATAATGCCCCAAAATTGTTTGGACTGATCCAGCGCTCTGATTGAAAAACTGTCTTACAAACTCTACCTATCACCTCAATACTCACCATTACTAGTAAAACATATATAAAGGCCCATAACACCAATGAGACAATTTTTGAGCAACTGAATCTGGTGATTTGATCTATAATCTATTCACATAATATTTACACTAATATATACAACTTCAGTTTATTTATCATTATCATGAGTTTAAATCATATATTACCTAAGAATCAAACCACTTACGGCGAATGGATCAACTGATGGAAACTAGACCATGAATAAACAAGAGCAGCTTGTCTTTTCGAATCTAATTTTTATTAACTTTATTTTCATAAAGAAAGAGCATTTTAAGTTTTAAAAACTTTATTTTATAAGCGAATCAGAAAGCAGCATTTAATAAGGACATGAAATTAAAACTGACATTCATAAGCAAGCTCAGAAATATGAATTATTAGCAAATTAACGGTTTCCATTCCCTAAATCTATTTCCTTGTCTATTTCTTACTTCACCTAGAAAGGAATAAATCATTAAAAGTCTGCTGTCCTTACAAGCGACAAAGGGTCCAACAGCATGTGTCGTCACTCAGGAATCGGAAAGTACGAATTTTTTCCCTACTCATGGTGTCATAATTTATACCTTTCTCTCTAGCTAAACTTTCTACATTTTACATTCTTTTAAACGAATCCAAGCTCTTCATTGGCTGTCCTGTGTCAGTCCACGATAAAATTGTTAAGTCATTCGACTCTTGACCAAAGTCCAGGCTTCAAATAAGCCCTATTGTCTTTCATTTCCAAATTTCTCTCTGCTTCCTAAAAATGTTACTTTTCGTCTTCGAGCTTCGGACATTAACTTCCTAACCTTGGCCGGCATATCGGTTTCCTGTCCTTGGGCTAACTCTCCATGAGCACATTCAACGCGACCAAAGAACCACTTTTCAATTTACGATGATTTTGCAGCATAGGTCTTCACAACTGCGCATGTGTAAGAAATCACTCTGGTCAAGCTTTTGCGTCTGCAGCTTTGTCAGCCATTTTTTCTGCACCAACTTTAGGCCTCACTTTGGAAACTATTATTAAACAAACACAAGACATCAATTAATTAAAGAATTGAGACCCATTCTGTTACCCTCCCCTTGACTAATTAATCCTGTTAATTATGTTACCTAGCGAAAGCACACATAGGCAGCATTATATTTACTTCTCCTTTTCGAATGGCAGGAACTCCAAGAGCTTTTATCACAAAAAGACATAACATAAGCACAGGAAAGAAGCACATGCCATTAATTTAAACTTCTGCATTTAATACTGACAAAGACAACAGACAAGGTTAGTTTATTTGATTTTTTTTGTTTGCGTTCGCAACATAAAGCACATTAGTCCCGCGTGTATTCATGAATATATCTTTAAACTAAGTTGGTTAATAATTTCACCACAAGCTTATTAATCTGATTACTTTTATTATGAAAGATTAACTTCACAAGTTTGAACAGAATTTTGTTCTTTACCTTGCTCCATCAACTCCCTCATCTGGTGATTTCTTAATCACCAAACAATACCCAAAATGTATAAATTTTCAACCTTTGAACATGTTTTGGACTTTCTTAATATTAGTACTTCTAGACTTTAGATTCACCTGATTTTCTGCATTTCTCATATTGAGTTCTACGAAACTCTTCTAATTCTATTTCCTTTTCTTCTCTTAGTTTATAAATTCTTTTCTTTTCTATTACATGTTTTCTTCTCTTGTGTATCATGCAACTAATTTTTAACAAAAGCATCACTATAGCTATAATTATTAAAGGGAAAACTATTTTACCTATAATTGAACTACCAATCTCTTGAAACCAGTGTTTGATTGCTGTAAATCTTTTACTTAAACGTTCTGAAAAACTCTCATCTTCTGAAGGTTCCACTTCTTCATGTAACTTAGTTATATTTTTTATGTACATCTCTATATTCTGACTTTTATCAGGAATGTATGTGTAACAATGTTGAACATGCAAAATTCCACAGACTCCACCCTCTTTTGCCAGCAGAATGTCTAGTGCAAGACGATTCTGCATTACCATAGTCCTCGTAGCATTAAGCTCTGTGTTCACTAATTGAAATCCACTTGCAGTCTGTTGACAATCTATCAACAATTGTAGACATTTTCCTAATCTTGTTTGCATTCAGGATTATTCCTACCAAAGGTATTAATGCACCAAATATATCTCCCATTATTTCTGTAAAGCTTTCTCTTCTAAATCTACTCAAATGATTGCTAATTTCAAATGAACCTTTTGCATTTCTATCTACATGAAAAATTTTGAGAAAAACTGAACCTACATAACATGTCCCGTACCAATGGTCAGGGAGACTGTAATAAGCTTTATTCCCACAAATAAAATACATTCCAGGAAAAATTGGATCTTTGCCTCCTTTAAATCCCCAACCCCCTATAATTCGGTAAGTGTCTTCACATTGACTTGCACCTACAAAATAATTATCATACAAAGTATTATATCTTCTTATACAAAATTTTCCACTAAAAGGTTTATCTTTATGGATTGCAACATTTTCATTTCTACCATTGAGCTTTTCATCTTCAATCTGCCAGAATTTTGACTTAATAGTTTTTAACATCTCTTTTCGCTTGTAAATTGCCCTTCTCTCCTCAACCATATTTAAGAATTACTTCTCTTCTGTCCTTAATTTACATGTTAAATTATTTCTAAAAGCATACTCATAAGTGAGTTCACTAGTTGTTAGGAAAAATTCCCTCATCTGTTTAGCAGGTCTCACTTTATTCAAATTATCTACAACTTTTAAATTTGCAAAAATGTCGTCAAAATCAGAATAGTAATATTCCAAACGATCAGTCTTATAAAACAAACTAGCTATTACACTACATGTTATACCATAAGTAAGAGGAAGCATATTATATGTAACACCTTCAGACACAGAAGTAGGTAATTTCACACAGATGTAACAATCTTTTGAATCCATCACCTTAACATATTCGGATAAAAGTCTTGAGAAGGTATTGCTAGAAAAATCTCCAACAAATCTATCTTGATGAATCTCTGGTTTATGTACAATAATTCTATTAGTCTCATCAGTTTTATCATAATTGATCACAACTTTACTTGTCATGTTAGATTTATACTTCTCTTTATCTATTCCAAAAGGAAAAACGACAGCTAAAATTAACCAAACTAAAATTATCAAAATCACACATATTGAAGACAATTTGCAACATCTTTTGAGAATTGAGCATCTCGAATTATTATTAGCATAAGGCATCTTTACTTTCAAAATAACAGCTAAAAAGAAAAAGAAAAAATGAAAAATTACTAATTATACTCCCCTCTTTTTTTTTATAAACAGATAACCTACAGTTTTTCTTCTAACAGCTTTTCTGCGACCTGATGTCATACATCAAATGTGTTTTCCAGCTAACACAATTTCTTCGACCTTGTGTCTCCTAACACAATATCTTCAACCTTGTGTCATCTAATGAATAAAATCAATCGTTGTCACTTGCATCATCAACATTTTCTTGACTACTGTTTACTTCCACTACTGGTGGAATAATAATATAAGTCCATTCAGGTGACTTATATTTCTGATTTGGCTTTATTATTCTTTTTGCTCTGCTGTTTATCACTTCTATTTTCTTTCCTGCTTGCTTTTTCTTATTCAAAACTTCCTCTTTTTGACTTGTGATCTCATTCACCTGCTCCCTTGCTCTATTTACTAATTTGAATTTTAGGCCTTCAGTTTCTTTTGGCCAATTATCTCCTTTTCTTGTTAGCTTCTTTTTTGGTTCCGTCAAATTATACTCCACTCTCCAAGCTCTTTTACTTGATCTTTTTAAATTAGATTCATCTTCACTGTCATCTGTTTCACTTTCTGTGTTATCAGCTGATTCATCAATGATCAGTTTTTCTGAGTTAGATTCTTCTTCAGATTCAGGTACTTCTTTACTCGGCAGCTTCACTTTGTTAGGAACAACATCTTTATAGCTGGTACTTGGAATTTCTTCTTCTTCTTCTTCTTCAATTACTTCCAATCCACCAGTTTCAGAATTTACGTTCCTCCTTCCAAAGTTTCCAATCTGCTTTTCAATACTCTCCTGATCTTGATCTTGAATCACTTCTTGATCAGTTTCTGTTTATGCTTCTTGATCTAGCAGATCTTTGTCATTTTCTTCCTCAGAATCTTGTATTACAATTTCTTCATTTTCTCCATTCAAAGCTTCATTCGCATTTGATTCTTCCAGATGTCGACTTTCTTGTCGATCTTCAGGATCTGGATTTCTTTCAGGCTCTTCTTCTGAATCTGAATCAGCTGTTGTATCACCTTCTTTGTCAGGATTCTCAGGTGTTGGCACACGTATGATGTGGCTAGCGTGAATCCACCTTTTCAACCCCCTACACTTTACTGCATTTGTCGTGACCAAAATCACCTGTCTTGCCTTTTGCCACCTTGGTACTAGGCAATTTCTTCTTCGATGCACTTTTGTTCTTACCCAGTCTCCTGGTAACAGATCATGAGCTTGCCCTTTCTCTTTTGAAAGTACTTCAGTTCCTACATGATGGAACAGAGAAGTCACCACGTCAGATAGATTTTTGCAGTAATCCATAATGATGCTTTCATTTATGCTCAATAGTTTATCAACTTGAAAAAATGCTTGCCTCATGACCCTGCCCATTAAAATTTCATGAGGGCTCAAACCTGTTTTTCTATCTGGGATACTTCTCAATGACATCAAAACAAGTGGAAGTGCATCTGTCCACTTCATTTCAGTTGCTAAGCACATTTTAGCTATTCTGTTTTTTATTGTACCATTTACTTGCTCAACAACACCTGATGCTTCTGGTCTGTATGCACAATGTAATTTTTGCTTTATACCCAATGCTTCACAAATCAGTTTTAGCAATCTGTTTTCAAAATGTGTGCCGCGATCTGTCTCAACTGACACTGGGAATCCATACCTTGGTATGAACTCTCTCAAGAGCAATTTTGCCACAGTAATTGAATCATTGTGACGTGTTGGAAATGCTTCCACCCATCTTGAGAACAAACAGACAATCACCAAGACATATCTGAGTTTGTTGTGAGGTGGCATGTCAATGAAGTCAAGCTGTATTTTGGTAAATGGACCATCCTCCCGTCCTATGGTTCCCATGCTTACAACAGTTTTTCTGTTTGGCTTGATCTGCTGGCAGATAAGACATCTCTGGCAAAAGGATTCTGCAATTATTCTGAATTTTGGATTGTACCATATTTGCCGAAATAACCTAATCATGGAATCTCTGCCAATATGTCCTGGACCATGGTACATGCGTGCCATGTCAGAAATCATACTATCTGGCATTACTGCTCTGTCATCTTTGTAAACCCAAATCTCATCCTCTTCTTTTTGCCTGCATCCTGCTTTTAACCATGTGTCTTTTTCCTCATCACTCGCCTCATCTTGCAACTGTTTTACTCCTTGCCAAGTCTCCACTACAGATATTAGCATAAGTGAGTTCAAAACATGTTCATTCTCTTTTTCCCGATTAACTGATACATTATGTTTTGCACAGAATTTTGCTATTGCGTCAGCATATGAATTTCCTTTTGTTATGTAGTCCTCTCCTCTCTTATGTGCTGTGCATTTAACTACTGCAATTTTCTCTGGTAATTGAATTCCATCAATCAATCTTTTTATTAGCTGAGCATTCCTTATTGGTGATCCCGCAGAAGTTAAATAACCTCCTGGAGACCAGAGATGGCCATAGTCATGGACTACGCCATAACCATATTGACTATCAGTCACTATGGTGATCTTTTGCTCTTTTCCCAATTCACATGCACAAATCAAAGCAATTAATTCTGCTACTTGAGCTGAACGAATTCCTTTGAGACTGGAAGCTTCAATCACATCTGCAACTGTACACACCGAGTATGCTGCACTCAGAACACCTTCATCTGTTCTTAAGCATGAACCATCAACAAACAAAACATAATCTGATTCAGGCAACGGGACATCTTTAATATCTTGCCTTGGTTTTGTGCAATATTCTAATACATCCAGGCATTCATGATCAACAATTTCATCCCTGATTTCTGTTTCAGAAGTGTCAGGTAACAATGTGGAAGGATTTAAATTCACACATCTCGAAATTGAAACATTGTCTGATCCAAGAATCACTTTTTCATATTTTGTCAGCCTATTATTTGTCAAATGCTGTGTTTTGCTTCTAGTGAGGAGAATTTCAACTGAATGTGGCACATATACCTTTACAGGAAATCCCATTATTATTCCTTCGCTTTGTTCCAAACTTACACTTGTTGCAGCTACTGCTTTTAAGCATCCTGGTAATGCTTTTGCAACAGGGTCAAGAACAGCTCAGAAATATGCTATTGGCTTTCTCATTCTTCCATGTCTTTGGATTAGAACTGATAATGCACATCCTTCTCTTTCACTGCAGTATAGTTCAAATTCTTTTTCATAATCAGGCATTCCCAATGCTGGAGCTTCACACAAACTTTTCTTTAACTGTTCAAAAGCTTCTAATTCAGTTTTTGTTAGGATAATCGGGTCTTTTATGTCTGCTTTTGTCAGTCTCTGCAAAGGCTAGATGATTCAAAAGAGTAATGGTATCTGTTACACAATTATCTCTTGTTTTTGCAGCAACAAGGAGATCATCAATATACTGTACTAACGTAGATCTTCCGGGTAAATCCAGGTTCTCCAATGATTTCTTTAACAACTGATTAAAAATAGATGGAATTTCGGTGTTCCCTTGAGGGATTCTACACCATGCTGGAATACGCTCTTTGAACCGGAACGCAAACATTTGTTGGCTTTCTGGATGCAAAGGAACAGTAAAGAATGCGTTACATAAATCAATAACTGTATACCATTCTGCATCATGCGGAATCTGATATAAAATTACCGCTGGGTTTGGTACGACTGGGAAACATGGAACAACAATTTTGTTAACCTTTCCTAGGTCCTGAACAATTCTGTAGGTTCCGTTTGGCTTTTTTATTCCCATAATTGGTGAATTATATGGGCTACTCTTGATTTCTCTTAAAACACCTTGTTTTATGAATTTGGCAATTACAGGAATAACTCCTTCAATCACTTCTGCTTTCATTTTATACTGTGGAATGTTTGGATAATCTGCTCCTTGTTTTACTGTTATTTGTACTGGATCTACATTTTTCATAAATCCCATTTCATTTCCAGTGAAATCCCAAATTTTTACATTCACCGTGTCTTTCAATTCTTCAGGTAATTATTTTTATCAAATACAGGGAATAATCTGCTTTCTTCTGCCTCAACCATTGACATTGTTAATTTGTAAAATCCATCTTCTTCTGGAGTTTGAAGCTCTATACCATCCGGTGAGCAATAAATTGCGCAGTTCATTTTACAAAGAACACCCCTACCTAACAGATTTACAGGACTGCTGTCACAAACTACAAATCTATGCATGTCTTTAAATTTACCTATTTCAACTTCAACTGGTTCAGTTAAATCTGTTTTGATTTGCTGATTAGCTACACCTACTACTGGGATTTTGTCACCAGAGAGAGGAAGGATTTCTATTTCCACTGGTATCCACTAGGAAAGTAATTTCTACATCATTCACTTTACCTTTTACAAATGGACCAGATTGATCTACCTCAAGAGTGGCTCCAAGCACACACTCTTCCTCCTCTCTCAGGCATCGTCAGAAGTAATCCTCAGATTCACTCCCTCCATCTTCTTTCAACCAATATTGTTGAGCCACATTCGACACATTCACTCTTGGTGATCTGTTTACCTGTTCACCTCCGCTGAATCCTGATTCTGTATTGTATCTCTGCAAATTTACACAGTTTGGAAGTGGCAGCTGTGGTAACTGACTTTGGTGATTCACTACCTGTCGCTGTAGCTGTTGCTGCTCATTTATCTCATTCTGCATCTGTGGATTTAATGATGTATTTCTTACATAAGTTCGGGGCGGATTCTTACACTCGCGTTTCCAGTGTCCAATTTCGCCACAATTAAAACATGGGAGTTTCTGTTTCAACTCTTCTATATTTCCCATCAATTTTGGTTTATTATAATTACCTTTAAATTTGCCTTGATTCTGATCCACATTTTTATTTCCTAAAGTTGCTATTTGCTGTTCAGCCACTTTCACCTGTGCCCACATTGCTTTTTCTTTCAGCTTCTTTTGTTTAGAATCTATCTCATCACTACAGTATTTTGCTTTTCTCAAAATATCATCTACTGTGTGTGATTGCCAACCAACTATTCCAGTTCTTACCATTTCACTAATTTCAGGTCTCAAGCCATATACAAATCTGTATATAAAATGGCTCATGTCCTTTTCACTTAGATGCTCATAACCACTGTATTGTTTAAATGCCAGCAATAATCTTTCATAAAATGAATGTACTGATTTCTTTGTCTCTTGAATTGTTCTATCTATTTTAACCCAATCTATTTCTTTTGGAGGAATCTTGTTTTTCAAAAACACAATTACTTGTTCATATTTTCTCATCACCTCTGGAGAAGGAGCACCTGTTACTTTATCTCGTTCATATTCTTCTCTAGGCCAATATATAGAAGTTTTACATTCTGTCCAAAGGTCTGATGGAACAACTATGTCAAATAATCCATCAAGATCAACCCACAAAACTTTTGAAACTTTTACAAATCTTTCTACCGGTCGATACCATTCTACAGGTTTTTCTCTCAATCGGGGAAAATCATTTGTGAACAGTAAAATGTCCTGTCTTGTCCATAAAACATGCACATACCCTCCTCCTGCTATTTCCCTCATTGGAAACTCATTTGCCACTTTTTCTTTTTCTCTGACAGGAAAAGCTAAACTTGTTCTGTCTTCATCTCTTTTCTTTGTCCATTTTGCTTTCCATTTACTTAATTCACCCCATTTTTCTCAAAGTCACAATCAAGTCTTTTATATGAGTAATTCTTCCTGAGGTATTCATATTTTCAATATCTTTTTCAGAGAAATCCACCCTGTAACTTTTCTGTAAATTCTTCTGTTTACTTAAATCTATTTCTAATTCAGAAGCCATTTATTCTAATAGATCATATTTGTTTTTCGTTTTCCATGTTATACTTTTGCAAATAAACAACAATTCATCATCCTGATATGCCTTCAAACTGTCAGTTCCAATTGTACCAATTATTAATTCCTCTAAATCTGCCTTCAATTTTCCAACATCAAGTAATTTACATTCCGGAGTTGGCATTGAATCTATTTTACTCAAACCCTTTCCTGGAGATCCAGAGTCAGAAACTGAACCAGTTGGACTTTTACTTGTCAAACTTTGATTATAAGTTAAATCAGGCATCATTTTCTCTCGATGTAATTCAGACAAGTCTGAATAAAATTTTTCAGTCACTTTCTGTATTTCTGAATTTAATGGAACTGTTAAAGATGAATGTCTAATTTCTTTTGTATCAAATACTGGAAGATCAGGTCCAATCGTTACAGGCACTGTTACTGCTTCCATGCTTTTAGTTAACTGTTGTATTAATTCATTTGCAGAACGAATATATTCTGAAGTATCTGGTATTGGTAATCCCTCATATCTTTCTGCTCTGACTTCACTTCTTGGGGTTTCATTTCTTTGAACTGGGGTTTCAGTACAATTACTATTTTCTGTTGATATATTTGAATTTCGTCCTATTTCAACTCTTTTGGGTGTTTTACTTTTATTCAGATCTGTTTCAGGAGATGTCTCATCAATTATTTCTCTTTGGGGGGCACTTGGAGAAGTCCATGTGCAAACTGGTTGATAAGGTGGCGGTTTTCTAATATAAATTTCTTCTAATACCGCATCTTCTGAATCACTCTCTTCTCTAGTATTATTTCTCTTTCTGGTATGCTTTTTTTCAGTTACCTCATCAATTAATCTCACTGGGTACAAGCCATCGCACATATCTGCACTTCTCCATCGACGCATTCTATCCTGATGTGTTTCTCTATCAAGACCTAATCTTTTTGGTAATCCTCTATTCTCTCGTTCTAATTCATGCATTTCACCTTCCCATTCAACTAAGGCTTCAAATTGAGTAGGTCTAGGCCTTGGTACAAGATTCATCATTCTTTCTCTTAAATTTTTCAAAACTGCAATGTTAAATGACCCATCTTCTGGCCATGCTATTACACCATCATTTTCAGTATACTTCATCCAATTCTCAATCCAGAGACAAGTATGATAACCATATTCACCCAACATATAAGCTGTAGGTGTTTTGTACTTATGAATTAATCTTCCGCCTCGCGTTGAAATTTTCTTGTCAGGTTTAATTTTATTTTTCAATTTCTGAAACCATGAAAGTTTCTTATTCTCTTTCATGAAATAATAATCCATGTTTTTAAACAATTTCCTCCGAAGCAAGGGAAAGTTTGTATCAATTTCCTTGTTATTCCGTAACACCAACCAATCCGTGCGCGAAACTCACCAACAAACCAATCAGGTTAAGCTTCGTCACTATTTTCCTCAACCAATAGAATTATTGCTTTTCAGGTTAAGCCAATCAGCTGTAAGCTTTCTTAGTCACATGAACCAATCTGTGCGCGAATACTGGGTCGTATGCTAACCAATCACAGCGCGACACTTGTGACGTATGCTACTGCTGCAGCTTCTCTGTCTCTTGCTCCTTACTCTGACCCCTCCTTTACAAAAAATTTTCACAGCGCCATATTTACAAAACTTTCAATTGAATTCAGTTAATAACTCCACACAAAACAAACCATTTGTATGTTTCGCTAAAATAAAGTGATAGCTTTCTCATACACTCAAATATTCTTTTACGTGAAATAGACGTCGCTATTTTCACAGAATATTTAAATTTGCAGATAAAATAAAGCTACTTTACCCTTCTAGCAGGTAATAAAGAACTCGTTACTCTCCAAATGCACATACAGAGATTTTTTACACCTCCTTAGAGACAATTTGAAGTTTCACTCGATCTCATATTACAAATTCATTTACACACATTCATACGGGAAAATCCTTAACCATGCATACATAAATCTTTAGTAGGACTTTAACCCACCAATAGAAATCCTCACTCGCCAGTAAGGTGGACAACACTTCCTTACCCTTCACTCAAGCTTAGATAAATTCTACTACTCTTTTCACAGTGAGTTTTAAAACAGGACAGAAGTCCCTATACTCGAAAGCTACGATTTCATAGACAATCCTCACTATACATTCTACCTCACACACCTAAAATCCCTAAACTTGTCCTGTACGACCACAGCACTAGTGATATACGACGATACCCCTATTTTGAAACAGAACAAATGCACTGTGCAACTTCACCTGTCACACTACTCATGCCCGCACAACCAGGATTTTTCACACTGCTGGAAAAAACCTCATTCTACATATAACAACTAAACAAACTTAACATGTTTTAGACATTAATCCTATGTAATTACCATGTAACATGCTAGTTACCATAGTAACCGAACTCTGCTACCAAGTAATTGATCCAGCGCTCTGATTGAAAAACTGTCTCACAAACTCTACCTATCACTTCAATACTCACCATTACTAATAAAACATATATACAGGCCCATAACACCAATGAGACACTTTTTGAGCTACTGAATCTGGTGATTTATAATCTATTCACATAATATTTACACTAATATATACAACTGCAGTTTATTTATCATTTTCATGAGTTTAAATCATTTATTACCTAAGAATCAAACCACTTACGGCGAATGGATCAACTGATGGAAACTAGACCATGAATAAACAAGACCAGCTTGTCTTTTCGAATCTAATTTTTATTAACTTTATTTTCATAAAGAAAGAGCATTTTACGTTTTAAAAACTTTATTTTATAAGCGAATCAGAAAGCAGTATTTAATAAGGAAATGAAATGAAATTAAAACTGACATTCATAAGCAAGCTCAGAAATATGAATTAAAGCGCCAGGACGCCCCTTTGCTGGGGCAGCTGTGTGCGGTATAAGTAAAAATAACATAACATAACATTAACGGTTTCCATTCCCTAAATCTATTTCCCTGTCTATTTCTTACTTCACCTAGAAAGGAATAAATCATAAAAAGTCTGCTGTCCTTACATGCGACAAAGGGTCCAACAGCATGTGTCGTCACTCAGGAATCGGAAAGTAAGAGTTTTTTCCCTACTCATGGTGTCATAATTTATACCTTTCTCTCTAGCTAAACTTTCTACATTTTACATTCTTTTAAACGAATCCAAGCTCTTCATTGGCTGTCCTGTGTTAGTCCACGATAAAATTGTTAAGTCATTCGACTCTTGACCAAAGTCCAGGCTTCAAATAAGCCCTATTGTCTTTCATTTCCACGTTTCTCTCTGCTTCCTAAAAATGTTACTTTTTGTCTTCGAGCTTTGGACATTAACTTCCTAACCTTGGCAGGCATATCGGTTTCCTGTCCTTGGGCTGACTCTCCATGAGCACATTCAACGCGACCAAAGAACCATCTTTTCAATTTACGATGATTTTGCAGCAAAAATCTTCACAACTGCGCATGTGTAAGAAATCACTCTGGTCAAGCTTTCGCGTCTGCAGCTTTGTCAGCCATTTTTTATGCACCAACTTTAGGCCTCACTTTGGAAACTATTATTAAACAAACACTAGACATCAATTAATTAAAGAATTGAGACCCATTCTGTTACCCTCCCCCTTGATTAATCAATCCTGTTAATTATGTTACCTAGCGAAAGCACACATAGGCAGCATTATATTTACTTCTCCTTTTCGAATGGCAGGAACTCCAAGAGCTTTTATCACAAAAAACCATAACATAAGCACATAAAATAAGCACATGCCATTAATTTAAACTGCCGCATTTAATACTGACAAAGACAATACACAAGGTTAGTTTACTATTTTTTTTTCTTTGCGTTTGCAACATAAAGCACATCAGTCCCGCATGTATTCATGAATATATCTTTAAACTAAGTTGGTTAATAATTTCACCACAAGCTTATTAATCTGATTACTTTTATTATGAAAGATTAACTTCACAAGTTTGAACAAAATGTTGTTCTTTACCTTGCTCCATCAGGACCATAAGGGGATCTCCCCCAAAATTATTTGGCGGTGCAAAAGGAACACACCCTATTACTCTTGTTTCTGCTATATTGCTGTACTCTTGCCGATTACTACTCACCAGAAGGGAGATGTTGGTGGCCCTAGTAGGGTCACTAGTGGTAGCTTGCAAAGATGTCATCCTATCTATATAAGTCAACAGGAAAACCTGTTCTCGGGAGGCAATATATAATTTTTGGAAGGCCTGTGCAATTGTCTGAAGGGGGGTTATGTACAGGGTCATTAGCACGACAAATTGTCAGTCTCCAAGTAGTCAGCCCGCTGATAACACCTCATTTTCCTAAAATACTGTATGGGGGTATGAGGCAGCAGAAATACCTGTTGGAGAAACCGGAGGAAAGGTGTAGAAGCAAACCAGGACTGGGTTTGCTGTCTAGGTGAATGTGTCTCAATTGGTGTTGGAGTCTGGGAACTTTTACCAGGCAACCTCGGGTAATTTGATGGATTGACTGTAGTGTAAGTAGAACACATCAACTAGAATCAGGAGTATCGAAGATTGAGGGGCCAGAAAGACTAAGGAAACAAAGAGAAAATGGCTTATACATTTTAATAGCGACATCTGTGAAACAAGCTCCAGCTACACCTGGATAGCAGGCAAGAACCCCAGGATGACTGAAGACAGATTATATAACCTGGGGATCAAAATAGTAAACAAGAAAGTACAAGGAGTCAACCACAATCAATGAAGAACCATAAAGGAAACTAAAGGAAAGCCATAACCTTGGGGAAGTGCAACACATACAAACAACGCAACACAATCCTCGGTGTCTGCTCCATCTTTAAGTGGACTTAACTACTGACTCTCCCTCTCTCACGCCGAAAGTGAGCAAGCTTACCAGGAAGTGAAGTTGTAAGGTGAAACTGTGTTGTGCTGTCTAGTGCCTGCTTGTGCCCAATTTCCACTGCCCGTCTTCCCAATCCATAGTTTATTTAATTGCAGAGAAAATAAATCTGAACTCATTGTCCCTGTTTTGATGAACGTCCACTGGCTTCCTCTGGAGGCATGGTCAAAGTATAATATCTGCTGGTGCACATTTAAAGCACTGGACATTGGCAGACTGAGGTAGCTCGCTGACTTCTTGAACATTTCTCGTGGCATGAGACATTTCATGAGCAAGAACTCGATATTGCTGGAAACACCAACATTCCATACTTCTCATGCTCTTAATCAATTTTTTTCTGGCTCTGCTTCATCTACTCTCCCTTCTAAATTAGACCTGAGCATTCGGAGTTTCCGAAAAGCTCCAAAAAATCACCTGTTCAAGATTTACCTAGATCAATTCAGGTCCCAATTTAATTTCTCGCAACTAAGTTCTGATCTTTCAATGACTCCATATACTTCAGTTTTCTGAGGTCTGAGGTCTGATGTGTGGCAGGTCTTTTTCCATGATACATACATGTTACATATAAATCAAACTTAGTTGTATGACAAACATGAAAGGCACTAACCTGTTAAAGTATGAATGTGCAGGGCTTAGAATCTTGAAAAGTAATATTTTAAATGATGATGTTAGATAACAGAGTTTGCTAGATAGCTTTAGTTTTTTTAGTCGGTTGATATTAGTTGTACTAACAAATGACAATAGCCTTTTACCACTGCAGGCAAAGTATTAAAATTTTGGATTGATAAAATGCCATCGCAGCTAACCTGGAATTGATAAAAAACAACCGTGGTACATTTCTCTCCATCATTACAGCTCTTCACAGAGGTTCAGATTGGTACAGACACAAGGAAGCGCCCCGTATAAGTAAAACAATACCATTCCAGGCATGGAGTGCCGCATGAAACATGCAAAAAAGGAAGCAGAGAACTCTGGGTAATTCCAAAGTTTAGGTAGAGAGCAACTCTTATAGAGAGTACCCTATAACACCAGTGACACTCAAATGTTTGTTTTTTTAGCAATGTTTTGAAGTATAGGATTAGCACAGTGTTATCTACACGGAGCTTTATATACATACACAGACTTATACTGGAAAAAACAAAGGTTAAATGGACGGTATAGTTAGAGGAAATTGCCATTTAAAACATAACGTTCTAAGATAACAAAACCAGTGAAATTCACCAGTTATAGTTATCTCAAGTAACTCTAATTTATGCCCTAAAGAAACTATAACTTGTGCCCCCACCATGCACAGTATTGTTATCAATGATGTCATGTGAGATGTCAATAGGGATGTTATCAATGTATTCACTGAACATGTCAAAAGTGATGTAAAGTGAGATGGCAAAGCCGTGCATAGCGAGGCTCAGAGTTATAGTTTCTTTAGTGCAAGTTTTAGTTACTTGAGATAACTATAACTAGTGAATTTCAGTGGTTTTGTTGGTTTAAATTTTTGTTTCAATTGGCATTTTCACCTAATTAGATTGTTCCTTTAACCTTTGGATTTTACAGTAAATTTCTAAAGTAAAAAAAAAAAAAGTAAAATATTGTTACAATTCCTAACTATAATGTCACTTTAACCTTTGTTTTTTTCAGTGAATTTCTATTATTTTACCGTAAAATAAGATGCCCCTCTCTGTGTGCAATGTGGGGTTGGGCGCGGCATCTGGCCTGTGGCCAGACCCTGCCTGTAACACTTTGGGTGCGGCCAACCCATTGCAGGTGATAAAACCCCACAGATAGCCAAATGCCCTTTTTTTATTTGTTGCTCTAGGCTTCCACTAGTCTATCACGATACTCCAGGGGAATGCACTGGGGCTTGCAGTAGATTTACGGAACTCGAAAAACAAAAGATTCTATCAAGTCCGGGGGCGGTCCCTCAGGGCACTTATCCTTTGCTGTATTTCATTTTGTAGGACTCGGGGACCAAGTCCTAAGATAGCGGCTGCAGATTTTCCTTCAGGTTGTGGTCAGCCAATCACAACATGCTCTTGAGCTTGTGCAAACACAGGGAGATATATACATACATCCTGATGTATATATACATCCAGCTTGAACTGCCAAGCCAGGTCTTCCCTAAACAAAAGAATGATGATGGATTCAACCCAGATCTGTGACTTGGGGTGTTTGTCTGAAAGTTTCAGCACTCTGTCCATCATCTTCTTGTGTTTGCTTTGTTTACCCTAAGTTGGCAGGGTATGCTCAGACATGAGTCCCTTGCTCACTTTGCCACTGGATTCAAGCTAGCCTTGCTGATATGGGGTGTTACCCCTAAACCGGTCCTAGGATGCCTCTTTCTAATTCAGGGAAGACCTGGCTTGGCAGTTCGGGCTGGACTGCTCCCATGAGGCACAGGGTGAAGACTGATTTGCATACAGCTGGGTCTGAACTGAGGTGGCGAAGTGAGCTAAAGAACGATGATGGATTCAACCCAGATCTGTGACTGGGGTGAGTGCCAGAAAAGTTTCAGCACACCATCCATCATCTCCTTGTGTTTGCTTTGTTCGCCCTAAGTTGGCCGGGTATGCCCAGACATGGGTCCCTTGCTCACTGTGCCCCTGGATACAAGCTAGCCTGGCTGATGAGAGGTATTACCCCAAAACCGGTCCAAGGATGCTTGTTTCTGGTACAGGGAAGACCTAGCTTGGCAGTTCAGGCTGGACTGTTCCCAGGAGGCCTAGGGTCAAGACTGATTTGCATATAGCTGGGTCTGAACTGAGGTGGCGAAGTGAGTTAAAGAACAATGATGGATTCAACCCAGATCTGTGACTGGTGGTAAGTGTCTGAAAAGTTTCAACGCTCCATCCAACATCTCCTTGTGTTTGCTTTGTTCACCCTAAGTTGGCAGGGTATGCCCAGGCGTGGGTTCCTTGCTCCCTTTGCCACTGGATTCAAGCTAGCCTGGCTGATGAGGGGTGTTACCCTGAAATAGCGCCCAGGATGCTTGTTTCTGGTTCAGAGAAGACCTGGGTTTGCAGTTCAGGCTGAACTGTTCCCATGACCCACAGGGTCAAGACTGATTTGAATATAGCTGGGTCTGAACTGAGGTGGAGAAGTGAGCTAAAGAACTACGATGGATTAAACCCAGCTCTGTGACTGGGGGTGAGTGTCTAAAAAGTTTAAGCGCTCTGTCCTTTAGGATTCATACCAAATCACAAAAAGCACACTTTCCGGATCAAGATCTAGCTCTCCATCACATTTAGTGTAATTCCATTCAGCCATGTTTTGTGGTATTTCTGTTCGATTTTCATATGGAAAAAAAATAATTTAGAATCGAAACTAAGGATAACAGAGCGAGGCCAACTCTCCCAGGGTGAGCGGGGTGGGCGTTGGGCTTTCTAAGTGGTGATTAGGAAGGGGCAAAGGTGGGGATTGCATATTTGTGGCCTTTCTTTTGTTTTGCTCTCTTTCTTTTCTGTTTATCTGTGACAATGAATAATAATTGTTGTGTATACTGCCTTATAATATGCATTAACGAAAAATAAAAAAATTTTAAAAAAGGAACCTTGCATGGAAAACACGTTTTAAGACTCCCCCCACCCCCTTTTTCTCAGCCCACACTTGACAGATCACCTCAAAATTCTCCAGAAAGAGCTGAGGGCAAAACAACGTTTTGTGGAGATTTGTCAAACAGCACCATTGTTATTAGCTAGCCAAGAAAAATATATTTCCTATGGAAAGGGGTTTCTCTATAACTACCCAAGGCGACTGAAACTGGGTAATATATGTAACATGAAAAAAAGAAAAGTTAAAGTGACATACCACTGAAATTCACAAGTTATATTTAACTGAGCTAACTATAACTTGCGTCCCCACCATGCATTGCTTATGACTTCAAATATTACATTACTCATGACATTTTAAATTACATCATTGATAACATTACTGATGACATCATCCAGTCATTGTGAAAGCGTCTTTTAGGTTTTGTGGACTTGAAGTAATTAAATATGTTACAGCTATGGTCACTTTTCTGTCACCAAGAACATGATAATAGGACTTAACATTTTCCCACATGCTGAAGGCTTGGCATATCTTTCAAGTCAGCCACATGTGGGGGAATTTTGCTCTTTTTATTGGTAGATACCCACCTAACAAACAAAATGCCTCAATAGATTTAAATAGGGTTACCCTCTTTTTAAACCTAGAACACAGTCCAAAAAAAGAATTTGTACACAGCTCATCAATGATGTCATTTGATATGTCATCAGTGATGTCATCAAATGTCATTGAACATGGCATGAGTGCTGACATATGTGAGGCCTTAAGCAGTGCATGGCGGGGCACAAATTGCAGTTAGCGCTTCTAACTATAACTGGAGAATATCTGTGTAGTGTTACTTTAAGCTTTGGTTTCTTCAGTGAATTTCTAAGTTTTTTAAAAAACAAAACCAGATTCTTTTATCACACCTAAATATAACATTACTTTAACCTTTTGATTTTTCATTGAATTTCTGTTTTTTTTTGACATAAAGGAATTCTTAATTACCATACATAAATTCAACCCCGACAATGTGCATAGTATGTTGTGGGAGGGACTGGCCCCTCGTCTGACACCTCTTTCTGTAATGATAGGTGTTTGTAGTAAGGTGTGGGAAAGAAATGGCTTCTCCTTTCAGACCCCTCTCTCAGATTACAGGTGTGCATAGTAGGGTGTGTGGAGGGACTTCCCTCTCCTTTCAGACCTCTCTCTCAGAATGCGAGTGTGTGCAGTAGTGTGTGGGGTGGAAGTGCCCTCTACTTTCAGACCTCTATCTCAGAAGATGGGTGTACATCGTAGGGTGAGCCTTAACTCTACTCACAACTCTTCTCAAACCAATGAACATAAATGGACGAGTCGGATAAACACTTTCTCCAGTAAGACTCCTTCATACAGTAACTAGTGTGCATAGCAGAGTGTATTCAAACATCACCTACTCCTTCCTACCTTTCATGATCCCGCGAGAGTCTCACAAGATCGTAACGTATTTAAAATATATATATTTAACCTTCTAAGCAGCACAATACTTATCTCTTGCACACTTCCTCTCAAAAACAAAAACCACAATATGCATTCCTACTAATAGAGTGTATTGATAAGTCATCTACTCCTATTACACTATTCATGATCCAGCGAGAGTCCTGCGAGATTGTAAAAATTAGTTAAAAACAATATACATTTGGCGGCATTGCTTTACCGTCCATCAGAGCTTATTACTGGGCTTCGCAACGTATTGTTCTTAACCACTGCATGCATCGGCCAGTAGATGACCCAGCATGTCAAATGGATAGGCATAATATGCTGCCTGGGATGTATTTAAGGGCGATCTACTGTGGGTCAAAACTAGAGCCCAAATTCACTCCGGCCTCCACAATAGTCTCCGTCTGGCACAGGGCAAATGTAGCGCTCTGGATGGAAGGAGCAAAATTACACAGGCGACCCCATTACTTGACTCTTGTCGCCTGAGCGTACACAGGCGGCAACCTGGGTTTGATAAATGGGATTTGATAGGCTTGTCTAGGGTGGGTGACTTGTGGGTGAAGGGCAATGTGGTGTATTTCAGTAATTTGCAATGGTAATACCAATTGCATGACGGAGAGACTTTTCGCAATCTACAGGTGGTAAGTGTATTGACTAAGGTTCTTCCTAGAGGAGAGGACCTGCCAGTGTCGTCCCCTTTGGAGGACAGACTATTGGTTGAATATCTCCCCAAGAAAGCCATATCTCTCACTTACCGTAAAATACTCAATAACTCACCCGAACCCTTTGATAAAGTCCATACAAAGTGGCGTTCTGGTGTGGGTGAGCTTTAAGACGAGGAGTGGAGGGAGGCTCTGGCGTCGCCCCGTGAGGTTGGAATGCGCTCCCGGTTCAAACTGGTTCCACTCAAACTATTACACAGGACCTATCACACAAGCTCTGTACTGGTTAAAATTGGGCTTTTGGTATCTCCATTATGTCCACGTAGGCATGTATTTGCACCAATGGTGGGACTGCCCGACTCTTCAGGGCTATTTGGGAGAAGTCATTGCAGCTATGTCTCAAACTTGCTGTAAGAGGTGGAGGCCACCCGAAGCAGTGCCTCTTGAATATTTGGGATGCCACTGATCTGTCTAGGCCAGAGGGCTTGTGGGTCACTTTGGGATGCATGGTTGCAAAGCGCAATATTGCCAGGGCCTCGAAGGGAGGGCTCACTCTAAAATGTGCTGATTGGGAGTCCGATATGGATTGGTGCATGCAGGCTGAGAGTGTGGTGTACGAAAGTAGAGGATGCCTGGGTAAATGGATGAAAATCTGGGCCCCTTGAAACAAAAGCAGAGGCTGGCTATGTGCTCCTTTTACTGATACCTCTCTGTTTACTGTCGACAATGAAAACATTGTAACTATGCATCACGAGATTGTCTATAAATAGATATCCTTTAATCAAGCTCCACTTGACTATGCCTTTGGGAATGTTCAAGATTAGTTGGATTGATCACTTTTCAATTATTGTATGTTGAGCATTTTAGACAATGGTTTATTTTTTATTTGGTTGCTTTATGTAATGTCATTTGATTTGTTTTTCTTTTCAATAAACTGAGTAAAAAAATATATGTATATATGTATATATATATATATATATATATACATTTGTCATCTTAACAGTAGCTATCCTTTAGACACCTCCTCTCTTAAATCCACAGGACAGAATGCCTTCCTGCTGCTCTCTTATATAGCCAATTTACTTCATTTCAACAACATCTCCAAATTTTCACAGTAAACAGCAACAGTGGCCATTTCATCTGGCAGGACTTGCGGGGGCCTCTCGGTCCTGTGAGAAGGCTCATAGGAAAAATTGGTCTGTCAATCAATCACTAGGCTATATTCCTGATTTTGTGCTCTTGTGCTTGTGCGCCCGCTGGATTCTCGCGAGTCCAACTGCCAAAATATACACTAATTTCTTTCCATTAATATCTCAAAAACTACTGAACAGATTTACACCAAATCACAAAAAGCACAATCTGTGGACCAAGGTCTAGCTTCCTGCTGCATTTGGTGTAATTCCTTGCAGCAGGTTTTGCTCTATCCTTGTCTAAAGAAGTCTACAGAAAATGCAAGGGGATTTAGAGTTTTGGGACCCCCTTTTTCTCGGCTTCCACTGATGGATTACCCTGAAATGTTCGAGGAAGGAGCTGAGGTAGATTAACTTTCTTTATGGAAAGTTTTGTGAAGATTCAACAAATGGGGCCAAAGTTATTACAAACTAAACAATGGCCATCTATGGAAAAGCAGACCTAACTATAACTACCTGCTACCAGTAGGTAATAAATGTTTATATATAATATCTACTGGTGGTCACCAGCAGGTAGTTATAGTTAGATCATGGTCCCATAGAAAAAGCGTTTTTTAACTTACCTACATCGTTGGTGTCTTTTGACAAATCATCCCGAAGTTTTCCAAAAAAGGTGTCATAGTGAGTCTTGTTGTGCATGGAAAGTTTCAGGGGTGATTTGTGAAGTGGGGGCTGAGACAAAGGGGGATAAACAAAATGTGTTTAACATGTTAATTACCTTAGAGTCTTTAGACAAGCCTGCAGCCCAAACCACTGAACGGAATTACACCAAATTTGGCAGTAAGGTAGATTTTGGTTTGCAGATCACGCTTTCAGTTATTTGGTATAAATCCATTCAGTAGTTATTGAGAAATTTAAGGAAATCTTAATTTGTATATTTGCGATCGCAGCGAATTCATTAATAATAACAAGCTCGGGCAGAGAACTATGAAGCTCTGATTGGCTGCCAACACTTCAACCAGGAAGTGTTGGCAGCCATCTTGGGACTTGGCTTCAGCCAATTCCCAAAAATAAATAGGTGAAAAACATCAAAATGGGGCAGAGGGACCTAGGCAGGACAAAAAAGCCCTTTAAAAAGATATCTTTTGCTGCAAATTTGCAGCACAAAAGTTTTAAAAAAACAAACGCTGTCTCCCATGCTAGTTTTTAAAAGGGCCCCTGGTTGGGTCCAAGTCCTGAGGTCATTTTATAAAAGAAAGGAAGGAGGTACATGTGGCCCCTGCTCCTAAGGCTCTTTGAACCCCAGGGACCACCACCTTCCCGGGGCTTAATTTATACAAAAGAAGGGAGCACACAGTGGCCCTTCCTGAAGCTTCATAAGTCCTGGAGACCACCACCTTTCCTGGGCTAAAGAAACATTGATGGGGGGCCGAGCAGACTCCCCCAAGCCCAAGAGGACCACCACCTCCCCCGAGCTAAATAGCACATAATGGGGAGCCCCGGAGACCACCACCTTCCTGGGTCCAAACATTTTTCAAAGAATGGGAAAGGGGCCATGCGGCCCCCTCCAGAGCCACATAGGGCCCGGGGACCACCACCTCCCTCAGGCGACCAATGAACAAGAAAATAGGGGTTTATGCAGGCTTCCCTCCGGGAGTCATACATGTTCCTGGGGACTGCCACCCTCCCAACCCCGGGGCATAGCTGTTTGCTTTTGCTTGGCAACAGATATGACAGCTCATGCCAAGCAAAAGTAAATACTCTGGTTCCAGCGGGTGAGAGCTGTCAAAGTGCTCCCGCCCACTGGAACCGGAAGTTTTACACCTTTCCCTGCCTGCAGACATGCAAACAGGGAAAGAGATGAAACGTTTGCTCTTGCACACAGGGAGAAGCATTTGCAGCAGCTCCCTATGCGCAATAGCAATGCCGGCTCCCTCAGGAGGTGGGAGCCAGCTGGGACCGCAGTGTCCTTAAGGCTCCCCGCTGACCGTATGCTGCACACTGGGTGCCGTGGGAGAGACTTAGGACACCCAGGAGACATGGCCAGGCTTTGGGGAATAAGGTCCCTGCGACTGAAATCGCCCTGGGAGTGGAGCTGCATGGTCCCCATCACCTTTACATTATAAGTATATTAAGGCCAGGCCTTGGGGGATGGGGTTGTGGGCCGATATCAGCCAGGTTGGGGGGGGTGCATGGCCCCCCTCCCCTATTCAATGAAGGCCAGGCCCATGTGGATGGGGTCATGACAATCAATCAATCAGGGATTTGTGAGCGCACAATTTACCATGAGGGTCTCAAGGCGCTAGTGGGGGTGGGCAGCTCCTGATCAATCGCAGCCTCAGATCAGTTGAAGAGCAAGGCCTTGAGGTCCCTCCTGAAGGAAGGCAGGGTTGAGGAATGTCTTATGTTCACGGGCAGCTCATTCCAGGTCTTGGCCGCGATGTAGGAGAATGCTATCCCTTTTTGCAAAAAGGGGGACCCCTACCAAACAGATATTCTTGCTATACGCAGGGACAATTAGAATTTTATGTAAAAAAGACCAATAGCAAGCTTCTAGTTTAACCAAACATGATCTAGGTGCAGATGAGAAGTGACCACATTATATAATATTCATAAAAATATGGAGGCCAACATTAAAATACAAAAATATATTTTTTATTTATTTTTTAGCTTTTGTCTATATAAACCTCTGTTTGTTCATTCATTTAAGTTATATTTGTTTAACATACAACAATTTTTTAATGATATATTACCATTTAAGTGACAACAACTGTGCATGAAAATAGATAATGGCAAAAGGGAAATCATTTTGATACTATCAAATTTATCTTTTCATTGATCATAAACAGTAGCCCTCAATTAATTAAGTAGGACACGCAGAAGATGATAACTTGATGAGGACAAGCAGTAGAAGGGAACTATGTGTGTTTCGGCACTACTGCCTTCATCAGGGAACCGTCTATTGCAAAGAAATTAGGAATAAGCTCTCTCGTTTTGTGGATGGCTTTACATTCGGTACTTCAGCCTAAATTCTGATCCTAATATGGCGTAATGCTGTGCTGAAACTTTTATAATTTAGAGGTGGAGATTCTCCAATGCGTGTGTTTAAGTGCCAGGTATGCAAAGCATTGAAGAGCTGGACATCACCAGGGGCTTTAATCTATCGTGATGCTTGTTTCTTTGAGGGCAGTCCAATCGTAAAAACAGCGGTATGCTGCTTGACTCTAAATCGCCATCATAATGCTCTCCCACCTGCTCTGTTTCTGCGGATGCGGGGGACCTCTACCAGGGCGAGGATCGCGGAGCAGAGGTTCATTTTTGGTATGTGGCAGGATACTCTCTTGTTGAGGTTTTTGGGTCCGATGTTGTTTGTAGGCGTGGGTGCGGACCTTGAAAGTGACCCCCTTCTCAGTGGGGAATCAGTGGAGGTCTTGCAGGTGTTGGGTCATGTGTTCGTGACGCGGAGTCCCCTGGACTAGTCTGGCAGCGGCGTTCTGGATGGCCTGGAGTCTGTGTAGTAGAGCTCTGTTGATTCCGGCATATAGGGCGCTGCCGTAGTCCAGTCTGCTGGTTATGAGCGCGTGGGTGACGGTCTTCCTGCAGTCGGGGGGGATCCATTTGAAGGTCTTGCGGAGAGTGTGCAGGATGTTGAAGCTGGTGGAGGTGACAGTGATGTCATCAGTGATGTCACTGACCATGTCATGAGTGTTGCAATATGTGAAGTCAAAAGCAGTATATTGTGGGGCGTGAGTTATAGTTAGCTTACATAACTATAACTGTTGAATTTCACTGGCTTTGTATGAGTGAAATATGAGCCTAACTATAATATGCCTATAACCTTTGTTTTTTCTGTGAATTTCTAAAGTTAAAAAAATCTTTTTCCGAACAATAACATCCTCGTAACCTTTGTTTTTCAGTGAATATAGATATATTACATATCTAGGCAGATAGATAGATGGATAGATGGATAGATAGATAGATAGATAGATAGATAGATAGATAGATAGATAGATAGATAGATAGATAGATAGATAGATAGATAGATAGATAGATAGATAGATAGATAGATAGATAGATAGATAGATAGATAGATAGATAGATAGATAGATAGATAGATAGATAGATAGATAGATAGATAGATAGATAGATAGATAGATAGATAGATAGAAGCAAAGCTGCTGAATAGAATTACACCACATTTGGTAAGAAGCTAAATGTTGATCCACAGATTGGGCTTTTTGTCCTTTGTTGTAAATGCGGTCAGTAATTTTGAAAAATGAAGGTACAGAAATATCTCTATATCTGGACGGTAGGGTCCGAGGGACTCCTGCAAGTCATAAACAGAGCGTACTGATTGGCTGAAGGAGCTTTTTTTCCCCCTTGAGCCAATTCGCTCCCGCTGGAACAAAAGCTGTGATTGGCTGCCAGCAACATGAGAAAAATGTTGCTGGCAGCCATTACTGGAATCTGAGACTTAGGTCCTAGTCCAGAAGCTAAAAAAATATATAAATGGGGGCTGGGTAGGGATACCTTCCCCCCCCTCTGGCCTGTGGGTGCACCCAGAAGAACCAACATTTTTTTTAAATTGCTTTTTTCAACAATTCCGTGGGGCTCCGGCAGGAGGCCCCAAGGACCCCATCCCCCAGGCCCAAAATGAAGTTTAAAGAGATGGGTCTTGATTTACAGGACCTGGGCACACATGGTGCACTATACTAGTAAATCAAATAAGCGTTGGCCCGTTTTTAGGGCTGGAGGGTCAGTTATAGGGCTCAGGGCTGGGGGATGGCGTCTTTTTAGAGCCGGTGGAAGGGTAATTTGCAGGGATGGGGTCTGGGTTTTTGGGCGCAAGGTGGGGGGCTGGGGTGTAATCTTTACCATGCATATGCCTTCACCAATCATGCCTTTACAGTGAAATTCATTATAGAGTCATGCGTGGTAAAGGCGCAGTTGTAGTAAATACCGCTTGTTAAGGCATTCAATATAATCTGTGACTGCGATGCAGCCCTGCTGACTCTAATCTCTATCCTGCCCAGGACGATGGCCTGTTCTATACCAGACTGGCTTCCTGATACATCTTACCCAGGAAAGGAAAGTTGGGTTGTCCCAAAAGATCTGGCAGAGGGTACTCCCACTATGCTCACGATAGTGCAGGTGGTATTAGGAAGGAGTGTAAGTATGATATATTCTCATATATTCATATCATCACTGTAAACATCATAATGTTTGAACTGTTTATCTTTTTTGCCATTCTTGTAATGTGGGTTACAATGCTTTGTTTCCTTTTGTTAATAATTGTGTGTCATGTTTTTTATACAAGAATACAATCACTTCAATAAATGTTTGAAACTTGCACTTGCATCCGTCCCTTCATGTACCACTCATCTAGATGTCCTACACCTTGAATAGGGCTCTCCACATCCTCTCCTGGAATGTTAACGGCCTCCTCAACTGAATCAAACGCATGGCCGTCCTCCGCACAGCCCACCGTCACACGCCTGACATCCTGTTTCTACAAGAAACTCTCTTCTTGGGCTCACAATGCAATTTCCAGTTTCCTAGCCGGCTATGGGTTTGACAGGGTCTGGCACTCTGGTTTTACACGTGGTTCCCTGGGGGTGGCTATTTTACTTAGGAAAGGGCTTCCCTTTATCCTGGCCAGAGCCGAGACTGATACGCAGGGCCTCTATGTGGCCATGATGGGGACGATTGAGGGGCACCCTCTAAACCTCCTGTGTACATACATTGCCACCGCAATCATGACCTCCACCCTTCGTCGCCTCACACCAGTGATTTCCTCCTTTCCACAGGGCCTGACCGTTGTTGGGGGTGACTTCAACGCCGTCTTGCAGCCATCGTGTGATGCGATGGGCACTCCATTGGCACACCGTCTTGCCTCCGTGAGGAGCCTGTCTGGTTGGTCATCGGCCTTGGGCCACTGTGATGTCTGGAGGGTGTGAAACCCCTGTAAAGAACAATACACCCACACCTTGGCGGCTCATCACACCCACTCCCGCATAGACCTGCTCCTGATGCCCGCGACGGACTGTCAATTAATGTCTGGGACTGCTATACTGCCCAGGGGGATCTCGGATCATTCCCCCGTCTCCCTCCGTATCGAGACCTCCCCTGTTGGCCCGCGGGCGACTTGGCATCTGAACGCTTGGTTCCTTCAGGACTCTGCACTGGTAGAATCCCTCGGGCAGGAGCTGCACCACTACTTCTCAATTAGCATGGGCTCAGTTCCCTCACCGGGGATGCTATGGGAGGCCGGTAAGTCTGTGGTTCGGGGTGAGGCCAGAGGGCTGGTTCGCGCGAAACGTGTGGAGCAGGCCGTCCAGCTCGTGCAGCTGGAGGCCCAAGCAGCACGGTTGGAAAGAACCCAACTGACCGTTGGCAGTGATTACTCCTCTTGGCAGCTTGCAATGATCCGCGAAGAGATTTGCCGGATCTCGCTGGAGTCCGCTAAAATACTCTGGCGCTCTTCGGTGGCACGTATCTATGGATGGGGCGATAAGAATGGCAAGCTACTTCACAACTTAGTGTCCTATCCCAAAGTTAATAACACAAAAAGAGAAGGGAGGGCACAAGGGGATGTTTAAAGACCTCACACTACTACAGCCTCTTAATACAAACTATCACAACAGAAAGTAGCAGTGGGTCAATTAATTAGTTGGCTCGAGTATGTGTCTGGGATCTGGAGGTAGACCTAAACTACTTCAATAATAAGCATCTTTCCTGTGTGGAAAAATACCCATCAGTTGTCGATCCTGGACGCCCTGTTCATCATTTGGGTTTCCTTCACACCGGGAAGGTAGGTTTCAAGCCAATGCTAATGATGGAAATGGAAACCTTTTGTTGTTCTCATATGTCAGGGTGTGGATAGACAACTCAAGAGCAGTGCATGTGTAAAAGTGAAAGGGTGTGAACTGTGATGTGAACAGATAAAACTGGGTAATAGAATGGACAAACAATTTTAATATACACCTTTCTATTCCCAATATAATAAAAAGCGTGTGATGCTAGTGGTTTTACCAAATAGCCACTAATCCTTGTATATGGTCAACATGTTTCTGCAGACTGAATTATGGATCCTCTAACGTATCCTGCTGCTTTCTTCAGGACCTTATTCGCGACTGCTCAATAAAAAGTGAAAAAATGAGAAAACTATCACCTGGGTATTTTAGTAGTACATCATTCTCCTACCTTCAGTGAAATCCAGAAGATCCCAGTAGAGATGTGATACCAATCCAGACACATACAAAAAGACAACAACCAACAGAACAGTCAGTCAGTTTAGTTACACTATACCAGAGTTATATGCACTTAGTGATTCGTTACAAAATCGAAATCTGATGTCTCACAAAGTACACCACACTTTCAAAGCTTAAAGTGGTTGTTCTCACTCACCAAAGTTGTAGGAGAGAAACGCTCCACCCCACCTGGCCACAGCTCAGGTACATGGAGCCCCGCACTGATGAGCATAAAAAAGGAAAACATATTGAATGTTACGAACATACTTAGGTGAATTTACAGGATGTGTTTGCTGACTCCTAGGTGGTAAAATGAAGTCGGTTTCCTGACATGTCATATTAACACGACATTCAATATGTTTTCCTTTTTTCTGCTCATCAGTGCGGGGCATCTTTTTGTGTGTTTCCCCTGAGTTTTTGCTTTCTGCACTCCCGGTTTTGACTCTGTTTTTGCTGGCGTTGTGTTTCTGCTCACTTTTCTCACTGCTGAACAGTGGTAAAGTGCCTGTGCTCCTGTGGTAAATTGCGTTATGGATTGGTGTTTCCAGAATTGGTATTTGATTTACTTGTTAGTCCTTAGTAAAGTGCACAGAGTGTGCCAGGACCTGTAAATCAAATGCTACTAGTGGGCCTGCAGCACTGATTGTGCCACTCACGAGAATAGCCCTAAAAAGGTAACTCACACCTGCCATTGTAGAGTCTGCGTGCAGTTTGTAACTGCCATGTCGACTTGGCGAGTGCACCCACTTGACAGGCCCTAAACCCTCCCTTTTCTACAAGTCACTCACCCCTAAGGTAGGCCCAAGATACCCCTGTGGGCAAGGTGCAGTGTATGTGCAAGGTAGGGCATGCCCTGGTGTGTGTGCATGTCCTGATAGTGAATTACAGCCTATTTCGTTTTTGATTATTGCAAGGCTACCTGTTCCCCAAAGGATAGAATGGGAAGTTTGTTTAAAACATCTTATAAACAAAACTGGCCCTGGGAACTAGGTGGGAAAATAAAGTTTAGCATGCTGAACTCCGAATCTAAAGATGCATCTTTTAGTGAAGGTGAGTTTTACATTCTGTGTTTGAAAATACCACTTTTAGAAAGTAGGTATTTTCTTGCTCAGTCATCCCGTGTGCCTCTGCTGGAATGTGAATTGCCTGTCTGGGTTTTGAATGACAGAAGGCTGGGGAGCAGGAGTGGCTCCAGATAGTCTAGGTAGGGTCAGGAAAGGGCTGAATAGACCTGGTCTGCAATGGGGGAAGGGAGAGGAGATTTCCTTGCACCTCAAACGGCCTGGACCTCTTCTGACAATGCCGTCTCCACCTCCTGCCAGGAAATAACACCAGAGAAGCCAGAACTGATTCTGGCTGGACACAGACACTCTCTGCCTAAGAGATCAACAGATTTTGGGATATAAATATAGGGGCCCAGACCCCTGAACTTTAGAACTCTTTTGGATCAAGAAGACTGCCAAGAAGAAGAGCTGGACAGGAGGGACTACCACTTTGCTGTGCGCTTTGCTGTGTTGGCCTGCAGTGGCTGCTTCTGTCTTGGGCAGTGAAAGGACTGGACTGAACTTTCTGCAATCTACTTTTGTGAGTTTCTCCAAGGGCTTGAGGTAGAGCTTGCCCCCTTTTCAAGAAGTCTCAGGAACAGCAAAGACTTCAAGCTATTCTGCCCACAGCACTGGGGACTGTGTGTTGTGTGCTGCAACACAAGAAAAGCAACTCGACAACATCTATGACACCGCTGTGACTCCACGACCTGTGGGCACCGCACTCCTCACCGCTTCGCTTCACAATGATGCCTTGGCACTGCAGAGGGCACCGCTGCAACGCTGCAATGCCACCTTGGTCCCACCACAACCTGTGGACCCCGCACTCCGTACCGTCTCACTTCACGACGACACCCTGGTATCCCCGATGACCACGCTCCACGCCGGAATCGACGCTGCTGCTTGCACTGTGGTTCCAAGGCACCGCTCGTAAAGTTACACAACGCATCACCCTCATCCCGCACCACAGCCTTGGCCCACCGATGCTGGCGCCATCGACTCCAGTTTGTCAGCTAACGACAACGCTTCCACAACGACGATGCCGCTGCTTGCACCGTTACCTGCCAGCACCATGACAAGCACCGCCTTCATCTCACACCGCGACCCTGGTCTCACCGACGATGCCATCTGACGCTGCCACCGAGCCGATGCTCGCACTGTGACATGAGGGCACCACACGCCGCACAGCTGCACTTCGCACTGCAGCACATGACGCCTCCCGACACCAGCGCTCCTGACTCCATCAGAGAGGAGATCGAGCTGCAACGCGTGTGACTTGGAGGGCCCCGACGACTCCTGCATCAACCTCTGGAATCGACGCCTGCGAACACCGTGTTTTCGGAAGCTCAACGAGAGGTCATCAACGCCCTGCATTTCTAAAAGGTACTGTTTGCGGGTCTTCCCGACACCATAGCTGGCCCTCGACGCCGCTGTCAGCCAGAACTGTTTGGGTTTTTTGTTCACGACGCCGTGATAGCCCCGGTCGGAGCTATCGACATCAAGGAACTATTTTAAAGCATCTTTGATAAGTGAAGATTTTGAAGTACTGTATTGTGGATTTTTATCGTTTCTGGTCTTGTCCTAAGTATAAAAAAAATTGATATTTTTCTAAACAGGTGTGGTGTCCTTTTGTAGTGCTTACACTGTATTACTGTTGGTTATGTGCAAATGCTTTACACACTGCCTTCAAGATAAGCCTGACTGCTCGTGCCAAGCTACAAAGGGGCTGAGCAGGGGTTATTTTAAGACTCTAACTCCCTTACCCTGACTAGGAAGAAGGGTCCCTATTTGGACAAAGGTGCAAACCCTTGGCAACTAGACACCCCCAATTCTAACAGTCTGTCTCTGCTAAAGAGTTTAGGATCTCCAACATGATTGAATCCCTTTTATGTATGAGTGTCAGTGTGAATGAGTTGGTGTGACAGATAGAGTGAAGTGTTGATGATTGAGTGTGGGGTTATTTGTGTATTCATCAATTTTACTTTGATCTCAGAGTTATAATGTCCGTTACCTGGCCTTCTTAATTGCCACAGATGAAGAACTTGTCAGACTCTGCTGCAATGTTAGCCTAATTCATTGTACAAGGGTTAACTCATGGTTTAAGTGTCGATATTAAATGTCTAAAAAGTTGAAGGGGTATTATACACTGAAATGTTAGAGTCTTTGTTGGCATTTTGATAACCGTTTATCCATCTGTTTTATGAGTATGCCTAAGTTGGCAGGGTATGCCCAGACGTGGGTCCCTTGCTCACTTTCCCACTGGATTCAAGCTAGCCTGGCTGATGACTGCTGATTATCCAGAAACCGGTCCCAGGATGCTTGTTTCCGGTCCAGGGAAGACATGGCTCGGCAGTTCGGGCTGGACTGTTCCCATGAGGCACAGGGTCAGACTGATTTGCATACGGCCTGTCTGAACTGGGGTGGTGGAGTGAGCTAAAGAATGATAATGGATTAAACCCAGTTCAGTTGACTGGGGGTGAGTGCTTGCAATGTTCAACACTCCGTCCATCATCCCCTTTGGTTTTGCAATTGTATGATTAGACAACGATTAATTTCCTTTTTAAGCAATGTATAACAGCAAAATTATAAAATATATTTTAAAAAATCACAAAATATTTTTGTATAAAGAAAATAATAATACAAATACATATTTGCAAATTAATACTGTTGCATGACACTGATATTGGAGTTGTGTTGTCAATGAGCCCCAGGAGGCCATATTTAAAAGTAATATAGGTCAGTTTCGAGGTGTTCTCTCCTAATTGGGTTGTTTCCCCTCCTCTTGGACCTTAAAGCCACTAGGGGGTACCGTTCTCTTTTTGTTACTGTTTGACATGGCTACACCAACGTTCTAGGCCAGGTACTTATTGAGTAGTTCTTGTGTGTGCCCAAAGCCCCAACACATAGATGGAGACTTCTGTGGTGTTAGGGATTCATCCGCCTCAGCTAAATAGGGAACCCCTATTTAAGTCTTTAGGTTGTTCAAGCGTGAGCCTTTAAAAGAATCACCCCCACTAAACTTGCTACCTTGAACACAATTAATTGAATAAGGAGCAAGCACTAGTGGTTATCCCACTCAATGCAGACATGCAGTAATACAAATTTTACAACACCAAAGGCTTCCTCTTACAGGGGATGATGTTATCTTTGTGGTAGAGGCCCACAAACCGTACAAGGTAGAGGTATTCTATTCATGGGTCACTTTTCCTGCAGTTGATGCGAGCACTCAAACATTTTATGCATACACAGAAACTGCAATACCAGGCCACTACAGAGCCTATGAAGATTTAGAAATACCCTTAACATTTCAGGAATATACAAATTGATTCCAAGGTGCTCTATCACATGTACTAAACAATGAAAGACTGTGCCCCCTTGGCAATGATGGAGCAACCTGGCCAGTCTTAGCCAGCTGTACACCATATCTAATATTACCACCACTCACTGCTGTAGGGTTCCATGCTCTTTACACAGGTCTAGTTAAACTGTACAGACATTTAGCACAGTTCATTATGCGAACAATAACAGCATCCCCAGTGAGGTCTGTTCAAGCTGTACAGCCGCATATAGCCATGCCTGTGATTAGTCCAGTTATCATTAACGCAATTATGGGTAAGATACCCACCACACAGGAAGAAATTTCTATTCTGGATTGCACAAAAAATAAACCAGTTTGAAGCTTTCTCTATGGAGGACCCCAAGATAAATACAGAATGCTCGCAATGTGCCTTCCATTAGGGATGGTCCCCTGGTAGATAAGCGTGCCACTTAGGGCACAGCTATTGCTGCAATATATACAATAACCATTGGTACACCATCCAGAGCTGTTTTGCCTGAACTGCTAAACCAGATTCAAACATGAAAATGGGGCTGCCCCTGCCATATTTGGGGATGAAACTAATAGGCAGCTACACTACAGTCACCTCAATTATTTTAGGTAACATAAAAGGCGAAGCAGCAGCTTTCGAAGCATGCCAACGCCTTGTGCATGTTCCCTTAGTGAAACAAGATCCTTGTTAGACCTGTCAGCCTTAGGGTGGTCTTTCCCGAGACTTTCTGCCTGCTTACCTCCTCTCTTTGCTGATTCTTTTTGTTGGCCGTAGGACTCTGAGCACTTTATCACTGCTGACTAGTGCTAAAGTGCACGTGCTTCTCCCTTAAACATGGTAAAATTAGTGTAAACCCAATGGGCATATCTAGTTTATGTGTAAGCCCCTTGTAAAGTGGTATATCATATACCCAGGGCCTGAAAACCTCGGATGCTATGTGTGGGCCTGCAGCACTGATTGTGCCACCCATAGAAATAGCCTCTTAAACCTGTCTCAGGCCTTCCATTGCAGTGCTTGTGCGTGTAATTTACTGTTACTTTAATACTTGCCAAGCCTTAAACCTCCCTTTTATTTTCTAAAAAAAAAGTTTTGACATGTACTATTATGTTTTGCATATCCTGGTGGTGACAAACAGCTAAATTCGTTTTTCACTAACATGAGGACCACTCCTCTCGTAGGTTAACATTGGGAATTCCTTAATATACTTTATGTTGAAATTCCTGATTAGAAAGAGGCAGTTGTTTAATGTTTTATATCTTTGGAATGGTATTGATAAATGCTTCTTACTGGTGAAGTTGGATTTAACAATACTGTTTTGAAAATGCCACTTTTAGAAAGTGGACATTTCTCTGCACTTATATCTCTGTGTACCTTGCAGCCTGTCTCAAATGCACGTCGGTATGGGTGACAGCTAGACTTTGTTCATTACCTTTGGACAGCCACAAGCACAGGGAGGCTAAGTGGGTTAAATACCAACCTACATACATTTGCCTTCGGCTGGCCTTCCTGGGCAGGAAGGGAGGGAAGGGCTGACACTTACAATTTAATAGATAGTGACCTGACCTCCCACAGAGGGCTGATTACCCCCCACAGGTAGTCCTGGGGCCAGGGCTGAGTTGAAAAAATGTGTGTGCACTTCAAACACCCTTCTTTGAAGTCACCTCTGTTTCAAAGGCAGAACTGGGTATAAGTACTGGGTCTCTGACCCCCTAAAATCAGACACTTCGGGGTCTACAACTACTCTGTCAGGATAACTGCTGTGTTGCTTAAAGGACTCCGTGCTGGACTGCTGCCTGATAAGCCTACATTTCTCTTGTGCTGCCCTGATGCCTGCTCCTCCTCACTGACTCTGCTGAAGGAGAGGTGGACTCTGCCTTCCCATTCAAGTGTGCTGAAAAGGCTTGCTGGCTTGCCTCCTGTTGTTGAGACTCGGGTAAATCATAGTTTCTACCCCTGCTCCTGCGCCTGGTTCACTGGAAGTTGATCCAGATACTTTCACCAGTGAAATTGAGGCATCTCCTATCGGCTGGAAGCAGAATTAGTGCATCGACCCTGTTGCAGGAGAATAATCGGTGCATCGCACTGGGAGCCCAAGCACCTTTACCGGAACGACTGCATCGACTGACGCATTGCACACACACATACACAAGGTCAATCCTTGCAGCCCCTCGACAAGCGTGGAGAAACACGATGCATCGGTATCGATACAACACTGAGACCACTGCATCGCCACAACCACTAAAGGAAGAATGAGGCATTCCTTCGACAAGCGTGGAGAAACCCAGCGTATCAACTTCGGAATCAACGCATCGCAATTTTGATGCTTGTCGTCAAAAACCAACACATCGCCTTCAACATGTGTGTGAAGTCAATGCATCTCCTTGACTGTGGTAGTGACATTGATGCATCTTATGTTTGCAACCAGGATCAAGGTACTCTGCTCTCCGGGTCAGCAAGGCTCCTATGTCTAGTCTATTGCGGTCGACTTGAATTGCTGAATTTGGCCTGGTCCAATGTGACTTCAAGTACCCCTTAAAGTGCTATTTGCTTCAAAGCGCTATTTTTACACTTATTCTTTAAAAACTCATATCCCGACCTATACTTTTGGGATTTTTACTGTTTTGGTCTTGTTTTATTCAGAATATAATGCATACTTGTTCTCAACCTGTGTGGGGTCTTTCTGTGGTGTTTTTAGAGTGTGTGTGTGTATGTGTGTGTTTTGCACAAATACTTTACACATTGCCTCTTTAGATAAGCCTGACTGCTCTGTGTAAAGCTACCAAAGGGTGAGCACAGGTTATAGTTTAGTGTGTATCTGCTTACCCTGATTAGGATTGTGGTTCCTGTTTAACCCCTTAAGTGCTGCCGTCGGCCAACGGTCGTCGCGAGCACTACCTTGCCAGTGCTGCGCACGACCGTTGGCCGGCGGGCCAGCATTTGTTCTTCGAACGTTCAGCACTGGGCGCTGAACGTTCGACACTCCTATGAGGCTAAACAGGGTGAATATCTCTGCCAACCAGAAACCTATTTCTAACAAACATTAACTACCAAAAATTATTGCTGACACCTATATATCTATAAGTTGAGATAATTTGGGAGCCAGACCAAATAAACCACAATTTAAGGGTAATTCTGAACAGGATAACTCGAAACCGGCACCAAAGTCTTCTAAGAAACGCTGGGATAAACAAAAAAATAAAGTAAAAACAAACTCACTGGGTGGATCTCCCCAATTAGAGTCCACTGAAAAACACTTTAATCAGCATAGCCGTGAAAAACGTAAACAGTCTGATGGGTATCAGTATATTGATACACGTCCTTCTTGTTCCTTTCAGGATACACCCGACAAATGTTCAGAGTGAGGAGGATGATCAGATTGCAGATCAGAGGAGTAGGTGAAACCGAGAAAGGACTCACAAAGCTCGTCTGACAGCATCGTGAAAAATGGAAGAAAAACTTCGACAGCAAAAGCCTCAATTCAATAATAATATTAATCCTGTTTTTGTAAAGCGCACAGCTACCCATAGGTTTCCCGGCGCTGGGGGCCATCGGGAAGATTAAGCAAGCTATTGCCTAGAGTCACATGGTGCTGGGCAGACCCCTGCTGCCGCTGCCGGGGACCGAACCGTGATCCCCAGCGTCCGGTGTCAGTCGCCCTAGCCGCTGCCCCACACCTCTTCCACAAGAAAGAAGATAGTGGCAGGTATTTCTGTTAAATATGCTACACATATTGAGGATGCTGCTTCAGAACAAGGAGCGGGCACTAACACTGCTAGACAGCACAGCAGAGGTCATGATAATTAGCCAGACTCTTCAAGAGTTTCTGGTGGCGAAAGCAACTAATGATTATATTCAAGTGGAAATACCAGATCAGAGGTTAGGTCTCCAGATACATTGTATGATTTGGACATCCAAAATGAGGGTGAACTACTTCCAACCATTAAAGTTTTTTGGGGGGAAACTTAACACTTACCTATAATATTCTCTTGGCTTAGAAGGATTGGCCACCTGAGTTTGTTCATAAAGTCCCACAAGGGGAAGATAAAATAATACCATCTTTCTCTGGTCTCCTTCCCAAGATGTTATATAGGTAAATACCACAAAGTGGACCCTTGCACAAGCCCCGACATTATACGGCAACCATGTAGGCTCGGATCAAGATTCACCTTATCACATCATACATATAAGGTTCTGCCCGCATGTGCAACCACAATACCCTATTAATCATGAAGCTAAACATCCCGTTAGAAAAATGTTAAAGCTAGAACATCAGGGCATAACTGAGCCTTGCATCTATCCAAATGAACAGTCCTTTGTTTCCAGTAGCAAAACCAGATGACATATACCGCTTAGGCTTAGATTACAGGCATCTAAACAGTCATACATGCATATTTGCAGTACAAAACTCACACAGTGCAGCACTAATGAACAACATAGTGCACAAAAAAGGCAAAACAACATTGGACATCGGGGGCCGAGAAGGCCTGAGGAGGGAGCCATACTTCCCCCCTCCATTTAAATTAGATATGGCCCTGAGAGAGGAAGTCCCCAGGGCCTAATGAGGCTTGGAAAGGGGGGCTGCATGCCCCCTTGCCTTTTTTAAGTGTATTTGACTTTAGGGGATGGAGTCCCTGGGGACCGATCAGGGTTGGGGAGGGTGTTGCACAGTCCCCCTCCCCTTTTAAAATATATGCAGTCCTTGGGGATGGGATACCCAGGGCCTAATATATAAGCACATTTGGCCCCAGGGGTGGGGTCACTGGGGCAAAAAGAGGCTCAGGGAGGTGGGTTGCATGCCCTCACCCCTCGTTTATGAAATTCAGCCCTGGAGAAAGGGTACCTGGGGCCTAATAAGGTTTCAGAGGAGGCAGCATAGCCCCCTGCCCTTTTGTATTGAATTTGGCCTCTGGGGATGGGCACCCTGGAGCCTGATAAGGCTCAAAGAGGTGGGTAACGTGGCCCCCTCTCCTTTTTATTGGAATTTTGCTCCAGGGATTGGGTCCCCAGGCCCCAAGGAGGCTCGGGCTGCACTGCCTACTCCCCTGAATTATGGAATTTGACCCTGGGGTATTGTATCTCCGGGGTTTACCCGTTAAAAGAATGCCCCTGTGAATGAGGTTCCCTGGAGTCTGAAGGTCAACCGTGCACCGCTCCAGCCTGCGGGTGGCTGTTGCCTGCAGGTTTTTTAGCCACCCAACAGCAATGCACGGCCAAAGGCCATGCACACCGTGGGGTTGATTGCCTGCAGGGGGTTGGACGCAGGCCCTGTGGCCAAGCCAATGCTGCACATGATCAAAGGCCGTGCACGGCATGGGGTTGGCTGCCTTTGGGGGGCTGGCTGCAAGCCCTGCAGCCTACCCCCACCACATGTGACTAAAGGTCATGAATGCCAGTGGTTTGTTTTACATATGGTAAGAAAATATTACTTTATGTAAAAATAACTTGGAAATTCACCGAAAAAAACAAAGTTTAAAATGTTGTTATGTTTGGGAATTATTATTATATTTTACTTTATACTAAAAAAATCTCAGAAATTCACTAAAAAAAGCAAAGGTTAAAGTGACATCATAGCTAGGTGAATATGTCACTGCCTACATAGGGGCTGATTATGATGTCGGTCTGTGATCGGAGGCTTTCCGGGCGACAACTCCGGTTCAATTCCGATCGCCTAATAAAAATGTAGGCGGTCGGAATTGAAACCAGCCGTTCATTCCAGCTTGATTCCCACAGGCTCCAAGAAGCCCATGGGCCAGTCGCAGGCCCCAACGTAATCCCTGAGAACAGCGTTTCTACTGTCGAGTTGTCGGTTTCCTACAGGCTTTCCAAGCCTATTGGTAAGGGACTTTGTGGGCTTCTATCAGGGGCCCCATTCCACCATGGCCTTCGGTTGGAGCAATGGTGGAATGGGGCCAAGATACCTGCACTGCGTAGCAGGTCTGTTGAGGTGCCTGTCACGAGGGGCAGAGATTAACAGAATCTCCCATTTCTCCATGGGAGCTTGTGCTACGGACAGTTTATGGCCGCATCACACGCTCCTATAGAGAAATGGGAGTTTGCAACCGCACCATGTGTGGACGCAGTGTAATGGCGGTGTCAGTGCCGCCGACCGGAGGTCTGTCAGTCCTGATAACACGCGACGACGGCCCGACATCATAATCAGGGCAATAATGTTTGGAACTAAAAGAAAACACAGAAATTTGCCAGCTAAAGTTAGCAGAGCTAACTATAATTTGTGCCTCTACCATGCACTGTTTATGACCTCACATATTACATCCCTCATGACATGTTTTATGACATCATTTATGACATCACTGATGTCATCTCAAATATCATCATTGATGACATCACTGATGATATCATTCAATGAGTGTGTTCATTTGTTTTATAGTTTACATAGTGACGGATAACTACCATATTACTTCTCTACCTAATTTTGTACAGCCTGTGTCCAGCTAATGGGTGTAAGTGATAACAAAATGCATGTGCTCCTAACGCATCATAGATGTGTAGAGGTATTGAACATGTTATAAATCTTTGTATTCAGGAGTAACTCTGTGTGCAGGTGACAGCTGGCAATGTGTGTCCAATATTTTCCACACAACCTTTTTGGTTCTGCAGAAAAAGTTTCCAACAGGGCAAAGATTCTATGTGGTAGATACTAAGTATTGTAAGCAGCCTTGAGTATGTGGACATAACTGTCTCAGCATGACAATTTTTACATAAAACAGAAGGCTGTGTGCACCAGTGTAGGGTTTGAAATTCCCCTTCCTATTATGCACTTACACATGCTATATTAGGTTAGCGATACGTGGCTAAATAGACGCCATTTGTATTCTCGTTATGAAACCAACTGAGTTATGCTTGCAGCATGTATGTTTTAGTTAGCTTGTGTGACTCCCTTTTGTATTTCACAATGACTAGAAGACTGCTTGGGTTGTGTTCGCACTAGGCCTCATTTCGCACTAGGCCTCATTTCTGTTCTCGCTTGCCTCAGCAAAACACTGTACTTTGTTATTATTTTGCTCAAGGCTGCAACTCGACTTGCTAATGAGCTGCTATTCTTTCTCTGCATTCTGATCTCAATGTTCAGCTTTGTTCCTCACCCATAACCAGCTTGTAGGGGCTGGGGAGGAGTCTGGTCGGTCAGGCCGATCGGGCCCCTTATACACTAGCCCAAGCTTGGTTCTCACAGCTGCCCCACCCTTCCGATTGGACGGATCCTTGGGTAATGGTCACCGTCTGGGGTCCTGAGATGGCGGAACCTTGGAGCTGACCGTTTGTTCTGAAGAGTCGGCAATGGAGAATAATTTGATTTGACCTGGGTGCACCAGGTGAGTAACTTGGTTCTTGGGAAAATGGCGTCATTCTTGGTTGGCATGAGCCTTTGGGCTGTGTCCTGATGCAGTCTTTGGACTGTCTTGTCTGCAGTTTCTGAACTGCTTTGCTTGAACGACACAAGTCGATGGGCTATGTCTTGGTACAGTTTCAGACCATCTTGGTTTGTACTTGGTGGGTTTGTGGATCCTTGAAAAGAGTCAGAGTGTTGCGAGCAGTCGACTAGTAATCTGGCCTGTGTTTTATGAAAGGTCTGAGACTGTTTGCGAACAACCTGCCAGGCCAGCTGGAAATTGGTATACACTCGAAAAGGCCTGGGGCTAGAACCTGTCTTCTTGAACTTGGTACGGTCTCTGGACTGTCGTCTTGGATGTGATACAGCCTCCGGGCTGATTTGTGGTTTGCTTGTTGTGTCTGGGTGCTATGAGGTCTGCGGACCGAGCTGATGACGGCGCTGGTAAAATGCCTGCGTGTGTGAGGATCGACTGTGCTTTCCAGACAGTTTGTCTTGATTTTTGAGTAATTTGGATATCCCATTCTCTGTCTTCTTTTGTTACAGTTGCTGGTGTTATATTTTTCAGTAAGGGACAGTGCCTGTGTCTTATATTAAGATGCCTTGTTTAAGTAAGTTAGGATGTTTTGTATGTCGATGTTGTTCTACTGATGCTCGGTTGGAAGAGAGCCAGCCTGCTCTTCTGGAGGGTACCCCAAATTTTGACATATATGTCAAGCATGGTATTGGCGCTATTATGTTTATCATATTGTGAAATAAATATACGAGGGACAATGCTGAAGTGCAATGGCCACTTACTGGCTCGTTCGATGAACAGAAGATAAATATCCTGCAGGACAAATTGTTTGCTAAGAGGAGTAGGCAGTCCATGTTTGATTCTTTGATAGTATGGCGGACAGAAGCAAAGCAGCGACACATGCGAGCAGAGAAAGAGGTTCGAAGAAAGCAGATGCAAACTATTACACAGAAGGCAGTAGCCTATGAAAGGGAAAAGACCAAGAAAGGCATAGAGTGCGCAGACCGGAAGTTTCGGCTGCAGACTGACAAAAGTTATGTTGTTAGGGAGGAAAGAGATCAGCTTGTTGAGGAGCTCTTGGACTCTCGCCCCTCACCCCCTATGCCCTACATCGGATATATTCTATGGTCCCCATATCTTTGTCCTCGACCCCTGGGGCTGCTCCTTCTGATGTTTCTGGTACTGCTGCTTTGGCCCCAGTCCCATTTGATCCTTCGGCCTCAGCCCCAGCCCTACTTACCTTCCTCCTATTCCTGCCAACCACAGGAGCAGACACTGCCACTTCCCCTGTCCTGTCTCTCCCCTCTCCTGCCCGTCCCCTGGCTCTGCCTCATCCACTACACTCCCTTTTACACCTACAATTCTGTCCCCTTACATAATGGTGCCTGTCTCTGCATCTGCCCTTTCCCCTTGGAGTGTGACACCACAAACACGGTTAAATGCTGAAATGGCTGCTCGTGGAGTTTCCGGAGCCTACTGGGCAGCAGCACAAGATTGCATGGAAAAAGTATTCGTGCGCTCTGCCGTGGGTACTGGTGGCGAACCAGGCAGCTCAATTGGCCCGGCACCTGATCTATAGTGTGGAGGATGTGTGGAGTGTTATGAAAGATTATGAGCCCTTTGTACAGCAGCATGCCCTAAAGCACATGTCCGCCACACTGATAGAATTGTGGGAACAGTACTTCCAGGGTACTGCACTGCAGATTATCGATGATATACGAGACAGAGTATATGTTACAGACAAGGCCCCAAATTAGTTTTTTAGCAATATGTCTACACTGGTGGGTTACCGAGGCAGGTTACTCCAAAAGGTTCCGTTGATAGGGACAGAGCAAGCCATGAGGGAAGTCCATCCCATTTACCATCCTGAAATACCAGAACTGAGTGACTCCACGAATGCTGTAATAAGATAGTGAGTCAACGCTCTGTTTCAAGAGCAATAGATCTACACTCCTTTGAAAAGGAGTGAGGTCCTTTCCCTAAAGAGCCAGTTGCTAGACCCAAGAAAAAACCCCACTGCATAGTACAAGGAATTGACGGAGGCGGCCTCCTCCACAGTAATGACGCTTGTTGATATAGAGTTATTTTTTGGCTTGTTGGTAGCAGTGGATATATGGAGACAGGTCCACATGCAGGACCATGCGTTGGAGCTGGGTGGTACATGGGATGAGATCAAAGCATGGGATAAGGAGCGCAAACCCGGTGAGAAGCCAAAGGCAGAGCTATTGGCTTTACCGGGGCATATTATCGCATATATGCACTCCCTTATCCCACCGAAGAGAGTGGATTGGGATAAGTTGACAGCTTGTCGTCAGAAGAAGGATGAGAGTGTGTTGGATTTCTTTACTAGATTTGATGGGGTGTTCCTAGATTTTAGCGGCCAGGATTTTTCAGAGGATGGTGGTGTCCGTTTGTTTGTGAAGTGAGTCATCACTAATTTATTCCCTGAGGTTGCCACTAGGTTGCAGGCTTCGGAAAGTACTTGGACAACCTCCTCTCCATCACTAATATTGAGTATGACACAGTATTATGGGCATAGAGAGAATGAATACAAGGAAAAGGTAGATAAGAAGTCGAAGGATTTGAAGATGAGGGTGTTGATGCAGAAAGTTGCAAGAGGAAGAGGTAGGGGATGAGGTTCGGGTTCCAGCCCACGGCTAACCTGGTCTAAAATGGGTGGTGCTTCAGGTGTTCCTGTGGGACCCAACCAATGTGTGTATTGTAAAAAGGAGGGACATTGGCGGAACGAGTGTCCGGAACTGTTGTAGTGAGGTGGGGGCCCAGGAGTTCAGGGTTTTGGAGGCAGTGGGCGAGGAGGATGTGGCAGAGGAGGGGCGCAGTCAGAGCATGCGTCTTACAATAGGCAGAGCGGGAATTACTTTGACAACCCTCGGGGAAGACAGTACTACCACGGCGACTATGAAATGGATGACACACTGGGTTGTCTCACAGCTAGGACAGCCACGGGAAGGGCAAGGGAACCAGTTCTGGTGCCTGTAGATCAGCAGAGACCGTACGTGACTGCTGATTTACAAGGTACCTCTGAGAAAATTCTAACTGATACAGGGGCTATGAATAGCTCTCTGTATCTCGTTCACTGGTCCAGGGGCAGCTCATTCTGGCCAAAACAATATTTCGGTGGGTTTCTCAGGCGTACCGGTTGTTATACCCATCTCCAAGCCTCTTGCCTTGACTATTGGCCCTTTTTTTATGGTTGATACAACATTTCTACTGACGTCCCATTGTGGAAAAAACTTACTTGGACTGGATCTGTTAAAAAGGTTGCATGCGACAATTTATTGTTCCCCTGATGGTGTTTATGTGACTCGCCAAAGATGCCCCCCTTCCTCCCGATTTTCAAAATGTACCACAGACGCTATGGGCTACAGGTGATACCGATGTAGGGTTACTTCAGATCTTGCCACTCTCTATACAGATCAAGGATAATGCCAGATTGCCCCGAATTCCCCAAAACAAGATATCCCTGGAAGGAGAGAGGGCTTTGTTGCAAATAATACAGAAACTGATTAAGTCTGGGATGGTTGAAAAGACAGCAGCGAATGTGTGTAATAGCCCTATTGTTCCTATTCTTAAAAAGGTACCCTTGGATTGTTCTGACACCCATCCTGATGTGTACCGTTTTGTTATTGATCTCAGAGAGGTCAATAAGATAGTGGTTCCCCAGTATCTTGTGGTACACGAAATCGCCAGAATCCTGACCATGATTCCCCCGAACGCTAAATTATTCTCAGTGATCGATTTGAAGAATGCTTTCTTTAGCATACCAATCCATCCTGATAGCCGCTATCTGTTTGGATTTGCAACAGCCGGTCGAGATTTAGATTCTGTTGTGCTCCACAAGGCTATACAGAAAGCCCCAGTATTTATAGTCAGGCTTTGAAAACTCAATTGGACTTTTTGGAACTTCCCACTGGTAATGTGTTTCTGCAGTATGTTGGCAATCTCCTTGTGGCCTCAGATTCTGAACAAGGCTGTAAAGAGGCCACAGTTAAATAGTTGTTACATTTGGCACATCATGGACACAAGGTGTCACTTTCAAAATTTCAGTATTGCCGCCAGGTGGTCACCTACTTAGGTCACCTACTGTCGAAGGAGGGTCACAAACTAACACCTGAATGCATAGTTGCTATCACTAACAAGCCTGTTCCTAAGACCCAACACGAAGTACACGCGTTCCTGGGGATAACTTTGTATTGTACTGGATCCCACATTTCTCCTTACTAACAAAACCCCTTCTTTATCTCACTACCAAGGATGTGCATGAACCCCTACCGTGGACACCTGAATGCCAGCAAGCTTTGAACAATTAAAGACTGTGCTTTGCTCTGCTCCTGTGCTTGGTACTCCTGACTACCTGAAGCCTTTTGTGATCTATGTACATAAGGCGGGCAGTTGCGCACTTTCAGTTCTAACACAGGGTTTTGGTGGTAAGCAGATACCCTGTGCTTACTTCTCTGCCATTTTGGATAACGTCTCCAGAGCTCTCCCAAGCTGTCTGAGAGCTGCTGCGGCAGTGGCAGTATATATCAGACAATCGGCAAGGCTCGTTCTTGATACTGACCTCCCAGTTGTGGTACCTCATGCTTTGGACATACTTTTGAACAAGACAAAGACGCAGCACCTCGCCTGTGCGCGTCTCACTAGATATGAGCTTACATTGTTTGCTCCGCACATTACCATTATAAGATGTGCTACTTTGAAACCCAGCCATGTTACTACCCCTCCCATTCAGAAGAAAAGGACAGCGATGTCCATGATTGTTTATTTCGGACTGAGGAGGAAACGAAGAGACAGGTAGACCTGACTGATGTTCCCTTATCTGACCCCCAAGGGGAATTATATGATGATGGCTCTTGTTTCAAATTGCTGGATGGCACTACCACTGCAGCCTACATGATCACCACGTTACACACTGTTGTTGAGACATCTCGCATTCCATAACAGTCGGCCCAAGCAGCAGAGTTAGTTGCCCTCCTGAGGGCATGCAAATTGAGTGAGGGACTGGCTGTTAATGTCTACACTGACAGCCAGTATGCCTTTGGGATGGCCCATAATTTTGGGTGCCTCTGGGCAAAGAGCTGGTTCTTAATATCACATGGGCAAAGGATACAGCATGGCCCATTAATACGTAGATTGTTATCAGCATTGATACTTCCTGATAAGTTGGCTGTAATAAAATGCAGCACCTATAGAGCCATTACAGATAATGATGGGAGAGGTAAGGCCTTTGCAGACCAAACGGCTAAGGAACAGCTCGATCAAAGATGAAAAAGATGTTTGTGGCAGGTCCTGCTAGATGGGTTCCAGATAATGGGATGTTCGAAGTCACTGTGGAAAGTCTGAAGGAAATACAGAGAGTGGTGACTGTAGATGAGCTAGAAATGTGGGAGGAAAGAACAGGACGTTTGGACGAGGATGGGTGTCGGAATGACCCGTCAGGAAAGCAAAGATGGCTGCTGCCTAATGCTTTCGTTCTCTCTGTAGTCACCATGGCCCATGGCTGGCGCACATTAGTGCCAAAGGAATATGCAAACTACTAGACCCAGTTTGGCAGAATGACAATATCCCTAAGTTTGCCGCACATTTGGTGAAACACTGTGGGCCCGATTCACATAAATAACTTAAGACAAAATCCTAAACTTACTACCATTTTGGTATTCACAGAAGGCACATACTCATTTTGGTATTCACAAAAGGCACTCACAGAAGTTAGGAATCCCAACTTTAGGACTCCTAAATGCCTTCTGTGAATACCGAAAGTCTCAAAGTTAGGATTTTTCTCAAATTAGTAGTAGTAAAGTTAGGACTCCTAACTTTAGAACTCCTAAATGCCTTCTGTGAATACCGAAAAGTCTTAAAATTAGGATTTTTCTCAATTTAGTAGTAGTAAAGTTAAGACTCCTAACTTTAGGACTCCTAAATGCCTTCTGTGAATACCGAAAGTATTAAATTTAGGATTTTTTCTCAACTTTACTACTACTAAACTGAGTAAAATCCTAATTTTAAGACTTTTGGTATTCACAGAAGTCATTTAGGAGTCCTAAAGTTAGGAGTCCTAACTTTACTACTACTAAATTGAGAAAAATCCTAACTTTAGGACTTTCGGTATTCACAGAAGGCATTTAGGAGTCCTAAAGTTAGGACGGTTAACTTCTGTGAATACCGAAATGAGTAAGTGTCTTCTGTGAATACCAAAATGAGTAAGTGCCTTCTGTGAATACCAAAATGGTAGTAAGTTTAGGATTTTGTCTTAAGTTAGTTCTGTGAATCGGGCCCTGTATTATTTGTCTGAAACACAATCCTGGGACAGGCACCCCTACACCTGCAAGTAACTTTGTACCGCCCTCCTTCCCTTTCGAGGTTCTCCAAATAGACTTCATCAAAATGGAACGAGTTAATAACTTGAAATATGTATTGGTGGTAGTTTGTGTATTCAGTAAATGGATTGAGGTATACCCTACTAAAGAAAATATGGCCATGGCGACAGCGAAGGCAGTCTTGAAGGAGTACTTCCCACGCTATGGATTGCCACACGTGATCTGGAGTGACAATGGAAATCACTTTAACGCAAAAGTCATTGATCTGGTGTGCAAGGGTTTACAAATTACGCAGACATTTCATGCAGCGAACCAACCCCAATCAACAGGGCTTGTTGAGAAGTACAATGGTACTCTCAAGCTGAAGCTAGCAAAAATCCATGAAAGTACAGGATTGTAACGGCCAAATGAGTTGCCTTTAGCATTGTTATCTACGAGAGTGACTACACATTCTAGAACTGGATTATCACCCTATGAGGTGGTCTTTGGGCACCATGCTAATGTCTTGGGCATCCCAAGGCCCAAGCATTTCTCCGAGATAGAATACCCTTTGTTGATTGATTACTTGTGTGAATTATCTAAAGATCTCCGTTCTGTTCAGCAACAGATCTAAGCCATATTGCAGCCAGTACCAGAGCGGCCCGGGCATTGCATACAGCTTGGAGATTTTGTTCTTATTCAGAACTTTCAACCAAAAAACTGTTTGGAGCAGAGGTGGAAGGGGCCCCACCTTGTCCTTTTGGCTACCCGCACAGCTGTAAGAGTGGACGGCAGGAAGCACTGGGTACATGGCTCCCATGTGAAAAGGGTGCCTCTCCCGCTCTTGTATGACCATTGGGTGAAAGACGGGATCTCCGACCAGGAAGGTGAGCTGGTTCCCTGCTTTGTTCCTTTTCCTGATGCCCAGCTGAGAGGGGCGCAGACAGACAAGGAGAGTGACAAGGCTTTATTCGAGGCGACCCATCCTGAGATAACTGCTGCCCCGGATGCTCCAGCTCCTGAAGTACAACAACCTGAGTCCTGATCCCCAGCTGAATTTGAATTCTTTCCTCTGTTTTTTAATGAAGAGGAGCCTTGGCACACCAGGTACTATCTGCAGCCCCGAAGCAAGGACAGTGCACCAGCATGGCAATCCAGGAGTTAGAGCAGGACTTGAGCTTAAGGTGTAGGCGCTGTGTTTCTGGTGCCTGCTTTAGATTAGAAGGAACACTGGTGCACTCCCCTGGACACTGGACAGGATCGTTGAGGGTATTTGCCTAGGAGGGAGGTTGCCCTATCCTAAAGGAAGAAGAATTTGTTTCTCAGCAAGGGCCGTAGATTGTTTTCCAGCAAGAGTTGCGTTGTGCAGCTCCTCCGTGGGAGTATTTGATGAACAATAGGAGTCTACCTATGAGGCTCATAACGGACACAGGAAAGAAGAATACCCCTCTGGTTGGGTGCATTTGTGGCTCCAAGCCTTAAAAGTATTTTTTATGTACCCGTTTGGTCATGCAATCATGAGAGAGAAGCAGCCTCTGATGGCATCTCTGATGCAGCAGAATGGTCCTGGGTGGTCTAGCTGGTCTACTAGGAGTAGGGTAGTAGTGGTGGTGTTCATCCTCCTGGTGACGATAACATTATTTTGAGTAGTCTGGTATTTAGAGCAGCAACACCCCATGCATACCTTGATAGCGACTACCCCGGTCCCAGCTGAGCACTCGTTTGTTACATTGGCCCGCATAAAGAAAGGCACAGACAAACTTATACTCAGAAGGCATTCATCCAAATGCTTCATCAAATACATAGCACCATTATTGCTACGAAGTGTTGGGTGTGTGGACTGCTTCCCTCAGTTATGCATAAAAATTACCTATTGATATTGGTGCCCTTGTCTTATTTAGGTAGTTGTGAAGCTTAGTTTCAACTACTGTCTATGGTTTATATGCATTACTATGCGGGTGCAATGAAAATGATGCAGGCTGACTATGAGGCAGTTTTAGATTATATAGTGGTACATCAAGGATATACACCTGGGCCAGATGTAAAGGTGGGTACTATACATCCTGACGCTTGTATAAATGTTTTCACAGTCCACGAAAATATCACATGGTTACAAAATGAAGTGCTAGACTTCCAAGTATTCAATGTCACTGAATATTTTAAATGTTTCCAAGAGCGCAATATCACTGAAGATAAGGCAATACCTTTTCCTGTGATAAATGCAACAGCTAGCTTCTGTGTTCAAGGATCAGGGAATGATTCCGTAGGACAAAGTGTCATTGTAATTATACCTATCAATTGAATACTAGCAACAGTCCACCGTTACTGACACCTCCGAATGTGTATTTCATCTGTGGAGAACAGGCTTACACTTGGCTCCCTAGGGGGTGGTCTGGCCGGTGTTATCTCTCTTTCCTCCTGCCTCCTGTTTACCTGGCGCCATCCACTTACCACAAAGACCATAAGTTGCATTGTGTGGACCTTGCCGTGCACCGAGTTAAAAGAGTTGTTAACACAGACGATATTGATCAAACGGATACCTCCCTACAGCAATTCACTGATATAATGATATTGTGCCGTTCTGGGGTCCCATGTTTAATAGTTGCCAGAGTAGTTGAGGGAGTCATCAACACTACTGCTGGTATACTGACTAATATCACAGTCGAGCCCAAGCTACGAGACTCGTCTCGCTTCAAAATCGGATGGTTTTAGATGTCATTCTAGCAGACAGGGGTGGAGCATGTCGTGTCATCTGCAGAAGCTGCTGCATGTACATACCCGGCAGTGCTCCAACTGTATATTCTGCCATACAGAAATTACACAGACTAGCCTCAGAGATCCATCAAGACAATGGTTCATGGTCCCTTACAGGGTGGCTTTGGGGGCTGCTGACTTCTTGGGGTTGGAAGATATTTCTTGTCCTGATAGCTATCGCAGGAGTCATTTTCACCTGCTGTTTGTGCATCAATTGCCTCCCCGCCTGTCGTACGTATTGTATGAGTAAGCTTACTCCCAGCATAACGCTGCCCAAACATGATAATAAGTACTCCCCCATGATGATGCAAGAAATGCAGTCAAATACGTTGATTGATCAAGGGATCTTTGAATACTAAATGATGTTTTTATATACTTGCATTTACTATATTTCTGTTTGGCAATATGAACGACTATGTAATGCTCCTCTTCCCACTTGGAATTGTAAAGACCCTACCAGATAACAATAAAGCTTTTAGCCACATATGCTAAAAGGAGGGTCTGTAGAGTTTGAAATTCCTCTTTCCGTTATACACTTACACATGCTGTATTAGGTTAGCGATATGTGGCTAAATTGACGCCATTTGTATTCGCGTTATGCAACCCACTGAGTTATCCTTGCAACATGTAAGTTTTAGTTAGCTTGTGTGACTCCATTTTGTATTTGGCAATCACTAGAAGACTGCTTGGGCTGTGTTCTCACTAGGCCTCATTTCGCACAAGGCCTCATTTCTGTTCTCACTTACCTCAGCAAAACACTGTACTTTGTTATTATTTTGCTCAAGGCTGCAACTCGACTTGCCAATGAACTGATATTCTTTCTCTGCATTCTGATCTCAATGTGAAGCTCTGCTCCCACATTAGGAGACGTTGAGACTCGGCACAGTGGCCTTTGAGTACTGAGAGTGTGCCCATCTGGCAGGTGTAGCTCATCTCCCTGTATCTCCTTTGTTCATGCCCGGCTCAAGCCGGTAACATTCCAGTAGAGGCGTGGCCAAAGTCTCCAGAAGGGTTTATTTTGTGTTAGTGTACCTTTGGGGGGTCAGTCCCTTGACAGACATCCTAGGGTGAAGGTCTGATCGGACTCCTCTGCAGAGCATTGGAAATAAACATGTAAGTTACATTCTCTACTGCCTGACCGACTCTTCATTTGGGAAGGCATATTAGGTGGTTGTATATAACCTGCATGGCCCTAGAGGACCCTGTCCTTTACCAGGTTCAAACCTATGTATATGTGCTTGACTCGCTTCAGAAGATGGGCTAGATGCAAAGTTGTTTTCACCACAGTATGAAGACTGCAGGTAGTATGACCTATAATAGCCCCTTCAGACCTTGGGATTTTATAGTGAATAGTGTCCCTTTGGAGAAATGTTGCATAGAGTGAACACTGTTCTTAGTAGATGCTTTTTAATACTCTGTGGTGTGCTTCTCATAAGAGTTTCACTGTCTGCAAATAGTGTGGTACACAGTAAACTCTCTCCATAGCATAAACACTGTTTACGTACCCACCTTTCTATTCAAATCCACTTCATTTCTCACTGTAGATTCAGTGACTGCGGATTTTGATACACGGTAGGGTTGTCCATACTAGGGCATTAGTTATGTAACGTAACATAACATGTGTATTTGTAAAGCGCACGTTAACCCCCAAAGGGGCACCTTGGTTCTGAATAACAGATGTTTATTGTTACCCAAGGTACTCATTTTATCAACCTCAGAAAGGATGAAAGGCTGAGGGGACCCACCGGGATTTGAACCTGTGACCTTGAGGTGGAACACAGGCCCCTGCAGTGTATGCATTAATCCACTGAACCACCAGACCCGGCTTGAGTGTCTGGAGGAACTTGGTTTTCTCTGAACAGTTGTCTACAGATTGAACACGGTGGGCAGTACACGGGGTCAACATGAACTCAGCCCCCCATGAAGTCTATGCTGCACTTAATAGAAGCTTGCTTCACCTATAGGGACTGTGTGTATGATGGCATTAATGATGCTTCATATCATTCTGAGCTATTTTGTGATTACTTTCATAGCTCTAATGCCATACCAGTTTAGAGAGCAATGTGTACAAAAGAAACTTGGATGACATCATCAGCGATGACATAAATGATGTCATAGAACATCTCATGAGTGATGTAATATGGCAAGTCATAAGCAGGGGTGCATGGTATGGCTAGCTCTAACAGCGAATTGCTGTGTTTTTTTAATTTAAAACATTATGGTGGAATTGACATCTTCACTTAACTATAACCTCACTTTTGTATATGTTGTTTTCAGTGAATGTATATATATTTATAGAGAGAGATTCACATAAAAACAAAGGTTAAAGATAATAGCTAACCTTTAAAACAATAACACTGAAATAGACAAGTTATAATTTACTGAGCTCACTAGGCACCACTCTTAGAAGCCATGAGAGCAGAGAGCAGGACACCCCTGGAGGAGCAGTGGTGGGGGTGGAGGCAGAGAGCAGCAACAGGTGGAATACGACGCAGCGTGCAGAAGCCCACTCTGTGTCCAATACTGCCATCTAGAGGCTGCCAGGGAATATTCGTGTGAAGGCGTCCTTCATTGTAGACTATGTTGCCACCTCTGCCCACGACCAGGTCCCGGCAATCACGTCATCCTCTCTTCGGGATGAAAGATGAAAGGCTGCCCGTGCTGGGCACGGCTCCGAGGCCACGCCCCCGTCTGGCTGGTTCACACAGGGCCTCACGCTCATTCTCTCTTTTCTCGGTTCAATTCAATAATGTTCTCTGGCATGGCTTGCATGTTTGTCCGACGTGCACATGTTCTCTCTCCCTCGTGCTCTCGGCCACTCTCGTTTTTCCACTCTCTCGGTCTCTCCTCTCTCTTCTTCCTCTCTCACAATTCCCTCAGACAACCTTTCACTCTTTCTATCATTATTTTCTCTCGTCAGAGTTAATTTGTAATATCTGTCTCTTGTGTCTCGCACTCTTATACGCTCTCCCCCCTCGTTCTCTGTCAGTTCTATGTTCTTTACTGTCTCCCATGCTGCCTGTCTGCGCTTTCTGTCTGTTGTCTTTCTCACAGGCTCTCTCATCTCCATCTTTCATGTTCGCTTTGTGATGACCTCGTGTGTCACTCTGTTTTATAATACTGATTTCTATTCCCATCATATTCTCCTCAACGCCCCTTTCTTATTTCTTTGCCTTCTCTCTCTCTCTCTCTCTCTCTCTCTAAATATATATATATATATATATATATATATATATATATATATATATATAGATAGATAGATAGATAGATAGATAGATAGATAGATAGATAGATAGATAGATAGATAGATAGATAGATAGATAGATAGATAGATAGATAGATAGATATAGATAGATAGATAGATAGATAGATAGATAGATAGATAGATAGATAGATAGATAGATAGATAGATAGATAGATAGATAGATAGATATGAGTGTATTTTATTATCAGCCTGTGTGTTTCTACTTACCTCTCCTTTACATAGGCCCCTCTTGTCTCTGTTTTCCTCTGCACTTTCTTCTCCCTTCCTCTACATTTTTTTCTCGTCTCCGTGTGTTTATCTCTCTCGCTCGTCCTCTGTTCACTTTAAGTCCGTGTCTCCTCTTTCTTTCTTCCCTGTCTGTTTCTTTTCTACCCTTCTGCGTTCCTTTCTTCTTTCCTTTGTTTATATTTGTCTTCTTTCTTTTGTTTATATTGCTCTGCTTTGCGCCTTCTTTTGCGCCTCCCAAACCACCCCCTTCCCCCCACCCCCTTCACCCCACCCCCTCCCTTTACAATCTGCTTCTCTCTCGCTGCATCAATAAGTTCTGTTTGCATCTTTCTAAGTCTCTTTCCACGCGCCGCCCGCCCCTTCGTAGCATGTCTGGTTCTCGCCCACCCCTCTGCCTCCCTCGCTCCCTCCCCAGCGCCCCTACGCCTCCCCCCCTTTCCCTTCTCCCTTCCCAAGCTTTCCCGGCAGCTGCTCCGGCAGCCAGAGTGTCAGTGGGCAGAAAAAAGATCGGGGAAACACCTGTTTCCAACATGAAAAGGTGGAAAAACAGCCCAGCGCAGACTTCAAACCTCTTTTTCACTTCCACCCCTCCCACAACTTGTAAAATAAAGCACTAAAAACGGAGTCTCGTTTTACAAAAGATTGCTTGCGCTTTGTACACATGCAGCTTTTATCCCCGACCAGAACTGGCGCTTGCAGAGGTCTTTTGTAGAGCAGGAAAGGTGTCCAGGAAAGTGCACTGGGCCATCCTTGGAGGCATCAACTACTCACAATGACCGGCGGGCGCAAGGCTGCACCTCAACGAGGCAATCGGAAGGGGGTGTCCGTACATACACAAGCGCATACTCTCACAGCCTGCATGGTGTGAGACAGGTGGAACTGTGTTTGCGCGTGTAAAAATAGTGTCAAAGAGCGCACCCAGGTGGGACTGAGCTGTGAAGTTCTTGAAGGGCATTAACTGAGCTTAATGACCGGCGGGCGCAAAGCTTCACCTCAGCTAGGCGCTAAATAGACAGGCAACCGGGCGGGGGCAGGGGGGCATATACACAAGCACACCGATTTGTGTGTGGACACTCTCCACTGTGTGCGTGCCTCTGTGGTGTGAAACACACACAATTGTGTGTAACTGTTTTGCGCGTGTGTAAACATACTGTAAAAGAGTCAATCCACGTTTTTGGAGGGCATTAAGTAAGCATAATGACCGATGGGGTACAAGGCGTCATACACAGATTGCAGCTAGGGCGAACATTTATGAAGATGTTGTGCGTGTGTGTAAATAGAGTGTAAAAGAGTGCATTCGACAGGACTCCTGCTGGAAAGTAGCAGGGAATTCCAACGTTTCAGTCTGATAGTTAAACTACGTGAGCGCAAAAGTGCGCGCATCTGTGTGTAAAAAGAGTATTTAATTTCAGCAGCATTTATCGTATTAGACGTTCCTGGAAGGCCATTAACAGAAGGTTAATGCATGGATCCGATGATAACGCTCACCAGAGCTGGCAGACACGTTTATCAGTATGCATGTGAGCACAGCCTATGGGACGAAACCTGACCAGGGTACGAGGAATATGTAACTTGTCCTGCCTTTTTTTCATGATGAAGAGGAGGCAGGCACTCCCCCTCCCCCCAACCCCCTCCAAAAGCAAGTGAATGGACGCGGAGAGGGGCACCGGGCCAGGGGGATGCCAGCGAGGTGTGGCCTGTATTTAAATCTCCGATATGTCGGTGCTGAGGGGAGTGTGTACGTATATAAAGTGCGGTCGGCATGGGGTGGGCAGACACACGTCCAGACATGACAAGCCTGGGGAGCGCGTCGGATGCGCGGACCCGCGGCCCTGCACGGATCACGGAGGAACCGGCACAGAGGCCCCTCTGAGGGGACGAGGCGTCGATAAAAACTGACTTTTTGGAGGAAGAGTCCGGGATTGCGCGCCGGTGCCGCGCCCACACTTGTTGCGCGCGTGTGCCGCCCTGCCATGGCTGACATCGGGGGGTTCATGGGGGCCCTGGATTGGGATTTGCACGGGTTCGCCGCCTCCCTGGGGAATTTAGCGCTGTCGGACTCCCCCGGCTTCCTGGCCGAGCGGCTGGGGCAGATCGAGGGCCGGCTGCAGCGGGGGTCGCCCACCGACTTCGCGCACCTGAAGGGCATCCTGCGGCGGAGGCAGCTGTACTGCCGGACCGGCTTCCACCTGGAGATCTTCTCGAACGGCACGGTGCACGGCACCCGGCAGGACCACAGCAGGTTCGGTAAGAGCCGCGGGCGTAGCGCCTGCGTGGCTGCCTCGGGGCGCTAGCGAGCTCGGGAGAAGCAGGCGGGCGCATGATTCCCATTCACATCCCAGCTCAAGAGAGTCCAGGACAGTGTGTGTGTGTGTGGAGTGTGTGTGGGGGGGGGGGGGGCTCAGGGTGAGTCAAGGCAAAAAGGAACCCTACTATCATACTTCCCTCATACATACCACCTCACACATCCCACCTCCAGAGAGTCCAGGACTGGGGGGTGGGGGGAGGCCAAAGGGGAGTCAAGACAGATGTGAACCCTACTCTCATACTTCCTCGAGGCCCAGGTTTCTCGGGAGAATCAAGACAGAAAAGGACCCTCATACATACCACCACAGGGTCCAGGCATCTCGGGGACCCCAGGGCAAGGCAAGTCAGTGTGTGAAGCCTACTCCCTCACTATTCCGGGGCCAGGAACTCCCAGGGGCTCACGGCGAGGCAAGTCAGGGAGGGACTTACTCCTATGTTACATCACCGGGGGTCATCGGGGCGTGGCAGGTCTGTGGGTGTCCTCACCTCGGGGTCCCTCGGGGCGGGGCAGGTCTGTGGGTGTCCTCACCTCGGGACCCTCGGGGCGGGGCAGGTCTGTGGGTGTCCTCACCCCGGGGTCCCTCGGGGCGGGGCAGGTCTGTGGGTGTCCTCACCTCGGGACCCTCGGGGCGGGGCAGGTCTGTGGGTGTCCTCACCTCGGGGTCCCTCGGGGCGGGGCAGGTCTGTGGGTGTCCTCACCTCGGGGTCCCTCGGGGCGGGGCAGGTCTGTGGGAGTCCTCACCTCGGGGACCCTTAGAGACCTCGGGTTGAAGGAGGTCGATGGGAGTATATCTCACACAGACCGCTCTTTACTCCGGGGCTTTTGGGGTACCTCTTGGCTAAGGAGGATGTGCCCCCAAAGGCTGTCTCAGGGTCAGGAGTCAGGACCCACAGTGGAGCTCAGAGCGAGGCAAGTCCATTGACGTTCCTCATTCACCTGATGTCTCTGTTACTGGTCTCTCGGAGCCGCGTCAGAAATGACTCAGTGGATGGATGGATGAATGAATGTGGGATGGATGGATGGATGTGGGATCGATGGGTGAGTGGGTGGATGGATCAGTGGGTGGGTGGGTGGGTGAGTGGATCTATGGGTGACTGAGTGTGTGGATGGATGGGTGAGTGGATGGATGGGTGGGTGGATGGGTGAATGGATGGATTGGTGGGTGGGTGGGTGGGTGGATGGATGGATGGGTAGGTGGGTGGGTGGGTGGATGGATGAATGGGTGGATAGGTGGGTGGATGGATGGATGGTTTGGGTGGATGGATAGGTGGATGTGTAGGTGGGTGAAAGGATGGATGATAATATGCACTTGCCTTCATTTAGTGCCCTTAAATGGTTTGGTAAAATTATATTCGTTCATACAACATAACATAGAAAGACTTATAGGTAATGTAGGTAGAACACGTTTTTGGAAAGTGGGAATATTAGCGTTATGCCAACTTGGGTGAATGCCAGCTATCTTCATCCAGAAGTGCGGCCAGTGTAAACAAGCAGAGCTATTGCGTAGGCACTCACTTGTGGCCAGGTTAACGAGCTCAAACGTGTAATGACACTGCCTGGAGGCGCTATAAACAGTGCGCGCGCACACCCATCTCATACTTGGTAGCTACCCGAGCTCGGCTTTGCATGCCCCATACAATGAGTTTACACAAGTGTTTAGGCTGTGTGCACACTACCACAAACATACTTTAAACTGTATTGGGGGCGGGATTCAGGACATTTTAATTTCACGCACATTTTCTGGAGCAAGACGTAGTGAAATCATCGCGAAGTGCCCGGTTCGCGCTTGAAGGGCACTGCCCGGCATCGCTGCACGGGTGTGATGGGAGCATCTGCAAAGCGCTCATCCGAGGCGCATTCCTGCATGTCTGCTGCCTGGCAGGGTGCAGGGTGGCAGTCTAGCCAGGGTGAACCGGGGCCAGGGGTAGTAGGGTACAGGATCTAGGGGTGCCCAGGGTACAGGAACCAGGGGCACTGGGCATAGGAACCAGGGGTGCCCAGGGTACAGGAGCCGGGGGTACTGGGTATAGGAACCAGGGGTGCCCAGGGTACAGGAGTCAGGGCTGGGGAAAGGAAAACTGGGGACCCCGGCGTACAGGAGCCGGGGGTACTGAGAGATAGGAACCTGGGCTACTAGGAGATAGGAACCATGGGTGCCCAGGGTACAGGAGCAGGGGTACTAGGAGATAGGAACAAGGGGTGCCTGGGGTACACGAGCCAATGATACTTGGGGAAAGGAACCTTGGCGCGCCCAGGGTACAGGAGCCAGGGGTACTGGGAGATAGGAACCTGGGGCGCCCAGGATACAGGAGCCAGGGGTACTGGGAGATAGGAACCTGGGGCGCCCAGGATACAGGAGCCAGGGGTACTGGGAGATAGGACCCTGGGGAACAGGAGCCAGGGGTACTGGGGATAGGAACCAGGGGTGCCCAGGGTACAGGAGTCAGGGCTGGGGAAAGGAAAACTGGGGACCCGGGGTACAGGAGCCAGGTGTACTGAGAGATAGGAACCTGGGCTACTGGAAGATAGGAACCAGGGGTGCCCAGGGTACAGGAGCAGGGGTACTAGGAGATAGGAACAAGTGGTGCCTGGGGTACACGAGCCAATGATACTTGGGGAAAGGAACCTTGGGGCGCCCAGGGTACAGGAGCCAGGGGTACTGGGAGATAGGACCCAGGCGAACAGGAGCCAGGGGTACCTGGGATAGGAACCAGGGCTGCCCAGGGGTACCGGGGTATAGAAACCAGCAGTGACCGAGGCGCAGGAAATGGGATGTTCGGGGTACAGTAGTTCATGAACTAGGATTGGGGGACACTTCAAGAGAAGCAGTGGACAGTAGCTAGGTGGGAACGTTGCTCAGGAAGTGCGCGTCCTGGCGTGAGAGGGGGTGACGAGGGGTGGCAAGGGTACAAGCACTCAGGTGCCCGCGGTATTAATAACAAGGATACCGAGGACACTGCCACTGGAGGCGTGGGTACTGAATGTTGGCACCAACAGTACCGTGTTTGGGTTGCTGTGACGCCTGAAGTAGTGGTACTGAAGGTACCGGTAAGAGATTTGCCGAGAACGCCGGAATTAGGGGCGCTGAACCCCCGCCGCTTTATCAGATACAGTGGATAGTGTGTGTGTATGTGTGTGGGGGTGTGCGTGTGTTTGGTTGAGGGCGGCGGCACTGTGCTCTTTATCCACAGGCTGTTTCTGCGTCTACTACCTGCAAGTCAGCAGATAACTCCGTAATATGGAGAGAAGCGAGAGAGACAGAGCGAGGGGGGTGGAACCGAGAGAAGGGAAGGAGCCGGGCTGGGAAAGTAGACTGGGGCACATGAGAGGTAGAAAAGGAGAGAGAGAGGCAGTGAAAAGAAAGTAACAACTAAGAAGGAAAGGAATGGAAATGTGAGGAGGAGAGAAGGAAGGAAGTAACTGTAAAAAGGAAAATAAAAGTTGAAGAAAGGGTAAAACTAAGGATTTATTGGTGTAAAAAGAATTAACAGATGGAGAGGTGAAAAGAAGAGCGGTGAAAAGAAAGAAGGGTGGGCTGGTGTTTGGATGGAAGGACCAGCGCATGGGGGGCAGCGTCGAAGGCTGAAGGGAAAGGAGAAAGGATGATTGAATAAATGGAATGATAGGACGGTGAATGAATGGATGAATGCAAGAGCAGATGGGAGGAAGGGTGAAGTGACCGACGAGTGAACAGGTGAATGGTTGAGTGATAGAAATTATTGACCTGTGTGAATAGTGTATGGGCGGATGTGTGACGGTGAAAACATGGATGAATGAAAGGGTGGATGGAAGGTTAAAAGGATGGATGGGTAAATGAACAGAAATATGGAATCATTAAAGGGTGTATGGCTGAACGGATGAATGAAAGAAAGGAAGCTTGTGTGGATGGGTGGATACTTTGGTGGATGGGTGAAAGGATGAATGCATTGAATGACAAAACAAAGGATGAATGGAATGGTGAACTAATGGGTGGATGGAAGTTAAAAAGTGTGGAGGAAGAAAGGTTGAAGGAGACTCTCCTGGGGCGGGGCGGCCTGCTGCCTGGCATTGGAGGTACGGAGCACCGTTGGGGTATTTTAATCGCGTGGCTCCTCCCCTGTGTGCCCAGGCCCAGGGCGCTGGAGCTTCAGGTCTGAACACACTTAAACAGGGAGGCACAGATGGCAGTGAACCGAGTGGCTGCAAAGGAACAGGAACCCTGTGGGGTGACTGAAGGGGAACCCCCAGAACTGAGAGCCCTGTAGCAAGCGATAACTGCAGTACAATACTGTGCGTGACTGGGTTACTAGAAGTGGAATTTGTAATGGCACTGGACTAGGGGTACTGTGGGTACTGGGACTATGTGGGCGTGGTGGGATTGGAGTAATGTGTGCTGTGGCTGCTAGGACTATGTGTGCAGAGTGACCTGAAACTAATAGTGCTTAGAGTACTGGAACCGAGAGTACTGGAACTAGAGGTGCGGAGGGTACTGAAACTAAAGGTGTTCAGAGTACTAGAAGTGAGAGTACTGGAACCAGAGGGGCGGTGGGTACTGGAACCAATTGTATTGGAACTAGAGGTGCTGAGGGTACTGAAACTAGAGGTGCAGAAGGTATTGAAACTAAAGGTGCTTAGAGTACTGGAACCGATGGTATTGGAACTAGAGGTGCTGAGGGTACTGAAACTAGAGGTGCAGAGGGTACTGAAAGTAAAGGTGCTTAGAGTGCTGAAACCAATAGTATTGGAACTAGATGTGCTGAGGGTACTGAAACTAGAGGTGCAGAGGGTATTGAAACTAAAGGTGCTTAGAGTACTGGAACCAATAGTATTGGAACTAGAGGTGCTGAGAGTACTGGAACCAATAGTATTGGAACTAGAGGTGCTGAGAGTACTGGAACCAATAGTATTGGAACTAGGAACTAGAGGTGCTGAGGGTACTGGAACTAGAGGTGCTGAGGGTTTTGAAAATAAAGGTGCTTAGAGTACTAGAAGTGAGAGCACTGGAACTAGAGGTGCAGAGTGTACTGAAATGAAAGGTGTTTAGAGTATTGCAAGTGAGAGTACTAGAAATAGAGGTTTGAAGGGTACTGAAATTAAAGCTGCTAGAGTACTGCAACCGAGAGTACTGGAACGAGAGGTGCAAAGGGTTCTGGAAGTAGAGGAGGTGAGGGCACTGGTATCAGGGGTGCTGATGGTACAGGAAGTAGAGGGCACTGAAGTCAAAGGTGCTTAGAATACTAGAACTTGAGGTGCGGTTGGACCTGGAACTAGGGGAGCTGACGGTACTGAAACTAGAAGTGCTGGTGGTACAGGGACAACATGGGTGTGATGAGTACTGGAATTATGCTTGCTGGGTGGGCTAGGACTATGGCTGCTGAGCAGCTTGGAGGTAGAGCTGCAGAGGGTACTGGAACTGGAGGTGCCTTACGGTACTGGGACTATGTAGGCGTGGTAGGTAGGTATTCGAATGATGTGCGCTAAGGTTCTGATGACTATGGCTGCTGGGTGTCCTGGGACTAGAGGGGTGCAGAGGGTACTGAAACTCGAGATACTGAGGCTATGTGGGTTTATTGGGTCCTGGAAACATGTGTGCTAAGTGTACTGGGGCCCTGAGCTCCGAGGGGTCTGGGGCTGGAGGTGAAGATAGCACTGGGACTATAGGGGCTGAAAGCACTTGGACTATGTGGGTGTAGTGGGTACTGGGAATATGTGTGCTGAGGGCGCTGGGCGTTTAGGTGCTGCCAGCTTACTGAGGGTTCAAGCACTATAAGTGCTGAGATCTTGGGACTTTGGGTGTTGCGGGCCCTGGGGCTGTGGGTGCGAGGGTCCGGCTCCTAAATGCGCCATGGGTCACTAGAGCGAAGGGGTCCTGATGATACATAAAGTGGGGCCACTGATTGTACTGAATGGAGGGTACAGGGGCTGAGGTGGGATGAAACCTAGGAGGTTACTCCTGAATTAATCTTTCGTAGAAGAAGAACTTTAGGAGCTGGGGTCCCTGGAAGTCAGGGTTCTGGTGCTATTGGTTGCCGGCGCACCAAATGTGAATAAACATTGGATGTCAAGGGGCACCAAAGATGCTGGAAGGAGGTTCTGGATCTATGGGTTCTGAGGACAGGTGTGATGAAGATGCTGCAGGTACTGGACCTAAAACTATTCTGGGAATTGGAGCTGCCAGTTCTGAGGGTACTGGAACTAGAGTGCAGGACTCTGGTGATATTTACACCACAGCTGTAGGTTTACTACATGTTCCTAGTAAGACTTCCCTCCTGTGCACACCAGACCCTTATCCCTTTCCTCCACCCTACCTTCCAAACAGGTGCTTCTCCTCTGCTTGGAACGCGCCCTTCCTCTCTGCTTACCCTCTGCCATAGCTTCAAAGCTCCACCGCCGCCTGCCTTGGCCACGCAAGGATCATACCACCATGCCCCACAAAGAGGGGCGCTCAGCGAGCACCCCAAACGCATCAACCCAATGCCAAGCAAAGTGGGTGGCTTTTATATTTTTACTTCATATTCAATCAAGGCATACTACCAGGGACTTTTGTTTGTTTACAACACATTCAATCCCACTTCCCTTTTAGCAGAGTTAAAATGTATCAAATTCATCAAATTTAGAAGTTTGTGTACAAGTTGAAGAATACAGATCCTGTCAGCCTTTTTTGTCTTTGTGGGATGGATAAAAGGAGTGCCACCGAGTTGGGGATCAACAATACCATGGTATCTGTACGCAGTATGATTCGCTTGGTAAAAATTATATAATTATAAATCCACTAAATATAGGTGTTGTTCATAATACGCATGCAGAGCACTGGAAAGCAAATTCACAATAAGCGATTAGAAGGGACCTTGATGCACAGGATTACACAGAGTGGTCAGCGGGGATTGCCAGGATTAGAATGTAAAGCTCCTAATCCACATCTCACAATTTAGACACTTGACTTCCCTTCCAGGTACATGATATTGACACAAGCAAAATGATCTTAGCTTACTTCCATTTGATTGACTTGGTTATAACAAAATGAATATATCTACTTGCAACTATAAGCCATGCACGTGTTGTGTGGGCTTTGACTGTGAGTACAAAATCACAGTGTTGCATATATCACATATTGTAATTGGTATTGTTGGGTGGTATTGACACAGCTCAGCATCTGTGGTTTTCATTGCATCTTGGTACAAGGGCTGTCTGAGGGGTGTTGTGTGTTTCTGAGGAGCTGCTTGAATCCATATTCCATGTCCTTGTCCCAGTGTTCATGACATGGTGTCTGTGCCCTGGTGTCAATCATTATCCCAATCTTAGTGCCTCAGAGTCCTTATCTCAGTGTCGTCTGTACCCTATAGTCCACGTCCATCTGAGGGTTAGCGTCTCTGTCCTGAGGATCCGTGTTCTTGTTCTGCTGTCAGCATACATGTCGGTGTGCTGGTGTTAGAGCACCATCCTTGTACTGGTGTCCATGTCCTGGCGTCCGTGTTTTAGTGTCCTTGTCAGAGTATCATTTTCCTTGTCCTAGTCTCTGTAGCATGGTTCCTAGTGCTCATATCCATGTCTGGTTCAGTATTGGTTTGCAAAGGTCAATGTCCTGATGTCCGTATCCATGTTACGGTCTGTATCGGTTTCTATTGGCTCATGTGCTAGTCTTCATGTCCATCTCATGGTCAATATCTGTCTCCATGGTCCATGTTCCAGTGGTTGTGTCCATGTCTGGGTCAATGTTGGTTTCCAAGGCTCCATGTCCTAGTGTCTGTGCCCATGTCTCAGTCGTCAATATTGGTTTCTGGTGGGTCATGTCCCTGTCCTCGCCCCAGTGTTCATCTTAGGGTCACTGTCTCTTTCCTGTGTATCCATCTATGTCCTAGTGTCAGGCTACATGTTCATGTTCTTGTGTTAGTGCTGCTATCCTGGACCCAATGTCCATGTCCTGACGTCTGCGTCACAGAATTCATGCCCCAATATCCGTTCCCTTGTCCTAGTCTTCGTATCTGTGGTCAGTATCAGTGTCTGATGGTGCACATCCCAGTGTCTAGGTTGATAGCAGAGTCAATATCGCTTTCCAAAGGTCTGTGTCCCATTGTCTTTGTCCTTTTCAGAGTCGATGTCTGTCTTCGATGATCCATGTCCTAGCATTCGTTTCCAATGGTTGGGTCAATATAAGTCTCCGATGGTCCATCTCCTAGTGTCTGTGTGGATGTCAGATCAGAGTTAGTATTGGTTACCAGAGTCCATGTCCTAGAGTCTGTGTCCATATCAGAGTCAGTATCAGCTTATGGGGGTCCAAGTGTCTGTGTACATCTCAGAGTCAATGTCGGTCTTCAATGGTCCATGCCAGTCAATTGTTGTTTCCACAGGTACATGTCAATGTGTCCATATCATGGTCAATGTGTGTTTCTGAGGTTCCACGTCCATCTCAGGGTCAAGACCTGCTTCCTGAAGGCTCATGTCTGTATCGGGGTATCCACATTGATGGCCTTGTCCCTTTGTTCATATCCAAGCGGCTGTATCCCATGATCCAGAGAGTGGCCCATTGCTAGTCCCCTTGTTCCTGTGTACATATGAGTTTCCGAGACTCACAACTTGAATGGATGGCGTTTCTTATGTGATCTGTTTGCAAGTAAAGCATCCTTTCTGATATGGGATTTTTCACTTTTGCATGTTAGGCAGTATGACCAATGAGGATGTCAGAACTAATGCTGTAAGACGCAATGTTTTCTTTATGCCTTATCATAAGGGCACACACAATATCTGTAGCAATAGGGTTGCTACCTTTCTCACAGAAACATACCATTTATTTGTTTAAGGATTTTGCAAAGGTTTGGACATGATACTTAAATAGAACTCTGTATAAAATCGACTGTTTTCATTTTAACATGGTTTTACTGTCTTTGTTTACTTTGCATATCAGTTGTACATCATTAAGGCAGCTCTAGAAAATATTTTAGTGCTTCTTAAATTTGCACTTTAAGTACGCACTGAAAACAGGAAAAAATACACGTTTTAAGTGCATTTCCTAATTTTTGCTTTAGCCAGTATGTAAAAATACTGGCCATGCTGGTAAAAATAACGGCCAGTTGGCAACTTAGTCAAAGCATAGTTCAGAAAACCGGGAAAGGCAGAATTTTGTCTTTGGAATTGGAATGCGTGAATAAAAATGTTGTCAGTCTGGTTGAGTTTTTGCAATCAGAAATGTAGAGTTAAGGGAGGGTTTGTGGGTATTTCTGGAAAGCCGTACTTGCAAAAGTAGGTGAACACCCTCCCCCAAGCTTGTGAATTTATGAGTATTTACATACCCTTTGTGGGTGTTAATCCCGCTCTGTAAACAGTTGCAAGTTTACACATGTCATGGACAGGAGTAAGTGTGTTTCCTGATGGCATTCGGGAGGGCGCATGTGGAAAAGTAGTAAGGATATAGGCGGAAGTGGTTTGAAAAGTAAACATTAGGGTCAGATTTCGGAATTCAGATTTGGTGAAAGTTCCAAATGCGCACATTTTATGCAATAGGTCTGGGAAAATGAGGTCTATCATAGCTTTACAGGCAAGCCCTGGGGGTAAATTATGTTATGTTACACAGTTGCCTTTTATTTTATTTGTGTATCCCATAAAAGTTAGAAATGTGCTCCAAACACAGGAATGATGATAACAATTTTTTTATTTTTTTATTTTTTTTACCTTTCCTATTATTATAAACCGACTTGCTTATAAGGAATTCAGAGCTGTTCATTGTGGTAGAATATACATTTTTAAAGTCTTACAATAAACAATCACCTTTGATGTTGGAAATGTCAGATAGGCAACTACTGCCAAAATACTCAAATTAATTCATCTGTCATCCTATATGCATTTGAGTACGGATTTGTCACACGGCTCTATGCAGAAAATGCACAGAAATTGCGTGGCATCATATTAGCATTGATAATTATTGTTTTTTGTGCAGTCATTAGCACAGGGCATGGGGTGGGCATGCAAGATGCAGTCAATGAGATTAGTTTCTGGTTATTCACAAACATATTGTGTGCAACTTTTCAAACCAAACATTATGAAACACTTAAAGGTGGAAGTAAATTATGTTATGTTACACAGTTGCCTTTTATTTGGCCTCAAAGTGCTCTGGTGCAAAGCTTGTCTGCGGTTATGGGTTTGCCCATAGACTGCCCTCTCATGGCGGGAAAGAGAAGTGCACACACCTATATATCATTGGGTGTAGGGGAACGGGTTGCTTGCAGAGAAAGGCATTTCCACATGATTTACCACGACAACGCAGATTGAACCAATTCAGGGTAGCGCTGTGAAGCTCCACAAAGTCAGAAATCGAACGAAGATATAAGAGTAAACTGACTCGAGCTTTCCACATGATTTACCACGACAACGCAGATTGAACCAATTCAGGGTAGCGCTGTGAAGCTCCACAAAGTCAGAAATCGAACGAAGATATAAGAGTAAACTGACTCGAGTGGATTCCGATGTTAGCCAACCCAGCTCCCTGAATTGTGCCCTCTGGCTTCTGAACATTTCGTTTCAAGGCAGCAGGCGTGTGAAATGCACTAGTTTGCACATTACTACTGAATGTGAGTAGAAACAGTCACTTTGTACACCTGAGAGGTCACCTGAAGTTAGTTCCTTTGGGATTGGTCAAAGCTGGTGCTTTTGTGCTGTTTCTAAAACAAAAGTCGTGCCATGGCCAAGCGGACATGTGAATGCAGGTGGAGAGCCAGGGAGATAAGGATGGGACCAGAATGGAACAGGAAAGGACATTTTTCTCTCTGATTACTTTTCACATAATTACATTTTAAATTCCAAGGACGGTGGAGGATGGACTATTAGTAGCCGTCCAGGAGCCCGCTTGGCTTGTTACTAATCCTTCCTCAACTCGAATGACAATTTAGAGGGCATTCCTGACATGCAGCAAGAGCCTGGCGTGTTAGTGACTCTGCCCCAGCTCTACCAAATTTCTTTTACCAGCCTAAATGGAGCTCTTGTCCGCCCTACTACCCTTTCTGACTCCCCGCCTGGCATCTCAATGCATCTGACTCAGCCCTCCAGCTTTTTCAAGGCACTGGCCTGACGGGATGGGCACTGCCCACCCTTGACTAGCCTCTCAGGGGTATCCTTGTGACATTAGATTGAGGCAGACTCAGAAGTGCCAGCTTTGCAGAGGCACTTAAATGGAGTGATTACACTACGCACGACCAGCAGTGGATACACGCGCCTGCGTAGCACCAGCCTGAAATGTGACGTGGAGTGTCTCAGCCTGTGCCAGCACTTCTCAGGAGGATTACAGAGCACTTCATAGCAAGACAGTCTCTGCACTACTTGGTAGAACTCAAGTACCGTATCTGAACCTCTGAACAGAAGTACAGTGCTTTGAGTAGCGCTGAATCGGCACTTCTCAAAAGGATTATATCTTTAATATCCCTGTGTAAACAAATCTTAGCAGGTCTGCAATACTTTTAGTAAAATAGTATCAGCCACTGTAGCATCACTTCTCAGCAGAAGTATAATACTTTTAGTAACACAGTATCAGCCAGTGTTGCAGCGCTTCTCAGCAGAAGTATAATACTTTTAGTAACACAGTATCAGCCACTGTAGAAGCACTTCTCAGCAGAACTGTAATACTTTTAGTAACACAGTATCAGCCACTGTAGCAGCACTTCTCAGCAGAACTGTAATACTTTTAGTAACGCAATATCAGCCACTGTAGCAGTACTTCTCAGCAGAACTGTAATACTTTTAGTAACACAATATCAGCCACTGTAGCAGTACTTCTCAGCAGAACTGCAATACTTTCAGTAACACTGTATCAGCCACTGTAGCAGCACTTCAGCAGAAGTGCAATATTTTTTATTAATACTCCATAGCACTTCTCAATAGTACTGTAATACTTATAATAAAACTGTATCAGCACATATCAGAAGGTCTACTATACTTTTAGTAACACTGGGGCATATTATCAAGAACGGCGTTAAAATTATTGCCGGTTTAGCTGCAGAAAACTGCTGCTAAAGCGGCTATATTGGCCTTGATAATATGCCCTGGAGGAATTCAATAGAAGCCCATGTTTACACCAGAACATGGGCTTCTATTGGAATTCTCAAGGGCATATTATCAAACCCATTATTGCAGCTTTAGCGGCCGTTTTCTGTCGCTAAACCGGCGATCATTTTTAATGCCGTTCTTGATAATATGCCCCACTGTTTTAGCACTTCTCAGCAGTACTTCCTTTAATATTGCATCAGCGCTTCTCAATAGGACTGTAATGCCTTGAATAACATTCTATCAGCATGTTTCAGCAGGACTAAAATACTTTCAGTAACACTGTACCAGCTACCGCATCTGCACTTCTTTACAGAACTGCAATACTTTCAGAAATGGTATCAGCGCTTCTCAACAGGACCTTAATACTTACAATATCAGCGTATCAGCAATTGTATCAGCACTTCTCAACAGAACTACAGTACTTTCAGTAACACCATATCAGTGCTTTTTAAAAGGGCTGTGAATCGTGATACTTTTAATAGCACTGTATCAGCACATGTAAGCCGGCTTACTTTACTTTTACTAACATGATATGCTCATTTGTCAACAAGACTGCAATACTTCCAGTAACACTGTGTAAGTGCTTCTAAATAGGACTGTAATACTTTTAATAGCAGTTTAATAGCACATACCAGCAGGCTTACAATACATTCAGCAACACTGCATCAGCTATTACAGCAGCACTTCTCAAAACAACTACAATACTTTCAGTAACACTGCACCAGTGCTTCTAAATAGAACTGTAATACCTTTAATAACACTCTAATAGCACATAAACACATATTAACAGGCCTACAATACTTTCAGCAACACTGCATCAGCTATCATAGCAGCACGTCAAAAGAACTACAATACTTTCAGTAACACTGTATCAGTGCTTCACAATTGGACTGTAATACTTATAATAACACTGTATCAGTACATCTGAACAAGCCTGCAATACTTTCAGTAACACCCTATAGGCACTTTTCAGCAGGACTGTAATACATTTAATAACACTGTATCAAACACATCCAAGTAGAGCAACATTAGTTTCAGTAACAAGTATGCTTATTTGTCAACAGGACTACAATACTTCTAGTAACACTTTATCAGAGAGTCTCAATAGAACAAAATACTTTCAAGAACACTGTCAGACATTCTTAACATGACTACAATACATACAGTAACAATGTAGACGCACACCAACAGCATTACAGTTCTTACAATAACACCATATCAGCACTTCTAAATATGATCACAATACCTTCAGTAACACAGTATTAGCACCTCTCAATAGGACATCTTACCTTCAGTTAGTAATATGGAACTCACATTTCTAAACAGAAGTACAATACGTTCATTCAGACAGCATCACCATTTTTCAGCAATAACATTGTAAAATTAGTTTTCAACAAGGCTACAGTACTATCAGCTGGACAGTATTGTTACTTAGAAGTACTACAGTAATTTTGTATATCTAAAAAAATCGCAGTGCAATAGTATCAGTACTTCTTGGCATAACTGGAATGCTTCAATAAGACAGCATCCATGCTTCACGGCATTGCTGCAATATTTCCAGTAAAAGAGTATTCACTCTTGTTGGCAATGTTGCTATACGTTCAGTAAGTCTGTATCCACACTTCCCGGCAGTACTGCTATACGTTTAGTAGAACAGTGCCCAGTCTAAAAGTATAGTAAGTTGCTATACTTTCAATAGGGCAGTGACCAAACGTCCAGGCAATCCTACTGTGTTTTCAGTAGGACATTGTAGCCACAGCTTGGCAATGCTGCTATGCTTTTAATAGGACAGTAATGACACTTTGTAGCAGTACTGCTAAACTATAAGAAGCTCACTGCCCACACATCTTAGGAATGCTGCTATACTTTCTATAGGATAGTGTTCACAAGTCTCAATAGTACTACTATACTTTCTGTAAGACAGTGGCACTTGTCTCAGTAGTACTACTATACTTTCTGTAAGACAGTGTCCACGTGTATCATTGGTACTACTATACTCAATGTAAGACAGTGCCAATGTGCCTCAGTACTACTACTATACTTTCTGTAAGACAGTGTTCACTTGTCTCCGTAGTACTACTATACTTTCTGTAAGACAGTGTCACTTGTCTCAGTAGTACAACTATACTTTCTGTAAGACAGTGTCACTTGTCTCAGTAGTCCCACTATACTTTCTGTGAAACAGTGTCACTTGTCTCAGAAGTACTAGTATACTTTCTGTAAGACAGTGTCACTTGTCTCAGTAGTACTACTATACTTTCTGTCTACATATTATATCAATACGTTTTTGTATTGATTCTTCTTGCCAAGAAAGTCTAGGCTTATAACCTCTCTCCAATGGATCTGCCCAACACTGATCGCGACCCTTGGTCTTGAAGTATGAGACAATGTCAACTGACTGTAGTTACTGACAATTTTGTGAGAATCACAATCCAAAAGCACAAAGCAAAGCAAATGGATTCATTGAAATCGTACGTCCATAAATATAACCGGTTTTTATTTCTTGATGCTTTATTTTGATTATGGCTGATCAAATTTTTGAATAATCTCCAATAAATATTCATAGTAAAACTATGGAATCAGTGCTACTTCGCCCACACGGCTCAATAACAACTCCACTGTGTCAGTGACACAACTCCCCTGTGATGTCATATTGTCTGTGGTACAGAACCAGCACATCCCTGCAGTGATGACATATTGTTTGTGGCACATCACTATCACATGATCACACTGATGTCATATTGTTTGCGGCACATCACTATCACATGATCACACTGATGTCATATTGTTTGTGGCACATCACTATCACATGATCAAAGTGATACCATATTGTTTGTGGTACGTTATTAACACCTGTCTGCAGTGGTCATATTGTCATTGGTGCAGGACTAGAATATCTCTTCAGTGATGACATATGGTTTGTGGTACATAATTAGCACATGTCTGCAGTAAATGTAAATGTAAATGTACAGGAATTTATATAGCGCAAATCACCGAGCGGTTTCTAAGCGCTTACTTAGGGAACCCGTCCTGGTATTCCCCTGTGAGATAACCCCGGCAGGGTATCCACAAGGTGAAAGCCAGGCATCCCGCCGCGAGGGGCCGTTGTGGAGATTAAGCAAGCTATTGCCCAGAGAAGCAGAGTGTGAACCCGTGAATCAAGTAGGCACCGGAGCGAGAATTGTCGAGTCCATGGACATTTTGGGACTCAAGACCCCGCCGAGCCGGGAATTGAACCCTGGTCCCAGGTTGACCTCTGCCTGCCTCCTTTAACCAGTGAACCACACTTCTCCAGTGATGTGATATTATTTGTGGCACAGCATTAGCGCATCTCTGCTGTGTTGTCATATTGTCAGTAGCACAACACAGCATGCCAGATTGTCTGTGAGACAGCATTAGCACATGTCTGCAGTGAAGTCAGATTGTCAGTAGTACAATACCAGCACATGTAATGTAATGTAATGATGATACTTGTAAAGCGCACTGTTACCCCATCTCGGGGTGTCCTGGCGCTGAAGACCGCTGGGGAACCCATCCTGGCTTTCCCTGTGAGATGGTCCCTTCTGGGTATCTCCAAGGTGAAACCAGGCATCCCCGGCGTCTGAGGGGGGCCGTTGTAGAGATGAGGCAAGCTTAATGACCAGAGTTGCCGAATGTGATCCCTGGTTAGAGTAGGCACCGAGGTGAGAATTATCGAGTCCGTTGACCCTGGTCCACAACCCTGCCACGTCGGGAATTGAACCCTGGTCCCGGGCCGTTCTCTGCTTCCGGGTCTGCCGCCTCTAACCAGTGAGCCACACCACTCCACATGTCTGCAGTGATGTCAGATTGTCAGTGGTACCGAACCAGCACATCTCTGCAGTGATGTGATATTATTTCTGGTACATCATTAGCACTTGTCTACAGTGATGTGATTCTATCAGTGGTGCAGGACTAGAATATCTCTTCAGTGATGACATATTGTTTGTGATACATCATTAGCACATGTCTGCAGTGATGTGATATTGTCTGTGGTACATCATTAGCACATGTCTGCAGTGATGTGATATTGTCTGTGCACAGCATTAGCACATCTCTGCTGTGATTACATATTGTCAGCAGTACAACACCAGCACATGTCTGCAGTGATGTCAGATTCTGTGTGGTACATCATTAGCACATGTCTGCAGTGATGTCAGGTTGTCTGTGGCACAGCACTAGCACATGTCTGCAGTGATGTCAGATTGTATGTGGAACAGCACTAGCACATGTCAGCAGTGATGTCAGATTGTATGTGGAACAGCACTAGCACATGTCTGCAGTGGTGGTATATTGACAGTGGTGCAGCACTCACTCTTCTCTGTAGTTAGGCTATGCAGTCAATGGTAGAACACTCACACTTGTCCATAGTAACTCCACAGCTTGAATAATGCCACCTCATAGGTGTCAGTGGTAGAGCACTAGCCCTTATTCACAGTAATAGTATATTATCAGTGGCACAGCACTAATGTCTCCAAAGTGATATCATATTGTCCGTAGTTTACACTCGCCAGCAGTGATGTGACTGTCATATGTCAGTGACACAGCACCAGCACCTCCTGCAGTAAGACGTGTCAGTAGTGCAGCAATCACGCTTCTCCGCAGTGATACAGCACCCAAGGGTGTTTTTCCCACCTACCCTTTCCGGGTGTGTCTGGCTCTCACTCCCCTGCAGAGGGTGCATGAACAGCGGGTGCCCTGGTGGCATCTTGCTGCCTTGCTACCTGGCTGAGGGTCATCTGTGGTGCTTGTTGGCGCATGCGCGGTGCTACCGCCTATAGAGGGTGCCCTAGCAGGCTGCCTAGCACTGCTTTGCTGCAGCACATGACTATGACAGGCTTGTGATGTCTGAGGTGTGGCCGGCCTGGGCAGCAGGCAGGAGACTCTCCAGAGGACAGGATAGTGCGCCCCAGGGTGACACCGTTGGCGGGGACGTGTGCCTGCACCCTGCTCCTGGCGCCATTGTCTGCTGCAGATGGACTGACGCTGGGATGCACGCGCCTAGAAAACGTTTTAACTAATGTTGTAAGGTTGAGTTTAAAATAACCATCGTCATACCTGCCAACTTACAAATAAATGTCACAGTGTCAGGAGGGGGTGGGCCTTGGAAGGGGGTGGGGCCTCATACCGTGAGCTACCCAAGAGACACCCTGCCCCTTACCCTGCCACCCGACTCCCTCCCCCCTCTCTCCCCCCCCCCCCCCCAAAAAAGGTGTTGAGGCTGATTCCAATGTACTGGGTATGTTTTTACACCTCTTAATGGACATCAGAAGCTGGAAATCTGCTTCATGCAGTGGTTTTCAGCTTGTCTTCCCTGCCACCGTGTGATTTCGACTCCTCACCGTGTGACCGTGTAAAGGGAGCCGAAATCGAATGACACGTGGTGGCCCCATGCGAGTTGGCAGGTCTGCATCGTGAAAGAGCCAGTGGTGAAGGAGCACCAGGGCCAGACTGGCCGTTGGGTATCGTTTCCACGGTGGGCCAGAGGGGTGTGGGACTTTTTTTTACTGGGCGCTGGTTTTGCAGCAGTGTTGCAATATCGACCCCCAAAAGCGGGAGCGGTGCTTCTCATCCCCCCCTCTCCGTCCCACCCCACCCCTGGGATCTGCCAGGGCTGGTTGCTGTTCGCAATCCGTCCCTGGGGAGCACACATTACACAAGAGCCCTTGGTTGCTCTGTAGCTTTTAGAATGATTTTTGAAAGCACATACCTTCATGTGGAGGAGTCGCACGCAAGTCATCGACTTTCTAGAACATTCGTCCCTTTGATATTGTTTGGCTTTGTAAACTTTGATGTGTTAAAAAAATCTGTGAAAAGGAGACTTTTGTGGCACTAAGAGAAAAAATACTCATGAGAGGCGTTAAGTCACGGAGAGCCCTGGTTCAGCCGTGATTATTGCTTACAATTAGTTGCAGAGCTAAACACACAGCTGTGAACGTTTTTAGCACTTCACGATTTAATCTGTCCGCTGTGACCAGGGCTGGGCAGAGCCTGGCAGCCGCCTGCAGACTCAGAAGGAAGGGGTGCCAAGGAGAACTTGCAGAAAGCAAATGTTGCCTTCTGGCTCTCCCCTTCCAGTGTCCATCCTCCACCGAGACCGCTCCAGCCACCAGAGCTGGGCTGGGCATTCTGCCAATCTGGCACTTCCCCGGTAGGATGCGACAGGGAGCTGCTTTCAGAGCAGAATGAGCTACCATGACCCAAGCACGGCCCTTATATATAATGTTTGACAAAAGCTTGCCTTCACCAGTGTTATATAGCTAACTGTTGTGAGTATTCCATACCTTGCTAGTTTTCTAAACTATGCTAACCAGTTTGCCCTCGCTAGTCTGTGTTCCATCATTGCTTCTATTCAGTGCTTAATTTGAGCCAGAGATTTCCGGTGCTCAGCACCGGTACTTAATCGTCAACACCGGTGCTTATAGCACAACCTCAACCCAAATGTATTGGAGCGCTTTTAATGAGCACCAGTTAAGGACACATACATTTTTTGTAGGCACGGAAAGATTACGTGATTTGCCCAGAATCACAGGATGTTGAACCTATGCCATTAGGCTGGACTGTTCCCATGAGGCACAGGGTCAAGACTGATTTGCATATGGCTGTGTCTGAACTGGGGTGACGAAGAGAGCTAAAGAATGATGATGGATTCAACCCAGATCTGTGACTGGTGGTGAGTGTCTGGAAAGTTTCAGTGCTCCGTCTATCATCTCCTTGTGTTTGCTTGGTTCACTCTATAGTCACTGCTTCCGACAGCGGGGCAGGTATTGGCACTGTTGTGTAAGCCACCTTCACTGTGCAGACTACGCTTCACAGAATGGTGCCACCGTAGGCCATGTTGTATGGACCTGTTTATTTTGTGATTTACACTACCCAAAATGGTGCATGCATTGGCGCTGTTGTGTAAGCTGCCTTCTCTTTGGTGGCGCCACTTCTAAGACTGGTGCAGTCATTGCCCATGTTGCACGATCCTGCTTCACTCAGTGACTAACACTACCCAGAATGCTGTAGGCATTTACTCTGTTGTATAATCCAACTTCATTTTGCAGACAGCCCTTCCTAGAATGGTGCAATTTTTGTCTATGCGCCTGTTCACTTTGCGACTAACACTACTAAGAATGCAACAGGCGTTCTCACTGTTGTACGAGTTCGCTTCACTTTGCAAACAGCACTTCCCAGAATGGGCCACACATTGGGCAGTGTGGCACAAGCTGACTTCACTTCGTAGTTGAAGCTTTCTAGAATTGTGCATAGAATGGGCACTGTTGTCTGAGTTTGCATCCCCTTGTTCTCTACACATCCCAGAATATTGAACGCATTGGCCCTGTTGTGTGCACCTACCTCACTTTATAGGCAGCGCTTCCAGAATGATGCAGATATTGGTTGTGTTGTACAAGTCTGTTTCACTGTGTGATTGACGTTTTCTAGGATGCAGCAGGCATTGGCAGTCTTGTGTGAGCTTGCTTCACTTCGGAGACAGCGCTTTCCAGGATGGAGCAGGCATTGGCACTCTTGTGTGAGCTTGCTTCACTTCGGAGACAGTGCTTTCCAGGATGGAGCAGGCATTGGCAGTCTTGTGTGAGCTTGCTTCACTTCGGAGACAGCGCTTTCCAGGATGGAGCAGGCTTTGGCACTCTTGTGTGAGCTTGCTTCACTTCACAGACAAGGTTACATGGTGCAGAAGGCATTGGCAGTCTTGTGTGAGCTTGCTTAATTTCACAGATAGCGCTTTTCAGGATGGAGCAGGCATTGGCACTCTTGTGTGAACTTGCTTCACTTCACAGACAGCGCTTTCCAGGATGGAGCAGGCATTGGCACTCTAGTGTGAGCTTGCTTCACTTCACAAACAGCGCTTTCCAGGATGGAGCAGGCATTGGCACTCTAATGTGAGCTTGCTTCACTTCACAAACAGCGCTTTCCAGGATGGAGCAGGCATTGGCACTCTAGTGTGAGCTTGCTTCAGTTCTCATACAGTGTTCCATGGAGCAGAAGGCATTGGCAGTCTTGTGTGAGCTTGCTTCACTTCACGTACAGCATTTCTAGAACAGAGCAGACATTGGCACTCTTTCGCCAACCTGCTTCACTTCTCAGACAAGTTTCCAGGGTGCAGTAGGCATTGACACCTTGTGAAAGCTTGCTTCACTTCACAGACAGCACTTTCCAGGGTGGAGCAGGCATTGGCAGTCTTGTATGAGCTTGCTTCACTTCACAGAGAGCCTTTCTAGAATGGAGCAGGCATTGGCACTCTTGCGAGAGCTTGCTTCATTTCACAGTCAGCGCTTTCCAGGATGGAGCAGGCATTGGCACTCTTGTGTGAGCTTGCTTCACTTCACAGACAGCGCTTTCCAGGATAGAGAAGGCATTGGCACTCTTATGTGAGCTTGCTTCACTTCACAGACAGCGCTTTCCAGGATGGAGCAGGCATTGGCACTCTTGTGTGAGCTTACTTCACTTCACAGACAGAGCTTTCCAGGATGGAGCAGTCATTGGCACTCTTGTGTGAGCTTGCTTCACTTCACAGAAAAGATACCGGGGGGGGTGACAGAAGGCTTTGTCACTCTTGTGTGAGCTTGCTTCATTTCAAAGACAGCTCTTTCCAGGATGGAGAAGGCATTGGCACTCTTGTGTGAGCTTGCTTCATTTCACAGACATCCCTTTCCAGGACGGAGCAGGCATTGGCACTCTTGTGTGTGTTTGCTTCAGTTCACAGACAAGGTTCTAGGGTGCAGAAGGCTAGGGCACTATTGTGTGAGCTTGCCTCAGTTCACAGACAAGGTTCCGGGGTGCAGAAGGCTTTGGAACGCTTGTGTGAGCTTGCTTCAGTTCACAGACAAGGTTCCAGGGTGCAGAAGGCTAGGGCACTCTTGTGTGAGCTTGCCTCAGTTCACAGACAAGGTTTCGGGGTGCAGAATGCTTTGGTATGCTTGTGTGAGCTTGCTTCAGTTCACAGAAAAGGTTCCAGGGTGCAGAAGGCTAGGGCACTCTTGTGTGAGCTTGCCCAAGTTCACAGACAAGGTTCCAGGGTGCAGAAGGCTTTGGCACTCTTGTGTGAGCTTGCTTCACTTCACAGACAAGGTTCCATGGTGCAGAAGGCATTGGCAGTCTTGTGTGAGTTTGCTTCATTTCAACAGATAGCGCTTTTTAGGATGGAGCAGACTTTGGCACTCTTGTGGGAGCTTGCTTCGCTTCACAGACAGCGCTTTCCAGGATGGAGCAGGCATTGGCACTCTTGTGTGAGCTTGCTTCACTTCACAGACAGCGCTTTCCAGGATGGAGCAGGCATTGGCACTCCAGTGTGAGCTTGCTTCAGTTCACAGACAGTGTTCCATGGTGCAGAAGGCATTGGCAGTCTTGTGTGAGCTTGCTTCACTTCACGTACAGCATTTTTAGAACAGAGCAGACATTGGCACTCTTTCGCCAACCTGCTTCACTTCTCAGACAAGGTTCCACGCTGCAGTAGGCATTGACACCTTGTGAAAGCTTGCTTCACTTCACAGACAGCACTTTCCAGGGTGGAGCAGGCATTGGCAGTCTTGTGTGAGCTTGCTTCACTTCACAGAGAGCATTTCTAGAATGGAGCAGGCATTGGCACTCTTGCGAGAGCTTGCTTCACTTCACAGAAAAGGTACCGGGGGGGGGGGGGGCAGAACGCTTTGTCACTCTTGTGTGAGCTTGCTTCATTTCACAGACAGCGCTTTCCAGGATGGAGCAGGCATTGGCACTCTTGTGTGAGCTTGTTTCACTTCACAGACAGCGCTTTCCGGCATGGAGCAGGCATTGCACTCTTGTGTGAGCTTGCTTCACTTCACAGACAGCGTTTCCAGGATGAAGCAGGCATTGGCACTCTTGTGTGAGCTTACTTCACTTCACAGACAGAGCTTTCCAGGATGAAGAAGGCATTGGCACTCTTGTGTGAGCTTACTTTACTTCACAGACAGAGCTTTCCAGGATGGAGCAGGCATTGGCACTCTTGTGTGAGCTTGCTTCATTTCACAGACAGCGCTTTCCAGGATTGAGCAGTCATTGGCACTCTTGTGTGTGTTTGCTTCAGTTCACAGACAAGGTTCTAAGGTGCAGAAGGCTAGGGCACTTTTGTGTGAGCTTGCCTCAGTTCACAGACAAGGTTCCGGGGTGCAGAAGGCTTTGGCACGCTTGTGTGAGCTTGCTCCAGTTCACAGACAAGGTTCCAGGGTGCAGAAGGCTAGGGCACTCTTGTGTGAGCTTGCCTCAGTTCACAGACAAGGTTCCGGGGTGCAGAAGGCTTTGGCATGCTTATGTGAGCTTGCTTCAGTTCACAGACAAGGTTCTAGGGTGCAGAAGGCTAGGGCACTCTTGTGTGAGTTTGCCTAAGTTCACAGACAAGGTTCTGCGGTGCAGAAGGCTTTGGCACTCTTGTGTGAGCTTGCTTCAGTTCACAGACAAGGTTCCAGGGTGCAGAAGGCATTGGCACTCTTGTAGGTGCCTGTTTCCTTTCGGGAACATACGGGAGGAGCTGGAGCAGCCATGTAGGACGAATGAGGAAAACTTTCTCTGAGGCAGGCTGACTACAGGAGTTTTCCCTCCCCTCCCCCCATGGGGTAGGTGTTCGTTGCATTTAGGGCTTGACATTTGCGAGCTGCTTGGGAAGTGGAGGGTGGCAGTGGCCACACCCGCACAGTGGTAGTTTCTTGCCACCAGTTGGTAAGAACGGAGCCCCCATCTTTATACTTAGGTCCTGATGGATGCCCTGGACCCACCTGTGCCAACAAGGCAGAAACACGTTGACCATTTACACAACGGTTAGGGGATAATAAATTCCCCACACACCGTTCACTGTTTTTAATATCATATAGTTATTAGTCACATTAAAATTATTTAAAATAACTATAATGATTTTTACTTTCACTCGCATTCTCACGGGCCCCCACTTAGCTTAGAAGTGCATCCCTGTCGTCAGGTGTATGCCCGCCCTCTATCACACGAAGGTTTTAGAGGGTGAGGACTGGTCAATGATGAAGCATGACACCAGGTGGTGTGTGAGACCAGTCCGTCACATTTTGTGAGATGCCTTTGCTCACAACACAATTGTCACTACACTAGGAGCAGCTCTTTTTGTGGAAAAAAATGCCAGTTTCCTTTCACAGACCACGCTTCACAGTACAGTGCAGGCATGGCCATTCTGCACACACGCCATTGTTCGATGGCTTGCTTGTGTGCATTGCCCAGACATCTGATCTCTCTCAGCTCGTATGAAGCTTAACACACTTGTGCATGCAGCAGGTGGGCGGTAAGCGGATCTGAGCATGCTGCCCCCCTTTAACAATGGCACGCACAGGCGAATGTGGGCAGGGTGCCAGGAACAGAAGGGCACCCTGTGCAGATTCCCCTGTATGCCAGCGCCAGCTACTACCAGCGATTGTCTGTGTCAACATAAGCAGAAAATAACTAGTGATGACTGTTAGCACAAAAAATCCATGGAATGCCAAATGGTGTGTGTATTAGAGGTAATATATCCAACTGAAACAAGTTTTAAATTATTGAGCGTAAGTTGGGAAGCGTTAGGAAAAGCTCTAAACCCTCAACATTAGTTTGATGACTGAGGGATGGGTATGATGTGTGTACTCCTGCATTTGATCAACCTTTGTCATAAAAATCTCATTCATAGATAATGAACCAATTATTAGCGTCCTAGATGGATGGTCAAGATCACTTCAACCAATCAAGCGCGGAGAAGGCAGGCACTGACCACTGATGTCTGCCAGTGAGAGGGTGAACTAGGGACATAGACCAGGGAGGGATATTTGGTCTGTTGCCTGCATTGGGTGGCATTTGCCAATAACCTTCAGGTCAGGCATTAACAGCTGTTAGTTGCCCTCCCCCTCCTTAAACACTATTAGCACTTTGATCAGTGGGATTAGAGGCACCATCATCAAGGAGACGTTGCTAGACTGATTCATTCTGTTGGTTTTGGCCTCACACTAGGCATAAGGATGTTAATGATAGCACTGGTGTTGCTAAGGTAGAGTAATTGTTGCTACTACTTTTAATCTCATGAATGCCAGCATTGACTGTGTTGGAAGAATCCATAGAGGCTTCTTGTTGGTCCACAAGAAGGTGATCAGCACCGATGCAGTGTTTAGGGTACCTACTCGCTAGCGCTTCCATGGTCAACAATTCATCAAAATGCCTAGGGTAGCGGAAGTGACATCATACTCAATTTGACCTTTACTTTTGATTCACATACACATGCTTACACATACTAACACTATCACACACTCTTGTGCACATAAACCCAGTCTCACCCGCAAGCACCAGAATGCACTTTTTATTTACGCAAGCATGCATTCAACATACATTTAACTGCATTTTTCTATTTACCTTAGCTTACACATAGGGTCTTATTCCAGCTAATGTACTCCATTTTTCATTACAATAATAGTGAATAATAGTATTCACTGTTTGTAGAATAAAAGAAATTGACAGAAACCAGGCGAGGGGAGCTCAAACCAGCATCCATTAGGAAGAACTGTCCCTGTGTTCCAGGCACTGATTTTTCCACCTCTGAGGCCAGGGGTCGCAGCTGCGACCCTTGGCGACCCCTAAATGACGTCCATGAGCATTACCCCTTTTGCTTTTGTGTAGATATCTTCAGAATAGCTATTCACAATATGGACTAGATATATTTATTTCACATTGACGTGCAGTTTTTATAGACCACAAGCAAATAAATGGGCGAGAAACCAGGGTTCTCTGCATTGGCCAAAGAGAGTCGCAGTGTATCTTCTCCACGGTGAAAAAAGTCTCCTTCGCAACCCCTCCCACTCTTCTCAAGACAGTAAAACTGATATCACTTCAAATTCCAGAAATAAATGGAACACCTAATTTTCTGTTTTCATGAGAGAAATGGTGTGAAAGGAATTTATTGTCTTTGAGTTATAGGGTTCCAGTAAAGAGCTTCAAAAGTATTTTCATTTGAAAGCCATTATTTTTCGGATGACTGTTCCTATGGCCTTTGGCCTTAGATTCTAGGACGAACTCCAAAATGGAAGGAATTTTTTTCAACTTAAAAGAGGACATGCAGGACAGCTCTAGTTCACCCTATCCAAGGAGTATCTCCCTCAGGAAATAAGTGAGCTATTTTGGGACCATTTCTTACAGAAGTCTTAAGGGCACCAGAAACACAATATGAAAACATGCATCTTTTCATCACTCAGCCTGTGATGCCAACTACCACATGTATCTCTATCCAATTCTTTCCCTTCCAAATACCTCTAGATTGTGAGCAAGAGTCAAAACAAAGCAGAAGTTGCTCTCATTGTGGAAAAGAGTATAGGGGACTGGTAAACCAAATCCCATCATAGAAACACACAATTAACATCAAAACGGAGTGTTATTGCTCACAGCATCAGGCAATAACTGCTGTTAATGTCATTATCTTTTATTTATTGGCTCGAGCTGCAGGTGAAGGCCTCTAAGGATGGGAGGTAGAACAGCCATTATCCGCTTACTGCAGAAGCGATGAGTTATTAGGGATGTATGATGTTACAATGCATACTTTTACAATGCATACCTTTACAACACATTTTTTACAACGCAACATCCATTACAACGCATTTCATTACAACGCATGCCATTACAACGAATTTTTAAAAACTACCTTTACAACGCATTCCATTACAATGCATGCCATTACAACGAATTTTTAAAAACTACCTTTACAATGCATTCCATTACAACGCATACTACCTTTACAACGCATACCATTACAACGCATACCATTACATTGCATGTATGGTAAGTATTGGATAGTGTAGGGTTAAAAATTACTATTCTAACTCCAGAGGGGTGCAACAGTAGGGTAAGTGTTGGATAGTGTAGGGGTAAAAATTACTATTCTAACTCCAGGGGGTGTAACAGTAGGGTAAGTGTTGGATAGTGTAGGGGTAAAAAATACTATTCTAACTCCAGGGGGTGCAAAATAGGGTAAGTGTTGGATAGTGTAAGGGTACTATGTGTTGTGATGGTATGCGTTGTAATGGTATGCGTTGTAATGACTGCGTTTTAATGACATGCTTTGTAGTGGTATGCGTTGTAGTGTCATGCGTTGTAATGGTTGCGTTGTAATGGCATGCGATGTAATGGATCTTGCGTTGTAAAAGTTTTGTTGTAATGGTAGTGCGTTGTAAAAGTTGCGTTGTAACAGTTGTTTCCCAGTTATAAGCATCCCTCAGCTCAGCGCCTAGCAAAAGGAAGTAGTGTAGGTAGCATTAATGACGCCTCCATCACCTCTATCGCTTCTCCTGTAAGCATCCCAGTCTACTGGCAGCAACATCTCCTGATCCTCAACCTCCTCCAGCCCATCCTTCCACATGTGTGAGTCTAGCATACGATGGGATCACTCGTCACTGGAGGGTAAAGAAGGGGTGCTCTACTGTTACGGATCCAAGACCATTACCGCCTCCACCTCACTACTTTTACGTTTTGTAATTAAAGCGCATACATCTGCAGGTCCCACCGTCTGCAAAGGGGCCACTAAAACACCCCCTTCTTTCAATGGTATGGTCCTTTGCCGCATTCTTCACAAGTCATCGTAAATTTACCAAATCCCACAAAAGTCACGACTTCCCAGACAGCCCTCCAAGTCATTGATACCACCGCGCCATGGGGACTGCGAAAAAGCCATTTCCACGACTGGAGCAGAACAAGATGAAACAGGAGCTGAAATTCGATGGGGGATATGGCTCATGGCCCGCCTTTTAAATCTCGCGCCTGAGGCGACTGTGAAACACCTATTAGAACCTGGGATTACAGAAATTCCCGTTAAATGCCAATACTGGGCTTAAGCGCCTCATAGAGGGTGAGACTTTTGCACCTGTGAAGTCACTCTCCCCACTCACATGCATGTCCCCTCCAGTGCCTAATTTGTAAAAAAAAATTAAGTGCCACAGCCTTCATCAGGAGCACACCGGAGCCTACACCACCCATTACCCCTGCCAGCGCTGCCAATAACAGTACCAAACCAGCTACTAACCATCACACCCTACAAGTGTAGCTATTCAGACTATTGCAGGCCCCCAAAGCTATAAGATTAGCGTGGGCGGCAGGTAATAGTCTTTTTTAACGTATATTGAATTAGTAAACAACTGTTGGCCTCACTCTGAATCAGAAAAATAGCCCACGATGTGGCAGACTGTCATAAGTGTCAGTGCTGTCAAGTAAGTGCTGGGTCTGAGTACCGGAAACCACTGGGTCAAATTAAGCACTGGTCTCCTCAGATTCACTTGCATTCACCATCGCCCGTGGTCTCCACTCCTCTCGTGGCCCTCTCTCACGCTCCTCTTCCAAATAATAGTTTGCAGCAGCTTATTGGCCATGATATGTGCCATGCATGTAACCTGCAGAGCGCATCATTCGTTTCTTTGCTTCCTGATTGCTGAAACCCTCTCTCCTCTCTCACGTGTCTCTACCAGCAGTTTCCCACCTCTCCTGCCCTCCACGTGTCTCTACCAGCAGTATCCCACCTCTCCTTCCCTCCACGTGTCTCTACTAGCAGTATCCCACCTCTCCTGCCCTCCACGTGTCTCTACCAGCAGTATCCCACCTCTCCTGCCCTCCACGTGTCTCTACTAGCAGTATCCCACCTCTCCTTCCCTCCACGTGTCTCTACCAGCAGTATCCCACCTCTCCTTCCCTCCACGTGTCTCTACCAGCAGTATCCCACCTCTCCTTCCCTCCACGTGTCTCTACCAGCAGTATCCCACCTCTTACCACCCTGGCTGAGCGGTGCCGTGAAAGGCCCTGATCATGAGAGTATCATAGGCGTAGTTGTTATTTATCACACCTGATAAAATCTGATCCCTGGGGCATGGAATTTATTTGCTGTGGTAAGTAGCTTCTATCCCGAGTTTCTGGGGAATAACATGCATACTTTGGTGCTTACAGAAACAAAAATGTGTAATTACTGTAAGGTTTTCTCCAGTTAAATTCAAGCTTGACCTGCCAAAATGTAACCTACATTGAGGTATTTAACAGACCTGTGATTACCAGATGCAGTAACTACCACACAACTCAGAATTCGGACTCCTGAGCAAACTGAGCAAACAGGGGTTTGCACAGGGGTCGGAGAACACCGACCCACTCATAGTCAGGGTGAAAAGTGTTTTACAAGCAAATGTGACATTGGGTGGTTCTGTGTTTCAAGGAGAAAGACACTCCGCCTTCTCCAGTTTATTTACAAGTGTAAAAGACACTAGATGGACATGTGAAAGGGACTCCCTAGGAGCTAAAGTGTTATCAGTGTCTCAACTCTGGCATCTCTACACCAGCCTCCACAGTTACAACCAAGAATGGCCGAGGGCGCCCTGGCACTACAGCTGGCGACGACAGCGGGGAATAACAAGACGAGGTAGTACAAAAGCTGGGAATGACAGCGGTGGCTAAGATACACAAAAAACAGTCAGATGCCACTCCTCTGTCCTACAAAGGACACTATGCATAACATCAAGACCTACAGTGACAAACCAGACGGAACACTAACAAAGAGGAAAAAGAACTAAGAAGTTCTACAATATGGCACCCGCCAATGAGCCACACACTTAAAAAGCCAACATACACTCAAACATTCAACCAACTCACTCAGCAAAGCAACACTCAAGCTCCACGGGATCTTGTGTCCAAGATCATCTGACTCACAGTCACAACATTAACACCTGAAAATGAGCAGGGCTGCCACTGGCAACCTGAGCATCACCGCCTCTGATGTGTGAGTGTCTCACGTCCATGCATCTGCAGCCAGTCCACAACACTCCTTGCCTGTCCACTACAGCATATACTGGGTAAGAAGGGGGGAGGTGTTGGGTGCAGCCCTTTGTATTCCATTAGATGTCTTATTTAGGGGGTTAGTGTGAACCTGGGGAGATTTTGTCTGATGCAGTAGACGTTCTAAGCAAGTTAAAGGACGCTGTTTTAACTCAGGTTTGTTGGGGCTTCGTGAGTTTGTCTGTGATGTTAGATTTACGGATGAGTGTCTGTTGTCTTGGTTGGAATGCTATTGTCTTTGTTTAGATGTGTTGCCTGCGTCCTGGGGGTGCAGTGTATGTGCTGTGCATGTTCGCTGAAGCCCATTGTGTGTCCTCCTAGCAATACCTGTCTCTCTTTGTGTTTTGTGTTAGTGAAAGAGGGTGATTTATGTTTGGGATTTGGACGCGGTGTGCAGTGAGTGCTTTGTAGTGTGGCTGTGAAAGGGGGTGATTGCTGGTTGGGATTTGGACTCGGTGTGCAGTGAGTGCTTTGTAGTGTGTTTGTGAAAGGGGGTGATTGCTGGTTGGGATTTGGACTCGGTGTGCAGTGAGTGCTTTGTAGTGTGTTTGTGAAAGGGGGTGATTGCTGGTTGGGATTTGGACTCGGTGTGCAGTGAGTGCTTTGTAGTGTGTTTGTGAAAGGGGGTGATTGCTGTTTGGGATTTGGACGCGGTGTGCAGTGAGTGCTTTGTAGTGTGTTTGTGAAAGGGGGTGATTGCTGGTTGGGATTTGGACTCGGTGTGCAGTGAGTGCTTTGTAGTGTGTTTGTGAAAGGGGGTGATTGCTGGTTGGGATTTGGACTCGGTGTGCAGTGAGTGCTTTGTAGTGTGTTTGTGAAAGGGGGTGATTGCTGTTTGGGATTTGGACGCGGTGTGCAGTGAGTGCTTTGTAGTGTGTTTGTGAAAGGGGGTGATTGCTGATTGGGATTTGGACTCGGTGTGCAGTGAGTGCTTTGTAGTGTGTTTGTGAGGGAGGGAGCGATATTGGGCCTGGTATCCATTGTGTGCTGCGTTCCTTCATCTCTGTTTGTGACTACAGGCTGGATAGTCTTGCCTTACAGTGGGTTTATTTCCTTGCACGTTGTCCCCTGGTTTATGATATGTTTGTGACTGAGGGAGGTAGGTGCTGTCTGCTTTGCACACATTCCCGTGCCTGGTGAGCGCAGCACATGCAATGTACTCATATCTAATATTATTTGATATTTATAGCAGGTTTTATCGCATATGTATCTGAAACCACAAACTAAATTATGTCTTGTTGCTTCATTCATGAGTATAATTAATACCAATCTCTTGCACTCATTTAATGAACCCCCCAAAAATGAAAGGTTGAGTGGGCCCAGCAGGGGTTCTAAGCTAGGAACTTTGACTGTCTCCCAACTTCAGCCCAGTGCATTCTTCATGACATTCAGCTGCACCAAGATAACAAGCATTTGCAATGCAATCGGTCTCGCTGTTTAGCTATGCAGCACATTAGCCTGGGTGCTGAAACATCTACTGGTCTTTAATATGGAGGGAAAGTAAGCACTAAACTGCGTGCCTCGCCGGGTATGGGAACACATGGAGAGAAATATTGCCTTTCAGCGGGAAATGGTATAGTTCAAAGCTTTGTTTTTAATATTAAAGCAGGGCCTTCGCGGGTCATATCACTGAAAATACAAGATTTGAAAAAAATATTATTGTCTACGGGTGCTCTTGGAGGACAATTTCTATGGACTGGAACCTAAAGAATGCAAAAGTAATTCTGGTATTTTACTCACCTCAGCTGGTCGTTTTCTAACAAGAAAGTTAACCCCTTCGAATCTCATGACGAGCTCAGCTGGTCATGAGCCACGGTGCTCGTGTGCTGATCAGGAGCTGGGCTCGTCATGACCTTTTGAACGCTCGCACGCTGGGCAAATTCCCCTGCTGTGCGAACGTTCTAAAGAAACGGGTGTGGTCATGACGAGCTCAGCTCATCATGAGCACACGACCACCGTGGCTCATGACGAGCTGACCTCGTCATGAGCACAGGGGCGCTGTGCACGCCTCCCCCCGCCGCCCCCCAGCACAGCATGGGAATTTGCCCAGCTGCGAAGGGGTTAAATAGAGACTGTTGCAAGAACTTTTTTCAAATGAATGTCTCTCAGTACAAAGCAATTCTGTTATTTTACTGACCTCTGCTGGTCGTTTTCTATCAAGACAGTTAAATAGAGGCAGCTCAACAGATAAAAAAGTCCCTAAGTGGAAGTGGACAAGTCCTAGTGCTGATCTTCAGAGCCCACAAAGTACATACACATATAAGTAAGTATATAATAAGTATATACGAAAGTACATACTGAGGTCTCCAATGCTCGACCTAAAAATGACTATTTAGATAATGCACACAAGAAACTGAACTGCTTGTAGACACTGAACATCAAATGATAGCATTAAGCAACTCAATAGAAGGAATTTTATAATCAGTCTGTGAAAGGTGAAAGGCTGGGCGGCCAGTGCATGGATTTCAGCCTTTGAGGTGCCTTGCTCAAATATCTCACCGGCATCATCCGATCTATCAATTTTACACAACTCTGATGTGTGAGGCACTTGGACCTCCAAATAAGTTGTTCTGAAAAAAGACAAAAGTCATGTCTTCTGTTCCACGTTTATCAAAGAGTTGCATTAGATGAGCGTATGGAAAACTAGTAAGTATATCAGGCCAAGAATGTGGACATTAACAATGGTGAATGCCTCTTGCAACCTGTATCAATGCAACATCCATGCCCGTGGTCATTGTGGCCCTGCATGACGCCTGAACACTAGGGGGGCTTATTTACAACCACCTTACGCCGCCGGAGCGTCACTTTTAATATGGGTAAAAGTGATGAACCGGCGGCACAAGGGGCTTGTAAATAAGCCCCCATGTTTTAGTGACCCCCCCCCCCTTGTCTCTGCACCACTACACGGGGGCGAGGGCTGTGGATGGCCAATAACCCTGGACTTTGTCCGCTTTCAGGCTATTAGTCAATTACACCCCTGTGCACCAGCTAAGAAGTCTTTTCATTGCGTAAACATATGTGGAAAGGAACACAGGGGCATATTATCAAGGGGGGCAATAGGCAATTTTCGCCACTTTAGCTGCCGTTTTTGGCCGCTAAGCGGCGATAATACTATCGCCCTATTAACAAGTTGTCGCTAACAGCAGTTAACAACAGCTTGTAGGCGATAGTGAGTGGTTTGGGGGATGCTTTGCATGTCAGCGATATTTATCGCTAATGAAATGCAAAGTGGGCGTACCCAACCTGTTAGCGACTGAAAGCAGTCGCTAACATTGTATCGCCTATTAGCAACACAGGCGTAGTGATGGAAATATTCACGCTATGCGTGAATATTTCCAAAAACTAACACCTGCTCAGACCAGTTCTTAGCCATTGTATCCAATGGGAGGTGGATATAATGGCTAAGACCATGTTAACGATAATGTGTGAATATCGCTGTATTCTCAGCGATATTTACGGATTTTGCCGCTATCGCCAGGAATTTTATCGCTTTTGAGATAAACGTTGCTAATAGCACGTTATCTCAGCGATAAAATCCTGTGATGCGCGGCGATAAAAAAATTGCAGCTAACCCTACTTAGCGATAAATATCGCTATTTGTTGATAATATGCCCCACAATGCTGTACTGAGGACGGCTGAGGTACTGCAGGAGTATGCAAATATGGTACTCCACCTTAATATCAACTGCAAAATATCGTGGTACCCAGGGCCGGACTCGGAACCAAACCTGGCCCTGGCAGAGAGCTCTGCCGGCCCCCCTGGGAGTAGCCGAGCACTCCCAGGGGGGCCTGTTTCGACCGATTTTGTTACAGGTGCCGATTTTGCAGGTGGTGAGTTTATAGGTAAGCAAAGATTATTAATAACTCCAGATATGTGTATCTTGACAATACAAGTGTACTGTGTGGAATGTTGCCTGTGAAGAAGAATTGAATTTCGAAACGCGTCGGCAGTCTGAGACGTGGTTGTGGGTGTATGGATGTACACCGTGGCTGGAGTGCTTCCCGAACCTGTGGGTAACTCGGAGCTTTCATGTACACGCGGCAACCCAGCCGTAAAGGGAAGCACCACCGCATGAAGGCAGGACAGCAGCGGGCCATCGAGCAGGAAAACTTACCCTGGTCTCTTGGAGCCACGGCACCTATGAAGTACCACGCACGCCTCGGGGCCCATCAGAGGGTCTTTTAAAGACATTTCCACATGCAACTGTACTTGGTGGACTACATATCCCAGAACACCTAAGCCTATCAGGAGGCATTTAAAGACAGCCTATCAGAAGGCAGCTAATGTTTTTGCACGGAATAAAGAGTGGTCTCAACGCAACACCGTGTACTGTGTGGAATGTTGCCTGTGAAGAAGAATTGAATTTCGAAACGCGTCGGCAGTCTGAGACGTGGTTGTGGGTGTATGGATGTACACCGTGGCGGGAGTGCTTCCCGAACCTGTGGGTAACTCGGAGCTTTCATGTACACGCGGCAACCCAGCCGTTAGGGAAAGCACCACCGCATGAAGGCAGGACAGCAGCGGGCCATCGAGCAGGAAAACTTACCCTGGTCTCTTGGAGCCACGGCACCTATGAAGTACCACGCACGCCTCGGGGCCCATCAGAGCGTCTTTTAAAGACATTTCCACATGCAACTATACTTGGTGGACTACATATCCCAGAACACCTAAGCCTATCAGGAGGCATTTAAAGACAGCCTATCAGAAAGCAGCTAATGTTTTTGCACGGAATAAAGAGTGGTCTCAACGCAACACCTTGTACTGTGTGGAATGTTGCCTGTGAAGAAGAATTGAATTTCGAAACGCGTCGGCAGTCTGAGACGTGGTTGTGGGTGTATGGATGTACACCGTGGCTGGAGTGCTTCCCGAACCTGTGGGTAACTCAGAGCTTTCATGTACACGCGGCAACCCAGCCGTAAGGGGAAGCACCACCGCATGAAGGCAGGACAGCAGCGGGCCATCGAGCAGGAAAACTTACCCTGGTCTCTTGGAGCCACGGCACCTATGAAGTACCACGCACGCCTCGGGGCCCATCAGAGGGTCTTTTAAAGACATTTCCACATGCAACTGTACTTGGTGGACTACATATCCCAGAACACCTAAGCCTATCAGGAGGCATTTAAAGACAGCCTATCAGAAGGCAGCTAATGTTTTTGCACGGAATAAAGAGTGGTCTCAACGCAACACCGTGTACTGTGTGGAATGTTGCCTGTGAAGAAGAATTGAATTTCGAAACGCGTCGGCAGTCTGAGACGTGGTTGTGGGTGTATGGATGTACACCGTGGCTGGAGTGCTTCCCGAACCTGTGGGTAACTCGGAGCTTTCATGTACACGCGGCAACCCAGCCGTAAGGGGAAGCACCACCGCATGAAGGCAGGACAGCAGCGGGCCATCGAGCAGGAAAACTTACCCTGGTCTCTTGGAGCCACGGCCCCTATGAAGTACCACGCACGCCTCGGGGCCCATCAGAGGGTCTTTTAAAGACATTTCCACATGCAACTGTACTTGGTGGACTACATATCCCAGAACACCTAAGCCTATCAGGAGGCATTTAAAGACAGCCTATCAGAAGGCAGCTAATGTTTTTGCACGGAATAAAGAGTGGTCTCAACGCAACACCGTGTACTGTGTGGAATGTTGCCTGTGAAGAAGAATTGAATTTCGAAACGCGTCGGCAGTCTGAGACGTGGTTGTGGGTGTATGGATGTACACCGTGGCTGGAGTGCTTCCCGAACCTGTGGGTAACTCGGAGCTTTCATATATATATATAGGTATGTAGATGTGGAGTTCATAGTAAATCTGTGCTAACGTATAGCATAACCTTCTCCATATTTTTGTCTCAAAATGTATTCTGGCACCACAATATTTTTGCTGTCGATATTTCGACATACATCCTGTAAATACAACCTACAGGTAATGGGATAAATGGGTGTAGCATACCACTGCCCATGTGTTCAAATGCAACTTACAGGTAATGGGATAAATGGGTGTAGCATACCACTGCCCATGTGTTCAAATGCAACTTACAGGTAATGGGATAAATGGGTGTAGCATACCACTGCCCATGTGTTCAAATGGGATAAATGGGTGTAGCATACCACTGCCCATGTGTTCAAATGCAACTTACAGGTAATGGGATAAATGGGTGTAGCATACCACTGCCCATGTGTTCAAATGCAACTTACAGGTAATGGGATAAATGGGTGTAGCATGCCACTGCCCATGTGTTCATGCATGACCACAAGTCCCTCTGAGGCTAGTGGGAAGGTGCAAAGCTCCAGATTCATCTGTGCAGCAGAGTTCATACTCAAGGTCAGGTGGCCTGCACCCTTTGTGCGCTGCTTATTCCAGCGCTGTTTGGTGCGCAGATACAGGCGTTATTTTCACGCCGTGCTATGCTGTCTCTCTCCGGTTGCTAGGGGCGACAGCCTCTGGTAACTAAGGAGTTTTACGCGCAACACAAAGCACACTGCTGGAGCAACACACTATTTACTCGGATTCAACACCTCCTTGTCAATGGAGCGGAACAGACCTTCGGGGCACACGACTCGTGAGCTCTGCTACTTTTGCAGCTCAATCTCCCCATCAGAATCCAGAGTTCAGTTAAGCATCAGATGCACGAGCTCACATTTCATTACATAGCACATGGCGACGAAGAGTAAATCGAGACAAAAACTTCACGGGAACAAAATTAGGAGAAACACTTCGGAAAAAAAGTAAAATCGGTACAAAAGATTGAGCGAGGGTAGGAACATTGTAATAAGGAAAAGTGTACGTTTTATGGAGAAAAGACAGAACATGTAATGGCAATTTCAAAGGAAGTTATGGGGATCTCCCCTTGTAAATAAAAAGTTAAAAAAGCGGGTCATCCCCTTGAAAGTTGGACGTAGTGGGAATGAACATTGTTTAAAAAAAATCGTCTGATGTTAATGCAAAAATAATAAAACAAATAGGGACCCAGAATGAATTATCCTGAGATTAATCCCAAATAATTATTGGTACAGCTTGAATCTCATGGAACCGATGGGTACTCTCTGGAAAGAAGGGAGGGGGTTGTGAGGGGCAGGACACCAGCCCTGGTCTCAGAAACACATTAAAAGCCTTCTTTAACTTTTGCCCAACCTTCTCTCCTACTCCCTTTGAGGGTCATGGCCCACACAACAACTGGCTATCCATGTGCTTGAGCTGTTGCGAGGCGCTATGTTTGCTTCCTGTCAGATGTAAGGATAGGTGGGTGAATGAATACCACTCTCTGGAGGCCCACAGACAGTGAGCCATAAACTGTAATTATCATACCGACTTAAAAAATCACTGAACTCTTTAATATCACGTTTTGAGACCCAAAGTGATTCATAGCCTATCACCTCAGACATAAGTAAATCACTCAACACAACATAGGCAGAGCTTGACTTCCCCATAATTTAGGGTCGAGAACACAACTTCTTAAATTACTTCTTTGAATTGGCCCTACCTCCAAACAGCCAATGAGCAGGGCTTGAAATGGAAAAATAGAAGTGCAGGTATCTGTACCACAGTACCTGCTTGTTCTGAGAAGTGCCGGTACTCTCCAATTAAAAGTATTATGTCTCTCTTAAGAAGTGCTGGTACTCTCAGTCTCAAAAGAAAACAGTGCTAGTAGTCAGTACGGGACAGCACCGGCCCATTTAAAGCCCGGTCCCCAGCCCAGGAGCCCCCAGTCAGTCCCAGTGTGTCCCAATCTGTCCCAGTCTGTCTCCCTGAGGCTGCTCCCTCCATTTTGTCAACAGCCAGACTAACAATGGAATTCCAAGGAATTCTTTAGCATTGCAACAGCTGAATAAACCCTGCCCCAATCGGGGATATAAATCTCTTGAGCTTGTGCACAGGCAAAGGAAACCCCATAACATGCTCATGTTACAGCAGCTTCCAACACGGTAGAACGCGAGAAACGTAGAAAAGGGACAAATAAAACTAGAAAAATAAAGTTTTCGAAAAGAGGTTAGATACCAGTTTCAAGAAAGCAATCCGGGGTGGAAAAGGTAACTCTGCCTGCAGCCAGTGTAAGGCGAGCAGAACTCTGCCCTTTGTGTCTGCTGTGCGCTTTCTGCGCCTGGCTTGCTATTAATTCTTATATGTTAAGTTATTGACATTTCTATAGCACTTTCAAACATTATTATGGCACCTTGGCACTTTCTTCATTTGGGGCCCTTTTATATAGAACTGGAAGAGCCACGTTTGGAGTGGATATGTTGTCTTTGGTTGTGTGATTAGGAAAATGTTTGCATTTATTCTTATTGATCAGACTTTTAGGATTATTGGAAGAGTCTTAAGATCTAATAGGGCAGAAGTAAACACGTGACCACTATGAAACCACTAGATGGCCTGCCATTTAGAATGTCATACTGCAGAACACCAGCATAAAAATATATGTGTAAGTGTTTTTTATAGGTTTGTGCTTTTCCACTGAAAACCAGAGCACGGTTTTGTGCAAGGAGAGAAGGGAATTGTTGGCCTGTGAATATTTATTTATTTATTTCTAATTCATAGTAGCATGTTCTATTAAAAGAAAATAAACAATACCTTTAAATACCACATTAAAAAACACAAAGGGGCATATTATCAAGAACGGCGTTAAAATTATCGCCGCTTTAGCGGCAGGAAACTGCCGCTAAAGCGGCGATAATGAGCTTGTTAATATGCCCTTGAGAATTCCCATAGAAGCCTATGTGCTGGTGTGAACCTGGGCTTCTATGGGAATTCACAAGGGCATATTATCAAGCTGATTATCGCCACTTTAGCGGCAGTTTCCTGCCGCTAATGCAGCGATAATTTTAACGCCGTTCTTGATAATATGCCCCATAGAAAGTGCGGGTTTCAACAAAATACTGTAAACATTAAATTCTCCAGATTTTCCAATACATCAAAACCAGATAGGTTAGGGGAAAAGAGAAATTTGAGATTGTGGGGGAGGAAGGGTGATGGCTGTGGCCTGCCTGCTTCTATTTTATAAATGGGATCATGGGAGAGTTTACAGAAAATTTAAAGTAAGGTGGAATTGTAGAATGCTACTTCTCACCCGTGAGGGTGTCCAGGTGCTGAGTAGTTGAGAGTAGGCGTGTGGTGAGCCTGGGTCCTAGTACAGTGAGTCTCAATGGTCCCGCGAGCAGAACGAATTGAAAAGCCAGGTCTTCAGCTTCTTGTAGAATTTAAGAAGTGAGGATAAGGTCCCGAGGTGTTGGGGGAGGCCGTTCCACAAGCGGCCCCTGAATCCATGCGGTAACATTGAATCCTGTTACCAAGAAGTCCTGCTGTCCGAACTTTTTCGCATTCCAAATTGTCGCTCGCTGATCGCTTTTATTGGGTTTGTGTCATGTTGTTCTCTTGTCATTCCCTCTATTGTAAAGCGCTCTGCTACCTTCGGGTCTTGTTAGCGCTATAGAAAACTTCTAAATAAATAATAAATACTTTTGGCAGATTGGTGGGAGAATGATCAACCGCCCATTCTGCTTCTATGGATGCGGGGTGTGTGTGAGTGAGAGTGATGCTGTCACTGGCAGTGCTTTTGGATGGGGAGCCAGTGGAGTTTTTCTGATGAGTGGTGTGAGCTCGTCACCGAAGGTCGGGGACGAGTCTGGCGGCAGTGTTTTGGATGGTTTGTCGTCTGTGAAGATGAGTAGGGATTGCTAGAGTGCGTTGCTATAGTACAATCTGCTTCCGATTAGGGCCTCTATTGGTATGGCTGGTGTCCAGTGGGAGATACTTGAAGATTTTACATACAAAATGGGATACAGAAGTACCCACATTATAAAATCATTGACTTGAAAATTTGGTGTATTAAATGCATTAAAATGCTAAGCATTGCAAAACTCTACTCCTTATAATACAATAACACGCTGCATAAGTAGACTAGAAATTACATGACTGTAAGTGTTTTAACTTGTTGCTGCCAATTTCATCTCAACTTGTCTTTTTTCCTTTTCATAGTTTGGATGTTTTCTCTTTCTTTAGGAATTTTGGAGTTCATTAGCCTGGCGGTGGGGCTTGTCAGTATCCGTGGGGTAGATTCAGGACTCTACCTCGGGATGAATGAGCGGGGCGAGCTGTATGGGTCGGTAAGTCTGTGCTTTTTATGTTTCAACCATTTGTTACTATGTGGTGATGGATCAATAGTTGATGTTATGTCTGTCACAGTTGCACAGCTTCAGGAACATGTCATGTCACCAAGTGAAGGGTAGAGTTCATGATCATGTGAAGGTACATGTTTAGCCAATTTCTGACAGCCATACTTTTGGAACTTTCTTGGAGTTGCAGAGACATTGAAAAATGATACCAGATGTATCATATGATATTCAATTTAAGGGCTCTCTGTCTCTCCGATTATGTATCTCTCCACTTCTCTGCCCTTCTGGTGATCAGCATCTCTGGTGATCAGTGTTTCTGATTATCTGTCTCTTTAGAATTGGCCTTCTCTAGTTCTTTCACTTTCTCACTCTGCGTTTAATTTAAAAAAAGTTTGCTTTGTTTAAAATCAATCACAGACATGGGAATCTGCTGACCCCAGTAGGCCGCCAATTCTGTGATTACAGCAAACGATAGTAGGTCATAATTTGCGACTTACCTCATTAATATTCATGAATTAGGTCAAAGGGCAACTCACCTCCTAGTAGTACATTGGTCAGTTTGCAAAATACCACACTGATCCCAAAATCAATGGTCAGAAATTGCAACCATTACTTTGTGACCAGTGTTTAGTATCTCTGGCCCATGGATGTAGAGAGAAGTAGAGTAAGCCTATACTTGCTTATATGTACTTAACCTCTCCCGTGCTCATGACGAGCTCAGCTCGTCATGACCCGCGTGGCGCTCACACGCGGACATAATTCCCCTGCTGGGCTGAGCGTTCCACGCAAACGCGTGTGGTAATGACGATCTCATCCCGTCATGAGCACAGCGCCATTGTGCAGCATGACGAGCTGAGCTTGTCACAAGCACAGTGGAGTTATGTGCACCCACCCCCACCTCAGCGCCGCGGGGGAATTAGCCCTGTGGCGAAGGGGTTAATGTCTCGATATTCTGGTAGCATGATATTCTGGATTCAATATTATGGTGTACTACCGTTTAGTTACGTCTGCTTTTCTGCTCATCTAACTGTTCGATAATGCACGTCTCTGGCTTTCTGCACGTCTGGTAATGCGGCCAACAAACTTGCTCTCTCTTTCTGGTTATCAGGCTCTCTGGTTAGCCCTCTCTCAAGCTGTCTGTTTCTTCCCCTCTCCTGTTAACAGGATATCTAGTTATGAACCTCTCTGGCTAGCTTCTTCTTTGACTAACTGTCTCTCCTATCATCCCTCTCTCCAGTTATCTATTTCTATAGTCAGCCTCCTCTCTTGTTGCCAGCCCCTCTGGTTATGATCCTCTATGGCTAGCAGCCTCTCTGGCCGACTGCCTCTCTGGCTATCCCTGTCTCCAGTAATGTTTCTCTGCTCATCTGCCTCTGTGGTTAACCCACTCTCGAGATTCTGATTTCTTTTGTTATTGCCCTCCCTTGCTATCAACCTCTCTTGTTAACTGCCTCTCTGGTTAACTGCCACTCTGGCTAACTGCCTCTCTGGATAGCTGTCTCTCTGGCTAGCTGCCTCTCAGGCTAGCTGTCTCTCTTGCTAGCTGTGTCTCTGGCTAACTGTCTCTCTGGCTAGCTGCCTCTCTGGCTAGCCGCCTCTCAGGCTAGCTGTCTCTCTTGCTAGCTGTGTCTCTGGCTAACTACCTCTCTGGCTATCTGCCTCTCTGGCTAGCTGTCTCTCAGGCTAGCTGCCTCTCTGGCTAGCTGTCTCTCTGGCTAGCTGCCTTTCTGGCTAGCTGTCTGTCTTGCTAGCTGTGTCTCTGGCTAGCTGCCTCACTGGCTAGCTGTCTCTCTGGCTAGCTGTCTCACTGGCTAGCTGTCTCACTGGCTAGCTGCCTCTCTGTCTAGCTGTCTCTCTAGCTAGCTGCCTTTCTGGCTAGCTGTCTCTCGTGTTAGCTATGTCTCTGGCTAGCTGTATCTCTGGCTAGCTGCCTCTCTGACTAGCTGTCTCTCTTGCTAGCTGTGTCTCTGGCTAGCTGTCTCTCTGGCTAGCTGCCTCTCTGGCTAGCTGTCTCTCTTGCTAGCTGTGTCTCTGGCTAGCTGCCTCTCTGACTGGCTGTCTCTCTTGCTAGCTGTGTCTCTGGCTATCTACCTCTATGGCTAGCTGTCTCTCTTGCTAGCTGTCTCTCTTGCTAGCTGTGTCTCTGGCTATCTGCCTCTTATTGTCATTCTCTCCAGTTATCTGTTTCTATTGTCAGCCTCCTCTCTTGTTGCCAACCTCTCTTGATATTAGCCTCTCTGGCTAGCTGCTTGTCTGGGCATCAATCTCTCTAACAAGCTGCCTCGCTGGTTATCCCGCTCTCTAGTTGTCTGTTTCACAGGTCACATTCCTCTCTGGTTATCGGCCTCTTTAACTAACTGTCTCCCTGGCCATCCCTCTCTCCAGTTGTGTTTGTCCGGTCACCCTCCTCTGTTGTAATCAGCCTCTCTGGCTAATTACATCTTTAATTATCAGTCTCTCTAACAAGCTGCCTCTCTGGTCATCATGTTCTCTAGTTATCTGTTTCTCATTTCCCCTTTCTCTCTGGTTATCAGTCTCTCTAACTAGCTGCCGCTATTGTTCTCTCCAGGTATCCATTTTTCTGGTTACCTGTCTCTGGCTAGCCGCCACTCTGGGTAACTTTCTTTTCCGTTCTCCATTTCTCAGGTTGTCAATGTCACTTATTCTAGCTTTCTGGCTGTCTGCCTGTTCGTTCCTCACTGTTTTTCTGCCCCTGGCTCTCTGAGTCGCCTGCTATCCTGTACTTTGATTCCTGTCTTTGTTTGCTTGTCTCTATTGCTTCCTCTCCCGTGCTGTCTTTGTTCTTTGTTGCTTACTTTTCATGTCCTAGTAGTCATGCCTGTCTGTAATGCTGTCATCCGAAAATCTCTTGCTTCGGATGTATAATCTACAAGGCCCTGGTATCAGATTTACGTTTCCACAAATCAAGATGAGTTCATAAAAGGGCAGTGCTGAGAAGCATGCACTTTATAATGTGTCTAAGAGCTCCGTTTGCGTAAATGAACAATTCATTCACGGAGACATCAAGCCAGAGTCTAAGCAGATCGTTCTTTCAGTACAATTTGTAACTCTTATTCACAGAGCATAGCGCGGCCTTTGGCGCACCCTCTGATCGTGGCTAAATGCCCTGATATCCTGTTGCTTCTTTTTCTGGAATCTAGGGGCATATTATCAACAATTAGCGATATTTATTGCTAAATAGGCTTATCGACATTTTTTTTATCGCCGAGCATTGCCAGATATTATCGTAGAGATAACGTGCTATTAGCAACGTTTATCTCTGAAGCAATAAAATTTCCGGTGATGGGGGCGAAATGCGTGAATATCGCTGTAAATCCAACGATATTCATGCATTATCGCTAACAGGGACTTAGCCTGAATATCCACCTCCCATTGGATATACAGGCTAAGAACTGGTCTGAGCAGGCATTAGGTTTTGGGGATATTCGCGCTTAGCGTGAATATTTCCATCGCTACGCCTGCGTTGATAATAGGCGATAGCGATGTTAGCAACTGCTTTCAGTCGCTAACAGGTTGTGTACGCCCACTTTGCATGTCATTAGCTATAAATATCGCTGACATGCAAAGCGGGCCCCAAACCGCTTGCTATTGCCTACAAGCTGTTGCTAACTGCTGTTAGCGACAGCTTGCTAATAGGGCGATAATCTCTTATCGTCCTCCTTGATAATATGCCCCCTAGAGTGTCTGGGGGGTGCCTTTGGCAAAAAAGGGAATGAATGCATGAATTTTATGAAGGCACTACAGACATGGGCCTGTGTTAGTATTATTGATCTAAGTCTAGTGCCAAGAAGCTGCTGCAAGGCGATATTCATTTATTGGTCAATTGTTTATGATTAGTGGACCCTTCCCGGGGTCACATAAATCCAGTGTTCAATCAAAAGCGCCATGAATTTGGCCTCCAACTCCCGAAAAGCCCTTTGCCTCTGATATATTCAATTGTGTTGTGTTATCAGCTTGGTCACATACGTGTGCAGAATGTTTTGAGAGTCTGTCCCACAGCAACGTTGTTAGCAATATCCATTTTGATACAACCATTCACAGGCCGTGCATGTGAGTGCTGAGTATTCCTGGGGTGAGAACAGTGTTTCTCAACCAGTGGCAGCGAGTTCACGGCCAATACATTTCTCCAGGCCACATTGTTTGAGTGACACGCCATATAATTACAGCCCTCGCCTGGCTTGTAATTTAGAGAGAGGCAAGTCTGCTCCAAGTTGCAGGCGATGCCATACCTCCTTGGGATGAAAGGCGGCGCTCTTTTGATCTGCTGTTGAAAGCCTTGCCAGGGCAGGTGTCAGCCTTACTTTAGGCTCTTAATAGCTGCGCTCGGTACCCTTTTGTTGAAGCCATAAATCAGGTCTGATAGATATTTATTTTCTAAGCATGAGAAGGGTCCTTTGCCTCTTCACTGGCACAGACTGAGGCTGCAAGACCTGAACTGGCTCTTTAGCAGCAGCTGGAACCAGCAGACAGCAGTCCCTCTACCTCTCCAACATGGCCGCCTGCTTCACTGCTGTCGGAGCACAAAGCTGTAGATTTCTCTAGGCTAGTCTCTTGTTGCTGTCAATGTAAACAACTGCTACCACGAGGGTATAGTTACCCTAATTAAAATGTTGTACATAGGTCCAATCATCTCTTTTTGCCCAGAAATCAATGACTTATACTGGTTGTTGTTTAGGGCTAGATGTAGGTAGAATAGATTTACCGATTTTTAATTACCGAATTTTACCGATTCGGTTAATTAAAAAATCGGTAAATCTAAGGGGTGGGTATGTAGGTATTCCAGATGTGCTGGAATACCGAATCGGAAGAATTCGGTATTTACCGATTCGGTAAATACCGAATCGGTAATGCCCATTCATTCCTATGGGCTTTGAAGCCCATAGGAATGAATGGGCATTACCGAATCGGTAAATACCGAATTTCACCAGGGTGCAGGGGGTGTCACTTTGACACCCTCTAGCACCCCAAAACTAGGCATGTGCGCCATGTGGCACACAGACATGCCCTAAGGGCATGTCTGTCTGTCACATGGCTAGGTGTGCATGCACACATGTGCATGCACACCTGAATTCAGTATTTTAACACCCAATTGGATTGGGTGGTAAAATACCGAATTTGTAGGGCCTTTGGGACTCAGAAGAGTCCCACCTACATCTGGGAATTACCGAATCGGTAAAAATACCGATTCGGTATTTTACAGAATCGGTAAATTTACAGATTCGGTAAATTTACCGAATCTGTAAAATTAAGGGCCCTACATCTCAAAATCCAATTACCGGTCGGTAACGGCCGAATTTGGCCGTTACCGACCGGTAATTGGCGATCTACATCTGGCCCTTAATTACTTCTAGTCGATGCAGCATGGGTTGAGTTATAATGCATCTCAGATAACCACTTATACAACCATCAGCAAGTGTGGTATTTTATTATATTGCAGTATTTATATAGCACTTTCTACCCCTATGTGGGACACTCAATCGATCAATTAATCAAACTGCATTTGTATAGCGCAGTGACTGTCACTCCTAGGTGTATCTTGGCGCTGTGTCGCAGTTGAAGAGCCAGGTCTTCAGTCTCTCTCTGAAGTCTTTCAGCAAGGAGGCTGAAAAGAGCTGGAGGGGTAGGTCATTCCAGGTCTTGGCAGTGATGTAGGGAAAGAAACAGCCATCCCTGCAGCTGTGATGGATGAGGGGGCACGAAGGCGAGTGAAGAGGAGCGCAGATGTCTAGAATGTTGGTGGAAGTTCAGTCGATGGCTGATGTAGGCAGATCCTAGGTTTTGGAGGGCTTTGTAGCCGTATGTGAGGGCCTTGAACTGGCATCTCTTCTGGATGGGGAGCCACTGGAGGTCTCTGAGGTGGGGGGGCAATGTACAATCATTTCGGGAGGTCCAGGATGAGTCTGACTGTGATGCTCTTTAAGGTCTGGAGTCTTCTGAATCTGAACTGGGTGAAGATGCCGGAATAGAGGGTGTTGGCGTAGTCGAGGCGGCTGGTGACAAGGGGATGAGTGGCAGTCTTTCTACTGTTGGTTGGGATTCATCTGATGATCCAACAGAGCAAGTGTGTGGAAGCAGGAGGAGAAAACTGCATTGGGTTGTCATTTCATGGTCAGTTGGCTGTCAAAGGTGATACTGTGGTTGCGTGTATGGTCGGTTGGCCGCTTTCCCGCTTCGTCCCTCCATGGCACTGTCGCTGTGCAATCCCACTCCTCATGAATGTGCTGCCTCCTTCCCTGCTTGCTGCCTAAGACAAGTTGCTTGGAGAGGGTCTCAATCAATGAAGTTGTTTTCATTGTTGCAACACACCAACCACAACAGTATCCTGCATCAAAGTGACAAATCAACCTTCAATCTGCATAAAATTGAAGTTTTAAGTAACAAAGTTAGCTTTTAAAATGTCAACTACCCTAAAGTCAAGTTGAAACTGTCAAGATAATAATGCTGTATCTTTCATTATAACCTATAACAATTCCAAATATCTTGACTTTTCAAAAAGTCTTTTTTATTACATGCATTCTTTAATTTATCTATCTGTGCCTTAATATTCCCCCTTTAAAATCCTGACCTACCCCTTAATGGTACCCTTCCCTTTACACTAGAAAACCGTTACTAGCCCCTACCCTGAACCCTAAAAGCCCCTAACTACACCTTAATGCTAACATTCCCTGAACCCTCTCAACTACTTCCTACCCCTCATTGCTACTCTTCTCTGCACCCTAAAACCTCTGTAACTACCCTTCTACACACCCTTCCCTGACTGCTAAAAACCTTTAGTACTCCATGATGCTACGAAACTCTGAAACCTACCAGCCATTAATACCCCTTAATGCCTCCCTTCCCCAAATCCTAAAAACCCTTACTAGCCAACTGCCCTCTTCCCCACCTCACTGTAAGTGTCACTCTTTACTTTAGCAGGTGTATGCCCCCTGGCCCCAGCTCCCATTACATTTACCTTATACCTATAAGGCACAACATTTTCCGATTTTATTTTTTTGTAGCACATCTTTTAAAAATATTATAATTCCACAAATTGACCTCGCACACCAAAAAGGCTATATGATAAACACAATGTTAATGCTCTATCAACATTCGTATTGTAACAGAGAAAAAATCCAACTGTTCTCCCCAGAAATTTTTCAAGTTGATTTTCTTCGTTTTATTCTTTCTTTATTTGTTCAAAAACTCGCAGATAAAAATAGCCAACACGTTTCGTCCGAAACCGGACTTCTTCAGGGCTTTGCGCAGTCTATTCTTATGCTAAGCGTCCCATCCGTCCTGGCAGGTGTACAAGCAATGAGTTTTATAGTTATATGGTTGGCAGATTTAATAATCATCCATTCATTTTGGGATCCAGTAGAGTTAGGGGAAGAGTAAAGTATATGCCATAAATTCGGCGTCTTCGTCGCGTGCGTGTGTGGTCGTCTGGTCTCCCGGTCCATGAAAGAATAAAACGAAGAAAATCGACTTGAAAAATTTCTTGGGAGAACAGTTGGATTTTTTCTCTGTTACAATACGAATGTTGATAGAGCATTAACATTGTGTTTATCATATAGCCTTTTTGGTGTGCGAGGTCAATTTGTGGAATTAGATGTACAGAACAAATTTTTATTTGTTCTATGTTGGGATCTAGGGGGTTGTATCCCAGACCATTTGCACCCTTACTTTGACTAATATTAGGAACTTGACCCTTGGTGCGGCCTCTAAAGCCTCAATCCCCTTCTTTGCTGTTTTAAAAATATTATAGTAAACATTTTTGACAGGTGATGCTCTACAATAGTAAGTAAGAGAATGGGGGAGTCAGGTCCTGGGACGTGGGGCTAGCTGGACCATTAATAGACTTAGTTTATGTGATCCTTCGTTTTCGTCAATTAACGAAACCGAAGGATCACATAAACGATCCAGCAAGATACTGAAAAGAAAGAAACTCAGTCAGGACCAACATTCTACCCACGAACCGGCGATGGCTGGTAAAACAGATACATCGTATAAAGGCAGAGCCCTGATGAGAATCCGTTGAGTTGACACACCGGATTCGAAACGCGTTGGGGTAAAAAAGATTAGACATTTATTTGTTGAATAGACTGAATGAATTAAATTAGAGTCTATTTCTTCTTTTTTGAGCTAACTACATCAAGTTGTAGTTCACTGACTTATGATTGTAATCAATTGTCTATTCTAAATCACGAGTTCGTATTTTTGACTCTTGTCTTTACATAATTATGAATGACTCTTGTCTTCACGTAATTATGGATATTTGATTGTGTATATATCAATTTGAACAACAACTGAGATTGCATGTGCTGCCAATCCTTTCACTCACTTTTTTAAGTTAGAACACCTGACCTTTAAACAAATGTTCCTGAGACAAAAGATGTCTTTTTACTTCTATTTTATTTTGAAAAAAGGAGATATTTTGTTATTAGAATATCAACAGAATTTTTAAAGAATTTTCACGAAATTTTTTTTGACCTTATGTACAATTGACAACTCATCATTATATAAACACAACAAAACTTTTTCTGTAGAAATCTTTTTTTGGACTTTATAGACAACATGTAATACAAAACACTCAGTCACACTACTCACAAACCACACTATTTACATATCTACAAACAATACAAAAAGAAAACATATAAATTGTATCTACAATGTAATCACTTGATTTACAATGAAGCCTAGAACCTAATTGTATATTTACAAAGCTATTCAAAAGTAAATATCATCCATTTCCTGGTTTGTTAAAGGCTTGAGAAGTCTACGCGTTTCGAACTCATATGAGTGAATGAGTTCTCATCAGGACCAAGGTCTCTCAGTCACTTAGAAACCAGAAACAACAACAGTGAATAATCTGGACACCCAGCCATATAATTCAGGGGTGGCCAGGCTTTTAGGCGACTCTGGGCGCTTGAGCCCCGCTCTGACACAACTCCTGTCAGAAACCCATAGATCGGGCGCACACGCTGACTGCAGCTTTCTCTTCCGTTCTTTTAGAAATTAATTCCAAGTGCCACGGACCATTTTTGTGACCTAACACTAAACCGGCTTCTTGAACAAACAGCCTCAAGACACGAGCCGGAGCTCAAGCGCCCAGAGTCGCCTAAAAGCCTGGCCACCCCTGAATTATATGGCTGGGTGTCCAGATTATTCACTGTTGTTGTTTCTGGTTTCTAAGTGACTGAGAGACCTTGGTCCTGATGAGAACTCATTCACTCATATGAGTTCGAAACGCGTAGACTTCTCAAGCCTTTAACAAACCAGGAAATGGATGATATTTACTTTTGAATAGCTTTGTAAATATACAATTAGGTTCTAGGCTTCATTGTAAATCAAGTGATTACATTGTAGATACAATTTATATGTTTTCTTTTTGTATTGTTTGTAGATATGTAAATAGTGTGGTTTGTGAGTAGTGTGACTGAGTGTTTTGTATTACATGTTGTCTATAAAGTCCAAAAAAAGATTTCTACCGAAAAAGTTTTGTTGTGTTTATATAATGATGAGTTGTCAATTGTACATAAGGTCAAAAAAAAATTCGTGAAAATTCTTAAAAAATTCTGTTGATATTCTAATAACAAAATATCTCCTTTTTTCAAAATAAAATAGAAGTAAAAAGACATCTTTTGTCTCAGGAACATTTGTTTAAAGGTCAGGTGTTCTAACTTAAAAAAGTGAGTGAAAGGATTGGCAGCACATGCAATCTCAGTTGTTGTTCAAATTGCTTGTGGCAAGCAGTGCTGTTGGGAGCCCACACCCAGTAGTTTTGTTGTTAATGTGTATATATCAAAGCAAATAATTTTGTATATACAATTAGCTATGTGTATGTTTTTGTGTTGTAAATAACTGTGAGTTGTAAATAAGCGTTTATTGAGCAAAATATAATACAATAAGGTGTCTTTTTCATACATCAAACAAAAAAAGGTAAAAATTAAATAATAAAAGGGTTATAGTGATATACCCGGATCAACCAGGAAGTTTCACTTGGTTTTTTCCCTCAAAAACAGAGGATTTGAGTAAGTGTGTGGCTACAATAGTGAGTGGCAGACTGTGGCCATATATGGAGCGGAAGTTTGGGGTTTATTTCCGGGAAGCCCTTCCAGATGGTGGGGAATATATGCGTGGCTAGACTTTTAGGACTCCCAAGATCCACATCGAGACTTATTACCCATAATGAAGCAGGACTAGGATTCCTTAAAGACTTGGTGGGTCTGGAACCATATTGTTATGGGTAAAAATATGGGGCCTCATTTATGATAAGTGACGCATCGCTGCGTCAAAACAGCGATGCGTCACTTTTCATTGCGCCCTCCTTGCGACACCAATGATGCATCATATTTACAGTATGACGCATCATTGCGCAAGGAGTTACAGATACGTCAGTATTTCTGGCGTATCTGTATGGCGCAAAAGTGACGCATTGCTGGAGTGTGTCACAAAAGAGACGCAACTCCAGCAATGTGTCCTTTCACATGGGGCAAGCCCCATGTGAAAAGGCCTGCGTCAGTCTCCCGCCTGCTGTGAGGCAGGCACAAGAAATTGATGAATTTATGTCCTAGAAGTGGCGCAGTGAAATCTTATAGACCATGACCTTTTCTTGCACCAAAACGCCCCCCTTGCATACATTAAACCTGGCGCAGGTATAATGTGGCGCAGGGGTTTACAAAGTGATGCATCTACCTAGATGTGTCGCTTTGTAAATATCACGCTACTAGGCGCATTTTGTACGCCACTGGTACGCACTGGCGGTGTAAAAGTGACGCACAGCCTCATAAATGAGGCCCACGGTCTTCTCTGGAGCTGAAGTTTACATGTGACATTGTTGAAGAAAAGCAATGCGCAGTCACTTCCATGGTTAGATTATGTTAAAAAGTCGCTTCTAGAGCTTGCGGTGATTCATTTATGGGCAAAAGAAGGTGATATTAATTCCCTTTCCAAGGCTCAGAGTAAGCTACAGTTCTTGCAATTTAGAGAAAATTTAAGGCTTGAGAGAGCAAATAATATGGTAACAATCCAGCATTACACTTTGCTTGCCCCATGAAACGGTATGGAACCCTGGGGCATATTATCAAGCCTGTGCGCTAAAATTATCGCCGCTTTATCGGCCGAAAACGGCCGATAAAGAGGCGATAATGGGCTTGATAATATGCTCTGTGGAATTCCAATCGAAGCACATGTTAGATGTGAAGACATCTAACATGGGCTTCGATTGGAATTCCACAGAGCATATTATCAAGCCCATTATCGACGCTTTATCGGCCGTTTTCGGCCGATAAAGCGGCGATAATTTTAGCGCACAGGCTTGATAATATGCCCCCCTGTCTCTTGTGGGTTAACCCCTTCCATGCTGATGACAGAACGGTTCCGTCATCAGCATCGGTTGAGCTGTGCTGATGACGGAACCGTTCCGTCATGACTCCGCCCGCGCAAGGCGGAGTCAGCACAGGCGCAAAATACGCCCCGCACGGAAGGGGCTAAAGCCCCAGAGCATAGATTTTATCTTTCACGATTGCGACTTAATATGTTCCATTACTTATGTTTTTTCTCCAGTTACTCGATCTGGGTTTGCTTAATTTTATGTTATTTTGCCCACTGTGTGCGTTTCATAGATCACGTTTTTTGTGCCCCATTGTCAGAGGGAAAGTCACATAATGAGGGTTTGATTTTCCTCCAGTGCCTTGAGTCACCAATGATCTGTATTGCTATTTGAACTTTATCACCCATGCTTTGAGATCAAGGAAAAGATATATATTGTGAATTTTCGTTTTTGATTGACATGTTTTTTTAGGATGTTTTTGTCTCGAATTTGACTATCTTTTAGAGCTTTATTTTTAACTTTGATGTACTAAATTGTTTTATTATGTGCTTTTACGGTTGAATATCTGTCCAAATAAAAATTTACTGAATTGATCTGATATAGAGTTTTAAGATAGACCGTGTAGGCAGTCGAAACACATCAATTGTAGTCACAATAAAATCCTTTGAAAGTGAGCCTGAGCCTACTGGAGCCTGTTTTGATTTGTAAAAGGGCAAGTTGAAGGGAGATATATATATATATTCATTCTGAATTTTATGTGGGTCTTCATCATATGTGGAATTGGGTAAATTTTATTGTCCTGGGTCCCACAAAAACCTACCACATGCTTGATTATACTATTGATTGAGAAGTTACATTTTATGCTGAAAGAACAAACCTCAGCCAGTTTGGAACTGCATCTATTGTGCTGCCTTTTCACAAATATGATGTTGACTTAGGCTGGAAATGCAGAAGATTGCTAAACTCTTCAAGCAATTCATGTCTTAATTCAGTGCTTTTTTTTTCACAGAAGAAGTTAACAAGGGAATGCGTTTTTCGTGAGCAGTTTGAAGAGAACTGGTACAACACGTACGCCTCCACCCTATACAAGCATCCGGATTCTGAGAGACAGTACTATGTGGCCTTAAATAAAGATGGCTCCCCGCGAGAAGGATACAGGACTAAGAGACACCAGAAGTTTACCCACTTCCTACCGCGGCCTGTGGAAACGGCCAAAATCCCTGTCATGTACAGAGACCTCTTCCACTATAGGTGATGTTTCCAGGTGATGGCTCTTGGTGCCATGTACATACAGGATCTGGGTCCCACCTCTTCTCGCTGAAGCTCTCTTTTCATAGTCATTCCTATAGACTCCTTAGGCAACGTAGAAAAGCACTTACATTGACTTCTACACACTACCGCTCCTCGCCGTTTTAAATGTATATCGGGGCTATTTCTGTCGGGGAGGTAGTGGGTGGCAGAAGGTGTGGGACCACTGCATATAACCTTTGGTCTTCACTTTCTGTCCCTGATGTCTACTCAAAGAAAGAATGTGGAATATAACATGGTATGAATGACACTCAAAAAGAGAAGAGAAATTAAAAAAAACAAGTCCCCCTACTAATGGATGCAAGAGGGAACGAAGCACCACAGACTGACACAGATGCTGCTGATAAGCTTGGAACTGATATATGCTAAGAAAAAAACTATGGATGGTACCCTGCTGAAGAAGAGTTTTTTGGTTTTGTGTGGGCTCATGGATTGATCCCGACGCGTGATGTTCCTGCTGTGGGGAATGTTATTAAGATACAGGCATGGATACTGTGCATAAGGACAAAACCCTATTTATATAAAAAAATGTATATTATATTTATTTTATATATTTATTTATTTCAAAATAACTTTATTTTTAATGAGAGATGTTATGACCGGATTTTTTTCGACATGGAGAAAAAAAGGTCCTACTGATAAAGGAGACAAAATAATAATTTTGACTTTAAGAGCTTGCTGGCAATAAAATTGTCTTTATATTGTGGACTACTTTTTTAATTTGTTGTTGTTTATTTGCTTACTTACGACCAATCAATGTGCTTTCTTGTGCACGGTATTTACAGGTCAAAGGAACACGTTTGCCGAACTTCAAAATTCCAACAGTTTAGCCGTTGAAATGAACACTTTTTCCATGAATTAACAAACATGATTGTTGATTGACCCAACTCTCACTGAACCAGTGCATGCAGTAATAACTCATGGCTTCCAAAAACTGTTTCTCCTTACTTACTCCAACTATACATATTTCCACAAGTAAGTTTGCATGCTGTACCAACAGGAAGCTGGGGGATGTTTTCAGCTTTAGAAAAGTCTGCAAGAAGATTAGGACATCTCTATCAATGTTCTGATTAGGTTGATTAAACACTCATTGGTCAGATCTGCAGCAGCTATTTCGTGAGCACTGTGACCACCCACTCTTCTAAATGATTCAGGTTCTCATTTAGGGTTTGTCAGGTCTTTTCTAAGTTTTACTTTTTCTTGGCAACACCCACTGAATTTACAAAACTGAGCGTTTTACGATAAGTCTGTTCCTGGTCGTACAACACATAGTTAAATGCTTTTTTTTTTTTTTTAAATTTTTGAAAACCTTTATTGATACCAGAACACACAGCTATTCAGCCTGACATCCCGGAGGCAAGGCAGCAAGAATAAAGGAGAAAGATAGTGTCAAACAATTGAGACATAATCATCGAAGGTTAATTTTATATGATATAAATACAACAACAGGCGCCCGCGGGCGCGAAAGTGGCAGTGTGTAGAATGTGACGCTGGGTGTCAGGGACGGGTAGGGAGTGAGGCAGGGAAACACGTATCAAGGATAAAATGCAGAATGGGAAAGAGGCGGGAGGGGGAAGGTATCAGGAGAATATAATACACTAGAGCTCAGTTGGCGTCACAGGTTAGGGAGAAGCATTATCATGTTGACTGATTGGCTCAGGCGGTAAGCACACATCCCCCCTATATTCATTCCATGCTCCCCAAATTTTGGTCCAGGTTCGAGGTCTCCCTCTGGCCACATAGACTGTCTTCTCCCTAAACATGCACCAGTCCATGTTGGCCTTCCACTGTATCAGTAGGGGGGCCTCGGCCGCACCCCATCTCTGGGCTATGTCCCTCTTAGCTACCATGTTCCCAAGGGTAACCCACCTAGTCTGTGCAACGTTATGGTCGGAAGGCTCCCATATGTTCAAGAGGCATCGACGGGCCTCCGCATGGGCAGTCACGCCAGTAACCTCCTCCATAACGCGGTGTACCCTTCTCCAGTAGGAGGCGATCACCGGGCAGTCCCAGAGGATGTGTAGAAAAGTGTCAGGAGCCCCACAGCCCCTGCGACAGAGACCGTCAGGCGAGAAACCCATGCGCATCAATCGGGGCCCTGTCATATACTACCGGTGCAAGACCTTAAACTGCACGAGGCGAAGACGGGAAGAAATGGCAACCTCCTTAGGAGAGGAGACCGCGCTCTGCCAATCCTCGTCGTCCAATTCAAGGCCATCGGCTACCCACTGGTCTCTCAAACTAAGGAGGAGGTCCGTGCGTGCATTGATCAACTTCTTATATGAGAGTGAGATTGCGCTGTCCGGCATATGCCCATCCAGGATCCTGTCTTCCAGTGGGGAACTTTCGGGAATGACGCCGTCCGGCGGAGAGACCGAAAGCAGCGCATGTCGCAGCTGGGCGTAGCGAAAAAACTCCGTCGCGCCCAGCTGGTACTCAGCTTGTAACTGGGGGAAGGTCTTAATCAAGCCCTTGGAGAGCATGTCATCAACCCTGCTGATGCCGATAAGGTCCCACCTATCAAATCCCTTGGTGTGCCATAGTCTACCCAGGATGTCGGAATCAAAGAGGGGAGTGAACCTTGTGAGTCTGCCCTGCCACCCTTGTGCCTTAGTAACCGCTCGCCAGGTGCGGACAGCCGTGCGGGTGGGGCCCGTCAACTTTCGGTCAAAAGACTTGGAGTATAGGGCCCGATAGTAATTACCATCGCCCATCAGCCACCTATCCATGGCATAGCCGGGGCTCACCACTGGGCCATAGAAGCCATGGTTTAGGGCAGCTAGCTGCGAAGACCAGTAGTAACGGCGCACGTCTGGGAGGGCGATGCCCCCATCGTACCAGGGGAGCGTGAGTTTGTGAAAGGCAACGCGGGGGCGACCCTCCCAGAGGAGGGTACGGAGAAGGCCCTCGAGATCACGAAAGTAGCGGGCTGGGACAGGGTCTTGAGCGTTTTGGAGTGCGTACAGGAACCTGGGCAGGGCCATCATCTTGAAAAGAGCGGCACGGCCAAGGAGGGAGAGTGGCAGATTACGCCAGCTGTCCACGTCACGCCGCAACCTCTGAAGGGGAGGAAGCAGGTTGTTGTCATGCCTTAACTTGGGATTACCAGAAATGTAAATGTCCAGATATTTGAAACCGCGTGTGGCAATCTGAATACCGCAGCCCCTAGGGAGACGCGGAGTATCCCCCTTGAGGACATATAGGGAGGACTTGGCCCAGTTGATAATCAGGCCAGAGTACCGTCCAAAAAGTCTGATGACATCACAGGCCACGATAAGGGATCTGCAGGGGGAAGTCAGGTAAAGCAGTATATCGTCGGCGTACAGGGAGACCCTGTCTTCAAATCCAGGGGCCCATGTAATGCCTCTCAAGTCAGGATGCGAACGCAATAATGCTGCAAGTGCTTCGAGGGCCAAGGCAAACAAGAGGGGGGACAGGGGGCAACCCTGTCTGGTACCTCGACGTAGGGAAAATGGCGCCGAGAGGCGACCATTGACCGTGACATTGGCCATCGGGTCCGCATACAAGAGCTTCACCCAGCTCACAAAGACAGGCCCAAACCCGAGTTTGGTCAGCACTGCCCACAGGTACGGCCATTCGAGCGAGTCGAAGGCCATAGTGTCATCCAGGGACGCCAAAACAGCCGGCTCTTCGAGGGTGTGGGCCCTGGCCATGACCCCATGGAGGCGGCGCAAGTTAAGGGCAGTGTTTCGGTGAGGGATGAATCCAGACTGGTCGGGGTGCACGAGATCGCCAATGACTCCAATCAAGCGATTAGCCAGCAACTTGGCGAGGACCTTGGGCTCCACGTTAAGGAGGGAAATAGGACGGTATGAGCGACAGACATCCCGTGGTTTACCCTCCTTGTGGATGACCACGATGGTAGCTAGTCGTTGGTCCAGGGGGAGAGAGCCTCTCTCAAAGGACTCCAAGAACATTCTACGGAGATGCGGGGAGACCGCGTCCGAACGGATTTTGTACAATTCCACCGGTATACCGTTAGGCCCGGAGGCCTTTCCGGTCCTTAGTGAACGGATCGCAAGGTCAATCTCTTCAGCAGTGATGTCCCTATCCAAGTCCTCTCTCTCCTCCTCGGAAAGGCTAGGCAGGTCAATATCGGAGAGGAAGGCCGACGAGTCCGCCTCCGAAAAGTCAGAGGCAGACTCATAGACCCCCTGGAAGTATCTAGCGAATGAATCAACAATGGCGCTAGGGTCCGTAAGGACCACACCGTCATCTCCGACGAGCTCGGGCACCACACGGCTGGCCATCTCCCTTCTGTCAAGCCAAGCCAACAACTTCCCGGCCTTATCGCCCACATCGTAAATACGGCCTCGCTGTTCCTTGGCCAGGACAAGAGCGGCATTAGTGGCCAGGGCGTGGTACTCCGTTTGTTTCAGCGAGAGAGTATGGAGGACAGAGGGGTCCGGCTCAGGTCCCAATTGGGCCTCAAGGCGCAGCACTTCCTGCTCGATAGCCAGCATGTCAGAGTCTCTAATTCGACGGGTCTCAGCGATGAGCGCCTGGGCCTCGCCACGGAGCACCGTCTTAAAGGCTTCCCAGAGTGTAACGGCCGACCTCACCGAGCCCACGTTCTCGGAGAAGTAAAGATCAATAGCTTTGGCCAGGAGGGAGCGGGCCTTGAAATCACGGAAATACCATGGATTGATCACTGCCGGGCGGTCCGACAGAGTCACTCCAAAGTCAAAGGAGACCCATAACGGGGAGTGATCGGAAATGCCCCGCGCAAGAAAGCGGGCCTCGGAAACGGCAAGTGCGTCCGAAGCCAATGTGAGAACATAGTCGATGCGCGAAAGACTCCCGTGTGCACCCGATAGGAAGGAAAATTGGCGGAGCGTGGGATGCAAAAGTCGCCACCCGTCCACCAGTCCAGTAGACTCAAGGAAGGACGGCAGCCACATCTGCGGGCCACGCAAGTCACGGGGCGGTTGGCGATCAAGCAGACCGGAGCAAACTGAATTAAAGTCACCCCCCACTATCAAACGACCAGCCGGCATAGACAAGATGGCACCACCAAGGTCTTGAAAAGTACTAGACTGGAGCCCTGGGGGGACGTACACAGAAAACAACGTGAGGGAACGCCCTTCCCATCTACTCGCTACGGCGGCGTACCGCCCCCTATCATCAATCAAAGTGGTCTCTATCTCTAGGGGAAGGGATGCGCGCACGAGTATGCCCGCCCCCCGGGAGCCGGAAGAGAACCCCGAATGTGCCACCATTTTATAACCCTTGCGATTCAGAGCTTTACAAGCGTTACCCACCAAGTCTGTCTCCTGAATAAGGACAATATCTGGCATGTGCCGTTTAATCAGTTGTATCACCACCCCTCTCTTGATGCGATCACCCAACCCGTTAACATTCCAACTGAGAATTCTTAACATCCTACCCCTCATCCCTCCACTGCCCGCCCCACCCCAAGCCCAAAAACACCCGCATCAGAAACAGTTCAGGAGCACCAATGTCCCATTGCCACATTAGAGAAAGAAAAAAGAAAACAACACAAACCATAACTGTGCCCAACAAACCCCCCACCCTGCACCCCTGCATTAGACTAAAAAGCCCCCCCAACCAGCAGTGTGCCTGTCGCCCCATTAACTACTCTACAAAAGACCCAGAGGAGTGAGGAATCCCCGTGAAATCGTCCCGCCACCCACCATGTAGATAAAGGAGAGAATAGTAAGCACCAAAAACACCAGTCCGGCGGTCATTCGAGGCAGGGGTAGCCTCAGCTCCCAGTTCATTCTTGCCGCTCCGCTCCGCCCGAGGCGCCTCCAACATCATCTTCTTGCTCATCACGCGCTGGCGAAACAGTGTCCAGCCATTCGCTGACGTTCTCAGGATAGTCAAAAAAGAAGGCACGTCCCTTGTGTTCCACACGGAGCTTCGCAGGGAACTGCATGGAGTACTCGAGACCCATGTCTCTGAGGCGTCTCTTCACCCCCGCGTAGCTCAGCCGCTGACGTTGTACCAGCCTGGTGAAGTCCGGATAGAAGTGCACCTCCGCATTCTGGTAGTGAAGTGGTCCGTGCGATCTGGATGCCTAGAGGATCGCATCTCGGTCTCTGAAATTGAGGAGGCGCGCCACAATCGGTCGCAGCGACACTCCCGTTTTAGGTGGTCCCCCTGGCACACGGTGGGCACGTTCCACTGAGAAAAAATTACTCAGTCCAGAGGGCGCCAAATGAGTCTTAACCAAGTCCTCCACAAACAGGTCCGCTGCGCCATTCTCGGACCCTTCCGGTACCCCTACTATACGGACGTTCTGTCGCCTGGCTCGCCCCTCAAAGTCCTCCAGCCGCTTTGAGAAAAGATCAGTAGTCGATCGCAGGTTACGGACCTCAGTCTGCAGTTCAGAGACATCCGAGGTCAGACTGGCGGTCTTGATGTCGAGAGTTTTCACACGCTCATTGGTCTTGCCCAAGTCGGCCCTGATGAGGGTAATGTCAATAGCCATGGAGTCCACTTTATGGGACAGAGTCTCGTGCTGCTGCTGTACGTCGGCACGGAGGCTAGTGATGGCACCCATGATGTCCATGAGGGTAGGATCCGAGCCGTCCGGCGGGCTGGTCGATGGGGTCCCTTTAGAGACGGCCCCAGATGTAGGTGGCGACTTGAGGTTTACATACCGCTCCATGCGGTTGTTCTGTGTTTGCGATTTGCCCCGACCACCTTTATTCGATGCCCTGTCCGGATCGCCTCTGCCCGCCATGACGGGTACGTGAGAACAAAGGCAAGGCGGCAGCAGGTCTGGGTCCACAGCCGAGAGGCAGACGGATCAAGAAGTCTCGATCAGGCCGTCGAGGGCCAGGCAAGAGCGCAGTATCTTCACCAAGGAGGCGGCAGGCGGGCACCGCACAGTTCGATCAGGCGAAGTGACGAAGTGACGAAGTCCGGAGGGACAATGGCACCGTCACGGAGCGGAGTTCAGCTCGACGTAACTTTGCTTAGGAGCCACCGATTTGGAAGCCGATTGCAGTCCCCGCCTCAGTAGACCGTCAGCATTACAGTTCCACTAATGTGGGTCAGGATTTCAAGCAGGATAGTTGCGGTGGATCGGACGGTCCACGGAGCTCTGAGCTTACGCGGCCATCTTGGTCGCCCGCGAAGCTCCTCCCTCCGTTAAATGCTTTTTTGCTTTTTTATGAGAGGCTTTTGTGTTGGTGGTCAGTTTTCACATTTTGTGGATATGAGCATTTGCAATCAGATTTGTTGCGGTTTTGCACATGTATCCATATTTTCTCATTTACTCCGAAGGACCAAGCCAACTGGATAAACTGCATGAAGAAGCTGTGTGCTTTTGCATGAAGTAACTTGCTGGTTTTGTTACTGGTGACCTCTTGTGTCTACAAGGTTACTAAAGTAATCTGTGGGGTGGCCCTTCTGGAGAATCACACTTGGCTCCATGCACCGCAGCGCCTGTCCTCTAGTTGCGGACTATAGCTACGTGCGACTGCACTGTTGCATCCAAGCAGGATGTCTCTTGTGAAATGCCAAGGATGGAGTCTAACTTTATTTCATCATTGATCATCAATTTGTAGGTTGATACTTTATTGGAAAAACATTTCACACAATGATTACAAATGTAATTAATCCCTTTGCACTGCCGGCATCATAGTGTATATGAGAGGCTAATTCTTTTCAGATAGTCATGTAGCTTATAAACTATTCCTGAATATCCTGCAAGTATGTCGGGTGAAACTCTTTGTCCAGGGCTATTTCAGCTATGGTCGACATAAGACAAAACAGTAAAACAACAACAGACATAATAAACAGTTATGCATTTTGTACAATACAATATGCATGATTCAAAAACTTAAGACTTTAACTCAAAGAATTTGTAAATGTTTCAATCAGTCTATTCAGTTCAACAAGATTCAAGGATGCAGAATTCAGCAAGCCACTAACATGGAGGCTACAGTGGTAAAAGAAATGGTGGAATGAACTGAAGTTAGTTCCCAACCTTGACAGTGAACATCAAGATTGTTGCATCAGTCGAACATTGCAGTACCTGCCAGACTTTGTGGATTTTATATTAACATATGTTAAGAAGTAACTGGCATATTACTGCATTACTTTAATTCACTTTACTATTTTACTGCATGTTCCTGATTAATAAATATTCTACTTTCATATCATTATCTTTATTTTAGTATGCTAAATTATCTTACACTTTCTTTAAGTATAAAATAGATATAAAAAGATATGCAGCTGTATTACGTTGTTGACTTTCACTTTGCTTTTATGCAGTACTTGTGTTGTTACAGGATATCTTTTATTATCTGTCCTTTTATATACTTATTGTTTTGAGACTGGTACCTTAAATTATCTTAAGCTATAAAGTAGATACAACACAGGAATATTGTTGTATTACCTTAACAAGATTTACTTTTACTTTTAATGTACCTGTTTTGTCATTAGCTATTTTGCTTTGTTGTAGTTTTCTTTCTTTTAGGGTGTTATGTTGTGAACTTTGTTGCTCTACTCTAAAATATCTTTCACTAGAAGTTTCCATTACCCCTCACTATTGGTTTGCCTTCTGGTAGTAAGAAAGACAGGGGCATATCAACAACAACACGCAATAATTATCGCTTAACGCGTTTAGTGCGTTTGTCATTAACGCCTTCTATCGCCGGATCACATCGCCGTGTTAGCGGCGTGTATACAACGCTTTGCTAACAGTCGATGTGAAATTCGGTGATAGACGGTGAGAATGAGCATTAGCGTACGAAATCCTACAATAAGGCAACTGCGCTAATGAAAATGTAGATAATAGGGAGATGTGGACTTAATCTTGCGATCCACCTCCCATTATACAGATAGCTAAGTCGGAAATAAAGCAGATGTTAGATACCAGCGATAACCACGGTTAGCGTGGCATTCATTATCGCTTCACTTGTCAGGGGCCGACTTGCAAATACTGCGACGTCTGGTTAGCGAGTTTTTCCCTGTTGTTTCTGGGAAACAATGCCTACTTCGCATGTTATTAGCGATGCGGGCCGAGGCGTTAATGTGACGGCTGCTAACATGCTCTTATGCTTGTTAGCGGCGCCGCGATAATAATGAGTTAAAATAATCGCAGCTTTTCCAGCACTGTGTGCCGGAAAAGCGGCGTTATGTCTCTTGTTGATATGCCCCTAAGATGTTGAGAATATATTGTTATCTTTATAGATTGCTGTTGGAGTCTCACCTTTTCTGATTCAAGTGTCAATGCACCTCATTGTGCACTGTGAAGCAATATTGGAGAAAATTATGAATAAAGCATATGCAGTGGGGGACGAAAATGTGATGCCAAAGTGGGTAAAAACATTTATATGATACGCCACAGAAGAAGAGGATACCATAGGCCAAGAGTATAGCTGAGGTATGGACGGTGGAGTTACAAATGGATTACAGATGGGGTGGTGTCCATTTCTGCTACTTGAAAGTGCTATAATGTTGATGGACATTGGCAGCATTGAAAAGCAGATACATGAAAAGTATTCAGCAGCTAAGCAGTAGGATGTATTGCTTTTATATAAGATTTTAAAGCAAATGTGAGAACGTATGTCTTCCTGTAGAAAGTCCATCCTAGGAATTTTCTTCACAGCGGTAGAGTTAGCGGTGAGTTGATTGAGTGAAATTAAAAGTTTTAACCCTCTTTTCAGGATTTTGAACTCAGACTAGCAAACAAGAATGATACTTTTTTTCATTGTCAAAAGCTGATACAGCTTTGATCTAGGTATAGAACAGAACAATATTTGCTACAAAATTGAACAGTAAGAGTTCAAAATAGAGTCCACTTTATAGGTCACGTAGACTTAGATATTGGCCATGATACCTCCCAAGATTCGAATCAACCCCAAGACATGCAAGAGGACAAACCAGCTTCGGACGCAAGTGCCAAGACGGAGGAAGAGCCACGAATAGACCAGAAGAAGGAAGATGCTTGAGAGAGCTCTTCCATTTTTTTAGAAACAAGGGGAACCCAGAGGATAACTAAGAACCATGGGTATAACTACGTTATGGAAAACAAAGGTTCCTAGCTCATTCAAATTCATCACAATACAGTATAGGACACAATGGAAAACTATACGTTATGGTCTCCTTGCCCAGCCGGGCAGGGAATTTATTTCCAAGAAACAATGTCAAATATACAATATATCATTGCAAAAATAGCGTGACACAAGCCTGTGCCGTACCAGAAGAAGAAAGAAGAATGAGAGTAGAGTGAAAGGGGTGTTTTTTCAGGCAAAAGAAAGGAGCAGAACAGGGCACTGTAAGTAAATTAGAGAGTAATGACAGTATCGCCTGGAGTGGAGCATACACAATCTTATTAATAATGTCTAGAATGTATGCCCACTCATGGGTGTCGACGTTTCGATCCCTATTGCTCAACTAAATAAATGGGATCATCATCAGGACTTAGAATTAATTATGCCTGAATGTAACGTGAGAGAGCTCTTCCAGCAGGGTGCCCGGCGACTCTCTGATCAAAAGAGAATGAAGCAGCTCCAACAATAGGGGTAGGAAGCTCACCTACAAGGCCTCTGGCGAGAGTGATGCGGGAATTATACCAGTATTGTTTGAGGTACCCATCAACTATGAAGCACCATGGTTCACGACAGCTGCACTCACCAAGACCTCCTTGACAATGATATTGAGGTACAGCATTAATGGCCGCTTAAGAGGGAAATTGCTCAACATACAGGGGCGTAACACGTAGCCCCGCAGGTTCTGTGGTGCTGGGGTTCTTGAGCACCTTGGCCACTGCATCTGATATTTCAGACTCATGGCAAATAGCGAAAAAGAAAAACAAGGGAGACCCTACTCACAACGGAACCAGGGTAACGTGTATATCCAACGAACAATGGTTCCTGTGGCATAACAACTTGTACAATTTATATTTAGTACAACAGCTCAATGGCGTTTTTTAATTATCATAGAAAAAGGGGCTTGGCAAAGAAAAAGGCACACTCATACCAGATTCTGAAAAATGCTTTTGTAATTTACATAAGGCAGTTATAACAACGACATATATACAAACAAAGAAGTGCAATGTGTCCCCAGTGATATTGTGAGCGAAAACAACAACCACATAGACAATAGGTGAGCTGTACAATTTTTCGACTATGAATATTTATAAGAGGGAAATGACCAAACGCAACAATAAATCAATTTGTCATCAGTGACTATCTACAATCATAGAGCACTGTGTTTTAAGGGTTCATTCCCTATGGCGTCGACGGCGTTTCGACCTATTAGATGAAGGTCTCGTCAGGACTAGACAGTGAGGGACATCTCGTGATGTCTTTTATTACAACCCATGCGTGATAAAGTAATACTAGAAACAACTTACAGTGAACCCAGCCGGGCACACTGTCATGGAGTCGTGTGGTAGTCCTATATGAGGGCTTATGGTCAGTGCCGATGTAACAGGGAGATACCTGTTTCGAAGGATAAACCGCTCGGTAGCGTTTTCCCGGTCGTCTGTAGAATGACAGAATCTGTGAATTATACCAGTATTGTTTGAGGTACCCATCAACTATGAAGCACCATGGTTCACGACAGCTGCACTCACCAAGACCTCCTTGACAATGATATTGAGGTACAGCATTAATGGCCGCTTAAGAGGGAAATTGCTCAACATACAGGGGCGTAACACGTAGCCCCGCAGGTTCTGTGGTGCTGGGGTTCTTGAGCACCTTGGCCACTGCATCTGATATTTCAGACTCATGGCAAATAGCAGCAGCTGATCTTCTGAGCCAGCTGACCTCAGTGACGTGTGCGTCCCTCAAGGACAACTTACACGATTAATTATCTTTTGAGGTGTCAAACAGATCTACTTTTCTGGGAGTGGGTGGAGCCCCCTTATGAATATTTTATGATAAAAATACATGTGCCCCGCCTTGGATGTGAGAAGCCCTCTCCAAGCCAATCCTCATCATCTTCCATATCACTCTCAATCAGTGGAGTGAGATTGGTGTCAGCCACTCCCAGCTTGGTTGTCCTCTCTCCTTCTTCTAGCATCTAGCCACTCAGAGTCAAGTTAACAGAGAGCGGGAGTGACAGGAGATGACGCCAGCACTGTGTTACGCAACATGTGAAGGTTTCAAGAACTAGTTCTCAGAACGGTTCATTCCAAGTAATCACTTTCCTGTGTTCTTATTCTGCGTGGCATGCCACTAGTATGCTGAATATTGCTTCTCTTGTGACTCCTGGTTTAACCCAATGCTCATGATGTACAGAGGAGTCCCGACAGTGAGTGACTAGAGGGGGCAACGCACTGAAAGCTTGAGCCAGGTTCAAGCCAGATACCTGGCCTTGGCTCAGCCGAAGGTCCTGCTCTTGGACCCTCGAGCCCAAAACGAGCCAAGCTTTCATGTGGCTTCCACCTACCACCCATGCTGTAACCTTACAACACTTAACAGCAAAGGAGTAACTTTTAATGGAAAACAGGCAAAAACGAAACAAAAAAATCCTCAGCCATCTTGTGGAGGAACTGCACAATGTGAAACCAGAAAACGTGGGATCGATCCCGGTTTCCACCCTTCACTAAACTGTGTGACCTTGGCAAAAATGTTATTTCACCAACCCTTCTTTTTCTTCACTATCACATATTAGGGCATGTTCAGATATGTGAGTTGAAGATGTGTGCTGCAAAAAGCCACGTGCGTTTGATTTAATAGACTGAGGGGTAGATTTACAAGGAACTGACGCATCTGCATAGATGCGTACGTTTCCTTGCGTCAGGGCCAAAAGTCCTTGCACCGCTATAGATGCGCTGTATTGCGCATCTATAGCGCATCCATGGCGCAAGGACTAACAGATGCGTCATAAATTCTGATGCATCTGTTGGCACAAAAGTGACACATTGCTGGAGTTGCTCATGAAAGTGACGCAACTCCAGCAATGCACCACAACAGATGGGTGAGTACCATTCAAAAAGCCCTGCATCATTCCTTACGCCTGGGACGTAGGGATTTTGACGCTGTGAAGGCGTAGAGTGACGCAGTGAAATCTTGTAGATTTCACTACGTTAGTTCTACATGGCCTTTTGTGTGGGAATGTCCACCGTGCATATATTATAACTGGCGCAGGTATAAAGTGGCTCAGGGCTTTACAACGTGACGCATCTCCCTATATGCCTCAGATTGTGAATGGGCCACAATATTTACGCTGCAACTGCGTCACAAAAGTGATGCAATGGCATCGCAATAGTCATGCAAGGGGCTTTTAAATCTGCCCATAAAATGATGCTCCATGTTTAATAAGAAACTAAGACATACATAGTGTACAAAAATATGACACCTGGCATGGTACTTGATTTACTAGTGAGCTTATAGTCAGAGCGGGCATGAATGTTTATACACTTTCAATTTTGAAATAGATGTATCATATTTTTACCTGATCTTTGTTGCAGGATTTAGATGCCAAATATGATAAAGGCTTGACTTGTGTACAAGACCTTCGATCCAAGACAAAACCTTGGCTCGGCTCTGGCTTGCTCTCCCTGTCACATTATGGCTCTCCCACCTCTATGATTGACCGAGCTGTAATTTAACTGCGGCTAAAAACTCTATCTACACCACTGAGAGCCCCAGAAACCACCACCAACTTCACAAGGGCCAAAGTAAAAAATAAATAAACTGCGTCTGAATGGAGTGCTGTGTTGAAGTGTTCTCATCCACTCTGTCCATCAAGCTGTTTGGCACTGTGCCTGAGTGGACACTGTGGTGACACCCGCGAGTGGAGAAAATAGGGATGGCCAGGAACGTGTCTGCTGGCCTGAGCAGCACACCTGAACCTCCAGCTTACCCAGCCAATGCATACGAGGCAAACACAGACCTCTCACATTGCCCAGGTACATGTTTTAGTAGCTCATCCAGTTAGTTTTGTAGGTCTCGCCTTGGCAGAGCATGTGCTGCATGCGCTGTCTCAGCGAGACATAAAGTAATCTGTATGTTGGGTTAAATTTCATGTTATTTGTCTTTTCGCTTGCTATTGGCTTAGTTGTGTTAGTGTTGTTGGTATCTCCTTTTCTGTTGGCTGTTGGTGATTTCCTAACTTCCATGTAGTACCCATACAGCGGCACCTAATTTTGTGTTATTTCACTCTGCTTGCACTTCTTTCAGTACCATCTGTTTAGCACGCTGTAGTCTTCCTTTGTAATTGGAGACTTTCAAGCACGCTGGATGCCCCCACCTCCCTTCTGCTTGATGGGCTCTTTTCTTCGTGGAGCCTGCATCGCACTGCTGATTCCCCTCCCCTTGTTACGTCTTGCCTGAGCCACTTTTTATTGTTTATGGAAAGCAGCTGCTTACTCCCACGCGCCATTGTACCCCCCCCAAAATCAATACACTTTGTGTTGCTTGGTCACATTCTTTTATTTATTTTATGTGATTAAGGAGCTTTGCTCACTCTTTTCCCTGTGCGCCGTGTCGATCAAACAAAGCCGTGTTATGCGCTGGCCCTTTAATTCCCCGGGCTCAATGCGGCTGGTGATGCCCTCTTTCACTTTCCACGGGAGCCTGGTTTAGCGCGAAGGCCGGCTGTTGATTGTCGCTTGCCCCGCTGCTCCACCGTTGTTTTCCATTGTCTTGCGGGGGTGCAGGCTCGGCACACGCTGCCCCTGCAATGCTGCTAATCAAAGCGGTCTGCTCCAGGTGAACCGATGCTGCTTCCGCAGGGGTGTAGGCTCTCTTTACACTGCTCCCACTGGCCGGTAGCCTGCCAGAAAACACTGCTTGAGCAGATGGCGAGGGTGGAGGTTCTTCCTATACTGCTCCCACCGGCCCAATGGCGGTTACCGCTGCTGGAAGGGGACAAACGCAGCCCGGTCTGGCCCGCCGTTTTAATCCTGGCTGTCTAATCCCCCATTCACAAAGGGCGCAAAACCAGCCCTGCCGTATTCCAATTCCTTCCCAGCGTCGTCATCCCTTACACGGTAGGGTTTCTCCCTATTCTTCTTCTGTCTCCCTGTGAAGAGATGGTGGGAGGTGGTGCTTTGTGGCTGCGGTGTGTTAATAAGTCGATTGGTTTTGCGTTTTTTGTAATGTTTGGGATATTCCAGGGTGCTGTCTCCTGAATTAAACATTTGCTTTTATTTCCGGACTTTGTGGCACTTTGACGTTGTATTAAACACAACCTGCATTGCTGTAACATGTTGGAATATTTTTTTTTCATACATAACCTATATTTATAAAGCGCACAGTCACACATGGGCTTCTTGTGGGTGAGTGACAGGTTTTTTGTTTCATGTTTTACATAGCATTTCTCAACTCAAACAGCGTTTGTTGCAATCAATGCATTTTAATGGTACTCATTTTACCTACCTTTCAAGGATGAAATACTAAATCTCATTGCCAGGTTTAAACTGATCGTCAAGCTCCAAGCATTTCTTGACAGCCAGCGACATGGGGCCTGATGCACAAAGCTATTTTGCAGTTGCAGAGTTCAACGTTGAGCCTTTGCGACTACAAAATAGCATTTTTACGGAATTGAAATTAAGGTTCCAGGCTAAATACAGAATCAGTATTTGGAAAGGGTGTGTAAAGAGCATACCTTCCAAATACCGATACCTAAACTTATGTAATAATGTTTTGCAACCTACATCCAGTTGCAAAACATTAATATTTTACAACCAAATCCAAATTGATGGTAACCATTTACAAAAGACAATGGGCCCCTTGGGATTGACGATAAACATTTTTAGAAGCTTTGGTCCCTTGGACCACTGCCTGCTTCTAAAACAAGCATTTGCAATGCAATAAATCTCGCATTTGCAGGAGTTTGAGCTGTTGGCAATGTAAATGACAATGCCTTTTATTTACGTGTTGGTTTTTAACCCGTTTACCACGGCCGTTATTTCGGCGCAGTGCGGGCGTCCTACCAGCCAGGTAGTGCTCGCGACAGCCAACGGCCGATGGGAGCACGGAAAGGGTTAAAACATAAATGAAAGGAATTGCCATTTACAATGCCAATAGCTTAAACTCTTGCAAATGCGTGACCTATTGCATTGCAAATGCTTGTTCTTGATTTGCATTCTAGGGCTTGTGCTCGGATGATTTTATCAGGGAATAAACAGTACTGCAAGTCCCAGAATGCAAAGAGAAAACGTAGACCTGGATGAGTTATCTATGAGTGGACGTAGCACTCTTTAGATCTCTGCAGAGGTAAGTCTGCACAGATATGTCACAGGCAAATTTCAAAAGGGCCTTTTACTTCTGCTACTGTACAGGATCAGAGTGGACATTGTGCACAAAGGTATATATGATTTTGGGGTATGCAAGACTGCAAAGCATGCCTTGTTAGCCTCTCAATGTTATTGAACAGAGTTCCTTTTGGGGATATTTTTCATTTGAATTTAGACAGAAGTGGAAGGATGATATCTGCTGCACTGAATCAGACTTTTCATTTTGCTATTGACAGTGTGGCATTTCCTGTGTCCTGCTGACTCCTGCTTTGATCCTGGGCTATACACTGATCGACCTTCTATTTTTAAATAGCAATTCAATACAACCAGTGTCACTAGGTCGGATTCTGGCACAAGTCTCTCAGTGCTTCTGTCGGAAGTCTCATACAGCCATATTCATCAACATGAAGTGCGCTTGCAAATGGCCAGATTCTGAGAATCTGGCCGTTTGCGAGTGCGATTTTTGCATTTGGGATTCATCATCCCAAATGCAAAAATCGCTATTACCGAAATCACATATTTGCGAGGAATTGGATTTAAGGAATCTCTAATGGAGATTCCTTAAATCCAATTCATCAACCAATTGGAAATTGCGAATTCGCAATATTTGGTTGCAATTTACCACCAAGTCTGACTTGGTGGTAAATTGCAAAAAAAGAGTAAAAAGCACTTTAGTGCATTTTTTTCTTTTGCATGTTACACACACACATGTCCTCTGGACATGTGTGTGTGCAACGCCTGTTCAAATGTGCATTTGAGGGGTGCTACAGGGTGTCCTTTGGACACCCCTGGCACCCTTCAAATCGCAATCTTATTTGCGATTAGCAAATTGCTAATCGCAAATAAGGAATACTCCCCATTCATTCCTATGGGCCTTTTGGCCCATAGGAATGAATGGGGAGTTTTTCTTTATTTGCGATTAGCAATTTGCTAATCGCAAATAAGGAATCAGTAGGAATCGCAATAAATTTTGCTAATCCTACATGAATCCCGTTTTGCGAGTCCTTAACAGCGAATCGCTATAATTCGCTATTAGGGCCTCGCAAAACGGGAGATTGATGAATCAGGCTGATACTGTCCGTGTCTCTAGAGGTATAGTTCTGATTTGAGAAATACATTTGTTCGTTTTATGTAATGTGGGAGACAGATTTAGGGGTATGTTTACCAAGATTTTGGGCCATGTTTGCATCACAGTAAGGACAAAAATCGTTGAAAAATCTTTTTTACCAATTTATTTTCCAGTGCAAAACTTGTTTTGCGCTGGAAATATCACTTGCAAGTAACTCAAAGCAATGCATAGCACTACTTCGCATTATTTAGCGCCAAGAGGGCGTTCCCTGGGCATCCACTCACGGATTTTGACGCAAAACCCTACTTACTTTCAAACTTTGCATGTGTGCTGCACTGTACAGCACACATTCAAAGTGGGAAAAGTTTTAAAGTTAGTCGAAGCATAGAATTTTGTACTGGAAGGGTATCCTTGCACCATGGCGCACACCAACACATTCTAGCGCCAGCGCTAGGAAGATGGGAGGAGAGTGCCATATTTCTGTAAATATGGGGCAATCCTGCTGTCTCCATCTCACTCAACGCAGCATTGTTGGCTTCTGTGCTGCGTTGCACGAGATTTTAGTAAAGTCGGCCTTATTGCCTAATGCCAAAGCTTTCTTTTGTGTAGCGCCACTGCCTGAAGCCAACACCTGTCTGATCTATGCAGAGTAAGGATACCGCTGCTATGCAAATGCTGGGAGGTCTGTGCAATCTGTGTTGTAGTTCTGGTGTGTGAAGACTAAAACTTCACTTGTGGCCCCTAAGAATAGACCTCTAAATAATGTGTATTTGTAAAGTGCACATTCGGGAAAGGGGTTTAGAGCTGGTATTTATTGTTATCTACCTTAATGATACTCACATTATCAACCTGAGAAGGATGAAAGGCTGAGTGGATCTACTAGATTAAAATGTTTTTCTACTGTTTAAAGCGAACAGATGCAATATCTGCATAGCCACTGAGAGAGATTTACTTTCCTAAAGCTTAAGTCTGCTAGTCTTTGTAACTAAACTGTATTATAAATGCATTTAACCAAGACGCATCATAACCATGACGAAGCACAAGATCTTGTTATGGGGCAGATAGTACGTAACATCATAAGGCTTTCTTGATGGAAAGAATATCGAATTGAAATGTTGCCTAAGTGGGAAGAGTTTAGGTGTCATCTGTCTGTGGTGACAAAATAGTGCTGTTTTAGTGTCTTCCCGACATACACAGGTGGTTGTGCTTCTGTGGGTAGTGTGTGGAGGATGAGAGAGGAATTGAGCACATTGGCTTTACATTCAATTACTGTGTTACTGTTGCTGGGAGAATCTAGGTTAGGTGGCAGTTGTTGTTTTTGTGTCTGTGATGTGCAGTGAGATGGATTCTTATAACATTCTGACTTTGCCTCTTGTGGTAATGATGTAGAATGAGCGATAAATGCCCATCCCCTACAATCCCTAATCAGTTCTGGTTCTTCACTGTGATAGGTTACGCTCCTGGGGGCATATTATCAAGAACATGCGATAAAATTGTCGCTGCTTTATCAGCAGGAAACTGCCGGTAAAGCAGCGATAATGGGCTTGATAATATTTCCTTGTGAATTCCCATAGCAGACCAGGTTCTGGTGTTAACCTGGGCTGCTATGGGAATTCACAAGAGCATATTATCAAGCCCATTATCGCTGCTTTAGCAGCAGTTTCCTGCCGATAAAGGGGCGATAATTTTATCGCCTGTTCTTGATAATATGCCCCCTGGTCTTGAGTGAAAATGGCCCTAAACCACTTGATGTTAGTATTTTCCTTGCAGCCAAAGCATACTTTTTTGAGGGTTTGGTACGATTCTGCATCAGTAGATTGGTAAGACTGGGGATTTTACATTAATACTGAATTTCAGGTGATCTTGAATATTTTTTTCTTTGTTGGGCGAGAAGTGCCAATGCACCTCTTCTTGAAGGAGGCAATAGATCGGCCAAGGTGCTAGCAGAAGGTAGCAGTAAGTGCTGCTGGACCTGCCACGAAGGGAGGAGATCCATTCTTGAATGCCTTCTTAGATGCCAAGTGGCTCATTATGATGGCGGAAGGACTGCCACGTCCGAGCCAGTGGTGGCGGTCCTTCTGCCATCACTGAGCATTTTACCCACTGCCAAATTAGGATGGCGGTGGGTATTGCGGTGGATGCAAAGTCCGTCCGCAGCTTTTCCACCAGTGGCAATTGCACCGATTGCCTGGTGGAAGGAGATGGTCCACTAATATGGTGGCAGGGCCTAGCAGGCACCGTCCACCATATTACAACGTGTCCTGGGAGATGCCTTTCCATGGCGGCGCTGCCACCATGGAAAGGCTGGAGGGGATTGGGTTTGGGGGCCCGTTGTGGGCACCCTCTGAGGGTGTAGGTGCACTGTGGGGGTACCCATGGTACCCCCCATACATTCCCATGCACAAGGTGGCAGGCACCGCATGGTGCCTGCCACGTTGTGCATGGAAATGCACATTGTGGCATTTTGGCATTACGAATGGTGCAGCAGCTAGCAGCACCGTCCGCAATGTTAAAAGGCCAGGATGCGCCCACCACACTGGCGGGCACTTCCTAATTGGACTGGTGAAACCGCCGCACGTCTGGTGGGCGGTCCCAGCACCACTATGATGGAGGGCGGGCTGGCGTCTGCCCGCCATCATGATGAGCCCCTAAGTTCCTCTAGTGTCTGCAGCAGCATTGGGAGGTGGGCTGTGCCGAAGGGGCGGATAGACCCAGCTGTAGTAGTGTAGATACTCCATTTCTGTCCATTGTAATTTGAGGTCATCTCAGTTGGAAATCAGGGTAGATTCATTGCCTCTGCATGTGTGGAATCCACTTGGCAGTTCAGGCACATCTTGCTATCAGTTTTCCTATGAATAGACCATTGATCTTTAGTAAATAGCTGGCTCAAACTGATGGCATGAGTATGTTGTTCTTCAGGATGTAGCTGGTCTTAAGTACGCCTGGGCGTAGTGGGTGTAGCGGGGCTACCCAGAGCACCACAGAGTTGATAGCAAACTCCGTGGCATTTTGCATAGCTCCGCTACGCCACCCGCCTTCCACCCGCCCTATTATTAACAATTACTAAAGTTTTAAAAAATAACTTTAAAGCACCTTGCCTTATCTGCGGCGTCTGCAGTGTATCCTGGCTGGCCTCCTCCTCTCTTCATCGCGTTCGCGGTAAAGACTGTGCATGTGCGGGCACCTGCGCATGCGCATTTCTCACAAGAAATGCATGGGCGCCCGAATGCGCAGTTTAACCGCGAACGAGAAGAAGAGAGGAGGAGGCCAGCCAGGGACACCGCAGATAAGGTAAGGTGCTTTAAAGTTATTTGTTAAAACTTTAGCCATTATTAATAATAGGACGGGTGGAAGGCGGGGGCAGGCCACCTTCGCTCCGCCGTGGAGTGTGCGGGGTTCTGCCTTCTACGCATTCTGCGCGGAATGCGGAGTAGGCATAACTGTGCACACTCCACGGGCGGAGCGGAGTTCTCCACTCATGGTTAGTCTTAAGTGTGGAGGTGAAGGTTTCTGAAACTAGCAAGTTGTAGTTTTTTCTGTGTGGGACTTGAGGGAAACTGTATAATGTCAGAGCCTGTGCATTTGTGAGGTTCACTGATAGAATATTGATGACAAAACATCGATGTTAAAAATATCAAAATAAATATATAGAATACAAAAATATCGACTCCCATACCTACACAGGTAAGAACAAAAATATTCAATCCAACGTATTGATGTAAAAAATATCGACAAATATATATATTAAAATTAAATATTATATATTCAATATTAATATTTATTTTAGCACAATAAATTACATTTAATATACATTTTAACAAAATATAACAAATAAACTTAATTAAAAAATAAACACAAAAACATAATCATTTAAACATATATATTTACTTTAAAATAATTAATAAACTATTATCTTTAATTTATTTTAAAACGTTAAAATTTTATAAAAACAATATATATATATATACATATATACATATATGTATATATATGTATATCAATAATTTAAAATATAAAAAACATTCTAAAATAATTTAAGACATTAAACTATTGTGAACTTACATTTCCCAATACAATCAGTGCCACAGTAGGGAAAGTGTTGGATAGCAAAATAATTAAATTTACTATTCCAACTCCAGTAAATGTAAATGTAAATGTAGTTGAGCTTATATAGCGCACAGCTACCCGCAGTGGGTTTCCCTGCGCTTGCTTAGGGAACCCGTCCTGGTATTCCCCTGTGAGATAACCCCGGCAGGGTATCCACAAGGTGAAAGCCAGGCATCCCGCCATGAGGGGCTGTTGTGGAAATTAAGCAAGCTATTGCCCAGAGTCGCAGAGTGTGAACCCGTGAGTCGAGAAGGCACCGGAGCGAGAATTATTGAGTCAGTGGAATTTTTGAGCCCAAGACCCGCTGAGTCGGGGAATTGAACCCTGGTCCAGGACCGATCTCAGATTCCGGGTCTGCCGCCTCTAACCCCTGAGCCACACTTCTCAACAGTAGGGAAAGCGTTGGATAGCAGAGGGGTAAAAATTGTTATTCCCACTCCAGTGATAGCAACAGTAGGGAAAGTGTTAAATATTGGGGGGAAAATATTATTATTCCCAATCCAAAGAATGCAACAGTAGGGAAAGTGATGGATAGCGGAGGGGTAAAAATCACTATTCCCACTCCAAACAGTGCAACAGTAGGGAACGTGTTGGATAGCTGAGGAGTAAAAATTTCTATTCCCACTCCAGTGAAAGTCACAATAGGCAAAGTGTTGGATAGTGGAGGGGAAAAATACTATTCCCACTCCAAAGAGTGCAACAGTAGGGAAGTGTTGGATAGCGGAGGGGTAAAAATTACTATTCCCTCTCCAGTGAGAGCAACAGTTGAGAAAGTGTTGGATAGGGGAGGGGTAACAATGTATTTTCCCACTCCACTGAATGCAACAGTAGAATAACTGTTGGATTGCAGAGGGGTAAAAGTTTTTATTCCCACTCCAGTAAATGCAACAGTAGGGAAAGTGTTGGATAACGGAGAGGTAAAAATTACTATTCCCACTCCAAAGAATGCAACAGTAGGGAAAGTGTTGGATAGCGGAGGAGTAAAATTTATTATTCCCACTTCAAAGAGTGCAACAGTATGGAAAGTGTTGGATAGTGGGGTGGGGGTAAAAATCACTATTCCCACTCCAGTGAGAGCAACAGTAGGGAAAGTGTTGGATAGCGAACAGGCAAAAATTACTATTCACACTCAAACAGTTAAATCAAAATAAATAAAAAATAAAAAACATTAGACATTATAAAAAAAATCATAAAAATAAATGAACAATATTTAGAAATGAAAAATCAAATATATTACATGTATAGAAATTAAAACTATTATAATATTAATTACATATGTAAAACCTACAAATAATATATAATATAAAATAATAAATACATTTATAAAATAAAATTCTTTAAAACTAGAAAATATTTACAAATAAATTAATTAATACATAAATGTATTTATTGTATTTCCTACCCTATAACCCCACACCAATAACAAAACACTTCAACATTTTTAATTATTTGTTCTCCAAAATCAACATAATTAATAATCAATTTTCAAAATATTATCAATAAAAAACTAATAAACATCAATTGACTATACTCTCTTTAACACTATGATATCCACAACACACACCTAAATTAAACTCTAAAATAATAAAACACAATTAAAATGGATTTATGAATGAAAAACTATTACTATTAACAAATAATAATAAAGTAATTAAAATGTTTTTAATAGACACCCTTTTCCCCTTTGAAAGTAAAAACAGCAGACAAAAATTAAACAATTACCCAAACTATATATCCAATAATTAACATTCATTAACAACTATATATTAATTAATGAAATACAAATTACTTCCCACCCTTTACTCATATAAACACCAAAAGACACACCTAAAATTAATTACACAATTACCATAATTAAATACCAATTAATTAATTAAAAATAATTAACAGCCAATTATTAACTCATCAATTGCAAATAAATTACGTCCCCCTTAACACCTGTAAACACCACAAAATACACCTAAAATGTATTACACGATTACCATAATTAATTACCAATTATTAATTCATCAATTAAAAGTAAATTACTTCCAACCCTTAACACCTATAATACCACAACACACCTAAAATAAATTACACAATTACCATAATTAATGACTAATTAATTAAAATTAATTAACAGCCAATTATTAACTCATCAATTACAAATAAATTACTTCCCACCTTAACACCTATAAACACCACAAAACACACCTAAAATCTATTACACAACTACCATAATTAATTACCAATTAATTTGTTTACATTAATTAACAACCAACTATCAATTAATTAATAATAAATTACTATACACATTAAACACTATGGCCCCATTTAGGATGGCGGGCGGACTTTGCCCGCCCGCCCACCATCCTCCCGGTACAAGGGACCACCCGCCATAGGGGCGGGGGTGGCTACCGCCGGCCTGGCGGGGCCGATCCGGCCTCCATCCTAATGGGCCCCTATAACATCTCAATCAAACAAATATTAATAAATAAAAAACGAATCAATACATTCAATATAATTAAATTACTTCCCACGCTATTCGCCTATAAACCCACAACCCGCTACGGGACTCAAAATGGAAAACTCAAATAAAATAAAAATTAATAACTAATAAAAATTTAACACATATATTAAAAATACAAACAATTCTTATACAAAAAATATCTAATACAACCGTATAAAATAGATACTAAAATATATAACATTAATAGACAAATGATATTTTAACAACTAATTTTTGCAAACGATACTAAACACTTTGATATTTTTAACATCAATATTACTTACCTAAAATCGATATTCTTTGCCACGAGAATCTGTATGTCAATATTTCTGACCTACAATATTTGCAAACCGAAATTTGTGCAACTCGATATTTTTGAATCGATATTCTGGGGCCTATTATGACAACGGGCAGATCGCCCACCACATGTCCCTGTGACACTCCCACCATATTAGTATGTCGAGGGGCACCGGGGCGGACGGAAAGACCGTCTGCCGCTTTTCCGCCGGTTGGATTACCGGCTGGGCAGAAAAGGCAGATAATATGGTGGCAGTGCCTTGCAGGCACCGCCATCCATATTATGATAGATGCGGAAAAAGGCCTTTCCATGGCGCGATCACGCCATGGAAAGGCAGGCAGTCTTTGGCATTGGGGGACCGTTGCGGGCCCTCAGGGTGTTGGGGGGTTGAAGGGTGCACTTGGGGGGTACCTATGGTACTCCCCTTCATTGGCATACTCAAGGTGGCAGGCACCGCAAGGTGCCTGTCACGTTGTGCATGCCAATGCACAACATTCATATTTTGCATTGCGGCGGGTGCTGCTGACAGCACCTCCTGCCGTAATGCATAATATGCAGGATGCGACCGCCAGGGTGGCGGGCGCATCCTAATTGGCAATGCAGGACCGCCGCCCCTCTGGCGTTCTGTCCCTTTTACCATTACGGTGGTGGGCCGACAATGTCCGTCCGCCATCGTACAATGTGACACATCTAGGGAGATGCGTCACGTTGTAAACCCCTGCGTCGCCGTCACATTATACCCTGTGCCAGGTATAATGTATGCAGGGTGTGCGTTCCCATGCAAAAAGCCATGTAGAACTGATGCAGTGAAATTTACAACATTTCACTGCATCACTCTACGCCTTCAGTGTGTCAAAATCCCTACGCCAGCTCAGACCAGGCATAAGGAATGACCCAGGTCTTTTTGTATGGGACTCACCTATCTGTTAGGGTGTAATGCTCAAGTAGCGTCACTTTCATGAGCAACTCCAGCAATGCATCACTTTTGTGCCAACAAATGCGTCAGCATTTCTGACGCATCTGTTAATCCTTGCGCTGTGGAGTGCTGTATTGTAAATACAGCGCCTCAATGGTGGCGCAAGGCCATTTGGCACTGACGCATCCATACAGATGCGAGAAAGTACCAGTAAGAGTGATATCAATTGCAGGATAACTCTGCTGTACAATGCATGACTGTGGAAGTTCTGTATGTTAGGAATCGTACCTGACTTGGGTCAAATATCTGGCTCAGGCTCTCCCCTTGCAAAATGGGACTGCAAGCTGCAAAAGAGCAGAACCCAACATCCAAGGCACTGCCTCATTCCCTTGGTCACCAATGAACTCACATTTTTCTAGAAAACCCTCTCTTACAGTGTCACTCTGATTTAACATACAATGCTTGTATTTATCAAGTTAGTATCATTGAACATAGTGTACCAGTTTACTTCAGGAATACAATTAACCACAAAGCATTGGTCTGTGGTGTTAAACCTGGAGGAAGGTGCAGGCGGCTATGGTACTGGGGTGATATAGATTTGCAATGTTGTGGGGTGGAAGGAGAAGATCTTGTTCTAAAGATTGGACCAGAGACATGGTCTATTGTGAAGAAATATTAGAACTGTATAATTTAACTCTGCTACCGCCGTCTCACCAACAGGACGTCGCCTCCTCTTACATGCCCATGTGTCAAGTGTTGCAGAGCTGGGGGAACGATGCAGAGTGAGAGATAAATGTACATACCCCTACAATCCCTGATCAGTTCTGGCTCCTCTGAGGCTTGTATTTTCCTTGGGGCCAATAGAATCTTTTGTTTATTGGTTGGTAAGATTCTGCATCGTTAGGTTGGTATGAAGCATATGTGTGATAGCTACAACATTCCATTGCAACTACTATGTTCGGAGCGCAGTCTATGCTGATGTAGTGATTATGCCTCAGCTTATGTGCCATGGGGCCACATGAGTATAATTGCTTGTGATGGTGAGTAAAGGGAGATTACTGCAGATGATATACGCAATGTAGAAATCAAACTGCATATGCTTACCTTAACTAAGTTATACCCTGTTATGTATGTACCACTGGAAAAAATAATAAAACTTAAAAATAAGAAATGTTGGAGCAAACTACAAAACAAAACCCTGGAGGAAGGAGGGGACATACACCCTGAATAGCATTTAGAGTACATGTAAAAAGGAAGCCAATATCTGGGTTCGGGGACCTGTCTTGTGTGAAGGCTACCTAACAAAAGTATGTTAGTGTAGCTTTTAAGAAAGAAAAAATGTTCTTTCTTGATTTCCCCTCACTCACCGGAGTTTCCTCACGGTGACATGCTTCATCATCGGGGTCATCCCAGTTCTCTACGAAAAGGGGCGTGCTACGACTTGCGAACTACGTAGGAGCACTGTTAAGGTGAAGGACTATGTGTGGTGTGAGAAGAGTGGAGTGGATGTGTGTGTGAGTGTTAAAAATACCGTGCTAGTTGTGGGGGGGTGGGACAAAAGTAGATTTCTTCTTAAGGCCCGTATCCGTGTCTGTGGTTGTTATTGGGTCTTTATCTTTGAAAAAGACCTGGAGTTTTAACTTTCTCAGAAACTCCTTTAGCTCTACACACAGTTTGAATTTGTCCGTTGTTGGGGTAGGTACGAAACCTAGTCCTTTGTTAAGAACCCGTGTCTGGACTTCTGTTAGGGTTAGGGAGGATAAGTTGACAACTAGATTTGGGGGTTGCTTGTTGATGGTTCCGGTGGTCCCTTGCTCCGTGTGTGACGTCCCGTTACTTCCACGGGCTGGGCCCTCCCTAAAAAAGGACGTGGTTGGTTGCTTTGGTTGGTGTTCCAATTCTGGAAAGGTTGTTGGGGGTACATCGGAGGGAATTGTTGTGGTCCGTAGAAAAATGGTGGTGGGGGGCCATATGGTGGCTGGTAGGAGGGCCACATTTGTGGTTGGTTTCCTCGGTATCTTCCTGAGTTACCTCTACCTCTCAGTGTAAATTAACGATCAGACATCGGACTTTGAAAGCATGCACGCACCATTATGGCGAAACCACACCATATAGACCATGTGCATGTCTGAACGTGCATGGATAATGTACGTCTTGAAGGACGAAAAGTCCCCGATCTCGGTTGAGATAGGGGCAAGGTGGTTGTTAACATTTTTTTTGTTCATATCTTTTACAGGTTCACCATTGAACAATACATCTGCGCGTGTACCAAGTTGGAACAGCGTCATTCACTGTAAATATTCTTTGCACTAATATATTCTTCAAATCCTAAATCTAGGTTTTTTAGGAGTGGCATTATACAGGGCTGGTCCCTGTATGGTCCTGACGAAACGCTAGGGGTAGAGTGAAACATGTTGACCATATACTGAACCTACCCACATCACTGGTTGGTACACAGTATAAACCCCACTTTTAACATACCGGTCTAGGAGCAGAATAAAACATTGAGGCCCACTAGCACGGTATTTTTAACACTCACACACACATCCACTCCACTCTTCTCACACCACACATAGTCCTTCACCTTAACAGTGCTCCTACGTAGTTCGCAAGTCGTAGCACGCCCCTTTTCGTAGAGAACTGGGATGACCCCGATGATGAAGCATGTCACCGTGAGGAAACTCCGGTGAGTGAGGGGAAAACAAGAAAGAACATTTTTTCTTTCTTAAAAGCTACACTAACATACTTTTGTTAGGTAGCCTTCACACAAGACAGGTCCCCGAACCCAAATATTGGCTTCCTTTTTACATGTATTCTTAGGAGGACGACCTGATCTTTAGAACCTCCTTCTCCCTCCTCTTGTAGCATTTAGAGTAATCAGGAAACCTTGGCTCACTCACTTGACCAAATGTTATCCTAAAAAAATATATTTGGTTTAGCCTGCCACATTTGAGTTCACTATCCTATTTAAGAGCACCCTGAAGAAATTCTGATTTAGAAACATCTCATATGAGCAGACTTTAATGATTTTCTTTGTTGAACAACAATATTAATAAAATCTAATTGGACATGACTCACTTGTCTCTTGTTTGACTCATGGCTTTGATGTTAGGGCATGGAGAAGGAGGTTTTTGAATGTTTTAAATGTCATATTGTTCAACCTGTCAGCCTTAGTGTAGTCTTCACCCCAACTGTTTGCCTTCCTCCTCCATATTTTTCTGATCTCATTTTTGCTGGTATTAGAACTCTGTGCACTTTACCACTTCTAACCAGTGCTAAAGTGCATGTGCTCACTCCTTAAAATATTGTAATATTGGCATATCCCCATTGGCATATTTTATCTACTTATAAGTCTCTAGTAAAGTCATACTACATGTACCCTAGGATTGTAAATGAAATGCTACTAGGGGGGGGGGGCTGCAGTACTGTTTGTACCACCCACTTAAGTAGCCCTTTAAACATGTCTCAGGCTTGCCATTGCAGATCCTGTGTATGCAACCTTAAACAGCCATTTTGACCTGGCAAAATAAACCTCTTGCCAGGCCAAAACCTTCAATTTTAATAATACATAGAAGTCACCCCTAGGGTAGGCCTGGGCAGCCCAGAGGTAAGTGTGCAATATATTTAAAAAGCAGGATATGTACTTTTAAGATTAACATGTCCTGGTAGTGAAAAACTCTTACATTCGTTTTTCACTACTGCAAGGCCTATCTCTCCCATAGGATAGCATTGGAGTTGGCCTATTACTTTTTATAAGAGTAATTGCCAAATGGGAAAAGATGCCCAGCTTGTGTTTGGTGTCTCCAAAATCCCAATTTAAAATCCTAACTTTTGGTGGAGTCAGATTTTAAATTGCAATTCCGAAAATGGCACTTTTAGAAAGTTCTGAAAAAATACTAGACATGTGTCAAAGTAGCCTCGTGCACAGCGTGATCACTCAAGGGAGTGTAAATCAAAAAACTTTAAAACTATGTTGATTTTATCCAAGTTTTAGGGCCAAACTACTGCACTTGATGTACAATAAATGGAAATAACAAGATGAAACCAGTGGTTAAAGTTCTTCTTAAATGAGTATATTTATGCGATGAACTAAATGTTTTTATCCAAGGACAATGTTAGTAGTCACAGAATCCAGGACATTGTGATATCACAGTCTTCAGATGTGATGAAGTAACAAATCCCAATGCATTTCGGGCTTGTAAATTAGCCCTTCATCAGGGGAATCTAGGGAAATAATAGTGCAGTTGTAATCCTAGACATGTACAAAGCTGCAGACTTATAACTATTCAAACACAGAGGTGAGGAGACTCAAGGCTTGTGAATAAGGAAGAAAGCCCATCGAAATAGAGAAGGTGAATCGGATGGAAAAAATGTGAAAACCGGAACTCAAACTTGCCATAGAGAGTGGAAAGAACGATGGACAGAAGTGAAACACGACCGTGATCAGTGTAAGCATTATTGTGCCCGACAGATGAGGAAGATTGCAATGATACGAATATAATATCCCAAGTGGTATATATGAACAAACGGACAAGTGTGCGCACCAATAGAGTGCATTTGTCTGACTGTTCTTCTTAAAGCATACACGTGAAGTCTATTCATAAAAACTTACAATGCGGAGCGAGTTACGCGGGAAAGAATCCCGTAGTGATCACAGGGCCGGCGCTATGTGTAAATAAATGATTGACATAAGTAACAATAGCAGATAAATGCTTGTCGTGACGTGGCTAATGAAAAGTGACCATGCGCGCGCTGCTTACCCATGAAGTTGTATGCGTGATCACTGTGAAAAAATAAATAACAAAGGCTGTAATTCCCCGAGCTTGCTAGTGCGTGATAAAAAGTAGACAGTGCCCGCGTGTATTCTTACCAGAATGAACTGCAGAAAACGACGTGCCGATGGCCCGGTGGTGACAAGCAGTAAGCATGGGCGTCCTGAAGGCGCCCGTGATTTACGTGTGTAGGGAGCCAAGGGGAGGTGAAACTAAAAGAAGGACCAACGCGAGAGAAGTGCTGAGAGTCAGCCATGTTGGAGTGTGAAATGTGAAGTGAAAAGGAGAGAGGAAATACCTACATTAAAAAGATGAAAATAGCCAAAGGTCCAATGCACAACAGAATAAAGGCATATGGATAGAGAAATATAACCCAGTACAATACATTAGCAGAGTCAATGCAATAAAAAAAAAATTTGGACCACGACCTGTATTAGGAATCAGAACAAATGAAAAACAATGGTTAAGGACACAGCAACGAATGTATCTAAGATGCTAGCAAGTCAGTTAGACCACATAAAGTAACATTTCAAAGAAAACATGCCAATTCGAATTTATCATTGAGACCCAGTGGGGTCAAGGTCTGCATGAACCAAATCCAGTGTGTCTCACGTTGAGACAAATACTTATTACAGTCTCTGTCTGGTCTTATATCAATGGTTTCGAGTACCCCGCATTTCAATTGCGCGATATTATGTTTCAAATTCCGCCAGTGTTCAGCAATTGGAGAACTTGTGGTTTGAGTCCTGATTCGGCTTTTATGTTCATTGATCCGAACTCGTAGAGGTCTCTCGGTTTTACCTATGTAGAATAGGCCACATGGGCATTTGATGAAATACACTAGATGATGACTAGTGCAAGTGGCGTTAAACTTGAGGTGGATAGGTTTACCGGACCTAGGATGGTGAATAGTGTTACCTTTTACCATATTGCTGCAGTTTGAACGGTTCATACAGGTTGACATGCCTTTGTATGTGAACGAAGAGGTCGGTTGTGTGTTCAAAATCTCTTTTAGATTCCTTGCTCTTTTATAAGCAAACATGGGTGTCTCAAAAAATAAGTCTTTGAAATCAGCTTCTGATTGTAGAAGAGACCATCTGTTGGTTATGATGTTTTTTAACTGGAGGGATTGGGTGGAGTAGGTGGAAACAAATACTTCTCTTTTTTGGGTTGTGGCCTTAGTAGTTTTTATCAAAAGTTGTTTCCTTTTTACTGCACGGGTTCTAATTTCAGCTTGTTGAATGACTGAGGGGGGATACCCCCTTGCACTGTACTTCTCCTTGAATTTCTCGATGGTTTGCATGCCAGTTTGTTCATCAGAATGTATACGCTTGATGCGTAAAAATTGACTGTATGGAAGATGGCGTTTCAGTGACCAAGGGTGAAAGCTCTGGTATGACAGAGCATTGTTTCGATCAGTTTTTTGGGTGAACAAAGAAGTAGTGATTTTAGAGTCTTGTATCGTAATTAACACATCCAGAAATGGAATGCTTGTAGCTTCAATCTGAGAAGTGAATTGGATCCGTGGGTGAATATTGTTCAATTCATGAATCTTAGTTTCAAGTGTGGCACGTGGGCCTCGCCATATGATCAGAATGTCGTCTATGTACCTTTTGAATAAAAGTAGATGTTCACACCATTCTGGATGAGATAGGATATGTTCAGTTTCAAATTTCATCATAAAGATGTTGGCGTAGCTAGGAGCACCCGGAAAACCCATACTGGTTCCATTGGATTGCAAGAAGAAAAGGTCCTTCCACTGGAAGTAACTGTGAAACAGGCAAAACTGCAAAATTTCAAGAAGAAACACTCGATTTGCTCTGAGTTCATCTGTTCTCAATAGTGCCCATTCAATGGCCTCAATGCCTTCTGAGTGAGGAATGGAGGTGTACAAGGCTACGACGTCAACGGCACTTAACCAGATTTCTTCCTCTGGTGGAATGTTGATGGAGGTGAGAATATTGAGCAAATGAGTAGTGTCTTGCACATAAGTATCACATGTTTTCACGATGGGTTGAAGAAAAGTGTCTAAGTATCTTCCGAGTGTATCATGTATCGAATCACATCCTGAGACGATTGGTCTCAAAGGAGGGTCCCTCAAGGATTTGTGTATCTTCGGGAGCATGTACAGGCGAGGTCTGCGTGGAAACCTATTGAAAAGATATTCTTTAGTTTTGGACGTGATCCATTTCTTTTCTACAGCTCTGTTGAGGATGCTATCTAGCACTTTCAAAAATTCATTGGTGGGATCCGCAGTCAAGGGAAGATATGTGGATGTGTCGGATAACATCAATTCAATTTTATGTTCATAGTGATTTTTGTCCATGACCACTAGAGCGCCACCTTTGTCAGCCTGAGTGAAATGTAGGTCAGTACTGTCTTTTAGTGAACGTAATGCATCCTTTTCTCTTTTAGATAAGTTGTGTTTGGATCGAGTTGTGGGCGGTAATTTAGTAATATCTTGTTTGGCTAGAGTCTCAAATAAGTCTATGGTCTTGTGCGAGATTGGTGGAATGAAAGAGCTTTTAGGTTTAAATTCTTGTAGCTCTGAAGGTTCTTGAGAAGATCCAGAGGAATCAAAAGTGGAGAAGAAATATCGTAGTCTTAATTTTCTCGTGAATCTAAACAATTCTATTTGGGCATCAAGATTTCTCACTTGATTCGTTGGTACGAAAGAACAACCTCTGTTTAATACCACCATTTGGGTTTGTGTAAGCTGTTTGGACGAAATATTTACAACTAATGTTTCTTCTTTCTGGATGCTTTTCTTGTGTCTGGAGCCTCTGCGAGTTTTTGCGGTGCAGTTTCTGTTGGTGGTTCGTTTGCAGCTGGACTGGTGGATAAAAAATCCTTCGATGTAAATGGAGCACCTTTAGCTGGATCACTTATAGATGCTGTCGAGACAGGAGGTCTGGACATTTGAGTGTCGGTGATGGAGGCAACACTTTCATCAGAGGACGCCGTATCAGATTTCTTTTGCCATGTTCTTTTTTGTGCATATACTTCAGCCCAGGAATAGACCTCGTCCATTCCCATCAGTATCAACACTGATTACTTGTTCTAACCGAGTGCATCCAGGTTGCCCCCGCCCTCACTTTTAGAAAGTTGGCATTTTCCTGCCTTATCCATTTAGTGCCTGACTGGGTGTAGCTGACAGTTGGGCTTTGCGTATTCTTTCTAGACAGTCACACACAATAGGGAGGCTAGGTGTGCCTGGGTGGACCATCATTGGCAGGATGGGAGGGAGGAGCTGGGCACATCCCCACTTACATCTGAATAGGCTGTGTCCTGCCTCCACACAAAGGGTTACATTCCCCCTGTAGTTAGTCTGGAGCCAGGAAAGGGGAGGCTGGATGCCTGGGGATTTCAAAGTGAAACATCTAATAGCTTCTCCCCACTTTGAAGGCACAATTGTATATGCATTATGGACCACAGACACCACCACTTCAGTACACTTCTGGATCTCTGGAAACTCTGCCAGGAAGGACTGCCACTCTGCTGGACTACTGCCGTGCTGTGCTGTGCTGCTGCTGTGTTGTACTTACCTGCTGTCTGCTGCCCTCCTGCCTGGATGAAAAGATCTGGACTTGCATCTCTTGAACAAGAACACAGAGTGACTCCATAGGCCAGGTGGCTGGCCTCCTTACCTGAGGTCTCAGGGACATAACAGGCTTCCAACAACCTTGCACTGGACTCTGCTATAGGTGAGTCTACCCTGACAAGTGGTGCTACCCCAGTCCAGAATCTTTGGAAGTGGTCATACGATGTTCACCAGCCTACCTGGCAGAACGGAAGCGTATCCTCTCTTGTGCTGCACAACCCTGAGCAAAACCAATGCACCTCTGCTGCTGCGTGGATTAGACCCTTCTCAAAGATCTGCATCACCTTCAGAACAGCGGCTTTGCAATGCATCCTCAGCTCAGGCCCATGTATCCCTCATTGACAGTGGCTTCAACGATGATGCTGGACTCTGCATCGCAGTCCTTCGGAACAAACGCATTGCCCCACATGCACCCGCATCCTCAAAGCCGGGCTTCACATCACAAGCTCCATCGACGGGATCTTCAATGCTAATGCAACAGGCCCTCGCACTGCAGCCTAGCCACATCTCAGCACCTATGCATCGCTTCAGCTGCACAAAACATCTTCAACACAGATCCACACAACGATCTGCAAACAAGGATTGAAGGTGATTTTGTTCATGGGCCTATCTGGGTTCCTGTAACTTGCCCACACTCCATTGCGGTCTTGAAATTGTGACTATAACCCGCTCCAGTGCAACCAGATATCCACTGTTGGCGCTTTACGCCTTTTGGTGCTATTTTCACTAAGAACTTTAAAATGTAATATCTCTGGTTCTACTAATTGGATTTTTGTCATTTTGATCTTGTTTTATTTATTACAAATGCCTAACTCTGTTGTGGGCTCCATTTGTGTGTGTCTTCACTGTGCTCCTGTTTGAAGTGTTGCACAAATACTTTACCAATTGCCTATAAGTGTAGCCTGATTGCTCTGTGCCAAGCTACTCAGGACAGAGCACATGTTAATTTAGGGGTTGTTTGCAACTTAACCCTGAGAAGAACTGTGGTTGCAGCTTGAGAAGGAGTTTACCCCCTCGACCAGTATCCCAATTTTTAACAAATATCTAGAAACGATTACTTTTAAGTACAACTCACTAAAAACTGTTATACGATGTAATGTACTAAACTGAATCTCTTACAAATGCTAATATATGTTTTTAACTTTCAAGAGTGCATATCAGATTTGTATATTATCTTTGTGTGTTTTAGATGGCAAATCTTCTGATGGCCCATCCCAAGCTTAGCTCTTAGAGTGAAGGCATAACCCTGGTTAGCCTCTGAATAAACGCTCACAATGAATTTGCTGTCTTACACGCCTTGCTCTTTATCATTTAAGTTTATCTCCTGTTGAAAAGTTCTAATATCTAATGCTGCGACTTTCTATATTGTAGCCACAGGGTGCAGATTTTAGTGCAGAATTCCAATTTCTGGAATTCCCAAAGGGGTCCATGGGTACGTCTGGAAACCTGGGACAGACACATGTTCCTAGAAGTATTCCGGAAATCATTTGTAAATTTACACCTGTGACTATGCATAATTCTACATAGGTAACAAATGAGCATAGGGAAATTATATTTTATTTGCATAATAGCAGGATTTGTTTCTTACTTTTCTCAGTGGGAAAATATGTTTTTCCTTTGAGGAACGCCCCTTTCCTTACTCCTCCACTATATTTGGGAGTGTTCATTTCCATTCTACTTTGGAAAAACCCCTTCTTTCACATCCCCCACTTAGCAGTATTCCCTTTCCATCCCTACCATGGAATGGCTCTCAACATTGCCCTAGATAGGAATACATGTTCGGGTATTTCAATGTTGAGAAAAGGTTGAAATATGGTTTTATAGTTTCTGGTTGTGCCCAATCTTTCCGGAGCATTTCCTCTCCCTACCCATAAAGGATCTTTTACTCATGCACAATATTATACTATTGTAGGATAATATTACACTTCACCTTTAGTGTGTTCCTGGTACTAATAAACCAAGCCATTTGCCCACAAAAGATTAAGCTAGGGAGAATTTTTGATTATGCAGAAGTAATTCGAGTAATTTTAGTAATTCGACATTACTCTTACGATATTATGCCAGCTTTAGCAATTAAGAGTCATTTGGGGCGAAACTCTTACAGGAGGATCTCAGGAACAACAAACTAAGGGGCTCATTAGGATGGCGGACGGAAGTGCCTCCGCAGCCCCGGAGCATGCGGAACATGGCTATTCTTCGTCTGCCCGTCGCGGACACTCTGTCCGCCAGATCAGGATATAGGGGCCAAAATCCGTCCGCACCGGTAGATCACGGTCCGCTGCACAACTACACCCAACCACGCGGTGGACGTAACCAATCCAGAGACTCCGCCGTACGGACTGACGTCTAGGACCGTCCTCCAAATCAAGATGGCGGAAAATACACATAAAAGCGCTGCGGAAAAACAACCTGCCTGAACACTGCGGATGCCCCACAGCGACCATACCCACCACGAGCCGGTCGCCGACATGGACCCTGCACTACACGCTTACCCGATACTCTTCGCGATCCACCACGTCCTAGTCTTGGCCCACCATCGAGCACGACGCAGGTAGGCAACAAACCATTTGCTGTCTGGAGAGGAGTACCTGCAAGGGCCGTGACGTAGGGAGGGGGGAGTGACATGTACCGGAAACCACTGATTTGTGTGGAGGGCAGCACCTGCAAGGGTCGTGACCTAGGTAGGGGGTAGTGACATGTATCTGAACCCACTGCCTTGAAGTAAATACAAATACACACCAGCATCACACACGCAAGAATGACTCCGACAACCCACGACACATGATTGACAAGTTTATTTACACATAATCGGGGTAACATCACAGTCTAGGCTCGAGCATGGGCATTGTGGACACCAGAGCAGGTCCATCAGAGGCAGAACATGAGAGGGCATACAGCAGTATCAGAACAGCAACAGGGCATTGTGGACACCGAAGCAGGTCCATCAGAGGCAGTACATGAGAGGGCATACAGCAGTATCAGAACAGCAACAGGGCAGTGTGGACACCAGAGCAGGTACATCAGAGGCAGTACATCAGAGGGCATACAGCAGTATCAGAACAGCAACAGGGCATTGTGGACACCAGAGCAGGTACATCAGAGGCAGTACATGAGAGGGCATACAGCAGTATCAGAACAGCAACAGGGCATTGTGGACACCAGAGCAGGTCCATCAGAGGCAGTACATGAGAGGGCACAATGCAGTATCTGAGGCACCACAAGTACGAATCACTATTAACCCATCCCAAGGTCCACAGCAGTGGAAGACTGTTTACAATGGACAATGTACACACCATGTCCAATGACATGCGAGTGAAGACAACAGCACCTTACATCACACTATCAGGTGGATTGCGTGAAGTACCCGCATCGGACAGACTGCCAGCACCAGAAACCGGAGTGTGACACACAGCCACAGATATAGTGACTGACACGTGAGCCACAGACCCAGACATGCTGCCAGCACCTGATACAGGAGTCTGAGAAACAGCCACAGCCCGAGTGACTGACACATGGGCCACAGACCCAGATACACTGCCAGCACCACAAACCGGAGTGTGAGACACAGCCACAGCTCGAGTGACTGACACATGCGCCACAGACCCAGATACACTGCCAGCACCTGATACAGGAGTGTGAGACACAGCCACAGCCCGAGTGACTGACACATGGGCCATAGACCCAGATACACTGCCAGCACCTGATACAGGAGTGTGAGACACAGCCACAGCCCGAGTGACTGACACATGGGCCATAGACCCAGATACACTGCCAGCAACTGATACAGGAGTGTGAGACACAGCCACAGCCCGAGTGACTGACACATGGGCCATAGACCCAGATACACTGCCAGCACCTAATACAGAAGAGGGCTCAACTGATACAGTGCCACTACATGATGCATGACAGCAAACAACAGACACAGTGCCACTACCTGACACATGCGAGTCAACTGCAGCGGCGCCACTGGGACCACTGAAATGATGAGCCACAGGGCTGTATGGTCCAGGAGGCAGGGTGGCTCTGGGAGCGGGGGATAGTTGCAATTGGCCGACATCGGGTTGGGCATGTGTCAATGCTGTGTGTCTACGTTTCTTGGGGACATGTGACTGCACCCTGGACAGGACAGGACTGGCAAGTGGGCCGGACTGAGAAGAAATATCACCCACCATGGTAGGTGCATCTGCTGGCGGGGGAATGCTCTCTGGGGACGTGCTGGAGCCTGCTTGTCATTTGCTGTGTGGCTGCCTTCTGGGCTCTGCAACATGAGTCATGGGGGATGCTACTACAGGGTCCACCTGCATCCGCTCCTGACGGGCCCTGATGGGAGTGGAGGTAAGGGGTGACTCCACTGCGGGGACATCTGTATTCCGTTTCCCAGAAAACAGCAGCCTCAGTGCATCAAGGGGTGATGTATGCCTGTCCTTGACAGCGCCACTGTCCATGGGAGATGCCTTGGCCCTTGGATGTTCCATTTCCGTAGGAGGAATGTTGTCTGTGGACCTTCCCTGTTCCCTGGATGGTGCCCTGTTCCAGGCAGCAGACTTGTCATCTGTGGTGTACATATCCCCAGGACACACCTTCTCCCTGTGTGTGTCCCTGCCCCTGGGAGTGTCCGTGCTCTTCTTATGTGCGTTTGTCTTGTGACTGTCCTTGTCCCTGCCCTTGCTAGAAGCTCCTTCCTTCCTAGTCTCCCTGCCCTTGGGAGTGGGTCCTTCCTTCCTAGTCTCCCTGCCCTTGGGAGTGGGTCCTTCCTTCCTAGTCTCCCTGCCCTTGGGAGTGGGTCCTTCCTTCCTAGTCTCCCTGCCCTTGGGAGTGTCTCCTTCCTTCCTAGTCTCCCTGCCCTTGGGACTGCCCTTGGGAGTGTCTCCTTCCTTCCTAGTCTCCCTGCCCTTGGGAGTGTCTCCTTCTTTCCTAGTCTTTCTGCCCTTGGGAGTGGGTCCTTCCTTCCTAGTCTCCCTGCCCTTGGGAGTGTCTCCTTCCTTCCTAGTCTCCCTGGCCTTGGGAGTGGCTCCTTCCTTCCTAGTCTCCCTGGCCTTGGGAGTGGCTCCTTCCTTCCTAGTCTCCCTGTCCCTGGGAGTGTCCCTGCTCTCATAAAGTGCCTTCGTCTTCTGACTGTCCTTGTCCAAGGTAGTGTCCATGGAACTGGAAGTAAGGCTTGCCTTGGGAGTACCTTGTGTGTGGGATGCCTGTGCAGCATGTGTAGCCATTACACCCAACCCCTCTTTTGGATCCAGTGTGTGTACTCCAGTGTATCTGACGTTGTCTTTGTGAACAGATTTTGCTGACCTAGGGGATGGTGTCTGAGCCCTCCGTGCCTTGACGTGCTGGCTGACGCTGCTTCTAGTGAAATAACCTGTATTAGAGTCCTGGTCAGAATATTCACTCCCCTCTGAGACATCCAGTGTTGTAGATGGTGGAACAGAAGTAGCACCCAGTCCATGCGACTGTACAATGGCAGACGACACACTGTTAGCCAATGACTGCACTGTCCTGTGTAGACCAGCCAGATCGCCATGCATACCTTCCATGAAAGCCACCACCTGCCCCAACTTCCCATCGTGGTCTTGGAAAGCATTTATCATATTGGTCTGCCCCACACACAGCTGTCGCAGCAGATCAACAGCCTCTGCACAAAGAGCATTTTGGCTCACCGAGGCTGGGGCAGCGGTGCCGACACCGAACGCCACTCTGCTCCCCCTACTCCTGCGTGCACGAACAGTACATGGTGCAGTTGGCGCCAGGGTGGGCCCTGTGTGCTGTGTCCCGACCGAAGGTGTTGATTGCCCACTCCCAGTCTGTGACAACAGTGCTGACTCACCAACACTGTCGGAAGATGATGACGATGTTGTCTCCACATGCGAGTCCTCCGGGACGGTCCTGTCCCCCTCTCCGGCGCTGGCCTCTTCTGTGTCAGTCTGCGTGTGCGCGACGTCTGATCCCGATGCATTGCCTTCAATCATCTCCTCCGTCTGTGGCTGAGTGCCCTCTGCCAAAGCTGAAATGCACAGGAAATGGGTGTAAGTCATGGGCACACTCACGTACAGTACTGCAACGGAATCCCTAATGCCATTGATGACAATGTACATTGATCCCCCAACCTGCACACGGGCCACCCCTACCAGTCATCCTCACAGGAAATAAGTGGCGTTGGCCGTGCTACATGTACAGCATGCGGACAGGGCATGAGCAACTACATCTGCACACCAGTCTTGCCATGGGGTGACGGAGCACAACAGCATGTGCATCAACACTCAACTGCTTAGCGAGTGGCGTCTCAACATGCCGCACCGGGAAGTGACATTTAACTGCGCCAATGTCACCAACATGGCATTGCAACGAGACACACGATACACGGAAGTCACTAATGCCAGACTAATGTGTCTGGCCAACAATACATGCATTGCACTCACAAGCAACATACACTGACAGTATGCTTACCGCCACGTTGCTGTTCATCCACACGCAACCGCTCAGACAGGTCAGGATGCGTCACAGCAATGATACGGTGCATGAGAGGGGTCATTGAGCGTCGGGCCAGACGTGCCGTTCTTGGAATCATCCCTAGTGTCACTTCCGCTACATTCTTGCTCAGCTTGGAAATGTCGTCCCAGCGTTTGTTGCAGTGTGTATGTCGTCTATTGGACACCCCCACTGCTCGTACATCACGTGCAATGCTCCTCCACACGTCCTTGCGAAGGTGCAGCTTGACCTACCATGATGGGAGACAAAAGGGTGCAAGTCAGTGGACAGTTGGCCAGTCACACAGATAGGGGCAACACGTTTCTCTCAGCAGCCATGCACATTTCGACTCATGTGTTGGTCCCACATCACACCGCCAAGATTCCAGAGCCCAGGTGTCATGGAGCACCTCATGCACACCAACTTGTCCCCCACTGCACTTACCACCTGTCCGGGTGCGCCGTACAGGCGTCCGTAGTTGCGGAGCACACCGTCCACGAGGACATCCAGCTCTGCGGCGGTGAAGGGACGAGACCGGATCTCTTTGACTCTCGACATGGCAAGGTCACGGAGTATGGCACTGGAGCGGCAGTCGGTGGTCAGCTCTGCAGCAGCAGGTGGAGGTGATGGTCACAGGCAGCAGTCGGTGGTCAGCTCCGCAGCAGCAGGTGGAGGTGATGGTCACAGGCAGCAGTCGGTGGTCAGCTCCGCAGCAGCAGGTGGAGGTGATGGTCACAGGCAGCAGTCGGTGGTCATCGTTGAATGTGTGCTTTTGCACATCACACATATATAGGGCCCTGTGGCCATGTCAGTGGCATAGGGCGCCAGCCATTGGTCAGCCCTGGATGCGTGTTTGGAAATGGGCCAATGACTGGCCCTGGTGTTGCGGTGCACAGCATACGCTACATTCTATTGGGCACAGGCGGCCCTTGTTCACACCTCCCATTGGCTGCACGTGCACAGACCGTCACGGTCACACACCGGCACCCGCATGTGGAAGGTTCCGGGACGGATGCTTCATTTGCAACAATGTTCTATCACTGGCGCCAACATGGCGGGGCACGTATTCGGCGGGGGAGGTGCAGGCCAACACATCCATAAGCTGATGTCAATGCACATGGCAGGTCATGACCCCCCTTACAGTGACATTGCATCATGCAGCCTACACCGGCCGGCCCAGCCCTGCCCAGGACCGCCGTGCCGGCCATGTCAACTACCGCCGTTTCAGGCCCCGTCCACTACCGCCAGGCCAGGCCCTGCCCAGGACCACCGTGCCGGCCATGTCAACCACCGCCGTGCCAGGCCCTGCCAGGGCACGGCGGTAGTGGACGGGGCCTGAAACAGTGGTAGTTGACATGGCCGGCATGGCGGTCCTGGGCAGGGCCTGGCATGGCGGTAGTGGACGGGGCCTGAAACGGCGGTAGTTGACATGGCCGGCAGGGCGGTCCTGGGCAGGGCCTGGCACGGCGGTAGTGGACGGGGCCTGAAACGGCGGTAGTTGACATGGCCGGCACGGCAGTCCTGGGCAGGGCCTGGCACGGCGATAGTGGACGGGGCCTGAAACGGCGGTATTTGACATGGCCGGCACGGCGGTCCTGGGCAGGGCCTAGCACGGCGGTAGTGGACGGGGCCTGAAACGGCGGTAGTTGACATGGCCGGCACGGCGGTCCTGGGCAGGGCCTGGCACGGCGGTAGTGGACGGGGCCTGAAACGGCGGTAGTAGACATGGCCGGCACGGCGGTCCTGGGCAGGGCCTGGCACGGCAATAGTGGACGGGGCCTGAAACAGCGGTAGTTGACATGGCCGGCACGGCGGTCCTGGGCAGGGCCTGGCACGGCGGTAGTGGACGGGGCCTGATACGGCAGTAGTTGACATGGCCGGCACGGCGGTCCAGGGCAGGGCTGGGCCGGCCGGTGTAGGCTGGATGATGCAATGTCACTGTAAGGGGGGGTCATGACCTGCCATGTCTATTGACATCAGCTAATGGATGTGTTGGCCTGCACCTCCCCCGCCGAATACGTGCCCCGCCATGTTGGCGCCAGTGATTGAACATTGTTGCAAGTGAAGCATCCGTCCCAGAGTCTAGCACATGCACTTGCCGGTGTGTGAGCGTGACGGACCGTGCACATGCAGACAATGGGAATGTTGAACGTGGGCCGCGTATGCCCAGTCGTAAACAGCGGAAGCAGTGCACCGCCATGGCGGGGTCAATGATTGCATCTTTGCTGACGATGCACCTTGTTCCATTGTCTGCAGCTGCCTGATGACGGTTGTGTGCGTGATTGCGTGACTCCACATGTCATGCTCTATCCCATGTGTGTCCATACCGTGGCCATCGGTGTGCCACAAATGTGCATCACATGTGCATGTCGACATCGGGTATTTCCCTACACAAGTTTGTCGTACCTCACATCTACACAGTAGATCCCGAATGTATCGGCACATTCTGATTCAGTTGTCAGAGAGTGGTATATGTGAGATAATGACTATGGTGGGGGTTCACTTGTGTTCAGTGCATGTGTGTTGCCTATTGTATCACCATGCATGTGATGTCCGTATGCCCACCATTATTGGTGTTGCCATTGGTGCATGATGAAATGGTGTGTGTGTGTATCTTTTCGTTGGTGTGCATGCACTTGCATGTGTGTATGTGATGTTGCGCCTACACATGTGGGTCATGTCACATGTCTTGTTGGCAGTAATGTTGAGGTGAGACAAAGTGCATTGCACATGTTGCAACACATCATGTTGCTAGTGGCTGCACATTGTTGCGACGTCAATCCATGTTGTAGTGACAATCAGAGAAGTCACACATATGACAATTATACACTGCATATTACGTGTTGGTAGAGTTCGTTGACATGTGAGTGAGTTGCACAGACATGCGTTGTATGTGAATTGACTTCCATTCCATCTACTCCCACACAGGAGGGCTCCAAATGTCCATCGCCCATACACTGTGCTGGAGGATATGGTGGACGAGGAGGTGATCAGGAAATTCAGGCTGGATCGACGTCGATTGATGGAGCTTGTGAACCAATTGTCTCCTCACCTGCAGCCGTGAAGAACCTATCCAGGTTCCATTACACCCACGGCAAAGGTGATGGCGGCACTCCACTTTTTTGCTACAGGCACATTTCAGTACACAGTTGGACATGCTGGGGGGATGTCACAGGCCATGTTCAGCACGGTACTTCGGGATGTACTGACAGCCATGATGCTGTACAAGCATGACTACATTCATTTCCCACAGGCAGCAGAGTTGGCAGCGGTCAAAGCAGACTTCTATGCACTGGGTCGGATACCACACGTTGTGGGTTCCATTGATGGCACGCATATCGCGATCATTCCACCACGGGCACGTGAGCAGGTGTTTAGGAATCGGAAGCACTTCCATTCCCTCAACGTGCAGGTGGTGTGCCAGGCCGACAACATAATATCACATGTGTGTACAAGATTTCCAGGCTCTGCACATGACGCCCACATCATGCGGAGCAGCATTGTCCCCCAACTGATGGCAAATCTGCGTCCGGCACAAGCGTGGCTTGTTGGTGAGTATGCTGTGGTGACAGGAGTGATATCTGTGTGGCATGGTGTGCCCACCAATTCAGGTTGTGATGTTTCTGTCTCTCTCTCTCTCTCTTCCACCAACATAGGTGACTCGGCTTACCCAAACAGGCCTTGGCTGCTGAGTCCCTTACGCAATCCAACTACAGCGGGAGAAATGCGATACAATGATGCCCATGGAAGGACACGTCGAGTGGTAGAACGTACATTTGGCCTGCTTAAGTCTAGGTTTCGGTGCCTGGATAAGACTGGAGGGGCCCTGCCTTACTCACCAGGCAAAGTATGCAAGATCGTGATTGCCTGCTGCATGCTCCACAACCTGGCTGTGCGCAATAACATTGAACTGCTCTTGGACCCTGATGAATAGCAAGTTCCTCGCCCTCCCGACCCACCCATGTCGACTGATGAGGATAGTGGTGAGGAGGAAGGTGCGGACCAGAGGCGCCAGCTCATTGATCGCTACTTCCCTTGAATGTGAGCGTGCTCCTCTTGTGCTGCTTGTGTATGCCCTGTGTATGTTTGCTGGTGTTGTGTCATTGTGGTGTGCATCATCTATGTGTTCTGCAATGTGATGTATGCATGTGTGTGTGTGTGTTCATTTATTTGTACATTTTTATATCAAACCAAAGGGAGGGAAGAGGATAGAGAGTCCATTCGTTTCCCCTTAACTGATAACTGTTAATCAAAAGAGAACGGACACTGGTATCTGCAAAAAACATTAGTTTTTATCGAAAACCCTCATAGACATCCTGGAGTTGTTATAGCGGTATATCTTTTCATCCGCCCCATCAGGAGTCTTGGCATAGTCATCGGGTCAACGATTGACGTGCAGTATGCCTGCCTCACCCGAGGCTACTTCTGGTGTGTGCAGAAGTGTCCAGAAATGAAAAAAGAAATATTAAAAATAATGACTTAGCCTAGAGGACTTGGTTTTTAATCTAAAAAATTGACTAGTCACTAATGTTAAAAAGGATTCGGATATTGAGGTAGTTGAGTTACTAAACTACCATATCACTTTTGACAGAAGTCGACATGTTTCAGCTCTTCAGGCCCACAGAGGGTCAGTGGAGCTTTCGTCAGGACATAAACAACAGACAGACTCTGCCCCCGGCTGTGACAGCCGGGGGCAGAGTCAGCACAAGGCTCACAGATTGACGCCGCATGGAGTAAATCCAGATGCGACTCTGATTCCCTGTTGGATACCAAACTTCTGAAAACACCAGATCGGAAACTCCGTTGTGTTATTTTCACCATACACACAAAGGGTGTATGAGTTATACATTTTTTTGTTCATATGTCTGTTGTTTATGTCCTGACGAAAGCTCCACTGACCCTCTGTGGGCCTGAAGAGCTGAAACATGTCGACTTCTGTCAAAAGTGATATGGTAGTTTAGTAACTCAACTACCTCAATATCCGAATCCTTTTTAACATTAGTGACTAGTCAATTTTTTAGATTAAAAACCAAGTCCTCTAGGCTAAGTCATTATTTTTAATATTTCTTTTTTCATTTCTGGACACTTCTGCACACACCAGAAGTAGCCTCGGGTGAGGCAGGCATACTGCACGTCAATCGTTGACCCGATGACTATGCCAAGACTCCTGATGGGGCGGATGAAAAGATATACCGCTATAACAACTCCAGGATGTCTATGAGGGTTTTCGATAAAAACTAATGGTTTTTGCAGATACCAGTGTCCATTTATTTGTACATGCAAGTCTCCATGATGTGTGTACTCTCATCCATTCCTGTTGTGATGCGTGTGGTTTGTGGAATGTTGCTCTGCAGTGTGTTGTGATGAGTGTGAATCTGTTTCCTGACGTGTCTTTGCGGTTTCTATATTTCCCTAGGTCACTCCCGCTGCGGCATGATTCTGTACCAGTTGGATCCCTGAACCTGGTAACGTCTGTTTCTGATGCAATCATGTGAATAAACATGGAGGCAACACATCATTGAGTGAGTAAGTGGTATTTATTTACAGATTGTGCATAGGTGTAGGTGCATATTTACAAATGAGTGAATGGGTGGGGGAGTGAGAGTTAAAGGTTATGGCAGATGAAATGTCCGTGCTGACACCACATAGGGTGGTGTCTGCCTAGTGCAGCAGGCCTGTGCCAGGTGGGACCGGATAGTTGGCAGGGTGAATGGCAGGCTCAGGCACTGTAACAGTCATTGTCGGCTCCTTTTGGAGCATGTGGAAGGAGCTTCCACACTGCTCTCGCCCACTTCCAGCCTCGGACGGCCCCTCCGTCTTTGAGTCAGGACGGAGTCAGCTGGGGGCGCAGGCTGATCAGGTACCACATCCGTCGCCAGGGGCGCAGGTGGCGGTGGCGGTGGTGCCCGTAGTGTTGTTTGAGGGTGTGTGGGGAGGGTGGTGTTGGCGGCTATCCATGGCATCCACATGGTATTGTTCAGGGTAAATATGTCCACTAGTTGGCCAAGCCACCTCTCAATGGCCCCCAACATTGCAGTGTTCTCAACAGAGTCCTGGTGGGCCCGGTCTGCCTGTGCCTGGCCACGTTGATAGGTTTCCTGGACCCTGGCTAGTGCTTCCAGTGACTGTTGCACGGCATTGGGTGTGTTTGTTTCCTCAGGACGTCTTTGGGCTGTGCTCCTGCCTGCCGGATGTGGCCTTGCATCTCTGCTTTGCCTCACACTCTCCCTGCGTGGCTGGGATGGCGCAGGCCCGGCGTCGGGCGGTGGGTTGGGCAGGGTGGCAGGGGCAGGAGTGGTGGTAGTAGTGGTGGTGGTGGAGGTGGTGCTGGTGGTGGCTGTGCAGGTCACAGTGGCCGGTGTTGTGGGAATGGCAGAGGCCGTAGTAGTTGGTGCAGGTGTGACCTGGGAGCCAGATGGCCCTGGCTGCCAGCTTGTGCCCGCACCATCCTCAGCCCCGGAGGTGGCTGGGCAATCGTCCCCTGAGACTTCTGAGTGTGGCGAGTCTGGAGGCCGGGTGTTGATTCCAGCTGTCAGATTACGATCACCTGCAAAACAAAAATGTGAGGATGAGTCATGTGGCCATTACGTGTTATTTTCATTTTGTTGACAATTCAGTCGGCACTGGCACTCACCCCACCCACCACCACCGCCGTCCCTATGGACATGGGGGCCTGTGGGGAGTTGGACTAGTGACCTCTGACACACCCCACCCACCACCACCGCCATCCCTATGGACATGGGGGCCTTTTGGGAGTTGTAGTGCCTTCCCCTCAAACACCCCAACCACCACCACCGCCATCCCTATGGACATGGGGGCCTGTTGGGAGTTGGACTAAAGACCTCTCACACACCCCACCCACCACCACTGCCATCCCTATGGACACGGGGGCCTGTGGGGAGTTGGACTAGTGACCTCTCACACACCCCACCCACCACCACCGCCATCCCTATGGACATGGGGGCCTGTTGGGAGTTGTAGTGCCGTCCCCTCAAACACTCCACCCACCACCACCGCCATCCCTATGGACATGGGGGCCTGTTGGGAGTTGTAGTGCCGTCCCCTCAAACACCCCAACCACCACCACCGCCATCCCTATGGACATGGGGGCCTGTTGGGAGTTGGAATAGTGACCTCTCACACACCCCACCCACCACCACCGCCATCCCTATGGACATGGGGGCCTGTGGGGAGTTGGACTAGTGCCCTCTCACACACCCCACCCACCACCACCGCCATCCCTATGGACATGGGGGCCTGTTGGGAGTTGTAGTGCCGTCCCCTCACACACCCCAACCACCACCACCGCCATCCCTATGGACATGGGGGCCTGTTGGGAGTTGGACTAGTGACCTCTCACACACCCCACCCACCACCACCGCCATCCCTATGGACATGGGGGCCAGTGGGGAGTTGGACTAGTGACCTCTCACACACCCCACCCACCACCACCGCCATCCCTATGGACATGGGGGCCTGTTGGGAGTTGTAGTGCCGTCCCCTCAAACACCCCACCCACCACCACCGCCATCCCTATGGACATGGGGGCCTGTTGGGAGTTGTAGTGCCGTCCCCTCAAACACCCCAACCACCACCACCGCCATCCCTATGGACATGGGGGCCTGTTGGGAGTTGGACTAGTGACCTCTCACACACCCCGCCCACCACCACCGCCATCCCTATGGACATGGGGGCCTGTTGGGAGTTGGACTAGTGACCTCTCACACACCCCACCCACCACCACCGCCATCCCTATGGACATGGGGGCCTGTTGGGAGTTGGACTAGTGACCTCTCACACACCCCACCCACCACCACCGCCATCCCTATGGACATGGGGGCCTGTTGGGAGTTGTAGTGCCGTCCCCTCAAACACCCCAACCACCACCACCGCCATCCCTATGGACATGGGGGCCTGTTGGGAGTTGGACTAGTGACCTCTCACACACCCCACCCACCACCACCGCCATCCCTATGGACATGGGGGCCTGTTGGGAGTTGGACTAGTGACCTCTCACACACCCCACCCACCACCACCGCCATCCCTATGGACATGGGGGCCTGTTGGGAGTTGTAGTGCTGTCCCCTCAAATACCCCAACCACCACCACCGCCATCCCTATGGACATGGGGGCCTGTTGGGAGTTGGACTAGTGACCTCTCACACACCCCACCCACCACCACCGCCATCCCTATGGACATGGGGGCCTGTTGGGAGTTGGACTAGTGACCTCTCACACACCCCACCCACCACCACCGCCATCCCTATGGACATGGGGGCCTGTTGGGAGTTGGACTAGTGACCTCTCACACACCCCACCCACCACCACCGCCATCCCTATGGACATGGGGGCCTGTTGGGAGTTGTAGTGCTGTCCCCTCAAATACCCCAACCACCACCACCGCCATCCCTATGGACATGGGGGCCTGTTGGGAGTTGGACTAGTGACCTCTCACACACCCCACCCACCACCACCGCCATCCCTATGGACATGGGGGCCTGTTGGGAGTTGTAGTGCCGTCCCCTCAAGCACCCCACCCACCACCACCGCCATCCCTATGGACATGGGGGCCTGTTGGGAGTTGGACTAGTGACCTCTCACACACCCCAACCACCACCACCACCATCCCTATGGACATGGGGGCCTGTTGGGAGTTGGACTAGTGACCTCTCACACACCCCACCCACCACCACCGCCATCCCTATGCACATGGGGGCCTGTTGGAGTGGTTTAGACGTTGGTGAGTATGTGGACTGCATGCATGGGTTGGGGTCTGGGAGATGTGTCTTCAGAGTTGTGTGAGGCACACCGTGTTGTTGTGCTCGTGGTGCTTGGTTTGTACTTACCAGCCTCTTCTCCATCCTCAAGTCCATCAAGGGTCTCAGGGTGCAGGATGCTCAGCACCTTGTCCTCCCACTCGGTGTACGGTGAGGGCTCCGGGGGGGTTCCACCGCCTGTATGATTTGCCCGGAGATTGTTCTTTGCTCGGATGGATTTCACTCGGGTCTTGAGGTCATGCCACCGCCTCTGAATCTCCTGCTTCGTCCTCGGGACGGTCCCAGATGCATTCACCCTGGTGACTATCCGGTCCCACATGCTGTTTTTCCTGGCTATGCTGGTCTGCTGCACTAGGGCCCCGAATAAGTGGGGTTCTACACGTATTATCTCATCTACCATAACCTTTAACTCGGTGTCAGTGAATTTGGGGTTCTTTTTTAGTGCCATGGTGTGTGGTGCTCGGGTGTGGGTTTGAGTGAATAGGGAGGTGCAGGTGTGTGGTGTGTAGGAATGGTGTGGTGGGTCTTTGTGTAGTGGGTGTGTTTGGGTGTGGGTTATGTGTAAGATATCTGTGTTTGCTGTAAGTTAAGTGGTGTCTCCTGCTAGCAGCTATGCTGTGATGCAGAGGATTTCTGGAGTGGGTGGGAGTTATTTTATAGTCTGTGTCTTGGCCCTGTCTGAATGGTTATTGGAAGTCAGGTGCTAGGTGGGTGTGTTGCCAGGTGTGCATTATGTGGTACTTGGGGGTGGGTCATTGTATCTTGTGATTGGTTTAGATGTTTCAGGTGGGTGGTCATTCATTTTCCTGTGTTTGGTGATAACTTCCGTCGCAATGTATGGCATTGGTTTGACTGTAGGAATGTTGTTTGTGTTGGCCTTCCGCTGGGGAGCACGGTTTCTCGTAGCATTGGTACTGCAGCGGACGTGGATCGCGGTGGCTACCGGGGTACTTGCGGAGTTATCCTAATTGCGGACACGGACACTACCCAGGTATCGCGGGGGAAGTGGATGTTCTAGCGGTCATGTGCGTACGCGGCGGTCGGTGTTCTTTTGGTTCCGTACGCCTGCTGCGGGCTCAGGTGTACTTCGACCGCCGCGGACGGGGATTGGTGTGCTCCGTCCGCCGCGATCGGTGTTACAATCATATTTTATCCTAATCGCTATTGCGGTTTTTCCGCGGACAGGTCCGGAGTATCTTGCCACCTTCCTCGGCGGACGGAACACGTTTCCGTCCGCGATCCTAATCGACCCCTTAGTCAACATACCAGAAGAAGACAGTTAACTTGGTTGACACTAACAGAGCATTACATGAGTAAGGTGCATATTTGTTAACAATCAGTCTTGTGAGACTCTCAGGAATTTTTAATGGAACACAAACCCTCTTTCATCATGCATATACATACTCAAGAACACTAGGAAGCTAGGAATATATTTTCAAGAGTTATTACAATCCTACACTGGTGCACACAATATGAACAGTAGCTATTATAAAAGTAAGTAAGATAGTGGCAGTGATATTTGCCAATATGGAGAATAACAGAAAATATTATATTATTATGACAGTAATTTTTGGTTCCTCTGCATTGATATCCCCAACCAGTTCCTCCCTGGGCTTCCTAAGTTGACCTTAGCACCAAAGGGGTCCTACTCAATTTTCGCCATTTTAGCGGCAGTTTCCTGCCTCTAAAACAGCGATAATTTTAACGAGGATCTTGCTAATATGCGCCGCAGTGTTCAATAAGGAGAAAGCAGATGTTGTGCTTGACTCTGCAGCTTGGCAGCTATGTTGTCCTTGAACAGTTAGTTAAGCCTGTCGGATGACTTGATGTGCTTTTTCTGTAGCCTTCCGCAAGGAAAAGTGTCTACAGCTACTGCATGACACTCAGCCTGGAATCCCTGGATTGAAGTTCCTCTACATCTAATAATGCTATGATGCAGTTTAAACACTCCACCCGAACATTGTTTAACATTTTTTTTTAAAAGCAATAATAAAGTACTTTTATCCTTTTTCACCTACTTATGTTCTGTGAAATATTGATTGCTGTTTAAACACTGTAACTGAGAGATCAAGTCGGTGGATCTCGCTGAGGCAGCTTTCCAGCACGACAGGCTTCTACCATTGTTGCAGTGCTGTGGCGGGACAGTTTCTGGACCTGCCGGTCCCATAGCATTGCGCCGGGGCTGGCCCACGTCTTCTGCCACCCTTTTTAGGGACTCTCAGTGGTGGCTTTCATGCCATTTTGTGGTCCCTTCTATTAACAAGGGCCTCATTACTAAGATGGAGATCGTGTCCCTTCCAAAGAGAAACTGCACAAGGACTGCTTACTTGCACTTTCAGTGTAAGTAAAGTAGGACTGACTGCTTACTTGCTGTTCCAACAAAAGTAAAGAAGGAATACAAGCATGCTGAAACACAAGACTGGAACCATAAGTCTCTAATCAGCGGGCAACTTGGTATGATTCTGATCCGATAACCTACCTTCCCTGTACATCCACTTCTCGCCCTAATATTGCATCATTTCCATTTCCACTCAGGGTCTTGCCATGCCATTGATGACTTAGGATCTGAACTACTCCTCAAACAGCATTGCAGCCTTTCCCATTGCGGCTCAGGGACCTGCCATATCATAATTGTCTCAGGATCCGATCTACATTCTTAACTACACTTACCTTACTCCTCTGCTCCTCCGAATATCTATCAATAGTAAAAATGCATGTGCTTTTGGGCGTCTTCATGACAGACTGGTTCATCTCGCTACAGGTCAAATTCGAACATGTAGCAGGCGCTTCTTTCCTGATCTTCGCCACTGGTTCATCTCCATGTGTTACTGCATCTTTCAGCAGACTGGCTTGACTCCAATTCGGTCAACTTTCAACTAATAACTGGCGCTCCTTTCGCAGGTACACTGAATACAAAGGGCACTACACTCAATTCAATTCAATTCAAATTTCTTTATTCGAATTTCAAGAATTCATAAAAGCACGTATATAATTATACAATTTCATAAAATCCGTTACAATAATAACATTATTACAAATAAGCACTGATGATTCAAGTTTAAGCATTGTCCATCATCTTACGAGCACGAACGGCGATTTTTAGGAAAGTTCAAGTGCGGCAGATTATCTCCTCATTTTCCAAGGTAAGCAGCAACAGATAAGATTCGCCCAAAGTAATAGGTCTATGGTTTTAAAAAAATTGAATTAAAAGCCATTTGGTATATTTTAGATAAAAATGACATGAGAGAAGAAAATGTATGTCACTTTGTTTACTTAGCCCATTACAGGGGCAGCTTATTTTATTTAGACTGAGGTGGAAACCCAGTGGAAAATTTAACAGGAATCTAATAGATCCAGCCCTTATTCGAAACAGGAGACTTCTTTCCCAATGCGTCATTGGTACAGTTAGGTACAGTGCTAGGGGATATCTGTATAGTTCCATATCCATATACCTAACAACTGTAGTTTTCTCTGATTCTATCCTATTTCGAGCCGTTGTATAAAGTGCATAGAGTGCTTCCTTCAAGTAAGTTTTTTTCACCATATTAACATTGCTTGGATTAGTGAAAATGTTATCTTTCCCTATCTTGCACAGACGTTTGTGGACAAATGAGAAACATGGGACCTCTATCCCCCCGTCACAACTTAGGCAGTCGGTTATTATGTCTTGAGTCAGAGTAGCTAAGCTATCCCTCCATATCGAGTGCCAAAATAGCTCCGGTCGTGCACTAATAAAATCTGAAACAAAATGTAGATTTAATTCACTGTGCACAATGTAGTTAGATGTGGAGATTGGTAAGCTTAGCAACTTCTGCAAAACCGGTTTTCTTCCTGTTGTATGTGACAATTATTTCCAATGCCCCATACTTCTGCCCCATAAGTAGCTACGGGCACGCATTGTAATTTAAAATTTTTAACAATTGCTTTTGTGGCTCCGGATCTCTTCGGTCTGGGGATACTTAAAATAGAGTTAATGGCCTTTGAGAATTTGCTTGTGGCCTTGGTCAAATGCCCAGACCACGAGCCATTCGCAGCAAAGGCCACTCCTAAATATGGGAAAGTTTGAGTGGCGGTAAGTCTTTCATCCCCTACCTGTATAGAGTTCAACGGTCGTTTCCCTGGGCCGCAGGACATTATAAAAGATTTTTTTAAATTAACCTGCAGGTCTAATTCATCCATAATTGTCCTTAAACTTTTTACTAAAATACGCAGCGAATTAGGGGTGAGGCCCATTAGGACTGCATCATCTGCGTAAAGAAGAGTGGGTAGCAGTTTGCCATTTATTATAGGAACGTCCAGTGTGGAGTTTTCAAGGTAATTACTAAGGCCATTAATATAAATAATAAAAAGCAGTGGTGCTAAAACGCACCCCTGCCTAACTCCCCTTCCTATTCTTATTGGCCCGGATAATTCCCCTCCCGTTCCTATTCTCACTCTTGATTTTAAATCTGTGTGTAAAAAAGCTAAAAAATGAACACTGTATCATCCAGTCCGTAACCCAATAAAATAGACCGAAGCTTGGACCTGTTAAATAAATCAAAAGCGGATGACAGGTCCATAAATGCTAAGTAGATCGGGGCAGAGCGAGCAATGTTATACTTATCAATGATTAATTTAAGATTTAAACATTGTTCGACTGTGCCAACCCTACTTCTGAATCCCAATTGACATGGTGATAAAATGCCACTTTCCTCTGTCCAGAGAATTATTCTATTATAGATAACGCGGCCCAAAATCTTTAGAGTGTTGTCTAACAGCGAGATCGGTCTGTAAATAGCGGGATCAGACCTGTCTCCTTTTTTATATATGGGGACAATTATACTAGTTTCCCAGGTTTCGGGCATCTTCGCTTGGGGTAAACTATTAAAAACATTCACGAGCATAGGTGCCCAAAGGTCAGGTTTCCATTTAATAAGGTCTACGGGCAGCCCATCAGGTCCGGGCGCCTTATTGCCAAGACTCTGGGCGATTGCCTCCTCCACTTCCCCCAGAGTTATCTGTAAACTACTAAACTGTTCTGGCATCTCGTAAGTCGGACTATATAGTGGAAAGGCATACATTTTTGCAAAATGTAGTTCCCAAGCACTACTTGCAATAGTGCAACTTATTGGTGTTAGTTGTTGGCCCATATTCCGGAGTTCTTTTACCGCAGCCCAGAATATGTTACTACATTTCCCCCATGCGGTTTCGGCTAGGATTTCCCAGCGTTCGCCCAGGAGTGTGCCTCTCCGTTTGTCTAGTGCTAATTTATAGGCTTTCCTTGCCATACTCACAGTTGTCCTGATTCGAGGGATCTCGGTAAGAGCTTTATGCAAATTTCTATTTGCCTTTGAACAATTGCAGTCGAACCACCTCGGGTCTTTTGGGCCCTGAGGTGCAGGCACTGATAGGAGGGATCTAACCGTAGAGCATATTTTAATAAAGTGGGTGATAACTTCATGGCCTCTGGCTGTTGTATTGGAACATAAATTGATTGATGTCTGCTCCTCCCTTAATAAGGACTTAATAGTCTCTTCTTTATCTGTGCCTCTCCATTTCAACGTCAATCTCTCCGTAGATACACTTATGTCCCTTACCCCCTGCATGGTACTGCGGGGAATGAGATTTTAATATCAATTTATGATCAATTTAATAACTTATCTCATTCGAAAATTTTGGATCGCTTATTATCTGTCATTGAGTAAAAGACAAACCCCATATAGGTTAGATAAACCCCATAAACTGACGCCACTCTGAAGAACCACTTACAACTGATAAAGTTAAAAGGTTTAATATAAAATTAAGAAAAGTTGCAGATACAATCCTCTCAGGATCAAATTCATCAAATATACAGGAACCAAAAGGAACATGTATTCCCTAAAGAACCTCAGTCTACAAACAAATACAATTAAAGTCAGTTCCAAAATCAGCAAATTAAAAGAATCGATATGAAGTGGTTCTTCTGCGTCATCTGTAGAAAGAGAAAAAATAATCAAGTTAAATCTGTCCCTACTCTATACTAAGTGACATCCCTACTTCGCAAGTTCCTTTCCTAAAAAAGGTGTCAGCAGTTTGACTCCCAAAGAAGTTCAAACTCTCTTAGCCTCTAAAGGTAACTTAAGTTTAAGAAGCAGTACCCTCTCTGCCTACCCATCCGCTCTCTAAGGGTCCTCGGCCTACTGCTCCCTTGCGCTCTGATCTCTCTCAGCGCATCTGCTCAAGTCATCTGCCTTCGCCCTCGCTCTGAGCAATTCGCCTCGCTGTTCCTAATCGCCAATCGCCAATTGCTATCTTATCCCCGGGGTGCTGTCCCTAAAATACACAATCACAGTGTGGGTGGAACGCCCCTTCGACGCCCATCACGGACTTTCCCCATGATGTCATTTTCTGGCTCTTTCCATTGCTTCGTCTCTTTGCGTCGTCCGTTAAGTTGACCCTTCTTCTTAGACGCCATCTTCGTCTTCTTGCTGGTGACTTCATTTGACACCTTCAGATCAAAAGTTAATAACCTTAAACAGAACTTTAACTTTACGACTATGATTTTGACCCTTCTAGGTCCTGTGAATGGTCATTCCAAAACAAGACTCGAATTCCAAGCGTCTCCTCTCACGTTTAGGCAATAAACTCCGTCCGGCATTGTCACCTTAAATCTAACGAAAAGCTAGACTCCTTGGCTCTCACGTTCACATCAAGCTATTCATGACTCCTATGAGTCCACTAAATTACATACATCGGACTACGCTCCTGCGAACCCTTGGTCAGTCAGGTTATAATCACAAATGACCTAAACTCTTCTAACATTCCTACAAACTTCTTCTACACAGTATAACCTTTAACACACATTTTATATAATCGCATTTAGCAAATCCTTTACTTATAAGTGAATACATTTTACATAGAATACATAGAATACGAAGTTGTATTCTCGTTCGTTACATCGTCACGTATATATGCTCTCTGTATCTTTCTCGCCGTTTTCTCCATTGAAAGTTACACACGTACATGAATTCTACTTTGCACGTTCTACATTTCGTAAACATTTCTACACATTACTTCATTAGCCCACTATGTATACGGGCCTTCTAAATATAATGCATGTTCAAAAGTAAATACATTTACGTTTCCTATATCACGTTGTCATATCTGTTAACATTATACTATTGGCGTCAACTTTACATTACGATATACATGTCATTCCTACGTTTATACGATATGCTTCTGAATATGGCTAGGATATACGTTTTATTCAAATTGCGCTCTCTCAGTTCCCCCCTTTGATGACTTTTAGGAGTCATCACTAAATGCAATTTGAATAGCACTGTTACACAGAACTAGTTACAACATTCCCTCTTTTTATCGTTTCGAGTGCTCTCAAACTTTTATACTGTTGATCTTGTAAAGCAGCCAATCTCCTTTCTTGTTCTCTCATCGATCTTTGTAACCGGTTCGACCTATACCATTTATATAGTTTCACTAATCCTAATAATGTGATTATGCAAATTAATACTATTAATACAGGTTTCAGCATATACCATACTATGCTTTTCCCAAGGTTGGCAAACCAACTCCCAACCTTTCCTACTCCATGTCCTACTTTTTCCCAAACATTTATTTTTGACAAATCTTCGATTTCTTGATGAATCTGTGTAATGTTGCTTATGACCTTCTCAAGTGGTTTTGAATTATCAGGAATATAAGTACAACATTCCTGAACCTTCAAAGCCTTACAAACTCCGCCTTCTTTTGCTAATAGTACATCTAGAGCAAGGCGATTCTGAAGAACCATTGCTCTAATCGACTGCATCTCGCCTTCTACTAACATTAATGACCTTGCAGTACTTGCAGACAATCTATCTACAACTGTAGCTAGTCTCCTGATCTTAACATCATTAAGGATTAAACCTGACAAAGGAAATATCGCTCCAAATACATCTCCTACTACCTCTGCATCTCCTACTTCCCTTTTCGCTCTCGTCGAAGCCTTTCCTTCTATGATCGCTAAATCCTTTGCATGATATATTTTGGGGAAGACAATTGCCAAGTAACACGAACCATACCAATTGTCAGGCAGTTTTACATAGGCATTTCTTCCACATACAAAATACACATTCGGAATAGCTTGCATCCCTTTCATAAAATCTTTCGTATAATACTCTAGTCTAAAAGCATGTTCGCAATTTACTTCACCTACAAATACACTCTCATAATATGTCTTGCTTCGAGTTAAACATAACTTTCCTTTCTGCGCTCTATCCAATGCTATTGGACCATTGCTACCTTTCCTTTTATGTGCCTTCTCTTCTTCTGTCCAATCAGTTTTCCATTGTCCTGACATTTTTAGAATCTTCTGCCTTCTGTATCGGTCATCTACTTGTCCTATGAACTTTTTCTCAACCTCTGACACTTTGCAAGTCAGATTATTTCTGCGTGCTTATGATGTATCTAATGTATCCCAAGGAAGAAAGAATTTGGCTAGTCTATCCTCCTTTTTGTAATAGTCCCACTTATTCATTTGCTTATAATTCGGAACTTCAGGTAGTACCAAATCATAATTTGAAAAGTAGTACTCAAATCCTTCTCTACCATAAAATATACTAAGCAGTAAACTACATGTTATCCCATAAGTCAATGGGAGATGATGATATCTGATGCCCTCGTCTACGGAAGCCGGCAATTGCATACATACGTAGCAATCTTTGGCCTCCATAGCATCGATATACTCATACAACAGTTTGGCATATGCATTTGACCTAAAGTTTCCCTGTGATTCGTCTACGTGTAGTCTACGAGTTTCATCTGCTAGTAACGCCTTTTCACGTATAACATTGCTCTCCTCCTTCTTTCCCACAAGAGCAGGTTTCAAAGTCGTTACAGGCTTTACATCTGCTATTTCTTTATCGCTTTCATGTCCTATTATGTATGATATTGTCACTACTGTAATTATGAGAAATATTACTACTGCTATAAGTGTACCTACTATGCATCTGGCTTTCCTGTTTGGGTTGCCGTTCTCCATGTTATCAAAAACAGCGTAGCTCGTTCTTTAGCGAAAAGTTCTCTTTTCAGTCTTTGCTTGCTTTATTTGCTTTCTCAGTTTTTAAAGTGCTCTTTATCAACAAAAGTCTCTTTTTCGCAACAATGTCTTTTTCTCTTTAGCAATAGACAACCCTAGCCCTTCTCCATCCGCTAAATGTAATCCCTAATTTTATTCTTCTTTCCACTCCTGCCCTTTCCCTGTCCCATCGTGCCTGTTCCTCCTGCTGGACCCCTTCTGGGTTGTAGATTGACACAATAGGCCCTATGGTAACGGGTACTTGTAAAGCGTCTGGCATTTGGTACGACCTTGCACATTGCGTCTCTGGCACCTTCTGGACCACGGATCTTCCCACTACTCTCTGTTCGGAACTAGTTTGGGGTATTTCCTCACTCTTGTTGGAATCCCACCCTGTTACTGGGATCGATTTATATTCCCCCCACCTAGCTCCGTCCCCTTGCTGTAATATGGGACTTGCGGTTTCGCTGTTGTACGGAGGTGGTCTATCTGTTAATAGCCTCTCTATCAGATCCTCCTCCGTCTCGCTTTCCTCATCTTCCTCCTCTAGAGGTTTCTTTTCTCCCGTGGCTTCTATCATTGTGAACAGTTTGTCCGCTTCTATCTTTTGCACTCTCCACTTCTTAGCTTCCTCATCCCATTTGGCATCCTGTACTGCCTTTACTGATCGTCTCACTCTTACTTGGCGCCTCTTTATGCTCTTTTCGTGTGCTGCTCTAAACCATGCACTAAGGGCTTCGAACTGTGTTGGCCTCGGTAGAGGTCTTGTTGCAAGCATTACCGCTTTCAGTTGGTTCAACACGTCTAGCTTAAACGTTCCGAATCTCGGAAACGTCAGTTCTTTTTCCCCTTCTGTTAGCCTATTCCACTCGGAGATCCATAATATCGAGTGTAAGCCTACATTTACTGCCATATGATAAGCTGGTGTGCCTTCTGGTGGAGCTTCTTCTCCAGCATATAAGTTTCTTCTATTCCTCCTAAAGATTGTTCTTAAACCCTTAAAACACTTCATTTTTAATAACCTACGATTTTCTCTTATTAATTCTCTTCCTTGTTTACGTCCCAATGACAACCACCAATCCCTGTGCGATTCTCGCTGATCAGCCTATCCCCGTGCGGCTCTACGCCAACCGACCAATCTCAGCGCGGCTCTACGCTGACGTCACTCGTCCCCTCTGCAGCAGTTCCCCTCCTTTCTCAACTCGTCTCGTGGTCTTGCATGCGTTTCATTCATACACCGAAAAATGACTACTTCCGTCCAAGCGATCACTTTTCTCTGACTGTACGGCCACAGTCTAACTGTAATTGCTACCTCAACTGGCGAAGCGTCTTCCCTCTTACGGTCGGACGCTTGCCTCAACTGATAGGTTACTTACACACAGTAAACGTACGACCAGCGTCCGTTACTCATACACTCACTCTTACGCTCCCCCTATCATCGGTCTGTCGGGAAATCAATGGTACCTCATGACTCCCTTTCAATGGTAGACAATTTACTCTGGGTGTTCGATACCCCCGAACCACTTAAGTCCTTCTCTGGATCTTAAGATTTCATCCGGTTGCGCGCGCTCACAACCTTCCCTCAATCACACTACAGGCATTCAACTCTGCTTGACATTACAACACAGGAACAACATAAAACACCGCAATCTTACAACGCATGACCCTTATACTCACTCTCGACCGACTCTGCTGCTTTTCTCTCGACGCACCGTCAGCACCGTCTTCGGCTGCGATTCTTCTTCTAGTCGTCGATGACTAGGGACCTTGGGGTAAACTAAACCTGGCCTAGGTTGTCTTCCTCAAGAAGATAACCATCCTCTGCTACCAACTGCGGGGAATGAGATTTTAATATCAATTTATGATCAATTTAATAACTTATCTCATTCGAAAATTTTGGATCGCTTATTATCTGTCATTGAGTAAAAGACAAACCCCATATAGGTTAGATAAACCCCATAAACTGACGCCACTCTGAAGAACCACTTACAACTGATAAAGTTAAAAGGTTTAATATAAAATTAAGAAAAGTTGCAGATACAATCCTCTCAGGATCAAATTCATCAAATATACAGGAACCAAAAGGAACATGTATTCCCTAAAGAACCTCAGTCTACAAACAAATACAATTAAAGTCAGTTCCAAAATCAGCAAATTAAAAGAATCGATATGAAGTGGTTCTTCTGCGTCATCTGCAGAAAGAGAAAAAATAATCAAGTTAAATCTGTCCCTACTCTATACTAAGTGACATCCCTACTTCGCAAGTTCCTTTCCTAAAAAAGGTGTCAGCAGTTTGACTCCCAAAGAAGTTCAAACTCTCTTAGCCTCTAAAGGTAACTTAAGTTTAAGAAGCAGTACCCTCTCTGCCTACCCATCCGCTCTCTAAGGGTCCTCGGCCTACTGCTTCCTTGCGCTCTGATCTCTCTCAGCGCATCTGCTCAAGTCATCTGCCTTCGCCCTCGCTCTGAGCAATTCGCCTCGCTGTTCCTAATCACCAATCGCCAATTGCTATCTTATCCCCGGGGTGCTGTCCCTAAAATACACAATCACAGTGTGGGTGGAACGCCCCTTCGACGCCCATCACAGACTTTCCCCATGATGTCATTTTCTGGCTCTTTCCATTGCTTCGTCTCTTTGCGTCGTCCGTTAAGTTGACCCTTCTTCTTAGACGCCATCTTCGTCTTCTTGCTGGTGACTTCATTTGACACCTTCAGATCAAAAGTTAATAACCTTAAACAGAACTTTAACTTTACGACTATGATTTTGACCCTTCTAGGTCCTGTGAATGGTCATTCCAAAACAAGACTCGAATTCCAAGCGTCTCCTCTCACGTTTAGGCAATAAACTCCGTCCGGCATTGTCACCTTAAATCTAACGAAAAGCTAGACTCCTTGGCTCTCACGTTCACATCAAGCTATTCATGACTCCTATGAGTCCACTAAATTACATACATCGGACTACGCTCCTGCGAACCCTTGGTCAGTCAGGTTATAATCACAAATGACCTAAACTCTTCTAACATTCCTACAAACTTCTTCTACACAGTATAACCTTTAACACACATTTTATATAATCGCATTTAGCAAATCCTTTACTTATAAGTGAATACATTTTACATAGAATACATAGAATACGAAGTTGTATTCTCGTTCGTTACATCGTCACGTATATATGCTCTCTGTATCTTTCTCGCCGTTTTCTCCATTGAAAGTTACACACGTACATGAATTCTACTTTGCACGTTCTACATTTCGTAAACATTTCTACACATTACTTCATTAGCCCACTATGTATACGGGCCTTCTAAATATAATGCATGTTCAAAAGTAAATACATTTACGTTTCCTATATCACGTTGTCATATCTGTTAACATTATACTATTGGCGTCAACTTTACATTACGATATACATGTCATTCCTACGTTTATACGATATGCTTCTGAATATGGCTAGGATATACGTTTTATTCAAATTGCGCTCTCTCAGTACCATATACAGGTCGTTGAGCTAGTTTTAAAATGACTGTCACTGGGTTATGGTCCCCAAAATCTGTTGGCACAACTTCCGTTGCTAATATACGGTCCGCCAGACCGGGGGAAACAAAAATGAAATCGATAGTTGAAGTACTGACTCTTCCTTTATGTGTGGGGGCAGACTGGGCAGTTGATTGATGACCAAAGTCCATTGCATTACTCATGATATGTTCATTTATCAGGGCTCTCAATTCAGAACCCCTTCGCTTAGCTGGGTCCCCCTGCTTTGTTCCCATTTCCCGTGTGTCCTTTGGGAGATTTGCATTAAAATCACCACCCAATACAATCTCCAAACCTTCACCTTTACCCCTACTATCCTTTAGTTTGGAAATAAATTTAAAAAGTGCAACAAAATTCTTATTTGGAACAGAAATAAAATCATTATTGTAAAACTGTATTAAGAAAAAAGGGACTTGCCGCTTATATTCGATGACTTGTATATTGGGATTATTGGCAATTATATTCCTGTAGCTCCCCCCAGCCATTATACTGAACCCAATAAACAGCCCTCCTACTGCCCGTCCAGAGCATGACTTATGAGCCGCTATACTAAAGCAGTGAAACCCGTCTATATGCAGATCATGTGGAACCCAGGTTTCTTGGAACATCACTATGTCATACATAGAAATTAAGTGTACCCAATCTTTGTCCGTTAATCTGGGTTCAAGGCCAGCAACGTTCCAACTAAGTATTTTAAGATCGTGAACATTAGTGGGTTTAATTTGTGTAGATCCTTTTAACACACCAGTTAATATGGTTTGTTCGTTGACTGGAGTTTTTTGACAGTATAGTTCCTCATCTACTACCAATTGCCCTGGGTGATTCCTAACGGGAAACATCCTTTACAACGCAACTTTTACCACGCAGTGCTATTACAACGCAGGTTTTACAACGAAAACCATTACAACGCATTGCGCTGGGGGGCGCTCTAGGATAGGGAATAGATTTAATTTACTATCCAACACCTTCCCTAATGTCCACGGGGACTGGAGTTGGAATAGTAAATTAAACTATTCACTATCCAGCACCCCAAAGCGCTATGCGTTGTAATGGTATGCGTAGTAAACCTGCGTTGTAACAGCATGCGCGGTAAAAGCATGCGTTGTAACGTCATACATCCTTCCTAACATCCTGCATGTCCCACTACACTCATTATTAACTGGAACCCTGACCCTATCTGTTTACACTTTCCGTTTTCTGGCATCAGTTGCATTAAGCTTCAACATGGATCCTAAATCATCAAGAGCTTTCCTTTCTAATTTGAAGCCTTCCAGCCATAATGCTTATAAACTCAAATACCACCTTATTGGATAAATAAAACATCAAACATTTTCAAACACAGGCTCCTCAAATCAAACTCTTATTTCTGACCCTACTTCTGCACGAAAAAGGAGCTACAATAATTTATCTTATCTTGTAAAGAAAAAAACATGCTCAATGGTGGAAGGCCCCATACTCACTGCTCCTGATCACCACATCTAAGAAAACTCCTCATGGTCTTAAAGTTGCGGTTGCCCCCTCATCTGTTTTCAGAGTAGAAGCAACCATCTCCCTTTACAACAATGGGACTATCCTTATCCAATCATCAGATCGCAACACTTATACTTTTGACTATATTTTCTCCATCATCAAAAACACAGTGATTAGTACTGATTACACTCCTCCCAAAGATGTTCTACTTTCCCAGGCAACACCCCAAGATCCTCAAGTATTGTCCTCTCATAGCCTTGAAATCTCAATGGACCCTTCCCTTTCTTCATTGCCCCCCATTGGGACCATCATACACAACACCAACTCTTCAACTCCATCCGGTGGGTCTGAGTCTCTCTCCGGCAATCGCCAAACTAGTCTGCATACTCACCACTCCTCTACAGCACCTAGGTCAGAGTTACAAAGCTTTGGAAGTCACTTCATCATCCCGTCTATACCCTTGACCTCCAAGCACACTATTGTGGATACTATTAGTGTGCCTTAGACACTCCCCATAGCCAAAATATTATCATGTCCAAAATCTGAACTCCCAAACCCAGCTAGCAACATGGCCGCTGTGACCCCAGTGCTTCCACTCAGCCAGCTGTTGCACCCCCACCTCCTCCCATTAAGACATACTCCATCCATAGCCCTACATTGGCTCTGCTGGTTCTCCCAGGCCAGGATTTTTCTAATACTATATTCCAGAACACACACCCCCACCCAACCCCCAGCTCCAAGTCTTGGAAGCCCGCTCCTATACTCACTCGGACCCAGACTTGACAAGATCACACTAGTCCTCCAACAACTCAAGACAGAGGTTCAAAGCCTATTACACCTCTACTCCAAGCTGGCCGATAATCGGCGGTTCAACAGGTCGCCGAAGACAAACAGTCATAACCACGCCCGTCCCTCTAACTACTGCACCAGGCTTCCAGGACACCCACCATCCACTGTGATCTCATCAATCTGCGCTTCTCCTCACCCTAGATAGAAAATATCACCCCACCTTAACGACCCCATTAGAATAAAGGAACCACCGTCTGACAAGGATATTCACTCCCTCCTACTCTCATATGATCCAACGTACTCATTTAACACAGACAATATGTGTCAAATCAAGACAATCCATGCAGACCTGCACAGAGAAACGAGGGTCATCTCCAGATCCTTAAACAAGAACAATCTCACAAGTCACCATCTAACAAACTACCCTAGTTGACACCAATCCTAAGCTTAAATGCATGCTTCTCAACTGCATATCAGCAGTAAGACACACAGCAGACATTGCTGCACTCCTAATGCTGATGAACACCTGGCTAAGTGAGTCCTCTGCACCTATCCTTGACTTAATAGTCCCTCCTAGCTATGACATAATTAGATTAGACAAGTCTAGTGGACAAGGTGGAGGTATTGTCTGTAAACACCGTAAAAATCTAACAATCAAACAGTCACAATCCACTGCTCTATCATCATGAGAATACCTATGCATCGAGGCTGCATGTAAGAACAGTCAAGTACTCAAATTCTACACTCTCTACCACCCTCCACGAGACAACCTTTCCTTCATGAAACAAATTATGGAAATCATTTCTACTAACGCATATCTTCAGAGCACCAAGATCTTCCTCTAAGATTTTAACCTCTACTGAAATTACATGAATGACTCTGCAGGCAATAGCATTAAAACCATCTTAATTGGCCTCAACTTAATCCAAATAAGCAGCAGTCCTACTCACATCAAAGGTGCAACCTTAGATCTAGTCATTGGTAAGGTCAACTTCATTCAGTCTGAATCGATTGTCCCTTGCGACTGGACAGACCACCACTGCATCACCTTCCTCATCACAGAATCTCTGATAACTAATAAAGTTCAGCTAAAGAAACCAAAACATTGGCAAAGAAGCCTGGGAAACACTAACCTGAATGATCTGACATCCCTCAGTAATACCATCTTGCCCCCTCTTGTGGACATGTCCGATGTCCATGACCTTACAGACCACTACAACCACACCATGATGAACATTTTAGACTCGGTCGCGCCTTTCCAGCTAAAAATAATGTCCTCCAAAGTCTCTAAACCTTGGTACAATGGTAGTCTAAATGCAAAAAGATTAAGTCTGAGACTAGTGGAACATCTCAACATCTGAATTCATTAAGGAACATCTATAACAAACTCATTAGAGGTTCTAAAGCTAATTACTTCAGAAACCAACTAGTGCAAGCTAAAAATCGACCCAAATAATTGGTTGAACTTATCAAGCTTCAATCAAATATTCTACCTAACCTTTTTCCAGTGGGATCCTGCCGACAGCCACACCACAAGGAATTTGCAGCCTTCTTCCTTGAAAAGACAACAAAAATGGAATATGTGTTTGACGTACTGTGCACTTTTGGTGGGTACTCGGGCCTGGTTATCAACTGGTCCAAGTCCTACCTCTATGTGCTTAACGGAGACACTCCACGTCTTCCTAGGGGCTGTGCGATAGAAGTCTCGCAGCAGGGATTCAAGTACCTGGGTATCTACATATCAACGGATGCCCGGGCACGATATGCCAACAACTTGCTCCCCCCATCTTGCGCGCCTCAGGCGCGATGTGGAGGGTTGGAAAAGATTGCCGCTGTCCCTGTTGGGCCGAGCGGCATTGTTCAAGATGATGTCCCTGCCGAGATTCTTATACGCGCTTCAGAATACGCAGGACCCCGTCCCTTCCAAGTACTTCAGGGAAATTGAAGGTCTACAGCGGACCCTTTTGTGGGAAGGTAGGCCACGTATAGCCGTAGTTAAGCTGACTATTCCGTGGTACGACGGCGGTATTGCTTTGCCTGATGTCCGCCGGTGACTCCCAATTGGCTGCTCTTAATCATGGCTTTTATGGACCGGCGGAAAGCCCGGGGTATGCCATGGATCGCTGGCTCATGAATGACGGGATGTACTACAGAGCGTTGTACTCTAGATCTCTGGACGGAAAATTGACTGGTCCCACCAGGACCGCTGTACATTTATGGAGGGCCATTACGAAGGCACTGGGGTGGAAGGGTAGGCTCACTATGGCCACTCCTCTCTATGACTCCGACTTGCTGGGTAGGTTGTGGCACTCGAAGGGGTTTGACAGGTGGGACCTCATCGGTATTTCCAAGGTGGCTGATGTGATGGCCAGAGGAGAAATTAAATCTTTTGAGGCTTTGCAGGCTGAATTCCAACTGGGTGCCACGGAATATTTTAGATATGCACAGTTGAGGCATGCCCTTACGTCTACCCTGCCTGTTGGTGAGAAGGTCCCCGAGTCGTCCCCGCTGGAGGATAGGGTGCTGGACGGCCATATGCCGGACAGCGCCATTTCCCTGACTTATAAAAAGCTAATAAATGTTCGGACGGACCTGTTGTTGAAAGTGCGTGATCAGTGGGTGCGTGATGGGATTGAGTTGGATGATGAAGATTGGCAGTGTGTGGTGTCCTCCCCCAAGGAAGTAGCTATTTCAGCCAGGCTGCGCTTAGTTCAGCTGAAAATACTCCACAGGGTTTACGTCACTGGCCCCAGGTTGATTCACATGGGGCTTTCCCAGGATGGCCTTTGTAGGCGAGGATGCGGTGCACTGGCCACCTTTATGCATACCATTTGGGAATGCCAGGCCATTGCCTCCTATTGGGAACGGGTGCATGCGGTTATGCGTGACGTGACTGGTGTTGATTTGTCTGCGGAAGCTCGACGTTGTTTGTTGAACGTGTGGGGTCCGACTGACTACAATAATGCACAAACCTGCTGGGTCACGCTAGGGAACATGGTGGCCAAGCGAGATATTGCTCAAAAATGGGGCGCCCCGACCCCCCCCTCCGTGGGTCTCTGGAAAACTAATATGGACTGGTGCGTGCTCCGTGAGAAAACTGTGTACCTAGCTAGGGGTAAGCCCAAGATGTGGGGGACGATCTGGGGGGCATGGAATGCATACAGAGGTGATATTTGTGTGCCCCCTGACGTAGGTCCGCTGGAGGTCCGTCTTTCACCCTAACCATTCCCTCCGCCCAATGTTTCACGTAAACGTAATCCTGTTTCTTCTTCCCCCCACAATTGTATGCTCCTTTCGATATGTTTCGTTCAAAGTGCTGAAAGGTCCCACTCGCCCCCTGGATTTGTGCTTTACCGCTCCTATTTCCTGCCTTGCCACCTTTTCCCCCCCTTTTTCTTCCCCCCCCCCCCTTTTTTCCCTTCTTCTTGTTCCTTTTAGGTTTCTATTGTGTTCCTTGGGTTCATATTTATATTATAAAATTAAACCTGACTGCTCCTTGAATTGTTTTATGCACACCTTTTCTCCGCTCTTATACTGCTGCCTAGCCTCAGGAATGTAAGGCTGAATAGCTGTGTGCTTTGAATCATCAATAAAGGTTTTCCAAAAAAAAAAAAAAAATGGAATATGATTTGTGGTCTCCATTGGAGCACCTGCTGATCATACCACCTATTAGACTCCCTCCTCCTAAATTTGTTGTGCCCCGCTCGCTTTGGTTCCCTCCCCCAAATACAATGTTTCTTGGAGCTTATTCAAAACCCTGGATAAAAGTAGCATTCTCAAATCTCTTGCAGCACTGAGACCCTCAAACCACTTCAGTGACCCTCTGCCATTGAATTTCTTCACTGAGATCGAATCATCCATACTCCCACTTTGGACCAAGATAGTCAATGCCTCACTACTTAAAGGCTCTATTCCTGGCTGCCTAAAGACTGAGCAGATTACCCCTATTCTAAACAAAACCTACTGCAGATCACACTGACCTACACAACTTCCGTCCAATTTCCAATATTCCTGCTGTGGCGAAGCTCCTCGATAAATGTGTCCACATCAAACTATATAACCACATAAAATAATTCTGATTGTTAGACAAATTCCATTGAGCTTTCATCAGGGTCACAGCACCGAATCTGCTCTTGCTCACATTGTGATGACACGCTAAAAGTGCTGGATCAGAACGAATCCTGTCTTTTGATCCTCCTTGACCTACCGTCAGTTCTCGATACGGTTACACATTACAGACTACTCGACCTATGGGAACATAGGATGGGGCCTTCAGGGCCCTCGTCCTAAATTGATTTGCCTCATTTCTGTACAAAAGAAGTCAAAGATTCAAGGTCAACCAGTCCCTGTCCTAACCCTCACCGGTCACTCTGGAGGTACTAAAGGCGCCCACGCTCTCACCCATTTTGTTTAACTTGTTCATGGAGTCCTTAACTGAAATTTTGAAACTATCCAGCATCCATTACCACATGTATGCCGATGACACCCAACTTTACCTAAAAGCCTCCTCCCCTGAGTAAATAAGATCCCTCAACACAACTCTACAGAAAACGCAAGATTGGCTGACCCTCAATCATCTTAAATTAAATACTCTTAAAAAAGAATTCCTCTTAATTGCCCAACCCAAACAGTCACCAGCCATCAAAGAATGGATGAATCAACTAACAAATCTTAATTGCATACCACATAAAATTGACTTCACGAGCTCCATGGGTATAATGCTACATAAGAGTTTGAACATGCAGAAACACATCAGTGCTCTCACCAAAGGAGTGATCTTCCAAATGAACATCTGAAGGAAAATAAAATATCCCCCACAACAACTTCAAGTCTGCTGTGCAAACCCTAGTTATTTCCAAGTTGGATTATGGAAGCACAACCCTCTGCGGCCTTCCTAGATCTAAGATGGCTCCACTAAAGATCTCTCTTAACTCTGCTGCAAGGCTCATCACAGGTTCTAAAAAAACAACCACATCAAACCTGAGCTGAAATCCCTAAACTGGTTCCCATATGAAGCAAGGATACAACAACAAATTAATAATAATACAAACAGGGGAAAAAAGGGGGTCCTAGGGAACTTTTTTGAGACCAAGCGTGGATATAGTCCCCAAATTAAATGGATACAAATAACAAAGATATCCACGGGTCTACAACTTAAGCTGGCTAAGTAGAATACAATGATGTGAAAAAGGCATACCTATTAATAGGACGGATTCCCATCACTCACTGAGGTGACATGCATCATCATTTGGGTCTCCTCCTAGCGGCACACTAGTGACGCCAAGGGCTACAACCCTTACACTATGAAGGGGAGCTCACTGATGTTTTCTAAGCTAATTAGAAAATGTGCAACAGCGCTTTACTAGGGGGACCACTAGACGTGAAATAGATGTTATAGAAGAGTGATGGACGCAGTGCGTGTGGGTAAGAAAGTGAACTAAAATGAACACCAGGAGAAGGAGATTTATTGGATATCTCCTAATGCCCAAGTTAAAAACAGTGCAATGACAGTTTTAACATAATAACTGTCAGTGTCAAAAAGAAGAAAAACGGTCTACGTGTTTCAGCCTATCTGATTAACTTACTCCACAGCTTTCTTCAGGACCATAAACACTCATTAAATTGCTACTGCGAATAATATGCCTAACAAAATAACATAACAAATAAATTGTAGATAATATCACGGTTGAATCAATTACAACCATGTAACCTGTATTAGTCAGAAATTACTGACTTAAAGGTACGCTTTAGAGGGATAGCAGGGGTGACCAGCACATACTATGGATCTCCCGTTGAGAATTATGCATCCACATTTAAACCATCAGTCCACACTAAAACAATCAGATGCCCCGGAGCTGTAAAATTTCAATATAGCCCAGATAAGAGCATTTCGCCATAGCAGCCATTGTTACACACCATAAAATCGATGGGGATGTATCGGAGGTTCCCCGCAAACAAGAATCCTCTTATGTCGCATACTAAACACAACATCTAGTGAGTTTGACTATCGATTTGCGGCAATACAGCACTCCGGGCTTTTAACAAATAAAGTTGAGAGTACTTCATGAGATAATACTTGACGGGCATATGATAAACATAGCACACCATAAGTTCTATTGTATATAATACTCCTATCATATACAATTGAATATTACTAAATGAACAATGAGAGATTATTTGCCATTAGGAATGAGCGGAAATTTTGTCATGCTAAGTATGTAGAGAATTGCCATTTTTAGTTTCTTTCTTTGTACAGAATTTACTAAAAATCGGTACAAGTGCAGCACTTTGCTAAAGGTACAACATTCTGACACCATCTGTATATGTTTGTACGTCCTGTTTTCCTCCCCCTTTTTTACAGGTTCTTTCAGACCAACCCAAAGACAGGTTAATATACCTGGTCTAATAAAAACCCTAATAGAAAGGTCATTTTTATATTTTTCACTAGTTCTTGGTCCTGATGAAAGCCTAACTGACCCCTCCTGGGCAACCACAGGCTGAAACATGTTGACCTTTTTTATGGACTAATATCAGTGCTGGAAGACCCCTAACTCCTCTTTCAGTGCACACCTATGATTTTAATACAGCCTGAATCCAGACACAATCAATGTTCTTCTTTATCTGGCCACTCATGCTTTTTTTAAAAAAATCACTCACTTGTAGTTCACCGTTATTGATCACTGATCACTACTGGTTAAACCAGTGGTTTACCTCTGGGTGGAGGAAGCATAACCACTAACCCAATGATGATGCTGCCACGTACCTTTGAAGGCGGAGAACCAAGATATACCGCCATCCGAGCCCTGGCATGTGATTGAGGGTTTTTTATCGGTACCGTGAAACGAACGAACGAAGAAACCCTGGTGACCCAGGACAAGTGATCCGTTCCCCCTTTTGATTTTTTGTACTACGTACCAAGGAAGATGAATGGATCATGGCCACTTCCTTCTCCCTCTTTTTGATTTGACACAGTATATAAAGAGCAAACAGATGCTCAAAATATTGTACCTATAAACGGCTAAGGTGAAAACCATTTTGTCACATAGAGAAATCAAAAAGCGGCACTGCACCCTTGGGTACTACGCTGAATCTAAAAACAATTAATTGACTCTGTGCCATCTTTAAAAAGACAGTTTAGTATATTAGGAGGCCACATTGTGAATAGAATTCAATTCAAGTAAGAAGTTGCCATTGTTGAATAATGCAGCCGTTTGCCATGATCTCTGGGGCATGAACAACACTGTTCCCAAAGCAGTTGTGTGTCCGATCTTTGCAATACCATGTGACCGCACATCGTAGTGATTTATCTGATCTTGCATGAAGCGCGGGGACATAGCTAATACTGGTCACTCAAAGAGACCGTCTCTACCCTGTGTGCGAACATTTCAGGAGAAGACGAAGCGTCACTATTAATGACAGACCACGGAATGCAAAGCATGGTAACGAAGCGCACGCAATGTTATCAAAAAAGCAAGACAAACTTTAAAAGCAAGGCGTAGTTAAACCCAGTCCTGCTCAGCTCTCCGTCGGTACCTCTGGCTTGACAAGAGCTGAAGGGAAGGTTGCCTATTCAAATATTTTTCTTGATTTAATAGTGCGCATGGAGTTCTTCCGCATTGTCTTCCTCATGGTATACGGGTAAGGCATACTTGCTATTCCAGCAACTAGATGATTATTGTTATATCAATGATTAGATGGCTTAGTAGATACATGACAGGTTTTTTCCCTTCTGTGTTTGTCTTCACAGGTATTCACAGTATTCCTGATATACATGAGGAGCTGGAATACCTACTAATATAGGTTACATGGATGTGATTGATCCAACAGTGATATTATCTACAATTTATTTGTTATGGTTTTTTGTTAGGCACATTATTCGCAGTAGCAATTTATTGAGTATTTATGGTCCTGAAGAAAGCCGTTGATTAAGTTAATCCGATAGGCCGAAACATGTAGACCATTTTTCTTCTTTTTGACACTGACAGGTATTATGTTAAAACTGTCGTTGCACTGCTTTTAACATGGGCATTAGGAGATATCCAATAAATCTCCTTCTCCTGGTGTTCATTTTAGTTCACTTTGTTAACCACACGCACTACGTCCTTCACTCTTCTACAACATCTATTTCACATCTAGTGGTCCCCCTAGTAGTGCGTTGTCGCACATTTTCTAATTAGCTTGGAAAACATCCGTGAGCTCCCCTTCATAGTATAAGGGTTGTAGCCTTTGGTGTCACAAGTGTGACGCTAGGAGGAGACCCAGATGATGAAGCGTGTCACCTCGGTGAGTGATAGGAATCCGTCCTATTAATAGGTATGCCTTTTTCACATTGTAGTGTTCTACTTAGCCAGCTTCAGTTGTAGACCCGTGGATATCTTTGTTATTTGTACAACAAAAAATTGCCTGCATGACCCATAAAGCTTTACACTTCAACAGCCCGATATACCTCAAACAAAATCTTGAGCTATCTGGTGGCTCCAGATGCTCTAGAAGTGCCAGTACCTTACAGCTGTAGCCACAGAAATTTCATAAACAGAAAACTTGCAAATTAGCTTTTGCCTGAGAATCTGGAATTCCCTGTCCCCTGAAATCTGACTGAACTCCTTGACGGCATCTTTCAAAAAGGAAGTTAAAGTGCTATTGATGAACGAATTTCTGCCCTAGAACCCGCGCTTACAAGGCACTCTATGTGACGCTCTCCTCATCCTTGTTTACCATATGACTGTTACAATTGCATTTTGATCTGTTGATTTAGAGTCACTACTTCTTGTGCCTTTCATGTTTACCTTGTCACTGGCTCCTCAGGCTTTCTCTTTCTTGCCCATTTGTAAAGAACTATGTCACCCTAGAGCCTCCTATCTCCAGGCCCGCTATGACACGTTTCCTCACACTTGTATATTATTTGAGTGTTACGATTGTATTTTAATCAGTTGGCCTAAAGTTATTTCTTCTAGTATTTTCTCATTTACATTGTTGTTTGCTCTACTTGCCTCCTCTTTCTCACTCAATTGTAAAGTGCTCCGATACCCCCAGGGGTCATGTTTGCGCTATATAAAACTTTTAAAATAAAGTTATCAATTTCTATGAAACCTTGACGATTGCTTAGAAATCACTAGAAAATGAAAATATCAAGCCATGCTAAAATAAACTCTAATAAATTCAAGCAAGCTGATTTATCACGTTGCAGTGAAATAAATATTTTAACAATCTTATTAATTATGCATTTGCATTCAAAACTTACACATAAATAATGAACATGTATAATGCAAAAGAGAATGCCTAAATATAAATGTGCATATTATATAATCTTGGCATTAAAGGGAACATCTTTGGTGCATGTTATGGGCATCCAGGAAGGTAGTGAACTAAGATTTTATGCCGTTTTTGTATCCCAAAAGTGACGCAAATTGGCGCAACATCTTTTTTTCCTGATTTACTTTCCAGTGCGAAATTTGTTTACCACTGGAAATAACAGGAAAGTAATGCAAAGCAGCACATAGCGCTTATGCTGTGCTTTGCATTAATTAGCGCCAAAAGTGTGTACCACGGGTTGAGCTTGGGCATCCCCATGCAGCCTCCCAAGGTTTGTCACGCTAAACTCAATTTGCTAAACAAAGTAAACAGGGTTTATCGTGAGAAAACGGCACCATTTTAAAGTAGGCACAAGGAAGGAAAAATGCTTTAATTTCTCCTTTGTTTTGCGACTTTGCATGTGTGCTGCACTGTACAGCACACATACAAAGTGGGAAAAGGCTTCCAGTTAGTTTATGCATAGTATTTTGTACTGAAAGGGTTCCTTTCCAGCATCAAAACGTTTGCTAGGCTCACAAAGACACCCTTGCACCCTGGCGCAAAGGTGTCTGCGTGGCACACGGCAGCTGATTTCAGTGCTGGTGCAATGTAGAGGGGAGGAAAGTGCCTTATTTTAGTAAATGGGGTGCTCTCCTCCTCTCCCCTTTAAAGGCAGCACATCATGTGTGGCTGCTGAAATGTGCTACGTGAAAAAATTGTAAATCTCCCCCCTTGTATACAGGTACCATTACTTCACACTGGGGCGCTCTCTGGCATTTTGGGAAATACATGATGTAAAGGAGTCGTTCCTGGCATATTGTGATCCCCAATAACATATGTTGGCAATCCCTGGCATATAAAAGGAACACATTGTGCATAAGACGGTGACCTTGGGTTTAAAGTGTGAAGTTCAGAGTAGGTGTAATGTTGAGTTACCTGACGAAAATCATAAGCTGAAATTTAGAGGCAAACTTGGTTTGTTTACTAAGGGGCAGATTTACAAGCCCCTTGCGCCACCTTTGGGTCACTTTTAACATGGGAAAAGTGACGCAAAAGTGGTGCAAGGGGTTTGTAAATCTGCCCCAAAGAATTAAAAACTGGTATCTAGAAACAAAAGGAGTGTATTTACAGAAAATTGCATGAAACTATGTAAGGATAATCTGTAGTTGTTGAAAATTACAGTTCGGTGCTTAGTAACTTACTTTTGGCTGATAATCCATGTAATGATCTGGATGCAGAGGATTCTATGGCATTCCCTTAGTGCCAAAATGCACTTACTTGCTGCTGCAATATTTCTTCATGACACGTGGAGGCGCTGCATGACCTCTTTTTTTATAACTATTCTTCACGTTATTATCACTTTCTGCAAACCTTTTGTTGGGGGCCCTACGCCTGCAAGACTATAATAACCTAAGGCGTATGTCTGCTGTGGAAAGTTGAACGGTCTATGCGACCTGAAGAGTAGTTTCACCAGCAGAAACAACACCATACCCTGTTGTATAAGCCAATGAAATATTGAGGTGTGTACACCTTTTAATGTCTGCGCCCTGGTCCGTTCGGGCACGATCTCGCTCATATCATTTATTTAGAAGGAACTGGATGGAAAAATGTAAAATAAACTAAAGGTATCTGTGAATAAAAACACTTTATACATTTCCAAACATCAGGAGGGCGTGTCAAACTACATACAAAAGGTATTTGAAGGGTGATAAGATACAGCAGACACGAATATGGACAAGAAAACAAAATTAAGCAGGGCAGCTAATGTACCCAACATTTCACTATCACCCAACACCTACTCACAGGAACATGACCACACCTCACTGTTCATTTTAAAATCAAAAAGGTGTTTTCTTTACTTCCCAAAAGCATAGCGGTAGATTTGATCTCTTAAACGTGTCTCTTATTCATTAATTTCATAAATAAAATGCTACATTTATCAAACATTCTATTTTGCTTCATTCCAATCCAATCGTGTTGTTCTCACTTTGTAACATTCCTATAAAAAGTAAGAATCTTGTGTGGCAAAAGGCGACACAAACACGTGTGCACGCACACCGTGTGTGTGCACGCACACCTTGCATATGCAGTACCAGGGATCTTGAGATGCAGCTAAAGCCCACCTGTTTTAGATACAATGTTACTTCTACTCAAGATTTATTCGAGTTATTCAAGTCACCCACTAATGAATTTGTCTGTCACTGCTTGTTCAAGTTTTTAAAGTGTTTTTTAAAGCTGTTTCAAAGTGTACTGTTATAATTTTTACATCAATGTATTTTGTATTTGTCGACCTCACTAGAGCTCCGAATCAAATTAAATTTTTTTAAAAAACGTACAGCAGAGATGCAGTCAGGTAAACTGTCCACAGTCACACCTCAACTATGCTGCCTTTTAATACTGTAGAACCCAGCATAGCCAATCAGCAACGGTGGACCATAAGAATCAAAAGAATGAACTGATTAACTCACATAATTTACTCGGTTCGTACTCAAGAATGACCAGAAGAGGGCACCAAAGATATGAAAACAGTTGTCATGATTCTCATGCTGAACAAATTGGTAGATTCGTTCCCGCATTTACAAATCTTGCACATCTGGAAAGAACAGTATCAAGCATTTGCAAAGCAATCGGTCTCGCCTACGGGACCTTAAATGTATTTAGCTATGCAGCACATTAGCCTGGGTGCTGAAACATCTACTGTTCTTTAACATGGAGAGAAAGTAAGCACCAAACTGCGCGACTCGCCAGGTATGGGACAACATGGAGAGAAATATTGCCTTTCAGTGGGAAATGGTGTAGTTTAAAGCTTTGTTTTTAATATAAAAGCAGGGCCTTCGATGGTCATTTCACTTAAAACACAAGATTTGAAAAAAAGTATTGTCTACGGGTGCTCGTGGAGGACAATTTCTATGGACTGGAATCTAGAAAATGCTAAAGTGATTCTGGTATTTTACTGACCTCTGTTAGTCATTTTCTATCAAGAAAGTTAAATAGATGCAGTTGCCAGAAATGTTTTAAGATAGAAAGTTCTTCAGCAGAAAGCAATTCTGGTATTTTACTGACCTCTGCTGGTCGTTTTCTATCAAGACAATTAAACAGAGGCAGTTGAACAGAAAAAAAAGTCCCTAAGCGAAAGCAGACAAGTCCTGGGGCTGATCTCCAGAACCCACAAAGTACATACACATATAAGTATGTACTAAATATATACTAAAGTATATACATACACATATAAGTATATACTAAAGCATATACAAGAGGTCTCGACCTAAAAAAGACAGGCACAGAAGGGGTAGAAAGCCTGTAGTACTCTATGGTTATGGTAAAATAACGCGGTATGAGGGGTCTTGGTACAGGGTTGGATTGGAATTAAAAATAGGCCCAGGAACCCTCAAAAAACAAAGGCCAACATTTGCGGATCTCGCCTTTTCACAAAACATATTTGCACATGAAAAGTGAAGATACCAGTGGTGTCTAGGGATAACTAGGTCTGGCATCTGGGCCGGAGTTACACCAGAGTAACACGGGATATAAGCCTGGGCAACATTTTTTTTACAAGAGTCATTGGAGTAATTTCGATCCTTTCTCATATCAAAATGTATGTTAAATCATCAACAGTATGTCACATTGCATAATTTTGGGGGGAAATTTTAATGCAAGATATACCGTTTGGTTAATTTTTTTAACACAAACTTCATTTCAGGTGGGTTCAGCAAGGTTTTGAATGGGAAAGGCAGCTCCTCTAACCCCGTCCGCCTCTGTTATGCAAGGATGGCCATTCTGTGTATACTTATACAAGGGAAAGGATGAAATTAGCGAGTGACATTAATTCAATCATTCCAAAAAGAATTTTCTTTATTTCTCCAGTGAGGCACCCTAAATTCCTGTATAGTACGCCCAGGTATGGGTCCTCTATGTCACAAAGTTAAGTCAGCCATTGGTGTTTTAACTCGGTTTGGGCAAATGAGCCAAGGCAGACTTGCATATGGTTGGTCCCTGACTGCAATGAGCAAAACAACGTGGATAAACTGGAACACGGCCCACAATAATTACCAGGCACTGAGAGCATATTAAGCATTTACCACCGTTTTTTTGTATTCCCCACAATTATTGATATTGCAAAGTTAATGATTGCATTTCCTAATCATTATCAAAGGAATGGTACCCAATCCATGCTTACATGTCACATAACATCCTCTTAGAAGGACTTCGGATGTAGTGGCGGCTACCCCTTACACTATATTGTGGGGGGCGATGGCGCCAAACTCACCATAATGCTGCACTTCACCTTCTCCCAATGGCACTTCTCTGCCTCGCTTCCGCAAGCAGGAATTGAAGTACTTCCTTCCTTCGCAGTGGAACGCGAATCCAACCAATCCTGGAGCGGCTCTCATAAGAGTGACAGCAGCTCCAGGATTGGTGGGAGCAAGGTAACCCAGGGCTCATTTTGAGGCTGGGGGCCTGTCCCAGCAATCCCCTGGCTGTTTCACAGATCGGATTGCTCGATCTACAGTCCGCATGTCGGGCTGGCCGTAGATAGCCAGCCGGCTAACTCAAAATTCGCACTGAAAGGGGCAGCAGTACTCCTGCAATATCAGGATTCAGCCCGCCCCCGGCCTCATGCGCGCCCTGTACAAAGCGCAAGCTGTGGTGGCAAATATAAAATAGCATTATGATGCCATATTTATTTGGGGTTTTTTTTGCCTGTTGCTGCAGGTCGATGCTCCTCCGCCGTCCAGATGGCGTATATACCTGCAAGCAAGGGTGGGCTTGTAGTGTAGCAAATTTGTCAGATTTATTGATGAAAATTCCTTACTAGTATCACTTATGTCTTTAACCAGAACAATTGCACCATAGTCCCACATTACTCTTTTCTGGCTCCTGTTGTCCCACCAGGTTCTGGATTGAGAGTATTCCCTTTCTAAGGCCCAGGCACAGATCATCATCTGATTGGTCTTGTGTCTCAGACACTTCCCTATTACCATCATTTTCTCTGGCTGTGCGATTACCCCTAACCTCACCTAACTGCATTCATGTAGTTATTTTAAAAATGTGCCATCTGATTCCACACTGTTGAGTATCCCTCACACCAAAGTTAGCCTCATCCCAGTTGGCAATCTATGAGATCAGAGAGTGGAACAGTGCACACACGTTCTCCTTCTTTCTTCCTGTGTCAAGGAAGCTGAAGGAGTATATTTTTTCCTTGGACTACACCAGACTGGTCAAGAGTCAGTCCAGATGGGGGGAGTGTCCAAGAAGGCGAAGTGATGGACGCCTTTCCAGCTCACGCCATTGCGACCGCCAAATGTCCTGCATTTAGCCGCTGAAGATTAGCCAGCGTCCCTCGGAATCACTGGGCAATGAATGAATGAATGGTTATTTATAATGCGCGGACTTAGCCCAAGGGCATCAAGGTGCAGACTAAAACATAAAATATGAATAGAAAATTACAGATACAGAAAACAAACAGCAGAATAAGATTCAGTAATAGGCCTGGGAGAAGAGCCAAGTCTTCAAGAGCTTGCGAAAAATGATCAGAGAAGATTGGTTGGACAGCTCAGGGGGGAGGTTGTTCCACAATTTAGGTGCCAGAGTGGAAAAAGCTCTTCCTCCCCATTTCGCATTTTTGATTCTGGGGACCGCCAGTAGATTTCTTGAAGATGATCGGAGGGTTCTCTTGGGGGAGTAAGGGCTGACTAGAGCCTTTATGCCATTGGAGCCAGAGCCGAACACGGCTCTGTGCGCCAGACATAAAATTTTGAAGGAAATCCTGTGATGAATGGGCAGCCATTGGAGGGCCTTTCTGGCCTGGGTAGCAGACAAAAGCTTTGGGAGGTTTAGGACCATCCTAGCAGCAGAATTTTGGATCATCTGAAGCCGATGAAGGGCTTTCTTGTTTATGCCCCCATACAGTGCGTTGCAGTAATCGAGCCTGGAAGATACCAGGGCAACAGTTGACTGCTTGCGCGCGTCAGGTGACAGATAAGGGGCGATCTTTTTAAGCATGCGGATGGTGTTACAGCAGGTGGATACAGTTCTGTTTACCTGGAGTTCGAAGAAGAGGGCCGAGTCGAATAGAACACCAAGGTTCCTGGCCAAATTGGTGGGTTGGGACAATATCCTAGAGAGGGAGGCCACCAGTCCTTGGACCAGATGTCAGGGTTCCCTTCGAAGACTAGGACCCCCGTCTTCTCACCGTTAAGCTTCAGGTAGTTATGCACCATCCACTTAGAGAACGCTTCCATACAAGTTAGAAATTTGAAGGCGGCCTCAGTGGTCGGTGAGGTGGAGGAGATAATAATTTGGGTATCATCAGCATAAGATAGTATTTGATACCCAAAGGATCTTATTACCTCGGCAAGTGGGGTTACGTAGATGTTGAATAGCAGGGGACTCAGGGCCGAACCCTGAGGAAAGGCACTTACTTCAGCAACGCACGCAATTTCAAAGAGTAAATGAAAATACACTTAGATGAAACCGGAGTGCATCCGATTCTTTCACTGATCAGTATCTCATGTTGCCCTACACAAGGATTGCACCCAAAGAAAGAAAATGGATAAAAGTAATAACGGTAGAAGGAATGGAATTATCCACACGCAAGACGAAATACCTGTGTTCGTTAAGCCAGTCGGTGTTGGTGAATAAGAAAATGGACATGAAATCAATTATCTATTGTAAATTGGTATACCCTGTATCAAATATTGCTTTCACTGTTAATTATGTTTTTGAATTTGGGTCACATGCACTACACGTAATGATAATCTCTCGAACTGATCGGGACATATTTATTGCATCATGGGACATGTAGTAGTTTAATGTGAGGAGAGGTAGAAAGCAGTGGTGAATTACGTAACTCAATTAATGGGAGGAACAGGATGTGAATGGGATTAAAACGGACGGAATGAAGGGTGTGGCGAATGACTTTTTGAAGATGTGAGACAGAGGGAGAGGACTCGGTTTTTAAGCACCATGGCAGGTATAAATCATCTCCGGTGGGGGGTTTTAAAAACAGTATAATATGAAGCTAAAGTTTGTCAAAGTTAAAAATAATGAGCGAGTTTGAGCAAGATAAGAAAGTGATGACAGATGAAGTAAAATTAACAAACGAGGTTGAAACTGACTGATGTGAGCGGGAATGATGATTGTTAGGCAGAGAAAACAGAGGGTAGTTAAGAGCATTCGCAAATAGGACAGAGAAGTAAACGGCGAGGAGGGAAGGTTGCAAAAGGGAGTTATGTGAGAGAGGAGGGGAGTTTCGAAATGATGCCAGAAGTCACAGAGTGAATGGTGATGTAATCATTGCCATTCCAAAAGGAGGGGAGTAGTGTTTTGAGTTATTTAATATAAAGGTCGAACATGGATGCAACTGATTTTAACATAGGACTAGGTTAACAATGCATGGTCAACAGTTTACAAGCAACAGATAAATTTGATGTACTATTTATATTTAAACATATGATATGCTTATGGTAAATATTTTATCGTTACCACAGTTACCCCTGAAGAAGGGCTTTGGCCTGAAATGCATCAGGTTTTTAATAAATGCTGCCTGGAACGAACAATGCACTAGTCGTGTTTCAGTATGAGGCCCGGTTGGGCACTACAGTAACATAAGAAGCTTGGGAAATGGCATTAGCGTATCTGCGTGTGGATAGGAGTAAACGTTTGAAGGCAAAAGTTTGAAACTTAAAAAATGGAAAAACATGGATTACTTGAAAAGAACTTTAATGAACCGACGCAAAAAATGTAGCGCATCACAGCAGTGCGGCTGGGAGTGGGGCTACTTGTCGCCCCACATCTTAAATGTGTTTTTAAACCTGTAGTGTCAATTGGGCAAGTCACTTACTCCAGCAACGCACGCAATTTCAAAGAGTAAATGAAAATACACTTGGATGAAACCGGAGTGCATCCGATTCTTTCACTGATCTTTTGCCTCTGACCTCATAAAGAGTTCAGAGGAGTGTGTTAGTGAATAAATACATATATATTTTATATATATCCTGTGTGGTGTCCTTTCATTTGGTATTCAAGGGGTTACATATGGTAAAACAGCTGGCTTTACACGCCCTCAAGAGTCTTTTAGCCTAAGACTGTTCTGTCCACGCTACCTCTAGGATAGCTGGTCTATAAGGTTCACTCAACAACCATCACCATAAGGGTTGTTTGGACTGGTGCAAGGTGTTCACTAGAACAGTCAACATCATATACCAGGCCAACTTCTCACATTGGTGTGCAGCGGTTGGGATTAGAGCTTGCTACTGTTTTACCACTTGTAATCTTAAGATATAATTTGAAAGATCACATAGGTACCTGTAGGTACATATAAAAACAAGTCTTAGTATACTTAAGTTCTACTGAACTTAGTTGTTCTAGGACAAGGGCCTAGCACACCCTGACTACAACTCCTAGAGAGGTTCTTTAGAAAAACATATAGTGTAGGTAGGTGCAACACCACACCTCACTAGAAACCATGTCTCAGACAATGAACCCCAGTGGATTACTGGCTGTAGAGGTAGATCCCTTGAGGACTGCTTTGAGATATGAAGCCTTAGCCTTTCCAGAGTTGAGACAATTGTGCACCTCCAGAAGGCTAAAAGAGGGTTCAAACCCTACCCTCAAATTCCTGATTGAGTTATTAGAAGAGAATGATGCTCAACAGTCACCTAAGACTGGTGATTCAGGTAGTGCAGATGAAGTCTTTCCCTCCTCAGATGATAATACTGATACTCCAGTACCAGATGAGGAAGAAGGAGAAGGGGTAGAAAAAGATGAGTCTGATCCTGAGGTAAACAGCCAGGTCACAGTCAGAAGACTTAGCCAGGCGAACTTAAGCACACATAGGAGTCAGTTTGGGCAGCCCTCTTACAGACCCCTAAGTCTGCTTAACCAGAGGCCGAGAAGAGGGAGGTCCCACTCTGGGATTCTTTCCACTCACAGGCCTCAAATGGCTCTCATGGCTCAATCAATCAATCAATCAAGGACATTTGTATAGCGCGCTACTCACCCGGTAGGGTCTCAAGGCGCTGGGGGGGGGAGGGGTCCGCTATTGCTCGAAGAGCCAGGTCTTGAGGAGCTTCCTGAATGAAAGGTGATCCTGGGTCAGTCGAAGGTGGATGGGGAGGGAGTTCCATGTCTTGGCCGCCAGGTAGGAGAAGGATCTTCCCCCGACTGTGGCTCTGCGGATGCGCGGTACTGCAGCGAGGGCGAGGCTGGTCGATCGTAGCTGGCGGGTGGGTCGTAGAAGGTCAGGCGGTTGTTGAGGTACTTGGGGCCCAGGTCGTGGAGGGCCTTGTGTGTGTGGGTGAGGAGCCTGATCATGATCCTCTTGCTGATGGGGAGCCAGTGCAGGTCTCTCAGGTGGCCGGAGATGTGGCTGTGTCGTGGGACGTCCAGGACGAGTCGTACGGAGGTATTCTGGATGCGCTGCAGTCTTTTCTGAAGTTTGGCTTTGGTACAGGCGTAGAGGGTGTTTCCGTAGTCCAGTCGGCAGGTGACGAGTGCCTGGGTAACCGTCTTACTGGTTTCGGTAGGGATCCAACGGAAGATCTTACGGAGCATGCGCAGGGTGTTGAAGCATGATGATGAAACGGAGTTGACTTGTCTGGTCATCGAGAGGTAGGAGTCCAAGATGAAGCCCAGGTTGCGTTCATGGTCCGTTGGCTTGGGAGTGGTGCCCAGGACAGGGGGCCACCAGGAGTCGTCCCAGGCGGAGGGCGATGATCCAAGGATGAGCACTTCCGTCTTGTCTGAGTTCAGTTTCAGGCGGCTGTTCTTCATCCACTCGACGACGTCTTTCATCCCTTCGTGTAGGCTGGTTCTGGCGGTGGCGGGGTCATTGGTGAGGGATAGGATCAGCTGGGTGTCGTCGGCGTAGGAGATGATGTTGAGGTTGTGTTTGCGTGCGATGGCTGCGAGAGGGCTCATGTAGACGTTGAAGAGGGTTAGGCTGAGTGATGATCCTTGTGGTACGCCGCAGATGACTTCGGTGGCCTCGGATCGGAACGGGGGGAGGCGGACTCTCTGGGTTCTTCCGGCGAGGAACGAGATGATACACTCTAGTGCTTTCTCTTGGACTCCGATGTTGCTGAGGCGCTGCACTAGGGTGCGGTGGCAGACAGTGTCGAATGCTGCAGAGAGGTCTAGGAGGATGAGGGCCGCTGTTTCCCCATTGTCGAGCTGGGATCTGATGTCGTCAGGGGCTGCGATGAGGGCGGTCTCGGTGCTGTGGTTGGCTCGAAATCCGGACTGCAAGGGGTCGAGGGATCTGTTTGTCTCGAGGAAGGTGGCAAGCTTTCTGTTGACGGTCTTCTCGATGACTTTGGCAGGAAAAGGGAGGAGCGAGATGGGGCGGTAGTTCTTGAGGTCGGTGGGGTCTGCAGTTGGTTTCTTCAGGAGGGCGCTGACTTCGGCGTGCTTCCAGGTCTCCGGGAAGGAGGCGGTGTTGAAGGAGCTGTTGATGATGTCCCGGAGTTGGGGTGTGATGATGGAGTCGGCCTTGTTGAAGACGTGGTGGGGGCTGGGGTCGGTTGGTGATCCGGAGTGGATGGTGTTCATCGTGCAGGTGGTGTCTTCGGTGCTGATCGGGGTCCAGGCGCAGAGGGTGGTGGTGGGGGCGTTGGTTTAGTGGTTGTGTGCATGGTGGATGCGCTGAAGCTGTTGTGTATATCGGTGATCTTGCGGTGGAAGAACGAGGCGAGTGAGTCGCAGAGGTCTTGCGTGGGGGTGATGTTGTTGTTTCGGGCGCTGGGGTTGGAGAACTCTTTGACGATGCTGAAGAGTTCCTTGCTGTTGTGGGCGTTGTTGTCCAGTCGTTCTGTGAATGCTGTCTTCTTGGTGGTGCGGATCAGCTGGTGGTGTTTGCGGGTGGCATGCTTGAGGGCAGTCATGTTGTCTGTGGTCTGGTCGAGGCGCCAGGCTTTCTCGAGGGTGCGGCAGTTCTTCTTGAAGTTCTTGAGTTCGTCGGTGAACCAGGAGGCTTTCTTGCTGCCGGGTCTGCTGGAAGGGTTCTTCAGTGGTGAGAGGTCATTTGCGCAGTTGGTGAGCTACTGTGTGAGGTTGCTGGCTGCTTCGTTGGGGTCCGTTGTGCTGGCGGGAGGGTTCTGGCGGAGGGAGGCGGTTAGCTGCTCAGTGGTGATCTTGCTCCAGTTTCTGCAAGGGATCTGTTGCGGGTGGTGGTGGGTCGTTGTTCTTCTGAAGCTGAAGTAGATGCAGCTGTGGTCAGTCCAGTGGAGTCTGGTGGAGTGGCTGAAGGAGATGTGTTTGCTGGAGGAGAAGACGGGGTCAAGCGTGTGGCCGGCATAGTGGGTGGGGGTGTTCACCAGTTGCTTGAGTCCAAGGTTGGCGAGGTTGTCCAGTAGGGTGGTGGTGTTGCTGTCCTTGTTGTTCTCCAGGTGGAAGTTGAGGTCCCCTAGGAGGATGTAGTCGGCGGAGGGGAGTGCGTACGGGCTGATGAAGTCTGCAATGTCTTCGCTGAATTGTGTGCGTGGTCCCAGGGGTCTGTAGATGAGGGTGCCTCTGAGGGTGGTCTTGGGATCGGTGTGTATCTGGAAGTGGAGGTGTTCAGCGGCGGTGAAGGTGTCGTCGGGGTTGGTTGTGATGTGGATGGTGTTCTTGTGTACGATGGCGATGCCTCCTCCAGTCTGGTTGATGCGATCCTTCCGGGTGATCTTGTATCCGTCCGGGGTGGCTATGGCGATGTCAGGCGCTGAGGAGGCGTTCATCCTAGTTTCTGTGAGGAAGGCGACGTCAGGTGACGTTGTGTTGAGCAGGTTCTAGAGTTCGACGGCGTGTCTGTGGACGGAGTGGGTGTTGAGCAGGATGCACTTGAGGTGGTTGCTGCTGGTGCTCGGCTTGTCGTTTGCGGTGCAGGTCTGGATGCAGGTGAGCTTGCAGGCTTGGCAGGTGAAGGGTCCGTGGGTGCGTTTCGGGGTGGTTCGGTAGCAGGCGGGATTCCGGTCGGGTTTGAGTGCGTTGAGGGTGGTGGCGTTGTAGGTCCGTCACGTGGGCTGGCATCCTCGAGGGCCAGGTGTCCTGGCGCTGGGTGTGGTCCAGGCGCGGACGGGCGCAGACAGGCTTGCCTTTGGCGCGCCTTCGGCACACAATCGGCAAGAACGCTGCGCATACGCGCGGGCTCCATATGAGGCGAAGTGGGAGGGAGGAGCAGCTGGGAGGTGGGAGCGGGGTGGCGGAGGAGAAAGGGGGGCGGGGCTGCGAGGGAACGGTGGCGGGAAGCAACGGCGGGGAGCGGGTGGGGGCACACCAGGGGTCAAAGCTAGCAGGCACAGTTCGGTAAACTAGTTACCAGAGGGGAGAACAAGGGTGAAAGATACAGAAAATCAACAGAGCAGAATAAGAGTTAGAAGGGCACAAGCAGGAGAATCACGCAGGGCAGCAGCGGGGGGCGCCAGGCAGGGCGAGACGCGCTACAGCTGATCAGTTGACGAGCAGACGGACCGTGCAGCGTGGGGGGTGTCCTGAGACAGGTCACCCTGCTCAGAGAGGGATGACCTCCTCTCAGAGAAGGGAACATGTGGCCAAAATGAGAGAAGCTGCTCTTAGGATGGAGAGACAGGAACTTGAGATTGCCCTGGCCAAAGAGAAGCTTGCTCGTGCTAGAGAGCATAGAGAGAGTGGGTTAGAACCCACTGGTGGCAGCAATATCCCTAAGGATAAAGATAGGTCCTATGAGAATAGACACCTAAGCAAGATTGTGCCCCCCTACAAAGAAGGGGGTGACATCCACAAATGGATTACTGCTTTGGAGAGGGCCTGCAAAGTACAGCAGGTACCCCAAAGTCAGTGGGCAGCAATCTTATGGCTCTCCTTTTCTGAAAAAGGTAGAGATAAGCTCCTCACAGTTAGTGATGGGGATGCTAACAACTACTCTGTCCTGAAGAGTGCTCTGATTGATGGGTTTGGCCTAACCACTGAAGAGTATAGGTTGATGTTCAGAGATACCCAGAAGACACAGACTCAGGACTGGACTGATGTTGTTGTTTGTGCCATTAAGGCTCTGGAAGGCTGGCTATTGGGAAGTGAAGTTAAGGACTATACAGGATTGTATAATTTGATCATGAGAGAGCAAATACTTAACAATTGTCATAACCAGTTATTGCATCAATACCTGATTGACTCTTATCTGACCTCTCCCCAAGAATTGGGAAAGAAGGCAGACAAATGGGTCAGAACCAGGATTAAGCAGAAAAACCAGAACCAGGGGGGTGATCAGAAAAAGGCAAACCAGAAGGGTAATGAGCAGAAACAAAAAGACCAGAATCTTCACCATGCCCCCAAAAGGCACAGGGGGAGGGTGGCTCCAAAAAGAACAAACAGAAACAAGAAGGCCAAAAGAAGCCCTGGTGTGGATACTGTAAGTCAGTCTCTCACTGGTTTAGTGAATGCACCAAAAAGGGCACATCACCAACCACCATTGCCCCTAAGGCAACTGTTCCCCCTAGTCCAGCTTAGTGGTGGTTCCCAGCAAAAGGGTGTAGTAGGGTTGACCCTGAGAACTGAGATGGGCTCTGGCCTAGTCAGAGTACCAACTCAGGCTGTTCTTGTCTGTGATGGGGACATAGCAATGTCCTCTACTGAAAGTCCCAGTAATCTGAGCAAGTACAGGCAGACACCTTTTACTAATGACAAGATGGCTCAGGCCTACAGGGACACATGTGCCAGTGTCACCATGGTGGCACCTAACTTTGTGGACCCTGACCAGATCATACTAGGAGAGACCTACCTAGTGACCAACGCTAGCAATGCCACTACCTCCCATAGTATGGCAGTTGTTAACTTCTCCTGGGGAGGGGTAACTGGCCTCAAAAGAGTTGTTGTGAGTTCAGACCTTCCAGTAGAGTGTCTGTTAGGTAATGATCTTGAAACCTCAGTTTGGTCTGAGGTGGAGTATAGTACCCATGCAGAAATGCTGGAAATTTCAGCACATGTCCTTGCTGTGACCAGGTCACAGGAAAACAAGTGCTTACCTGAACAAGTGCTGGATCTTGGAACAATAGACCAGACACTACCCAATAGAAAGAGCAAGAGGGTTAAGGCAGTGCCTTCCCCCCTGCCTCAGGTTGAGGATCAGCCCTCCCAGGAGGATGATTCTGAGATCCAAGAGGGAACTGTCCTAGAAGAACTTGAGCCTGATCAGGTTGAGTTTCATGGGACGGGGGATCCTCAAGGGCAGATCTGAGGCAGGCACAATTAGATTGTTCCTCTCTTGAACCCCTCAGACAGCAGGCTGCTGCCGCGGTTGCTGCGAATGCTCAAGGTACCCATAAAGTGTATTGGGATGATGGGCTCCTTTATTCAGAGGCAAGAGACCCCAAGACTGGTGCTTCCAGGAGGTTGGTCATACCTCTGCAATTTAGGGGCTTCCTTCTTACCTTGGCCCATGATATTCCCTTAGCAGGACACCTGGGCCAGAAAAAGACTTGGGACAGGCTTGTCCCTCACTTTCACTGGCCCCACATGTCAGAAGATACCAAGGAGTTTTGTCGCTCCTGTGTTACCTGCCAAGCCAGTAGCAAATCAGGTGGCACAACAAAGGCCCCCCTCATACCACTACCTGTGGTGGGGGTACCCTTTGAAAGAGTGGGGATAGACATTGTACGACCAATGGACCCCAAACAGCATTGGGGCACAGATGTATACTGGTGGTAGTGGATCATGCCACCAGGTATCCAGAGGCTATTCCCCTGAGGACCACAACAGCTCCTGTTGTGGCAAGGGCCCTACTTGGAGTTTTCTCCAGAGTGGGGTTTCCAAAGGAGGTTGTTTCTGACAGAGGTGCAAACTTCATGTCAGGATACTTGACTGCAATGTGGAAGGAGTGTGGTGTCAACTATAAGTTCACCACCCCCTATCACCCACAGTGCAATGGGCTTGTGGAGAGATTCAACAAGACCCTCAAAGGGATGATAAAAGGGTTACCTGAAAAGCTGAGGCGAAGATGGGACATCCTTTTACTCTGCCTTCTGTTTGCTTACAGAGAGGTCCCACAAAAGGGGGTTGACTACAGCCCTTTTGAGCTTTTGTTTGGGCATCCTGTAAGAGGACCCCTATGTCTTGTGAAGGAAGGATGGGACTTACCTCTCAAAAAGCCTAAGCTTGACATAGTGGACTATGTACTTGGTCTCCGCTCCAGGATGGCTGAGTACATGGAGAAGGCTTCTAAAAACCTCGAGGCCAGCCAAGAATTACAGTGGCCCGAGCAGCACTCCAGGACAAATGGTCTGGACCCCAGACAATAGTTAAACAGAAGGGAGAAGTCACCTACTTGGTGGACCTTGGGACTCCCAGAAGCCCCCACAGGGTGCTTCATGTCAACAGACTTAAAGCATTTGTCGACAGGGCAGACATGGGCTTGCTCATGGCTACAGATGAGGGGCAGGAGTAAGAGAGTGACCCTCTCCCAGACCTGCTTACTCAAAACCCTGACGATGGCTCAGTGGATGGTGTGGTCTTTTCAGACAGCCTCTCTGACCATCAGCAGCAGGATTGTAGGCAAGGTCTGCAGTCTTACAGACATCTGTTTTTTTATCTGACCCCAAGTCAGACAAGCTGGTGCACCCATGAGGTGGACACTGGTGACAGTCTGCCTGTCAAGAGTAAAATCAACAGGCAACCTGACCATGTCAGGGACTGCATTAGGACAGAGGTCCAAAAGTTGTTGGAGCTGGGAGTTATTGAGCCCTTGGGCCAGTCCAGTAGTCCTGCTACCAAAACCTCACACCCAAGATGGTAAGAGAGAGATGAGGTTTTGTGAGGACTACAGAGGTCTCAATGCTGTCACTAGGACAGATGCCCACCCCATCCCCAGAGCAGATGAGCTCATTGATAGATTGGCTTCTGCCAAGTTCTTGAGCACATTTGACCTAACAGCAGGCTACTGGCAAATCAGATTAGCTGAGGATAAAAAAGCCAAGACAGCATTTTCGACCCCAGGAGGACATTATCAATTTGTGGTAATGCCCTTTGGTTTGAAGAATGCACCTGCCACTTTCCAAAGGTTGGTGAATCCAGTTCTCACAGGACTGGAAGACTATTGTGCAGCTTATCTAAATGATATTTCTGTCTTTAGCTCCACCTGGGAGGATCACCTGGTCCACTTGAGCAATGTTTCAGATTCCCTGCAAAAGGCAGACCTCACTTTCAAGGCCACTAAGTGCCAGATAGGGCAGAGCAAGGTTGTGTACCTGGGCCACCTAGTAGGCGGGGGTCAGGTTCAGCCACTGGAGAGCAAGATCCAGACCATCAGAGACTTGACTCCTCCAATCACCCAGACACAGGTCAGAGCTTTCTTGGGCCTGTCTGGGTACTACAGGAAGTTTGTTAAAAACTATGGGTCCATTGTGACACCACTGAATGATTTAACTTCCAAAAAGATGCCAAAGAAAGTGCAGTGGACAGTTAGCTGTCAAAAGGCATTTGATGACCTGAAGCAGGCCATGTGTACTGCACCTATTCTGAAAAGTCCAGATTACTCCAAAGAGTTCATAGTCCAAACAAATACTTCTGAGTTGGATGTGGGAGCTGTACTTTCACAACTGAATATAGATGGTCAAGACCAGCCCATTGCTTTCATAAGCAGAAGGCTGACCCCTAGAGAGAAACTTTGGTCAGCTATAGAGAGGGAGGCCTTTTCTGAGGTTTGGGACCTGAAGAAGCTGAGGCCACACTTGTTTGGCACTCACTTCAAGATTCAGACAGACCACAAGCCCCTCCTATGGTTAAATCAGATGAAGGGTGAAAATCCCAAACTTCTTAGGTGGTCCATTTCCCTACAGGGGATGGACTTTACAGTGGAACATAGACCTGGGACTGATCATGCCAATGCAGATGGACTCTCCAGATATTTCCACTTAGAACATGAAGACTTAACAAGGTTAGTTTAATGTCCCTAAGTTTTGGGGGGGGGGGGGTTATGTAGGAGAGTAGGGTCTGCTTCCTATGGTCACCCCCACTTTTTGCTTTTGCTTTACTGGTTTTCGACTTAGATGTGGCTGTGGGCCTGCTAATCAGACCCACAGCCCAGATGCACTCTCTATAAATTCAAGCCATGTACTCTAGGTACATACACAATTGGGAATTGGGTCACCTTGTTGGCCCCTGTAAAAGAGTACCCTAGGTACTCAGGGCATAGGTGTAACCAAGGCCTACCAGGCTGCAGCATGTATTATGCCACCCCTGGCTGGCCACTCAAATAGACACAACTGGCTGATCACTCAGCTGAGGCAAGGTTGTGTAATCACCCCTTGCTTAGGTGTAGTATTCCTATACCTACTTACATATAGACACATAGTAACCTATAAGTCACTCCTATGGCAGGCCTTAACAATCCTGGAGGCAGAGTGCTTGGTTATGTGTGAGATGGTGCTCTAGCACAAGCTGAGCCTGTCTGCAGCTTTCGGAACCATGTCCTTATAGCTGTTCTATGATATTGCCATACCATATACTCTTAAGTGCATTATGAACCTCACAGTTAAATGCTAACTTTGGTTTGGCTTTATCCAAACATGTCGTGTAAGGTGTCATACGCTTTGGTATACTACCCCTCGCCAATTCTGGCGACGGGGGTAGCATTCCACCCTTCTAGAGGGAGAAGACATGTTAGTTCTGACTATCCCGGTTAAAGTTAACCAGAGCCCCAGCATCACAAAATGGATGCTGCTGCCACAGACACAAGTCTGACCTCCTGCTGCTGGGAGTCCTTCCAGTCACTGAGGTTTGGACAATAGGTTTCCTGCTTGGGGAGGTGCGAGCACCACCCCAGACAGGAGGATGTGTATTGGGACAGGGAGGGCTGAATAGATTGAGACACTGCCTGGAGCACACTAGGTGCTTCATGCATATCCCAGTTCAAACCAGTTGCTGGGGCACTCCAGCCCCAGCTCTGGCGCGAAACTGGACAAAGGAAAGGGGGTGTAACCACCCCCCTTCCTGGTCCCACCCATAGGAGGGACCTAGTGAGCAAACCAACCCCCTTTAGTTGTATAAAGGTAGGAGCTGACCCAGGAGACTTTAGATTAATCCTGGAATCGACTTGAGATGAAACTCTGGACCCTTCGACATTCACCTGAGCTGAAGACTGAAGAATCTCCCTTGTGGCTAAGGAGTGACCACCCTGGGCAACCAGGCACCATCCAGCAACTCGACGGCTTGCTTTGTCCCCGTTCCCGCCGGAACCCGAGCACAGAGCCAGACATGACCTCGACTCCTGGACCTCTCTGACCCCACTGCACGACTCCAACACAGCTGAGCCCCGTGGAAGGCGTTGGAACCTGTGGAACCAGGCAACTTGGAAAGTCTTCAACTTGCTAACAGCGCAGCTCTGAGGCATCCTCGAAGCTGTGCACTGGGGACTGAGACACCCCGACACCGAGCTCCACCTGCACCGAAGACCAGCCCCCCACACTCCACGAGATCTGCGTGGGGCCCTTCTGCTTGTGTTCAGCTCTACGCGTTGTCCGGTTGCAGGCCCGTTGGCTAGTAGCCCTGTGGCGATGATCCTCTTGAAAATCCATCGCTGGTCTGGTTGCTCCAGACTGACCCTTGCTTCCCTGCAAAGGTGAAGCACCTCAGACCCTCCTGGTCTGCACCAGAAGCCTTTTGTGTATCCTGGGTGGGTTGCCTTTGCTTAGGCTTGTTGGCTCCAATCTTGAAGCCGACCCCTCCATCTGCGAGAACCTTCATGGGACAGCTCCTCTCCAGCACCTGGTCATCCTCGACACCTCCTGGTCCGCATGGCTGCAACAACAAGCTTCACAACAGCACCTGATTGCTCCTCGACGAGGTCTGGTTCCTTCCTGGTTCCACCCGGTCACTGGCAAGTGAACTAGACTATGTCCCCTCTGCTTTCAGGTCCTCTTCAACTCCGATCCACCCTTGGATCCACCCGCACATCTTCCTCCTGGTCGCCTGCAGCATCTTCTTCCAAGGCTCCATAGGAAACAACGAGAAAACCCGACACACTTTGACAAGTTCAAGTTCAAAAATTTGTATAGCGCACTACTCACCCAGAGGGTCTCAAGGGGCTTGAGGGAGGGGGGTGCTTTACTGATCGAAAATCCACGCTTTTAGTTTCTTTCTGAAGGAGAGGTGGTTCTGTGTAAGGCGGAGGTGGGTGGGGATAGAATTCCAGGGTTTAGCCGCTAAGTAGGAGAAGGACCTTCCCCCCATGGTGGATCTATGGATGCGCGGAATTGCGGCGAGGGCTTGATTGGACGATCGTAGTTGGCGGGAGGGGGTGTGGAAGGACAGTCGCGTGTTGAGGCATTCGGGTCCTAGGTTGTAGAGGGTTTTGTGTGCGTTGGTGAGGAGACAGAACGTTATTCTCTTGTTGACGGGGAGCCAATGGAGGTCTTTCAGGTGGCCGGAAATGTGAGCTTGAGGGATGTCCAATATGAGTCTGGCTGAGGCGTTTTGGATGCGTTGGAGTTTTTTCTGTAGTTTGGCTGTAGTTCCGGCATAGAGGGTGTTTCCGTAATCCAGTCGGCTGGTGACCAGTGCTTGAGTGACCCTCTTTCTTGTTTCGGTGGGGATCCAACGAAAGATTTTTTTGAGCATGCGTAGGATTTTGAAGCAAGATGATGAGACGGCGTTGACTTGTCTGGTCATCGAAAGGGAGGAGTCCAGGATGAAGCCCAGGTTACATGCGTGATCCGTAGGTATGGGTGCGGTTCCCAGGGCCGGTGGCCACCATGAGTCGTCCCAGGCAGAGGGGGATGACCCTAAAATGAGGACTTCTGTTTTGTCCGAGTTTAGTTTTAGACGGCTGTTCTTCATCCATTCGGCTACTTCTTTCATTCCTTCGTGTAAGTTGGTTTTGGCAGTGTTTGCGTCTTTGGTGAGGGATAGGATCAGATGAGTGTCGTCTGCGTAGGAGATGATGTTGAGGTTGTGTTGGCGCGCGATGGATGCGAGGGGACTCATGTATACGTTGAAAAGGGTAGGACTGAGTGATGATCCTTGTGGTACGCCGCAGATGACTTCGGTGGCTTCTGATTTAAAAGGGGGGAGGCGGACTCTTTGGGTTCTTCCGGCGAGGAACGAGATGATCCAGTCCAATGCTTTTCCTTGTATTCCGACGTTGTTGAGGCGTTGTATGAGGGTGCTATGACAGACTGTGTTGAAGGCCGCGGAGAGGTCAAGTAGGATGAGGGCGGCTGTTTCTCCGTTGTCCAGTAGAGTTCGAATGTCGTCTGTTGCTGCGATGAGGGCGGTCTCTGTGCTGTGTTTGGCTCGGAATCCGGACTGTGAGGGGTCGGGGGATTTGTTGGCTTCAAGGAAGGTGGCGAGCTGGCTATTGACGGCTTTCTCAATGACTTTGGCAGGGAAAGGGAGGAGCAAGATGGGGGGGTAGTTTCCTAAGTTCAGTGGGGTCTGCTGTGGGTTTCTTCAGGAGAGCGCTGAGTTCGGCATGTTTCCAGCTTTCCGGGAAGGTAGCGGAGTTGAAGGAACAGTTGATGACATCGCGGAGATGGGGTGCGATGATGGAGTCTGCTTTGTTGAAGATGTGGTGGGGACAAGGGTCGGTTGGCGATCCTGAGTGGATGGAGTTCATCAGGCGGATGGTGTCTTCGGTCGTGATTGGGTTCCAAGCGCAAAGGTTGTTGAAGTGTGGTTTTGGGTCGGAGGTGGGTGGAGTGGACTGGTCTTCGGACTGGTTTTCAAAGCTGTTATGTATTTCGGCGATTTTGTTGTGGAAGAATGAGGATAGAGAGTCGCAGAGGTCTTGGGAGGGAGTGATGTCGATGGTGCCGGCGGTGGGGTTGGTAAATTCTTTGACGATGTTGAATAGTTCCTTGCTGTTTTGGGCGTTGTTGTCCAGTCGATCCTTGAATGCTGATTTCTTGGTGGATCGGATCAGTTGGTGGTGTTTGCGGGTGGCGTTCTTGAAGGTGGTCAGGTTGTCAGTGGTTGGGTTTTTTCTCTAGGCTTTCTCGAGAGTACGACAGAACTTCTTGGATTTCTTAAGGTCATCGTTGAACCAGGGGGCTTTTTTGCTACCTTGTTTGATTAGATGGTTTTTCAGGGGTGCTACTTCGTCGGCGCTGGTGGTGATCCAATGTGTGAGGTTGGTGGCTGCTTGGTTTGGGTCCGATGATTTGGCAGGGGGGTTTTGGTGAAGCGAAGTGAAGAGCTGGCCGGTGGTGATTTTGTTCCAATTTCTTCGAGGAATAGGTGGTGAGGGGTTGTGGCTCGTGGACTTTTTGTAGTTGAAGTGAACGCAGCTGTGGTCCGTCCAATGGAGAGCAGTGGTGTGATCGAAGGAGATGTGTTTGCTGGAGGTGAAGATAGGGTTGAGCGTGTGTCCGGCCAAGTGTGTGGGGGTGTCAACAAGTTGTTTGAGTCTGAGATTGGCCAGGTTGTCCAGAAGGGTGGTGGTGTTGCTGTCGTTTTTCTTTTCCAGGTGGAAGTTGAGGTCTCCCAGTAGAATGTAGTTCTCGGAGGGGAGGGCGTGTGGGCTGATGAAGTCAGTGATGTCTTCGCTGAATTGTGTGCGGGGTCCAGGTGGTCTGTAGATGAGGGTGCCTCTGAGTGTGGTTTTGGGGTCGGTGTGGATCTGTAAGTGAAGGTGTTCGGCGGTAGTGAGGTTATCGTCAGAACTGGTCGTGATGCGGATGGTGTTCTTATGGACGATGGCGATGCCTCCTCCTGTTTGGTTGGTGCGGTCTTTTCGGATGATCTTGTAGGCGTCCGGGATGGCTATGGCGATGTCGGGTGCTGATGAGGCGTTCATCCATGTTTCTGTAAGGAACGCGACGTCCGGCGATGTAGTGTCGAGTAGGTTCCAGAGTTCAATGGAGTGTCTGTGGACCGATCGGGTGTTGAGCAGGATGCATTTTAGGTGGTTAGTGTCGGAGCTCTGTTTGGAGTTAGTAGATTTGGTGTGGGTCCTGATGTAGCCGAACTTGCAGGAGTGGCAGGTGAAGGGCCCATGGATGTGTCCTGAGGCGGCTTGGTTGCAGTCTTGGAGACGGGCGGGGTTGAGTGCTGAGAGGGTAGCGGCGTCATACGCTATGCGGGTGGAGTGGGTTTTGCGAGGACCAGGGGGTCTGGCGCTGGGCGCGGTCCAGGCGCGGACGGGCGTAGACGGGCTTACCTTTGGCGTGCATTGGGCGCGACCGCTGCACGTGAACGCTGCACGCAAAAGCATCTGTCATATGTGGATGGTGGAGGGGGCGGGGGCGAGGAAGGAGCAGCTGGGAGGTGGGAGCGGGGTGGAGAGCCGGGCTGGGAGGCACAACAACAACAACAAAATGGCAGCAAGCCAAAAGCCAAGCAGGACGAGATTGGGGCACAAGTAATGCTAATGGCAATGAAATGGGCAGTGGAATCGGCACAATCAGGCACAAATCGGCAAGCAGGCAAAGGCAGCAATGTACAACAGTAAACAATCAATGCGCAGTCTAATGGCACAGCGCTACGATAAAATCGATTCAGCATCAGCAATGCGAGCAATGCGACAATGCTTCGAGGTCAGAGAGCAGCTTTGCACGATAGCGCTACGATACCAGATCAGATACTGGGCTGGGAGCAGCGTGGGGAGCGACCGCTTCTGAGGAGCTCAGGACGGTCACAGCGCTTATTGCGAAGGGTAGATCCTATACTTTCAGTGGGAGGGAGGAGCAGCTGTGAGGTGGGAGCGGGGTGGAGAGCCGGGCTGGGAGGCACAACAACAACAACAAAATGGCAACAAGCCAAAAGCCAAGCAGGACGAGATTAGGGCACAAGTAATGCTAATGGCAATGAAATGGGCAGTGGAATCGGCACAATCAGGCACAAATCGGCAAGCAGGCAAAGGCAGCAATGTACAACAGTAAACAATCAATGCGCAGTCTAACGGCACAGCGCTACGATAAAATCGATTCAGCAATAGCAATGCGAGCAATGCGACAATGCTTCGAGGTCAGAGAGCAGCTTTGCACGATAGCGCTACGATACCAGATCAGATACTGGGCTGGGAGCAGCGTGGGGAGCGACCGCTTCTGAGGAGCTCAGGACGGTCACAGCGCTTATTGCGAAGAGTAGATCCTATACTTTCAGTGGGAGGGAGGAGCAGCTGGGAGGCGGGAGTGGGGTGGAGAGCCGGGCTGGGAGGCACAACAACAACAACAAAATGGCAGCAAGCCAAAAGCCAAGCAGGACGAGATTGGGGCTCAAGTAATGCTAATGGCAATGAAATGGGCAAAGGAATCGGCACAATCAGGCACAAATCGGCAAGCAGGCAAAGGCAGCAATGTACAACAGTAAACAATCAATGCGCAGTCTAATGGCACAGCGCTACGATAAAATCGATTCAGCAATAGCAATGCGAGCAATGCGACAATGCTTCGAGGTCAGAGAGCAGCTTTGCACGATAGCGCTACGATACCAGATCAGATACTGGGCTGGGAGCAGCGTGGGGAGCGACCGCAGCCTGTGGGTGAGGTAACGCGAGTACTTCGGTGCTCCTGTAGGGATTGACTATCCAAGTGTCTAGTTTTGTTAGTTGTGTAATCCTAGTTAGACGGGAAGTGTCCTAAAACTTCATTACTTACCTTTTTACGTTCCCATTGACTTTCTATTGACTCTCGCGTGAGTGTACTGACACTGCACGCGCCGCCTGTGGGTCTCCTACTCCTAACCTAAGGGTCAGATAGTGTAGCCCCAGCGATTCCCTAGGCCCTAGGCTTCTTCCTTTCCCAAGTCGTGGTTCTTATACCACTTACTTAATATATGGTTTTATGCGCCCCTGGGGCCTAACTGTAAATTGTGCGATTTAAAGTATTTCTAAGTGTAACTTGTTATGTGCTTTTGCCTCTGATCTCATAAAGAGTTCAGAGGAGTGTGTCAGTGAAGAAATACATATATATTTTATATATATCCTGTGTGGTGTCCTTACCTTTTGGTATTCAAGGGGTTACATATGGTAAAACAGCTGGCTTTACACGCCCTCAGGAGTCTTTTAGCCTAAGACTGTTCTGTCCACGCTACCTCTAGGATAGCTGGTCTATAAGGTTGACTTTACAACCATCACCATAAGGGTTGTTTGGACTGGTGCAAGGTGTTCACTAGAACAATGTACATCATATACCAGGCCAACTTCTCACAACAATGCCATCCTAACCTTGGAAATACTGGTACAAATTACCTATACCATTCCAGTCTTTTTGTTTGTGTATATCTACTTGAAAAGCATTTCATTCGTTATTCCCAACACTTTCTAAACACTGGCTATAGCAGAAAAACCTTTTGAGCTTCATGGTCTATCCATGAACAACTATTAGAAAAAACGATTAAAAGAGCAGAGGCCTGGTCTTACAAACTATTTGTTCATAGTCATTTTTGTCCAATTTTCACGCCATTTTGTTAATCAACACAAGTAGATTAATTCCCACAACTCACTTAGCACTTGTGCCTGTGGTACTTCAGAGCAGGTTAGTGTCTGTTGAGTTGGAAGCTCATTAGTTCATCCCTAATAAAAACTACAGACAAAGGATGAAAATATACCCCTTGTAAAATCACAGGTTTCCTTAGTTTATATATGTTAATGCATACACTTCTCAATAACTTTACACCAGTCCAAGCCAAATATACAAACCAACCTGTAAATTTTAACTCTGACTACTCACTTTGCACTTGGACATGAGGTGATCCAGAATAGGCTAGTTCCTATATATTTTAGTACAGCCAGTCTCTCCTCAGGGGGAATTAACAGGAAGGGAAAAAAACGAAAACTACATGTCAAACTCTTTAAATCACTGCAGTCAAGCAGGGTTATCCTTCTCTGCTGTGATCCCTCTGCTACGAAAGATCACTAGTGGGTTCCGGGCATATCTTAGAGTACAGAAATATACAAAATGGTTGGCGGGAGGCAGGGATGCTAGGAGCATAGGGGGAAAAAAGGGGGACACAAGTGTATAGTTATAATTATAGTTAGAATCAGTAATAAAAACAAGAACCCCACATTCAGAATGACCGAAATGAATTCATAAGTTCGCCCCTGCAGCAAAAGTCCAAAAGTAATGGCAAACCTACTACCACACATACAAAAAGACAAGAAAGGTCTGGCAACATAGCCATCTCTAGAGGATTGAATGAGACTGCAGTGGGTGGTGAGAAGGTCAATCCAGGGGAAATTGTTTCATTAGCAGCCCTCAACATCCACTTACAGTCAACACTAAAAAAAAATTGGACCCACTAATGGCTATTCTGACAAACATTGAACATTCATTAAAAACTTTGATTAAGCAAGGTCAAGCTAACCAGATAGCACAGCTTAATATCCCAGCTATGTGTGAAGAGGCCACAAATACCATACTGGTCTGTGATGGGACACACATGAGACAAGGCAGTGTACCACACTGCAATATACCTCTTTCGTGATTATCTATCCCCAATCCAACTACTGAAAATGGACAAAGTACCAACATGCCTTATAACACTCTCCCAAAATCAGCAACAGTCCAGCCAAGCTCCGATTCCCCAGCCAGGGCAAACATCAGATCTGCTAAAGAGAGGTGTTTGATGTCTCAGTCAAAACCAGAACGAACTCTCCAGCTACCTCCTGAAGCTGCTCCACTGGTTATAGTTTTATAAAATGTACCACCTTTAAACATAGGCGAAGATGAGGACTTAGCTGAAAAATAAGGTAGCACACTGGCTGGCCAAAAATGTCGGCCTATATAGCTGTGAATCTCTTCTTTCGAAATGTAAATAATGTACAGCAGATGCATTGGATTGGTTATCAACCAAAAAATGGCAATGGGGATCGTATCGATATAAATTTGCCCGATCCTTACTGGAAAAACTGTCATGATTAGTCGTACTCCTGGAAGTCTCAAGGCGGTTCCTTTGGGCTTCTTTTATAAACCAGATCCAATAAGGGCAAATACATTTCATGCTAACAAACTCCCTGTATGCAAACCATTTGGGATCCAAACCAACAACCGCTATCTGCCTTTGGATCAACTAGATTGACTGCCTCACTGCGGCGGGATGCTTTTAACGCCCACCCCCAATACACAGAACCTAAGGAAATCTCGTCATATAAATTTACTTCATGGGTGATTGTTCTCTAGGACTAACAAAGGAGTAATGAACATCTCAATCCTTAGATCTGGGGATACCGCAGAGGAGGAAGTTGTGCTCCAAGGGATAGCGCCATCGGTTATAAACCCCACTACAATACAGCAGCTTAACAACAATAAGAATGCTCCTCTTACTGAGGCCATGTGTATTGTGATATTATTGAATAAGGGCATATAACCATTGGTTCCTATAAAATTGCCTACTAATGCTATTCGGTTGGAATTTAAATATCTGTTTTGGAATGTGGCTGGTCTTCCAAAGTAGGTGAAAAATGTTGAGTGGAATACCTTAATTATGTCATGTAACATCATCTGCTTACAAGAAACTTGGGCTAGAGAACGAGTCCATATAGATGGTTTCTTCTCAATCCACACTTCAGCGGAATCTTCTAGAGGATCTTCTAGAGGAGGCCATCCTAAAGGGGGGCTACTAACTTTAATCTCAACCACCTTTTGGAAAAAGGTCATTAGAACTCACTACCAAATTATTATCATGACATATGAACTGAAGTTACTTTTAAACTTCTATCATAACAATTTCAATGTGAATCATATAGATAAAGCCGCATCATTAGAGAAAAATCTCAGTAAATTTTAAGCAACCTTACTATTAAGGTTGCAACACTGACAATTCCCTGTACCTTGAAAACACCCCTTGCGTGGATATCTTTAACTCTATTTGGAACATATGGTCCTTTTACTTAACTATTAATCTGATCATTCATCTTAACAAAGGTCACATTTCATATATGGGCAGAGGCCATGGCGGCCTAATTGATTTTATCTCACTTTCACATCATTACAAACCCAGGGCTATTGATTTTACAATTCAGCAAACATGTCTAAGGGATCATTACCCATGGCCCTACCTTTCAACACTGGAAATAAGATACAGCAAATAGATACTCCTGCTATCACTCCAATAGTATAAAAATAAAAACCAAGGAGATTTTACGTAGGCGGGCAGCGGTGGATTCTAACACCATCTTAGAGAATTTGTTGAAAAAAACAGTAGGGGGAAATGTCCTACCCTGTCTGAACAATGAACTCCACCCTAAGGGCATGCTGAGGGCATATGAGGAAATATATTACACAACAACTGATCTTTTACCAACTCATAGTAAGAAAAGAGAATCCAAACCACAAAGGTGGCTTGACAGTGACTGCTCGAAGACCCACAGATGCCTTACACGAGCTCTGAAACAGATGCCCAGGGACAGAGGGGTTGGTAAAACTATGTAGGCATAACGACAAACTGGCTATTTAGCAGAGAAAAGCAGACAGGCAAGAAGCATAGGGAAAATTGGATGATGCAAGTGTAAGCAAAGGCTCTTGTCTCTTTTTGAAGACAATTAATGACCCCTACTGCCAAGATAAGCATGAAACAGCTATTGATGTCACAGTACCCCCCACAAGAATGGATTGCCCATTTCTCTAAAGTATATAGCACCAATGATGGGTTCGACAAATCCCCTGAATCATCTTCCTTTGGCCCCCAGGTGGTGGTAGGAAGATAGCCCTACCCATCTACATGGAGGTTAAAACCGCTCTAACATGTAAAACAAGAAATAAGGCCCATGGCACTGATGGGGTACCAGAGGACCTTTTTTCTTTTAAAAAAAAAATTATCTTGATTTATGGGCATAATTACTCACAAATGTAATGATGAGAAGTGTAGTTATTGAGGGGCCCCCAAGCCCTTGGTTAACGGCCAATATAGTACCCATATTTTAAAAAGGTGATAGGACAGATCCCCGATGCTACCGGCCGATCTTACTGATGGATACTACAATCTAATGGGCAGGATTCTTCTTGAACCGCTGGAGGCTTGGTTGATGGAAAAAGGGCGTTTCTCTGATGTAAAACATGGCTTTTTTCATCCTAGTCGGCTGTCTTACCTCTCCTTACCTCTATCTGCCTAGCGCCCTGACACCCGCGAGTATTAGTGCTCTTTATAGATTTTATCCAATCCTATCCTATGTGCAGTACGGGTTTATACAAGGTATTGGGACTGTGGAACAATGCCTCAATCTCCACTTGATTATATCTAAATACACAGTGGAAAAGAATGGTACCCTCCATCTAGGTTTTATGGATTTATCCTCAGCATTTGACTGGGTAGATAGGGAAAATCATTGGGAAAATTGCTCAAAATGCACATTGAACCTGCAATGGTACCCTTGTTAGCTAAGATGCACGAGGGTGTGCCGAGTAATGTAAGATATGGAGAACTCAGCGGCCCAATTTCCATGAAACGTGGATTGAGGAATGGCTGTGTACTGGTCCTATACTTATTTTGTCTTTATATATATTGCCTAGAGGACCATCTAAATGCAGGGAAGGCAGATACACCAAGGGTTGGGACTAGAAAATGACCAGCCTCATTCTACGCAGATGACTACCTCTTAATATCTAGAACGGGAGTTGGCCTACAAAAACTGCTACCTAGAATACATTTATTTATGAATGGGCTAGGAGTAAAACTGATACTGCCAAATCACTTGTAATGGTAATTGAGAAGCCACAATCTACTTTAAAAACACACCATATTAAGGGCTATAAACTCCTTCAAGTATCAACTTTCTCCTACCTCAAGATACCTTTCGACCAGCAAGGAACATGGTTACACCTGACTAAGTCTAGAAAATTAAGATTTGATCAAATCACTGAGGCCATTTTTAGATTTCTAAGAAGCTGGAGTCGAAATCTTTGGATGCCATGGTAAACGTCTATAAAGCGCGCCGTGCTTCCATGGCTATATATGGAGCCGGAGTATGGGGATATTGTGATGTGTCTAACCTTCAGGTCTCTGAAAATACATTTTTGAGAAGACTTTTTTCAGTCCCAATGAGTCTCCCAGCAAACCTATGTCATAAGAAGTTAGGCATGGTGAGGATAGAATTAAACTTGCACCACTAATTATGTGGAGAGCAATTTTGGTCAAAAATGTAACCTTTTCAATCAAACCATAAAAAAAGGATTGAATGCTTTTAGATAACGCAAGGAATATTACCTGGTTGAGGTACATAAAGGAGCAGCTTGCCCTACTGGGGAGGGAGGACCGCAACCAGAATCCTCTGTTAATGGCAACTACCTCCAAAGCACAATTAAAAGAGGATTTCCTAATCCAATGTGAACGGCAATGTTACCAGTCAGAATTGGGTAAGAAGAGTGTAAAGAAATATCATCCCCTTGTCACCACAGAATTTATGGAACCATATCTTAACTTTCCACTCTCCCATACGCAAAGATTCTTTCTCACTACGTTTGGCTAAGTCAACAACAACAAAACACAACTTTATTCGAGCTTGATTACACAAGTCATAAATGTACAAATTTATTCTAAAACATTTTCAACATATAATATGGGCATTAATTCAAGATTAAAAATTCACATGCAATCTATCAAAATGTATCCAATTCACAAATAGGCCATTTAATAAAACCCATTTAGAAAATTAAAACAGTACAGATAGTTAAAATAGGATGGGTCTCTTACTAACATTTAATACCACATTATGTAAATAAACCACTTCTATCTTCGTTTAAACTTAATACATTCTGACCCCCAGATTTCCTCCTTCTGAAGCATGCCCATAAAAAGGAAGCTATGGAGAAACAGATAAAAGGGTCCTGAAGGGTCTTTAGGAAATACATAGCCACCCTGCATTGTTTGAATTTGTGGTACCTCAGAATTGGGAGAACAAATCTTCTCCTCTCTGCAGTATAATACTTACAGAATAACGTTAAATGGAGATCTGACTGGAGAGAAGAATTATTGCATGGGCAAGGTGGCAAATCAGAGAATGTATAACTTTTTTCTGGATACCCTAACATTAAAGGAATCCTATTCATTCTAAAACGTAAAAGGATGAATCTATTCTGGGTGATATTAATGTAAGGTAATGAAGCACAAGTTACTACTTGTGTAACGATATATCTGTAAGAGACATTAGTTAGTGATAGATTCCTTACCTTAGAATATCCCCAAGCGTCAGACTGCATCCGGAAATTTTTGCGTAGCAATACCCCTGCGCGCCGGTAGCCGTCGTCTGCGGCTCCGCGTCGTCGGCGTCTTTAGCGCCGGAATGACGTCGTCGGAGTACTTAGACGCGACCCATGCGCGCTGACGTCAGTTCTGATACACAGCTTTTACGCACCAGATACGCAAAGCCATGATAGAACCAACACTGGTGCCATAAAACTAGGGCCCTGAAAGGGGGGATGACCTTAACCCTAGATATCGGTTCGCAGAACGGGGAGGATGGGTGGGTCGGTAAGGAATCTATCACTAACTAATGTCTCTTACAGATATATCGTTACACAAGTAGTAACTTGTGCATCTGAAAGAGACACATTAGTGATAGATTCCTTACCTTAGAATAGATACCCCAGCAATACCAACCCCGGTGGTGGGTCTGCAAACGAATATTCACACCAGAAAGTCCTGGAGGACGGAACGGCCAAAGAAGCCATCCCTCCGGACTTGACTGTCCAGGCAGTAGTGTCTTGCGAACGTGTGCAGCGAGGCCCACGTAGCTGCCTGGCAAATTTCCTGTAAGGGGACTCCTCGGCCCAAGGCAGTTTTTGTTGCCGGGGCTCGAGTGGAATGAGCCCGCAATCCAACAGGGGGTTCCTTCTTAGCCAAGGAGTAGCACGCCTGAATACACAAGATGATCCACCACGAAATGGTCCTCTTGTGTACAGCCTTTCCCTTCTTCGCGCCCACGTAACCAAAAAAGAGTTGGTCATCCACCCGGAACTGGCGTGTGCGATCTAGGTAATAAGAGAGCGCATGTTTTGGGTCCAGACGGTGGAGTCTCTCTTCCTCTTTCGAGGGATGCGGAGGCGGAAAGAAGGTGGGCAAGGTAATGGACTGCCCGGTGTGGAAGGCCGTGACAACCTTGGGAAGAAAGGAAAATCTTGTCCGCAACACAACCTTGTCCGGATGAACAGAGAGGAAAGGTGGAGTAGAAGAAAGAGCCTGGAGCTCAATTACTCTCCTGGCAGAGGTGATGGCAACCAGGAAAGCAGTCTTCAGGGTAAGAAGACGGAGAGGACAGTTATGGAGCGGCTCAAAGGGAGCACACATTAGATAAGTGAGTACAAGATTCAAGTCCCACTGGGGCATCACGAAGGGAACAGGAGGGAACATGTGTGTGATGCCCTCCGAAATCTATTTACAATGGGGAACTTGAATAGGGAAGGCTGATCAGGTAGCCGTAAGAAGGCAGAAAGAGCAGAAAGGTACCCCTTAAGAGTGCCCAGAGCAGAGCCCTGCTGGGCAAGGGAAAGAAGGAAGAGTAGAACTTCAGAAAGGGGTGCAGAGAGAGGGTCCACAGCCTTTGCTGTGCACCATGCCACAAATCTGTTCCACCTGCAGGCGTATACCGACTTTGTGGAGGGACGCCTGGCTGCCAGAATGATATCACAGACTTCGGGAGGCAAGTCAAATGGCCTCAACTGCCGCCGCTCAATATCCAAGCTTGTAGGTGGAGACTGGACAGGTTCGGGTGCAGGAACGTCCCCTGCTGCTGCGACAGAAGGTCCTCCCGAAGAGGCAGACGAATCGGGGATCGACTGACATGCTGAGTAGCTCGGGATACCAGTATCTTCATGCCCAGTCCGGATCCACAAGGATAACCTGGGCCCGGTCACGCCTGATCTTCTTTAGCACTCTGGGCAGAAGTGGTATAGGCGGAAAGGCGTACAATAGACCGCAACTCCACTCACGACGAAAAGTGTCTCCGAGCGAGTGCTGCCTTGGAAATGCCAACGTGCAGAACTGATGACATTGCGCATTCTCTTCTGTGGCGAATAGATCTAACCAAGGCTCTCCCCATTGCTGAAAGAGGCCTTGCGCCATGTTCGAGTTCAGACGCCATTCGTGATCCATCATGCACCGACGGCTGAGTTCGTCCACCCTGGCATTCAGAGAGCCTGCCAGGTGTTGAACCACCAGGGTCACGCCCTGATGTTCCAGCCACTGCCAGAGGGGCAGAGCCTCTGGGCATAGGGTCCACGACCCCACCCGCCTTGTTTGTTGCAGTACCACATGGCGGTGTTGTTGTCCATGAACACCTGCACTACACTCCCCCGGACAGAGGGGAGGAATGCCTTCAGTGCTAGACGAATCGCCCGCAGCTCCAAAAGGTTGATATGGAGCCGGGACTCCGCCGGAGACCAGAGGCTTCTGATCTCCGCCTCTCCCATGTGGCCTCCCCAGCCCTGGAGGGACGCGTCCGTCACAACCACGTGCTCCGGGTGGGGAAGGGAGAGGGATCTGCCACTGACCAAGTCGCGGTCCGTGAGCCACCACTGCAGTTGTCTCGCAGTGCCCTCCGAGATCAAGACATGATCGGACAGGTTGCCCTGATGCTGGGCCCACTGAAACTTCAGGTCCCACTGCAGAGCCCGCATCCGCCACCTGGCGTGATGCACCAGAAGGATACAGGAGGCCATCAGCCCCAAAAGCCGCAGCGTCAACCTGACCGAGACTCGGGATAACGGCTGAAAGATGGGAATCAGAGCCTGTATATCCCGAACCCGCTGTTCAGGAGGGTAAACCCGAAACTGCGCCGAGTCGAGAACAGCTCCGATGAAGAGGAGCTTCTGAGAGGGACACAGGTGCGACTTCGGCACATTGATGGAGAACCCCAGCAAATGCAGGAGGTCGGCCGTAGTCTTGAGGTGGCTGGGGCGAGCCCGCCTTCAACAACCAGTCGTCTAGGTAGGGGAAGACTGACACCCCTAACCTGCGCAGATGAGCTACGACCACCGCCATCATCTTCGTGAACACCCGTGGGGCGCTGGTAAGGCCGAAGGGAAGCACGGTAAACTGAAAGTGCTCTTGGCCTACCGTGAACCGCAGATAACGCCAGTGGGCTGGCAGGACGGGTATGTGGAAATAAGCGTCCTGCAAGTCCAACGCTACCAGCCAGTCTTCCAGGTCCAGGGCAGCTAGGACCTGAGCCAAAGTCAGCATTTTGAACATCTCCTTCCGGAGGAAGCCGTTGATGTTCCGCAGGTCCAAGATAGGGCGTAGGCCCCCTTTGCCCTTCTTGGGTACCAGAAAGTAGTGGGAGTAACATCCACACCCTACTTCTGGCCCAGGAACGCGCTCGATGGCCCCCTTGGCCAAGAGGGCCGTGACTTCCTCTTGCAGAAGTTGCAAGTGATCGCCTGACACGCGGTGGCATTGCGTTGGCATGGATGGAGGGGTCACCTCGAAGGGGAGGGAGTAGCCCCTTCGGACGATCAGCAGCACCCACCTGTCCGACGTGATAGTGCGCCAGTGGGAGAGGTGATGGCGAACCCTGCCTCCCACAGGTGTCACATGGGCCTGAAAACTCAGACTAGGAAGGTTTTGAGGCGGGTGCTGTGGAGGGAGGTGTGGACTGGCCTCGCCGTTGTCCCCGACCGCCGCCATTGCGGTTTCCACGGCCGCCACCGCGCTGTTGAACATTTTGCGGCGCGTGGCTGGCAGCACTTGTGGGGGCGCCCCTTCCGTGGACACGAAAGGAGCGAAAGGCACCCGTTTGCTGGGGTGGGGCCGAGAGGCCCAAGGACTTGGCCGTAGCCCTGGAGTCCTTAAACTTTCCAGCGCATGGTCTGCCTTGTCGCCGAAGAGGCAACGGCCATCGAACGGCATGTCCAGAAGTGTGGCCTGGACATCGGCCGAGAAGTTGGCGGACCTCAACCAGGCGTGGCGTCGAACCGCCACCGTCGTTGCCATTGCCCTGCCCAGTGAGTCCGTTGTATCCAGCCCACACCGGATAGAATAACGCGCTGCATCTCAGCCCTCCGCAAGGGTTTGGGCGAGTTTAGCCCGGACCTCCTCCGGACATTGTGGCAGCACGTCCGCAACCGCGTCCCAGAGAGTGTGGGTGTAGCAGCCCAAGAGACAGGCAGTATTGACAGACCGCAACCCTAAGCTTACAGACGAGAACACCTTCTTCACGAACTGTTCGTATCTCTTGGATCCCCAGTCGGAATGGGCTGACGGGAATGCGGTCTGGGAATTGGAGGCCTGGATGACCAGGCTCTCGGGGGTGGGGTGGTGGACAAAAAGCATGGGTCGCCCGGGGCTGGGCGGTAGCGTCTGGCCACATTCCTATCCACAGGCGGGCCTGTGGCGGGCTTGGACGAAGTGCCCACAAGAACGTCACATAATGCCTCATTGAACGGCAGCAGAGGCTCGCTGGAGCTTGACTGCGGTTTGAGGACCTCAGTGAGGAGGTTAGTCCTCACGGCCGCTGTGAGAAGTTGACCTGATATATGATGCTCACTAGTTCTAGTGATCACCTTGTATCAGTCCAAACAACCCTTATGGTGATTGGTTGTAAGGCAACCTTATAGACCAGCTATCCTAATGGTAGCATGGACAAAAGCAGTCTTTAGGCTAAACTCTTTTGGCATGTGAAGCCAGCTGTTTTACCACATATAACCCCTTGAATACCAAGTTAAAGGACACCACACAGGTTGTTATGAAAATAAACAGATATTTATTAACTAACATACACCTCTGAACTCTTTATGAGATCAGAGGGCTAAGCACATGACAATACTCAAAAGGAAATACGAGTTCGCACAATATTTACAAGTGCGCCTTAGGGGCACGAGAAACCATATACTCAAAACAATGGAATGCGAGGAATGAAAGTACTGTAAGGAGATCCAGAGGCTGGAGGACCGCTGGGCCTACGCTACAAACTAGGTAAGTAAGGAGCAGGAGGCCCACGGGACTCACGTGCAGAGTGGAAACTCTCACGCGGGATGCGTACCAACGTCTATGGATCTTACAGTTTAGAAAGTTACGGATTCCGGACGAACCCGGCTGGATGGAGGGAAAACAACAGTGGACCTGGACACTAGGAATCGTCGATCTGGACAACAGGCCTTGGCTAATGCAAGCCACGCGGTGGAACAAAGATGGCGTCTGGTGCGGACCAGGAGGGTCCGGGGTGCTTCTCCTTTACAAGGAAGCAAGGGCCAGTCTGGGGGACCAGACCAGCAGTGTTGGATTCTTCGGATCGTCGTCTCAGAGGTTACGAGCCAGCCGGCAAGTGACCCGACAACAGGACAAGCAGCAACCAGGCAAAAGGGCCCCACGCAGATCTCGTGGATGCTGGGGGGCTGGTCTTTGGTGCAGGAGCTGCGTCGGTGTGGGGCTTCTAAGACCCCAAAGCACTCACTCGAGGATCCCTCGGCGGTCGTGCTGGAAGCGCTGTGCAGGTTTCTCAAGATGGCCGTCTCCACGTTGCTCGTCGCGCCCACGGGTCCCAGCTGTGCTGTGGATGTGGGTAGAGGTCAGAAAGGTCTGGAGGTCCGGGTCTTGTCGAGCTGGGTCATCGGATTCCGGGATGGAAGGACTCTGCAGCAAAACACACAGGAGCTTGATGGTGCCTGCGAAGCAGGATGGTCACTCCCTGACCATAGGGGAGATTCTTCAGCCTTCTGGAATCAGGAGGTCGAAGGTCAAGAGTTTCTTCGTGGAAGTTGTCAAGATTAATCTGATTTGGAATGGGACCAGCTCCTACCTTTATTCAGCTAAAGGGGGCTGCACTACGACTAGGTCCCTCCTCTGGGTGGGACCAGGAAGGGGGGTGGTTACACCCCCTTTCCTTTGTCCAGTCTTGCGCCAGCTCTGGGGCTAGGGTGCCCCAGGAACTGGTTTAGACCGGCATATGCACAGGGACACCTTGTGTGCCCCAGGCTTGTCTCATTACTTTCAGCCCTGGCCTACCTAATACACAAAATCCTGTCTGGGGTGGTGCTAGCACCTCCCAAGGCAGGAAACCCTTTGTCCGAGCCTCCCTCGCTGGAAGGACTCCCAGCAGCAGGAGGTCAGACTTGTGTCTGTGGTGGCAGCATCCATTTTGTGATGCTGAGGCTCGAGTTAACTTTAACCGGGGTTCACAGTTACATACATGTCGTGTCCCTCTAGAAGGGTGAAATGCTACCCCCGTCGCCAGAATTGGCGAGGGGGTAGTATTCCAATTCGTATGACACCTTACTCGACATGTTTTGATAATGCTATACCAAAGTTAGCATTTGACCGCGAGGTTCATAATGCACTTAAGAGTATATGGTATGCGTTATCATGGAACAGCTATTAGGACTTGGTTCCGCAAGCTGCAAACGGGCTCAGCTCGTGCCAGAGCACCATCTCACATAATTCCAAGCACTCTGCCTTCAGGATTGATAAGGCCTGCCATAGGAGTGACTGATAGGAATATATGTGTCCATTTTAGGGTTAGATATAGGAATACTATATCTAAAGCAAAGGGTGAGTACACCACCTTGCCCCAGCTGTCATGCAGCCAGTTGTGTCAGATTTGGATGGCCAGCCAGGGGTGGCATAATACATGCTGCAGCCCCTGGTAGGCCCTGGGTGCACCTATGCCCTGGGTACCTAAGGTACACTGTACAGGGACTGACAAGGTGACTCAGTATCCAATTAGATATGTACCTAGAGTACATGGAATCCATTTTACAGAGAGAGCAGTGGGCCTGGGGTCCTGAATAGCAGGGTCCCAGGTCAACTAAGTCGAAAAACCAGCAAAACACCAGGCAAAAAGTTGGGGGCAACCATAGTCAGATATCCACCTTCCTACAGCCGCGACGAGGAGCTCAAGGTGTAAGGCCTTGGCTGCCTTCGTCAACACTACACTATATGTAGACCCCTCCTCCGAAGCCACAGTCGGAGGGGAGACAAATCCAGTGTCTGGCGATGTGTCAATACCACTGGCCTCCCCAAGCTCATATGTCCAGTCCTGTTGAGACTGGCACTCCAGTGCCAGAGGGTCCTCAGACCCCTCCCAATCCTCCTCGTCACCCGTTTCCTGTAAAACAGGATTAGTAGACGGGGCCTCCTCGTGGAAAAAAAAATCTCCAAAGGCCATCGGAAGCGGCGCCGTTCCGGCGCCAGAGTCGGACAGTAGGGAACTTTGGGGACGGCGTCCACAGTGGGCGCCGGGGGCGACACCCATGGGGCCGGCGCCGGTGAGGTCGACCGGCGACGACCCGGATCCAGAAGCGGATCCGGTGAGGTCCTGCGGTGCCGGGACCGAAGTTGCTGGCGGCGTCGAAGCACCCGACGGCGTCGGGGCCGAAGCACCCGACCCGCTAGGGCCTCCAGTCGGGACCGTTGGGCCCGAAGGCGACACGGAACGCGACTGAGGAGGGAGGGACCTCATGGCCATGAGGTACCGCTCGATCTCCTCCGGCGTCACGCTGTGCCCAGGGACCCGAAGGAGTGGGGCAGGCGGCGACGCTTGCGACTCCCGCGGAGCCGCGTGGGCGGTGTCGCCCGAACCCCCGGCCACATCGTGCGAGCGTTGGGGTGCGTCGGAGGAACGATGACGTCTCTCCGACCTCTCATGCCTCCTACCTGAGGACTTGGAGCCTGACGACCGGTGTCCACTCCCGGAGCTGCGATGACTCCGACCCCGCGACCTGTCCCTCGACCTCCCGTGGGACCGGGACCGGGACCTGGAGTGGCACGGGTCAACTGCCGGAGCTCGAGCCACTTGCGGAACCGCTCCCGCCTAGCCTTCGACGTCAGGGCCCGGCAGTCGGAACAGGTGCGGTCGTCGTGATCGAGGCCTAAGCACTTCAGGCATCGGCGATGGGGGTCCATGACTGACATCAGTCAGTCGCACTTCGAGCAGGGCTTGAACCCAGGCATCCCTACCGGCACCGATAGAGTCGAAGACTCGAAGAAAGAGAATGATCAAAAAGATCAAAAACTTCAGTCAAAAAATGACTAGGGGTAGAGCTTCTCCGGATCTGCGGATAGGCGGAAAAAAGAAGAACTGACGTCAGCGCGCATGGGCAGCGTCTAAGTACTCCGACGACGTCATTCTGGCGCTAACGACGCCGACGGCGGATGCGGAGCCGCAGACGACGCCTACAACGCGCAGGGGTATTGCTACGCAAAACTTTCCGGATCCAGTCTGACGCCTGGGGATATTCTAAGGTAAGGAATCTATCACTAACGTGTCTCTTTCAGATAACCCTCCTCTAATCTAGATGGAACTAGATCATAAGCAATAGAGGATTTTGGGATGCAATTTTTTCCCTTCGAACCGCTTTCTCTCTTCGCAAAAACAGGTCGATTAACCTTTTTTTAGTGATCTTTCTACACGTTTCGGGGTCCCGGAATAATTCACCTAGCCCTAGTGCAATCAAATGAGTCTCCACATAATTTAACCAACTGATATTTTTGTAATATTCCAATTTACAACAAACCTGAATGATACACTGAGTCAGATCTACAATGGACTTCCGCCAGATCGAGAGCCACAGTAATAACGGTGCCAGTTTAATACAGTCACTCAGATATGGTAGCCCCAATTCCAAATGCAGAATATAATTGGAGGCTGATTGAGGTAAAGCTACCCTATTTTTAAAAAAGGAGTCTCCAAATGCTGAAGATGCTCAACATTGGTCATCCCCCAGACTCCAGCCCCATATGTTACAGCAGCTTTAGTTTTTGCGGAATATATCCTTGTTACTGGATCCAGGGGACTCCCCCCTAGCTTCATTGCAAAAGTTTGTATACCTTGGAGACTCCTTTCCATACTCTGGGCTCTTGCAGCCACCAAGTTAGTCCAAGAGAGATTTTTGTCGAAGAGGACTCCAAGGTATGAAAAGCAGTCAACCACCTCAATCTTCTTTGACGCCAAGTTGAAGTTGGGGTGTTTCTCTCCTCTGGGTGCTCCTGCAACTATTATGAAAGACTTTGCTTCATTCACTTTTAACTCTAGGGAGGCCAAGAATGTTGTGTAGGCTGTAATTAGTAATTGGAAGGCTATCCCCATTCTAGCCATTAGTACAGCATCGTCGGCATACGCCAATATCGGATGGGAGCACTGATCGAATTTGGGGATGTCCCGAGGTGTGGCAGAAAGGGCAGCTTCCACCCCATTTTTGTAAATAGAAAAAAGAAACAGCGCGAGTACACACCCCTGCGTCACTCCCTTTTCTATCCTAAAGGAACATGTGCACTCCCCATTCCTGCCATACCAGACACAAGCAGTGGCGTTGGCATACAGTTGACGGATAAAACTTATTATCAGTGGATCAATGCCCATCCCCTCCATCATAGGTCACAGCCTTTGATGCCATACGCAATCAAAGGCTACGGTCAGGTCCATAAAGGCCATATAGATTTTCCTGACTTTTGCCTTGGTGTATTTTCCTATAGATAGAGATAGGTTTAGGCAATGATCCACCGTCTTCATGCCCTTCCGAAAACCGTATTGGGCCTTCATAAAATTACTATGATTTTCAGCCCACTCCTCCAGTCTAGCTAATAGAAACCGTCCCATGAGTTTGGCGGTAGTGTCAAGGAGAGAAATTGGGCGATAGTTCATTGGGGAACCCCTGTTCCCCCTTCTTGTATATTGGCACTATTACACTCTGATTCCAGGATGGGGGTGCGCCCTCAGTCTGGATGGAATTAAAAAACATTTGTCAGAAAAGGGACCCATATATCATAATTCTCCTGGAAGAGATCAATTGGTATACTGTCGGGCCCCGGTGCCTTTCCAGGGGGACATGATTCCAGCCCCTTTCTAACTTCTTCTGTTGAGAAAGTTAGCCCGCCCAGAGATGCAGCCACTGAACATGAAGGTGAGGAAGTTAGGGTGGGTGTGAGACCAAAAATCTTTTGAAAATGTCCCACCAATGCATCCTCATCCACATGTGAATCTAAGGAGGGATAATTAAAATCTTTTTTTTAAAAAACGTTCACGATTTTCCCAAAATCCCTACTACTTCCAGAGATTGCTGCGAGTTCAAAGTCCTCCCACGCCTGCTCCCTTAAATCTATCTCTCTTTTCATTCTTGCTTGCTTGTAATCTATTTACAAGGCCTGTATCTTTATTGAATCTCTACGGTGTGTTTTTAAGGCGTTTACAAGGGCTTTTTTTGCTTGAGAGCATGCAGAGTCAAACCAGCGGGCAGTTGGGGTAGCATTTGTTTCCTTTGTACGAGTAAGTACTTCTTTTAGTTTCCTCAGGAGGGCTGTAAACTGGAATACCAAGACTGTGGGAGATGTATTCTCTTCCAAGCATGATAGAATTTCTGTCTAGATTTGGGTTAAAATTTCGGGGACCAGGTTTAAGTTTTGGGCCTGTGACCATTTCAGGTGGTAACCGTTTTTCCTGGACAAGAACACACCATCCATTGCCCGATGGCAATCCTTTTCTTTAGGGAGGATGTAGGAGAGTAGGGTCTGCAATCCTATGGTCACCCCAGATTTTTGCTTTTTGCTTCACTGGTTTACGACTTTCCCTGGCTGTGGGCCTGCTAATCAGACCCACAGCCTAGCTGTTCTCTCTCTAAATTGACATCCATGTACTTTAGGTGCATTTACCAATTGGTATTGGGTCACTCTTGTAAGGCCTTGTACAGTGTACCATAGGTGTCCAGGGCATAAGTGAACCAAAGGCCTACCAGGGCCTGCAGCTTGTATTATGCCACCCCTGGCTGGCCATCCAAATCTGACACAACTGGCTGATCAATCAGCTGGGGCAAGGTGGTGTAATCACCCTTTGCTTTAGATATAGTATACCTATATCTAAACCTAAAATGGACACATATGCTCCTATAAGTCACTCCTATGGCAGGCCTTAACAATCCTGGAGGCAGAGTGCTTGGAATTATGTGAGATAGTGCTCTGGCATGAGCTGAGCCTGTCTGCAGCTTTCAGAACCAAGTCCTTTAGCTGTTTCCATTATAACGCTATACCATATACTCTTAAGTGCATTATAATCCTCGCGGTTATTGCTAACTTTGGCATAGCATTATCAAAACATGACGAGTAAGGTGTAATACGTATTGGAATACTACCCCCTCGCCAATTCTGGCGACGGGGGTAGCATTCCACCCTTTTAGAGGGACTGTGAACCCCGGTTAAAGTTAACACGAGCCTCAGCATCACAAAATGGATGCTGCCACCACAGACACAAGTCTGACCTCCTGCTGCTGGGAGTCCTTCCAGCGAGGGAGGCCTGGACAAAGGGTTTCCTGCCTTGGGAGGTGCTAGCACCACCCCAGACAGGATTTTGTGTATTGGGTAGGACAGGCCTGAAAGGAATGAGACATGCCTGGGGCCCACAAGGTGTCCCTGTGCATACACCGGTTCAAACCAGTTGCTGGGGCACTCCAGCCCCAGCTCTGGCGCGAAACGGGACAAAGGATAGGGGGTGCAACCACCCCCTTCCTGGTCCCACCCATAGGAGGGACCTAGTCATAGTAGAGCCCCCTTTAGGAGAATAAAGGTAGGAGCTGGTCCCATTCCAAATTAGATTAATCCTGACTTGAAACTTTACAAGAAGAAACTCTGGACTTCGACGTTCTGCTCCACAGAAGACTTAAGAAATCTCCCTTGTGGCCAAGGAGTGACCACCCTGCACAAGCAGGCACCATCAAGCGTTCCAGCGGTTCACTTTGTTGTCTTCCCGAGTGGATCCAGACTTCAGAGCCCGACGAGACCTGGACTTCCAGACCTCTCCGACCTCAACTCACATCTGCAGCACAGCTGAGATCCGTGGGTGCGACAAGACACATGGGACCGGCCATCTTGAAGAAACTGCACTTCGCTTTCAGCACGACTTCAGAGGCATCCTCGATGAAGTGCTTTGGGGATTGAAAAGCCCCAGCCCCGAGCAGCTCCTGCACAGAAGATCAGCCCTCCAGCATCCACGAGATCTGCGTGGGGCCCTTTTGCTTGATTGCTGCTCGACGCTTTGTCTGGTCACTTGCCTGCTGGCTAGTGGCCTCCTAGACGAAGATCCTTGAAATCCACACCACTGGTCTAGTTGCTCCAGACTGGCCCTTGCTTCCCTGCAAAGGAGAAGCACCCCGGACCCTCCTGGTCCGCACCAGACGCCTTTTCCACTCACCGCGTGGGTTTCCTTTGCCAAGGCCTGTGGACGCCGAATCCGGAACCAACACCGCCGACAGTGGGAGCCTGCGTGGGACAGCTCGTGCCTCCATCCTGGTCGTCGAAGACACCTCCTGGTCCACGTGGCTGCAGAGTCAAGCGTTCACTCTTCACCTGATCGAGACAACAGCATCTGGTTCCTTCCTGGTTCCACACCAGTCACTGGCTAGTGACTGTGAACATTGTCCCCTCTGCTTTCAGGTCTTCATCTTCCTTGATCCACCCTTGGATCACTCCGGACAGCTTCCTCCTGGTCGCCTGCAGCATCTTTCTTCAAGGCTCCATAGACTTCAACGCGGAAACCCGACACACTTTGACACCTATGCACCCGCAGCCCATGGGTGAAGTAACAAGAGCATTTCGGTGCTCAAGGGTAGATTGACTCTCCTAGTGTCCAGATTTCCAGTCGTTTTAGTCCTAGCTAGTCGGAACTGTCTAATACTTACCTTTTCGTAATTTGTACTGTCCATTGACTTTGTTACGCATCTCGCGTGTGAGTTCACACTCTGCACATGTGTCCCGTGGGCCTCCTATTACTTACCTAAGGTTAGGGTAGTGTAGTCCCAGCGATCATCCAGCCTCTGGACAGCTCCATTCCTTCCATCGATTTCCTTATACCACTTGTTTAGTATATGGTTTCTCGTGCCCCTAGGGCACCATTGTAATTCGTGCAACTTAAACATATTTTTCCTAAGAGACTTGTCATGTGCTTAGCCCTCTGATCTCATAAGGAGTTCAGAGGTGTTTGGTATTAATACATATATTGTTTATTTTCATAACAACCTGTGTGGTGTCCTTTCACTTGGTATTCAAGGGGTTATATGTGGAAAAAAAGCTGGCTTCACATGCCAAAAGAGTTTAGCCTAAGACTGCTTTGTCCATGCTACCATTAGGATAGCTGGTCTATAAGGTTGACTTACAACCAATCACCATAAGGGTTGTTTGGACTGATACAAGGTGATCACTAGAACTAGTGAGCATCATATATCAGGCCAACTTCTCACATTGGTGTGCAGCTATTGGGATTTGAGCTGGCTGTTGTTTTTACCAAATATAATCTTGAGATATCATTTGAAAGATCACATAAGGTACCATAGGTACATATAACAAGCTTAGAAATACTTTGAGTTCTACTGAACCAGTTGCTGTAGTAGAAAGGGAGTAGCACACCCTGACTACAACTCTTAGCAAGGGATCAGTAGGAAAACCCATTTGTAGGTAAGTGCACCACTTACTCCTCACTAGAAAGCATGTCTACCACAGGAGAGAACACAGTGGCTCCCCTTGTGGCTAGTGACCCTCCACAGGTCATTTCAAGATATGCAGCCCTCAGCTTCCAGGAGATGAGACAATTGTGTACCTCCAGGAAACTGAAACAGGGTTCTAATCCTACCCTTCCTTTTCTGATAGGTCTCTTAGAGACATATGATGCTAGAAGGGCTTCTAACCCAGACCCCTCTGATCCTAGGGTTTGGAAGCATACCCCCCTTAGAAGGTGACCCTGAATCTAACCTCCCTGAAACAGAAGATGTAGATTGTGAGGAAGATGGGAACTCCTCTGATGGAGAGGTAGACCATGGCCAAGTTATAGTCAGTAGACTTACCAGGGCCAACTTAAGCCTACATGGGGATGGAGCTGGGGGAGCCCCAGTCCCATCCACACGCAGGCCTAAAATTGGGAACAGACGAGCTAGGTCTCACTCCAGAGGCTCTAACAGATCTGTTCACTCCCATGTCTCTCAGGCCTCTTCTCAGAGAGGGATGACTTCCCCTCAGAGTAGAGAACATGAAGCAAAGATGAAGGAAGTGAATTTGAGGATCCAAAGGGAAGAACTTGCCCTTGCAAAAGAGAAACGTGCCTTTGCCAGAGAGCAGAAATTGAGTGGGTTAGAACCCACTGGTGGCAGCATTATCCCTAGAGATAAAGACAGGAGTTTTGATAATAGACACCTGAGTAAAATAGTGCCCTCCTATAAGGTAGGAGATGACATCCACAAATGGATGACTGCTTTGGAGAGAGCCTGCACTGTACAGCAGGCACCCCAGAGTCAGTGGGCAGCTATTTTGTGGCTCTCCTTTGAAGGTAAAGGTAGAGATAAGCTCCTCACTGTTAGAGCTGAGGATGCTAATGATTACCAAGTCCTGAAAAATGCACTGATTGATGGGTTTGGCTTAACAACTGAACAGTACAGGTTGATGTTCAGAGACACCCAAAAAACTCAGTCTCAGGATTGGACTGACTTTGTTGATTGTGCCACTAAGGCTTTGGAAGGCTGGTTAATGGGAAGTAAAGTTACTGGTTACACAGGATTGTATAATCTAATTATGTGAGAGCAAATCTTAAATAATTGTCAGAACCAGTTGTTGCATCAGCACCTTATTGACTCAGACCTGACCTCTCCCCAAGAATTGGGAAAGAAGGCAGACAGATGGGTCAGGACAAGGGTCAAGCAGCAGAACGAGAACCAGGGTGGTGGCTGTAGGAAGGTGGATACCTGACTATGGTTGCCCCCAACTTTTTGCCTGGTGTTTTGCTGGTTTTCCGACTTAGTTGACCTGGGGTCCTGCCAATCAGGACCCCAGGCCTACTGCTCTCTCTCTAAAATGGATTCCATGTACCTTAGGTACATATCCAATTGGTACTGGGCCACCTTATCAGACCCTGTAACTCAGGGCATAGGTGTACCCAGGGCCTACCAGGGGCTGCAGCATGTATTATGCCACCCCTGGCTGGCCATCTAAATCTGACACAACTGGCTGCACGACAGCTGGGCAAGGTGGTGTAATCACCCCTTGCTGTAGATATAGTATACCTATATCTAACCCTAAAATGGACACTCGTATTCCTATCAGTCACTCCTATGGCAGGCCTTAACAATCCTGAAGGCAGAGTGCTTGGAATCCTGTGAGATGGTGCTCTGGCATGAGCTGAGCCCGTTTGCAGCTTGCGGAACCAAGTCCTAATAGCTGTTCCATGATAACGCATACCATATACTCTTAAGTGCATTATAATCCTCGTGGTTATATGCCAACTCTGGTATCGCTTTATCAAAACATGTCGAGTAAGGTGTCATACGAATTGGAATACTAACCCCTCGCCAATTCTGGCGACGGGGTTAGCATTCCACCCTTCTAGAGGGACACGACATGTGTGTAACTGTGAACCCCGGTTAAAGTTAACTCGAGCCTCAGCATCACAAAATGGAGGCTGCCACCACAGACACAAGTCTGACCTCCTGCTGCTGGGAGCCCTTCCAGCGAGGAGAGCTTGGACAAAGGGTTTCCTGTCAGGGGCGGTGCTAGCACCATCCCAGACAGGGTTTTGTGTATCCTGGGTAGGCAGGGCTTTACAGGAAGGTGACTGCAAGTGGCACCCCGGTGCTCACTACGCATCTGCCGGCTAGAACCAGTTCCAGGGGCACACCAGCCCCTGAGCTGGGGAAAGTCCGGCATGGGAGAGGGGTGTAACCACCCCCCTTCCTGGTCCCACCCCTAGGGCAGGACCTAGTTGTAGGAAGGTACATCCTGACTATGGTTGCCCCCAACTTTTTGCCCTGTGTTTTAGCTGGTTTTGGACATAGTCGACCTGGGACCCTGCCAATCAGGACCCCAGGCCTACTGCTCTCTCTTTAAAATGGATTCCATGTACCCTAGGTGCATTTCCAATTGGTACTGGGCCACCCTATCAGACCCTGTAACTCAGGGCATGGGTGTACCCAGGGCTGCCAGGGGCTGCAGCATGTATTATGCCACCCCTGGCTGGCCTCCTAAATTTGACACAACTGGCTGCATGACAGCTGGGGCAAAGTCGTGTAATCACCCTTTGCTGTAGGTGTAGTATACCTATACCTAACCCTAAAAATGGACACACAGATTCCTATCAGTCACTCCTATGGCAGGCCTTGACAATCCTGAAGGCAGAGTGCTTGGAATCGTGTGAGATGGTGCTCTGGCATGAGCTGAGCCTGTCTGCAGCTTGCGGAATCAAGTCCTAATAGCTGTTCCATGATATCGCATACCATATACTCTTAAGTGCATTATAATCCTCGCGGTTAAATGCTATCTTTGGTATTGCTTTATCAAAACATGTCGAGTAAGGTGTCATACGAATTGGAATACTAACCCCTCGCCAATTCTGGCGACGGGGTTAGCATTCCACCCTTCTAGAGGGACACGACATGTATGTAACTGTGAACCCCGGTTAAAGTTAAGCAAAGCCTCAGCTCCACAAAATGGATGCTGCCACCACAGACACGAGTCTGACCCCCTGCAGCTGGGAGTCCTCCCAGTGAGGGGAGCCTGGACAAAGGGTTTCCTGTCAGGGGCGGTGCTAGCACCGTCCCAGACATGGTTTTGTGTATCCTGGGTAGGCAGGGCTTTTCAGGAAGGTGACTGCTGAGTGGCACCCCGGTGCTCACTACGCATAGGCCAGTCAGAACCAGTTCCAGGGGCACACCAGCCCCTGGCCTGGGGAAGTCCGGCAGGGGAGAGGGGTGTAACCACCCCCCTCCTGGTCCCACCCATAGGCAGGACCTAGTCACCGGGTCAGCCCCCTTTTTTAGAATAAAGATAGGAGCGGGCCCCCTGTTCAAATTAGATCATCTTTGGAATCAAGATACCACTTTCTTCGAAAGGACTTCACGATTTCTTCTTCAAGATTCTCCCTTGTGGCTAAGGAGTAGTCACCCTGCATCAAGCGGGCACCATCCTAAAGAACACTGCGGTCTGCTGCAAGTCCTTCATCACGAATCCGACGACCCAGCTCGACGAGACCCGGCTTCCCTGGCACCTCTGACCTCTACTCACCTCTACAGCCAAGCTGAGAACCGTGAGTGCGACGAGACCTCGAGGGACCGACGATCGCCAAGACTGCACGACATCTTTACTGCAAGCCCACCGTGTCCTCCACTGGTGAGTGCTTTGGGGTCCGAGAAGCCCCGACCCTGCGCAGCTCCAGCACCCAAGGTCAGCCTCCCTGCATCTTCACGATCTGCGTGGGGCCCTTCTGCTGTTTGCTGTGCAACGCGTTGTTTGGCTACTAGCCGGCTGGCTTGTGGCCTTCCGAACGACGCCCGACGACATCTCTGCTGCTGGTCTGGTTGCTCCAGGCTGGCCCTTGCTTCCTTCTTCGAGAGAGGCACCCCGGACCCTCCTGGTCCACTCCAGACGCCATTTTAGGTCCACCGCGTGGGCTTGAATTTGCCAAGGCTTTGTTGCCCAATCCTGGGTCCAGCGACGCCGACAGCTTCTATCTTCGTGGGACAGCTCGATCCTCCATCCTGGTCGCCGACAACGCCTCCTGGTCCGTGAGATCTTCGAGCTACAGCGTCACCCACTCACCTTGTCGAGGTGGCTACCATCCGGTGCCCTCCTGGTGCCCACTGACTACTGGCTAGTAGTCTCGAACTTGGTCCCCTCTGCTTTCAGGTGTCATCCATCTTCGAGATCCAGGCTTGGATCCAACTGAACTTTCTTCACTGGTCACCGGCCAGCATCTTTTCTTCCGGCTCCTGGTCCGTCTACGAGGATTCCCGACGTCTTTTCAGACCTATGCAGCTGCAGCCCCTGGGCTAGGTAACTTCGGCATTTCGGTGCCCCAGCATAGCCTCACTATCCAAGGGTCAGAATCTATCTTCGTTTTCTCCCTACCAGGTCGGGTTCGCCCGAGAACACTAACTTTCTATTTCCTAGCTACCATAGACTTTTGTCCGCATCTCGCGTGAGAGTGCACACACTGCACCCGAGTCCCCTAGGCCTCCTAGTCGTAATCTAACGATTCCCTAGTCAAGTCCTAGCGATTCCAAAAGCTATTAGTATTGTACTTACCTGCTAGGAATTTCACATTCCACTTTTAGAGTATATGGTTTTCCGTGCCCCTCGGGCATTTGTATATACTGTGCTAACTTAAGTATTTTTGTAAGAGTTTTGGTTTGTGCTTAGTACCCTGTCCTCATAAAGAGTACAGGGCTGTTGTGATCTTTAATAAATAACTGTTTATTTTCATAACACTTGTGTGGTGTCCTTTCACTGGGTATTCAAGGGGTATATGTGTGGTAAACAGCTGGCTTAACACGCCCTCTCGAGTCTTTAGCCTTAGACTGCTCGTATCCATGCTACTAGGATAGCTGGTCTATAAGGTTGACTTACAACCAATCATCAATAAGGGTTGCTGGACTGATACATAGTGGGCACTAGAATAGTGACCACTGCATATCAGGCCACCTTCTCACACTAGTCACGTACCCACCCCTTTCTTTAGGATAAAGGCAGGAGCGGGGACCCTTCCAAATTAGATCATCTTTGAATCAAGAAACTACTTTCTACGAAAGGAACTCTCGACTTCTTCTCAAGATTTCTCCCTTGTGGCTAAGGAGTAGTCACGCTGCATCCGCAGGCACCATCTAAGAACACTGCGGTTTGGTGCACGTCCTTCCTCCGGAATCCAACTGACCAGCACGGCGGGACCCGGCTTCCCTGGCACCTCTGACCTCTACCTACCTCTACAGCTAAGCTGAGAACCGTAGGTGCGACGAGACCTCGAGGGACCGGCCATCATCAGAACTGCACGACTTCTATCCAGCACGACCGCCGGGGGATCCTCTGGTGAGTGCTTTGGGGTCCGAGAAGCCCCGACCCTGAGCAGCTCCAGCACCAAAGACCAGCCCCCCAGCATCCATGAGAACTGCGTGGGGCCCTTCTGCTTTTTGGCTGCTCACTGCGTTGTCTGGCTACTAGCCCGCTGGCTTGTGGCCTTCCCGACGACGACCGACGACATCACCACTGCTAGTCTGGTTGCTCCAGACTGGCCCTTGCTCCCTTCCAAAAAGGAGCACCCCGGACCCTCCTGGTCCACTCCAGATGCCATTTTAGGTCCACCGCGTGGGCTTGAATTTGCCAAGACTTGTTGCCCCAATCCTGGGTCCAGCGACGTCGACAGCATCAACCATCGTGGGACAGCTCGCACCTCCATCCTGGTCGCCGACAACGCCTCCTGGTCGGTGAGACTGCAGAGCCCAGCGTCGCCCACTCACCTGGTCGAGGTGACTCCATCCGGTGCCATCCTGGTGCCCATCTGATCACTGGCTAGTGATTCAGGACTTGGTCCCCTCTGCTTACAGGTGTCTTCCATCTTCGATCCAGGCTTGGATCCATCGAACAATCTTCACTGGTCGCCTGCCAGCAACTCCTTCTTTCAGGCTCCTGGTTCGTCAACGAGGATTCCCGATGTCTTTTCAGACCTATGCAGCCGCAGCCCCTGGGCTAGGTAACTTCGGCATTCCGGTGCCCCAGCATAGCCTCACTATCCAAGGGTCCAGATCCACTTTCGTTTTCGACCTACCTTATCGGGTTCGCCCGAGAACACTAGCTTTGCTTTTACTAGCCTCCATAGACTTTGTCCCGCATCCCGCGTGAGAGTGCACACTCTGCACCCGAGTCCCCTAGGCCTCCTATTAGTAATCTGAAGGTTCAGTAACGTAGTCCTAGCGATTCCAAAGCCTATTAGTCCAGTACTTACCTGCTAGTAATTTCGCATCCCACTTCCATAGTATATGGTTTTCCGTGCCCCTCGGGCATTTGTGTAAATTGTGCAACTTAAAGTATTTTCGTAAGAGTTTTGTTGTGTGCTTAGTACCCTGTCCTCATAAAGAGTACAGGGCTGTTGTGATCTAAATAAATACACTGTTTATTTTCATAACACTTGTGTGGTGTCCTTTCACTTGGTGTTCAAGGGGTATATGTGATGGTATAACAGCTGGCTTAACACGCCCTCTAGAGTTTAGCCTGAAGACTGCTCATATCCATGCTACTAGGATAGCTGGTCTATAAGGTTGACTTACAACCAATCACCATAAGGGTTGTTTGGACTGATACATAGTGATCACTAGAATAGTGAACACTGAATATCAGGCCAACTTCTCACAGTGGCCAGAAGAAAGCACACCAGAAGGGTAATAATGAGAACACAAAATGACCAGAAGTCTTCAACAGGGCTCCAACAATCTAAGGAGGGTGGGTCCCAGAATTCCCAAAAAGAAGAAGGCTGATGTTCCAAGGAAACCATGGTGCCAATACTGTAAAAGTAAAACTCACTGGTTTAGTAAGTGCACCAAGAAAGGCACAGCTCCTACCACTACTGCCCCTAAGGCACCTGCACCCCCTAGTACAGTTAGGAGTGGTAGTGTACCCCCCAAGGCTATAGTTGGGTTAACCCTGGGAACTGAGGTGGGTTCTGACCTAGTCAGAATACCTACTCAGGCTGTTCTTGTTTGTAGTGGGTACATGGATTTGACCCCTACTGTAAGTCCCAGTACTCTGGGCAAATACAGACAAACGCCTTTAATCAATGGAAAAACGGCCCAGGCCTACAGGGACACTTGTGCCAGTGTCACCATGGTGACACCAAACTTTGTGGGCCCTGATCAGGTAATACTAGGTTCAGACTACCTAGTGACCAATGCTAGCAATGTCACTACCAATCACAGTATGGCAGTTGTTAACTTCTCCTGGGGAGGGGTAACTGGCCTCAAAAGGGTTGTAGTTAGTTCAGACCTCCCAGTGGACTGTCTGTTGGGCAATGATTTGGAATCCCTTTTTATGGTCAGAAGTGGAGTATAGGACTCATGTGGAAATGTTAGGTTTCAATCAAAAGAGGTTGGCTCGGTGCACCGCGTAATTGAATGAATTTTGCTGAATTGTGATATAGTATGGGTTGTGTTTGGGACGGTTGGGTGCTCCTGCAGGTAACGTATCCGTCCACGTACGTTTATGAAATACAATAAAGTTGTGTACACATCAACTGTGAGTACATCCATGCCTTGGGCTCACCTTTAGTTCTTCTAAGAAGACTCCATGTGAATTACATTGATCGTTGCTTTAAGTTGTTTATTTATCAAAGTTTGAGACCTGATGCCATTCAATATTGTACCATCATATTAAATGTATTGATTAAACAAACCATGTTTTTGATACTTAATACTTCTTCATCAAGTATTTAACCGCTCCGATGCTTTTCGGGCTTCTTAGCCCTTTGTCAAGGAGTTATGAACCGGCTTGGGACAGTTCGCCATATGTAAATTGCTGGAGGGTTAGTTGCAAGCGGGTAACAGGGACGGGATCTGCACGTGTCGCGTCAAGTCGCGTCAATTCCTTCCCTCGATGTGGGAAGGAATTGACGCGACGCGTGCAGATCCCGTCCCTGTTACCCTCCTGGTCCGCACCAGACGCCTTTTCCACTCACCGCGTGGGTTTCCTTTGCCGAGGCCTGTTGACGCCGAATCCGGAACCAACACCGCCGACAGCAAGAGCCTGCGTGGGACAGCTCGTGCCTCCATCCTGGTCGTCGGAGACACCTCCTGGTCCACGTGGCTGCAGAGTCAAGCGTTCACTCTTCACCTGATCGCGACGACAGCATCTGATTCCTTCCTGGTTCCACACCAGTCACTGGCTAGTGACTGTGAACATTGTCTCCTCTGCTTTCAGGTCTTCATCTTCCTTGATCCACCCTTGGATCACTCCGTACAGCTTCCTCCTGGTCGCCTGCAGCATCTTTCTTCAAGGCTCCATAGACTTCAACACGGAAACCCAACACACTTTGACACCTATGCACCCGCAGCCCGTGGGTGAGGTAACAAGAGCATTTCGGTGCTCAAGGGTAGATTGACTCTCCTAGTGTCCAGATTTCCAGTCGTTTTAGTCCTAGCTAGTCGGAACTGTCTAATACTTATCTTTTCGTAATTTGTACTGTCCATTGACTTTGTTACGAATCTCGCGTGTGAGTTCACACTCAGCACATGTGTCCCGTGGGCCTCCTATTACTTACCTAAGGTAAGTGTAGTCCCAGCGATCATCCAGCCTCTGGACAGCTCCATTCTTTCCATCGATTTCATTATACCACTTGTTTAGTATATGGTTTCTCGTGCCCCTAGGGCACCATTGTAATTCGTGCAACTTAAACGTATTTTTCCTAAGCGACTTGTCATGTGCTTAGCCCTCTGATCTCATAAAGAGTTCAGAAGTGTTTGTTATTAATAAATATATTGTTTATTTTCATAACAACCTGTGTGGTGTCCTTTCACTTGGTATTCAAGGGGTTATATGTGGTAAAAAAGCTGGCTTCACATGCCAAAAGAGTTAAGCCTAAGTCTGCTTTGTCCATGCTACCATGCTACCATTAGGATAGCTGGTCTATAAGGTTGACTTACAAACAATCACCATAAGGGTTGTTTGGACTGATACAAGGTGATCACTAGAACTAGTGAGCATCATATATCAGGCCAACTTCTCACAGAGGATACTTAATTTAATACAAAGAATGGCTTTATCACTATGGCAGGAAAATTGTGTACCCTTGTGCGTCATGATTCCTTTTGACAAGGCCGAGGATAAAACAAAGTAAATCAAAGACTCTTGCATTCCCCTTATGAAGGTGCTCCCTAGTTCTCCTTCTTTTACTTCATTTATTATGAACAAGTCCCACTTATATAGTAACATATTTAAAAATTCTCCATATCATTATGTATAAAATGACAAAAAGGGTTACCATAGGAGTCCTCCAAGCCACATACCTTAGTTCCTTTATATTTACAAAGATGGATGTTAAAGTCCCCTGCCCATATCAAATTCATGAAACCCCCTACTCTTAGTTGCCAAATATCTCTCTAACTCACTTGCTAGTGTGTCTACAACTCTCTTCATATTACTCCCAAACTCATTATTGTAATAATTAATAATTAACCAAGTGTCCTCCTTTCTATTGACAATCTGGAATATTTGAAAGTGGCTGTTGGTGGAACCCACCTGCCTAAGTTGATAAGGTGTAGTATTTGCAATTAGGGTAAGTAGCCCCCCCCCTTGCCCTCCTCGTGATCGATGGAATTGCTGGGGTAGGAAAGCTATAAACCCCAGAAAAATGGTCTTGGCTGTAATTTTGGCCCCGAGGAAGCTGAAATAGATTCTCTCCCGGATAGAGCAGGAGGGGAGTTTAGTCAAATACATGACTCTAACCCTAAAAGGGGTGTACATCTATTCTGCAACCTTGCCCCTGAGCTGGTAGTACAGTCTACATTATCTTTCAGACCTGCGAATACTGAGATTCCATTGTTGCTGTAACCCCTATGTGGCTTTTCACTATGGTTATAAAAATGGTCCTAGGGTAAGGGAATAATCTGCGAAATCCTTGGGGAAAATCTATAGAGGTTGCCTGAAAGAAAAGAGCCCATATAAGCATCAGTAAAATTGATAATCACACAATCACCAATAGAAGATTTTCTTGTATGGCCCACCCAATCCTCTCTCCTGGCCATGCTAATTTTAGTGGACAGTTTGACTCCTTATTTGCGAACCCTTGAGATTAGCAGTCAGCCAATGGAGGCATTTATCCATTAGCTGTCTTGTGGATTCACTCTGAATTTCGCGCAGAGGAGTTACATTCGCCAAAACAAGTACCAATGGTGCTGCTGCTGGTGGAAGATGAAGAGATTGGTGCGGTTGATTGGCTACTGTTCCTGCATAAGTCTCACAGGGTAGTATTACCTGTTGAAAACCTCCCAGTTCCTCTTGGTCTACAGGTACCTGCCGCAAAAAAAGCCCTTTCATTCTCCTCTTGCATATTTTGAGTGTCCCGCGTTATGTTCGTATGAGGAATACCTATTGAGGGAACCACCGGAATTTTGACACTAGCAACCAGTAAGATTGGGGTTTTTGCAGATGTAGACTGTTCCAAGCCCCGAGTTGATTGAATAGAGATACTGCCTCTAGGTGTTTCTTGAATAGCGCCTGTTAACGAGGGGGATTGAGAGATCAATAACTGATTCTGGGTCTCTAAGTCAACCAGCCTATTTTCAATATGGGACAATTTAATTAAGATAGGATCCATTAGAGCTGTCAGCCTCTTAGTCACATCATTCCAAAAAGACTCATCTGGGGGTACTTGAAATAATGATGTACTATCCAACACTGTAGGGGCTGATGTTGTAGAGTGTTTTTTGGTCGCCCTTGTTTTGGGAACTTTAAGTCTAGTAGCACGGGTGTTTTTGGGTTGTTTTTGCTTAACATTTAGAGTGCCTCCTGTTCTAGAGCGCTTGGCCGATGGTTTTGGAGTAAGTTCCTTATAGGACACATTTGCAGGCAAAATTTCTGGCCCCTTCCTTGATGTTACCTGCGTGATGGAGATTGGGGAGCTAGATCCATGTTGGCGTGGTGGAAGATCCATTGACGCTGACAATAATGAAGGTGGTTGCGTGGACTCTAAAACCTCATTTGATCTACCAAGAGTTACCCCCGAAGGAAAGAGGTGAGTCTCAGAACACTTGCCGCTCTAATCAGAAATGAGTCCAGTGTCGAAGCCACCCCTCCTGTATTTTTAGCCCCAAGGCCCTTTTTTTTTTTTACATACTTCCAATAAAGTTGGACAATACCTGTCGATTGCACCGAAGTTAGGGGGGGGGTGGCCCAGCCCAGGCTCCGACGGGTGTGGATGGGCCCGCCCTTGCCCGGGCGCGTCCCGCGCCGCGGGCGTCATATGTCTTTTATGTGTGCTGATGCGCAAAGAGTTGTGGGAGCTGTGGTCCTGGGCTGGGGAGAAGAGCAACCATCACCCGCAGTCTCCCCCACTCCTAAGCAAGGCACAACAAAGAATGGATGCAGTGAGGCTTACGCAGCGCCGCGGGGCGCCAGATGTCTTTTATGCACGATGATGCGTAAATAGTTGGAGGAGCTTTGGTCCTGGGCGCTCTTGCAGGCAAGTGCTGGAGAACACCCCTCCTTGGGAGAAGAGCAACCGTCGCTCACAGTCTACCCCACTCCTGGGCACAACAAAGAATGGATGCAGTTTGGCATAGTCCACCTTTTGGGTACACTGACGCCCAACTGGAACCTTGCCCCTGTGACTCATCCTCTAACCAGACATCATTCCTCTTCTTCTGTACATTATAGATTGTGCCCAGGGAAGCATTTATAATCCTGTTACTTAAACTCTTGAATATTAGAAGGTGTAGACCAGCTCTCTTTTACTTAAAGCTACGACAGAAAGAAGAACAAGATACTTACCTTCGGTAACGATATATCTGTAAGAAACATAGGTTAGTTATAGATTCTTTACCTTAGAATTACCCGAAGGCGTCAGACTGTATCCGGAAAACTTTCCATCAGAAGTAACCCAGCATGTCGAAAGGTGGCATCGGTTGGATCCGTATTTGCCGTTGGCGTAGTGGTTGCCAAGATGACGTCGCAGTAGCTACTTAGACGCCACCCTCGTGCACCGACGTCAGTTCTGTACACAACATTCCACGGCAGAAGCTCAGAGCCATGCATGACATTGACAACTGGTGCACAAAACTAGGGACTTGAAAGAAAATCCTTAACCCTAGAAGTCAGTTTGCAGAATGTTGAATATGGGTGCTGCGGTAAGGAATCTATAACTAACCTATGTTTCTTACAGATACATCGTGACCGAAGGTAAGTTACTTGTTCATCTGAAAGAAACAGTTAGTTATAGATTCCTTACCTTGGAATAGATACCCCAGCAATACCAACCCCAGAGGTGGGTCTGCGAACCAAGACCACACCAGAAAGTCCTGGAGAACAGAACGGCTAAAGATGATGTCTCTACAGACTAAGCTGTCAAGGCATTAGTTTCTAGTGAACATGTGCAGCGATGCCCACGTAGCTGCCTGACAGATGTCCTTGAGGGTGACTCCACAACTCAAAGCAGTGGTAGCTGCTGTCGCCCTGGTGTAATGGGCCCGTAACCCTCCTGGAGGCTCCTTCTTTGCCAAGGAATAGCAAGCCTTGATGCACAAAATGACCCATCTAGAGATGGTCCGTTTGTGCACAGCCTGACCTTTTTCGGCGCCCACTAAGCCAACAAACAGCTGGTCATCCACCCGAAATTGCTTTGTGTGATCCAAATAAAATGAAAGCGCACGTTTGGGATCCAGATGGTGGAGCCTCTCGTCCTCTTTGGAAGGATGCGGAGACGGAAAGAAGGTGGGTAAAGTGATGGTCTGTCCAATATGGAAAGGAGCAACCACTTTGGGTAGGAAGGATGGACGAGCTCTAAGGACAACCTTGTCCGGATGAACAGTCAGAAAAGGAGGCTTTGAAGAAAGAGCTTGGAGCGCACTCACCCTGCGTGCAGAGGTGATGCCACCAGAAAGGCAGTTTTTAAAGTCAGAAGCCTGAGAGGATAGTTATGTAGCGGCTCAAAGGGAGCGCACATACGATACGTAAGAACCAAGATCAAGTCCCACTGGGGCATTACAAAGAGAACAGGAGGAAAAAGATGAGTAATGCCCTTAAGGAAGCAATTTACTACAGGGGACTTGAAAAGAGAAGGCTGATCAGGAAGCCTAAGAAAGGCTGAAATGGCCAAGAGGTAGCCCTTAATAGTGCCCAGGGCAGAGCCCTCCTGGGCCAAAGAAAGGAAGAACAAGAGAACCTCAGAAAGAGAGGCAGAAAGGGGATCCACAGCCTTTGCACCATGCCACAAATTTGTTCTATCTACAGGTGTATACTGTAGGAAGGTGGATATCTGACTATGGTTGCCCCCAACTTTTTGCCTGGTGTTTTGCTGGTTTTGCGACTTAGTTGACCTGGGGCCCTGCTATTCAGGACCCCAGGCCCACTGCTCTCTCTGTAAAATGGTTTCCATGTACTCTAGGTACATATCTAATTGGATACTGAGTCACCTTATCAGTCCCTGTACAGTGTACCTTAGGTACCCAGGGCATAGGTGCACCCAGGGCCTACCAGGGGCTGCAGCATGTATTATGCCACCCCTGGCTGGCCATTCATATCTGACACAACTGGCTGATTAATCAGCTGGGGCAAGGTGGGGTAATCACCCCTTGCTTTAGATATAGTATCCCTATATCAAACCCTAAAATGGACACATATCCTCCTATCAGTCACTCCTATGGCAGGCCTTATCAATCCTGAAGGCAGAGTGCTTGGAATTATGTGAGATGGTGCTCTGGCATGAGCTGAGCCTGTTTGCAGCTTGCGGAACCAAGTCCTAATAGCTGTTCCATGATAACGCTATACCATATACTCTTAAGTGCATTATGATCCTCGCGGTCAAATGCTAACTTTGGTATAGCATTATCAAAACATGTCGAGTAAGGTTTCATACGAATTGGAATACTACCCCCTCGCCAATTCTGGCGACGGGGGTAGCATTCCACCCTTCTAGAGGGACACGACATGTATGTAACTGTGAACCCCGGTTAAAGTTAACTCGAGCCTCAGCATCACAAAATGGATGCTGCCACCACAGACACAAGTCTGACCTCCTGCTGCTGGGAGTCCTTCCAGCGAGGGAGGCTCGGACAAAGGGTTTCCTGCCTTGGGAGGTGCTAGCACCACCCCAGACAGGATTTTGTGTATTAGGTAGGACAGGGCTGAAAGGAATGAGACATGCCTGGGGCACACAAGGTGTCCCTGTGCATACACCGGTCCAAACCAGTTCCTGGGGCACTCCAGCCCCGAGCTGGGGCAAGACCGGACAAAGGAAAGGGGGTGTAACCACCCCTCTTCCTGGTCCCACCCAGAAGAGGGACCTAGTTGTAGTGCAGCCCCCTTTAGCTGAATAAAGGTAGGAGCTGGTCCCATTCCAAATTAGATTATCCTGATCAACTTCACAAGAAGAAACTCTGGACTTCGACGTTCTGCTCCACAGAAGACGGAAGAAATCTCCCTTGTGGGCAAGGAGTGTCCACCCTGCACAAGCAGGCACCATCAGCGTATAGCGGCTTCCCTTTGTCGTCTTTCTGCAAGGATCCAGACTTCAGAGCCCAACGAGACCCAGATTCCCAGATCTCTCCGACCTCAACCCACATCTGCAGCAGAGCTGAGACCCGTGGGTGCGACGAGACACGTGGGACCGGCCATCTTGAAAGAAGCAGCACTTCCCTCCAGCACGACTTCAGAGGCATCCTCGTCCAAGTGCTTTGGGGACTGAGAAGTCCCGACCCCGAGCAGCTCCTGCACCGAAGATCAGCCCTCCAGCATCCACGAGATCTGCGTGGGGCCCTTCTGCCTGTTTGCTGCTCGACGCGTTGTCTGGTCACTTGCCGGCTGGCTAGTGACCTCCTAGACGATGAACTCCGACAACTTTGCTGCTGGTCTGGTTGCTCCAGACTGGCCTTTGCTCCCTTCCAAAAGAGGAGCACCCCGGACCCTCCTGGTCCACTCCAGACGCTGTTTGCACTCACCGCGTGGGTTGCCTTTGCCAAGGCCTGTTGAACCCAAATCCAGAGACGACACCGCCGACAGCGAGAGCCTGCATTAGACAGCTCGTGCCTCCATCCTGGTCGTCGAAGACACCACCTGGTCCACGTGGCTGCAGAGACAAGCGTCCACCTTCACCTGATCGCGACGATGACATCTGGTTCCACTCCAGTCACTGGCTAGTGACTTTGAACATTGTCTCCTCTGCTTTCAGGTTCTTCTCTTCACTGATCCACCCTTGGGTCACACCGGACATCTTCCTCCTGACCGCCTGCAGCATCTTTTCCTCCAGGCTCCATAGACGTCAACGCCGGAACCCGACACGACTTGGCACCTATGCACCCGCAGCCCGTGGGTGAGGTAACACGAGCATTTCGGTGCTCAAGGGGAGCTTGACTCTCCTAGTGTCCAGTTCCACCGTCGTTTTGGTCCTATCTAGTCAGGGACGTCCGTACTGACCTTTTCTTAAAACTGTACTGTCCATAGACGTTTGTACGCATCTCGCGTGTGAGTTCACACTCTGCACACGCGTTCCGTGGGCCTCCTAGTATTACCTCAAGTTAGTATACCTTGGTCCCAGCGATCCTACAGCCTCTGGACAGCTCCATTCCTTTGATTGAATTTCACTTTCCACTTACTTAGTATATGGTTTGTCGTGCCCCTAGGGCACCATTGTAAATCGTGCAACTTAAACATATTTTTCCTAAGAGTTTGTCATGTGCTTAGCCCTCTGACCTCATAAAGAGTTCAGAGGTGTATGTTAGTTAATAAATACTTGTTTATTTCATAACAACCTGTGTGGTGTCCTTTCACTTGGTATTCAAGGGGTTATATGTGGTTAAACAGCTGGCTTCACATGCCAAAAGAGTTTAGCCTAAAGACTGCTTTGTCAATGCTACCATTAGGATAGCTAATTCAACAACAACAAGGGACCCCAATATTAGTCAGCAGGGACCTCGGGGAGCATATTTTTATCAAACAACATTGGCCCCCAACATTGAGAAATTCCAACACAAAATGAAATATAGACAGAGTCAATCTATATTTTTAGAAAGACATGTCCAGCCGGACAGTGGTCTTTCAGAGATTTTACTCAGAATTCATGTATTCAAATCACACGAAATACCTTCCGACAATCAACCAGTGTGGACCAAAAGCCTGTGTCCAGTACTAACAGAGCAGGTACATAGGGTTGATATAAACAGCAAAGAAGGGCTTTGTAAGGCGAAACAAGTTACTCTATCAACAATACAATTGTACAGAGTATTACAACCGTGCACTTGACATCCAATAGTAATCACAGTTCGGTTTCAGTGCATTTAAAGTCGACGGCGTTTCGGGCCCTTAAAAAATCACAGGGTCCATCATCAGGACAGATACAATGAAAAGCCTTAAAGTAATTAAGCCTCTAAATGCCGGAACGCCTCTTGGTATAGAGGCTTATTCCTCAGGTAGCGGAATTACACGCGTTCACCCCCAATCGGGTGGCGGGAGCCGCAGAAAAAAGTGGTGTCCGTCGGCTGCCAGGAAACCGGGTTAGTCGGTAGAGAATATCACTTCCTGCACGTTCTTTTCGGTGGCGCATAGATCTAACCAAGGCTCTCCCCACTGTTGAAAGAGCTCTTGCACCATCTCAGAGTGAAGACGCCATTCGTGATCCATCATGCATCTGCTGCTGAGTTTGTCCGCCCTGGCATTCAGGGAACCTGCCAGGTGTTGAACCACCAGGGAAATGCCCTGATGTTCCAGCCATGTCCAGAGGCAGAGGGTCTCTAGACATAGGATCCACAACCCCACCCCACCTTGTTTGTTGCATTACCACATGGTGGTGGTGTTGACAGTGAACACCTGCTCTACTCTTCCCCGGACAGCGGGAAGGAATGCTTTGAGTTCAAGACGAATCGCCCAAAGCTCCAGAAGGTTGATGTGGAGCCCAGACTCTGCCGGAGACCAGAGGCCTCTGATCTCTGCTCCCCCAGGTGGCCGCCCCATCCCAGAAGTGATGCATCAGTCACCACTGTGAATTCTGGTTGGGGAAGAGAGAGGGATCTGCCATTGACCCAATCCTGGTTTGTAAGTTACCACTGCAATTGATGTACAGTGCCCTCTGAGATCTGGATGCAATCGGTCAGGTTCCCCTGACTGGAACTTCAGAGCCCACATATACCATCTGGCATGGTCCTCCAGCAGGATGCAGGAGGCCATCAGGCCCAGTAGCCGCAGGGTCATCCTGACCAAAACCCGGGAGAGGCTGAAAGATCAGCAGTATAGCCTGAATATCCCAAAGTCGCTGCTCAGGAGCATAGACCCAAAACTGCGTCAAAAAAACACAGCTCCGATCGAAGGGGCGTCTGAGAGGGAGTCAGGTGTGACTTTGAAATTAAATGAAATGACATGAAGAAGTTTCTTAATAAAGCGCACTGCAACCAAGCGGCTTCCTGGCACTGAAGTAGAAGGCTAAGGCAGATGGAAATACTGAGAAGTAATTCAGCCGGATTACGCTATGGAGAACAGATGTCTCTTGAGGGCTTTACGGAATTGGGGGTAGGTTGGGATAGACCTAATTGACAGAGGGAGGCTATTCCAGAAACGGGAAGCCAGTACAGAGAATCTGGTGCCTCCCGTTTTAGATCTGCGAAACCGCGGGACATTGAGGAGGAATTGGCTGGAAGAACGGAGGGCACGGGTGGGAGTGTAGGGGATGATGAGTGAATTGATGAAGGCTGGGGCCATACGAATGCGGGCCATGAAAGCCAGGCAACCCATCTTAAAAAGAGATCTTTGGTAGATGGGAAGCCAGTGAAGGGATTTCAGGACAGGCGTGATGTGAGAAGATTTGGGCAGGCGATGAATGATTCGAGCAGCTTGGTTCTGAATGGCCTGCAATCGGCGCAGTTCGTAAGCCGGGATGCCCGCGTAGAGACTGTTCCAGTAATCAAGACGGGAAAGAATCATTGCTAGCATGATAAGTTTGAGGGCATCGGTGGAGAAGAAGCGGGACACTTTCCGGATAATACGGAGGGAAAGAAAACAAGAAGAAACAACGGAGCTAATCTGGTCATGCATGGAGATGTCCCCACTGACTTTAATGCCCATGGTCTTTGCAGAGGCCGATGGTATGGGCGAAGGGCCAAAGATGGGGGGGAGATGGAACGGCCAGTCAGGACCAACTCCGTCTTGTCCAGATTGAGCTTGAGTTGGTTACAATTCATCCACTCCGAGATAAAAACAAGAGTGGAGTGAAATTTAGGTAGGGAGTGCAAAGGAGAGGAAAGGTCAAAAACAAGCTGGAGGTCATCCGCATAGTTGTATACGGAGACCCCCATGTCAAGGAGAGAAAGAATAAGGGGACGAATGTAAAGATTAAAGAGAAGGAGGGAAAGGGAGGAACCTTGGGGAACCCCACAGGGGATCAAGCGGGTAGGGGCAATGTGGCCAGACAGATGGACAGCCTGAGTCCGTCCATTAAGAAAGGAGGCGAGCCAAGAGAGCGCGGTACCCTGAACGCCCGCTGCGCTGACCCGGTCGAGAAGGATGGAATGGTCGACCGTGTCGAACGCAGTGGACAGATCAAGCAGCACCAAAGCTTGAGGCAGGTTGGAATCCGCCTTGCTCTTGAGCTCGTCTAGGACGGACAGGACCACTGACTCAGTAGAGTGAACTGGGCGGAAACCCGCTTGGTGGGAAGCCAAGAGATGGTTATCCTCAATGAAGGAGGAGAGACAAGAGGTAATGTGGCTCTCCAATATCTTACCAAGGTAGGGAAGAAGGGAAATAGGTCTGAAGTTGGAAGGAAGGGAGGGGTCTGCACCAGGCTTTTTTAAGATGGGGCGAACTATCGCGGATTTGAAAAATTTCGGAACTAGACCTGAGGAAATAGAAGAGTTAAGATGCGAAAGAAGGGGATCAGGACGATGAGTGAAAAGCTCTCTCAGAATGTGAGCTGGAGCACATTCAGCTGGGGAACCTGACTTCACTTTCTGAAGTAGTGCCAAAAAGGAGTTTAGAGAGATGGGTGGAAACTGATCAAGGAGCGAAGAGGGCGGGGGAAGTGAAAGGGAGGGAGAGGAAACAATGAGTGAGTTAGGTGAAGGAACGTTGGATTTGATCTTCGCGATCTTCTCTAAAAAGAAGTTGTTAAGAGACAAACAAAGAGCTTGGGAGGGGTCAGGGTTGGAGTTGACTCTGTCCGAGGCGACTAAGTTGCGGACTATGGAAAAGATTTCCTTTGGTTTGTTGGCTGATTGAGATATTCTTTCCGAAAAATACAAAGTTTTGGCTAAGAGAATAGCCTTCTTGTAATTAATCAAAAGGAGCTTATATTTTGGTACGTTGATAGTGAACCCCAGCGAATGCTGGAGGTCTACTGTAGTCTGGAGGTGGGAGACGACAGCCTGGGGCAAGCCCGCCTTCAACAGCCAGTCGTCAAGATAGGGGAAGACTGGAACCTCTGATCTGCGCAGATGAGCTGCGACCACAGCCTTCACTTTTGTGGACACTCGAGGGGCGCTGGTAACGCCAAAGGGGAGCTCGGTAAACTGAAAGTGCTCGTGGGCCACCGTGAACCGTAGATAAAACCGGTGGGCTGGCAGGACAGGGATGTGAAAGTAAGCGTCCTGTAGGTCCAATGCTACCATCCGGTCTCCAGGGTGAAGGGCAGACAGGACCTGAGCTAATGTCAACTTTTTGAACTTGACGTCCCTGAGATCCAAGATAGGACGCAGACCTTTATCCTTCTTGGGCAGCAGAAAGTAGTGGGAATAATAACCACAACCTACTTTTGGGACAGGAACTCGCTCAATGGCACCCTTGGCCAAGAGTGCCAAAACTTCCTGTTGGAGAAGGGCCAGATCTTCTGACATGCAATGGTACTGAGGTGGCATGGGTGGAGGGGTAAACTCGAAGGGGAGGAAGTAGCCCTTTTGGACTATTTGCAAAACCCACCTGTCCGATGTGATGGTGCGCAAGTGGGGAGGTGATGGTGAATCCTGCCGTCCACTGGCGATTGGTGGCCCCGAAAGGTCGGACTAGGAGGGTTTGGAGGCTGCAGCAGAGGGGGCTGTGGTGGACTGGTCCGCCCGCTGGCCCCCAGAACCATAGTGGTGGTTCCCATGTCCCTAGCCACGCAGTGGCTGAACAGCTGGCCTGGCCTGTTGCTCTGGGCGGGATGTGGAGGGGCACCCCTTCCATAGCACGAAAGGGATGAAAGGCAAACTGCGCAGGGCCGGTGGTGGAGAGGCCCAAGCACCTGGCATAGCCAAGAGTCCTTAAAGCTCTCTAGCGTGTTGTCTGCCTTGTCGCCGAAAAGGCAACGCCATCACAGTGTATGTCCATAAGAGTGGATTGGACATCCCCTGAAAAACCAGTCGACCTCAACCAGAAGTAGCATTGAGGGGCTAATGACGTGGAAATCGTTCTACCTAGTGAGTCGGTGGTAACCAGCCCACAGCGGATGCTAAACTTAGCTGCATCTCTCCCCTTGGCAACTGCACGGGAGAGCACGGCCCGGACCTCCTCCAGGCACTGAGGCAGCACTTGCATCACCGTATCCCACAAAGAGTGGCTCTAACGGCCCAACAGACATGCAGTGTTTACCGACAGCAGTCCCAAACTGGAGGAAGAAAATATCTTCTTCCCAAGATGGTCCAGCTTTTTGGATTCCCTATCAGGTGGTGTGTTAGGGAATGCGCCTTTTGAGTTAGAAGCTTGGACCACCAAGCTCTCAGGGGTGGGGTTGAGGTTCCGTGACAATAGTAAGTGGTGTTTTCGACTTGCACGAAAATGGTCGAGTCTGGTATCTATGAACCGCAAATGACGAGTTTAGTGGGTGTACGCGTTTACGCTGTGCTAACTTAAACCGTTCGTTTGTTTCGTGGGTTTTTTCATCTGAGCCCACGGGTTCCATCTTAGATACGGCATCCATTTTGTTTCTTGCCCTCAAGTAGCCAGCGAACGGACGCTGTCCGCTTCGCGACCCTGGGATTCCCAAACTCTTACGGAAGACGCGTGTTCCTTTGAGGGTGTCTTTATGATGAGGGGGATGACACTGTAAGGCAGATAGCCCCGCTCGAGGCTCATCTTGCCGTGCCGGTCTATTGTCTCAGTTGTGCATTCATTAGGCACGTCCCCTTTGATGCCTGCAACTCGTGTTTCCCGATGCCACCCCTTTTACACCCTTTTCGATCTGTTCACTGTTCTCGTCTTAATCTGCACCTGTTTCTGTCTCTTCCTCGATTCGTTTACTGCTGATTGGAATGTACTAATGGTGGGAAGATGTACTTTTACAGTTGGGAACCGCCAAATGTTACTGTAATTATGTTCCGGGCCCTGAATACATGAAAGCGACCCCTTATGACTTTTACGATGGGAACCAAGTTGTAAACCTTTGTGTACCATGTTATCCTATGCTTGAAAACTGTATAAGAAGAGCGATCCACAGATACAATTTGAAGCAGTCTCCGTGAATCTACATGCTATGTACTTCTCGTGACTTCTGTGTTCCCTGCAGTAATAAACCTCGAATCTTTGACGCCGAAGGAAGTGTCCCGTGTCTCTGTCATTTGTACGCCGGAACAGGTTACCTACGAAGGTTTTAGGTGTTATCCCTGGCACCGCTGGGTCTTAGAGAAAACCCAGTCCTTCAGTTGGCTGCATCAGTGGTACTGGTCCAAGCCCGACGATCGTGAGGAACTTCGTGTGAAATCTCTGAGGGAAGGTGCACCCCGCTTCATCGATCCTGTTGTCGAAACAAGTGGCCGACGTACATAGGGTTGATATAAACAGCAAAGAAGGGCTTTGTAAGGCGAAACAAGTTACTCTATCAACAATACAATTGTACAGAGTATTACAACCGTGCACTTGACATCCAATAGTAATCACAGTTCGGTTTCAGTGCATTTAAAGTCGACGGCGTTTCGGGCCCTTAAAAAATCACAGGGTCCATCATCAGGACAGATACAATGAAAAGCCTTAAAGTAATTAAGCCTCTAAATGCCGGAGCGCCTCTTGGTATAGAGGCTTATTCCTCAGGTAGCGGAATTACACGCGTTCACCCCCAATCGGGTGGCGGGAGCCGCAGAAAAAAGTGGTGTCCGTCGGCTGCCAGGAAACCGGGTTAGTCGGTAGAGAATATCACTTCCTGCACGTTCTTTTCGGTGGCGCATAGATCTAACCAAGGCTCTCCCCACTGTTGAAAGAGCTCTTGCACCATCTCAGAGTGAAGACGCCATTCGTGATCCATCATGCATCTGCTGCTGAGTTTGTCCGCCCTGGCATTCAGGGAACCTGCCAGGTGTTGAACCACCAGGGAAATGCCCTGATGTTCCAGCCATGTCCAGAGGCAGAGGGTCTCTAGACATAGGATCCACAACCCCACCCCACCTTGTTTGTTGCATTACCACATGGTGGTGGTGTTGACAGTGAACACCTGCTCTACTCTTCCCCGGACAGCGGGAAGGAATGCTTTGAGTTCAAGACGAATCGCCCAAAGCTCCAGAAGGTTGATGTGGAGCCCAGACTCTGCCGGAGACCAGAGGCCTCTGATCTCTGCTCCCCCAGGTGGCCGCCCCATCCCAGAAGTGATGCATCAGTCACCACTGTGAATTCTGGTTGGGGAAGAGAGAGGGATCTGCCATTGACCCAATCCTGGTTTGTAAGTTACCACTGCAATTGATGTACAGTGCCCTCTGAGATCTGGATGCAATCGGTCAGGTTCCCCTGACTGGAACTTCAGAGCCCACATATACCATCTGGCATGGTCCTCCAGCAGGATGCAGGAGGCCATCAGGCCCAGTAGCCGCAGGGTCATCCTGACCAAAACCCGGGAGAGGCTGAAAGATCAGCAGTATAGCCTGAATATCCCAAAGTCGCTGCTCAGGAGCATAGACCCAAAACTGCGTCAAAAAAACACAGCTCCGATCGAAGGGGCGTCTGAGAGGGAGTCAGGTGTGACTTTGAAATTAAATGAAATGACATGAAGAAGTTTCTTAATAAAGCGCACTGCAACCAAGCGGCTTCCTGGCACTGAAGTAGAAGGCTAAGGCAGATGGAAATACTGAGAAGTAATTCAGCCGGATTACGCTATGGAGAACAGATGTCTCTTGAGGGCTTTACGGAATTGGGGGTAGGTTGGGATAGACCTAATTGACAGAGGGAGGCTATTCCAGAAACGGGAAGCCAGTACAGAGAATCTGGTGCCTCCCGTTTTAGATCTGCGAAATCGCGGGACATTGAGGAGGAATTGGCTGGAAGAACGGAGGGCACGGGTGGGAGTGTAGGGGATGATGAGTGAATTGATGAAGGCTGGGGCCATACGAATGCGGGCCATGAAAGCCAGGCAACCCATCTTAAAAAGAGATCTTTGGTAGATGGGAAGCCAGTGAAGGGATTTCAGGACAGGCGTGATGTGAGAAGATTTGGGCAGGCGATGAATGATTCGAGCAGCTTGGTTCTGAATGGCCTGCAATCGGCGCAGTTCGTAAGCCGGGATGCCCGCGTAGAGACTGTTCCAGTAATCAAGACGGGAAAGAATCATTGCTAGCATGATAAGTTTGAGGGCATCGGTGGAGAAGAAGCGGGACACTTTCCGGATAATACGGAGGGAAAGAAAACAAGAAGAAACAACGGAGCTAATCTGGGCATGCATGGAGATGTCCCCACTGACTTTAATGCCCATGGTCTTTGCAGAGGCCGATGGTATGGGCGAAGGGCCAAAGATGGGGGGGAGATGGAACGGCCAGTCAGGACCAACTCCGTCTTGTCCAGATTGAGCTTGAGTTGGTTACAATTCATCCACTCCGAGATAAAAACAAGAGTGGAGTGAAATTTAGGTAGGGAGTGCAAAGGAGAGGAAAGGTCAAAAACAAGCTGGAGGTCATCCGCATAGTTGTATACGGAGACCCCCATGTCAAGGAGAGAAAGAATAAGGGGACGATTGTAAAGATTAAAGAGAAGGAGGGAAAGGGAGGAACCTTGGGGAACCCCACAGGGGATCAAGCGGGTAGGGGCAATGTGGCCAGACAGATGGACAGCCTGAGTCCGTCCATTAAGAAAGGAGGCGAGCCAAGAGAGCGCGGTACCCTGAACGCCCGCTGCGCTGACCCGGTCGAGAAGGATGGAATGGTCGACCGTGTCGAACGCAGTGGACAGATCAAGCAGCACCAAAGCTTGAGGCAGGTTGGAATCCGCCTTGCTCTTGAGCTCGTCTAGGACGGACAGGACCACTGACTCAGTAGAGTGAACTGGGCGGAAACCCGCTTGGTGGGAAGCCAAGAGATGGTTATCCTCAATGAAGGAGGAGAGATAAGAGGTAATGTGGCTCTCCAATATCTTACCAAGGTAGGGAAGAAGGGAAATAGGTCTGAAGTTGGAAGGAAGGGAGGGGTCTGCACCAGGCTTTTTTAAGATGGGGCGAACTATCGCGGATTTGAAAAATTTCGGAACTAGACCTGAGGAAATAGAAGAGTTAAGATGCGAAAGAAGGGGATCAGGACGGTGAGTGAAAAGCTCTCTCAGAATGTGAGCTGGAGCACATTCAGCTGGGGAACCTGACTTCACTTTCTGAAGTAGTGCCAAAAAGGAGTTTAGAGAGATGGGTGGAAACTGATCAAGGAGCGAAGAGGGCGGGGGAAGTGAAAGGGAGGGAGAGGAAACAATGAGTGAGTTAGGTGAAGGAACGTTGGATTTGATCTTCGCGATCTTCTCTAAAAAGAAGTTGTTAAGAGACAAACAAAGAGCTTGGGAGGGGTCAGGGTTGGAGTTGACTCTGTCCGAGGCGACTAAGTTGCGGACTATGGAAAAGATTTCCTTTGGTTTGTTGGCTGATTGAGATATTCTTTCCGAAAAATACAAAGTTTTGGCTAAGAGAATAGCCTTCTTGTAATTAATCAAAAGGAGCTTATATTTTGGTACGTTGATAGTGAACCCCAGCGAATGCTGGAGGTCTACTGTAGTCTGGAGGTGGGAGACGACAGCCTGGGGCAAGCCCGCCTTCAACAGCCAATCGTCAAGATAGGGGAAGACTGGAACCTCTGATCTGCGCAGATGAGCTGCGACCACAGCCTTCACTTTTGTGGACACTCGAGGGGCGCTGGTAACGCCAAAGGGGAGCTCGGTAAACTGAAAGTGCTCGTGGGCCACCGTGAACCGTAGATAAAACCGGTGGGCTGGCAGGACAGGGATGTGAAAGTAAGCGTCCTGTAGGTCCAATGCTACCATCCGGTCTCCAGGGTGAAGGGCAGACAGGACCTGAGCTAATGTCAACTTTTTGAACTTGACGTCCCTGAGATCCAAGATAGGACGCAGACCTTTATCCTTCTTGGGCAGCAGAAAGTAGTGGGAATAATAACCACAACCTACTTTTGGGACAGGAACTCGCTCAATGGCACCCTTGGCCAAGAGTGCCAAAACTTCCTGTTGGAGAAGGGCCAGATCTTCTGACATGCAATGGTACTGAGGTGGCATGGGTGGAGGGGTAAACTCGAAGGGGAGGAAGTAGCCCTTTTGGACTATTTGCAAAACCCACCTGTCCGATGTGATGGTGCGCAAGTGGGGAGGTGATGGTGAATCCTGCCGTCCACTGGCGATTGGTGGCCCCGAAAGGTCGGACTAGGAGGGTTTGGAGGCTGCAGCAGAGGGGGCTGTGGTGGACTGGTCCGCCCGCTGGCCCCCAGAACCACAGTGGTGGTTCCCATGTCCCTAGCCACGCAGTGGCTGAACAGCTGGCCTGGCCTGTTGCTCTGGGCGGGATGTGGAGGGGCACCCCTTCCATAGCACGAAAGGGATGAAAGGCAAACTGCGCAGGGCCGGTGGTGGAGAGGCCCAAGCACCTGGCATAGCCAAGAGTCCTTAAAGCTCTCTAGCGTGTTGTCTGCCTTGTCGCCGAAAAGGCAACGCCATCACAGTGTATGTCCATAGGAGTGGATTGGACATCCCCTGAAAAACCAGTCGACCTCAACCAGAAGTAGCATTGAGGGGCTAATGACGTGGAAATCGTTCTACCTAGTGAGTCGGTGGTAACCAGCCCACAGCGGATGCTAAACTTAGCTGCATCTCTCCCCTTGGCAACTGCACGGGAGAGCACGGCCCGGACCTCCTCCAGGCACTGAGGCAGCACTTGCATCACCGTATCCCACAAAGAGTGGCTCTAACGGCCCAACAGACATGCAGTGTTTACCGACAGCAGTCCCAAACTGGAGGAAGAAAATATCTTCTTCCCAAGATGGTCCAGCTTTTTGGATTCCCTATCAGGTGGTGTGTTAGGGAATGCGCCTTTTGAGGTAGAAGCTTGGACCACCAAGCTCTCAGGGGTGGGGTTGAGGTTCCGTGACAATAGTAAGTGGTGTTTTCGACTTGAACGAAAATGGTCGAGTCTGGTATCTATGAACCGCAAATGACGAGTTTAGTGGGTGTACGCGTTTACGCTGTGCTAACCTAAACCGTTCGTTTGTTTCGTGGGTTTTTTCATCTGAGCCCACGGGTTCCATCTTAGATACGGCATCCATTTTGTTTCTTGCCCTCAAGTAGCCAGCGAACGGACGCTGTCCGCTTCGCGACCCTGGGATTCCCAAACTCTTACGGAAGACGCGTGTTCCTTTGAGGGTGTCTTTATGATGAGGGGGATGACACTGTAAGGCAGATAGCCCCGCTCGAGGCTCATCTTGCCGTGCCGGTCTATTGTCTCAGTTGTGCATTCATTAGGCACGTCCCCTTTGATGCCTGCAACTCGTGTTTCCCGATGCCACCCCTTTTACACCCTTTTCGATCTGTTCACTGTTCTCGTCTTCCTCTGCACCTGTTTCTGTCTCTTCCTCGATTCGTTTACTGCTGATTGGAATGTACTAATGGTGGGAAGATGTACTTTTACAGTTGGGAACCGCCAAATGTTACTGTAATTATGTTCCGGGCCCTGAATACATGAAAGCGACCCGATGACTTTTACGATGGGAACCAAGTTGTAAACCTTTGTGTACCATGTTATCCTATGCTTGAAAACTGTATAAGAAGAGCGATCCACAGATACAATTTGAAGCAGTCTCCGTGAATCTACATGCTATGTACTTCTCGTGACTTCTGTGTTCCCTGCAGTAATAAACCTCGAATCTTTGACGCCGAAGGAAGTGTCCCGTGTCTCTGTCATTTGTACGCCGGAACAGGTTACCTACGAAGGTTTTAGGTGTTATCCCTGGCACCGCTGGGTCTTAGAGAAAACCCAGTCCTTCAGTTGGCGCCCAACGTGGGGCTGCATCAGTGGTACTGGTCCAAGCCCGACGATCGTGAGGAACTTCGTGTGAAATCTCTGAGGGAAGGTGCACCCCGCTTCATCGATCCTGTTGTCGAAACAAGTGGCCGACGACTTTTCCCGCGAAGATCCCCGCCTCCTGACGGCTGCGACGGACTGCTGCCCTGACTGTAGACCTGTTTTGGCGCCTGGCGTAGACCTTGGTACAGCGAGACGATTGACGGGCCTTCCTGGCGACGCCATTGATCTTTGAGTTAAGTATTTGTGGGTCGCTCCCAGAGTCCTTTGTTGTGGGTGCTTAGTTGTTGCATGGTTCCATTGCATTTGTGGTTCTTGGTACTTTGTTCTTTGTTGTGATATTTGACGCCTGCAGTCGCCAAAAACCGAGGGTTTTGCTCTTTGTGGGGATATTATAATCCTATAACCCTTGACGTTTGTGAAACTCGGTTAGTGTGCACGATGCCTGGCCGTAGTACTTTGTTCAGTTGCTTTAGAAGTTGTGGTGCGGATTCCCGATTGGAGGACTCGTGTCCGATACCTCCGATTGGAACTCCAACTTATGAGTTGTACAGCCGACACGGTTTAGGTCCAATTACATTCAATGAGTGTTGGGTTCGATACACTAAGAAAGACGGTGTCCTTAGTTGGCCACCTCATGGTAGTTTTGAGACTCCGATTTTAGATAATCTTGAAGCTAAATTGTTCCAGAGAAAAGCAAGGCAGGCCATGTTTGATTCCTTCCGGTTGTGGCGCAAAGAAGCCAAGCAGAAAGAAATCAAGCAGATCAAACGTAATAAGAGAGAAGGTATTGTTACTACGGTAAGAAACGCAGAGCAGTTCCAGCGAGATAAGGAGGAAAAGGAAAAGGAAGTTTTCGATAGATTGCAGCGCATGACTATAGATAAGTGCTACCCCGCTTTACCGACGGGTACGGATAAGAAGGAGGAAGTAGCAGAGGACCCCTTGTTGTCCTATCTCTTGAAATCACCACCTCCGTATGCACAGGGTACCGCAGTTCCTGTGATTCCCCCTGTTCCTGTCCCTGTTCCCCAACCTGCTCCTGTTCCTCCAATTGTTCCTGCTCCTCTACCTGCTCCCGTCCCTACTGCTCCTCCGCTTGTACTTCCTCATACTCCTGTTCCCGCTGCTCCTACTGTTCTGGTTAATCCTGCTGTTCCCTCTGCTTCTGATACTTCTCTTGTTACCCCGTTGTGTTACCCTAATACCCCATCTACTGGACGTCGTGTCCCTTCTGTTGCTGCTAACTTTTTCAATTCTCTTGGACCGATTCTTGAGTCCGCTGGTTCTGATGGTCCCCAAAGACGAAGTCAGCTTCCCGGTAGTAGGGAACGTGACTGCCTATATAATATGGCGATGGGTTGGATGAAATATCCCCTTAGAAATCCTCCACGTGTGGTGCTTGATACGGTCTCTCAGTTCAACGTACCGACACAGAGGTTTGTGTTTGAGGAGATGTGCAAGCTTTTGCGTGATCAAATATCGGTTGACGCATCTGATGATGTATTGACTGCTCTAACTAATCTTCAGCTTCAGTTTGCAAGCGGAATGATAGTGGGTAGCAATGTTCGACGTGCTGTCGAGCAGTTGCTATCTTTCCGTCCTTGTATAATGCCTCGAGCATTGTTTGTAGAAGACATTGAGGAACCGCCAGCGGTGCCTGGTCAGTATCCCATGCGCGAAGTCCCACCAGTGTGGATGCCTGGTGATGCACAGGCTGTTCCTATTGTTCCGCCACACTTTCAGAGAGTGTGGATACATCTTCCGTGGAAACGATCAGAAGTTTTACAGGTAAAGCAATCTTTGCCTGACCCTCGCAAAAACCCTGCAGGGTACTATAAAGAATTGTCGCAACTCGTGGATGCTACGATAATGAATCTTGCCGACATTGATATGTTGTTTGGCAATGTCGTACCGCAACCGGTATGGGCAAAGATTCGTCAGCAAGATCATGCAGCAGAATTAGGCGGTGACTGGGCTGCGCTTCTTGCTGCAGATGCCTTGCAAGTTGGTGGGGCTAAGCCCGAACAGCTGATTGCTAATCTCCCTCAGAGAATAATACTCTTATGAAAACGCTTATGCCAGCTATGAAGGTGAATTGGGACAAGTTGTCCGCTTGCAAGCAAAAGAAGGATGAGAGTGTCTCTGATTTCTTTACGAGATTTGAGGAGGCATTCATTGATCATAGTGGTCAGGATATGGGCACTGAAGGAGGTCAGAGGTTGTTTGTGGACAAGTTTGTATCAAATTTGTTGCCGGACTTAAGCAACAAATTAAGGAATTCAGAAAGTGCGTGGGCTGTTTCCACTTCTGCTCAGATATTGGCCACGGCCCAATATTATGAGAATAGAGAGAAAGAGGAAAACGATCGTGCCGATAAAAAGACAAAAGAGCTCAAGACTAAAGTGTTGTTGCAACAAGCGTATCCTCCACGTTCGAATCAGAATGATTCGCAACAGCGGAATCGATCGCAGTCTCAATCGAATAGGTCGCAATCGCGTAATGACTCCTCTTCGCAGAGATCTACGTTGGGGTACAATCAGTGTGCCTATTGTAGGAACGAGGGTCATTTGAAATTCGATTGTCCAGTCTTGAGTGAGCGAAATAGTGGTAATTCATCTAGAGGAGGTCGTAGTGGTCCCCAACAAGCATCACGTGGTAGAGGTCGCGGTGCTCAAAATGATCGTTCCAATAATTCTTCCGATTCTAATAATTGTTTCGATCAGCGTGGATCATCGCAAAGCAGATCTGCTCAGTACAATGTAGACGATTATTACGTCGATCAGAACACTGACGACGGTAATTACTAGGACAGCCATAGACAAGTAGAGGGAGTAGTATCAGTTCCGGTTGATCAGAGAGGGCCTTACGTCGCAGTTGCCACCTCGGGCGTCGTTGAGCCTTTTCTGTTGGACACTGGTGCAGCGAAAAGTTCCATCATGCATTCGAAACTCCCTGGCGCACCTTTGTCTGGCTTAACAAATGTTTCCGTTGGATTCTCTGGCGCCCCTGTTAGCAATCCGGTTTCACGCCCTTTGCCCCTTGCAATTGGGCCACGTGAGCTGAAAGCTCCTTTGATTTTGACTACTGGTTGTGGTGAAAATCTCTTGGGCCTGGATTTGCTGAAACTTCTGTATGCGACTTTGTACTGTTCTCCTGCGGGAGTAAAGCTTACATTGGGTGAGAAAGTGATCTCTCCTATGTATTTGTCCATCGACAAGCTCCTACCGGAATTGAGTTCTCTTCCTGCATCTTTGTGGGCAACAGGTCCCAATGACGTGGGCCTGCTTGATATCTCCCCTTATGTTGTTCATCTGAAATCTAATGTGCGTTTGCCACGTATTCCCCAGTATCGTATTTCTCTTGATGGTGAGCGAGCGCTGTTAGCAATAATCTACGATTTAATTGAGAAAGATGTTATCGAGGAGACTCGGGGAAACGTGTGCAATAGCCCTGTGCTGCCCATTCTGAAACGCACTGATCCATCAAAACCCCCTGTTTATCGTTTTGTTATCGATTTACGGGAGGTGAACAAAATTGTGATTCCTCAGTTCCCTGTGGTGCCTGACATTACGGCTCTACTGACTCTGATTCCAGCCTCTGCAACTTGGTTCTCAGTGATCGATCTGAAGAATGCTGTCTTCAGCATTCCGATTGCTGAGGAGAGTAGGGACCTCTTCGGTTTCTCTCTTGGTGGCCGCAGCTTTAGGTTTAAACGCGCTCCTCAGGGCTACTGTGAGAGTCCATCGATATACAGCCAAGCCTTAAAGAGCCAACTTGATGCGTTTATGTTGCCGGCCGGTGCGGCCTTGATCCAATATGTCGATGACTTATTGGTGGCTGCGGATACTCAGGACATTTGCAGAATTGCTACGGTGTCGTTGTTGCAGCATCTCTGTGACTTACATCACAAGGTGTCACCTTCTAAACTGCAATATTGTTGTCAAGAAGTAACCTACCTAGGTCACTTATTGCCAAAGGAGGGAAGAAGGTTGACCCCAGAGAGAATTGCAGCAATTGCTCGTATGACTGTGCCAACAACTCAGAGAGATGTACGTGCCTTTTTAGGTATCACGTCATACTGCAGGCAATGGATTCCAAATTTTTCATTGCTAGCGAAACCATTGGTGGCTCTTACGTGCAAGGATGTTCCAACTCCTTTACCATGGACGGAAGAATGTCAGAAAAGTTTTTCTGAACTGCATGACGCGTTGTGTTCGGCCCCTGTGTTAGGTACCCCTGACTACAGTAAGCCGTTTACACTATATGTTCATGAGAGGGAAGGTTGTGCGTTGAGTGTCCTAACGCACCAATTCGGTGGTAAGCAGCGTCCATGTGCATATTTTTCCTCGACCTTGGACCCAGTAGCTAGAGCATTGCCGAGTTGTTTGAGAGCAACAGCGGCAGCTGCGGTGTCCATCCGACAATCTGCAGGATTGGTCATGGATAATATGCTTACGGTGATGGTTCCGCATGCAGTTGACACTCTTTTGAATCGTACGAAAACCCAACACCTGACGAGTGCAAAGTTGTCTGGGTATGAGTTGACGCTTTTGGCAAGTCACATTCAAATAAAGCGCTGTAATGTCCTGAACCCGGCGACTTTGTTGCCAATCAGTATGGAGTCAGACGAAGTAGCGCCTCACGACTGCTACTTACGAACTGAGGAGGAAACAAAAGGTTGTGTTCATTTGAAAAATACTCCGTTGGAAGATCCCGATGGGACCCTGTATGTGGATGGGTCGTGTTTTAAGTTGCCGAATGGTGATGTGACGACTGCGTATGCTGTGGTGACGTTGAGTACGGTTGTGGAGACTGCGAGATTGAATCAGAATTCTGCACAGGCGGCAGAGCTGATTGCCTTGACTAGAGCTTGTGTGTTGTCGAAAGGGAAACAGGTGAATGTGTTTACGGATAGCCAGTATGCGTTTGGTGTTGCGCACAGTTTTGGACGTTTGTGGAGAAAGAGAGGTTTCATGACATCGCATGGTACGAAGATTCAGCACGGACAGCTCGTGAATGATCTTTTGGATGCACTTACATTGCCCAAGCAGGTGGCGATTATTAAATGTAGTGCACACCGTAAGGTGACGGATGATGTTGGTCGTGGCAATGCGTTTGCGGATGAGATTGCTAAGGAGACTGCCCGGAACCTTAGCACTAGAATGTACGTGACGAGTTTGGTAAGGTGGCCTGTAGAAACTGGTATGTGTGAGGACACTATTGAGAGTGTGAAAGCGATTCAGAATGAGGCCACCGAGACTGAAAAGACGAAGTGGAAAGAGAGCACGGGAAAGTTGGATGCGAATGGCTGCTGGATTGATCTGTCGGAACATAAGAGGTGGATGTTGCCGGATGCGTATGTGCTAGCTGTTGTGACGATGGCACATGGTCTGGCACATATTAGTGCGAAAGGTATCTGCAAGTTGTTGTCCCCTGTATGGAAGAATGATGGTATCACTAAGTGTGCTGAGAGATTGGTCAAGAATTGTATGGTATGTATGCTGTACAATCCTGGTAAGGGAACTCCTACACCCCCTGGCCATTTTGCTCCCCCTTCATGTCCCTTTGAGGTGATTCAGCTAGACTTCATCCATATGGAGCGATGCAATAACCTGAAGTACGTTTTAGTGGTGGTTTGCGCATTCTCCCGATGGATCGAAGCCTACCCTCTCAAAGACAACACTGCTCTGTCCACTGCAAAAATCCTACTGAAGGAATATTTTCCTCGGTATGGAATGCCTCGAATTGTATGGTCTGATAACGGAAGTGAGTTTGTGGGGAGTGTAATGAAGAATGTGTGTAAGGGCCTTGGAATTACACAAAAATTCCACAGCCCCAATCATCCCCAGTCAGCAGGTTTGGTTGAAGGGTATAATGGCACCCTTAAATTGAAACTAGCGAAGATTCAGGCTACGACTGGTCTCTCGTGGCCTGACGCTTTGCCCTTAGCTCTTCTGTCAACCAGGGCGACTGTACACTCCCGAGTAGGGCTCAGTCCCTATGAGATTGTGTTCGGCCGCCCTGCAAATGTTTGGGGGGTCCCTAGACCCAGTGTGTTCTCTGATCTTGAGTATCCAATGTTGATCGATTATCTTCATGATCTGACTGCTAAACTGAGGTTAATTCACCAACAGGTCTTTGAAGCACTGCCGACCCAGACGGAGGGTCCAGGCCACCAGCTACAGCCTGGAGACTGGGTTGTGACGAGGAATTTCAGCCGGAAGCACAACCTTGAGCCTCGTTTTACCGGACCCTACCAAGTGCTCCTTGCCACGAGGACTGCTGTTCGTTTGGAAGGGCGTAAGAACTGGGTACATGCCACCCATACCAAAAAGGTACCTATACCTTTACCAGCAGACTCGTGGGTGAGGAGGGGCATCGCATCGTCTGAAGTCGAAACTGTTCCGAACTTTGTCCCTTTCAGCGACGCTCAGCCTGTCGGAGATACCTCAGTGCAGCAGAACGATATTGTTGAACATTTGTCATCACAAAACTCAAGATCTGAACAATTGACTGGTCAACAGAACTCTGTCTCATCATCGGACCAATTGTTTGACGAACAGACACGTCCTGGGAGAAGCCGATATTTTCTCCGTTCCAACCCTAAAAACTAATAAAATAAGAATATTTGCTTTCTCCCCTGACATCCACGTTACCCCATTGCCGCTCTCCAGTTTTGAACACACTTGCCAAATTGTAATTTTGAAAATTTTGAGTCTTTTTCCATATATGTGTTTTTGCTTCCACAGCTAGCAGGTTTTGTATATATTATTGATTAAAGATACCTTACATCCGGGTGAACCGTAGGGCCGCGCGGGTACTTCCTTCTGGTTAGTAGGTCTTGACACTAGGTCAGAGGCCGTCGATTCCTGGGAACTCCTGGGGATTGACTACTGCTACACAGAACGAAGTGCGTCAAGAACGTAGCGGACGGTTTTAGAGGATGGCTTTCTCGAGGCTGTAAGAAATGGAAAAGGCTCAGGCTAAAAGATTCGAGTTGCGCAGAATTGCACACACAAAATGCTTCATGTTTCAGGTGTTCCTTCTATTCTTAACTGTTTCTTCGTTATTGGTGGGTGGGGTGTATTACATGATACAGTCATTGTTGCCTTCTGCCTCACCTACCCCTTCTCCTGAACCTAAACTTACTACCACTGTTTCTCCTCATTCCTTCCACTTCTTACCCCAACACGAGCAGGCTAGACGTGCGGAATTCATGAATAATTCCTTCATTCAGCTCCTTCATCAACATCAGTTGGTGATGAACACTACCAATTGTTGGGTGTGGGGGTTAATGCCACATACCACCGATAAGGGAATTCCGTACTTGGTCCTTCCTTATAGTTCCCAGGGTTCAGCTCGAGCATTCCAAACAATGTTTCGAAGCGCACTAGATTCTTACCCCAATCGAGAGCCACGTTCTCCACACTTTGGTCCGGTCCGTACCATAAGTCTTTGGCAATAGCGATTGCTGATTTAGATAGGGATATCTATGAGCCGTCGCTCATCCCAGAGGAGGAGGTGCGAGCCTATAGGGATCTCAGTGAGGTTGAGTATAGTGCGCTCGTGGGCGAAAGACAGCTTAGGAGCTCGTCTCCAATATGGGTCGTACCCCACCTTGGTAATTTCTGTCTAAAAGGCCGTGGCCGAAACCAGAGGGCTCACCTTGGAGAGAGTGCTTGCTCTGAGACGTATGTCTTACCAATGCTCTCTTCCCCTGTTCTCTTAACTGCCAAGGGTACGTACTTTGTCTGTTACGACCGTGCATATACATGGTTTCCCCTTGACTTTGCGGGCACCTGTTATATTGCAAACTTGTTGCCACCGACTTTTACAGTCGCCTCCGATTACCACAAGACCAGAGTTGTGAGGGGCGTGATTAGCAAAGAGGACACTGCCGGTCAAGAGGCAGGAGACTTTTTCAAGGGTTTCTTGCCGTTTTGGGGGCCTATGATCAATAGTAGGAACCTGAGACAATTGACTCGAGTGGTGGAATCGACAGCTAACATCACTGCCAGTGCCCTTGGTAATATTACAGCAGAGCTTCAGGCGGATAGGCTGATGACGTTACACAATCGTATGGTTTTAGACGTTGTCTTAGCAGATCGAGGTGGAGTATGTAGAGTGATCCATTCGAGTTGTTGTGTATTCATTCCAGACAACGCTCCGACTGTCTATCAAGGCATCTCGAAGTTGCATAAGATCTCTGAGTCCATACACGTGGACGTAGGGGATTGGACGTTACTCGGTTGGTTTTGGGGCCTGATGTCGACTTGGGGTTGGAAAATTCTGATGATCATCGGGGTTGTTGTAGCATTCTTGTTCACGTGTTGCCTTTGTGTGCAGTGTGGTCCTGCTTTATGTGGCCTCTGTGCTACGACGTAGTATAAGGCAGCCGCCTGTTACCAAAGGAACTCTGATGGATAGAATTATGTTGCAGCAGCATCTAGATGGTCTGATGAATATCGAGATTGATTATGATTCCGACTAGTGCCTGCCTACATGAGGGCAAAAGGAGCGTCTGAGGTTCCGTGACAATTGTAAGTGGTGTTTTCGACTTGCACGAAAATGGTCGAGTCTGGTATCTATGAACCGCAAATGACGAGTTTAGTGGGTGTACGCGTTTACGCTGTGCTAACCTAAACCGTACGTTTGTTTCGTGGGTTTCTTCATCTGAGCCCACGGGTTCCATCTTAGATACGGCATCCATTTTGTTTCTTGCCCTCAAGTAGCCAGCGAACGGACGCTGTCCGCTTCGCGACCCTGGGATTCCCAAACTCTTACGGAAGACGCGTGTTCCTTTGAGGGTGTCTTTATGATGAGGGGGATGACACTGTAAGGCAGATGGCCCCGCTCGAGGCTCATCTTGCCGTGCCGGTCTATTGTCTCAGTTGTGCATTCATTAGGCACGTCCCCTTTGATGCCTGCAACTCGTGTTTCCCGATGCCACCCCTTTTACACCCTTTTCGATCTGTTCACTGTTCTCGTCTTCCTCTGCACCTGTTTCTGTCTCTTCCTCGATTCATTTACTGCTGATTGGAATGTACTAATGGTGGGAAGATGTACTTTTACAGTTGGGAACCGCCAAATGTTACTGTAATTATGTTCCGGGCCCTGAATACATGAAAGCGACCCCTTATGACTTTTACGATGGGAACCAAGTTGTAAACCTTTGTGTACCATGTTATCCTATGCTTGAAAACTGTATAAGAAGAGCGATCCACAGATACAATTTGAAGCAGTCTCCGTGAATCTACATGCTATGTACTTCTCGTGACTTCTGTGTTCCCTGCAGTAATAAACCTCGAATCTTTGACGCCGAAGGAAGTGTCCCGTGTCTCTGTCATTTGTACGCCGGAACAGGTTACCTACGAAGGTTTTAGGTGTTATCCCTGGCACCACTGGGTCTTAGAGAAAACCCAGTCCTTCGGGGTGTTGGGAGAGGAAATATGGGTCGCCCAGAGCCGGGTGGTGGCGTTGGGCAGTCATCCTATTCACAGGAGCCCCTGTGTTCTGCCTGGACCAGGTGCCCAAAAGGATGTGAGTGAGGGCTTCATTAAACGGTAGCAGGGGCTCTGAAGAGCTTGCTGCCAGTTTTAGCACCTCTATCAGGAGGATAGTCCTGACTGCCACCGTAGGTAGCTCGAGGCTGAGAGCCTCGACCGCCATACGCAACACCAGGGCGTAAAACGCTCCCTCCTCCTTAGCCACGGTAGGAGGAGACAACATGCTAAGGTATGGTGAGGTTTCCAGACCACTGGCTTCCCCAAGTTCCCCTCTTCAGTCCGGTTCATAGCCTAACTGGTTATTTAGAGGGTCTCCAGACCCCTTCCAGTCCTCCTCACCCTCTTCTGGCTGCCAATATGGTCTAAAAGAACCAGGACAGAACAAGGGCACAAAAGTACCTTTCGACGCTGGTCCGGCTCCGCGTCTACTTCGAGGTGGAGGCCGGGGTCGTAGTCGCCTGGGGACATAGCCGACACCGGCTGCGGCCGTGGTGCTGGTGGAATCGGTGCTGGGGGAGGTGCAACAAGGGCCGATCTGGATCCAAGCTTGGATCCAAGGAGACCTTGATGTGCCGGGACCGAAGCCCCCAGCCGAGTCCGCGGGGCCCGATGGTGCGCCGGGGGAGTCGGGCTACCCAAAGATGGCATGAATCGCTTCATAAAATTTACGAAGCTGGGCAGGTGTCACTCCAGGTCCCGGGAAGAGATGGAAAGCGGGAGTCGACCCTTCAGGATCTGTATGCAGAGCGGCGAGAGGGGCATCACTCGCATCCCTCGTTGCGTCGGCCAACGGATGGGGACAAGTCGAAGAACGACTATGCTTCTTCGACTTCTTCTTGTGCTTCGACTTACCTGACCCAGAGTGCAAAGAAGAATGATGGTGGCTGCGCGACCGGTCCCTCGACCCCCCCACGTGACCGGGACCTCAAACAGCGCAGAGCCGACTGCCGGTCTCGAGAAGTTTTCGGGACCGCTCCTGCAAAGACTTCCAGTTCATGGTCCGGCAGTCGGAGCACGACTTGGGGTCGTGGTTGCGCTCCACGCAAAACAGGCACACGGAACTACGGCTACAGGAACTTCAAGCCTTGAAACCTTCAAGCCTTCAAGCATCCCGATTGTGCACCAGGAATCATAGACCCAAAAACGGTTTTGGCTGGCTGGCGCGGAAAAAGAAAGAACCGACGTCAGAGCGTGAGGGTGGCGTCTAAGTAGCTTCCAATGCCATCTTTCGACGCCCAGGGGTACTGCTGACGAAAAACTTTCCAGATCCAGTCCCACGCCTGGGGGTAATTCTAAGGTAAGAAATCTATAACTAACTGTTTCTTTCCGATCATATCTGTATGGTGGTCTACACATTTGTTTTGCTGCTGTTCATCTTAGAAATGTAGTCAGAAAATTAGCAAATAGCCTCCATATATGCAGCGAAATTGCAAATCTCCCTGATTGGGATCATGCATAGGACATTTTGAAACCTTCTTTATATAAACCTAATATGTGATGAGAATTCATGAAATTATGCCCCAGGACCGCATTAGCAATCTGTGATACTTGTTTACATATGCACAAGGCACTTTACAATGAGAGGTATAGGCTCATAGGCTGGACTTATATATTTTGGTATTATATTTTTTAATGTAATGGCTGGTCTACATGCGGTTGTGGTTTTGGTATCATATTGACTCTTGCAAAAATACTGTTTTCATATGAAACGTGCATGTTAGGATATTTCAGTCTGCTTGGGCAATGACAGTTGTTGACCTTGAAATGTAGATATGTGATTTTTCTTAAATATTGTTTTTGTATGATTTTTAATGTATTTTTCTTTTATGGTTTTATTTCTCGAAACCAAATAAAGATTATTTGAGTTGAGTTGAGTTGAAACATGACTAACAGTGGTTTCATGCATACTTAAGTGTCCTATGAAGGGATATTCTGTGCCCTACATAATGCGTGGACTAATTATGCTCCATGAGGCGTGGGGGGGGGGGGGTCGGGGGTATGGGAAGCAATCCCTGTAGTCACACACTAACAAAATAAATATAATGACGGTTATATTAGTAATTCTCTGGTTAGCTATGCCGTCCGTGACGGCTCTATTTAAAATATGCCCCGAGACTTACTTCATCAAGGGAAGTCGTACTTCCATTGATCTACTAGGTTTCCCTAGGCCTTGTATGTGGCTGGTTTCTGGTCAAAACTGCTTTTAAAGTTACTTACCTTCGGTAACAATGTATCTGTAAGAGACATTTATTAGTTATAGATTCCTTACCTTTAGATTTACATCCATGCATCAGAATGGATCCGGAGAATTTTTCTCTTAGCAGCACCCATGTGAGTTAGTCGACTTCACGTCCGTCGTCGGAGTCGTGGTCGCCGGGATTATGTTGCAGTGTCTACACCGCCCCTGCACGCGGACGTCAGTTCTGACACGACTTTCCACGTCAAAAGCGCAGAGCCATGAAAGACACTGACCACTGGTGCGCCACAACTAGGGTCCTGCAAGGGAGTCCCTATTTCTAAAAGTCAGTTCGCAGAGCGGGAGGATGGGTGGGGCGGTAAGGAATCTATAAATAATAAATGTCTCATACTGATACATCGTTCCCAAAGGTAATTAACGTGTTCATCTGAAAGAGACTATTAGTTATAGATTCCTTACCTTTAGAATAGATACCTCAGCAATACCAACCATGGAGGAGGGTCTGCAAACCAATTCACACCAGAAAGTCAAGGAGGACAAAACAGGAAAAGTAGCCGTCCCTCCGGACTTGACTATCCAGGCAGTAATGCCTGGTGAACATGTGCATAGATGCCCACATGACCGCCTGGCAGATGTCGACAAGTAGGACTCCAAGTGACAAAGCAGTAGTTGCTGCCGTAGCTCTATTGGAATGCGCCCGGAGCCCCACTGGAGGTTCCTTTTTTGCTAAATCATAACAAATCTTTATACGAAGGACAACGCTTCTGGAGATGGTACACTTTTGGACAGCATGGGCATTTTTGGCACCCACATATCCGACAAAGACTTGATCGTCCACCCAGAAATCTCTAGTGCGGTCAAGGTAGGAGGTCAGCGCATGTTTAGGTTCCATAAGGTGTAGTCTCTCCTCCACCTTAGAAGGGTGTGCAGGTGGGAAAAAGGTGGGCAGAGTGACAGTTTGTCCTATGTGAAAAGGAGTAACAACTTTAGGAAGGAATGAGGGTCTCGTCCTAAGCACCACTTTGTCCGGATTCACAGAGAAGAAAGGGGGCTTAGAAGAAAGAGCCTGAAGCTTGCTTACTGTGCGAGCAGAGGTGATGGCCCAAGGTAAGTAGTCTTCAGAGTAAGAAGCCTAAGCAGACAGTTGTGAAGAGGCTCAAAAGGAGCATACGTAAGGTAAGTCAAGACCAGATTCAAGTCCCACTGGGGAATTATGAATGGAGATGGAGGAAAGAGGTGAATAATGCCCTTAAAGAACCTATTAACAATAAGGGACTTGAACAAAGAGGGCTGATCCGGTAGACGAAGAAAAGCAGAAATGGCTGCCAGATAGTCTTTAAGAGTGCCCAGATAGAGCCCTTCTGGGCCAAAGAAAGAAGAAACAAAAGAACTCCAGAAAGAGGGGAGGAAAGGGGATCCACAGCCTTTGCGTGCACCATGCCATAAACCTGTTCCATCGACAGGTGCATACGGTTTTAGTGGAAGGGACATCTGGCTGCCAAGATGACATTACAGATTTCGAGTGGAAGGTCAAAAGCTGTCAACTGTTACCGCTCAATCTCCACAGAAGGAGGTGGAGGCTGGACAGGTTCGGGTGGAGGACCGTCCCCTGCTGCTGCAACAGAAGATCCTCCCAAAGAGGCAGTCTGATCGGAGGATCGATGGCCATGCTCAGGAGTTCGGGGTACCAGACTCTTCATGCCCAGTTCGGAGCCAGAAGAATGACTTGGGTTCCGGTCATGCTTGATCTTCTTTAGCACTCAGGGCAGTAGTGGTACAGGCGGAAAGGCAAACAGGAGGCCGCAACTCCACTCGCAACGAAAAGACATCGCCGAGCGAGTGCTGCCTTGAAAACTCCAACTTGCAGAACTGATGACAATGCACGTTCTATTCGGTGGCGAACAGATCTAACCAAGGCTCTCCCCATTGCTGAAAGAGACCTTGCAGCACCTCTGAGTGAAGACGCCATTCGTGATCCACCTGGCACCGACGGCTGAGTTTGTCTGCTCATCCGTTCAAAGAATCTGCCAGGTGTTGAACCCCCAGGGTCATGCCCTGATGTTCCAGCCAAGTCCAAAGGCGAAGAGCCTCCTGACAAAGGGTCCACGGCTCCACCCACCATGTTTGGTGCAGTACCACATGGCAGTGGTGTTGTCTGGGAGCACTTGCACTGCCTTCCCCTTGAGGAAGGGGTAGGAATGCCTTCAGTGCCAAGCGAATCGCCCGGAGATCCAACAAGTTGATATGAAAGACGGACTCCACCAGAGACCAGGCTCCTCTGATCTCTGCCTCTCCCAGGTGGCCGCCCCATCCCAGGAGTAATACATCGGTCACCACCGTGAGGTCTGGTTGGGTAAGGGAGAGGGAAATTCCTCTGACCAAATCCTGGTTTGTTAACGACCACTGCAGTTGTTGCGCAGTTCCCTCCAAGATCTGGATGTAGTCGGAAAGATTCCTCTGATGCTGCGCCCACTGGAACTTCAAGTCCTACTGCACAGCAAGCATATGCCACCTGACATTATCCACCAGCAGGATACAGGAGGCCACGAGGCCCAGCAGCCTCAGGGTCATTCTCACCAAAATCCGGGATGAGGCTGAAACATCGGTATCACAGCCCAAATATCCCGGACTCGCTGTACAGGAGGATAGGCCCAAAATCGCACTGTGTCAATAAAACACAGCTCCGATCAAAGGGGCGTCTGAGAGGGAGTCAGGTGTGAGTTTGGCACGTTGATAGTGAACCCCAGTGAATGTTGGGGGTCCGCTGTAATCTGGAGGTAGGAGACGACAGCCTGGGGCGAACCTGCCTTCATCAGCCAGTCGTCGAGTTAGGGTTAGAATGGAACCGCTGATCTGCGCAGATGAGCTGCGACCACTGCCATCTCTTTTGTGGAAACCCGAGGAGCACTGATAAGGCCAAATGGGAGCACAGTGAACTGAAAATGCTCGTGGCCTATCGTGAACCACAGGTAGCGTCTGTGGGCTGGCCGGACGGGATTATGGAAATAGGCGTCCTGCAAGACCAACACCACCTTCCAGTCCCCAGGGTCGAGGGCAGACAGGACCTGAGTCAACGTGAGCATTTTGAACTTCTCTTTCCAGAGGAAGCGGTTGAAGGCCCTGAGGTCTAGGATAGGACGCAGGCCTTTGTCCTTCTTGGGCACCAGACAGTAGGTGGAATAGCAACCACAACCTACTTCTGGTGCAGGGACACTTTCAATAGCTCCCTTGGCCAAGAGAGCTCAAACTTCTTGGCGGAGAAGCACCAAATGATCCTCCGGCATGCTATCGAAAAATGGTGGCATGGAAGGAGGGGTAGTCTCGAAGGGTAGGGTGTAGCCCCTTTGGACTATCTGCAAAACCCACCTGTCTGAAGTGATGGTTTGCCAGTGGGAGAGGTGATGGCGAATCCTGCACCCATTGGCTGCCAATGAGCCTGAAAGGTCAGACTAGGAGGGTTTGGAGGCTGCTGCAGGGGGGGAAAGGGTGGAATGGCCTTCCCGCTGGCTCCCAGACCCGCACGGTCCTGGCTTCCACATCCGCGGCCACGTATAGGCTGGGCAGCTTGAGTTGACCGGTGGCTAGACTGGACCAGATGTGGGGGGGGGGGGTGGGTGCCCCTTCCATAGCCAGGAAAGGGGTGAAAGGCAGACTGTGGTGGATGGGAGGATGCTGCAAGGCCTAAGGGTCTGGCCATAGCTCGAGAATCCTTAAAGCGCTCCAGCGCAGAGTCTGTCTTGTCACCAAAAAGGTGATGGCCATCGAAGTGCATATCCAGTAGAGTGGCATGGACATCACCCGAAAAGCCAGACATCCTCAACCATGCGTAGCGCTAAAGGGCTACCGACATGGCAATTGTTCTGCCCAGTGAGTCGGTGGTATTCAGTCCACAGCAAATAGTGTATTTTGCTGCGTCTCTCCCATCTGCCACAGCCTGTGAGAGAATGGCACGGGCCTCCCATGGTCACTGAGGCAGCACTTGCCAAGATGATCCAGCTTCTTGGATTCCCTGTCTAGGGGAGCAGAAGGAAAAGCACCCCTGGAAGTAGGAGCTTGGACCACCAAGCTCTTGGGGAAGGGTGTTGGGTGAGCAAAAATGGATCACCCGGAACCGGGCACTGCTGGCGGGCAATCGTCCGTTTAAAAAGGGCCCCTGTGCTGGGCTTGGACCAAGTGTCCAGAAGGACGTCCGTGAGGGCTTCGTTGTAGGCAAGAGGGGTTAAAAGGAAGTTGCCTCAGGTTGAAGCACCTCGGTCAGGAGATAAGTCCTAACTGCCACTGTGAGGAGCTCTGCGCACCACCACATCATCAGACGATACCTCCACTGTAGCAACGGTAGGGAGAGAAAGCATGCCAAGGTCTGGTGAAATGTCCAGACCACCGGCATCACCAAAGTCCTCTCTCCAGTCCAGTTCTTCCAGCTGGTTTGCCAAAGGGTCCAACGACAACTACTAGTCCTCATCACCACCTTTAGGGTGACAGGGAACACCTGGGATTAACAAGGGAACAAAAGTACCCCCCGGTGTCAGATTTGAAGTCGGCCGAAGTTGGTCCGGCTCTGGGTCCATCTCGGGGGTGAGGATGGTGTCAGCCAGGGGCACAGCCGACTCCGGGGGTATCGTCGCCTGGTTCGGCAGTGGGGAAGGTCGACCGGCATCGACCGGCATCGATCTGGATCCAGGTCTGTATCAAGTGAGGCCATCTGGCCCTGGCCCAGGGCCCCAACAGATTCCCCAGGGCCTGAAGGCACGCCAGCGGAGTCGGGTTGCCCAATGATGCAGTGGAGGGCTTCATAGAATGTAGGACGCTGGGCATGGGATGCCCTGGTTCCTGGAAACGTTGGAAGGCATGTAGTTGTCCCTGAATCAGGCACCGGAGATGGAGCCTTAGAGCGAAGGAGGATGACTTTGGGTCGTGGTCATGCTCCAGACACAAAAGGCACAAGAGTTGCGGGTCTCTCATCGACATCAGTTTGTGACAGACCTTGTAGGGCATGAAGCTGGTCTGCTGATGGGATATCCTTTGCACACCAAGAGTCAATGACTTGAAAAAAGAAGTCGACAAAAGTAAAAAAAAGCTTAGTCCAAAAATTACTAAAGCGGTAAGCTCTCTCCGGATCTGCGCTAGGCTGGCGTGGAAAAAGAAAGAACTGACATTAGCGTGCAGGGGCGGCGTCTAAGTAGGCACTGCAACATTATCCCGACAACCACAGCGCCACCTTCTGACGCCTAGGGCTACTGCTAAGAGAGAAATTCTCTGGATCCAGTCTGCGCCTGAGGGTAATCCTAAAGGTAAGGAATTTATAGTTAATAGTCTCTTTCAGATTAGGAATTAAATTAATTCGGTCTTTGCGTTGCTCTTCTTCCGCATGGTGTGACGGGCATGGTGTTTCCTTGGGCTGCTGGGAAATGTAGTCCCGAGCTGCGAAACAATGTGGAAAGTGTTGGTCAGTGACACAGTGGCGGTATCTCTTCAAGTATGAGTATTAAGTGGCATCTTCATTTAGGGAGAATATTATATTCTTAATACTTGTGTAGGAGAGTAGGGTCTGCAATCCTATGATCACCCCAGATTTTTGCTTTTTGCTTCACTGGTTTACGACTTCCCTGGATGTGGGCCTGCTAATCAGACCCACAGCCTAGCTGTTCTCTCACTAAATTGACACGTGTACCTTAGGTGCATTTACCAATTGGTACTGGGCCACCTTATCAAACCCTGTAACTCAGGGCATAGGTGTACCCAGGGCCTACCAGGGGCTGCAGCATGTATTATGCCACCCCTGGCTGGCCACCTAAATCTGACACAACTGGCTGCCCGACACCTGGGGCAAGGTGGTGTAATCACCCTTTGCTTTAGATATAGTATACCTATGTCTAACTCTAAAATGGACACACAGATTCCTATCAGTCACTCCTATGACAGGCCTTGACAATCCTGAAGGCAGAGTGCTTGGAATCGTGTGAGATGGTGCTCTGGCATGAGCTGAGCCTGTCTGCAGCTTGCGGAACCAAGTCCTAATAGCTGTTCCATGATATCGCATACCATATACTCTTAAGTGCATTATAATCCTCGCGGTTTAATGCTATCTGTGGTATTGCTTTATCAAAACATGTCGAGTAAGGTGTCATACGAATTGGAATACTAACCCCTCGCCAATTCTGGCGACGGGGTTAGCATTCCACCCTTCTAGAGGGACACGACATGTATGTAACTGTGAACCCCGGTTAAAGTTAACTGAAGCCTCAGCTCCACAAAATGGATGCTGCCACCACAGACACGAGTCTGACCCCCTGCAGCTGGGAGTCCTTCCAGCGAGGGGAGCCTGGACAAAGGGTTTCCTGTCGAGGGCGGTGCTAGCACCGTCCCAGACAGGGTTTTGTGTATCCTGGGTAGGCAGGGCTTTACAGGAAGGTGACTGCTGAGTGGCACCCCGGTGCTCACTACGCATAGGCCGGTCAGAACCAGTTCCAGGGGCACACCAGCCCCTGGCCTGGGGAAAGTCCAGCATGGGAGAGGGGTGTAACCACCCCCCTCCTAGTCCCACCCATAGGCAGGACCTAGTCACCGGGTCAGCCCCCTTTTTTAGTACAAAGATAGGAGCGGGCCCCCTGCTCAAATTAGATCATCTTTGGAATCAAGACACGACTTTCTGCGAAAGGACATCAAGATTTCTTCTTCAAGATTCTCCCTTGTGGCTAAGGAGTAGTCACCCTGCATCCGCAGGCACCATCCTAAGAACACTGCGGCCTGCTGCAAGTCCTTCCTCCGGAATCCGACGACACAGCTCGACGAGACCCGGCTTCCCTGGCACCTCTGACCTCTACTCACCTCTACAGCCAAGCTGAGAACCGTGAGTGCGACGAGACCTCGAGGGACCGACGATCGCCAAGACTGCATGACTTCTTTGCAACAAGCCCACCGAGTCTTCCACTGGTGAGTGCTTTGGGGTCCAAGAAGCCCCAACCCTGAGCAGCTCCAGCACCGAGGATCAGCCCTCCAGCATCTCCACGATCTGCGTGGGGCCCTTCTGCTTTTTGCTGCTCACCGCGTTGTTTGGCTACTAGCCGGCTGGCTTGTGGCCTTCTTAACGACGCCCGACGACATCACTGCTGCTGGTCTGGTTGCTCCAGACTGGCCCTTGCTTCCTTCTTCAAGAGAAGCACCCCGGACCCTCCTGGTCCACTCCAGACGCCATTTTGAGTCCACCGCGTGGGCTTGAATTTGCCAAGGCTTTGTTGCCCAATCCTGGGTCCAGCGACGCCGACAGCTTCATCCATCGTGGGACAGCTCGCTCCTCCATCCTGGTCACCGACAACGCCTCCTGGTCCGTGAGATCTGCAGAGCACAGCGTCACCCACTCACCTAGTCGAGGTGACTACCATCCGGTGCCCTCCTGGTGCCACCTGACTACTGGCTAGTAGTCACGAACTTGGTCCCCTCTGCTTTCAGGTGTCATCCATCTTCGAGATCCAGGCTTGGATCACTTCGAACTCTCTTCACTGGTCGCCTGCCAGCATCTTTCTTCTAGGCTCCTGGTCCGTCTACGAGGATTCCCGACGTCTTTTGAGACATATGCAGCTGCAGCCCCTGGGCTAGGTAACTTCGGCAGTTCGGTGCCCCAGCATAGCCTCACTATCCAAGGGTCAGGATCCACTTTCGTTTTCCTCCTACCAGGTCGGGTTCGCCCGAGAACACTAACTTTCTGAAATCTAGCTACCATAGACTTTGTCCCGCATCCCGCGTGAGAGTGCACACTCTGCACCCGAGTCCCCTAGGCCTCCTAGAAGTAATCTGAAGATTCTATAGTCAAGACCTAGCGATTCCAAAGCCTATTAGTACTGTACTTACCTGCTAGTAATTTCGCATTCCACTTTCAGAGTATATGGTTTTCCGTGCCCCTCGGGCATTTGTATATACTGTGCTAACTTAAGTATTTTCGTAAGAGTTTTGTTTTGTGCTTAGTACCCTGTCCTCATAAAGAGTACAGGGCTGTTGTGATTTTAATAAATACACTGTTTATTTTCATAACACTTGTGTGGTGTCCTTTCACTGGGTGTTCAAGGGGTACATGTGTGGTATAACAGCTGGCTTAACTCGCCCTCTCGAGTCTTTAGCCTTAGACTGCTCGTATCCATGCTACTAGGATAGCTGGTCTATAAGGTTGACTTACAACCAATCATCAATAAGGGTTGTTTGGACTGATACAAAGTGTTCACTAGAATAGTGAACATTATATATCAGGCCAACTTCTCACAGTTAGCATTCCACCCTTCTAGAGGGACACGACATGTGTGTAACTGTGAACCCCGGTTAAAGTTAACTCGAGCCTCAGCATCACAAAATGGATGCTGCCACCACAGACACAAGTCTGACCTCCTGCTGCTGGGAGTCCTTCCAGCGAGGAGAGCTTGGACAAAGGGTTTCCTGTCAGGGGCGGTGCTAGCACCATCCCAGACAGGGTTTTGTGTATCCTGGGTAGGCAGGGCTGAATAGGAAGGTGACTGCAAGTGGCACCCCGGTGCTCACTATGCATAGGCCGGCTTGAACCAGTTCCAGGGGCACACCAGCCCCTGAGCTGGGGAAAGTCCGGCATGGGAGAGGGGTGTAACCACCCCCCTTCCTGGTCCCACCCATGGGCAGGACCTAGTCGCGTACCAGCCCCTTTCTTAGTATAAAGGTGGGAGCGGGGACCCTTCCAAATTAGATCATCTTTGAATCCTGAAACTACTTTCTACGAAAGGAACTCAAGACTTCTTCTCAAGATTTCTCCCTTGTGACTAAGGAGTAGTCACCCTGCATCAGCGGGCACCAACTAAGTAACCTGCGGTTTGCTGCACGTCCTTCCTCCGGAACCAGACCGACCAGCACGACGAGACCCGGCTTCCCTGCCACCTCTGGCCTCTACCTGCATCATCAGCCCAGCTGAGATTCGTGGGTGTGACGAGACCTCGAGGGACCGGCCATCTTCAGAACTGCACTACGCTTATCCAGCACGACCGCCTAGGGATTCTTGAGTGAGTGCTTTGGGGTCCGAGAAGCCCTAACCCTGAGCAGCTCCAGCACCAAAGTCCAGCCCCCCAGCATCCACGAGATCTGCGTGGGGCCCTTCTGCTCTTTGCTGCTCACCGCGTTGTCCGGCCACTTGCCTGCTGGCTTGTAGCCCTCTTGACGACGAACTACGACATTTCCATCGCTGGTCTGGTTGCTCCAGACTGGCCCTTGCTCCCCTCCAACAGATGAGCACCCCGGACCCTCCTGGTCCACTCCCGACGCCATTTTGAGTCCACCGCGTGGGCTTGCATTTGCCAAGAGTTGTTGCCCCAATCCTGGGTCCAGCATCGCCGACAGCAGATACCTTCGTGGGACAGCTCGCACCTCCATCCTGGTCGCCGACAACGCCTCCTGGTCCGTGAGACTACAGAGCCCAGCGTCGCCCACTCACCTGGTCGAGGTGACTTCATTCGGTGCCATCCTGGTGCCCATCTAATCACTGGCTAGTGATTCAGAACTTGGTCCCCTCTGCTTACAGGTCGTCTCCATCACCGATCCAGGCTTGGATCACATCATCCATCTTCACTGGTCGCCTGCCAGCAACTTCTTCTTTCAGGCTCCTGGTTCGTCAACGAAGAAACCCGACGACACTTGAACCCTATGCAGCCGCAGCCCCTGGGCTAGGTAAACCGAGTACCACGGTGCTCCAGCGTAGTCCAACTCTCTAAGTGTCTAGATCCACTTTCGTGTTTGACCTACCTAGTCGGGTCCGCCCGAGAACACTAACTTTGCATTCACTAGTATCCAGAGACTTTGTCCCGCATTACGCGTGAGAGTTCCCACTCTGCACACGACGTCCCTAGGCCTCCTGCTTCTAATCTAAGGGTTCAGCATTGTGGGCCTAGCGTTTCTAAAGTCTCTGAGAGTAGTACTTACCTGCTAGTAATTTCGCATTCCACTTCCATAGTATATGTTTTTTCGTGCCCCTCGGGCATTTAAGTAAATTGTGCGACTTTCAGTATTTCTTTAAGAGTTTTGTATTGTGCTTAGCACCCTGTCCTCATAAAGAGTCCAGGGCTGTTGTGTTATAAATAAATATCTGTTTATTTTCATAACAACTTGTGTGGTGTCCTTTCACTTGGTGTTCAAGGGGTATATGTGATGGTATAACAGCTGGCTTAACACGCCCTCTAGAGTTTAGCCTAAAGACTGCTCTTGTCCATGCTACTAGGATAGGGGGTCTATAAGGTTGACTTACAACCAATCATCAATAAGGGTCGTTTGGAATGATACACAGTGATCACTAGAATAGTGAGCACTACATATCAGGCCAACTTCTCACACCCCGACCCCGACCCGGAGCAGCTCCTGCACCGAAGACCAGCCCTCCTGCATCCACGAGATCTGCGTGGGGCCCTTCTGCCTGTTTGCTGCTCAACGCGTTGTCTGGACACTTGCCGGCTGGCTAGTGACCTCCTAGACGACAAACCTTGAAATCCAATCTGCTGGTCTGGTTGCTCCAGACTGGCCCCTGCTTCCCTGCAAAGGAGAAGCCCCCCGGACCCTCCTGGTCCACTCCAGATGCCGTTTCCACTCACCGCGTGGGTTGCCTTTGCCAAGGCCTGTTGACTCCAAATCCGGATCCGACACCGCTGACAGCGAGAGCCTGCGTGGGACAGCTCGTGCCTCCATCCTGGTCGTCGAAGACACCACCTGGTCCACGTGGCTGCAGAGACAAGCGTCCACTCTTAACCTGATCGCGACGAGGACATCTGGTTCCACTCCAGTCACTGGCTAGTGACTTTGAACATTGTCCCCTCTGCTTTCAGATTCTCCTCTTCATTGATCCACCCTTGGATCACACCGGACATCTTCCTCCTGGTCACCTGCAGCATCTTTTCTTCCAGGCTCCATAGACTTCAACGCCGGAACCCGACACGACTTTGCACCTATGCACCCGCAGCCTGTGGGTGAGGTAACACGAGCATTTCGGTGCTCAAGGGTAGATTGATTCTCCTAGTGTCCAGTTCCACAGTCGTTTTAGTCCTAACTAGTCAGGATTGTCCGTACTCACCTTTTACTTGAACTGTACTGTCCATAGACGTTGTTACGGATCTCGCGTTTGAGTTCACACTCTGCACCCGCGTTCCGTGGGCCTCCTATTACTTACCTAGGGTTAGGGTAGTGTGGTCCCAGCGATCCTACAGCCTCTGGACAGCTCCATTCCTTCTATCGACTTTCACATTCCACTTACTTAGTATATGGTTTGTTGTGCCCCTAGGGCAACATTGTACATGTGCAACTTAAACGTATTCTTCTTAAAGAGTCTTGCATGTGCTTAGCCCTCTGATCTCATAAAGAGTTCAGAGGTGTATGTTAGTTAATAAATATCTTGTTTATTTTCATAACTACCTGTGTGGTGTCCTTTCATTTGGTATTCAAGGGGTTATATGTGGTAAAATAGCTGGCTTCACATGCCAAAAGTGTTTAGCCTAAGACTGCTTTATCTATGCAACCATTAGGATAGCTGGCCTATAAGGTTGACTTGCAACCAATCACCATAAGGGTTGTTTGGACTGATACAACGTGATCACTAGAACTAGTGAGCATCATATATCAGGCCAGCTTCTCACAGTAAAAGTCTCCATACGATGTCGAGAGCGGCGCGCAGCGGCGCGTTTCTGGCGCCGGAACCGAATCGAGGGTAGGATTGGGAACGGCGTCGCCGGGGGTGACACCCCAGGGGCCGGCGTCAGTGAGGTCGTGAGATCGACCGGCGATCCGGAAGCGGACCCTGTGGGGGCCTGCGGTGCCTTGACCGAAGTCGCCGAGTGCGTCGGGGCCGAAGCACCAGGCGGCGTCGGGGCCGAAGCACCCAACCCGCTTGGCGCCCCAGCGGGGACCGCTGGGCCCGAAGACACAGCGGAACCTGGCGGAAGAGGGAGGGACCTCATGGCCATGCGGTACCGCTCTACCTCCTCAGGCGTTGCATCGTGCCCAGGGACCGGAAGGTGTGGGGCAGGATGTGGCGCCTGCGACTCTGTCGGGGCTGCGCAGGTGGAGTCACCCGAACCCCTGGCCGCGTCGCACGAGCGTCATGGTGGGTCGGAAGAGCGATGATGCCGTTCCGACCTCTCATGCCTCTTACCTGAGGATCTGGATCCCAACGACCGATGCAGACTCTCGGAGCTAAGATGGACCTCCTGTGGGACCGGGACCTCGTACGGCGTGGGGCCGACTGCCGGAGCTTGAGCCGATTGCAGGACCGCTCCCGCCTAGCCTTGTACGTCAGGGCCCGGCAGTCGGAGCAGGTTCGGTCGTCGTGGTCGAGGCCCAGACACTGAAGACACCAGCGATGGGGGTCGGTAACCGACATCAATCAGCTACACTTGGAGCAGGATTTGAACCCGGGCATGTCTACCGGCACCGTAGGAGTCGATCGACTTGAGAAAAACAGATCAAAAAAGTTTAGTCAAAAAGTGACTAAGGGGTAGAGCTTCTCCGGATCTGCGCTAGCTCGCGCGGAAAAAAGAACTGACGTCAGCGCGCGAGGGCGGCGTCTAAGTACTCAGACAACGTCATTCCGGCATTTACGACGCCGACGGCTGACGCAGAGCCGCGGATGACACCTACCGACGCGCAGGGGTATTGCTACGCAAAAGGTTCCGGATCCAGTCTGACGCCTGGGGATATTCTAAGGTAAGAAATCTATCACTAAAGTGTCTCTTTCAGATGCTCTCAAGCGCATGGTCTGCCTTGTCACCAAAGAGTTGACGGCCATCAAACGGCATGTCCATAAGGGTGTTTTGGACATCAGCCGAAAAGTTGGCGGACCTCTACCAGGCGTGGCCACGAATCGCCACCGTCTTTGAGATCGCTTTGCCCAGTGAGTCCGTGGTATCCAGCCCACACTGGATGGAATACCGTGCCGCATCTTGACCCTCCGCAAGGGCTTGGGCGAGTTTAGTCCGGACCCCCTCCGGACATTGTGGCAGCACGTCCGCGACCGTGTCCCACAGAGAGTGGGTGTAACTGCCCAAGAGGCACGCGGTGTTGACTGACCGCAACCCCAAACTCAGGGAGGAGAATACCTTTTTCCCGTATTGCTCATACCTCTTGGATTCCCGATCGGGGGGAGCCGTCGGGAATGCGGTCTGGGAGTTAGAGGCCTGGATGACCAGGCTCTCGGGGGTGGGGTGGGTGGACAGGAAGCAAGGGTCGCCCGGAGCCAGGCGGTGGCGCCTGGCCACGTTCCTATCTACAGGCGGACCTGTAGCGGGCTTGGACCAAGTGCCCAGAAGAACGTCTGACAAGGCCTCATTAAACGGCTTGCTTGCGGTTTAAGGACCTCAGTGAGGAAGTTAGTCCTCACGGCCGCAACGGGGAGCTCAAGGCCCAAGGCCTTGGCAGCCTGCGTCAGCACCACACTATAGGCAGCCCCCTCCTCCGTAGCCACGGTAGGAGGGGAGACAAAACCAGTGTCGGGCGAAGTGTCCAGACCACTGGCATCCCCAAGCTCACCTGTCCAGTCCTGAGAAGACTGGCACTCATGTGCCAGAGGGTCCTCGGACCCCTCCCAATCCTCCTCGCCAACCATCTCCTGATACTCAGGGTCAAAAGATGGGGCCGGGTCATAGAAATAGAAATCACCCACCTGCGTCGAGAGCGGCGCCGCTCCGACGCCGAACCCGAATCGAGGGCAGGACCAGGGATGATGTCCTTCTGGGACAGCGCCGGAGGCGACACCCTGGGGGCCGGCGCCGGCGAGGTCGTGAGGCCGACCGGCGACGACCCGGATCGGGAGCCGAATCCGGCTGGACCCTGCGGCATCGGGACGGAAGTGGCAGACGGCGCGGGGCCGAAGCACCCAACGGCACCGGGGCCGAAGCACCCGGCCCGCATGGGGACCCAGTCGGGGCTGCTTGGCCCGAAGGCTCCGCGGAACTCGACGGAGGAGTGAGTGACCTCATCTCCTCCGGCGTCGCGTTCTGCCCAGGGACCGGCGGGTATGGAGCAGGCTCGGAGCCGCAGGGGCGGTGTTGCCCGAACCTGCGTCGCACTAGCGTTGGGGGGAGTCAGAAGAGCGATGACGCCTCTTCGACTTCTTGTGCCTCTTACCTGAGGACTTTGAGCCCGAAGACTGGTGACAACTCCCCGAGCTATGATGACTCCGACCCCGCGACCGGTCCCTAGACTTCCTTGCGGACCGGGACCTCGAGCGGCGCGGGGCCGACTGCCGGAGCTCGTGTCGCTTGCGGGACCGCTCTAGTCTCGCTTTGGACGTCAGGGCCCAGCAGTCGGAGCAGGACTTGTCGTCGTGGTCGGGGCCCAGACAGTGAAGGCACCGGCGATGGGGGTCGGTAACCGACATCAGTCGGTTGCAGTCAGCGCAGGGTTTGAACCCGGACATCCCTACCGGCACCGTCGGAGTAGATAGACTTCGAAAAATGATCAAATGATCAATGATGAAAAAGTTGGTCAAAAATTGACTAAGGGTACAACTTTCTCCGGAACTGCGCTTGCTGGTGCGGAAAAAAGAAGAACTGACGTCAGCGCGTAAGGGCGGCGTCTAAGTACTCCGGCGAAGTCATCCCGGCGCCAACAACGGACACGGAGCCGCAGACGACGCCTACCGACACGCAAGGATACTGCTATGCAAAGGTTTCTGGATCCAGTTTGACGCCTGGGAATATTCTAAGGTAAGGAATCTAATACTAACCTGTTTCTTTCAGATAGAAAGAATTGAGATAGCAGACAACTCATCCTGGGAACATTTTTGTATCTTTAAAGAGCTATCCTCACTAGAAAGAACAGTAGCACCGGCTTCTTGTTCGGATGAGTTATGCAATCAAATTTCTAACTTTTTCGCCGAAAAAGTATCTAAAATCTATGACACCTTCCCGACGAGGCGCGAAATGGCTATGTAAACCCCAATGAACAAACGCAGGAGTTGGGGGGAAAACAGTACTTCACAATTTTCTCTGCATTCTCTAGAAGAGTTGGAAAAGGTAGCGCTAAGCATAAGCTCAGGCTCCAAAAAAGACCCATCTACATCAAAGGTGATCTGCAGAGGACCAGAGGTTATACTACCCTAAATCCAACAGTTGTTAGTAACCTTCTTTCGGGAAGGGCGGGTACCTAATATGTGGAAGTGAGCAATTGTTCGCCCACTGGAAAAAAAAACTACAGCTGATGGGAATCTACTGGAGAACTTGCGACCAGTCTCTTTGCTCCCTTACCTTTCAAGAATAACTGAAAACGTGGTAAATCTGGGGGAACACAAAGAAATACAAATTACTACATCCCAGAGATGGCATTGCTCTATGCTATAGAAACAGTACGTAAGAGAGTGGATGAAGGGCTGACTACTCCGCTGGTCCTTTTGGACCTTAGCACAGCCTTTGATATGGTGTCACATGAGCTGGTAGTGCACCAACTGAGAAGAGGAGGGGGGAGGAGCGGGAGTGTGTGGATGGTGCTGCCCTGGACTGGCTGGTTTCTTACCTGCGTGGCCGGAGCTTAAGTGTCACAATCTGCGTATACTGCTAAACACATTAATTTAGCACAAGGGGAGCCATAGGGTCCAATCTTGAGCCTTATCCTGTTCGATCTATATGTCGCCCCCGTTGCCGGGCGTGTAGAAAAACATGGTGTCACAATATTGTCATACGCAGACAACACGTAGTTAGTGGTGACCCTGGCCCCGAATTCGGCATCAGCTGCCAGCAGCTTTGCAGACTGTTTGAAAGAACTGACCGGGTGGATGATAGATTATTGCCTGAGACTGAATGGCAACAAATCGGAAATACTGAAAGTAGGGAACACACAATCAATTTGGTCTTCAGCCTGGTGGCCAACAATCTTAGGACTGGTCCCCACCCCTAAAACGGAGGTAAAGTACTTGGGATTATGGATAGACTCCAAACTTTCCTTTGAGACTCAGATCAAGAGAGTTGCAGGCAGGTGTTTCGGAATCCTTAAAATATTAAGGAAAACCCCAGACATTCTACCTACGGCGGCTAGGAAAACCCTGACCCATGCTCTCGTCACAACAAGACTAGACTACGGAAATGTGATGTACCTAGTGTAGGAGAGTAGGGTCTGCTTCCTATGGTCACCCCCACTTTTTGCTTTGCTTTACTGGTTTTCGACTTAGATATGGCTGTGGGCCTGCTAATCAGCCAGTTGTGTCAAATAGTAAGGACAGGCCAGGGGTGGCACAATACGTGCTGCAGCCCCTCGTAGGCCTTGGATGCACCTATGCCCTGGGTATCTAGGGTACACTGTACAGGGGCTCGCAAGGTGATCCATGTTCCAATTGGTATGAACCTAGAGTACATGGAGTCCATTTTAACAGAGAGAGCAGAGGGCCTGGGGTCCTGAATAGCAGGGTCCCAGGTCAACTAAGTCGAAAACCAGCTAAACACTAGCCAAAAAGTTGGGGGTAACCATAGTCAGATGTCCACCTTCCTACACTTAAGTGCATTATAATCCTTGCGGTTAATGCTAACTTTGGTTTGGCTTTATCCAAACATGTTGTGTAAGGTGTCATACGCTTTGGAATACTACCCCCTCGCCAATTCTGGCGACGGGGGTAGCATTCCACCCTTCTAGAGGGAGAAGACATGTTGTTGCTGACTATCCCAGTTAAAGTTAACCAGAGCCCCAGCGTCACAAAATGGACGCTGCTGCCATCGACACAAGTCTCACCTCCTGCTGCTTGGAGTCCTTCCAGTCACAGAGATTTGGACAATAGGTTTCCTGCCTGGGGAGGTGCGAGCACCACCCCAGACAGGACTTTGTGTATTGGGACAGGGACGGCTGAATAGAATGAGACACTGCCTGGGGCACACTAGGTGCTTCCTGCATACCCCAGTTCAAACCGGTTGCTGGGGCACTCCAGCCCCAGCTCTGGCGCGAAACTGGACAAAGGAGAGGGGGTGTAACCACCCCCCTTCCTGGTCCCACCCACAGGAGGGACCTAGTCAGTAATCCAGCCCCTTTTAGTTGTATAAAGGTAGGAGCTGAGTCCTGAGACTTTAGATTAGATCCTGACTGAAACCCGAAACGAAACTCTGGACCTTCGACATTCTGCTGAAGCTGAAGACTAAAGAAACTCACTTGTGGCCAAGGAGTGACCACCCTGGGCAACCAGGCATCATCCAGAAAATCAACGGCTTGCTTTGTTGGCATTCCCGCCGGAACCCGAGCACAGAGCCTGACAAGACCTAGACTTCCAGACCTCTCTGACCCTCTCTACACGACTGCAGAATAGCTGAGATCCGTGGAGGCGATGAGACACGTGGGACCGGACATCTTGAAAAGCCTGCAAATTGCTACCTGTGCAGCTCCTGAGGTACCCTCGAAGCTGTACACTGGGGATTGAGAAGCCCCGATCCCGAGCTCCATCTGCGATGAAGATCAGCCCCCCACACTCCACAAGTTCTGCGTGGGGCCCTTCTGCTTTTGTTCTGCTCGACGCGTTGTCCGGTTGCTGGCCCGTTGGCTAGTAGCCTCTGTGACGACAATCCTTTTGAAACACATCGCTGGTCTGGTTGCTCCAGACTAGCCCTTGCTTCCCTGCAAAGGCGAGGCACCCCAGACCTTGCTGATCTGCACCAGCAGCCTTTGTTGTATCCTGCGTGGGTTGCCTTTGCCAAGGCTTGTCTACTCCAATCCGGAAGTCGACCCCTCCATCTGCGAGATCCTTCGTGGGACAGCCCGTCTCCAGCACATGATCGTCGGCGACGCCCCCTGGTCCACGTGGCTATCAAGACTAGCTTCAAGACAGCACCTGATTGCTCCTCGACGTCGTCTGGTTCCTTCCTGGTTCCACCCGGTCACTGGCTAGTGACCCAGATTCTGTCCCCTCTGCTTTCAGGTCCTCTTCATCCTCGATCCATGCTTGGATCCACCCGGACATCTTCCTCCTGGTCGCCAGCAGTATCTTTCTGCAGGGCTCCATAGGCTCCAACGACAAAACCCAACACATCTTCACACCTATGCCCCCGGCGTCCGTGGGTGAGGTAACACGAGTACTCTCAAGGGTATTGACTATCCAAGTGTCTAAGTCTCCAGTTGTTTCCTCCTAGCTCAACCGGAAGTTTCCTAAAGCACAAGTTACTACTTGCGTAACAATATATCTGTAAGAGACATTAGTTAGTGATAGATTCCTTACCTTAGAATATCCCCAGGCGTCAGACTGGATCCGGAAACTTTTGCGTAGTGTGAGAAGTTGGCCTGATATATGATGCTCACTAGTTCTAGTGATCACCTTGTATCAGTCCAAACAACCCTTATGGTGATTGGTTGTAAGTCAACCTTATAGACCAGCTATCCTAATGGTAGCATGGACAAAAGCAGTCTTTAGGCTAAACTCTTTTGGCATGTGAAGCCAGCTGTTTTACCACATATAACCCCTTGAATACCAAGTGAAAGGACACCACACAGGTTGGTATGAAAATAAACAAGTATTTATTAACTAACATACATCTCTGAACTCTTTATGAGGTCAGAGGCCTAAGCACATGACAATACTAAGAAAGAAATACGAGTTAGCACAATGTTTACACGTGTGCCTTAGGGGTACGACAAACCATATACTAGAAACAATGGAATGCGAGGAAAGGAAATGCTGTAAGGAGATCCAGAGGCTGGAGGATCGCTGGGACTACGCTACAAACTAGGTAAGTAAGGAGCAGGAGGCCCACGGGACTCACGTGCAGAGTGGAAAAACTCACGCGAGATGCGTACCAACGTCTATGGATACTACAGTTTAAAGAGGTACGGATTCCGGACGAACCCGGCCGGATGGAGGAAAAACAACAGTGAACCTGGACACTAGGATAGTGAACACAGACTTAGGCACCTAGAAGCTTTAGTTACCTAACCCACAGGCTGCATAAGGCTGAAGTGGTGTCGGGTTTGCTGCGTTGATCCTGATGATGCCTGAAACAAGTAGTTGCTGGCAGGCGGCCAGATGGAGGAGTCCGGTGGTTCCAAGGATGGAACTAGGAAGAAGTCCTGAAAGGGAAGGGGACAGAGTCTCGGTCACTAGCCAGTGACTGTGCTGGAACCAGGAGGGAACCAGATGCTGTCGCCGCATTCAGGTGGAAGAAGGGACACTTCTCTCTGTAGCTGCGCGGACCAGGAGCTGTTCTTTACGACCAGGCTGGAGGCACGAGCTGTCCCACGTAGTCTGCTGCTGTTGGCGGTGTTGGATCGTCGATCTGGTCAACAGGCCTGGGCAAGTGCAAGCCACGCGGTGGAACAAAGATGGCGTCTGGTGCGGACCAGGAGGGTCCGGGGTGCTTCTCTTTTACAAGGAAGCAAGGGCCAGTCTGGGGGACCAGACCAGCAGTGGTGAAATCTTCAGGTCGTCGTCTCAGAGGTCACTAGCCAGCCGGCAAGTGACCAGGCAACAGGAAAAGCGGCAACCAGGCAAAAGGGCAACACGCAGATCACGTGGATGCAGGGGGGCTGGTCTTTGATGCAGGAGCTGCGTCGGTGTGGGGCTTCTCAGACCCCAGTGCATTCACTCAAGGATCCCTCGGCGGTCGTGCTGGAAGCGCTGTGCAGGTTTCTTCAAGATGGCCGTCTCCAAGTTGCTTGTCGCACCCACGGGTCCCAGCTGTGCTGTGGATGTGGGTAGAGGTCAGAGGAGTCTGGAGGTCTGGGTTTCGTCGAGCTGGGTGGTCGGGTTCCAGGAAGGAAGGACTTGCAGCAAACCGCACAGGAGCTTGATGGTGCCTGCAGAGCAGGATGGTCACTCCCTGACCATAGGGGAGATTGTTCAGTCTTCTGATAATCAGGAGGGCGAAGGTCAAGAGTTCTTCGTGGAAGTTGTCAAGATTAATCTAATCTGGAATGGGACAAGCTCCTACCTTTATTCAGCTAATGGGGGCTGCACTACGACTAGGTCCCTCCTCTGGGTGGGACCAGGAAGGGGGGGTGGTTACACCCCCTTTCTTTGTCCGGTCTTGCGCCAGCTCTGAGGCTGGAGTGCCCCAGGAACTGGTTCTGACCGGTGTATGCACAGGGACACCTTGTGTGCCCCAGGCATGTCTCATTCCTTTCAGCCCTGTCCTACCTAATACACAAAATCCTGTCTGGGGTGGTGCTAGCACCTCCCAAGGCAGGAAACCCTTTGTCCGAGCCTCCCTCGCTGGAAGGACTCCCAGCAGCAGGAGGTCAGACTTGTGTCTGTGGTGGCAGCATCCATTTTGTGATGCTGAGGCTCGAGTTAACTTTAACCGGGGTTCACAGTTACATACATGTCGTGTCCCTCTAGAAGGGTAGAATGCTAACCCCGTCACCAGAATTGGCGAGGGGGTAGTATTCCAATTCGTATGACACCTTGCTCAGCATGTTTTGATAATGCTATACCAAAGTTAGCATTTGACAGCGAGGTTCATAATGGACTTAAGAGTATATGGTATAGCGTTATCATGGAACAGCTATTAGGACTTGGTTCCGCAAGCTGCAAACGGGCTCAGCTCATGCCAGAGCACCATTGTGAGAAGTTGGCCAGATATATGATGCTCACTAGTTCTAGTGATCACCTTGTATCAGTCCAAACAACCCTTATGGTGATTGGTTGTAAGTCAACCTTATAGATCAGCTATCCTAGTAGCGTGGACAAAAGCAGTCTTTAGGCTAAACTCTGAATGGCATGTGAAGCCAGCTGTTTTACCACATATAACCTTTGAATACCAAATGAAAAGGACACCACACAGGTTGTTATGAAAATAAACAGTTATTTATTAACTAACATATGTAGGAAGGTGGATATCTGACTATGGTTACCCCCAACTTTTTGCCTGGTGTTTTGCTGGTTTTTCGACTTTGTTGACCTGGGACCCTGCTATTCAGGGCCCCAGGCCTACTGCTCTCTCTGTAAAATGGATTCCATGTACCTTAGGTACATATCTAATTGGATACTGAGTCACCTTATCAGTCCCTGTACAGTGTACCTTAGGTACCCAGGGCATAGGTGTACCCAGGGCCTACCAGGGGCTGCAGCATGTATTATGCCACCCCTGGCTGGCCACCCAAATCCGACACAACTGGCTGCACGACAGCTGGGGCAAGGTTTTGTAAACACCCTTTGCTTTAGATATAGTATTCCTATATCTAACCCTAAAATGGACACATGTATTCCTATCAGTCACTCCTATGGCAGGCCTTATCAATCCTGAAGGCAGAGTGCTTGGAATTATGTGAGATGGTGCTCTGGCATGAGCTGAGCCATATTGCAGCTTGCGGAACCAAGTCCTAATAGCTGTTCCATGATAACACGTACCATATACTCTTAAGTGCATTATAATCCTCGCGGTAATTTGCTATCTTTGGTATCGCTTTATCAAAACATGTCAAGTAAGGTGTCATACGAATTGGAATACTAACCCCTCGCCAATTCTGGCGACGGGGTTAGCATTCCACCCTTCTAGAGGGACACGACATGTATGTAACTGAGAACCCCGGTTAAAGCTAACTCGAGCCTCAGCATCACAAAATGGATGCTGCCACCACAGACACAAGTCTGACCTCCTGCTGCTGGGAGTCCTTCCAGCGAGGAGAGCTTAGACAAAGGGTTTCCTGTCAGGGGCGGTGCTAGCACCATCCCAGACAGGGTTTTGTGTTTCCCAGGTAGGCAGGGTTGAGAGGAAGGTGACTGCAAGTGGCACCCCGGTGCTCACTGTGCATATGCCGGCTTGAACCAGTTCCAGGGGCACACCAGCCCCTGAGCTGGGGAAAGTACGGACAAGGGAGAGGGGTGTAACCACCCCCCTCCTGGTTCCACCCATGGGCAGGACCTAGTCGCGTGCCAGCCCGTTTTCTTAGAATAAAGGTAGGAGCGGGCCCCCTTCCCAAATTAGATAATTCTGAATCTTGAACTAATTTCCACGAAAGGAGCTCTTGATACCTTCTGAAGACTCTCCCTTGTGGCTAAGGAGTAGCCACACTGCACCCTGCACCCGAAGGCACCATCTAAGCATCGCGGTTTGCTGTAAGTCCATCCTCCGGATCAAGACTGCCCAGCTCGACGAGACCCGGATTCCCTGGCATCTCTGACCTCTACCTGCATCATCAGCCCAGCTGAGATTCGTGGGTGTGACGAGACCTGAGGGACCGGCCATCGTCAAAACTGCACGACGCTTAACCAGCACGTCCGCCGAGGAATCCTCGAGTGAGTGCTTTGGGGTTGGAGAAACCCTAACCCTGAGCAGCTCCAGCACCGAAGTCCAGCCCCCCCAGCATCCACGAGATCTGCGTGGGGCCCTTCTGGTCTTTGCTGCTCACCGCGTTGTCCGGTCACTTGCCTGCTGGCTAGTGGCCCTCCTGATGACGCACCACGACGATTTCACCACTGGTCTGGTTGCTCCAGACTGGCCCTTGCTCCCTCCCAAAAGAGGAGCACCCCGGACCCTCCTGGTCCACTCCAGACGCCATCTTGACTCCACCGCGTGGGCTTGCCTTTGCCAAGGCTTGTTGCTCCCATCCTGCTTCCAGCATCGCCGACAGCAGACACCTTCGTGGGACAACTCGCACCTCCAGCCTGGCCGCCGACAACGCCTCCTGGTCTGAGGGACAGCAGAGTCCAGTGTCGCCCACTCACCTGGTCGGGGTGACTTCATCCGGTGCCATCCTGGTGCCCACACAATCACTGGCTAGTGATTAAGAACGGAGTCCCCTCTGCTTTCAGGTCATCTACATCATCGATCCAGGCTTGGATCACTCCGAACATCTTCACTGGTCGCCTGCCAGCAACTTCTTCTTTCAGGCTCCATAGACTACAACGAGGATTCCCGACGTCTTTTGAACCCTATGCAGCCGCGGCCCCTGGGCTAGGTAACCCGAGCATTTCGGTGCTCCAACGTAGGTTCACTACCTAAGTGTCCAGATCCTGTTTCGTTTTTAGTCTACCTAGTCGGATTCGTCCGGAAACAGTGACTTTAGAGATACTAGCCTCCATAGACTTTGTCCCGCATCCCGCGTGAGAGTGCACACTCTGCACCCGATCTCCCTAGGCCTCCTGCTCCTAACCTTAGGGTTCAGTAGTGTAGTCCTAGCGATCCTGAAGCCTCTGAATCTTGTTATTTACCTGCTAGTATTTCGCATTCCACTTTTAGTGTATATGGTTTTTCGTGCCCCTCGGGCATTTGTGTAAATTGTGCGACTTAAAGTATTTTCTTAAGAGTTTTGTTGTGTGCTTAGCTCCCTGACTCATAAAGAGATCAGGGTAGACTTGTTATAAATAAATATCCTTTTATTTTCATAACAACTTGTGTGGTGTCCTTTCACTTGGTGTTCAAGGGGTATATGTGATGGTATAATAGCTGGCTTAACACGCCCTCTAGAGTTTAGCCTAAAGACTGCATTTGTCCACGCTACTAGGATAGCTGGTCTATAAGGTTGACTTACAACCAATCATCAATAAGGGTCGTTTGGTATGATACACAGTGATCACTAGAATAGTGAGCACTGCATATCAGGCCAACTTCTCACACACCCCAGACAGGTATTTGTGTATTAGGTAGGACAGGGCTGAAAGGAATGAGACATGCCTGGGCCACACAAGCCAGCTATCCTAGTAGCGTGGATACGAGCAGTCTAAGGCTAAAGACTCGAGAGGGCGTGTTAAGCCAGCTGTTATACCACACATATACCCCTTGAACACCAAGTGAAAGGACACCACACAAGCGTTATGAAAATAAACAGTGTATTTATTAAAATCACAACAGCCCTGTACTCTTTATGAGGACAGGGTACTAAGCACAACACAAAACTCTTACGAAAATACTTAAGTTAGCACAGTATATACAAATGCCTGAGGGGCACGGAAAACCATATACTCTGAAGGTGGAATGCGGGATTACTAGCAGGTAAGTACAGTACTAATAGGCTTTGGAATCGCTAGGACTTGACTATAGAATCGTTAGATTACTTCTAGGAGACCCAGGGGACTCGGGTGCAGAGTGTGCACTCTCACGCGGGATGCGGGACAAAGTCTATGGTAGCTAGTAAAGACAAAGTTAGGGTTCTCGGGCGAACCCGACCTGGTAGGAGGAAAACGAAAGTGGATTCTGACCCTTGGATAGTGAGGCTATGCTGGGGCACCGAAATGCCGAAGTTACCTAGCCCAGGGGCTGCAGCTGCATAGGTCTCTAAAGACGTCGGGAATCCTCGTAGACGGACCAGGAGCCTGGAAGAAAGATGCTGGCAGGCGACCAGTGAAGAGTGTTCGAAGTGATCCAAGCCTGGATCTTGAAGACAGATGACACCTGAAAGCAGAGGGGACCAAGTTCGTGACTACTAGCCAGTAGTCAGGTGGCACCAGGAGGGCACCGGATGGTAGTCATCTCGACTAGGTGAGTGGGCGACGCTGTGCTCTGCAGATCTCACGGACCAGGAGGCGTTGTCGGCGACCAGGATGGAGGAGCGAGCTGTCCCACGATGGATGAAGCTGTCGGCGTCGCTGGACCCAGGATTGGGCAACAAAGCCTTGGCTAATTCAAGCCCACGCGGTGGACTTAAAATGGCGTCTGGAGTGGACCAGGAGGGTCCGGGGTGCTCCTCTCTTGGAAGGGAGCAAGGGCCAGTCTGGAGCAACCAGACCAGCAGCAGTGATGTCGTTAAGAAGGCCACAAGCCAGCGGGCTAGTAGCGGTGAGCAGCAAAAAGCAGAAGGGCCCCACGCAGATCGTGGAGATGCTGGGAGGCTGTACTTCGGTGCTGGAGCTGCTCAGGGTCGGGGCTTCTCGGACCCCAAAGCACTCACCAGAGGGTCACTCGGCGGGCGTGCTGTAAAGAAGTCGTGCAGTCTTGGCGATAGCCGGTCCCTCGAGGTCTCGTCGCACTCACGGTTCTCAGCTTGGCTGTAGAGGTGAGTAGAGGTCAGAGGTGCTAGGGAAGCCGGGTCTCGTCGAGCTGTGTCGTCGGATTCCTGAGGAAGGACTTGCAGCAGACCGCGGTGTTCTTTAGATGGTGCCTGCGGATGCAGGGTGACTACTCCTTAGCCACAAGGGAGAATCTTGAAGAAGAAATCTTGAAGTCCTTTCGAAGAAAGTCGTGTCTTGATTCCAAAGATGATCTAATTTGAACAGGGGGCCCGCTCCTATCTTTATACTAAGAAAAGGGGCTGACCCGGTGACTAGGTCCTGCCTATGGGTGGGACTAGGAGGGGGGTGGTTACACCCCTCTCCCATGCCGGACTTTCCCCAGGCCAGGGGCTGGTGTGCCCCTGGAACTGGTTCTGACCGGCCTATGCGTAGTGAGCACCGGGGTGACACTCAGCAGTCACCTTCCTGTAAAGCCCTGCCTACCCAGGATACACAAAACCCTGTCTGGGATGGTGCTAGCACCGCCCCGGACAGGAAACCCTTTGTCCAAGCTCTCCTCGCTGGAAGGACTCCCAGCAGCAGGAGGTCAGACTCGTGTCTGTGGTGGCAGCATCCATTTTGTGGAGCTGAGGCTTCGCTTAACTTTAACCGGGGTTCACAGTTACATACATGTCGTGTCCCTCTAGAAGGGTGGAATGCTAACCCCGTCGCCAGAATTGGCGAGGGGTTAGTATTCCAATTCGTATGACACCTTACTCGACATGTTTTGATAAAGCAATACCAAAGATAGCATTTAACCGCGAAGATTATAATGCACTTAAGAGTATATGGTATGCGTTATCATGGAACAGCTATTAGGACTTGGTTCCGCAAGCTGCAGACAGGCCCAGCTCATGCCAGAGCACCATCTCACACGATTCCAAGCACTCTGCCTTCAGGATTGTCAAGGCCTGCCATAGGAGTGACTGATAGGAATCTGTGTGCCCATTTTTAGGGTTAGATATAGGTATACTATATCTACAGCAAAGGGTGATTACACGACTTTGCCCCAGCTGTCATGCAGCCAGTTGTGTCAAATTTAGGAGGCCAGCCAGGGGTGGCATAATACATGCTTCAGCCCCTGGTAGGCCCTGGGTACACCTATGCCCTGAGTTACAGGGTCTGATAAGGTGGCCCAGTACCAATTGGAGATGTACCTAAGGTACATGGAATCCATTTTACAGAGAGAGCAGTAGGCCTGGGGTCCTGATTGGCAGGGTCCCAGGTCGACTATGTCAAGAATCAGCTAAAACACAGGGCAAAAAGTTGGGGGCAACCATAGTCAGGATGTACCTTCCTACAGTAGATATAGAGAATGGATACTAAACAACCTAAAAAACGCCTAAAGCACCACTATCCAGTATGTTTAACACATTACCCCAGAACATATATTACCAAAAAGTGTCAGATTTGGTGGTTGTTTATCTGAGAGAGTTTTGTTTTATTTAGTCTGGCAGCTGCTACCAGAAAACAAGCTACACCATATGTGACCTGCACCGAATTAAGCATCTGGAGGTATAAGAGGGCCGGCCTCACCTGGGCAAAGTTTAAGTCTTTCAGAATTGGGAACAGGAATTTTTTGCGGGCCACCAGGTAATGTTCGCAAAGCATAACTAAATGAAGAGTATCCTGTGTGGAAAAGCAGTCACAGGTGCAGGGTGGGGTATTTTCTGGAGTACCCCACTTTGTATAGGAGCCAAGCACAAGATGTATCAGGTTGAACCTGAACCTTATTAAAAGAAAACGGTGGTATGGTTTGGTTACATATTTTAGATAGGGTTCCATAGCCATGGACGACGAAAGTTGGTATATTGACCTCACCATTGGCTTGCTAAGCTCAACCGCTTCCCTCTCTGTCTCCAACACATTTCGAAAATGCTGCTTGACCCACCCTACATCCTCTTTTTTGAGGCTCTGTGGTAAAGAGTACATGTCCGGACGCCCTAGCCTCGCGCATGCCGCTCTAATATACGCCAACCAGGGTATGCTGTCCGCTTTATCCAGAGCCATACAGTCTTTGAGAATGCGGTGATTCAATGTTATCTCCTCATTTGTCCAAGTTTTAATCCAGCATAACAATGGAGACATTTTTAGGAGGTCAGTGATGTATCCCAAGCCCATTTCATTATGGATTGAATATGTGGGAGATGATTTCGGGAGTAACAACAGGGCTCGTATAAAGTTATTTTCTATAATTTGGATACCTGGGGCTGAGACATAGCCCCAAATATCTGCCCCGTAAGATGCAATTGCCACACATTTGGATCTATAGATGCGAGTCATGGCCTCCATAGGTCTCGAACCAAGTCTTTTGGAAAAATGCATGAGAGCTGTGGTAGATCTACTAACTCCGTTTTCCTTTAGTTTCAGCTGGGCACCCCAAGTTCCTCTTTCGTCAAAGGTGACACCTAAATAACAAAAGAATGGTACCCTCGAGATTGAAGAATTGTTGCAACTAAAGGTTCTAAGCTTCATGTTTTTCTTCCGTGAACCCGTGACCATGACATGAGATTTTGCTGTATTAATCTTTAGATCCAGGGCTTCCATAAATCCTCCGAAGTGATCTAATAGTCTTTGCAGGCCCGTGCCTGTGCGAGCTATGAGGACGGCATCGTCCGCGTATAGGAGGACCGGGATAGGTGACCCATCCATACGCGGCACGTCCAAAGTAGCGGAGTTCAGGGATTTCCCCAGGGAGTTGATGTAATGTGTGAAAAGGAGAGGGGCCAGAATGCAGCCTTGTCTAACCCCTCTCCCTGACCTGAACTTCGCAGTACATCTTCCTTCCCTTGTTACCCTGACAGAGGCAAACAAATTTTGATGGAGGTCGTGCAAAAAATTAACCAAAGTGGTGTCCAAACCCAGATCTCGTAAAATAATCCAAAGTTTTGAACGATTAACCAAATCAAAAGCAGAAGATAAGTCCATGAAACCTAAATAAAGAAGCCCCCCCTTCACCACAGTGTATTTACTGATAATAAGGTGAAGGTTTAAGCTTTGGTCCATGGTCCCCCTATGTGCTCTAAAACCATACTGCAAATCAGAGAGAACCCCGCTCTCCTCAAGCCAATCCCCAAGTCTTTGGAAGATGACTCTGCCCAAGATCTTAACGGCAGAGTCCAACAAGGAGATTGGCCTATAGCAGGCAGGGTCCCCCCTGTTCCCCTTCTTAAAAATGGGAACAATAATGGAGGTGGACCAGGAAGAAGGGAAACCAGCTGAGGGTATCGCATTAAAGACATTTGTTAATATTTTTGACCAGAATTGCGGATACTGAATGTAGAGATCGGCAGGAACCCCATCTGGTTCTGGGGCCTTATGTTTACTTGTGTTTTTTATCGCCCTTTCTACCTCAGTGGTGTTGAATTCCATAACCAAGTTGGTTGGAATGTGGGCACTAACTGGGGAAATTGGTACCGTGGATTAATAAATCTGTTTGAAGTGGCAAAGCCATCTATCGTCTTCAATCGCACAGTCCATGTCAGTTTTCCCATCCTCGGAAAAAAAGGCTGGTTAACAATGGCCCAAAACTTTTTGCTGTCTCTCAATACATCGATGGCTAGTAAACTGTCCCAGGCTTCCTCCTTAATTTGGGTCTTGCGTTTGATAACTGCAGTTTTATATTCTTTTCTTAGGTTTGCCACTAATGACCTATCTCTGGGTCTCTGTTTTAGTGCTTTCAACAAGGCACTGTGCTTTAGCGAGCATTCCTTGTTAAACCATTTATGGATTTTCTTACTGCCTTGCGCACCAGACCTTGACTCCAGGTTCTTAGAAATCCTTGCACATATATCCACATAGGCGGCCACTACGTCAGAGCCCAGGGAGGTTGGATCTAAGCAAACTGCCATGTTTGCCTCAGTCTCTTGTGCTAATATTTGGAAGAATTGGTCGGGAACAATCTTCTCCCATTTTAGTCGCCTTCCCTGGTCCTTAGTCGACAGATCTCTAGAAGCTGCCACACCTGTCGTTCTACCAGTCCGGAAGCAGTCTAGGTCCAGCATTAGGAGGACAGGGTGATGATCGCTAAAGCTAGCAGTTACAACCCTATACTCACGTGCCTTAACTAAGACCCCTGTTGATACAAAAATATAGTCTATGACGGTGTTAGCGTCTCTCCCGATGAAAGTAGGCGCTCTAGGCTCGTTTTTTCCCTGGTCTGGTTCGAATAGATTTAAATTCGCAAGGAAGGTGTCAAGGCCCTCACCCTCCTTCGTATGTTCAAAGCGGGGAATGCCTTCGGCCGGTAATCCCCCATATCTATCATTATAACAGTCCCCCTCGCAGGGGTGAATATTAAAATCACCCAGGATAACCATCTCTGGGACGGAAGTGCAATCTTGTCTATAGACTGACAGGAAATCTAACAGGGAGGTCAGATGCTCATTTACAAAGGAAACCTCCTTGGAATTATAAAAATTAATAAGCAATAGAATATGTGAATCCGAAATAGTCCACTCCACAACTAACGTGTTCATGGGTGCAGAATCAAATTTTTTAAAAACCCCCACCAAATTCAGAGAACACAATGTGAGTAGGCCACCCTTGGCTCTCCCTCTTGCGCCCGAGACTGCTGGAGTAAAAAAGCTACAAAAACCATCCAATGAGAAGCTTGTAGTTGTATCCTGTGTTTCTTGGAGGGCCAGGATGTCGTATTGTTTTACAAGCCCCTGCCATATGGGGTCTGAAGCCTTAGCAGTTAATCCCGCCACATTCCAGGTAAGAATTTTGCAGTATGGTGAGACATGATTGGGCAGGGTAAGTGTTCCCCTGGTCTCGCCAGCAGCAGGGCCTTTGTCAGACATTGGAGACAAATTTAATTTTTGCGGGTCCTTCGTAATAATATCCTTTCGTGGTTGAATAAAGGTGATCTGATAGCTCCAACCGATTGGGGAATCCTGTGTTTGTCAGTCAACCCAATCTGTGGTTGACAGACATTCGTAGCGATTAGCCATTGGAAAGTGGTAAAGATTGGCTTGCCCATTTACAAACTGGTGGTAATAGTGAGCTTGGGTGTGATGTGGGCCGACAAAGGGACCTCCTTGGCGCGGTCTACCTCTTCTTCTCCTTACCAGATTCCATTCCGCGTCCCCCCCCTCCTCCCATCCATGAGGTTGTATTTCCCATGGGGGGGTGAATCTCTGCCTAGGTTTAAAGTCATGTGGTCCCTTTAACCAGCTCCATCGGTTATCGGCTTGATTTACTGGTGGATAGAAGTAGGAAAGAGGTCTAGCAGTCGCAGTGCTTGCCTGATATCTAGGGGCTCCACTGCTACATATAAAATCTACAACTTCCGTATTCTCGAAGGTGACCACTACGCAGTCCCCTTGTAGATTTTTTCTGTTACCTCCCACCCACGGAGTTCTCTCTACCATTAAAATGTTACTTGGTATGTTTGGCGGAAGGGGATGGTTTTTGGATAACCAGTGGCATACTTTGTTTTTTAGAGCCTGATAAGATTCTACTTCTGATGGAGGGATTTCAGTAACGCCGGTAAGAATAACCACATAGGGACAAGCATCAGGAGGGAGATGGATATTTCTGCGAACCGCGCCCTTGGCTCTGGCGGGTGCATCAAGATTTGAGGCCTGTGGGGTGCAATCGCTCAATGTAACCTGAGGGGTTGGGTTAATTTTGGTTGTTTTCTGAGCTTGGTCTGTTACAGAGGGCTTAACTTTGGTGCCGCCCTGGTTTGGAGTGTTACTTGGTTTCTTAGGGGCAGCATTTTTGGTCTCCAGAGCACTGTTATCAGCCAGAGATGACTTATTGGCTGTTTTAGGTGGATTGGTGACCTGGGCTGTCTTGTTATTCAAAGTGAAACTAGGAGCAAATCTCTTTGCTTCAAGTTCAATCTTTATTATGCTTTGGAACTCGTTAGAGGTCCACATAAAGAAAAAGTACAATACAAAATACCATTCACAGCGAAAGTAGGCAAATCATAGCAATGACAATTACTGGAACACAAAGTGACACATTATTAAGCATGCCGGTCTTCAAAAAATTTCTAAAAAACATTTAAAAAAGTTAAAAATATGAAAACAAAATCTCTCATTGGGGGGATTATATAAAGCATACATAAAAGAATTCACATTTAGAATACCCATTTGCAAACATACTTGTCTTAACCACTTGCTGCGATGAGAACGCAACGCTGGGCATATCAAAAGTACATGTATTCGGTCTTGGGTAGAGTGATGACAAAAGTTGCAAATTGCAGATACTCCGTGCCATTTAGACAAAAGATTATTTAGGGGTAACAAATCTTGTCTCAATAAAAACCAAAATCTCCTAATACCATGAGGTAAGTTCCAAGTGGCGTAAGGTTGGGCGGATTTTCTTGCAAATGAATCAGTAAGAAGATTGACACCCTTCTTATCAAAAATAGCAGTAAAGTCTAGTCTATAACTAAGGTCCCAAGTGGCTTCCTTCAGGACAGACTTTAACTGGGATGCAGATAAAGAAAAGAGAGTACTCTCTTCCAATTGCAAGAGGGATACAGCCTTTCTAAAGTTGCTAACAATCAAGGAGTGTTCCCCTAAACCTCCCAATAATTCAGTCCTTAGGAGGAACCTCATAGTCCCCTCTTCTCCTCTGGCTATGCTTGCGACCCAGCGCACCACAGCTGCCAAGCCTTGCACCCAGCTGCTGCGCAGACCGAACTCAAGTCTGCAGGCTGCCACGGAGCAGGCGGAACTGACTGAAGAAATACTTCTTAGCAATTTCCCCTCCACCTTATTTAAGAAATCCCAGTGCTTTATATCAATTAATTCTAAACCATATAGAAGGGTGGATGGGACCTTTGCCCTGAAGACCTCCAGTAAATGAGAAAAATGCCTTTTTCCCAGTGCCGAGTACAGTGAATTTAGACTTCTTCCTTGAGCTAATGCCTTTCGGACACTGTTGTCGGTGTGGGATTTGGCACTTAAATTATCACAAATTACTTTTCCAAGAAAAACATAATTCTTTACAACCTCCAGTTTGTCATCTCCCACAGACCAGGAAAAATTCCTGAATTTATGTTTTTTCCGGCCTGTGATGCACATAATTTTACTCTTACTTGCATTAATTTTTAGGAAATGAACAACTGCATACTGATGTAGAGCAAGGAGGCGTTTGGCAAGACCTTTGGGCATAAGATCCATTATTATGATATCATCCGCATATAACATACATGAGATGTGTTTTCCGCCCAGAATTGGAGCTATACCATCGCAAGAGGAGAGAGAGGCGGGTAAATCAGCAATATATAACGAAAAGAGTAACGGGGCAAGTAAACAACCTTGCTTAAGACCATTGCAAGAAGGAATCTCTTTGCAAATCTCTTTATTGATTTTATATTTTCAATATACAAAGTCAAAAGAAACTTTATTTCGATTGAATTTACAATCATAAAAATACATTAGAGACAAATATTTACAGCAATTTATAAAAAGTTTTCATTTGAACATTATTGACTGATAAATACATGACACTGTGAATCAACACGTTAAAAAATCGTTAAAAAAAAAAAAAACGCCTATACAGTATCACTCTGTACAGCAATAGGATAGCAAGTTATTCGCTCGATCAGAATAAAGTCTTATGGTGCAGTAACCAATAGTTGGGAATGAATTTTCAAGCATGCTTTAAGGAAGCAAGCTACAGATTTGGCAGCAAACGGGGTGTCTAAGTACTGAAGTGCCAAAAGAGCAGGTCTGCATCTTCTCAGACCTAATTGTCGGAGAAGTGGGACCAACCAGCGTTTACGCGGGGTCTCATAAAAGCTGCAAAAAAAGGTTACATGCAGGGTAGACTGGCGAGTAGACCCATCACAGGGACAGCTAGCTAGTTCACGTGACCAATCAGAAGGCTCAGGAAGTGAAACAAGACGATAAAATAAATCAAACCGAAATCTAGTTAAAACATATCTATCATAATTTGACAGGTAAAAAGACAGATAAGGTTGGATGCCATAGGAGGATTGTATCGTCAATAAATGAATGTTTGATTGTTTGCCAATTTCGGAACACATACGTAGGTCTCTTAAATGGGCGACACACAAATTCTTCAGAATTTTTCTTGGTATAGCCATTAATGAGTCAGGGTCAGTGAAAAATGCTGGACAATTCAGATCATTCAAGAATTTGAAAACATATAATAGCCAGGGAATCTTTTTCCAGTAGGTCAATTTAAGACAGTCGGTTATTAATGGCCTAGTAAGGAGACATTGCTCCTGGGTCCATATACGATGCCAAAGGAGAATCGGTTGGTATCTAATGATGTCAGTTAGGTACTCCCAACCGAGCTCCATATGGGTACCGTAAGTAGAAGCGCTTCGGGGAAGGGCTAATATATATTTCAAAAAATCGTTTTCGATTATTTGAAGCTCATTAGCGGGCGTGTAGCCCCATACACCCGCTCCATAGGTGGCCACACTCATACATTTGGCTTGGTAAATTTTCAAAATTACGGCAGGGGCGGGCTTGCCCAGCTTCCTTGAAAAAGAAGTCAGCGCGGATGTTGTGCGCTGAAACTGCAGTTTCTTACTGGAAGTGGCAGGTTTCCAGGACAGATGGTTATCAATAAGAATCCCTAGATATGGATATGTTTTAGCAGTTTCTAACCTAGTGTTTTCGATAAAAAGAGGTTTGCATTTCTGAGCTTTCTTGCCAGTATACATAACAAAAGTCTTGGACTTATTTACTTTAAGTCCAAGAGAGAGCATGAATTGGCAGTACTTGTCCAATTGGATCTGGAGCTGGTTAGGTGTCCTTGCTAAAATGACGGAATTGTCAGCATATAGTAATGCGGGGATTGGCCGAGTGTTTATGCAGGGGAGGTCTTTGTTATCTACCAGCATCGCTTGCTCCAACCCGTTTGTGTAGATATTAAATAAGAATGGAGCAAGGACGCACCCCTGTCTGACGTTGAATGCCAAATGATTCCGAAAGCTCTCCATTAATGCCATACCTCACACATGCTTTTGATCAGAGTATAGCTCTCGGAGAAATTTCAGGAGTGCAGGATCTACGCCCAAGTTACTCAAGATCTCCCACAGCTTGGAATGAATTACGCAGTCAAATGCGGAACTCAAGTCCACATAGACCAAGTAGAGATTACCGCCTTTGGCCCAAGCATATTTGCCCATGAGCAAAGTCAGATTTAGGGCCTGTTCAACAGTACCCAGTCCCTCCTGGAAACCGAACTGTAAGTCGGTTATGATCTTATTCTCTGTGGCCCAGTCCTGGAGACGTTCCAGAATTAGTCTCCCGGCGACCTTGCCCAGAGAATCCAAGAGGGAAATGGGTCTGTAGCAGGCTGGGTTATCACGTTCTCCCTTTTTGAATATGGGTAGAAGCACAGAAGTGGACCAAGAATCGATAAGGCCAATCTGTGAAGCTGCGGACATAACTTGAGTAACAATTGGGGACCATAGGTCTAGGTTACTCACAAAGATGCCAAGTGGGACACCATCAGGGCCGGGAGCTTTCCCGGTCTTTGAGGAAGTCAACGCAGCAGTCACCTCCACAAGATCGAGGTGGAGGTCAATGGGATAAATATTATCGCTTGTAGAGGCTGCCTCCCCAAATCTGGATGTCTCAGTTGTTGAAGTGGGGTCCCCAAAGATCTGTGAGTAGTGAGCTACCCATTTTTCTGCAGGTACAGCCACATCTAGATGGCGAACAGCCGTCGCATCAGCTAAAAAGGGGGCCTTAACCGTTCGCCAAAACAAAGTGCTGTCCTTATTTAATGTGCTCTGCTGCAGTTGGGCCCAAAGGTTGTTTTTTATTTCCCGTTTGCGGGTTTTTTGAGCCAACTTGTAATTTCTTCTTAGAGAGGCTATTAGGGGCATGTCCCTGACTTGATTATGTAGAGCACTTTTTAGTGCGCAAAGGGCTTTTCGGCAGTGGGAATCAAACCACCCCCTGGAGTCCTTATCATGAATCTTGTGTTGGCGCGTAAGCTCTTGTCGTATAGCTTCTAGGATTTTGGCAAAACTAGAAAGGATCAACTGAGGAGATGATGTCTTCTCTAAACAGTGGTAAATTAGGGGAAGGGTTTTTTGGATAATCTTGCTGGTGACCTCTGAGGGGTTGATCTTTGACCATTTTACGGTATAGCCGCACAAGTTACTACTTGTGTAACGATATATCTGTAAGAGACATTAGTTAGTGATAGATTCCTTACCTTAGAATATCCCCAGGCGTCAGACTGGATCCGGAATTTTTTTTTGCGTAGCAATACCCCTGCGCGCTGGTAGGCGTCGTCTGCGGCTCCGCGTCCGTCGTCGGCGTCGTGAGCGCCGGGATGACGTCGTCGGAGTATTTAGACGGCGCCCATGCGCGCTGACGTCAGTTCTGATAACACAGCTTTTCCGCGCCAGATACGCAGAGCCATGATAGAACTAACACTGGTGCCATGAAACTAGGGCCCTGAAGGGGGATGACCTTAACCCTAAATATCGGTTCGCAGAACGGGGAGGATGGGAGGGCGGTAAGGAATCTATCACTAACTAATGTCTCTTACAGATATATCGTTACACAAGTAGTAACTTGTGCATCTGAAAGAGACACGTTAGTGATAGATTCCTTACCTTAGAATAGATACCCCAGCAATACCAACCCCGGTGGTGGGTCTGCGAACCAATATCACACCAGAAAGTCCTGGAGGACGGAACGGCCAAAGAAGCCATCCCTCCGGACTTGACTGTCCAGGCAGTAGTGTCTTGCGAACGTGTGCAGCGAGGCCCACGTGGCTGCCTGACAGATGTCCTGCAGGGGGACACCGCGGCCCAGGGCAGTTGTCGTTGCCGTGGCCCGAGTGGAGTGAGCCCGCAATCCAGCCGGGGGCTCCTTCCTCGCCATGGAGTAGCACGCTTGAATACACAAGATGATCCATCTTGAGATGGTCCTCTTGTGCACAGCCTTTCCCCTCTTCGCGCCCACGTAACCAACGAAGAGTTGGTCATCCACCCGGAATTGGCGTGTGCGATCTAGGTAGTAGGAGAGCGCACGTTTTGGATCCAGACGGTGGAGCCTCTCCTCCTCTTTCGAGGGATGCGGAGGCGGAAAGAAGGTTGGCAAAGTGATGGACTGCCCGATGTGGAAGGCCGTGACAACCTTGGGCAGAAAGGAAGGCCGTGTACGTAACACCACCTTATCAGGATGAACAGACAGGAAAGGTGGAGAAGAAGAAAGAGCCTGGAGCTCACTCACCCTCCTGGCAGAGGTGATGGCAACCAGGAATGCCGTCTTTAGAGTAAGGAGACGAAGAGGGCAGTTATGAAGTGGCTCAAAGGGAGCACACATCAGATAGGTGAGAACCAGATTCAAGTCCCACTGGGGCATCACGAAGGGAACAGGAGGAAACATGTGCGTGATGCCCTTCAGAAATCTACTTACAATAGGGGACTTAAATAAAGAGGGCTGATCTGGTAGCCTCAAGAAGGCTGAGAGAGCAGAAAGGTACCCTTTAAGAGTGCCCAGAGCAGAGCCCTGCTGGGCAAGGGAAAGAAGAAAGAGCAGCACTTCCGAAAGGGGTGCAGAGAGGGGATCCACAGCCTTTGCTGCGCACCATGCCACAAATCTGTTCCACCGGCAGGCGTATACCGACTTAGTGGAGGGACGCCTGGCTGCCAGAATGATGTCACAGACTTCGGGAGGCAAGTCAAATGGCCTCAACTGCCGCCGCTCAATCTCCAAGCTTGTAGGTGGAGACTGGACAGGTTCGGGTGCAGGACCGTCCCCTGCTGCTGCGACAGAAGGTCCTCCCGAAGAGGCAGACGAATCGGGGGATCGACTGACATGCTGAGTAGCTCGGGATACCAGCATCTTCGTGCCCAGTCCGGAGCCACAAGGACGACCTGGGCCCGGTCGCGCCTGATCTTCTTCAGCACTCTGGGCAGAAGTGGTATAGGCGGAAAGGCGTACAACAGACCGCAGCTCCACTCTCGACGAAAAGCGTCTCCGAGCGAGTGCCGCCTTGGAAACTCCAACGCGCAGAACTGCTGACATTGCGCGTTCTCTTCTGTGGCGAATAGATCTAACCAAGGCTCTCCCCACTGTCGAAAGAGACCTTGCGCCACGTCCGAGTTCAGACGCCATTCGTGATCCATCATGCACCGGCGGCTGAGTTCGTCCGCCCTGGCATTCAGAGAGCCTGCCAGGTGTTGAACCACCAGGGTCACGCCCTGATGTTCCAGCCACTGCCAGAGGCGCAGAGCCTCCTGGCAAAGGGTCCACGACCCCACACCGCCCTGTTTGTTGCAGTACCACATGGCGGTGGTGTTGTCGGTGAACACTTGCACCACGCTTCCCCTGACAGAGGGGAGGAATGCCTTCAGTGCAAGACGAATCGCCCGCAGCTCCAGAAGGTTGATGTGGAGCCGGGACTCCGCCGGAGACCAGAGGCCTCTGATCTCCGCCTCTCCCATGTGGCCTCCCCAGCCCTGGAGGGACGCGTCCGTCACAACTACGTGCTCCGGCTGGGGTAGGGAGAGGGGTCTGCCACTGACCCATTCGCGGTCCGTGAGCCACCACTGCAGTTGCTTCGCAGTGCCCTCCGAGATCAGGACATGATCGGACAGGTTGCCCTGATGCTGGGCCCACTGAAACTTCAGGTCCCACTGCAGAGCCCGCATCCGCCACCTGGCGTGACGCACCAGAAGGATGCAGGAGGCCATCAGTCCCAGAAGCCGCAGCGTCAACCTGACCGAGACTCGGGATAACGGTCTGAAGACAGGAATCAGAGCCTGAATATCCCGAACCCGCTGCTCGGGTGGGTAAACCCGAAACTGCGCCGAGTCGAGAACCGCTCCGATGAAAAGGAGCTTCTGAGAGGGACACAGGTGCGACTTCGGCACATTGATGGAGAACCCCAGCAAGTGCAGGAGGTCGGCCGTAGTCTGGAGGTGGCTGACGACTGTCTGGGGCGAGCCCGCCTTCAACAACCAGTCGTCGAGGTAGGGGAAGACTGATACCCCCTGCCTGCGCAGATGGGCTGCGACCACCGCCATCACCTTTGTGAACACCCGTGGGGCGCTGGTAAGGCCGAAGGGGAGCACGGTAAACTGAAAGTGCTCTAGGCCTACCGTGAACCGCAGGTAACGCCGGTGGGCCGGCAGGACGGGGATGTGGAAATAGGCGTCCTGCAAGTCCAACGCTACCATCCAGTCTCCTGGGTCCAGGGCAGCCAGGACCTGAGCTAAAGTGAGCATCTTGAACTTCTCCGTCCGGAGGAAGCCGTTGACGTTCCGCAGATCCAAGATAGGGCGTAGGCCCCCTTTGCCCTTCTTGGGCACCAGAAAGTAGTGGGAGTAACAACCACGTCCTACTTCCGGCCCAGGAACGCGCTCGATGGCCCTCTTGGCCAAGAGGGCCGAAACTTCCTCCTGCAGAAGTTGCAAGTGATCCCCCGACACACGGTGGTATTGAGGTGGCATGGATGGAGGGGAAGACTCGAAGGGGAGGGAGAAACCCCTTCGGACAATTTGCAGCACCCACCTGTCCGAAGTGACTGTATGCCAGTGGGAGAGGTGATGGCGAACCCTGCCTCCCACAGGCGTCACATGGGCCTGAAAACTCGGACTAGGAAGGTTTTGAGGCGGGGGCTGCTGAGGGAGGTGTGGACTGGCCTCGCCGCTGACCCCGACCACCGCCACGGCGGTTCCCACGTCCGCCACCGCGCTGCTGGACATTTTGCGGCGTGTGGCTGGCGGTCCGTGGAGGGGCGCCCCTTCCGTGGCCACGAAAGGAGCGAAAGGCACCCGATTGCTGGCGTGGGGCCGTAAGGCCCAAGGACTTGGCCGTGGCCCTGGAGTCCTTGAAACGTTCCAGCGCATGGTCTGCCTTGTCGCCGAAGAGGCGACGGCCATCAAACGGCATGTCCAGGAGGGTGGCCTGGACATCGGCCGAGAAGTTGGCGGACCTCAACCAGGCGTGGCGTCGAACCGCCACCGTCGTTGCCATCGCCCTGCCCAGTGAGTCCGTGGTATCCAGCCCACACCGGATAGAAAAGCGTGCCGCATCTCGGCCGTCCGCAAGGGTTTGGCTGAGTTTAGCCCTGACCTCCTCAGGGCATTGTGGCAGCACCTCCGCAACCGTGTCCCACAGAGTGTGGGTGTAGCGGCCCAAGAGACAGTTGGTGTTCACTGACCGTAGCCCCAGGCTCACAGACGAGAAGACCTTCTTCCCGAACTGCTCATATCTCTTGGATTCCCTGTCGGGCGGGGCCGACGGGAATGCGGATTGGGAGGTAGAGGCCTGGATGACCAGGCTCTCGGGGGTGGGATGGGTGGACAAAAAGCATGGGTCGCCCGGTGCCGGGCGGTAGCGTCTGGCCACGTTCCTGTCCACAGGGGGGCCTGTGGCGGGCTTGGACCAAGTGCCCAGCAGAACGTCACACAAGGCCTCATTGAACGGCAGAAGGGGCTCCGTGGAACCGGACTGCTGTTTGAGGACCTCAGTGAGGAGATTAGTCCTCACGGCCGCGACGGGGAGCTGAAGGTTTAAGGCCTTAGCTGCCTTCGTCAACACTACGCTGTAAGCAGAACCCGCCTCCGAAGCCACAGTCGGGGGCGACGTAAATCCAGTGTCTGGCGAGGTGTCAATACCACTGGCCTCCCCTAGCTCATATGTCCAGTCCTGATGCGACTGGCAATCGCGTGCCAGAGGGTCCTCGGACCCCTCCCATTGCTCCTCGTCACCCGGCTCCTGGAGACCAGGATTAACAGCCAGGGCCTCCTCGTGGAGATAGAATTCTCCGAAGGCCGACGGAATCGGCGCCCAGCGGCGCCCCTCCGACACCTGAGTAGGACCGTAGGAAGCATTGGGGTCGGCAACCACATCGGCTGCCGGGGACGACACCTGAAGGGACGGCGCCGGTGAGGTCGTAAGGTCGACCGGCGAGGTCCCGGATCCGGAGCCGGATCCAGCGAGGTCGCGCGGCGCCGGGACCGAAGTCGCCAGCGGCGCCGGGGCCGAAGCACCCGACGTCGTCGGGGCCGAAGCGCCCGACCCGGAAGGACCTCCAGACGGAGCCGATCGGCCCGAAGGCGCCACGGGAACCGACTGAGGAGGGAGGGCCCTCATGGCCATGAGGTACCTCTCGACCTCCTCCTGCGACGCGCCGTGCCCAGGGACCCGGAGGTGTGGGGCAGGCGGCGACGCTTGCGACTCCCGCGGAGCCGCGTGGGCGGTGTCGCCCGAGTCCCCGGTCGCATCGTGCGAGCGACGGGGCGGGTCGGAGGATCGATGGTGTCGCTCCGACCTCTCATGCCTCTTACCTGAGGACTTGGAACCGGACGATCGGTGACCACTCCCGGAGCGTCGATGACTCCGACCTCGCGACCTGTCCCTCGACCTCCCGTGGGACCGGGACCGGGACCTGGAGCGGCGCGGGGCCGACTGCCTCAGCTCGAGACGCTTGCGGGACCGCTCCCGCCTAGCCTTCGACGTCAGGGCCCGGCAGTCGTCACAGGTTCGATCGTCGTGGTCGAGGCCTAAGCACTTCAGGCACCGGCGATGGGGGTCCGTGACCGACATGAGTCGGCCGCACTTCGAGCAAGGCTTGAACCCGGGCATCCCTGGCACCGATAGTCGAGAAGCGACTAAATAGAGGATCAAAAAGATCAAAAAAGTTTTCAGTCAAAAAGTGACTGGGGGTAGAGCTTCTTCCGGATCTGCGCTAGCTGGCGCGGAAAAAAGAAGAACTGACGTCAGCGCGCATGGGCGCCGTCTAAATACTCCGACGACGTCATCCCGGCGCTCACGACGCCGACGACGGACGCGGAGCCGCAGACGACGCCTACCAGCGCGCAGGGGTATTGCTACGCAAAAAAAATTTCCGGATCCAGTCTGACGCCTGGGGATATTCTAAGGTAAGGAATCTATCACTAACGTGTCTCTTTCAGATATTGATTTTACTCATCTCCAGGGAATGCTGCGTTAGAAGGCTTGTTTTTGAGCGAACTAGGGAGGGTGTGTTTAATATTATGGTAATGCTATTGGAGTAGTGATCGCTGGATGGATCAGTGCCAGTTATAAAAAATTTTAGTCGATTATTTAAAGATTGTGAACACAGAATAAAATCAATAATAGTGGAAAAACCTCTACCATGAAAGGTCGGCTTAAATTCGACAACAGGACTCACTAATTCATTCGCAAATTCGAGTTCTAATGCAAAAAGACAGTTATTTAAGGTAGCCCCAATACTGCAATGAGCAAAGTGGGCCAAGGGGACATCATGCTCATCTTGGAGCCCGCAGATACCTTTTTTGTAGTTGTTACATAGATAAACATTGAAATCCCCACCCCACACAACATAACATTGTAACTGCGGGTTCTTAACTTTCTGGTCGTGCAAATATGATGAAGTTTCTAACAGAGATTTTACACAGTCGGCAGGTGTAGAGTTATTATACATGTTGATGAAATAATAACAAGAGCTTTTGTCAGGAACTAGTTTAAAAATTTGGAGAATTGAAGATACTGACGGGACTTCCATGGTCGTAAATGGAATTTGGTTGGAAATATAGATAGCTAAACCACCCTTGGGTCTTCCGTGAGCAGACGGTATGGCAGGAAAATGAAAGGTTTTGAAGCCCTGAATGTGGATAGGGTCTATTGCCCAGGTTTCCTGAAGGCAGATTAACTTATGTCTATTAATCACGTCGTACCAAGACTGGAGGTGAGTCTTGGATCTGAGACCTGCTACATTCCAGTATAGGACTGGAAGATCCCAGGTTGATGATGGGATAGGATTTGAAATCTGTAAATCGTCAAGAGGGCGTGAAGGATGGGACTGGACAATTGGGACAGGAAGGGAAGAATTTCGTTTTGGGTCACAGAGTTGTGGGATGATGTGTTGTTGACTCGGATGTGAGTCCACGGGGGGAGTTGGCTGAGTGTAACAAGGATCATGATATATAGAAAGTGTCGGCTGTGGAGACAGGGTTAACAGGGGAGTGCAAGGCTCAGTATGGGTACCAGGCGGGGATGGCAGAGTAGAACCAGCCATCCAAGTTTTCTTGGAGATAAGTTTGGGGTTAATCGATACGTCGTTGGTGCCATTGTCTTCGGTAGATGGGATTGGTGGTCAGTCTACCATATCCAAACAATCGTATCTGTTGGATAGCGATGGGCCTCTCCAGTTGGTAAAGTGACCTGGTGGTGGATTACTAAAACCGTAACCTGACCAGTGGTCTCGATCTCTATTTCCACCCCAGTTCCCCACCCTCGTCCAGGACCATGGGGGACCGGCATTGCGTCGTGTAGTCGGGGGGTAGAAGTATGACAAATTATGAGTGGCTATCCCTTCAGTGGAGGTATGATCTCCCCAGGAGCAGTTATGCTCAACTGTGTTAGGGTCGGCAAAATTTACTATGACGCAGTCACCCTGGATGTTTTTGGGTTCATTGCCTAGCCAGGGCACTCTGCGCACAGAGGTGACTCTGTTGTCCAAGAAGATTGGTAATGGTCTATTATTGGACAACCAGTATATTACTTTATTTTTTAATGACCAAACTGGTTCGTCCTGATTTGGGAGGAGTTCCGGGACACCTGTCATTATTACTACATAGGGGGATGCCTCAGGTGGGAGATGAATAGGATGGCCCCTTCTCTTTCGATTTTTCGGGATGGTGTTAAATCCAACAGAGCTTTTAGGATGGGTAGGGGCAGGGGTAGGAAGGGCGGGGGTAGGGGGGACAGAAAGTGGGTTAGGTTGGGTAGATGATAATGGCTTAGAATTGGTTGAAGGTTGGGACAGTATGGGGTTAGAAGGTTTGGGAAGTGCTTGTGGCTTGGTTGTAAGTGCTAATGGTTGTTTTTGGTTGGGCTTCTCTGGGACCTTTTGTTTGGTAGTATGGGGATTCGGTGCAGTAGTACCAGGCTTTGATGTATTTGTATTATGAATAGTGGGCCTTCCTTGAGCCAAGTTGGCCTCTTTATTGTTACCCTTCCTTGAGTTTAGGCCTAAGGACAGTTGGGTTAGTTGGGACTGGACCAAGTACAGAGCCTTTTCTAATGGTTCTAAATAGGACTTAAATAGGTCTCCAATTCTACTAAGCAGTAGACTGTCGTTACTACAAGTGTTAGTTGTAAGGTTACCATTATCCATACCTCCTTCACTGTCGTAGCTGCTAGAGCTGGTACGACTAACGTTCAAGTTATCCGTGATAAGATCCGCTGTGTGTACGAAAGACAGGGAAGGAGGTTGGTGAGGAGTTGTGGTAGGATTAAAGGTTTGTGGGGGGGGATGTGAAACAGAAGGGGTTGCAGGGATAGTTATGGGGGGAGAAGTAGTGATGTGATGAGACTTAGTAACTTCCTTCTTCGATTTTTTGGGAACTGCTCCTTCGCGTGCGCCCCTAGCTGTAGTTGGGGAGGGGGCATCGTCTGTTTGGGTAACAAAAATGACTGGAGTTTTTTCAAGTGAAAGATGGGATTCGGAAAGATCTAGGGACGCAGATAGATCCACTGTGCTGGGGACTGTGTGCGTCTCTGCATGCACTGTCAGGGGAGGGGGTAACTCAACAGGACGCTGGGGAGTTTTTGCAGAGACCAGTAAGCCCATAGAAGAGCGTCTGGCGATAGCCAGGTCCTGTGAGACCCTCCGTTCCAATAAGGTGATACCCTGCTCGATGGCCTCGTTGGCTTTAGTTATGAATTGGTCTATTGGCCCAATAACCTCAGCAGCAGTCTGGGCCTGCTTCTTAACTGTATTCCTGGTAGTTCTCGGAGACATAATGCAATGAAATTCGTTGCGATACAGAGGTACGATAAATCTAACAAGACTAAAAACAGACTACAAGGGCCTGTTTAGAAATATACTCAATAGCAGCGAGAAAAAGAAGGTAAAAGGCAAGCTTAAATAAGGTGGCCCAGTCCAGTCTTGCCCGGTCTTGAACGGGCTTAAACGGGCCCGCCCTTGGCCCGGGCTTCGCCTCGCGCTTCGTCCCGCGCGCGTCCCGCGTTGCGGGAGGGACTGTTCAATTTATTGTGTTCGTACTGGGGGGTGTGGCCGCCGGGGGAAGAGGCACCAGCTGTAAGGTGTAGAGGCTGCTGGTCCTCGCAGTCCCCCGGTGAAGGCAACAGGTAGTTTAAAGGTCTAGCGCACGCTGGGAGCGTGCAGGCTGTCCGCCGAATGCGGAGAAGCTCCCACCAGCGGCGCGACCTTAAAAGAAATGCTTGGATTGTAAAATGCACCCTCCGTGTGCAGCGATAAGGCTTCCTCCAGAAAGACAAGAGCAGGTTTGGTCAAGTGAGCGGCACCCGCGGAGCGGGTGTTGCGAAAAGTTATTAGGACTGATGGGGGGCGTGGCCGCCGGGGGAAGAGGCACTAGCTGTAAGGTGTAGAGGCTGCTGGTCCTCGCAGTCCCCTGGTGAAGGCAACAGGTAGTTTAAAGGTCTAGCGCATGCTGGGAGCGTGCAGGCTGTCCGCCGAATGCGGAGAAGCTCCCACCAGTGGCGCGACCTTAAAAGAAATGCTTGGATTGTAAAATGCACCCTCCGTGTGCAGCGATAAGGCTTCCTCCAGAAAGACAAGAGCAGGTTTGGTCAAGTGAGCGGCACCCGCGGAGCGGGTGTCGCAAAAAGTTATTAGGACTGATGGGGGGCGTGGCCGCCGGGGGAAGAGGCACCAGCTGTAAGGTGTAGAGGCTGCTGGTCCTCGCAGTCCCCCGGTGAAGGCAACAGGTAGTTTAAAGGTCTAGCGCACGCTGGGAGCGTGCAGGCTGTCCGCCGAATGCGGAGAAGCTCCCACCAGCGGCGCGACCTTAAAAGAAATGCTTGGATTGTAAAATGCACCCTCCGTGTGCAGCGATAAGGCTTCCTCCAGAAAGACAACAGCAGGTTTGGTCAAGTGAGCGGCACCCGCGGAGCGGATGTCGCGAAAAGTTATTAGGACTGATGGGGCGCGTGGCCGCCGGGGGAAGAGGCACCAGCTGTAAGGTGTAGAGGCTGCTGGTCCTTGCAGTCCCCCGGTGAAGGCAACAGGTAGTTTAAAGGTCTAGCGCACGCTGGGAGCGTGCAGGCTGTCCGCCGAATGCGGAGAAGCTCCCACCAGCGGCGCGACCTTAAAAGAAATGCTTGGATTGTAAAATGCACCCTCCGTGTGCAGCGATAAGGCTTCCTCCAGAAAGACAAGAGCAGGTTTGGTCAAGTGAGCGGCACCCGCGGAGCGGGTGTCGCGAAAAGTTATTAGGACTGATGGGGGGCGTGGCCGCCGGGGGAAGAGGCACCAGCTGTAAGGTGTAGAGGCTGCTGGTCCTCGCAGTCCCCCGGTGAAGGCAACAGGTAGTTTAAAGGTCTAGCGCACGCTGGGAGCGTGCAGGCTGTCCGCCGAATGCGGAGAAGCTCCCACCAGCGGCGCGACCTTAAAAGAAATGCTTGGATTGTAAAATGCACCCTCCGTGTGCAGCGATAAGGCTTCCTCCAGAAAGACAAGAGCAGGTTTGGTCAAGTGAGCGGCACCCGCGGAGCGGGTGTCGCGAAAAGTTATTAGGACTGATGGGGGGCGTGGCCGCCGGGGGAAGAGGCACCAGCTGTAAGGTGTAGAGGCTGCTGGTCCTCGCAGTCCCCCGGTGAAGGCAACAGGTAGTTTAAAGGTCTAGCGCACGCTGGGAGCGTGCAGGCTGTCCGCCGAATGCGGAGAAGCTCCCACCAGCGGCGCGACCTTAAAAGAAATGCTTGGATTGTAAAATGCACCCTCCGTGTGTAGCGATAAGGCTTCCTCCAGAAAGACAAGAGCAGGTTTGGTCAAGTGAGCGGCACCCGCGGAGCGGGTTTCGCAAAAAGTTATTAGGACTGATGGGGGGGCGTGGCCGCCGGGGGAAGAGGCACCAGCTGTAAGGTGTAGAGGCTGCTGGTCCTCGCAGTCCCCCGGTGAAGGCAACAGGTAGTTTAAAGGTCTAGCGCACGCTGGGAGCGTGCAGGCTGTCCGCCGAATGTTGAGAAGCTCCCACCAGCGGCGCGACCTTAAAAGAAATGCTTGGATTGTAAAATGCACCCTCCGTGTGCAGCGATAAGGCTTCCTCCAGAAAGACAAGAGCAGGTTTGGTCAAGTGAGCGGCACCCGCGGAGCGGGTGTCGCGAAAAGTTATTAGGACTGATGGGGGGCGTGGCCGCCGGGGGAAGAGGCACCAGCTGTAAGGTGTAGAGGCTGCTTGTCCTCGCAGTCCCCCGGTGAAGGCAACAGGTAGTTTAAAGGTCTAGCGCACGCTGGGAGCGTGCAGGCTGTCCGCCGAATGCGGAGAAGCTCCCACCAGCGGTGCGACCTTAAAAGAAATGCTTGGATTGTAAAATGCACCCTCCGTGTGCAGCGATAAGGCTTCCCCCAGAAAGACAAGAGCAGGTTTGGTCAAATGAGCGGCACCCGCGGAGCGGGTGTCGCGAAAAGTTATTAGGACTGATGGGGGGCGTGGCCGCCGGGGGAAGAGGCACCAGCTGTAAGGTGTAGAGGCTGCTGGTCCTCGCAGTCCCCCGGTGAAGGCAACAGGTAGTTTAAAGGTCTAGCGCACGCTGGGAGCGTGCAGGCTGTCCGCCGAATGCGGAGAAGCTCCCACCAGCGGCGCGACCTTAAAAGAAATGCTTGGATTGTAAAATGCACCCTCTGTGTGCAGCGATAAGGCTTCCTCCAGAAAGACAAGAGCAGGTTTGGTCAAGTGAGCGGCACCCGCGGAGCGGGTGTTGCGAAAAGTTATTAGGACTGATGGGGGGCGTGGCCGCCGGGGGAAGAGGCACTAGCTGTAAGGTGTAGAGGCTGCTGGTCCTCGCAGTCCCCTGGTGAAGGCAACAGGTAGTTTAAAGGTCTAGCGCACGCTGGGAGCGTGCAGGCTGTCCGCCGAATGCAGAGAAGCTCCCACCAGCGGTGCGACCTTAAAAGAAATGCTTGGATTGTAAAATGCACCCTCCGTGTGCAGCGATAAGGCTTCCTCCAGAAAGACAAGAGCAGGTTTGGTCTAGGAGCACTTATATCCTTATGTATATTCTTTAGGATAGTTTCCAGGCAGCGTAATCTAACCTCTATAGGTTCAAGCAATTCTTTTAGCATGTTAAAAATATTAGTATTGTCTGCGCTTAAACCGTTCCCCTCCTGAGATAGATTTGCTGGGTTACCAACTTCCCCACTCAGCTCCAAAATTTCCTCCAGACTATGGTCGATAATAGTATCGTCTGGGAGGCTCAAGGGTAGACCATTCCTAATGGGATGCGGCCCCCCTGTGGGAATGGATACGACTACTAAGGAATTGTCCACAATAGAGTGATCGGGAGTAACCTTGTGATCGTTAGGGGCAATTTGAACCTTCTTCCCTTTCGGAATGGATGGTTTATTGACCTTTCGTTTTTGTTTAGGGATTGCCCCTTCTATCCGACCCCTTTCGTTTATAGCGGTTGTCGTGTTAGGGGAGTTTGACTCATTTTGTTGCGCTCCTCTATCTGTTAAGAGGTTAAGGTTAGGAGAGGCCTCCAGGTCCTGTTGGGTATTAGAAGCATCAGGATCCCCAGTGACCCCGGTACTATGTACTAAGGCCCGGATGTTTGACCGAGAATCGGTATTAGGCGTCTGTGCCTGGGCGATAAGGCCCAAAGAGGATCGCTTGGCCATAGCCAGGTCTTGGGAAACTCTCCTATCCATTAGAATTATTCCCTCATCAATTAGAGCATGGGTACGGGTGATAAAATCATCCAGAGTTCCAGTAAGTTTTTTAGCTCCTGCGGCAGCCATGCTTCTGGTTTCCCAACAGTTCATAACAAGTGTTTCCTAACAGTGATAGCGAAAGGAGCTGAGGGTATCCGGCCAGGGTTTGTGGGCCAGGCCAGGCTCCTCAGGCCTCTGAGGGCCACAGAGGGCCCGCCCTTTGCCCGGGCTTCGCTCGGCGTCCCGCTGAGCGGTAGACCGTTGAAGATAAGGAGGCGTTGCAGTCGGGGGGAGGCGTTGCAGTCGGGGGGAGGCGTAGCAGTCGGGGGGAGGCGTAGCAGTCGGGGGGAAGGTACACGTGTCAATTTAGTGAGAGAACAGCAAGGCTGTGGGTCTGATTAGCAGGCCCACAGCCAGAGAAGTCGTAAACCAGTGAAGCAAAAAGCAAAAATCTGGGGTGATCATAGGATTGCAGACCCTACTCTCCTACATGACCCCCCCCCCCCAAACTTTGGGACAGTAAACTAACCTTGACCAGGTGAGTCTTCTTTCTCTAAGTGGAAATACCTGGAGAGCCCATCTGCATTGCCATGATCAGTGCCAGGTCTATGCTCCACTGTAAAATCCATCCCCTGTAGGGAAATGGACCACCTAAGTAGTTTGGGGTTTTCACCCTTCATTTGCTTTAGCCACATGAGGGGCTTATGGTCGGTCTGAATCTTGAAATGAGTGCCAAACAAGTATGGCCTCAGTTTCTTCAGGGCCCAAACCACAGCAAAGGCCTCCCTCTCAATTGCTGACCAATTTTTCTCTCTGGGGGTCAGCCTTCTGCTTATAAAAGCAATGGGCTGGTCATGACCATCAAAATTCAGCTGAGATAGAACAGCTCCCACCCCCAACTCAGAAGCATCTGTTTGGACAATGAATGGTTTGGAGTAGTCTGGACTCTTTAGGATAGGTGCTGTGCACATGGCCTGCTTTAGGTCATCGAATGCTTTTTGACAGCCTGCTGTCCACTGAACTTTCTTTGGCATCTTTTTACTTGTCAGGTCATTAAGTGGAGTCACAATTGATCCATAATTACTGACAAATTTCCTATAATAACCAGTCAGGCCCAAGAAAGCTCGAACCTGAGTCTGGGTGGTTGGAGGAGCCCAGTCCTTGATGTACTGTATCTTGCTCTCCAGTGGCTGAACTTGGCCTCCACCTACAAGGTGGCCCAAGTATACAACCTGTGTCTGCCCTATCTGGCACTTTGTGGCCTTGATGCCTCTAACACTTTCCTCAGGTGGACCAGGTGATCCTCCCAGGTGGAACTAAAGACAGCTATATCATCAAGATATGCTGCACAGAAGTCATCCAGCTCAGTGAGAACTTGATTCACCAGCCTTTGGAAGGTGGCAGGTGCATTTTTCAAACCAAAGGGCATTACCACAAACTGATAATGCCCACCAGGGGTAGAACATGCTGTCTTGGGCTTGGCATCCTCAGCTAACCTGATTTGCCAATACCCAGCTGTCAGGTCAAATGTACTTAAGTAGTTGGCAGAAGCCAATCTATAAGCTCATCTGCCCTTGGTATTGGGTGGGCATCAGTCTTAGTGACTGCATTGAGACCTCTGTAGTCTACACAAAACCTCATCTCTTTCTTACCACCGTGGGTGTGAGGCTTTGGCACTAGAACTACTGGACTAGCCCAAGGGCTATCTGCGGGCTCAATGACTCCCAGCTCCAACATTTTCTGCACTTCTGTCTTGATGCAGTCTCTAACATGATCAGGCTGCCTGTAGGTTTTACTCTTGACTGGCAGGCTGCCACCAGTGTCAACCTCATGGGTACACCAATTGGTTTGACTGGGTGTCAGAGAGAACATATGTCTGAGGGATTGAAGAACCTGTTTACAATCCTTCTGTTGATGGTCAGAGAGGCTGCCACAAAAGACAACACCATCTACTGATCCATCATCAGGATTCTGAGTGAGCAGGTCTGGGAGAGGGTCACTCTCTTCCTCCTGTCCCTCATCTGTGGCCATGAGCAAGCTCATGTCCTTCCTGTCAACATATGCTTTGAGCCTGTTCACATGGAGCACCCTGTGGGGGCTCCTGGAAGTTCCAAGGTCCACCAGGTAGGTGACCTCTCCATTTTGCTCAAGGATTGTGTGGGGCCCAGACCATTTGTCTCCGAGTGCTGCTGGGGCCACTGGCTCCAACACCCACACCTTCTGTCCAGGCGTGTACACAGTCAGGACAGCCTTTTGGTCATGACAAGATTTTTGGAGTTCTTGGCTAGCCTCAAGGTTTTTGGAAGCCTTTTCCATGTACTCAGCCATCCTGGAGCGGAGACCAAGTACATAGTCCACTATGTTGGTTGCAGGCTTTTTGAGAGGTCTCTCCCATCCTTCCTTCACCAAACATAGGGGTCCTCTTACAGGGTGCCCATACAGAAGTTCAAAAGGGCTGAAGCCAACCCCCTTCTGTGGGACCTCTCTGTAAGCAAACAAAAGGCAGGGTATCAGGACATCCCATTTACGCCTGAGCTTTTCAGGTAGTCCATGAATCATCCCTTTTAGGGTCCTGTTGAACCTTTCAACAAGCCCATTGCATTGTGGATGATAGGGTGTAGTAAACTTGTAGTTGACACCACATTCCTTCCACATAGCAGTCAAATATCCTGACATGAAGTTTGCACCTCTGTCAGAGACAACCTCCTTAGGGAAGCCCACTCTGGAGACCACTCCAACTAGGGCTCTTGCCACCACAGGTGCTGTAGTGGTCCTAAGGGGAATAGCTTCAGGATACCTGGTGGCATGGTCCACCACCACCAGTATAAACTTGTGCCCTGATGCTGTCTGGGGTTCCATTGGACCAACAATGTCAATCCCCATTCTTTCAAAGGGTACCCCCACCACAGGCATTGGTATAAGGGGGGCCTTTGTTGTGCCACCTGACTTACCACTGGCTTGGCAAGTGACACAGGAGCGACAAAACTCCTTGGTAACTTCATTCATGTGAGGCCAGTGAAAGTGTGATACAATTCTGTCCCAAGTCTTATTCTGGCCTAAGTGTCCTGCAAGGGGAATCTCATGGGCCAATGTGAGAAGGAAACCTCTCAGAGACAAGGGGATGACCAGCCTCCTGGTTGCACCAGGTTTGGGGTCTCTTGACTCAAGAGTACAGGAGTCCATCTTCCCAGTATACCTTTGGTGTCCATCTTCCCAGTATACCTTTGGCGTCCATCTTCCCAGTATACCTGTGGCGTTCCCTGCAGCCTCAGCAGCAGCCTGCTGCCTGAGGGGTTCAAGAGAAGGGCAGGCTAACTGTTCCTTCCCCAGGTCTTCTCTGGAGGGTCCCCCTGAACCCAGAAACTCAACCTGATCAGGTTCAAGTTCTTTAGGCTCAGTTTCCCTCAGCTCTTTGAGGTCAGCCTCCTCTGAGACTTGATCCTCAACCTGGGGCAAGGGGGAAGGCAATGCCTTAACCCTCCTACTCTTCTTCTTGGAAGGTGTCTGGTCCATTGTTCCAGGATCCAGCACCTGTTCAGTGGGGCATCTTCTGGCCTGTGACCTAGTCACAGCAAGCACATGTGCTGGCACGCCTAACATCTCCATGTGAGTCCTCTGCTCCACTTGTGACCATAGGGATGACTCCAAATCATTGCCCAACAAACATTCAACTGGGAGGTCTGAACTAACAACAACCCTCTTTTGGCCACTTACCCCTCCCCAGGAGAAATCAACAATTGTCATACTATGGTGGGTAGTGACATTGCTGGCATTGGTTACTAGGTACTCTGGACCTAGCATGATCTGTCCAGGGTCCACAAAGTTAGGTGTCACCATTGTGACACTGGCACAAGTGTCCCTGTAGGCCTGAGCCATCTTGCCATTGATAAAAGGTGTCTGTCTGTATTTGCCCAAAATATTGGGACTGGCATCAGGGGATATATCCACATCCCCTGTACAGACAAGGACAGCCTGAGTGAGTGTGCCAACTAAGTTGTCATACCCCTCAGAACCCAAGGTTAACCCAACTAATACCTTGGGAGGAGCACTACCACTGCTGACTGTACTGGGGGTGCAGGTGCCTTAGGGGCTGCAGTGGCAGGAGTTTGCCCTCCTTTCTTGGTGCACTCACTAAACCAGTGAGTTTTACTTTTACAGTACTGGCACCACCTTTTAGACTGGCCTTCTAGAGTCTTCTTCTTCTGGGAAGCCTGACCCCTACCCTCTTTGGTTTGTTGGGGACCTGTCGAAGACTTCTGGTCATTTTGTTCACCTTTGGTATTATTACCCTTCTGGTCTGCTTTCTTCTGACAACCCTGGTTCTGTCCCTGGTTCTGCTTAACCCTTGTTCTGACCCATCTGTCTGCCTTCTTTCCCAATTCTTGGGGAGAGTTCAGATCTGAGTCAGCAAGGTGCTGATACAACAACTGGTTCTGACAATTGTTTAAAATCTGTTCCCTTATGATCAGATTGTACAATCCTGTATAATCAGTAACCTTACTGCCCAGCAACCAGCCCGCCAAAGCCTTAGTGGCACAATCCACAAAATCAGACCATTCCTGAGACTGAGTTTTCTCGGTATCCCTGAACAGCAACCTGTACTGCTCAGTGGTTAGGCCAAACCCATCTATCAGTGTACTTTTCAGGACTTGGTAATTGTTAGCATCCTCAGCTCTAGTAGTGAGGAGCTTATCTCTACCTTTGCCTTCAAAGGAGACCCACAAGACAGCTGCCCACTGACTCTGGGGGACGCACTGGACAGTGCAGGCCCTCTCCAAAGCAGTTATCCATTTGTGGATATCATCTCCTTGTTTAAAGGGGGGCACTATCTTACTCAGGTGTCTAGTGTCTAAACTCCTGTCCTTTTCTCTAGGTAAAATGCTGCCACCAGTGAGATCTAACCCACTTAACTTTTGCTCTCTAGCAAAGGCAAGCCTTTCTTTGGCCAGGGCAAGTTCTTCCCTTTCAATCCTCACATTGGCTTCCCTCATCTTAGCTTCATGCTCCCTTCTCTTAGGGGATGACATCCCTCTATGAGAAGAGGTCTGAGAGCCATTGGTTCGAATGGATCTGTTAGAGCCTCTGGATAGAGACCTAACTCGTCCACTCCCAATGTTAAGTCTGCCTGAGAGTGGCCCTGGGGGTCCCCCAAATCCATTCTCATGCCTACTTAAGTTGGTCCTGGTTAGTCTACTGACTTCTACCCGACCTTTGTCTGCCTCATCCCCTGATAACTCGTCTTCCTCCTCCTCTGCATCATCTGCTGCCTGGAGGTGGAGGTCAGGGTCACCAGTGGTTCCCTCTAGGGGAGGCATGTTCTCATCTGGATGAGAAGGATCTGTGTTAGCAGTCCTCCTAGCATCATAAGTCTCTAAGAGACCAATCAGAAAGGGAATGGTAGGGTTAGAACCCTGTTTTAGCTTCCTGGAGGTACACAATTGTCTCATCTCCTGGAAGCTAAGAGCTGCATATCTGGACATGACCTGTGGAGGGTCAACTGACACAAGGGGAGACTCAGAGTTTCCTCCTTTGTCTGACATGCTTTTCTAGTGTGGTGTAAGTGATGCACCTACCTACACTATTTGTTTGCCTACTGATCCCTTGCTAAGAGTTGTAGTCAGGGTGTGCTAGGCCCTGTTGAACTACAACAGCTGGTTCAGTAGAACTCAGAGTATTCTAAGCTAAGTTATATGTACCTGGGTACTTATGTGATCTTTCACAATGATATTCTTAGGATACGTGTCGTAAAACAACAGCAAGCTCAAATCCCAACCGCTGCTCACCAATGTGAGAAGTTGGCCTGATATGCAGTGCTCACTATTCTAGTGATCACTATGTATCAGTCCAAACAACCCTTATTGATGATTGGTTGTAAATCAACCGATAGACCAGCTATCCTAGTAGCATGGACAAGAGCAGTCTTCGGGCTAAACTCTAGAGGGCGTGTTAAGCCAGCTGTTATACCATCACATATACCCCTTGAACACCAGTGAAAGGACACCACACAAGTTGTTATGAAAATAAAGTGTATTTATTTAGAACACAACAACCCTGGACTCTTTATGAGGACAGGGTGCTAAGCACAATACAAAGCTCTTAGGAAAATACGCAGTTGCACAATTTACACAAATGCCCGAGGGGCACGAAAAACCATATACTCTAAAAGTGGAATGCGAAATTACTAGCAGGTAAGTACTATGCTAATAGGCTTTGGGATCGCTAGGACTGGACTACTGAACCTTCAGATTACTAGCAGGAGGCCTAGGGAGATCGGGTGCAGAGTGTGCACTCTCACGCGGGATGCGGAACAAAATCTATGGTTGCTAGGAATTACAAAGTTAGTGTTATCGGACGAATCTGACTAGGTAGAGCTGAAACGAAAAAGGATCTGGACCCTTGGATAGTGAGGCTATGCTGGGGCACCGAAATGCCGAAGTTACCTAGCCCAGGGGCTGCGGCTGCATAGGTCTGGAAAGATGTCGGGGAATCCTCGTTGCAGTAATGGAGCTTGAAAGAAGAAGTTGCTGGCAGGCGACCAGTGAAGAGATTCGGATGGATCCAAGCCTGGATCGAAGATGGAAGACACCTGTAAGCAGAGGGGACCAAGTTCTGATTCACTATCCAGTGATTAGATGGGCACCAGGATGGCACCGGATGGACTCACCTCGACCAGGTGAGTGGGCGACACTGGGCTCTGCAGTCTCACGGACCAGGAAGCGTTGTCGGCGACCAGGATGGAGGTGCGAGCTGTCCCACGATGGTATCTGCTGTCGACGTCGCTGGACCCAGTATTGGGGCAACAAGTCTTGGCAAATGCAAGCCCACGCGGTGGACTCAAAATGGCGTCTGGAGTGGACCAGGAGGGTCCGGGGTGCTCCTCTTTTGGAGGGGAGCTAGGGCCAGTCTGGAGTAACCAGACCAGCGGTGTTAATGTCGGCGTTCATCGTCGGAAAGGCCACAAGCCAGCGGGCTAGTAGCCAGACAACGCGGTGAGCAGCAAACAGGCAGAAGGGCCCCACGCAGATCTCGTGGAGGCTGGGAGGCTGAACTTCGGTGCTGGAGCTTCTCAGGGTTGGGGCTTCTCGGACCCCAAAGCACTCACTCGAGGATCCCTCGGCGGTCGTGCTGGGCAAGCGTCGTGCAGTCCTGAAGATGGCCGGTCCCTCGAGGTCTCGTCACATCCACGAATCTCAGCTGGGCTGATGATGCAGGTTGAGGTCAGAGGTGCCAGGGAAGCCGGTTCTCGTTGAGCTGGGCAGCCTTGATCCGGAGGAGAGACTTACAGCAGACCGCGATGCTTGGATGGTGCCTGCGGATGCAGGGTGACTACTCCTTAGTCACAAGGGAGAAATCTTGAGAAGAAGTCGAGAGTTCCTTTCGTAGAAAGTAGTTTCAGGATTCAAAGATGATCTAATTTGGAAGGGGGCCCGCTCCTATCTTTATACTAGGAAAAGGGGCTGGCACGTGACTAGGTCCTGCCCAGGGGTGGGACCAGGAAGGGGGTGGTTACACCCCTCTCCCATGCCGGACTTTCCCCCAGCTCAGGGGCTGGTGTGCCCCTGGAACTGGTTCTAGCCGGCAGATGCATAGTGAGCACCTGGGTGCCACTTGCAGTCACCTTCCTCTAAAGCCTTGCCTACCCAGGAAACACAAAACCCTGTCTGGGATGGTGCTAGCACCGCCCCTGACAGGAAACCCTTTGTCCAAGCCTCCCTCGCTGGAAGGACTCCCAGCAGCAGGAGATCAGACTTGTGTCTGTGGTGGCAGCATCCATTTTGTGATGCTGAGGCTTGAGTTAACTTTAACCGGGGTTCACAGTTACATACATGTCGTGTCCCTCTAGAAGGGTGGAATGCGAACCCCGTCGCCAGAATTGGCGAGGGGTTAGTATTCCAATTCGTATGACACCTTACTCGACATGTTTTGATAAAGCGATACCAGAGTTGGCATTTAACCGCAAGGATTATAATGCACTTAAGAGTATATGGTATGCGTTATCATGGAACAGCTATTAGGACTTGGTTCCGCAAGCTGAAAACGGGCTCAGCTCATGCCAGAGCACCATCTCACACGATTCCAAGCACTCTGCCTTCAGGATTGTCAAGGCCTGCCATAGGAGTGACTGATAGGAATACGGGTGTCCATTTTAGGGTTAGATATAGGTATACTATATCTAAAGCAAAGGGTGATTACACCACCTTGCCCCAGCTGTCGTGCAGCCAGTTGTGTCAGATTTAGATGGCCAGCCAGGGGGGCATAATACATGCTGCAGCCCCGGGTAGGCCCTGGGTACACCTATGCCCCGAGTGACAGGGTCTGATAAGGTGGCCCAGTACCAATTGGTAAATGCACCTAAGGTACACATGTCAATTTAGTGAGAGAACAGCAAGGCTGTGGGTCTGATTAGCAGGCCCACAGCCAGAGAAGTCGTAAACCAGTGAAGCAAAAAGCAAAAATCTAGGGTGATCATAGGATTGCAGACCCTACTCTCCTACAGGGTGGTGCTAGCACCTCCCAAGGCAGGAAACCCTTTGTCCGAGCCTCCCTCGCTGGAAGGACTCCCAGCAGCAGGAGGTCAGACTTGTGTCTGTGGTGGCAGCATCCATTTTGTGATGCTGAGGCTCGAGTTAACTTTAACGAACAAGTTACTTACCTTCGGTAACGATATATCTGTAAGAAACATTAGTTAGTGTTAGATTCCTTACCTTAGAATATCCCCAGGCGTCAGTCTGGATCCGGAAACTTTTGCGTAGCAATACCCCTGCGCGTCGGTAGGCGTCGTCTGCAGGCGTCCCCTGCGGCTCCACGTCCGTCATCGGCGTCGTGCGCTGTGATGACGTCGCTGGAGTATATAGACGCCGCCTCCGCGCGCTGACGTCAGTTCTTTGTACACAGCTTTTCCGCGCCAGAAAACGCAGAGCCATGAGAGAACCAACACTGGTGCCATTTGAAAACTATGGCCCTGAAAGGGATGTCCTTAACCCTAGATAACAGTTCGCAGAACGGGGAGGATGGGTGGGTTCGGTAAGGAATCTAACACTAACTAATGTTTCTTACAGATATATCGTTACCGAAGGTAAGTAACTTGTTCATCTGAAAGAAACACGTTAGTGTTAGATTCCTTACCTTAGAATAAATACCCCAGCAATACCAACCCCGGTGGTGGGTCTGCGAACCAATACATTCCTACACCAGAAAGTCCTGGAGGACAGAATGGCCAAAGAAGCCATCCCTCCGGACTTGACTGTCCAGGCAGTAGTGCCACGCAAATGTGTGCAGCGAGGCCCACGTAGCCGCCTGGCAAATGTCCTGCAAAGGGACTCCCCGGCCCAGGGCAGTAGTAGCCGCCGTGGCCCGAGTGGAATGGGCCCTCAGCCCAACAGGAGGCCCCTTCCGAGCCAAAGAGTAGCACGCCTTGATGCACAGAACGACCCACCGAGAGATGGTTCGTTTACACACCGCCCGTCCCTTCTTCGCACCCACGTAGCCAACAAACAGTTGGTCATCCACCCGGAACTGGCGTGTGCGATCCATATATAATGAAAGCGCACGTTTTGGGTCCAGACGATGGAGCCGCTCTTCATCCTTTGAGGGATGCGGAGGCGGGAAGAAGGAGGGGAGGGTGATGGACTGCCCGATGTGAAAAGCAGAAACTACTTTGGGCAGGAAAGAAGGTCTAGTCCTGAGAACCACCTTGTCAGGATGAATGGACAGGAAAGGAGGTTGGACAGAAAGAGCCTGGAGCTCACTCACTCTACTGGCAGAGGTGATGGCAACCAGGAAAGCGGTCTTTAAAGTCAGGAGACGGAGAGGACAAGAATGAAGGGGCTCAAAGGGAGCACACATCAATAAGGTCAGAACCAGGTTCAAGTCCCACTGAGGCATCACAAACGGAACAGGTGGATACATGTGTGTGATGCCCTTCAAGAATCTCGTTACAATGGGGGACTTGAACAAAGAAGGCTGATCAGGAAGCCGTAGAAAGGCTGAAAGGGCCGAAAGGTAGCCCTTGATAGTGCCCAGAGCAGAGCCCTGCTGGGAAAGAGAGAGAAGAAACAGAAGAACCTCGGAAAGAGGGGCAGAAAGAGGATCCACAGCCTTTGCTGTGCACCATGCCACAAATCTGTTCCACCGACAGGCGTATACCGACTTCGTGGAGGGACGCCTGGCTGCCAGAATAACATCACAGACTTCAGGAGGCAAGTCAAATGGCCTCAACTGCCGCCGCTCAATCTCCAAAAACAACAAGTGATGGACTGAATGTGGATCAATGTCACACACTCCCCCAGTCAAAAGATCTGGGCCCAAATCCATCGTTTTTTTGCACTCCACACCACCCTGGGTTAGACAATGGCGATATGCAAATCAGCTCTGACCCTGTTGCCCCATGGGAACAGTCCAGTCCGAACTACAAAAGCCATGTCCTTCCCAGAAGGGAATCAAGCATCCGAGGACCGGACCGGTTTCGAGGTAACACCTCTCAGCAGCCCGGCTAGCTTGACTCCAAGTGGTGTGGAGTGCCTGGGACCCACGTCTGGGCATCCCCAGCGCACTTAGGGCGGCAATTGCAAAAACAACAAGTGATGGACTGAATGTGGATCAATGTCACACACTCCCCCAGTCAAAAGATCTGGGCCCAAATCCATCGTTTTTTTGCACTCCACACCACCCTGGGTTAGACAATGGCGATATGCAAATCAGCTCTGACCCTGTTGCCCCATGGGAACAGTCCAGTCCGAACTACAAAAGCCATGTCCTTCCCAGAACGGAATCAAGCATCCATTCCGTTCTGGGAAGGACATGGCTTTTGTAGTTCGGACTGGACTGTTCCCATGGGGCACAGGCTCAGAGCTGATTTGCATATCGCCATTGTCTAACCCAGGGTGGTGTGGAGTGCAAAAAAAAACGATGGATTAGGACCCAGATCTTTTGACTGGGTTGAATGTGTGACATTGATCCTCATTCGGTCCATCACCTGTTGTTTTTGCAAACTCGCTATAAGTGTACTGGGGATGCCCAGACGTGGGTCCCAGGCACTCCACACCACTGGAGTCAAGCTAGCCGGGCTGATGAGAGGTGTTACCTCGAAACCGGTCCGGTCCTCGAATGCTTGATTCCGTTCTGGGAAGGACATGGCTTTTGTAGTTCGGACTGGACTGTTCCCATGGGGCACAGGGTCAGAGCTGATTTGCATATCGCCATAATCTAACCCAGGGTGGTGTGGAGTGCAAAAAAAACGATGGATTAGGACCCAGATCTTTTGACTGGGTTGAATGTGTGACATTGATCCTCATTCGGTCCATCACCTGTTGTTTTTGCAAACTCGCTATAAGTGTACTGGGGATGCCCAGACGTGGGTCCCAGGCACTCCACACCACTGGAGTCAAGCTAGCCGGGCTGATGAGAGGTGTTACCTCGAAACCGGTCCGGTCCTCGGATGCTTGATTCCGTTCTGGGAAGGACATGGCTTTTGTAGTTCGGACTGGACTGTTCCCATGGGGCACAGGGTCAGAGCTGATTTGCATATCGCCATTGTCTAACCCAGGGTGGTGTGGAGTGCAAAAAAAACGATGGATTAGGACCCAGATCTTTTGACTGGGTTGAATGTGTGACATTGATCCTCATTCGGTCCATCACCTGTTGTTTTTGCAATCTCCAAGCATGGAGGTGGAGTCTGTACATGTTCGGGTGGAGGACCGTACCCTCCTGCTGCGACAGAAGGTCCTCCTGAAGGGGCAGGCGGATCGGGGGACCGACTGACATGCTGAGTAGCTCGGGATACCAGTACCTTTGAGCCCAGTCTGGACCCACAAGGATAACTTGGGCCCGGTCGCACCTGATCTTCTTCAGCACTCTGGGCAGAAGTGGTATAGGCGGAAAGGCGTATAACAGACCGCAACTCCACTCGCGCCGAAAGGCGTCGCCGTGCGAGTGCCGTCTTGGAAACTCCAACGCGCAGAACTGATGACATTGCGCGTTCTCTTCTGTGGCGAATAGATCTAACCAAGGCTCTCCCCATTGCAGAAAGAGGCCTAGCGCCACGTCCGAGTTCAGACGCCATTCGTGATCCATCGAGCACCGACGGCTGAGTTCGTCCGCCCTGGCGTTCAGAGAACCTGCCAGGTGTTGAACCGTCAGAGTCACGCCCTGACGTTCCAGCCATTGCCAGAGGCGCAGAGCCTCCTGGCAAAGGGTCCACAACTCCACTCCGCCCTGTTTGTTGCAGTACCACATGGCGGTAGTGTTGTCGGTGAACACCTGCACTACACTCCCGTTGACAAAGGGGAGGAATGCCTTCAGTGCTAGACGAATCGCCCGTAGCTCCAACAGGTTGATATGGAGCCGGGACTCCGTTCCGCCGGAGACCAGATGCCTCTGATCTCTGTCTCTCCCAAGTGGCCACCCCAGCCCTGGAGGGACGCGTCCGTCACGACAACGTGCTCCGGTTGGGGAAGGGAGAGGGATCTGCCTCTGACCCAATCGCGGTCCGTAAGCCACCACTGCAGTTGTCTCGCAGTGCCCTCCGAGATCAAGACGTGGTCGGACAAGTTGCCCTGATGCTGGGCCCACTGAAACTTCAGGTCCCACTGCAGAGCCCGCATCCGCCACCGGGCGTGATGCACCAGAAGGATGCAGGAAGCCATCAGTCCCAGCAGCCGCAGCGTCAAGCTGACCGAAACCCGGGATAGCGGCTGAAAGATGGGAATCAAAGCCTGTATATCACGGACCCGCCGTTCCGGAGGATAAACCCGAAACTGCGCCGAGTCCAGAACCGCTCCGATGAAAAGGAGCTTTTGAGAGGGACACAGGTGTGATTTCGGCACATTGATGGAGAACCCCAGGTCGTGCAAGAGGTCTGCCGTCATCTGAAGGTGGTGGACGACTGTCTGGGGCGAGCCCGCCTTCAACAACCAGTCGTCTAGGTAGGGGAAGACTGAAACCCCTAACCTGCGCAGATGGGCTGCGACCACCGTCATCACCTTTGTGAACACCCGTGGGGCGCTGGTAAGGCCGACCGAAGGGGAGCACGATAAACTGAAAGTGCTCCTGGCCTACCGTGAACCGCAGGTAACGCCGGTGGGCCGGCAGGACGGGGATGTGAAAATACGCATCCTGCAAGTCCAACGCTACCATCCAGTCTTGCGGGTCTAGAGCAGCCAAGACCTGAGCTAATGTCAACATCTTGAACTTCTCCTTCCGGAGGAAGCCGTTGACGTTCCGTAGATCCAAAATAGGACGTAGGCCCCCCTTGTCCTACTTGGGTACCAGAAAGTAGTGGGAATAGCAACCACGCCCTACTTCTGGCCCAGGAACGCGCTCGATGGCCCCCTTGGCCAAGAGGGCCGTAACTTCCTCCTGCAGAAGCGTCAAGTGGTCCCCCGACACACGGTGGTGCTGCGGTGGCATGGCTGGAGGAGTGGTCTCGAGGGGGAGGGAGTAGCCCCTTCGGACGAGCTGCAGCACCCACCTGTCCGACGTAATTGTGCGCCAGTGAGCGTGGTGATGGCGAACCCTGCCACCCACTGGCGTCACATGGGGCCGAAAGCACGGACTAGGAGGATTTGGAGGCAGATGCTGCGGGGGGAGGTGTGGCCTGACCCCGCCATTGACCCCGACCGCCGCCACGACGGTTTCCACGGCCGCCACCGCGTTGAAAGGATTGTTGCGGCGCGTGGCTGGCAGCACGTGTGGGGACGCCCCTTCCTTGGCCACGAAAGGAGCGAAACGAACCCGTTTGCTGGCGCTGGGTCGAAAGACCCAAGGACTTGGCCGTGACCCTGGAGTCCTTGAAGCGTTCCAGCGCGTGGTCCGCCTTGTCACCAAAGAGGCGACAGCCATCGAACGGCATGTCCATTAGAGCATTTTGGACATCTGCCGAAAAGTTGGCGGATCTCAGCCAGGCGTGGCGACGAATCGCCACCGTCGTTGACATAGCTCTGCCCAGCGAGTCGGTCGTATCAAGACCACACCGTATGGAATATTTAGCGGCGTCTCGGCCCTCAGCCACAGCCTTTCCGAGCTTCGCCCGCACCTCCATGGGACATTCTGGCAGCAGGTCCGCGACCGTGTCCCACACAGAGTGGGTGTAGCGGCCCAAGAGGCATGTGGTGTTGCAAGACCGCAGTCCCAGACTCAGGGACGAGAAGACCTTCTTACCATACTGGTCATACCTCTTGGATTCCCGATCGGGCGGGGCCGACGGGAATGAGGTCTGGGCGGCAGAGGCCTGGATCCCCAGGCTCTCGGGGGTGGGATGGGTGGACAGGAATTTGGGGTCGTCCGGACAAGGATGGTGGCGTCTGGCCACGTTCCCATCAACGGGCGAACCTGAAGCGGGCCTGGACCACGTGCCCAACAGAACGTCTGACAAGGCTTCGTTAAACGGCAGCAGTGGCTCCTGTGGGCATGACTGCGGTTTGAAGACCTCAGTGAGGATGTTAGGCCTCACTGCCGCGACAGGGAGCTCAAGGTGTAAGGCCTTGGCAGCCCTCATCAGCACCACTGAATATGCAGCACCCTCCTCCGACGCCACGGAAGGAGGAGAGACAAAGCCAGGGTTAGGAGAGTCGTCCAGACCACTGGCGTCCCCCAAATCACCTGTCCAGTCCGGGTCATACTGGCACTCACGTGACAGAGGGTCCTCAGACCCCTCCCAACCTTCCCCGTACTCTTCATCATCTCCATACTCGCCGTCAACGATGTAGACCGGCTCCTCGGGGTTCACAGGCCCCATCGGCGTCGCGCCCGGCGTCGATCGACGTCGGTCCGACTCCGCGTCCGGATTCGGGGAGGGTATGGGGACGATGCCGCCCGGAGCCGGTGCCGGAGCCCCGGCGCCGGCCGAAGCCGGCACAGGAGAACCAGCACCGCGCGGGGACGGTGTCGGGGGTAACCCCGATGGGATCGGCGCCGGACCGGCCGGTAGGCCAGACGGCGCCGACCCCGAAGGCCCTTGCGGCGCCGGGGTCGTAGCCGTCGGCGGCACCGGGGCCGGAGCACCCGATGGCGTCGAGCCAGGGACACCCGACCCGCTAGGACCCCCAGACGGAAGTACTGGGCCCGAAGGCGCCGTAGGCTTCGTCGGAGGACTGAGCGACCTCATGGCCATGAGGAACGCCTCAATCTCCTCAGGCGTCGCACCGTGCCCAGGGACCGGAGGGTATGGGGCAGGCCGCGCCGGCGACTCTCGCGGAGCCGCGGGGTTGGGGTCACCTGAACCCCCGGCCGCGTCGCGCGAGCGTCGGGGGGGAGTCGGGGGTACGATGACGACGCCCGGACTTCTTGTGTTTCTTACCTGAAGAGCCCGACGAATGATGACGATTTCCGGAGCGCTCGGCGCGGCTCCGCGACCGCTCCCTCGAACGCTTCCTGGACCTCCGGCAGGACCGGGACCGCTCCCGACGCGGGGCCGACACCCGGAGCTCAAGCAGCTTGCGGGACCGCTCCCATCTAGCCTTGTTAGTGAGAGCCAGGCAGTCGACGCAGGCGTCCACGTCGTGGTCGGGGCCCAGGTACCGGAGACAGAGTCGGTGATGGTCCGTGACCGACATCGTGCGGTCACAACCGTCACAATTCTTGAAACCGGGCATCCTACCAGGCACCAAAAAGAGATTAGAAAGTTGAACAAAGTTGGTCAAAAGACCGGAGTACTGCTCTCCGGATCTGCGCTTACTGGCGCGGAAAAAAGAAGAACTGACGTCAGCGCACGGAGGCGGCGTCTATATACTCCAGCGACGTCATCACGGCGCACGACGCCGACGACGGACGCGGAGCCGCAGGGGACGCCTGCAGACGACGCCTACCGACGCGCAGGGGTACTGCTACACAAAAGTTTCCGGATCCAGACTGACGCCTGGGGATATTCTAAGGTAAGGAATCTAACACGAACGTGTTTCTTTCAGATAGGGGTTCACAGTTACATACAAGTCGTGTCTCTCTAGAAGGGTGGAATGCTACCCCCGTCGCCAGAATTGGTGAGGGGGTAGTATTCCAATTCGTATGACACCTTACTCGACATGTTTTGATAATGCTATACCAAAGTTAGCATTTGACTGCGAGGTTCATAATGTACTTAAGAGTATATGGTATAGCGTTATCATGGAACAGCTATTAGGACTTGGTTCCACAAGCTGCAAACGGGCTCAGCTCATGCCAGAGCACCATCTCACATAATTCCAAGCACTCTGTCTTCAGGATTGCTGAGGCCTGCCATAGGAGTGACTGATAGGAATATATGTGTCCATTTTAGGGTTAGATATAGGGATACTATATCTAAAGCAAAGGGTGATTACACCACCTTGCCCCAGCTGTCGTGCAGCCAGTTGTGTCTGTTTAGATGGCCAGCCAGGGGTGGCATAATACATGCTACAGCCCCTGGTAGGCCCTGGGTACACCTATGCCCTGGATACCTAAGGTATGCTGTACAGGGACAGATAAGGTGGCCCAGTACCAATTGGTAAATGCACCTAAGGTACATGCTTGTCAATTTAGAGAGAGAACAGCTAGGCTGTGGGTCTGATTAGCAGGCCCACAGCCAGGGAAAGTCGTAAACCAGTGAAGCAAAAAGTAAAAAATCGGGGGTGACCATAGGATTGCAGACCCTATTCTCCTACAACCATCTCACATAATTCCAAGCACTCTGCCTTCAGGATTGATAAGGCCTGCCATAGGAGTGACTGATAGGAGGATATGTGTCCACTTTAGGGTTAGATATAGGGATACCATATCTAAAGCAAAGGGTGATTACACCACCTTGCCCCAGCTGATTGATCAGCCAGTTGTGTCAGATTTGGATGGCCAGCCAGGGGTGGCATAATACATGCTGCAGCCCCTGGTAGGCCCTGGGTGCACCTATGCCCTGGGTACCTAAAGTACACTGTACAGGGGCTGATAAGGTGACTCAGTATCCAATTAGATATGTACCTAGAGTACATGGAATCCATTTTACAGAGAGAGCAGTGGGCCTGGGGTCCTGAATAGCAGGGCCCCAGGTCAACTAAGTCGAAAAACCAGCAAAACACCAGGCAAAAAGTTGGGGGCAACCATAGTCAGATATCCACCTTCCTACACGTAGCAGTACCCTTGCGCGTCGGTAGGCGTTGTCTGCGGCTCCGCGTCCGTCGTCGGCATCGTGGGCGCCGTGATGATGTCGTCGGAGTACTTAGACGTCGCCTCCGCGTGCTGACGTCAGTTCTTAGACACAGCTTTTCCACGCCAGAAGCGCAGAGCCATGCCAAAAACCAACACTGGTGTCATGAAACTAGGGCCCTGAAAGGGGATGACCTTAACCCTAGATATCGGTTCGCAGAACAGGGAGGATGGGTGGGTCAGTAAGGAATCTATCACTAACTAATGTCTCTTACAGATATATCGTTACACAAGTAGTAACTTGTGCATCTGAAAGAGACACGTCAGTGATAGATTCCTTACCTTAGAATAGATACCCCAGCAATACCAACCCCGTGGTGGTGGGTCTGCGAACCAATAATCGCACCAGAAAGTCCTGGAGGACGGAACGGCCAAAGTAGCCATCCCTCCGGACTTGACTGTCCAGGCAATAATGTCGAGCAAACGTGTGCAGCGAGGCCCACGTGGCCGCCTGGCAAATGTCCTGCAAGGGCACACCTCGGCCCAAGGCAGTTGTAGTGGCTGTGGCCCGAGTGGAATGAGCCCTCAGCCCAACAGGGGGTTCCTTCTTAGCCAAGGAGTAACACGCCTGGATGCACAAGATGATCCACCGGGAGATAGTCCGCTTGTGCACCGGTTTCCCTTTCTTAGCGCCCGCGTATCCAACAAAGAGTTGATCATCCACCCGGAACTGTTGAGTGCGATTCAAATAAAATGAGAGCGCACGTTTTGGGTCCAGACGGTGGAGCCTCTCTTCCACTCTCGAGGGGTGCGGAGGCGGAAAGAAGGTGGGCAAGGTGATGGATTGCCCAATGTGGAAGGCCGTGACTACCTTGGGTAGGAAGGAGGGCCTTGTTCGTAAAACAACCTTGTCCGGATGGACTGAAAGGAAAGGAGGCTTACAAGACAGAGCCTGGAGCTCACTCACTCTCCTGGCAGAGGTGATGGCTACCAGGAAGGCAGTCTTCAAAGAAAGAAGGCGAAGAGGACAGTTGTGAAGTGGCTCAAAGGGAGCGCACATCAGAAACGTAAGAACCAGGTTCAAGTCCCACTGAAGCATCACGAAGGGAACAGGAGGGAACGTATGAGGGATGCCCTTCAGGAATCGATTAACGATAGGGGACTTGAACAAAGAAGGTTGGTCAGGCAGCCTCAGAAAGGCTGAAAGAGCTGAGAGATAGCCCTTGACCGTGCCCAGAGCAGAGCCCTGCTGGGCAAGAGAGAGAAGAAAGAGGAGAACCTCAGAAAGGGGGGCATTAAGGGGATCCACAGCCTTTGCTGTGCACCATGCCACAAATCTATTCCACCTGCAGGCGTATACCGACTTTGTGGAGGGACGCCTGGCTGCCAGAATGATGTTACAGACTTCAGGAGGCAAGTCAAATGGCCTCAACTGTCGCCGCTCAATCTCCAAGCATGGAGGTGGAGACTGGACAGGTTCGGGTGGAGGACCGTCCCCTGCTGCTGCGACAGAAGGTCCTCCTGAAGAGGCAGACGAACCGGGGGATCGACTGACATACTGAGTAGCTCAGGATACCAGTACCTTTGTGCCCAGTCCAGAGCCACAAGGATGACTTGTGCCCGGTCGCGCTTGATCTTCTTCAGCACTCTGGGCAGAAGTGGTAAAGGCGGAAAGGCGTACAACAGACCGCAACTTCACTTGCGAAGAAAAGCGTCTCCGAGCGAGTGCCGCCTTGGAAATTCCAACGCGCAGAACTGATGAAATTGCGCGTTCTCTTCGGTGGCAAATAGATCTAACCAAGGTTCTCCCCACTGCAGAAAGAGACCTTGCGCCACGTCCGAGTTCAGACGCCATTCGTGATCCATCATGCACAGGCGGCTGAGTTCGTCCGCCCTGGCGTTCAGAGTACATGCCAGGTGTTGAACCATCAGAGACACGCCCTGATGTTCCAGCCATTGCCAGAGGCGCAGAGCCTCCTGGCAGAGGGTCCACAACCCCACCCCGCCCTGTTTGTTGCAGTACCACATGGCGGTGGTGTTGTCCGTGAACACCTGCACTACACTCCCTCGGACAGACGGGAGGAATGCCTTCAGTGCTAGACGAATCGCCCGTAGCTCCAAAAGGTTGATATGGAGCCGGGACTCCGCCGGAGACCAGAGGCCTCTAATCTCTGCCTCTCCCATGTGGCCTTCCCAGGCCTGGAGGGACGCGTCCGTCACAACTACGTGCTCCGGTTGGGGAAGGGAGAGGGATCTGCCGTTGACCCAATCGCGGTCCGTGAGCCACCACTGCAGCTGTCTCGCAGTGCTCTCCGAGATCAGGACATGGTGGGACAGGTTGCCCTGATGCTGGGCCCACTGAAACTTCAGGTCCCACTGCAGAGCCCGCATCCGCCACCGAGTGTGATGCACCAGAAGGATGCAGGAGGCCATCAGCCCCAGAAGCCGCAGCGTCAACCTGACCGAAACCCGGGATAAAGGCCGGAAGATTGGAATCAGGGCCTGTATATCCCGAACTCGATGTTCGGGCCGGTAAACCCGAAACTGCGCCGAGTCGAGAACCGCTCCGATGAAAAGGAGCTTTTGAGAGGGACACAGGTGTGACTTCGGCACATTGATGGAAAATCCTAGCTGGTGCAGGAGATCCGCTGTAGTCTGGAGGTGGCTGACGACTGTCTGGGGCGAGCCCGCCTTCAACTACCAGTCGTCGAGGTAGGGGAAGACTGAGACCCCCAACCTGCGTAGATGAGCTGCGACCACCGCCATCACCTTCGTGAACACCCGTGGGGCGCTGGTAAGGCCGAAGGGGAGCACGGTAAACTGAAAGTGCTCGTGGCCTACCGTGAACCGCAGGTAACGCCGGTGGGCCGGCAGGACGGGGATGTGAAAATACGCATCCTGCAAGTCCAACGCTACCATCGAGTCTCCTGGGTCTAGGGCAGCTAAGACCTGAGCCAGAGTCAGCATTTTGAACTTCTCCTTCCAGAGGAAGCCGTTGACGTTCCTCAGATCCAAGATAGGGTGTAGGCCCCCTTTGCCCTTCTTGGGTACCAGAAAGTAGTGGGAGTAGCAACCACGTCCTACTTCTGGATCAGGAACGCGCTCGATGGCCCCCTTGGCCAAGAGGGACGAAACTTCCTCCTGCAGGAGCCGCAAGTGATCCCCCGATACGCGGTGGTGTTGCGGTGGCATGGCTTGAGGAGTCGTCTCGAAGGGGAGGGAGTAGCCCCTCCGAACAATCTGCGGCACCCACCTGTCCGAAGTGACAGTGTGCCAGTGAGAGTGGTGATGGCGAACCCTGCCTCCCACTGGCGTCACATGGGCCGAAAAGCACGAACTAGGAGGGTTTAGAGGTGGATGCTGCGGGGGGCAGGTGTGGACTGACTCCGCCAGTTTCCCCGACCGCCTCCGCGGCGGTTTCCACGGCCGCCGCCGCGCTGGACGACAGTCTGCGGCGAGTGGCTGGCGGCACGTGTGGGGACGCCCCTTCCCTGGCCATGAAAGGAGCGAAAGGCACCCGTCTGCTGGCGCGGGGCCGAGAGACCCAAGGACTTAGCCGTAGCCCTGGAGTCCTTAAAGCGCTCAAGCGCGTGGTTTGCCTTGTCACTAAAGAGGCGACGGCCATCGAACGGCATGTCCATCAGAGTGTTCTGGACATCTGCCGAAAAATTGGCGGATCTCAGCAAGGCGTGGCGTCTCACCGCCACTGTCGTAGCCATTGCTCTGCCTAGCGAGTCGGTAGTATCCAGCCCACACCTGATTGAATACTTGGCTGCATCTCGGCCCTCCACAAGGGCTTGGCCGAGTTTGGCCCGTACCTCCAACGGGCACTCTGGCAGCACTTCCGCCACCGTTTCCCACAGAGAGTGGGTATAACGGCCCAAGAGGCATGCGGAAGACCGCAGTCCCAAACTAAGGGAGGAGAATATCTTCTTTCCATAATTCTCATACCTCTTGGATTCCCTGTCCGGCGGGGCCGTCGGGAATGCGGTCTGGGAATTAGAGGCCTGGATGACCAGACTCTCGGGGGTGGGGTGGGAGGACAGGAAACATGGGTCGCCCAGAGCCGGGCGGTGGCGTCTGGCCACGTTCCTATCTACGGGCGAACCCGTAGCGGGCCTGGACCAAGTGCCCAAAAGAACGTCGGTCAAGGCCTCATTAAAGGGCAGCAGAGGTTCAGCCGAGCATGACTGCGGTTTAAGGACCTCTGTGAGGAGGTTAGTCCTCACGGCCGCGACGGGGAGCTCAAGGCCCAAGGCTTTGGCAGCCCTCGTCAACACCACACCATAGGTAGCCCCCTCCTCCGAAGCCACGGTAGGAGGAGAGACAAATCCAGTGTCTGGAGAGGTGTCCAGGCCACTGGCTTCCCCAAGGTCTCCTGCCCAGTCCGCATGAGACTGACACTCCTTGGTCAGAGGGTCCTCAGACCCCTCCCAATCCCCCTCATCACCCATCTCCCAAGATTCAGGGTTGTAATTGAATGAGGTCGGTTCATAGAAGTAAAAATCTCCAAACGGCGCCGACAGGCGCCGTCCCGAGGATAGCGCCAGAGGTGACACCAGACGGACCGACGCCGGGGGGGGGGTCGTAAGGTCCACCGGTGACGATCCAGAGCCCAAGGAAGGCCCAGCGGCGTCGGGCCCGAAGGCGTCGGTGCCGCTGTTCCCTGCGGCGCCGGGCCCGAGGGCACTGGCGGTGTCAGGATCGTGGGGCCCTGCGGCGCCGGGCCCGAAGGCGCCGGGCCGAAGCACCCAACCGCGTCGGGGACGGTGCCCCCGACCCGCTAGGGCCCCCAGACGGGTCCGCTGGGCCCGAAGGCGCCGCGGAGCCAGTCAGAGGATAAAGGGACCTCATGGCCATGAGGAAGCGCTCAATCTCCTCCGGCGTCGCGTTCAGCCCAGGGACCGGAGGGTATGGGGTGGGACGCGACGCCCGCGACTCCCGAGGAGCCGCGTGGGCGGTGTAACCCGAACCCCCGGCCGCGTCGCGCGAGCGTCGGGGGGAGTCAGAAGAGCGATGATGCCTCTTCGACTTCTTGTGTTTCTTACCTGACGACTTGGACCCGGAGGAGTGGTGCCGACTCCCGGAGCTGTAACGGCTCCGTCCCCGCGACCTGTCCCTCGACCTCCTGTGGGACCGGGATCTCACTCGGTGCGGGGCCAACTGCCGGAGTTGGAGCCGCCTGCGGGACCGCTCCCGCCTGGTTTTCCTCGAAAGGGCCCGACAGTCGAGGCAGGCCTCGTCGTCGTGGTCGACGCCTAGACACGTCAGGCACAGGCGGTGAGGACCCGTGACTGACATGGTGCGGTCGCAATCGTCACAATGCTTGAAACCAGGCATCCCTACGGCACTGATCGGAGTCGCAAGACTTCGAGAAGGATCAAAAATGATCTCAAAAACGTTAGTCAAAAATTGACTGGGTTACTGCTTTTTAGGTCGAGGCTACGGTCGCACTGCAAAGCAGTGGGCGGAGCCGAAGAGATAATGTGTCTTAGATGGGGCTTGGAACCCGCCCCTCTTCTCCATTGGCTAGCCTAGTAAATGTTGGCCAGCCATTGGAGGAGAGGGGCGTCACTCGGTCCAAGCCCCGTCTTTTTCGGATTTGGGGGCGTTTTTTTAAGCTTCTTTCTTGTTTTCTTTCTCTCCTCTTCCCATTGGCTGGAATTTTACCTTCCAGCCAATGGGAAGAAGAGAGAACGAAAACACGCCCCCCAATCCCGAAAATGGCGGTGGTTTCTCCGAGGCATTTCTGCTTTGCCTCGGAGAAACGTGGTCGTGGTGTGGAGCGCTCCTCTCTTGGTGACACCCTGTAGGTTGTTTAAATTCTTTGAGTGTTTTTAATTAGCACGTGCATACCAGCCTCGCGAAAGTACCTTGGCGCATAAGTTATTCATACTGTTGGGCGATTGCAATTAACCTGGCAGACTTTGGGGTTCGTTTGTAATTTGATGTGCTTTACTTTATTTCAGTGTTTTCTCCGACACCGCCGTCTCCCCTTCATCCCCGTTCCCCCCTCCCCGGGGAAGCTGCTGAAGCGGGGCTGGTTATGCCCGTCTGCCCACGTCTCCGCTGTGCGTCTTCCCCCTCCCCCCCCCTCGCGCCACCGCCAGGTGACTGCCCTGGCCGGGAAAGGTCTTCCCCGCTGCTCCATGCACAAGGAACTGTTGGGGGGGGGAAAGTAATGTGTGGCTTTTGTTTAAATTCTGGAGTGTGTTTTTAATTGGCACGTGCATACCAGCCTCGTGAAAGTACCTTGGAGCAAAATAAGCTATTCATACTGTTGGGCGATTGCCTCCGATACCGCCGTCTCCCCTTCATCCCCCACCCCTTCCTCCCCCTCCCCCGCCCCCGGGAAGCTGCTGAAGCGGGGCTGGTTATGCCAGTCTGCCCACGTCTCCTCTGTGCGTCTTCCCCCTCCCCCCCTCGCACCACCGCCAGGTGACTGCCCTGGCCGGGAAAGGGCTTCCCCGCTGCTCCACGCACTAGGAACTGTTGGGGGGGGAAAAAGTAATTTGGGGCTTTTGTTTAAATTCTGAGTGTTTTTAATTAGCACGTGCATACCAATGTTTTCGGGGCCACATGTGTGCTGTTCTGTTCAGTTCTAGGTGGAGTATTGGGTCTAGCTCGGTCAAGCCGCGGGTAGACTATTGTGCTCGTCCCTGTCGAACATCTGAAATGCAGTGTCTGGTTCGGTGGTGCACACATGGACAGTGTTTTGCCCATTATGGAGCACATTGTCGTTTTCTCGGTCCTCGTCTTTAGGATTGCTCCCAGATGTGGAGGCCACCTAAAGTATTAGGCCCAGTTATGGAGTGCACATCTGTAGTTGTATCCCCTCCCAAGGAGTACGTCGAGTTGTAAGAGATGTGTCCAGTTCAAAGATGTACATTGGAGTGTTGTGTCCAGCTCTGATGTGGATATCTGGAGTATTGTGTCCAGTTTAGATATTATTCTGAAGTAATAAGCAGCCACAAGCTGCGCATCTGGGGGTACTGGATCCACTTTCAAGATCTACATCAGGAGTCAAGTGCGCAGTTCCGAAGTTCACATCTGGAGTATGGTGTGAGGTGAGTTCTAAGCTCAGTGGGCAACCTTCAAGCAGACGGGGCAGAAAGCAGAGAATGTACCTACGTCCGATCCGGACAGACACAAGGGTAAAGCTGGAAACCTGGTAGGGAAGCGGCCTCCGGGGCGGCCCAGTGGCCCTTGGAGCTCAGCGAAGAGCGTGTTCGAGCAGCGCAGCCATTAGAAGCCCTGGGTTTGATAACAGCCACAGTTTACAACTAGCTATCTAGGCTGTCCGAGAGTGAGCTAATTGGTAGCGGGTGGGGGCAATATGGTGGCAATTACAGGCAATGGGAGGGGCACAAACAGACACAAGCAGAGGCTTTGAAGTTCAAATTAGGAGGGGGAGGGGTGCGACCCTGCAGACTAAGAGAAGCATGAAACAGGAGGACACTGGAGAGTTAATGTCATTCATAATATCAGCAGGCGTGGTGGCCTCTTAGGGGCCTTAACACCCCACCGCCTCCCCCCAATGCTGCTAGAGGACATTCTTTTCCACTGGAGGAACTGAATTCCGAACTACGAGCTTCTTCGAGTCTCGGCTCCACCCTCTGTTTGTTTGATCCTGTGCACGTCGTGTTTTCTCTCTGTGGCTTGCTTCAACGGACCTCGCCTACACATAGTTCTACTACTTATTTGAATGTGTTTCCATTTAATAAATAGATTGATCTCGCCTCTGTATCTCTTTCACACAAGAGGACAGACAACACACTGGTCAAATAACTTGTGTTACTGGTTCCCCCAGGCATGTATGCGTGACACGAAAACAACAAAATGCAAACTGAACATTTCACTCCAGCGTGTGCTTTACTGTCACACTTAATTATAGCAGTCCGTAAAATGCTTGTCACCGGCCTGTTTGAGTTCTATTTCCTGCGTGCACGTCCACGTGCGTCGCAGGATCGCGGAACATGTCTGCACCCATGCCCTCTAGACACAAAGGCGGCTCTTTACCGCGGTCCGCTCACTGTCTCCCTGGTGTACAACTTTAACAAAATGCCAGTCTCTGCGCCTCGACAGCTCTGTTCCAGACTGCGGCTAATCTGCTTTAATCCTTCTAAAGGCGCGGGGCAGAGTGCCCCAGATGTGAGCTCCAGGCATGACCACACAAGTGAGTCCATATGTGGCTCGAGGAGTCGTCGTGGTATTCTAGCCCTACTCCCTACAAGGGGCACCACCCTCCAGATGTGTAGTTTCAGCCTACTGCCCCAGATTGCAGTAAGCAGAGTCCAGGAAGTGGTAAGGAAACAGGCTAGTGCTGTCTCTTCACAAGACAAAAAGTTGTTTAAAAAACGATTTTCACTTTGTGTTCACTGTCTATGCCTGTGTTTGTTACAGTTAAAAATGGTAGTTTCCTGTAATTGCATATTTTATCACCTGTGTTGTGTTTTAAATTTGTGGTTTTCCCTGCCCATGATTGCCTCCATTTAGTGTGTTGAGTTGTGGGATTTGCAGTCCAACCTCTGTAGTTTGTCCCTCTCATTCCTTGGTGACAACTCTGTTTTCCCTCCAAATTTCTCCTTTGCTCTGTGCGTAGACCTGTGTGCTAAAACAGTGCACCCCAAGCCACCATTTTGTGTTTCCCTGGCCAGCAAACCTTGTCTGAGGTCGCTGGGACCTTATATGGTCTGCTAGTGGTTGGTACATGTGTACTCTGATTGGTGGTTGTATCTGGTGTTTCTATTGGGCTAGGGTTAATGTCCTCATTGGTTGGGTATTTGAGGGTTCTGATTGGTTTCTCGGTCTGTGATTCAATCATTGTAGTGTTGGGACTAGGGCTCTGTGTGTGTGGCTCTGTGTGTGTGTGTGTGTGGCTCTGTGTGGATAGCTTTTTTTGTAGGTGGCTCTATGTGAATGACTCTGTGTGGGTGGCTCTGTGTGGGTGGCTCTGTGTGGATAGCTTTTTTGAAGGTGGCTCTATGTGTGGGTGACTGTCTGTGTGAGGGTGGCTCTGTGTAGGTGGCTCTATGTGAATGACTGTGTGTGTGGCTCTGTGTGGGTGTAAATGCAATAGGTCATGCATTTGTGAGCGATTAAGCTATTGGCATTGTAAATGACAATGCCATTTACTTAACGATTAAGCTATTGGCAATGTAAATGACAATGCCATTTATTTATGATAAAAAAAAATGTCATGGGCAATGTCAATAGCTCTACCTTTAATAATGCTGAGACCATTGCATTGTAAATGCTTGTTCCAGATCTGCGCTGGCTGGCACGGAAAAAAGAACTGACGTCAGCACGCGGAGGCGGAGTCTAAGAACTCCGACGACGTCATCACGGCGCCCACGACGCCGACGACGGACGCAGAGCCGCAAACGACGCCTACTGACGCGCAAGGGTACTGCTACGCAAAAGTTTCCGGATCCAGTCTGACACCTGGGGATATTCTAAGGTAAGGAATCTATCACTAACGTGTCTCTTTCAGATTCCTTCTATATCTAACCTAAGTTCCCATTGACTTTGCATTGAATCCCGCTTGTGTGTAAAGACACTGCTCGCGCCGCCTGTGGGCCTCTTACTTCTGAACTATTGTTAAGACAGTGTAGCCCCAGCGATTCCCTAGGCCTTTTCTTTTACCGTGACGTGGTACTTATACCACTTTCTTAATATATGGTATGCTTCGCCCGTAGGGCCTAACCGTAAATTGTGCAACTTAACGTATAATAACGGAGTGTCTTGTTATGTGCTTAGGCCTCTGACCTCATAAAGAGTTCAGAGAAGTGTGTTAGAAATAAATACATATATTTTTTATGTATATCCTGTGTGGTGTCCTTTCATTTGATATTAAAGGGGTGACATATGGTAAAACAGCTGACTTTACACGCCCCAAGAGTCTTTTAGCCTAAGACTGTTCTGTTCACGCTACCACTAGGATAGCTGGTCTATAAGGTTGAATTACAACCATCACCATAAGGGTTGTTTGGACTGGTGCAAGGTGATCACTAGAATAGTGAACACCATATACCAGGCCAACTTCTCACACCTAGGTGCAACCATAAAGGGACTCCAGAAGTTGCAAAATATCCAGACTATAGCAGCCCGCTTGGCTCTGAATCTGCAGAGGCAGGCATCCTCTAAGAATGCACTGGATACATTGAACTGGCTGCTCATTCAGAAACAAATCACATTCAGGGCACTATGTTTCGCCCATCGTATCTTGCAGGGCAGAGGCCCTATATACCTGCGTAATCTTAAGGCTCCTTACAACACAGAACGGCACCATATATCCACTGGAACTCATCTGGCGACAGTCCCAAGGATAAAGAAGGGAAAAATCGGGGAGCGACCTTTTGGCTACCTGGCAGCAAAAAGCTGGAACGCCTTACCCTTGTCACCCCGTGAGGAACCATCAGAGAGCCTCTTCCGTAAGAAACTAAGAACATGGATCTTTACACGATAGGGAGTGGTCGTCCCTGGCCCTCAGATGTACTGATTCCCAGAGTGGGCAGTTAGAACAAAGAGCGCAGGGACACACCAGTGGGTGTAACCAGGCGCTTTACAAATACAGAAAATACAGCCTTGGTGAACACCCTGAGGGGCTCTGGTAAGGCGGAAGGGGAGCACTGCAAACTGAAAGAGCTTGTTGCCTACCGTGAACCACAGGTAACGTCTGCAGGCAAGCAGGATGAAAATGTGAAAGTATGTGTCGTGCAAGACCAACGCACAAGTTACTACTTGTGTAAAGATATATTTGTAAGAGACATTAGTTAGTGATAGATTCCTTACCTTAGAATACCCCCAGGCGTCAGACTGGATCTAGACCCCTGCTCGTCTTCGTACGGCTCCGCGTGCGTCGTTGGCGTCGTATTCGCTGAGATGACGTCACTGGAGCTACTTAGTTGCGCCCATGCGTGCTGACATCAGTTCTGTACACAACTTTCCGTGACAGGAACGCAGAGCCATGTAAGATACTGACCACTGGTGCATAGAAACTAGGGTTCGAAAGGATGACCTTAGCCCCAGTAATCAGTTCGCAGAACGGGGAGGATGGTTGGGTAAGGAATCTATCACTAACTAATGTCTCTTACAGATAAATGGTTACAAAAGTAGTAACTTGTGCATCGAAAGAGACACGTTAGTGATAGATTCGTCTGCCAATAAGATTACATCAGAAAGTCAGAGAGAACAGAACGGCCAAAGAAGCCGTCCCTCCGGACCGGACTGTCAAGGCAATAATGCTATGTAAAGGTGTGCAGTGAAGCCCACGTGGCAGCTTGACTGATGTCTTGCAGGGGGACATCACGTCCCAATGCCGTAGTGGCTGCTCTTGCCCTGTACAATGGGTGCGCAGCCCCACCGGAGGTTCCTTTTTAGCCATAGAATAACAAGCCTTGATACATAAGACGACCCATCGGGAGATAGTCCTCTTGTGAACAAAAAGCTGCGTAGCCAACAAAAAGCTGGTCATCCACCCGGAATGCTTGTGTGCAATTCACTTAAAAGGAGGGCGCACGTTTCGGGTCCAGACGGGGGAGCCTCTCTTCCTCTCTGGAAGGATGCGGAGGCGGAAAGAAAGTGGGCAAGGTGATAGTCTGCCCGATGTGGAAGGCAGTGACAACCTTTGGCAAGGAAGGAAGGACAAGTGCGAAGCACAACCTTGTCTGGATGAACCGACAGAAAAGGAGGCTTACAAGAAAGAGCCTGAAGCTCACTCACTCTCCTGGCCGAGGTGATAGCCACCAGGAAGGCAGTTTTCAAAGTCAGAGAAGTAAGGGACAATTGTGAAGAGGCTCAAAGGGAGCACACATGAGGTAGGTCAAAACAAGATTCAAGTCCCACTGAGGCATTATGAAAGGAACAGGAGGGAACATATGCGCAATGCCTTTTAAGAATCTCTGTTCAACAGGGGACATGAAAAGAGAAGGCTGATCTGGAAGCTTCAGAAAGGCTGAAATGGCCGAAAGGTAGCCCTAGAAAGTGCCCAGAGCAGAGCCCTGCTGGGCCAGAGGAAGAAGGAACATAAGGACCTCAGAAAGAGGGACAGAAAGGGGATCGACAGCCTTGACTGTGCACCATGCCACAAATTTGTTCCACCTGCAGACGTATACTGATTGAGTGGAGGGACGCCTGGCTGCCAGAATTACATCACAGACTTCGGGAGGCAAGTCAAATGGAATCAACTGTCGCTGCTCAATCTCCACGATTGTAGGTGGAGGCTGGGCAGGTTCTGGTGGAGAACCGTCCCCTACAGCTGCAACAGAAGATCCTCCAGCAGAGGCAGTCGGATCTGGGGATCCAGGCTCATACCGAGTAGCTCGGTAAAACCAGTATCTTTGTTCCCAGTCCGGAACCACAAGGATGAATTGGGCCCGGTCGCGTCTGATCTTCCTTAGAACTCTGGGCAGAAGTGGTATAGGCGGAAAGGCGTACAACAGACCGCAACTCCACTCGTGACGAAAAGCGTCGTCGAACGAGAGCCACCTTGGAAATTCCAATGTGCAGAACTGATGACATTGCGTGTTCTCTTCGGTGGCGAATAGATCTTACCAAGGTTCTCCCCACTGTTGAAAGAGACCTTGTGCCACCGCCGAGTGAAGACGCCATTCGTGATCCATCAGACCCCTGGCGTTTAAAGAACCTGCTAGATGTTGAACCGTCAAGGAAATGCCATGACGTTCCAGCCATGTCCACAAGCGCAGAGCCTCCTGACATAGAGTCCACAAACCCACCCTGCCCTGTTTGTTGCAATACCACATGGTGGTGGTGTTGTCCGTGTACACCTGCACTGCCCTCCCCCAGACAGAGGGGAGGAATGCCTTCAGTGCAAGAATCGCCCTTAGCTCCAGAGGTTGATATGGAGCTGGGACTCCGCCGGAGACCAGATGCCTCTGATCTCCGTCTCTCCCATGTGGCCGCCCCATCCCTGGAGGGACGCATCTGTCACCACTGTGTGCTCCGGTTGGGGAAAGGAGAGGGATCTGCCGCTGACCCAATGCTGATTCGTGAGCCACCACTGCAATTGTTGTGCAGTGCCCTCTGAGACCTGGACGCAATCGGACAGGTTTCCCTGATGCTGTGCCCAATGGAACTTCAGGTTCCACTGCAGAGCCAGCATATGCCATGGTCAGCAGGATGCACGAGACCATGAGCCCCAGCTGCCTCAAGGTCCTCCTGACCGATACCCAGGACAAGGGCTGAAAGATCAGAATCATAGCCCGAATGTCCTGGTCTCTCTGTTCGGGAGGATAAACCCGAAACTGCGCAGTGTCCAGATCCGCTCCAATGAAGAGGAGCTTCTGAGAGGGAATCAGGTGTGACTTCGGCACGGTGAAGGAAAATCCCAGCAAATGCAGGAGGTCGGCTGTGCTGCGAGAGGGTCTTCAAATCCTTCCCAATCCTCCCCTTCCTGCACGAGGACGTGGGTGAATAAAAGGGTAAAAGTCCCCCATTGGCGCCGGAAGACATTCCTCCAGCACCATGCCGATGTCAGAAAAGAAGTCGACGCAGTTGTCGGCACCGGTGCCACCGGCATCGGCGACGTAGATGTCAGTGGGGTCCGTACAGGGTCCACCAGCAAGAACAGGGAGCCCCGGCCAGAGCCATGGAGGCCTCTGGGCGTTGATGACGTCGGGGCTGGAGCCGGCGACGTTGAGGGACACGGAACAGTGAGGCCCAAAGGCGATCAGACAGGGCCGCAAGCGCCGAAGGTACGTGCTAATGAAGACACAAACTTTGGCAATTTGGCTGGAGTTGCCGATGGACCTGGAAAGGGTGGGTAAGCTCCGTCACAACCGCAGGGGCGGTGCCACCTGCCCCCTCAGCCGCATATCGCGACCGGCGAGGGGATGACAGGGGGTGACGACGCTTCTTTGACTTTTTGTGCTTCGTCTTACCTGACTGAGTGCGAAGACTTCGAATGATGGTGCTTGCTCCGCAACCAGGCCCTCGACCTCCCACAAGACCGGGACCTGGAACGACATGGGGCCGACTCCCGGGCCTCCAGCCACTTTCAGGACCGCGCCCACAAAGTTTTCAGGGCCATGGCTCGGCAGTGGGAACACGACTCAGAGTCATGGTCATGCCCAAGGCAGAAGAGACACTCACGGTGCGGGTCCGTCAGCGACATTGTGCGCGGACCGGCCTTGCAAATCTTGAAACCAGGCATCCCTATGCACCAGGAGTAAATTTTACTTACAATTTATTCAAATAAACACTTTAGTCAACAAGTTAACGGGGTACCGCTCTCACCGGATCTGCGCTTGCTGGTGCGGAAAAAGAAAAAACTGACATCAGCGCGCGTGGGCGCGCCCAAGTAGCTCCAGTGACGTCATCTCAGCAAATACAATGCCAACGACACACACGGAGCCGTACGACGACACCTATCGACGCTCCGGGGTAATGCTGACGAAAGCTTTCCGGATCCAGTGTGACGCCTGGTGATATTCTAAGGTAAGGAATCTAGCACTAACGTGTCTCTTTCAGATGTTACTATTCAGGTAGGACTTGAGCTAGTGTATTTTGTATTTCTCTTTTTTAAAGAATAAATTGAGAGGGTGCAGATCAACGATAGGATGAAGGCTCCGTCCTTCTTGGGCACCAGAATGTAGAAGAAATAACCAAAACAACATACTTCTGAGACTCTTTAAGGCTCGCTTGGCCAAGAGAGCTGGCACTTGTTGGTGGAGAGATGAGATGTGGTCCTCCGTCAGCCTGTCACAGAGTCTGGCATGGGTGGAGGGGAAGTTACAAAGGGAAGGGAGTACCCCCTTGGTCAATCTGGAGAACCCAGCGGTCAGATGTTATCGACCTACAGTGGTGCAGGGGATGGTGTATCGCTCACTGGATGCCCATGGTGGTCTGAAGGCAAACTAAAGAGGGGGTCGAGGGGTGGATTGACCGGACCGCTGGCTATCTGACCCACAAGGTCTGTGGGTACTGTGTCCTCGACCACATAATGGCTAGAAAACCTATGGGTTGTGACAGCTGGGTGATAGAGACGGGGCTGGAAGCCCCTTCCATAGCCACGAAAGGAGCGGAAGGTGGACTGGGGTTGGCGAGGGGCCATGGAAAGGCCTAAGGTCCTCGCCGGATACCTGCTGACTTTGAAGTTCTCCAGCGCTGAGTCAGCTTTGTATCTACAGAGACAGGAGTCATCAAAGGGCATGTCCATAAGTGAGGCCAGGACATAACCCAAAAAGCCAGTGGTTCTGAACAAGGCGATAAAACCTCTATGCCTAGTCGGTTATATCCAGCCCCACAGCATATGGCAAACTTAGCCTTGTCCCTCCCATCAGCAATAGCTTTGGAGACCATAGGCAGCACCTGCACCACTGAGTTCCAGAGCAAGTGGGAGTATCAACGCAAAAGGCACGCAGTGTTCAACGACAGCAGTGCCATCTTGCGGAAGTAAACATCATGCATCTAGTCTCTTGGATTCCCTATATGGTGGAGTGGGAGGGAATGCCCTATGATTTTCTCTGGAAGTGGAGGCTTGGACCCCTGAGCTCTCCGGGGTTGGGTTCTGGGTGAGGAAATTAGGGACCCCTTGTAAAGACGATGGCAGCAGGTTATTGTCCTATTCACAGGAGCCCCTGTGCAGGGCTTGGACCAGGCCCTGAGTAGGAGGTATTTGAGGGCTTTGTTAAAAGGGCTGAAGCACCTCTGCCAAGACGTTCGTCATGATAGCTATGGAGGGCAGCTGAATGTCCAGGACCTCAGCTGCTCTCCTCACCACCCTAGCAAATGAAGCTCCTTCCTCCGTAGCCACGGTAGGAAAGACCAAGCCAGTATCTGGAGAGGTGTCCAGTCCACTGAAATCCACAAAATCTTCACACCAGGTGTCCTCTGAAATCTATGGGCTGGTATTCATCCTGGTCCAATGGTTGCATCCCAATCATCCCTAAGTTCTAGCACAAAGGAATAGGACACAGGCTCCAACCTAGGTGGAATGCCTCTCGTCAGCACCAGAGTTTACGTTGGACGACACCTATCTGTGTCAGAGTCGGAGATTGGTATTGCTCTGCCAGTGGGCGCCCGGGATGTCGCATGTAGAGTCAGTGCCAGGGAAGGTCGAGGTGGCACAACCGTTGCTGGGAACGAATCTGCCAGCAGACTAGTGGGGGCCCTCTTGAATCCACAGGCTCCTAAGGAAGGGCCGTCCAAATAGGAGGTTCATGGGCTCAAAAAATTCACTTAGGGCAGGCATCGATTTGGCTCCTGGAAACTTGGAAAGGCACAACGATGGCCAAGGCGCAAACACAAGCAAGGAGCCAGGCCTCGAATGCCAACGCTCTCTCGCCTCGTCGGGTGACTTGGACATACAGGACAAAGTCAAAAGACCTCTACGTTTTTAGGTCTCGCAACCTATCAATGCGCGCAAGCGCATTGAGCGGAGCGAGAATTTAAGTGCTCAAAATCCCCGTCAAACCAAGGGCTTCTTGGTGCGGATTTCTTTGTGAATCACGTGACCAAACATGCACGTGCATCAGCCTCCCTCCCTCCTAATTGCATTTTTTCACTGCCGCACAGCACATCAAAGGGCTTCTCCCGGCGTGTGCTGTGCGGCTTCTCCTCCCCTAATTATTCATGGCTGGCCGCTGGCCGGCCGTACTTTCAGTTTCCCTGCCTGTAATCAGCCTCAATTTCGTCCTTTCTCGCTTTCCCTGTTAGACCCTTCTGCTCTCCCTTCTAACCTCTCCTTGGTGTTTCAGTGTTTTTAATCCCCACTTCTATAATCATCCCTGCATTTTCACGTATCTCTCTTTTCATTCCACACGCAGCTATTCTGTTCATCTCTCTAACCGCCCCCACGCCCCTCTCCACTATCTTCTCTGCCTGCCTCTTTATGTGCTTGCTGACTTCCGCGCTGCCCATCTCACGCCATTTTCTCCGAGTGTGCTTATAGTATCTCTGCTCCTCCTCTGACTCTGCTCCCTCTACACTGCCTTCCCGGGTCCATCTTGGTGTTCTCGTCTCTGTCCACAGCTCTTTTTAAAGTAGCTTAACGTTCAAGGCTGTCACTTTCTTCGACCAACCAGTTTGAAAGTTACGGTTCTGGTTTCTAGACGTCTGTAATAACAATTATCTATTGTTTCCCTCAAATTGTGTCTACGGTTTAAAATGCGCTTTTAATCGCCTTCTGTCACATTGGGGGTCAGGCGTTAGCCATCTTTAATACTGTCACCACGTCTCATGCTTTGAGAAACCCTTTCCAAAAAAACAGCGACAGGTTTGCCAGGATTTAAAATGGAGCCGCACAGCAGTCACCTTTCGCCCCGCCCTAATGCACAGCGTAATATTTAACAAGCACTGGCGTTGCCAATAGGTCTCGCAGTAGGAAAGTTGGAGCTATTGGTTTTGTACAGGACAAAGCCCTTTATGTTTTTAAAAGGAAAACAAAAATAAAAGACATTGTTATTTGCAATTGTAATAGCTCCAACTTTCCTACTGCGAGACCTATTGGCAACGCCAGTGCTTGTTATTATGCTTGTGGAACTTGTGCTTAGAAGGGCTCTGAGACTGAATCCGGGACCTTCCTCTTGATCGAGACTGTTTCAGTGTTTCACATTGAGCAGAAAGGAGTTTGAGGAACCACTCCCTCAAGGTTTTGGGGTGTATGGCACAACAATTGAAGCAAGTCTCACCATTGTATTTGCACCTGAGTCACCAAAGACAGACGAAGTATGGATCGGTCACTGACATCTGCCGGTGAAAGGTGACACAGGGCTTGAAACCGGCCTCCCACGTGGACATCCATGCCATACCATTCAAAAGAGTCGAAAAATTGTCAATCAAAAAGCGATTATGGGTGTGCAATAACTGCGGTTATGCAAAACCAGAGCTATTAGCTCTTTTAAGGAAGCTGGCTCTGTATATACTATACCAACATGAGGTATAGTGTGCACAGAGTCCAGTGGAACCACAAAGGTAGGCAGAGATAAAAGTAGATAGCAGCTTACTTTCCTTCTGTGGTAGTAAGGGCGAGCACTAAGGCTTTATCAGAGAGTAGTGTTAAGCATTTATTGTACAAACACAGGCAACAAATGATGTCACACACTCAAAGACTGAACTCAGACCAATTTGTTTCTATAAAAAATATTTCGTTATTTTATTTCTAGAACCAAACCAAGCCTAGTGCAAGTAAGTGAAATAATACGTTGCAGTACTTATGCAATTAATTACAGTTAAATGCAGGTTCAAATGCAGTTGGTTGATTTACAGGTAAGCCAATAATCAGAATAACCTTTCAGTTACTTTGTATATTACAATACTTGTTACTTCTTGGATTACTTTTGACATTACTTTTCCTAATTAGTGTGATATGCCTAGTTATCACACTGAGACATTTCCTAGACAAAAGGAAAGTAATTAACTTTTGGTACATTTGCAATTTTTCAGGTTTTCATACAAACCAACCCTACACTCCGAACACTTTTCAAAGAAAGACAGTCAATGCAATACTATGGGAGGAAATGATTTATCGGTTTACAGGTAAGTACTTGTTTGTGGGAGTTGGTACTCTGAGGTTAGAACCAGGGTTCCCCTAGGGTCAAGGATGCACTCTCATTACACCCTCAGATGCACTTGGGCAGCTGGGTGCAGAGTGCTGAGGCACAATATTATCCAATGTGGGATAGGGTGCCTCCGGTGGGTGGCTGCTCACGAGCAGGCCACAAGGTTGTGGGAGCATAGCTCCTGGACTTAAACTCAGGGCAAAGGGGAATCCAGTTTAGCATCCAAGGTCCACCCACAGTGGCAGCTGGGGGCAGGGTGCCGTTTTGGCATCGGGAGCACTTTTGTTTTCAATTGGAGTTGCCGATTTGGGGTTTCGGCTGCAGGCTCGGTCCCGGAAGACTTCCAGGAGGAACCAACAGTTGGGCAGGTAAGTTGAAGGGCTCGGGGACGTAGGTGCACCTCGGGTTCTATTCTCCAGGGTGCAGGGCGGCTAGATGCAAGGGTGTCTTTTGAGGTCTGATGTTCAAGTTACTTACCTTTGGTAAAAATGTATCTGGTAGAGACGATTCTAGCCGCAGATTACCTAACATAGAATTATCCCCAGGCGTGAGACGGGATCCGGAATTCTTTTTGCCACAGCATCTCTGCGCACCGGGTGACGGCACCACATGACTCCACCATGACGTTGTCCGTGTACGTGACTTCAGCGAGGTCACATAAGTCCCACACCGGCACGCTGACATCAGTTTTCTTCCGAGAACTTTTCCGCGCCACAACGCAGAGCCATCACAAACAAAACTGTGAGAGTACGGGAACAGTGTGCGAAAAAAATCAGTGAAACAGAAAGGGAAGAAGGAATGGTGAGGAACAGCATCATTAGGGACAGTACCAGGAACTGTGTCACTGAAAGTTATGGAAGGAAAAAAGCAGAGCACCGCTCCGAGTAGCAACCCTCCAAAGCGAAGGGGATGTCCTCCCTGGAAGCAGAAAAACATGTGAAAAATGTCATGGCATACGACAGAAAGTCTGCAACCACAATCTATAACCGTGAAGGAGCCACATGCCCAGAACAGATGAGTAACGACAAGGTACCCCAAGACAACTCCATCAAGGAGTGTCATATCCCCTGTAAAGAGCTAAGGGGTTGAGGCACAGCCAAGAGACCCCAACCTAGAGGACCGCAGAGGAGTCAGAAACCCCAAGCAATGAAAAAGAGAAAGGATTACAAGTAGGCCCCACAATGGAATGACCAGGGTGTAGGGATGCAGAAGTATACATCAACCTACTGTCCAATTACTAGAAGGGAAAGAGTGGAACAAATAAACAGAACGAAGCACCCTGCCAGGGAGAAAGTGAAAGAGGGCACTCGACAAAACACAAGCCACACGGAGGGAGGCGAGTGCAGAAGACCAAGCTAAAGGTCCTCGCAGAACGGGGAGGAAGGGCGGTCCGTTAAGGAATCTTTGGCTAGAAACGTCTCTACCAGATGCATGGTTACTGAAGGTAAGTAACTTGTACATCTGATAGACTACTTAGACGCAGATTTCTTAACGTAGAATAGATACACTAGCCATACCTAGGGGGAGGGGGCTGGGGAAGGGTCTGCGAGAGAACCTCACCAGCTTGGAAGAACAAAGGGCCCCAACAGGGAATGTGTCATGGGGACAGGGAGGACGGCCCAGCCCCCACCAAGCAGAAGTAAGCAAGGAGAAGGGAAGGCCAGGATACCACAAAACTACCCAAGGGTCAAAGGGCGTTCGCCAGAAACCCCGGCAGGAAAGACGGCACCAAGAGAGTACCTAAGGTAGAAAAGAACCACCGGCAAAATCCAAGAAGAGGTGGAAACGGAGGCAGAGCCAGTCTCAGGAGAACACACACAGCGAAGGGAACAGCTGAACTGGCATCAGCCCAGAGGCAGCGGACAATGCAGGAACGGCCACACAGCCGAGAAGCGCATACGTGAGGAAGACACAGTTGCGCAAAGCTCCAGCAGAGCAAGGGACACGAGCACACTGGTACACACCGAGGCCCACGGATGTGGACCATAACGACCATGCGTAGGCACCTGGTACATACTATGAAGTAGTGTACCCAGAACAAGCCAAGCGTAATCAACAGAGGCAACGGAACCCCAGAACAAGCCCAAGGGAAGGACCATCCCTGTGGCACAACCGGATCCACGAAAAGAAGTGGGACCGGCCAGAAGATAAAGAGGAGAAAAATGTAGTACAAACCTAAAGCCGTCAACCAGAAAACAGGAGAACACCAGGAATATCCTAGCCCCCCCTGAAACACAAACCAAAAGGACCAGGCCGAAACGTCAGATAACAAGGTGGAGAAACCACGATACAACACCATAGACGGCACAACAAAAGTCGGTCTGGCGATCCAGAGGATGAAGAGGGAAAGCAAATCGTACAGAAGCAGATATCCCGCAGGAACAAAGGACAAAATGAACGATAGGCAAGCCCTGTAGACGAAGGGTAGAAACACCATTGGATACTCAGCAGGACAGAACCAGGAGCAGCTCAAGCTGTGCTAAGACGGAAGAAAAAAGACCGCACCAAGCGGTATACAGTGACGCCAGGAAAGGCGAGGTACCCGAGAAGGTATCCACACCCTCCCAGCTTAGGATAGAGCTATACAACCGCCTACAAGTACCCCACCTAGGGTATGACACATCCCAAAACAAAACATGGCAACAACTCTTAGGGAAAAACCTGCAGCAGAGGCAAAGGACCTGTGGGTAGCACCACAGAAGGCTTACAAATCAGCCACAAAATACAGATGGTCCAACCTGAGGACCTACAAGGCTTCACTAACAGCCAAAAAAACATACCCAACACAAAAGCTAAAGGGCTTTACCAGCAGCCAATAGTACAGAAGAGCCAACTTAAGGACCCTGGCACAACAAAGAATGGTTTTAGCACACTAACAACTGATCAGTACTGTTAGATACAAGTTCTTATACAAAATTATATTTCAACATGTATTCAAAGTAAGCACATAAGAAATGATCCAAATGCAGTCGATGTTCTTTTTTCAAATCTTTTTCTTCCTTTATTATTTAGATTAAGAAAATTCTTCCTTTCGATAAAATCATCCAACACAGCCATAGCCAACGCGTTTCGTCTCTTTTCTAGAGACTTCTTCAGGGCTTATAATGAAATGTGTAATCCTCTCAGTAACTTTGCATGAGAAGGAATGATTCAACATCGTTTTTCCTCTGAGAGTTCTGGTAATCCTCTTTTCAAACTCAATTTTGTGATTCTCAAGGGTGATTCAGCCTTCTATTCGGACTCCATAAAGTAATTTGGTCGTGCACCTAGTTACAAAACGACACTACCAGTTAGGTAGAGTGCGGGCTCTATTGGCCTCTGCCCTTTGTAGTTTGTTAGCAACTTAAGGACCCTGAAGGCATACCAAGCCACAAAGATGGGCCAACCGAAACACTAGGCCCAAAGAGAAAGGTGGGATAAATGCCTCCCATAAGGCACATGAGGACCGACAAGCTGAAGGTTACGGAGGGGGAGGAGGACGGAGCCCCGTAAGGAGTCATTGAATGGCGGAGTTGCGTAGGTGTTAAAGAGAAAAATCCCATCAAAAGGCAGGTCAACAAGACGCTCCCGAATATTCTCCGGAAAAACGCTATTCCGCAACCAAGCATGACAGCGGAGAGCCACAGAACTCGTCATAGCGTGGCCGTGAGAATCAGAAACATTCAAGGCCGAGCGGAGAAAAATGCAGCTAACTCCTGACCATCCAGCACATGAAGCCGCAGATCAGCGCAGACACCTTCATGTGAGGTGCGAGACAGAAGGGAGTACGCGGAATCCCACAGGCCGGAGGTGGTCCTGACCAATACAGTGTTGAGCGCGCAAAAAGCAGCACTAGTGGAAGCGAAGATGTTATGCCCCCAGGAGTCCAACCACTGGGCCTCCCATGACAGAGGGAGCAACACTGAAGGCAAGGAAGGAAAAGCAGTCTGCAGGACAGGGCCCTGGGAAGAAGGGTGGAAAAAAAAAAAGACTGGCTCGTGCGGAGCAGGAGACTGGCGGTGGAGGAGCGGCTGAGGCACCGGATCTCCCGTAGCAGGACGCCCCCAGAAGAGCGGTGTGGATCGAAGGTTCAAATAGAAAAAGCAGCTCCCCTCCACCAGAGCCCTGGTGAAGAACCCCCAACAAATGGTCCTAGGGGAGTGGAGTGACCGGGCTGCCCATTTTCAAAATGCCAGTGACCGTGGAAATGGCCCAGACAAAGGCTACACTCGCCGCCTTAGGGCCCTGCAGGGGGGAAAGCAACTCTTCCGTGGGCGAAGGCTGTAAACTAAGCCGCCCGTCCCAGAGACCAGACGGAGGAAGAAATGGCCAGCCCCTGTAGGATGGAAGACCCATGGACGAGTGAGGGGCCTGAGGGGTCTCCAGAGAAGGCGGAGAAGCCTGCACGGCAACCAACAGCGATGAGCAGAAGAGAGGGTCCGGGGGCTGTGGCTGCAGAGACGGCGTAGAGCCCGCCCTGGAAGTCGCCGGGGAAAAAAGCAACGATGCTGCGCCCAGTCTCCAGTGAAGAGGAGACAAGGAGATAACAAACCTCCGGAGAGGAAGGGACATCCGGAGAAGAGACAACGGGACGGCGCCGTGAAGTCCGCAATGGGCACCGGTGTGTCCTCGATCAGCACTGAAGTGGCCACCAGGGGGGTGCAGAGTCGACCTCCACCACCATGTGCCTCATAGGAGAAAGGGGCGGGGTCGGATCCGGAGCAGCTAATGTATGGCACCGAAAAGGCCCGGCTTGACCTCTGACGAGGCAGCCGCCTGCGTAGAGGACCGAGAGGGACTCTGGGAGGTGGCCCGGGTACCGGCCTGCACCTGCGGCGCCAGCCGGGGAGGAAAGCCGTCGGCGCCGGAAAGGCGTCGGTTCGGCCTCCGGTAAGACAGCCACCTTGCCAGAGGACCAAGGGGGACTCGGGGACGAACTGTGAGTCCCAGTGACCTCCAGCGACACCACAGGGAACCCTGCAGGGTTTTGCGGCGAGGCAGGGACGTGGTGGGTCAAAGAGGGAAACCTCGTAGGGCTGCAACTCGACGACACCACACCACCAAACCTGAAGCCGAACTCATCGGCGCCGGGGGCGAATCCGCCGCAGAGTCAGCGGAAGGCACCGCGCATGGCGAGGGATATGCGGACGTCTAAGGAAGAGGGGGACCCAAAGAAGCCTGCAGAGCCGTAGCGTAGGCCTTCATTTGGGCGCTAGTCACCCCAACACCAGGAAACAGCAGATAGGGCGGCGTTGGGCGAGGGTGCACGTCCGGAAAGGAACCCACGCCCTCTGCAGAATGAGGACAAGGCCTCGGTGACAAGCTGCAGGACTTACTGGCGGCGAGCGACGCCCATGGGGCCTCGGTGAAGGACAATGCTGCAGCTGGAATCAGTGGCTTCTGGACCCTTCTGAGGTAGGGGACGGACACTTACGAGTCCGATCTGGACAAGCGGGACGAAAGCAACTTCATCCAGGGCTTCCGCCGGGACTTCGTCTTGAGATGCTGACAAGCATCGCAGTCCGTAGAATCATGGTGCTCGCCCAAACACCACATACCAATAGGGTGAGGATCCGTCGTCGACATCTGACGCGTACAAGAAGTACACGACTTGAAAACCCGAAGGCATTTGCACACCGTTCCCAATGCAAAGACGGTAAAAGGAGGCCTGAAAACAGGTCAAGGCAACTCACTCCGGATCCCCGTGCAGGAAACTGATGTGCAGAGGCTGCAGGAGACGTCAGGCAGTCCTGGAAGAGTCAACCCATGATGGACTCTGACTCTGGGGTACCTCGCTGGGACCAGTGGGCCAACTGAGCTCAGCCATAGGCATCGGGTTGCTTTGTAGTCCTACTCTGGAAATTATAACTTTCAGAATTAATCTCTCTACCAAAATAGCCAAGAAAGGTGCACTTATATACCGCCCACCGGGACCTTGTGCAAGGTTTTCCCTTTCCCTCATGGAATTATTAGCCCCTTACCTCAGAGCCAAAGAAGACTTTGTTCTCCTAGGCGATTTTAATATACATGCAGACAACCCGGAACTCACAGAAACAAAAGCTCTGCTTGCAGACATGTCTACGATAGGGCTTCAACTCCACAATTCCGATCCCACCCATGAAGGGGGACACCTACTAGACTTACTTTTCTCAAACTGCCCCGCCTTGCCCTGTAAAGCCACCTCTCAGTTGAACTGGACAGACCACTATCTGTTAGAATTTGACCTTCCTGTAACATACAAACGGCCATCCAACAAAACTCTTCCTCCAATATGGCGACGTCAGTGGCATAAAGTCACTACAGAAGGACTACAGAAGATCTGGAAAAAACCCATATCCCTTGGAACAGATAAGGTAGAAGATACGCTCGCTAAATTCAATGACTCTCTAATGGAAGCAATAGATAAGCTAGCCCCGCTAAAACTTCACAAACAATTCCCCACTCACAAAAAGGAGAAATGGTACACAGACATACTAAGAACTGAGAAGCAAGGGTGTAGAAGACTAGAAAAAAAATGGAGGAGGTCGCACCTCACAGAGGATAAGAAAGCCTATTTAGAAGCCCAATCGAAATACTATAAAAACATCAGAAAGGCTCGCAAAAATAGTCTGGCCCAACAACTGTCAGAGGCAGGTAATTCCTCGAAGGAATTATATAAGATACTTGAATCCTTTGTAAAACCTACAGCTTGTGTAAGCTCGGATGACTTCTCACTGCCACTCTGTAATGATATCCCTCTTTTTCGAGAGTAAAATCAACACCATATATGATAAAATCTTGAAAGCCACTAGTACCAACTGTGGTAACCCTGTCCCCACTGCATCGCAACAGAATACATTATCTTTACTCTCCTTTCCCCCAGTGTCCAACACCGATCTCCCCCTTCTAACTAACCATATAAAATCTGGCTCCCCTAATGACCTCATACCAGCGAAAATGATGGCCCCTCTAAACTCCTTCCTAGGCCCATCTATACAAACCATCATAAATCAATCCCTTAGCGAAGGACAGGTACCAACTGAGTGGAAACAAGCAGTAGTCAACCCCATTCGGAAAAATACCACACTACCTTGGTCTGACCTATCAAACCTCAGACCCATCTCCCTCCTACCCTACCTCAGTAAACTTACAGAGAAGCATGTTAACACCTACCTGTCGAAATATATCGAGGCAGCGGAAGGCCTGGACCCATCCCAATCTGGTTTTAGGCCCAATCACAGCACTGAATCAGCCCTCCTCTCCGTGACCGACAACATCAGGATGTCATTGGACAGGGGGGGGATCAGTGATTTTAGTGCTGTTGGATCTATCAGCTGCCTTCGACACGGTATCACATGAACTTCTTCTCGAAAGACTGAGTGATGCGGGGGTAGGAGGAACGGCTCTATCATGGCTGCAAAGCTTTCTTTCTGGCCGAACTCAAGGTGTCAGACTGGGCTCTCATTCCTCTCCATCAAGAGTGCTAACTAAGGGAGTGCCACAGGGCTCATGCCTTAGCCCCACGCTTTTTAACATTTATGTGGCCCCCTTAGCAAATCTGATAAGATCTTTCGGATTCACTCCGGTGTCATACGCTGATGACACCCAGCTTCTGTTTCCTTTTCAAACTCTCACACAAGCAATTCTATCATCATTTGCTAACGGGATGAGAGCAGTAGCACATTGGATGGCTAAAAATTTTCTCCAATGCAATGTGTCCAAAACCGAGGTCATGCTGTTTGGAGGGGCGACTCTTCTTTGGTCCCCAGAGTGGTGGCCCCTGGAGCTAGGCCTTGTCCCTAACCCTAAATCAATAGCGAAAAATCTTGGCGTCAAGCTAGACCAGGCGCTCCTGCTCAAAGTTTTTTTATCAAAAAGGAGGGAGGAAGATTGATCTCTTGATCAACGGACACTGATTACCACTCAGAGTGGTGGAAGGTCCAGTAACAGCTTGTGTCCGTATCTAGTACAGAGGATGCAAGAGGGAGGTTGCTGTACTGTTCCTATGTAGAAGAGGGGAAAGTTTAGCTGGCATGACCAAAGGTGTTTGAATGGCACCCTGGGGCATCCATTGAGTTGGATGTATTTGCCTCACACACCCCGAAGGATGTCATGCTTCATCATTGGCGTTTGCTCCTCGTCGGGGAGGCGGTGCAATTCCCGACGGGCTCACCTCAAGAGGGGCTCTTTGGCGGAGATCTTTTATCCAACAGCGTTATGGTGAAGTGGGGGTGTGTGGGCAGGATGGTGTGTGATAATGGTATGATTGCTAAAATGTAGCTAGGGGTACCGGAATTCACTTTATTCTGGGGGTCCCCTGGCTGCAATTAAAACGTGGGGCTAGCTTGCTAGATGTCAACAGATTAGGTTGAGTGACACTAGAGAAGACTAGAGATCAAAGTGGTCGACATGTTTCTCGCATAGGGTCAAGTTACCCGCGATTCATCAGGACCTTACAAAAAGTGAAGAAAGGAAAGCATGCTTGTGTCATGTATGTTGTGTATGTTACCTCTGTGGGGTCTCCTATGCCTAAACATAGAGAAAAGGAACAACAATTAATACATTTTGCAATAGTCAAAAAGAATGTTATGTCAATGCCAGGAAGTGTAGAACACGTGGCATGCTGGCGGTATTGTGAACTATTGGGCACAACCAATGCATGCCTGGAAACATTGAGCGTGCAAAGTGCATGTGCAGGGCACACTCAACAACTGTGTGAAAAAGGGGGATAGTGGTGTACAGTGGCGGCTGGTGACATTTGAAAGTGGTGGGGCGTAAATACTGAACTGTGGCGAGCGAGTTTTTAGCAAGCCAGGCCGAACCACCTATGGGGCGTTTGGAGGGTTCGGGGGGTTCTGCCATAAGAACATTTTGAAAAAAGCGTGGGCAAATGGTGCATTCTGAAGCACATTTGAGAAAGAGGTGGCTTGGCGAATACATCTCTGGGAGTAGCCAGACAAGTCTTTTTGCACTTGCACAGATACATCTCTCTCCCTGCATTCACATAGGCACAGTCACCCTGCACTCATAGACCCATTACTCGCCCTTCCCTGACACATCAGTAAGCCAGCATTCACCCATCCACATCACTCACCCTGCACTCACACAGGCACACAGGCACACTGCTCACCCTGCACTCACACAGGCATCACTCACCCTGGACTCACACAGGCACACTGCTCACCCTGCACTCACACAGACATCACTCACCCAGCACTCACTCAGGCATCACTCACCCTGGACTCACACAAGCACACTGCTCAACCTGCACTCACACAGGCACACTGCTCAACCTGCACTCACACAGACATCACTCACCCTGGACTCACACAGGTACACTGCTCACCATGCACTCACACAGACATCACTCACCCTGGACTCACACAGGCACACTGCTCAGCCTGCACTCACACAGACATCACTCACCCCGGACTCACACAGGCACACTGCTCAGCCTCTTGCAATACTCGCGGTCGTGCCGTGGGGGTCATGGCAACATTGTATATTTTATTAAAAGGGATACGGCTATTTTTTTTTACCAGTAGGTTACCAACAAAACAACGTTATTATGGGCAATCTCCGGAGAGGGGCCAAAAAATGAATGGGCATATCATCTAAACTGACGTGTCTCACGTGTCTGAGCTGTTTTGAGGCACAATAGTGTGACAAACTGACACTTTCAGAATCTTCATTCAAAGTACCCTTTGTCTGCCTCATCTCACCTGCCACAAATCCAGATTCTAAACTTTTGAAGTAATTCTGTGCTGCGTTCCGGGCTTTGTTACAGCGCCTTGGGCACCCGAGGGGCACTTGGCTGTGACTCACCTCAGCATGAACTGCTGCAGGCTCGAGTGCGCGCATTCAATTTATATCTGACGAACATGCGCTGAATCCTATGCGTCGCGACACAGAGCACCCTTCACAGCTAATGGAAAGTCAAAATTGCACGTAACCCACATGGAGGAGAAGCGGAAATTAGTAACATGATCTATGCAAACTTTACACGAGCCTATGTAGCCCGGGCAGGTAGAAAGACATCAAAACAATAGAAGCTAACTGTAACATTTAGTTGAAAACGAAATCATACAAAAAAACTCATCCAGCCATACCTGAATAGAGCCCTAGGAAAGACAGTACTCAAGCAGATCCTTAGCCGGCCTAACTGGGTGCCCTCCCCCACAGCTGAGGCATTGCCCAGTGGATTAGCGAAGCCCAGAGACTCGCTACCAATCCACAGTTTCCCGTCTGCTTGGGTGAGCCAGCTCGCAGGGTGCAGGCCCAGCTGTGCGCTCACACTGACTCCCCTAATCACCAAAGGCTGCCCAGAGGCAGAGCACCAGGTAGGGGCGCCGAGACTGCACTCGAGAGAGATCAGCTGCCAAGGTACGATACAGCTGGATGGTTAATGCGTCTGCAGCTGACACGCGTGCAGCCAGAAGGTGCCAGGTTCGTGATTCCAGTGAGGCCGACTAGGCCTTCCCTTCCCATGTGGATAAATTAATACCAGATTTAGACCGCAAGAGGCTCGCCAGGGGTAGTGGTGGATGCCATCCAAATAGAAAGATCTGCTTTACAAAGATCAGGTGGAGCCCCGCGTGGACCACCTCAGGCACCACCCCCCACCCACTGCCACCCAATTACTTTGATCAGATTAAGCTTTATAAAATCGCACAATCACCTGATCAGTTTAAATGCACGCCGCAGCCTTCTCCCTTTGCAAACAAAATGGGTCATGTCGCGCAGGGCTGGGGTTAACAAATACAACATTGTAATTTTTAAAACTTACCAGGTCCGCGACCGCGCCTTCTGTGCTCCGGTGTCCAGGTCCCATGATTGCTGTTGGCGCCTAGCCGCCTACAGGAACTTCCGCCGACCGCCGAGCCCTCACAGCCAATCCTGGCACCTTTAGGGCACAGCTGCTCTCTGCCCGCCCAGCCCATTAGAAAACGGAACTTGAGCCTTTGCCCCAGCCACAGCAGGCACTAGTGCGCGTGCGTGGGCACGGAGAAAAATTCGCCCTCCGTGCCCACTCATGCGCACTTGTGCCCCACTTGTGTCCCATGTCTGACGACAATGTGAATGCCTGTCAGTTAGCATGACGTCGGGCCGCCCGCCCACCCCCTTCAGACTCTGAAGGGGGTGGGCGGCCCGACGTCATGCTAACTGACAGGCATTGTCAGTTCAGTTATTCTACATAGGCAGGGCATCTCTGACCGAACTTAAGTAAACTGAATGAGAGTTCAGTTTACTTTAAGTTCACAAAAACCGACGGAGGGAGCTGCAGGCACGGTCGGACGGCTGGCTGGTGGGGCAACGCCCCAGCGCCCTTAATGGACGCACCGCCACTGGTGGTGTATGAGGGTGATGTTTAAAAACAGGTTGTGGCGGCCATGATGTAATGGGCAGCTAGCCTTCCTAGGACAGTGCATGTCTAATACATTGAATAGCACAGAACCTCTAAAAATACAATTACCACATAGGTGGACCCTGGTGTGTAGGTGGATGGGACCCTATGTTATCATGAGGTGTAGTGTGGGGTCTGCAGGTATACCCTGACACTCAAAACCATCCAACTTTCTGAGACTTTTAATTGGGAGCTCAGACATCACACCAACTGCAACACATCCAACTGCATATACATGATAACTTGTCCATGTGGCTTACAATACATCGGGATGACTACCCGTGCCATCAAAGTCCGCATCACCGAACATCGCAGCAATTTTCGCTGCAAGAAAACCCATACAAAAATGTGCAAACATTTTGTGGACTCTAACCATAATGAAGATTCTATGAAATGGGTGGTACTAGAATCCAGCCCGAACTGCCCCAAAAACACCCTGTTCCAAAAGGAACAGATGGGTACACCGATTGTCCTCTGATAAACATGGCCTAAATGAAGAAATTCCCTGGCATTCACTCTAAACCAGCCTGCTACCACATGTATACCGGGGTATCCCCTTGGTTTTACACCTGACAAAAGTGTACCATAACTCGTCACCTAACTCTCCCTTGCTGACATCATCTCTAATGGGCACTACACCTCATGATAACATAGGGTCCCATCCACCTACACACCAGGGTCCACCTAACCTAAACCGGTAAAGACCAATTAGCACTTCTAAATACACACGTAGTAAACAATACGGGCCCAGCAGCTTAGCAATGTGTGATTGTTCATACCCCTCCAAATATTGGCGCTCTACTGGCGCTCCATTTCCTGCTAATGCAAATCATGAGCCACTACATAATATCCATGAATAGCGGCACAATAGTATTTGACCATTACAAAATGGCTGCCACCTTTCCGGCGGTAATCACGTGACCTAGCCTCTGGGCGATGACGCGCTAGTACACGCCGGTCGCCGCGTTTGTTTAAATAAACCCGACCGCCGAGCTCCTTCATCTACTCGAGCTCGGCGGACACGGGTAGGTCACACAACACGGATACAGGCATGCTGAGGTGAGTGAGACCGGCAAAAGCGGGACGAGGGCAGACCTTGCATTTACTCTAAGAGGCTAATACTTACCCTAGCGGTGTACATTAAAAGCGCTTTTAACACAGCGGCGCTACCTCTTTATTTACCTCTAGCCTCACCTAATGGGCTCACCCCTGATGTCCAATCCCGCCGACCCTCATGTGGCATTTGGTCTTTGACCTCTAGGTGAGTAGGGAGTGCATACTATGCGATCACAGCATTTGTCAGACAACAGTGTGTGCTTGTGATTTTTAGTCAGGTTCTTGCCATAGACATGTTGTATAGTACTTACCTTTTCTAAGGGTGCCTATAATACTCGCACTGTACATGATTTGAGTCTGAATGGGTATTATACCCCTCCTAAACTGCTGCTCTTTTAATCACTGTTTTTAAACATCACCCTCATACACCACTATCCCCCTTTTTCACACAGTTCTTGAGTGTGCCCTGCACATGCACTTTGCACGCTCAATGTTTCCAGGCATGCATTGGTTGTGCCCAATAGTTCACAATACCGCCAGCATGCCACGTGTTCTACACTTCCTGGCATTGACATAACATTCTTTTTGACTATTGCAAAATGTATTAATTGTTGTTCCTTTTCTCTATGTTTAGGCATAGGAGACCCCACAGAGGTAACATACACAACATACATGACACGAGCATGCTTGCCTTTCTTCACTTTTTGTAAGGTCCTGATGAATCGCGGGTAACTTGACCCTATGCGAGAAACATGTCGACCACTTTGATCTCTAGTCTTCTCTAGTGTCACTCAACCTAATCTGTTGACATCTAGCAAGCTAGCCCCACGTTTTAATTGCAGCCAGGGGACCCCCAGAATAAAGTGAATTCCGGTACCCCTAGCTACATTTTAGCAATCATACCATCACACACCATCCTGCCCACACACCCCCACTTCACCATAAGGCTGTTGGATAAAAGATCTCCGCCAAAGAGCCCCTCTTGAGGTGAGCCCGTCGGGGATTGCACCGCCTCCCCGACGAGGAGCAAACGCCAATGATGAAGCATGACATCCTTCGGGGTGTGTGAGGCAAATACATCCAACACAATGGATGCCCCAGGGTGCCATTCAAACACCTTTGGTCATGCCAGCTAAACTTTCCCCTCTTCTACATAGGAACAGTACAGCAACCTCCCTCTTGCATGCTCCTGCTCAAAGAGCACACCACACAAGTGGCAGGTGCTTGCCTCCATGTGGTGGGGCTTCTGAGACGTGTCTCCATTTCTGCCAGATAACCACAGAAAAACTCTTATCCAAACTCTTATAATAAGCAGAATGGACTATTGCAACGGACTATACTTATCGGCAAGTGAAGAACAGCTAGATAAACTTCAGGTTGTCCAAAATACAGCAGCTAGACTGGCCCTCAATGCCCCCCCCCCCCTCCCAGAACGCCATCCCGCCCTTTACTTCGCCAACTTCACTGGCTACCTGTAAAGCAGCACATCAAATTTAAAATCTGTAACTTGATACACAGATGCTTGTTTGGTACTAGCCCTAAATATCTAAAAGAAAAATTTGTACCATACACCCCTGGACGTACACTACGTTCTAGCAACCATCTACTGCTACAGGTCCCAAAGATAAGAAGAGCCAGACAGGGAGGCCGAGCCCTGTCTTATAAAGGACCTATCCTCTGGAACTCCCTACCCACCGAACTGAAACAGATCAGGAATCCAGAACCATTTAGGAAAAAACTGAAAACCTACCTCTTTACCTTGCCATAATTTCTATCCAATCTCCCTCTTCAGCTTCAATTCACACAGTAAACTGCCTATATGCAAGCAACAGCGCAGAGATATCCCTTCGGGAATTGACTCAGGCGCTTTACAAGCAAATAAATAACAAATAAATAAATTTGTTCTCAACAGGCTCATAGTCTGTCTTGTAAGTTTCTTTTGAACAGACCTGCTGTTCACAGGAGATAGGTTCTTTGTTGAAGGCAGTCAGTCCTCCGAGGGTTCTGGAGGTTGCTGGCTACAGGACAAGGTGACTTTTGGCACAGGATCTCTGGATACTGCAGATGGGGCGCTAGGGATCGGGCCAAGTCAGTTCTTCTCTGCAGTCTCCTATGCTGGGCGTCTTCTTTCTTCTTAGGTTGAGGGAATCTGTCTTCTTGTTTCAGGGCTGCCCCCTAAATACTGTATCGAGGGGGCGTTTTAGTGGTCTTGAGGTCAGTAGCCAGTGGGCTACTGACCTTAGGGTGACTACATCATTGGTGTGATCACCCCACATGGGGGAGTGGACACAATCCCTAATCCTGATTGGAGAGTGCCTGCCATCTGATGAGTGGGTTTTACCTCGCCTCCCCCACCTGAGGGGTGGAGTTGGCAGAGGTGGGAACACCTTCTGGGCTGTGGTAATTTTTCCCGCATGTCTTCCCACCGAAAAGGAGGGGAAACAGGAAGGGGCCTGCTCCTTATAGCAGGAATGGCTGGGGGCCATGATACAAAGACGGCAAGGCCTGTGGCAGGGGTGCCTTTAAGGCACCCCTGCCACAGATGGCTCTTCCTGGTTTGGTGGTGTGACCAACTCTGCAGAGGAAAGGCTTTGTTTCTGGGCTCAGGGAGCCAAGGCTCCCACCCAAGGGGTCCAGAAACATGTATCGTGGTGGCAAGCTGGTGTGCACCAGTCAGGGAACGCACCAGAGGATGGTCGTTTTTCAGGGGTCATCTCTAAGATGCCCTCTGGGTGCATTTCTCATTAAATCCCACCCTGGCATCAGTGTGGGTTTAATGTGCTGTGAAGTTTGATACCAAACTTTCCAGTTTTTAATAAAGCCATTATGGCGCTGGGGAGTTCGTAATGACAAACTCCCAGCACCATATACTCTTAATGGCATTACTGCACTTACCCGGTCTAAGAATTGATCTAGACACTGTAGGGTTTCAGGGCTCATACACATGTAACCTCACAACAACTAGAGGGGTGGCTGACCAATGCCAGGGCAGTGGGTTGTAGGCATGGCACACGGATGTGTGCCATGTCGACTTCACTTTGTTCTGCACCATAACACACAGCCTCCAACCTGCATGTTAAGGGTCAGGGCCTCTAAGCATGGCACAATACGTGCAGCAGCTCTTAGAGGCCTTCCCTGGCTACAGTGCTCTTGGTACCCATAGTACCTTTTACAAGGGACTGACGTGGCCAGAGAGGTGCCAATTGTGGGGTACAAGGGACAGCTTGAGAAAAGAACACAGTCCCTAGGAATCAAGATACGGTGCATCAGTAGTCTGGCAAAAAGTGGGTGGGTGGGGGGGTGTTACTGCAACAGAGACCCAGCTTCCTACACTCCTGCAATGGGGGTCCTAGGGAAGGAAATTCTGGCAGCTGCAAGTATTCCTAGGTTCTCAGAGGATAGATTGGGAGAGGAGGTACTTTCACTTACACAAGGGTCCTTGCATGCTGAGAAATAACCCGCAGTAACCGGACATCTCATGAGGGGTGTCCAGTTTGTGACCAAGACAGGGTCCTTCATTCTATCCCTTAAGGCAGTGGTTCCCAAACTTTTTCAACCCACGGCCCCCTTGGCTTATTGGCCATGGCTCCCTATTATGCTAATTTCTTTGGCGGGTGGATGACCTCAGGAGTACTTACACTTTTGTCCATGAAAATAATTGGGATAAAGTTGGGTCATGTACCCCATGACATGCCTAACAGTCATGGGGTACTCCTGTAGTTTAGAATGGGATGGAACACCTAGTTCAGCTGGGACATCTATCACACACAATAAATGTAAATTCTTTTATAAGAAGAAAAATGAATTAATATACTTTAGGAAGATGTACTTTATAACTTCAGGAAGCCAAATATGCACCACAGGTTACCACAAACATTGTGTGGGTGTTGGAAGAAATGAAGCCACACAAATGAGGTAACATGAATTTAAGCATTTAAACAGGTAGGGACGCCAAACTGAATATGCCTTCTAAAACAACCAGCTCCACCAACTGTCTGTTCCAGCCATCTACAGCCTCCCAACACTCCAGAATAAAGAACAGGAGAACACGCTCTCAATAACACAAGTAAGAATAAGTAAGCACCACTTACAAATAACAATAACGGATAACCCCTTACGTGCGCACGACGGAACCACGCAGTCATGAGCCACTGGCGGCGTGTTCTCAGGACGGCGTGGTTCCCTCACGAGCACGGAAGCGCTGCGCTCACCCCTCACCAAAATTTGTGTCGCGGCGAAGTAGTTAATAAATAATATGCTTACCTATAATATTGTTGTAGAGCCTTTGAGACAACTTCTTAGGAAAGGTGTGTCTTTCATTTGGTTGAAGGAACACGATGTAGCTTTTGAGAAAGTTAAAGTATTCAGTTATGCGCTCTTAATAAAGAGTGTTCTGCTGCCATCTGGTGGATAAAGTGGTTTCATGTTTTTACCAAATAACTACCATTTCTGTGATGTTACCGGCAATCTATGGCTTGAAATCGAAATTCTGAAACCTTAGGAGCGCGGCGCCCCTGGCTAGTCTGGAAGACGCACCAAGGAGCAGTGGCGCACAGATTGGGAACCACTGCCATAAGGTAATGGGGTTGGATCGTCCCTTTTGGGGAGGGGGGGGGGGGATTCTTGGCTCTACACCTACACATACTCTAGGTACACTTAGCCTTGAGTTTGCTAGTAGAAGTACCCTAAGTTACTGTTTTGTTTATATGGCTGCATATACACAATTGTTCAGCACAAGGATACGATTATATCTACTATTTACGTTGTTGGTGCTTGTAATCACGTTTATCTACTTCTGTCTACTAATCATTGCAGCACAGGTATTTTGTGCAATAACAACGTTGGTTCAATAAACATTATTAAAAACGTCCCACTGTGTATTCTTTGCAAATTTCTCTGAGAATAAGTGAGCACGAGTGACTGAGCAAAAGGTTCGGTACTGTTTCCATGATTTCTGAGGAATCAGGGTTGTCATGTTCAGTGGATGCCAGAAACTGTTCGCGCACTGGTAGGTTAGTGAGGGCTTGCGGTGGCACTGTGAGCTAGCTGGTCTGTAGACCAACATATTCTGCAGGAATGTCTGGAATCAGTCCTGACACTAAACCCTTACTTTATGTAGTCTGAATAATGGGCAGGTCCTACAGATTGGTAGGAACTACACTACAGTAACAAAGAACAGCTTCAGGTTCACACTGGGGTGATTTACTTGCTTAGTTTTTATGAAATAGTTATGTACAGCTATTACCCCCTTATACTCAGATACATGATCCCTAAATTGGATAGGGTTTACAACACTGTTGCATGGGGCTATGTTATGTATGTCCTATTCAACCTAGACACTCCAAACAATTGTATTTAGTCACACTAACACATCAATGATCACATACCACACTTAGAAGTATCCACTAACAAAACAGCACAGCAAAAACATTAAAACACTTTGAAATATGAAAATATCCAGAAGTGAACAAAAGTATTCCTAAATTAGAAATTTTCACACTAATCAGAAAGATATTGACAACTACAAAGAGGTTTTAAATTGGTTTGTAAAGCGATAAAAATATAGAACACATAATACAAGGTACATTATCTGTTTTGGTCACTTTATTAAATGAGATATTAAATATTTCAAGTTGAAACTACTAAACAGCACTTTGAATGGTGAAAACACAGATGGTATATATGTATATAGCCATACGTGAATTCTTGTTTTTTTTTAAAAACACAATTCCAGTCCTTATATATATATATATATTTTACAAAACATCCTTTGGGGTGAAGGGAGGGTGACATCTTTTCAACAGTACTTCATATAGTAAATACATTACTGAAAAGCAGTCTAATAGAAATAGAGGAAAGTATTCACAGCCGTATAATTTCAAAAGCCAAAGCTGGTTGATGTACGGACACATTACTATACATCCGGGACAGAACATATACAATATCACAATAGTAAGCAAATAAATTTCTCAACAAATCAATCAAAAGGTTACAAAATGGAGCACTTGGCAAGCAAAATTGCTGTACAAGCATCATTTTTATTGTCAGTATGAGCCATTGCAATAATTTTAAACTAAACAAATATAAAAACATGTTATGCCTCTCTGATGCAATTGTCTCAAAATTATTTTAAAAGTTGGACTAATACAGATTGCAGGTAAGAGACCTAACGAGAAGAGAAAAGTAAGTGATACAAAGTTTTTTTCACAATGCATATTTCTCATGTCTCCTACTTTCATAGTGTAAATGTGCCATTAATGTTTATATCTAGATTTCAGAATGGGTTTTACTCACATTATTATGAACGGTTCCAAATGCTGATCAGTGGTAAAGGGAAAATTTAATTTTTAAATATATTTAATGGCACTCCCAAATGTAATTGTTGCATTCAAGACTATGCATGGTCTTCAATTGCCTGTACAGTCAACTAGAGCCATAACTTATTTCTTAAACTAAAAGATCTTTAATTTGTCCATCAACAGCAAAGCAATGCAACATCCTGCTAGATAATCATTAATATTATGTAGATTGTGCCACACAGAAAAAAGGAAACAATCCTAAAGGTGGCGTAGTCCACAAACTACTGTAGCTTTAAGAGTAAACCTCAATTCTACAGCATACCGTGCAGCAATCTTAACTGTTTTTAAAATAGAATCATGTCTTAAATAACGTGTTACGGTCTGTGTTAATAAATATGTCACTGTAAAATGAAGCACTCTTTACAAAATTGGACTATAATAAGCTTCATGGCGAATTACTAATATTGTCTATAAAGAGGATGAACATTACTGTGAGTTTTAACCATCAAGGACTTTTATCACTGTTCAACTTTGAAAAAAAGTATTTCAATTTTTTTTTTTACAAATATGAAAAAAATAGTTTCAGATCTTTATAAAATTAGGCATTTCACAATTTGTGCAGGACTCCTCAAAACTGTTCAAACGTGTCCACGTATGCAGGAATATAAGCAATGTATATGCTAGTTGTTTATATTAAAAAATAACCAACTCAAGCATCAGTTCTTAACTGTAATACTATATATGTTGTAAGACAGCAGAAAGAGTAACGAAATGTATGTAGGCTAAGTCATAAATCATTTATATCACTAGTTTTGTGTAAAAAGAAACTGTAGCGGCACCCAGGAACAAGTATATTCTTCTGAAATCCTCAATTAAGACAAATAGTTTACACAGAAATCTATTCAAGAATATTGCACTTTATTCAGTGTTCGTATATATTTTTTAAGTCTGAAACTACAAAAAAGAAACATTTTGATTGTTTCAGCCACGGGGTCCCAACATCTTTTCTCCAGGGCAGTCTGAAATAGCTAGTTAGAACAGTATGTCATCGTTTGAGAAATCAATTCCTAGAAAGAACTCTGATGCTAAATCAAGCACCCACAAAGTCTATGGTAGAAGATCAGAGAAGGAAAGAGCATCAGTATTTTACGTATAGGAAACCTAAACATGGAAGTACATGTCCTGCAGAGAGGTTTGCCCACGTTTTTAAAAGTCCTTTTACCAACACACAGGAATCAAACAGAGCAATGTACATAAATATTAACCGCATAAAAAGTAAACTCAGTAGCCAATTTAATCATGATATATTAAACCCATCACTGATATACAGACCATATTTTAAAGCCTACTTGGACAGCACCAGGCCATTACTAAAAACCTGAGCTCTTTTTAAACAGAATAAAAGGCAATATAGTGTCAGCAATTAACTTATTATAAAAGTAAGCATGAAGAAAACGTTCATTTAAGCTCACTCAGAAAATCTATGGATGCACAGGACATAAAACTGTAAAATTTTAAAAGATATTCTAGTTGACAAACAATATAAGCTGCATGAAAAGCGACAAATTGTAATCCTTCATAAAATCTAGAAAACCTCCTAGACAGCTTACTGTGATGAAGGCATTAAGCATACAAAATCTAGGCAGTGCCGACAGGTGTGCCCACTCAACGTGCGATTCTGTAAGTAATCTCACTTAGGTCTGTGCTTACTTGTCTTTTATTTTTCAAGAGATGGTTTGCAAGGAAGAGAGGTAGAGAAATAATGAAATAACTATTTATATTAAAATAGTCTTATAAGACTGAGTCTTATAAGAGTAACTTAGCATAACTAAAAAGCATTGGTTAGTTCAGTGTAAATATGTGTGCCATGGTATGGATGTGGACTTCTTAGCAAGCATTTTACACTTCATGTGTACATTTATAGCCCTCACCCCATAAATCTTTAATCTAATCAAGAAAAAAGGTACATAAATTCAAACCCCCTCTCAACAGTCAGGGGTGACTGTTGAATATACCTTTACTTTTACTTCCTCAACATGACAAAATGTTCATCTCTGAGCACTGTGTGGCATGCTTTGCATCGTACAGACTGAGGGAGTCTGGTTACATCACAATAAAAGTAAATGCTAACCAATACAGCACAATCCGCAAAAATGTGACTCCACTCAATGCACCAGTCTTCCAAGCAGCGTAAAGAGAACAACAGAGTTTACATAGACAACCCACTTTGGGTTATTATTCAAACCTAACTTCCAAGTATTCCTTCACTGTTACCGTTTTGGAGAATTCACTGTTCACCATCTGAACTGTTACTAAAAACTGAATTGATTAAGGGAATTTCCAACTTCAAAGGTAGCTCTTGTGACATTTGCTTATGGAATTGCCCACTAGCTTTTTTCTCATCTGTTGTGAACTTTGTATGTGAAACGTTTTCATTCTTACATCTGTTTTGAAAAATTAAATGGCCGCAGAGCTTATTGTCCTGTTTTGACACAATTTTGAGCAATAACAAGAATGATGCAACTTTAATAAAGATGACCATCACAAATGTTTAGGAACAAATCTATAATCTACTGCTCAACAGGATGTTAAATTAAGCCCTTTAGTTAGCTATGCTATTTGTCGTTGTTGCAGTGTACATAGTTTATATATAATAAAAGACAGGCACATTTCTACACCACAAATGATTACTTTTGGAAGAACAATTTAGAAGCTGCTTTTGCAAGAAAGTCATATTTTGCTCGGCGTGATTCACTTTAAAATGGACAAATGCAACCTCATTGACATCTGACATTGTGCTGTTTTGACCAGCTAGTTAAGATGCCATAAATCCACAATTTAAAATGGTAATGGAAAGCATTTCAATGAAGTACTTTGAGGGCTCCACAGGGAACCTCAGTCCCTCTAAAATATTTTTTAAACAATCTCTTACAGAATTGTTGGATAAAAGGGTCGTATGCACTCCCTTTACCATACTTTATGTAAAATTATAGGTTTGATTTAATGGGGACTGAAATGATACTCGATATTCACATTAACCATCACCTACTACAATCTGTAATGCTTCACAACAGTGACATACATAATAAGGCAGCAGCCTCATCTACTAAAATAAGAACAGGGATTGGATAAGGCATCTTACAATTATTAAATCCTCTGGTATAATGACCCAGGTGATTTCTATATGAGGGAAACTAAGACACCTTTTCTGCTGCTAAAGCTTTCTATTTAGAAATAGTTCAGTGGTTTTAGTTTCACCGTTGCTATTAAAAAACACATTGCCACCTTTGGATATGTTGACCAACCTAACTAGGATAAGTCAACCTCATAGTCTCTATACTTGTAGGCTCTGATGCAAATACAGAATAAAAACAGACTGCTGAGTGGATCAAACAAAGCACAACCATTAAAATATCACTGGCCCCATACAGCACCCACACAAGGTCTTTTTACACACCAAGAAACATAGCGACGATGTTGAAGACCTTTACAAAATGATCCAATATTTATTTTAACATATCAAGAAAGGTGCCCCCTATCTGTACTTTGAGGTCCAAGAGTGAGGAGGAAGGAACACAGTTACTGTAGAAGTACTCTTGTCAGACCTAATTTTCTTTTCTAATGGCCCCCAACAGGCTCATTACCAGGGCAGTTCCACAACACGCTTTACAACAACCAAAAATATTTTAAAATGTTACCTAAATAAAAAACTTTGCTTATTAAAAAATAAAGGAATTTTCTATAATTGGTTGATGTAAAGCATTGTGTTGTAGAACTGCCCTGGAAATGAGCCTATTGTAGGGTATTAGAAAAAACACTTAGGTCTGCCAAGAGTACTTCTACAGTAGCAATATTTATTTTAGCCATCTGGCATAAAGGTTTGTTTCAATAACTGGTAATGAATGTCCATATCTGAATTAAGATGCCATTTTCAAAAAAGATTAGAGAAACAAAGGTGTCACTTAAGTTGAAGAAGCTGTTAAATGATCCCACTACCTCGCCCACGCGTGCCAATTGCTACAACTATCTGATTTAATGTGCCAATTGCTACAACTATCTGATTTAATGTTATGGAGTTTGATTTCTTGGTTTATTCGCTTTTATATCAGTGTTCCATTTGCTTCAATGTATAAGTAGGCAGCTAACAGTAGTTTGCTTTTATGATACTTTGTTATGAACAACACCCTAGAAGATATTGGATTCTCATTGCTTATGAGATGGTCTGATGTATTTATCAAATATATGTTTATGGAATTATTGGATGTCAGAGATATAAATAAAGGTTTGTGTTCAAAGCACTGGAAAAACTGGGAAGATCTTTAGGTCTGAGCTCTTTTTAAACAGAATAAAAGGCAATATAGTGTCAGCAATTAACTTATTATAAAAGTAAGCATGAAGAAAACGTTCATTTAAGCTCACTCAGAAAATCTATGGATGCACAGGACATAAAACTGTAAAATTTTAAAAGATATTCTAGTTGACAAACAATATAAGCTGCATGAAAAGCGACAAATTGTAATCCTTCATAAAATCTAGAAAACCTCCTAGACAGCTTACTGTGATGAAGGCATTAAGCATACAAAATCTAGGCAGTGCCGACAGGTGTGCCCACTCAACGTGCGATTCTGTAAGTAATCTCACTTAGGTCTGTGCTTACTTGTCTTTTATTTTTCAAGAGATGGTTTGCAAGGAAGAGAGGTAGAGAAATAATGAAATAACTATTTATATTAAAATAGTCTTATAAGACTGAGTCTTATAAGAGTAACTTAGCATAACTAAAAAGCATTGGTTAGTTCAGTGTAAATATGTGTGCCATGGTATGGATGTGGACTTCTTAGCAAGCATTTTACACTTCATGTGTACATTTATAGCCCTCACCCCATAAATCTTTAATCTAATCAAGAAAAAAGGTACATAAATTCAAACCCCCTCTCAACAGTCAGGGGTGACTGTTGAATATACCTTTACTTTTACTTCCTCAACATGACAAAATGTTCATCTCTGAGCACTGTGTGGCATGCTTTGCATCGTACAGACTGAGGGAGTCTGGTTACATCACAATAAAAGTAAATGCTAACCAATACAGCACAATCCGCAAAAATGTGACTCCACTCAATGCACCAGTCTTCCAAGCAGCGTAAAGAGAACAACAGAGTTTACATAGACAACCCACTTTGGGTTATTATTCAAACCTAACTTCCAAGTATTCCTTCACTGTTACCGTTTTGGAGAATTCACTGTTCACCATCTGAACTGTTACTAAAAACTGAATTGATTAAGGGAATTTCCAACTTCAAAGGTAGCTCTTGTGACATTTGCTTATGGAATTGCCCACTAGCTTTTTTCTCATCTGTTGTGAACTTTGTATGTGAAACGTTTTCATTCTTACATCTGTTTTGAAAAATTAAATGGCCGCAGAGCTTATTGTCCTGTTTTGACACAATTTTGAGCAATAACAAGAATGATGCAACTTTAATAAAGATGACCATCACAAATGTTTAGGAACAAATCTATAATCTACTGCTCAACAGGATGTTAAATTAAGCCCTTTAGTTAGCTATGCTATTTGTCGTTGTTGCAGTGTACATAGTTTATATATAATAAAAGACAGGCACATTTCTACACCACAAATGATTACTTTTGGAAGAACAATTTAGAAGCTGCTTTTGCAAGAAAGTCATATTTTGCTCGGCGTGATTCACTTTAAAATGGACAAATGCAACCTCATTGACATCTGACATTGTGCTGTTTTGACCAGCTAGTTAAGATGCCATAAATCCACAATTTAAAATGGTAATGGAAAGCATTTCAATGAAGTACTTTGAGGGCTCCACAGGGAACCTCAGTCCCTCTAAAATATTTTTTAAACAATCTCTTACAGAATTGTTGGATAAAAGGGTCGTATGCACTCCCTTTACCATACTTTATGTAAAATTATAGGTTTGATTTAATGGGGACTGAAATGATACTCGATATTCACATTAACCATCACCTACTACAATCTGTAATGCTTCACAACAGTGACATACATAATAAGGCAGCAGCCTCATCTACTAAAATAAGAACAGGGATTGGATAAGGCATCTTACAATTATTAAATCCTCTGGTATAATGACCCAGGTGATTTCTATATGAGGGAAACTAAGACACCTTTTCTGCTGCTAAAGCTTTCTATTTAGAAATAGTTCAGTGGTTTTAGTTTCACCGTTGCTATTAAAAAACACATTGCCACCTTTGGATATGTTGACCAACCTAACTAGGATAAGTCAACCTCATAGTCTCTATACTTGTAGGCTCTGATGCAAATACAGAATAAAAACAGACTGCTGAGTGGATCAAACAAAGCACAACCATTAAAATATCACTGGCCCCATACAGCACCCACACAAGGTCTTTTTACACACCAAGAAACATAGCGACGATGTTGAAGACCTTTACAAAATGATCCAATATTTATTTTAACATATCAAGAAAGGTGCCCCCTATCTGTACTTTGAGGTCCAAGAGTGAGGAGGAAGGAACACAGTTACTGTAGAAGTACTCTTGTCAGACCTAATTTTCTTTTCTAATGGCCCCCAACAGGCTCATTACCAGGGCAGTTCCACAACACGCTTTACAACAACCAAAAATATTTTAAAATGTTACCTAAATAAAAAACTTTGCTTATTAAAAAATAAAGGAATTTTCTATAATTGGTTGATGTAAAGCATTGTGTTGTAGAACTGCCCTGGAAATGAGCCTATTGTAGGGTATTAGAAAAAACACTTAGGTCTGCCAAGAGTACTTCTACAGTAGCAATATTTATTTTAGCCATCTGGCATAAAGGTTTGTTTCAATAACTGGTAATGAATGTCCATATCTGAATTAAGATGCCATTTTCAAAAAAGATTAGAGAAACAAAGGTGTCACTTAAGTTGAAGAAGCTGTTAAATGATCCCACTACCTCGCCCACGCGTGCCAATTGCTACAACTATCTGATTTAATGTGCCAATTGCTACAACTATCTGATTTAATGTTATGGAGTTTGATTTCTTGGTTTATTCGCTTTTATATCAGTGTTCCATTTGCTTCAATGTATAAGTAGGCAGCTAACAGTAGTTTGCTTTTATGATACTTTGTTATGAACAACACCCTAGAAGATATTGGATTCTCATTGCTTATGAGATGGTCTGATGTATTTATCAAATATATGTTTATGGAATTATTGGATGTCAGAGATATAAATAAAGGTTTGTGTTCAAAGCACTGGAAAAACTGGGAAGATCTTTAGGTCACTGACCCCTCTAATAAAAACAGTAGATTTGTGCGGTGCAGAGCTTTGGTTAATCTTCACTTCAGTACAGGCTGTGGTACGTTTCTAGATTTCTTTGGAGCTCTTTTCAGCTGCATATCCAACACAAAAAACTTACACAAGACAATATACAATTCTTCACTGCAAGAAATAACACTCTAGTCTGTACACTGTTGCATGTACTTTACATGTGGGGAACAAAACATCCTCTCTAAGTGCCTTCATTTGGTTGATGGTTCCATGATTACTATAAGTAAGGCATACTGTTTGAGCATTCACCAGGACTTCTGTAATCGGAAGGGCTTGTTTTCACTGAAAACATTATATCTCCTGCACTCGGTGTGTAAGAAGATTACAAATAACATCATTGAAACAAGTGAGCTAAAATGGTTTTAAACCAAAGGAAACAAAAAAATCATAGCTACTACAGGCAACAGTTTGGCAGATAGAAGGGGACAAGCCAAACTATACAGTTGAGTTCTGTTAAGCCATTGATTCCTAAAAAAATAAAAGCTCTTTCTTTGATTTTAACAATCTTTTAAACATTTAGTGCAAAAACACATTTAGTTTCCCTGTGAAGGGCCTGGATTTTTGCTTCTCATTGAGTTTGGGGCACGCTGCAGAGTAGGCGGCTGCATCATGCCCTGTTGATACATTCCTCTCATATCAATCTGTTGAAATGAGGAAGGGTTCATCATCATAGTTGGAGGCTTGGGGCCCATGAAACGGCTCAGTGCTGCTTGCTGGAAAGCCATTTGCTGCTGTTGTTGGGTGTACTGGTGCTGCAGTCGCCTGCTCATGAGTATTCGCTGAACACAACTGATCAACTGTGGAAATAAAGTTACACTATAAGTACACAACATGCCACTTCTTTAATTAGCCAATATGCGGGAAATCTCAAAACTGATTTTAATCCACATGCAGAACAAAATAACACCCCACTTAAACAGGAAACCTCATCCATGTAGGTTCCAAAGTAGTTACTTTAAGTGAACTAGAATGCAAACAACTACAATGTCTGAAAATGTGCCCTTTAAAGCCTTTCGACCATGAACTAGATTTGAAACACCATATATAAAATATGACCACGCAGTTGATAAACATGTGATGTTATAGTGTGTCGAACAAGTTACTTACCTTCGGTAACGATATATCTGTAAGAAACATTAGTTAGTATTAGATTCCTTACCTTAGAATATCCCCAGGCGTCAGTCTGGATCCGGAAACTTTTGCGTAGCAGTACCCCTGCGCATCGGTAGGCGTCGTCTGCAGGCGTCCCCTGCGGCTCCGCGTACGTCGTTGGCGTCGTGCGACGTGATGACGTCACTGGAGTATATAGACGCCGCCTCCGCGCGCTGTCGTCAGTTCTTTGCACACAGCTTTTCCGCGCCAGAACACGCAGAGCCATGTGAGAACCAACACTGGTGCCATTGAAACTAGGGCCCCGAAAGGGATGTCCTTAACCCTAGGTATCAGTTCGCAGAACGGGGAGGATGGGTGGGTCGGTAAGGAATCTAATACTAAGTAATGTTTCTTACAGATATATCGTTACCGAAGGTAAGTAACTTGTTCATCTGAAAGAAACACGTTAGTATTAGATTCCTTACCTTACAATAGATACCCCAGCAATACCAACCCCGGTGGAGGGTCTACGAACCAATACATTCCTACACCAGAAAGTCCTGGAGGACAGAACGGCCAAAGAAGCCATCCCTCCGGACTTGACTGTCCAGGCAGTAGTGCCTCGCAAATGTGTGCAGCGAGGCCCACGTAGCCGCCTGGCAAATGTCCTGCAAGGGGACTCCCCGGCCCAGGGCAGTAGTAGCCGCCGTGGCCCGAGTGGAATGGGCCCTCAGCCCAACAGGAGGCTCCTTCCGAGCCAAAGAGTAGCACGCTTTGATGCACAGAACGACCCACCGAGAGATGGTCCGTTTATGTACCGCCCGTCCCTTCTTCGCACCCACGTAGCCAACAAACAGTTGATCATCCACCCGGAACTGGAGTGTGCGATCCATATAAAATGAAAGCGCACATTTTGGGTCCAGACAATGGAGCCGTTCTTCATCCTTTGAAGGATGCGGAGGCGGGAAGAAGGAAGGGAGGGTGATGGACTGCCCGATGTGAAAAGCAGAGACAACTTTGGGCAGGAAAGAAGGTCTAGTTCTCAGAATCACCTTGTCGCACAAGTTACTACTTGTGTAACGATATATCTGTAAGAGACATTAGTTAGTGATAGATTCCTTACCTTAGAATATCCCCAGGCGTCAGACTGGATCCGGAAACTTTTGCGTAGCAATACCCCTGCGCGCTGGTAGGCGTCGTCTGCGGCTCCGCGTCCGTCGTCGGCGTCGTGAGCGCCGGGATGACGTCGTCGGAGTACTTAGACGGCGCCCATGCGCGCTGACGTCAGTTCTGATAACACAGCTTTTCCGCGCCAGATACGCAGAGCCATGATAGAACTAACACTGGTGCCATGAAACTAGGGCCCTGAAAGGGGATGACCTTAACCCTAGATATCGGTTCGCAGAACGGGGAGGATGGGTGGGCGGTAAGGAATCTATCACTAACTAATGTCTCTTACAGATATATTGTTACACAAGTAGTAACTTGTGCATCTGAAAGAGACACGTTAGTGATAGATTCCTTACCTTAGAATAGATACCCCAGCAATACCAACCCCGGAGGTGGGTCTGCGAACCAATATCACACCAGAAAGTCCTGGAGGACGGAACGGCCAAAGAAGCCATCCCCCCGGACTTGACTGTCCAGGCAGTAGTGTCTTGCGAACGTGTGCAGCGAGGCCCACGTAGCTGCCTGGCAAATGTCCTGCAGGGGGACACCGCGGCCCAGGGCAGTTGTCGTTGCCGTGGCCCGAGTGGAGTGAGCCCGCAATCCAGCCGGGGGCTCCTTCCTCGCCATGGAGTAACATGCTTGAATACACAAGATGATCCACCTTGAGATGGTCCTCTTGTGCACAGCCTTTCCCTTCTTCGCGCCCACGTAACCAACGAAGAGTTGGTCATCCACCCGGAATTGGCGTGTGCGATCTAGGCAGTAGGAGAGCGCACGTTTTGGATCCAGACGGTGGAGCCTCTCCTCCTCTTTCGAGGGATGCGGAGGCGGAAAGAAGGTGGGCAAAGTGATGGACTGCCCGATGTGGAAGGCCGTGACAACCTTGGGCAGAAAGGAAGGTCGTGTACGTAACACCACCGTTTCAGGATGAACAGACTGGAAAGGTGGAGAAGAAGAAAGAGCCTGGAGCTCACTCACCCTCCTGGCAGAGGTGATGGCAACCAGGAAGGCCGTCTTCAGAGTAAGGAGACGAAGAGGGCAGTTATGAAGCGGCTCAAAGGGAGCACATATCAGATAGGTGAGAACCAGATTCAAGTCCCACTGGGGCATCACGAAGGGAACAGGAGGGAACATATGCGTGATGCCCTTCAGAAATCTACTCACAATAGGGGACTTGAATAAAGAAGGCTGATCTGGTAGCCTCAAGAAGGCTGATAGAGCAGAAAGGTACCCTTTAAGAGTGCCCAGAGCAGAGCCCTGCTGGGCAAGGGAAAGAAGAAAGAGCAGCACTTCCGAAAGGGGTGCAGAGAGAGGATCCACAGCCTTTGCTGTGCACCATGCCACAAATCTGTTCCACCGGCAGGCGTATACCGACTTTGTGGAGGGACGCCTGGCTGCCAGAATGATATCACAGACTTCGGGAGGCAAGTCAAATGGCCTCAACTGCCGCCGCTCAATCTCCAAGCTTGTAGGTGGAGACTGGACAGGTTCGGGTGCAGGACCGTCCCCTGCTGCTGCGACAGAAGGTCCTCCCGAAGAGGCAGACGAATCGGGGGATCGACTGACATGCTGAGTAGCTCGGGATACCAGTATCTTCGTGCCCAGTCCAGAGCCACAAGGACGACCTGGGCCCGGTCGCGCCTGATCTTCTTCAGCACTCTGGGCAGAAGTGGTATAGGCGGAAAGGCGTACAACAGACCGCAGCTCCACTCGCGACGAAAAGCGTCTCCGAGCGAGTGCCGCCTTGGAAACTCCAACGCGCAGAACTGCTGACATTGCGCGTTCTCTTCTGTGGCGAATAGATCTAACCAAGGCTCTCCCCACTGTCGAAAGAGACCTTGCGCCACGTCCGAGTTCAGACGCCATTCGTGATCCATCATGCACCGGCGGCTGAGTTCGTCCGCCCTGGCATTCAGAGAGCCTGCCAGGTGTTGAACCACCAGGGTCACGCCCTGATGTTCCAGCCACTGCCAGAGGCGCAGAGCCTCCTGGCAGAGGGTCCACGACCCCACACCGCCCTGTTTGTTGCAGTACCACATGGCGGTGGTGTTGTCGGTGAACACTTGCACTACGCTCCCCTTGACAGAGGGGAGGAATGCCTTCAGTGCAAGACGAATCGCCCGCAGCTCCAGAAGGTTGATGTGGAGCCGGGACTCCGCCGGAGACCAGAGGCCTCTGATCTCCGCCTCTCCCATGTGGCCTCCCCAGCCCTGGAGGGACGCGTCCGTCACAACTACGTGCTCCGGCTGGGGTAGGGAGAGGGGTCTGCCACTGACCCAGTCGCGGTCCGTGAGCCACCACTGCAGTTGCTTCGCAGTGCCCTCCGAGATCAGGACATGATCGGACAGGTTGCCCTGATGCTGGGCCCACTGAAACTTCAGGTCCCACTGCAGAGCCCGCATCCGCCACCTGGCGTGACGCACCAGAAGGATGCAGGAGGCCATCAGCCCCAGAAGCCGCAGCGTCAACCTGACCGAGACCCGGGATAACGGCCTGAATACAGGAATCAGAGCCTGAATATCCCGAACCCGCTGTTCGGGTGGGTAAACCCGAAACTGCGCCGAGTCGAGAACTGCTCCGATGAAGAGGAGCTTTTGAGAGGGACACAGGTGTGACTTCGGCACATTGATGGAGAACCCCAGCAAGTGCAGGAGGTCGGCCGTAGTCTGGAGGTGGCTGACGACTGACTGGGGCGAGCCCGCCTTCAACAACCAGTCGTCGAGGTAGGGGAAGACTGATATCCCCTGCCTGCGCAGATGGGCTGCGACCACCGCCATCACCTTCGTGAACACCCGTGGGGCGCTGGCAAGGCCGAAGGGGAGCACGGTAAACTGAAAGTGCTCTTGGCCTACCATGAACCGTAGGTAACGCCGGTGGGCCGGCAGGACGGGGATGTGGAAATAGGCGTCCTGCAAGTCCAACGCTACCATCCAGTCTCCCGGGTCCAGGGCAGCCAGGACCTGAGCCAAAGTGAGCATCTTGAACTTCTCCGTCCGGAGGAAGCCGTTGACGTTCCGCAGATCCAAGATAGGGCGTAGGCCCCCTTTGCCCTTCTTGGGTACCAGAAAGTAGTGGGAGTAACAACCACGTCCTACTTCTGGCCCAGGAACGCGCTCCATGGCCCCCTTGGCCAAGAGGGCCGAAACCTCCTCTTGCAGAAGTTGCAAGTGATCCCCCGACACACGGTGGTATTGAGGTGGCATGGATGGAGGGGAAGACTCGAAGGGGAGGGAGAAACCCCTTCGGACAATTTGCAGCACCCACCTGTCCGAAGTGACTGTATGCCAGTGGGAGAGGTGATGGCGAACCCTGCCTCCCACAGGCGTCACATGGGCCTGAAAACTCGGACTAGGAAGGTTTTGAGGCGGGGGCTGCTGAGGGAGGTGTGGACTGGCCTCGCCGCTGGCCCCGACCACCGCCACGGCGGTTCCCACGTCCGCCACCGCGTTGCTGAACATTCTGCGGCGCGTGGCTGACGGTCCGTGGTGGGGCGCCCCTTCCGTGGCCATGAAAGGAGCGAAAGGCACCCGATTGCTGGCGTGGGGCCGTAAGGCCCAAGGACTTGGCCGTGGCCCTGGAGTCCTTGAAACGTTCCAGCGCATGGTCTGCCTTGTCGCCGAAGAGGCGACGGCCATCAAACGGCATGTCCAGGAGGGTGGCCTGGACATCGGCCGAGAAGTTGGCGGACCTCAACCAGGCGTGGCGTCGAACCGCCACCGTCGTTGCCATCGCCCTGCCCAGTGAGTCCGTGGTATCCAGCCCACACCGGATAGAAAAACGTGCCGCATCTCGGCCGTCCGCAAGGGTTTGGCTGAGTTTAGCCCTGACACCTCAGGGCATTGTGGCAGCACCTCCGCAACCGTGTCCCACAGAGTGTGGGTGTAGCGGCCCAAGAGACAGTTGGTGTTCACAGACCGTAGCCCTAGGCTCACAGACGAGAAGACCTTCTTCCCGAACTGCTCATATCTCTTGGATTCCCTGTCGGGCGGGGCCGACGGGAATGCGGTTTGGGAGTTAGAGGCCTGGATGACCAGGCTCTCGGGGGTGGGATGGGTGGACAAAAAGCATGGGTCGCCCGGTGCCGGGCGGTAGCGTCTGGCCACGTTCCTGTCCACAGGGGGGCCTGTGGCGGGCTTGGACCAAGTGCCCAGCAGAACGTCACACAAGGCCTCATTGAACGGCAGGAGGGGCTCCGCGGAGCCGGACTGCTGTTTGAGGACCTCAGTGAGGAGATTAGTCCTCACGGCCGCGACGGGGAGCTGAAGGTTTAAGGCCTTAGCTGCCTTCGTCAACACTACGCTGTAAGCAGAACCCGCCTCCGAAGCCACAGTCGGGGGCGACGTAAATCCAGTGTCTGGCGAGGTGTCAATACCACTGGCCTCCCCAAGCTCATATGTCCAGTCCTGATGCGACTGGCAATCACGTGCCAGAGGGTCCTCGGACCCCTCCCATTGCTCCTCGTCACCTGGCTCCTGGAGACCAGGATTAACAGCCAGGGCCTCCTCGTGGAGATAGAAGTCTCCAAAGGCCGACGGAATCGGCGCCCAGCGGCGCCCCTCCGACTCCTGAGTAGGACCGTAGGAAACATTGGGGTCGGCAACCACATCGGCTGCCGGGGACGACACCTGAAGGGACGGCGCCGGCGAGGTCGTAAGGTCGACCGGCGAGGTCCCGGATCCGGAGCCGGATCCAGCGAGGTCGCGCGGCGCCGGGACCGAAGTCGCCAGCGGCGCCGGACCCGAAGTACCCGACGTCGTCGGGGCCGAAGCGCCCGACCCGGAAGGACCTCCAGACGTAGCCGATCGGCCCGAAGGCGCCACGGGAACCGACTGAGGAGGGAGGGCCCTCATGGCCATGAGGTACCTCTCGACCTCCTCCTGCGACGCGCCGTGCCCAGGGACCCGAAGGTGTGGGGCAGGCGGCGACGCTTGCGACTCCCGCGGAGCCGCGTGGGCGGTGTCGCCCGAGTCCCCGGCCGCATCGAGCGAGCGTCGGGGCGGGTCAGAGGACCGATGGTGTCGTTCCGACCTCTCATGCCTCTTACCTGAGGACTTGGAACCAGACGATCGGTGTCCACTTCCGGAACGTCGATGACTCCGACCTCCCGTGGGACCGGGACCGGGACCTGGAGCGGCGCGGGGCCGAGTGCCTCAGCTCGAGACGCTTGCGGGACCGCTCCCGCCTAGCCTTAGACGTCAGAGCCCGGCAGTCGACGCAGGTTCGATCGTCGTGGTCGAGGCCTAAGCACTTCAGGCACCGGCGATGGGGGTCCGTGACCGACATGAGTCGGCCGCACTTCGAACAAGGCTTGAACCCGGGCATCCCTGGCACCGATAGTCGAGACAGTCGACTAAGAGAAGATCAAAAAGGATCAAAAACTATTCAGTCAAAAAGTGACTGGGGGTAGAGCTTCTTCCGGATCTGCGCTAGCTGGCGCGGAAAAAAGAAGAACTGACGTCAGCGCGCATGGGCGCCGTCTAAGTACTCCGACGACGTCATCCCGGCGCTCACGACGCCGACGACGGACGCGGAGCCGCAGACGACGCCTACCAGCGCGCAGGGGTATTGCTACGCAAAAGTTTCCGGATCCAGTCTGACGCCTGGGGATATTCTAAGGTAAGGAATCTATCACTAACGTGTCTATTTCAGATTGGATGAATGGACATGAAAGGAGGTTTGACAGAAAGAGCCTGGAGCTCACTCACCCTCCTGGCAGAGGTGATGGCAACCAGGAAGGCCGTCTTTAAAGTCAGGAGACGGAGAGGACAGGAGTGAAGCGGCTCAAAGGGAGCACACATCAAGAATGTTAGAACCAGGTTCAAGTCCCACTGAGGCATCACAAACGGAACAGGTGGATACATGTGTGTGATGCCCTTCAAGAATCTTGTTACGATGGGGGACTTGAACAAAGAAGGCTGATCAGGTAGCCTAAGAAAGGCTGAAAGGGCAGAAAGGTAGCCCTTGATAGTGCCCAGAGCAGAGCCCTGCTGGGCAAGAGAAAGAAGGAAGAGAAGGACCTCAGAAAGAGGGGCAGAGAGAGGGTCCACAGCCTTTGCTGTGCACCATGCCACAAACTTGTTCCACCGACAGGCGTATACCGATTTCGTGGAGGAACGTCTGGCTGCCAGAATTACATCACAAACTTCAGGAGACAAGTCAAATGGCCTCAACTGCCGCCGCTCAATCTCCACGCATGGAGGTGGAGGCTGGACAGGTTCGGGTGGAGGACCGTCCCCTGTTGCTGCGACAGAAGGTCCTCCTGAAGGGGAGGCGGATCGGGGGACCGACTGACATGCTGAGTAGCTCGGGATACCAGTACCTTCGAGCCCAGTCCGGAGCCACAAGGATGACTTGGGCCCGGTCGCGCCTGATCTTCTTCAGCACTCTGGGCAGAAGTGGAATAGGCGGAAAGGCGTATAACAGACCGCAACTCCACTCGCGCCGAAAGGCGTCGCCGCGCGAGTGCCGTCTTGGAAACTCCAACGCGCAGAACTGATGACATTGCGCGTTCTCTTCGGTGGCGAATAGATCTAACCAAGGCTCTCCCCATTGCCGAAAGAGGCCTTGCGTCACGTCCGAGTTCAGACGCCATTAGTGATCCATCGAGCACCGACGGCTGAGTTCGTCCGCCCTGGCGTTCAGAGAACCTGCCAGGTGTTGAACCGTCAGAGTCACGCCCTGACGTTCCAGCCATTGCCAGAGGCGCAGAGCCTCCTGGCAGAGGGTCCACGACCCCACCCCGCCCTGTTTGTTGCAGTACCACATGGCGGTGGTGTTGTCCGTGAACACCTGCACTACACTCCCGTTGACAAAGGGGAGGAACGCTTTCAGTGCCAAACGAATCGCCCGCAGCTCCAGCAGGTTTATATGGAGCCGGGACTCCGCCGGAGACCAGATGCCTCTGATCTCTGCCTCTCCCAAGTGGCCTCCCCAGCCCTGGAGGGACGCGTCCGTCACAACAACGTGCTCCGGTTGGGGAAGGGAGAGGGATCTGCCCCTGACCCAATCGCGGTCCGTAAGCCACCACTGCAGTTGTCTCGCAGTGCCCTCCGAGATCAAGACGTGGTCGGACAGGTTGCCCTGATGTTGGGCCCACTGAAACTTCAGGTCCCACTGCAGGGCCCGCATCCGCCACCGGGCGTGATGCACCAGAAGGATGCAGGAAGCCATCAGCTTCAGCAGCCGCAGCGTCAACCTGACCGAAACCCGGGATAACGGCTGGAAGATTGGAATCAAAGCCTGTATATCCTGGATTCGCCATTCCGGAGGATAGACCCGAAACTGCGCCGAGTCGAGAACTGCTCCGATGAAAAAGAGCTTTTGAGAGGGGCACAGGTGTGATTTTGGCACATTGATGGAGAACCCCTGCTGGGGCAGGAGATCTGCCGTCATCTCAAGGTGGCCGACGACTGTCTGGGGCGAGCCCGCCTTCAACAACCAGTCGTCTAGATAGGGAAAGACTGAGACCCCCAATCTGCGCAGATGAGCTGCGACCACTGCCATCACTTTGGTGAACACCCGTGGAGCGCTTGTAAGGCCGAAGGGGAGCACGATAAACTGAAAATGCTCGAGGCCTACCGTGAACCGCAGGTAACGCCGGTGGGCCGTCAGGACGGGGATGTGAAAGTACGCATCCTGCAAGTCCAACGCTACCATCCAGTCTTGTGGGTCTAGAGCAGCCAAGACCTGAGCCAAAGTCAACATCTTGAACTTCTCCTTCCGGAGGAAGCCGTTGACGTTCCTTAGATCCAAGATAGGACGCAGGCCCCCTTTGTCCTTCTTGGGTACCAGAAAGTAGTGGGAATAGCAACCACGTCATACTTCTGGCCCAGGAACGCGCTCGATGGCCCCCTTTGCCAAGAGGGCCGTAACTTCCTCTTTCAGAAGTGCCAAGTGGTCCCCCGAGACACGGTGGTTCTGAGGTGGCATGGCTTGAGGGGTTGTCTCGAAGGGGAGGGAGTAGCCCCTTCGGACGAGCTGCAGCACCCACCTGTTCGACGTTATTGTGCGCCAGTGGGAGAGGTGATGGCGAACCCTGCCTCCCACTGGTGTCACATGGGCCGGAAAGCTCGGACTAGGAGGATTTAGAGGCAGATGCTGCGGGGGGAGGTGTGGCCTGACCTCGCCGCTGTCCCCGACCGCCACCGCGGCGGTTTCCACGGCAGCCACCGCGTTGATAATTCTGTTGCGGCGCGTGGCTGGCAGCACGTGTGGGACCGCCCCTTCCTTGGCCACGAAAGGAGCGAAACGAACCCGTTTGCTGGCGCTGGGTCGAGAGACCTAAGGACTTGGCCGTGACACTGGAGTCCTTGAAGCGCTCCAGCGCGTGCTCCGCTTTGTCGCCGAACAGGCGACTGCCATCAAACGGCATGTCCACCAAAGCATTCTGGACATCAGCCGAGAAGTTGGCGGATCTCAGCCAGGCGTGGCGACGAATCGCCACCGTCGTGGACATCGCTCTGCCCAGCGAGTCGGTCGTATCAAGACCACACCTGATGGAATATCTTGCTGCATCTCGGCCTTCAATCATAGCCTTGCCGAGCTTAGCCCGTACCTCCGCGGGGCATTCAGGCAGCAGTTCCGCGACCGTGTCCCACAGAGAGTGGGTGTAACGGTCCAAAAGGCACGCGGTGTTACAAGACCGCATTCCCAGACTCAGGGACGAAAAGACCTTCTTGCCATACTGGTCGTACCTCTTCGATTCCCTGTCGGGCGGGGCCGACGGGAATGCGGTCTGGGAGGTGGAGGCCTGGATCACCAGACTCTCAGAGGTGGGGTGGGTGGACAGAAACCTGGGGACGTCCGCACACGGACGGTGGCGTCTGGCCACGTTCCTATCAAAAGGCGAACCTGAAGCGGGCCTGGACCACGTGCCCAAAAGAACGTCCGTTAAGGCCTCGTTAAACGGCAGCAGTGGCTCCTGTGGGCATGACTGCGGTTTGAGGACCTCGGTGAGGATGTTAGTCCTCACGGCCGCGACGGGGAGCTCAAGGTGTAAGGCCTTGGCAGCCCTCATCAACACCACTGAATAGGCAGCCCCCTCCTCCGTAGCCACGGTAGGAGGCGAGACAAAACCAGGGTTGGGGGAATCATCCAGACCACTGGCGTCACCCAAGTCACCTGTCCAGTCCATGTCATACTGACACGCGCGTGTCAGAGGGTCCTCGGACCCCTCCCACCCCTCTCCGTATTCTACATCCTCACCATACTCGGAGTCAACGATGTAGACCGGCTCCTCGGGGTTCACAGGCCCCATCGGCGTCGAGCCCGGCGTCGATCGACGCCGGTCCGACTCCGCGTCCGGATTCGGAGAGGGAATGGGGACGGCGCCGCCCGGAGCCGGCGCCGGGGAACCGGCGCCGTGCGGGGGCGGCGCCAAGGGTTGCCCTGATGGAATCGGCGCCGGAGAGGCCGGTTGACCAGCCGGCGTCGACCCCGAGGGCCCCTGCGGCGCCGGGATCGGAGCCGTCGGCGGCGCCGGAGCACCCGACGGCGTCGAGGCAGGGTCACCCGAGCCGATAGGGCCCCACAGACTGGTTCACAGGGCCCAAAGGCGCCGCGGAACCCGCCGGAGGAGAAAGAGCCCTCATGGCCACGAGGAACGCCTAAATCTCCTCGGGGGACACGCCTTGCCCAGGGACCGCAGGGTATGGAGCAGGCCGCGTCGGCGACTCACGCGGAGCCGCGGGGGTGGGGCCACCCGAACCCCCGGCCGTGTCGGGGGAGTCGGGGGTACGATGACGACGCCCCGACTTTTTGTGCTTCCTACCTGAGGAACCAGAAGAATGGTGACGACTCCCGGAGCGTCCGTGACGGCTCCGCGACCGCTCCCTCGATCGCTCCCTCGACCTCCGGCCGGACCAGGATCGCTCCCTCGACCTCCGGCCGGACCGGGACCGCTCTCGACGCGGGGCCGACACCCGGAGCTCGAGCAGCTTGCGGGACCGCTCCTGCCTAGCTTTATTAGTCAAGGCCCGGCAGTCGACGCAGGCATCCACGTCGTGGTCGGGGCCCAGGCACCGGAGGCAGAGTCGGTGATGATCCGTGACCGACATCGTCCGGTCACAGTCGTCACAGTTGTTAAAACCGGGCATCCTACCGGCACCGTAGAAGATTCAGAGATCAAAAAGATCAAAAAAACTTGGTCAAAAGACCGGAGTACTGCTCTTCGGATCTGCGCTAACTGGCGCGGAAAAAAGAAGAACTGACGTCAGCGCGCGGAGGCGGCGTCTATATACTCCAGCGACGTCATTACGGCGCACAACGCCAACGACGGACGCGGAGCGGCGGGGGACGCCTGCAGACGACGCCTACCGACGCGCAGGGGTACTGCTACGCAAAAGTTTCCGGATCCAGACTGACGCCTGGGGATATTCTAAGGTAAGGAATCTAATACTAACGTGTTTCTTTCAGATACAGCAGATAGGGTCCGACTTGTCCTTGACCGTCAGTATAGAACTACAGCTGTTATCTTGCAGTGTTCAAAAGAGGGTGCAGCTCAGTCTATCACTCTGTGCTAATATTTGTTTTAGTGCTCCCCGGCTTTAAGGAATAACTGGAATGCACACCAAGGGCCAGATGTAGGTAATCCCAGTTTACCGACTCTTAAATACCGAATCATACCGATTCGGTATTTAAGAAAAGGTAAATGGGATGAAGGTAATTTTTTGTTAAAAAATTACAGAATCGGTAAGTTTTGGTATTTACCGATTCGGTAATTGACATTCATTCCTATGGGCCTCCAGGCCCATAGGAATGAATGTCAATTACCGAATCGGTAAATACCGATTTGGTAAAAGGGGGAAACATTGAAGGGTGGCAGGGTGTCACTTCGACACCCTGTTGCACGCCTCAATTGTGTATGGGTGCACATGTTGCAGACATACAACTCCTAAGGGCATGTATGTCTGCAATATGGCACTGTTGGAAAAGCAAAAAAAATGCTTTATCAAAAGGTTTTCATTATTTACCACCAACTTCTAGATGGTGGTAAATAACGAATCCTTAACTGAGGAATGTACTAACTTGAGTGCTCCCTACATCCTGGATTTGGTAATTTACCTGATCAGTATGTTAAGAATTTGGTATTTTACCGAATCCTTAAATTACCAATTCGGTAAAATACCGAATCCTACAAAAATGCCACCTACATCTAAAAAGCCCAATACCGGTCGGTAACGGCCGAAATTCGGTAATTTCGGCCGATACCGACCGGTATTGGGCGACCTACATCTGGCCCCAAGTCTCCTGCACTGTTCTGGTTAGTTTCACATATTGCAGAAATAGTCCTGTGTTCACTTTAAATTGTGCCCTCTCCTCAGATATGAGGAACTTTACTTTGGCAAACAGGTCCCTCATTGACATACATTAACATTCTATCCATCTGCAAACAGCTGTGTGAGATAGTTTCTTAAAGGGTGACGTACCCTAAAAACATTCATAGTCCACATTTGTTAACTGGCTTCATCACGGATTCGATATTCATCCCACATGGCTAATAAGCTCAAACAAGTTACTTACCTGTAAATACAGGTATGGCCTTGGTAGTGGGGTTAGTGCCCACATGCGGCATGCAGCAGGGGTTAGCACCTGCAATTCACTTTAAAAAAACCAGTTAAAATATGGTTTAGTTACAAAACTAAAAAACACAAACTCTCCAGTTATGGCTATGCTAACTACCCATAACTTGTGTCCCCATCTTGTACTGCTAATGATCTCAAATATCACATCACTGATGACATCCACCTACTAATTACTTGCTATTAGGAAAATGTTTTATAAAACATGTTATCAAGAATTTGATTCAACATTTGTATTCAAAGAAATAGCAATGACATTCTAGCAGCAAATGCAAAATCTGGCAATACAACATTTAAATACTGACTGACATTTATGTGGTCCATATCACTTATAATTTTAAGTTGACATTGTAGGAGAGTAGGGTCTGCAATCCTATGGTCACCCCCGATTTTTGCTTTTTGCTTCACTGGTTTACGACTTTCCCTGGCTGTGGGCCTACTAATCAGACCCACAGCCTAGCTGTTCTCTATCTAAATTGACAAGCATGTACCTTAGGTGCATTTACCAATTGGTACTGGGCCACCTTATCAGTCCCTGTACAGCATACCTTAGGTATCCAGGGCATAGGTGTACCCAGGGCCTACCAGGGGCTGCAGCATGTATTATGCCACCCCTGGCTGGCCATCCACATCTGACACAACTGGCTGCACGACAGCTGGGGCAAGGTGGTGTAATCACCCTTTGCTTTAGATATAGTATCTCTATATCTAACCATAAAATGGACACATATATTCCTATCAGTCACTCCTATGGCAGGCCTTATTAATCCTGAAGGCAGAGTGCTTGGAATTATGTGAGATGGTGCTCAGGCATGAGCTGAGCCCGTTCGCAGCTTGCGGAACCAAGTCCTAATAGCTGTTCCATGATAACGCTATACCATATACTCTTAAGCGCAGTATGAACCTCGCGGTCAAAAGATAACTTTGGTATAGCATTATCAAAACATGTCGAGTAATGTGTCATACGAATTGGAATACTACCCCCTCGCCAATTCTGGCGACGGGGATAGCATTCCACCCTTCTAGAGGGACACGACATGTATGTAACTGTGAACCCCGGTTAAAGTTAACTCGAGCCTCAGCATCACAAAATGGATGCTGCCACCACAGACACAAGTCTGACTTCCTGCTGCTGGGAGTCCTTCCAGCGAGGGAAACTCGGACAAAGGGTTTCCTACCTTGGGAGGTGCTAGCACCACCCCAGACAGGATTTTGTGTATTAGGTAGGCCAGGGCTGAAAGGAATGAGACCTGCCTGGGGCACACAAGGTGTCCTATGCATACACCGGTCAGAACCAGTTCCTGGGGCACTCCAGCCCCAGAGCTGGCGCAAGACCGGACGAAGGAAAGGGGGTGTAACCACCCCCCTTCCTGGTCCCACCCAGAGGAGGGACCTAGTCGTAGTGCAGCCCCCTTTAGCTGAATAAAGGTAGGAGCTGGTCCCATTCCAAATTAGATTATCCTGATCAACTTCACAAGAAGAAACTCTGGACCTCGACGTTCTGCTCCACAGAAGACAGAAGGAATCTCCCTTGTGGGCAAGGAGTGTCCACCCTGCACAAGCAGGCACCATCAGTGTACAGCGGCTTCCCTTTGTCGTTTTCCTGCAAGGATCCATACTTCAGAGCCCGACGAGACCCGGATTCCCAGACCTCTCCGACCTCAACCCGCATCTGCAGCAGAGCTGAGACCAGTGGGTGCGACGAGACTCGTGGGACCGGCCATCTTGAAAGAAGAAGCACTTCGCTCCAGCACGACTACTGAGGTATCCTCGTACAAGTGCTTTGGGGACTGAGAAGCCCCGACCCCGAGCAGCTCCTGCATCGAAGAACAGCCCTCCAGCATCCACGAGATCTGCGTGGGGCCCTTCTGCCTGTTTGCTGCTCGACGCATTGTCTGGTCGCTTGCCGGCTGGCTAGTGACCTCCTAGACGACGAACACAGACAACTTTGCTACTGGTCTGGTTGCTCCAGATTGGCCCTTGCTCCCTTCCAAAAGAGGAGCACCCCGGACCCTCCTGGTCCACTCCAGACGCCGTTTCCACTCATCGCGTGGGTTGCCTTTGCCAAGGCCTGTTGAACCCGAATCCGGAGACGACACCGCCGACAGCGAGAGCCTGCGTGGGACAGCTCGTGCCTCCATCCTGGTCGTCAAAGACACCACCTGGTCCACGTGGCTGCAGAGACAAGCGTCCACTGTGAGAAGTTGGCCTGATGTATAGTGCTCACTATTCTAGTGATCACTGTGTATCATACCAAACGACCCTTATTGATGATTGGTTGTAAGTCAACCTTATAGACCAGCTATCCTAGTAGCGTGGACAAAAGCAGTCTTTAGGCTAAACTCTAGAGGGCGTGTTAAGCCAGCTGGTATACCATCACATATACCCCTTGAACACCAAGTGAATGGACACCACACAAGTTGTTATGAAAATAAAAGGATATTCAATTCAATTCAATTAAGCTTTATTTGATTTAAAATATAAATCATAAAATCATACAGATTATTAAGAACAGTCATAATAATTCCATCTCACTAAAAATAGTTATTTACACGTTTAAAAGGAAACAACGTTTCACATTTCACAGAGTTTGATATTTAGAGCGTGTTAAGTTAACATTAAAACAGTTAGGGGCTGCTTCCCCTGTCTAAATTAATGTAATGTAATCCACGCCAGATTCAGGGCAAGGTCTAAAAATGATTTGAAGTCGGCATTTTATAACCATTTTGTACATATACGTTTCTGGCCAGCTGATGGTTGCTCTCTACTATTGGTCTTAACGGGGTGAGGTAAGACGCCCTGGGATAAAAGTCATGTAATTGCCATGTGGATATAGGGCCATCTCCCAATTGGGGCTGCCAGGATTGTAGATAGGGGACGACACGTTCATTTCTAAATCTTACCAGGCAAGGTCCCCTTTAGTGACATTGGGGAGCGGTCCCAGCCAACCCACCCTTCTGACGCTTACTATCGAGCCGTCAATATTAGGTGGCAGGGGTCTGTTTTTCGTTAGCCAAAAAACGACTTTATTTCTTAAGTCGTGCTGTCTTTCAGGTATTCCTTTCTTGAGTACTGGGACACCCGAAAGAACACATACAAAAGGGGCGGCTATTGGGGGTACGTTTATATGGTCACTTCTGCCAGAGATGATACCTTGGTTATCAGCCATCACATTATGAGATGTTGGGCCTAAGGTCGACCTTACTTTGGGGCTGGGCCTCTGGGTTGTAGTGGAATGGCTAACTACGTTTGAATTTTTTCGTGAAGTCCTATGTGCAACTATTGGTTTATTCCCACTGTTATTGCTATGAGTAGCTGATTCGTGCACCACAGTGGCAGCTAGAACAGGTTGCTGGCTGGGTTCTGCCATGTTCTTTATTAGTGACGCGCTGGCGTTAATTGTCATCTCAATTTCACTGAGCTTTTCTCCTAAGCTATTTATTCATGCTGTCAGTGGGGATATAATAGAAGTAACCAGCCGTTCTATAAGGTCCAGTAAAATTGCCTGGGAGGTAGGAGCAGGAAATTCCAGAGTTGTGTGTAACTTAGATGCTGTCGGGGTAGGTGTAGTCGTTGCTAGGGAACTTGGACACAATTTTCGTTGTTTGACTTCACTCCCCATGCGTGTGATCCCGTGTCTCTTCCATTTGGCGGGTGGGATGTTAAGGGCCCTGTATGATTACTGTTAACTTTTACTAGTGGAGATGGGGAGAGGGCATCTGGTGTGTTATCGTCTGTCAATAATGAATAATGGCGTAGTGGGCTGAGCGTTAGGAGTGGCTAAGGGACTGACCAGAGCATAGAGTTGCTCGGTTACGTAATCTGCTGCGACATACTGGGTCTTGCAAAGGTCATTCAGTTCTTCCAGCAAGGCTGATCCATATGCCTACATCGGCTGTCTGTGTGACAGGGTGATTGCAAAGCACGCTATCTCTGGGCAAGCGTTGTTCTAATCTATCTAGTTCATGAGTGATAGGTAAGGTTACCCTTTCTAGATAGCAATCCATGGGCCCCGTGACCTCGCTCCTCTGCGCGCCACAGCTCTTAGAAGTCACCTTGCGTGACATGAAGATCCTAGATCAACAGTAAAGTCCCGAAATAGGATCCGTAGTGAGGGTCTTAGAGTGAGCAAGTGATAGTAAGCGAAATGTCGATGTCACCTTTTACCTTACAGACAAAAACCAAGGGGACTGGCCCGGTCCGGTCTGCTCTGGCCACAGAGGGCCCGCCCTTTGCCCGGGCTTAGCCCGGCGTCCCGCTCGCGTTCCGCGAGGGAAGACTGACGGTAATTTTATGCGCCTCCTGGCGCTGTGTTGTTGTCACGTGGTTCCCGTGGGCTCCGTGGGCTGCTGGGGATTGCAGTCCCCTGACCTGCACTCTGCACGGCTGTCTGCGCTTCCCCAGGTGGAAGTGGGGGCTGTGAGAAGGTGGCCTGATATGCAGTGCTCACTATTCTAGTGAACACTATGTATCAGTCCAGCAACCCTTATTGATGATTGGTTGTAAGTCAACCTTATAGACCAGCTATCCTAGTAGCGTGGATACGAGCAGTCTAAGGCTAAAGACTCGAGAGGGCGTGTTAAGCCAGCTGTTTACCACACATATACCCCTTGAATACCCAGTGAAAGGACACCACACAAGTGTTATGAAAATAAACAGTTATTTATTAAAGATCACAACAGCCCTGTACTCTTTATGAGGACAGGGTACTAAGCACAAACCAAAACTCTTACAAAAATACTTAAGTTAGCACAGTATATACAAATGCCCGAGGGGCACGGAAAACCATATACTCTGAAAGTGGAATGTGAAATTCCTAGCAGGTAAGTACAGTACTAATAGCTTTTGGAATCGCTAGGACTTGACTAGGGAATCGTTAGATTACTTCTAGGAGGCCTAGGGGACTCGGGTGCAGTGTGTGCACTCTCACGCGAGATGCGGACAAAAGTCTATGGTAGCTAGGAATTGAAAAGTTAGTGTTCTCGGGCGAACCCGACCTGGTAGGGAGAAAACGAAAGTAGATTCTGACCCTTGGATAGTGAGGCTATGCTGGGGCACCGAAATGCCGAAGTTACCTAGCCCAGGGGCTGCAGCTGCATAGGTCTGAAAAGACGTCGGGAATCCTCGTAGACGGACCAGGAGCCGGAAGAAAAGATGCTGGCCGGTGACCAGTGAAGAAAGTTCAGTTGGATCCAAGCCTGGATCTCGAAGATAGATGACACCTGAAAGCAGAGGGGACCAAGTTCGAGACTACTAGACAGTAGTCAGTGGGCACCAGGAGGGCACCGGATGGTAGCCACCTCGACAAGGTGAGTGGGTGACGCTGTACTCGAAGATCTCACGGACCAGGAGGCGTTGTCGGCGACCAGGATGGAGGATCGAGCTGTCCCACGAAGATAGAAGCTGTCGGCGTCGCTGGACCCAGGATTGGGCAACAAAGCCTTGGCAAATTCAAGCCCACGCGGTGGACTCAAAATGGCGTCTGGAGTGGACCAGGAGGGTCCGGGGTGCCTCTCTTCAAGAAGGAAGCAAGGGCCAGTCTGGAGCAACCAGACCAGCAGCAGTGATGTCGTCGGGCGTCGTTCAGAAGGCCACAAGCCAGCCGGCTAGTAGCCAAACAACGCGGTGCACAGCAAACAGCAGAAGGGCCCCACGCAGATCGTGGAGATGCAGGGAGGCTGACCTTGGGTGCTGGAGCTGCGCAGGGTAGGGGCTTCTCGGACCCCAAAGCACTCACCAGTGGAGGACACGGTGGGCTTGCAGTAAAGATGTCGTGCAGTCTTGGCGATCGTCGGTCCCTCGAGGTCTCGTCGCACTCACGGTTCTCAGCTTGGCTGTAGAGGTGAGTAGAGGTCAGAGGTGCCAGGGAAGCCGGGTCTCGTCGAGCTGGGTCGTCGGATTCGTGAAGAAGGACTTGCAGCAGACCGCAGTGTTCTTTAGGATGGTGCCCGCTTGATGCAGGGTGACTACTCCTTAGCCACAAGGGAGAATCTTGAAGAAGAAATCGTGAAGTCCTTTCGAAGAAAGTGGTATCTTGATTCCAAAGATGATCTAATTTGAACAGGGGGCCCGCTCCTATCTTTATACTAAAAAAGGGGGCTGACCCGGTGACTAGGTCCTGCCTATGGGTGGGACTAGGAGGGGGGTGGTTACACCCCTCTCCCCTGCCAGACTTCCCCAGGCCAGGGGCTGGTGTGCCCCTGGAACTGGTTCTGACTGGCCTATGCGTAGTGAGCACCGGGGTGCCACTCAGCAGTCACCTTCCTGAAAAGCCCTGCCTACCCAGGATACACAAAACCATGTCTGGGACGGTGCTAGCACCGCCCCGGACAGGAAACCCTTTGTCCAGGCCTCCCTCGCTGGAAGGACTCCCAGCAGCAGGAGGTCAGACTCGTGTCTGTGGTGGCAGCATCCATTTTGTGGAGCTGAGGCTTCAGTTAACTTTAACCGGGGTTCACAGTTACATTCATGTCGTGTCCCTCTAGAAGGGTGGAATGCTAACCCCGTCGCCAGAATTGGCGAGGGGTTAGTATTCCAATTCGTATGACACCTTACTCGACATGTTTTGATAAAGCAGTACCAAAGATAGCATTTAACCGCGAGGATTATAATGCACTTAAGAGTATATGGTATGCGTTATCATGGAACAGCTATTAGGACTTGGTTCCGCAAGCTGCAGACAGGCTCAGCTCATGCCAGAGCACCATCTCACACGATTCCAAGCACTCTGCCTTCAGGATTGTCAAGGCCTGCCATAGGAGTGACTGATAGGAATCTGTGTGTCCATTTTAGGGTTAGGTATAGATATACTACACCTACAGCAAAGGGTGATTACACGACTTTGCCCCAGCTGTCATGCAGCCAGTTGTGTCAAATTTAGGAGGCCAGCCAGGGGTGGCATAATACATGCTGCAGCCCCTGGCAGCCCTGGGTACACCCATGCCCTGAGTTACAGGGTCTGATAGGGTGGCCCAGTACCAATTGGAAATGTACCTAGGGTACATGGAATCCATTTTAAAGAGAGAGCAGTAGGCCTGGGGTCCTGATTGGCAGGGTCCCAGGTCGACTATGTCCAAAACCAGCTAAAACACAGGGCAGAAAGTTGGGGGCAACCATAGTCAGGATGTACCTTCCTACAGGGGCGGGCAGCGAGAGGCAGGCGGCGACCCCAGCTGGTGAAAGGAAAAGGGCAGCAACTCTCCGCCCAAGCACCCCAGTGGCTGTGGCAACGTGAAAGTCCGGTAAATGCTCCCCAAAAGGATATTTATTTATAACAAGTCTACCCTGATCTCTTTATGAGTCAGGGAGCTAAGCACACAACAAAACTCTTATGAAAATACTTTAAGTCGCACAATTTACACAAATGCCAGAGGGGCACGAAAAACCATGTACACTAAAAGTGGAATGCGAAATACTAGCAGGTAAGTACCAAGATCCAGAGGATTCAGGATCGCTAGGACTACACTACTGAACCCTAAGGTTAGGAGCAGGAGGCCTAGGGAGATCGGGTGCAGTGTGTGCACTCTCACGCGGGATGCGGGACAAAGTCTATGGAGGCTAGTATCTCTAAAGTCACTGTTTCCGGACGAATCCGACTAGGTAGACTAAAAACGAAAAAGGATCTGGACACTTAGATAGTGAACCTACGCTGGAGCACCGAAATGCTCGGGGTTACCTAGCCGAGGGGCCACGGCTGCATAGGGTTCAAAAGACGTCGGGAATCCTCGTTGTAGTCTATGGAGCCTGAAAGAAGTTGCTGGCAGGCGACCAGTGAAGATGTTCGGAGTGATCCAAGCCTGGATCGATGATGGAGATGCCCTGAAAGCAGAGGGGACTCAGTTCTTAATCACTAGCCAGTGATTGTGTGGGCACCAGGATGGCACCGGATGAAGTCACCCCGACCAGGTGAGTGGGCGACGCTGGACTCTGCTGTCCCTCGGACCAGGAGGCATTGTCGGCGACCAGGCTGGAGGTGCGAGCTGTCCCACGAAGGTGTCTGCTATCGGCGATGCTGGAACCAGGATTGGAGCAACAAGCCTTGGCAAAGGCAAGCCCACGCGGTGGAGTCAAGATGGCGTCTGGAGTGGACCAGGAGGGTCTGGGGTGCTCCTCTTTTGGGAGGGGCAAGGGCCAGTCTGGAGCAACCAGACCAGCGGTGAAATCGTCGTGGTGCGTCCTCAGAAGGGCCACTAGCCAGCAGGCAAGTGACCGGACAACGCGGTGAGCAGCAAAGAGCAGAAGGGCCCCACGCAGATCTCGTGGATGCTGGGGGGCTGGACTTCGGTGCAGGAGCTGCTCAGGGTTATGGCTTCTCAAACCCCAAAGCACTCACACGAGGATCCCTCGGCGGTCGTGCTGGTTAAGCGTCGTACAGTTTTGAAGATGGCCGGTCCCTCAGGTCTCGTCACACCCACGAATCTCAGCTGGGCTGATGATGCAGGTAGAGGTCAGAGATGCCAGGGAATCCGGGTCTCGTCGAGCTGGGCAGTCTTGATCCGGAGGATGGACTTACAGCAAACCGCGATGCTTAGATGGTGCCTGCGGGTGCAGGGTGGCTACTCCTTAGCCACAAGGGAGAGTCTTCAGAAGGTATCAAGAGTTCCTTTCGTGGAAAGTAGTTCAAGATTCAGAATTATCTAATTTGAGAAGGGGGCCCGCTCCTACCTTTATTCTAAACAAGCATTTGCAATGCAATAGGTCTCGCATTTACGACAGTTTGAGCTATTTGCATTGTAAACAACAATTGCTTAAATTCTCGCAGTTGTGACACCTATTGTATTGCAAATATTTTTTGTTGTTTACAAGCCCCCATGCCACACTTTCTTGTTAATAGAGGCCGCGCTCCCTTCTTTAGACGAGCTGCACCTAAACAAAGGGCCGTCATTAAAGTAAAAGCGTGGTATGGGGCACTTAAAAAAAAAAAAAAGCATTGTTTGTTAAGTCGTGAAAACAATTTAAGAAAACAGTGCTCTGAGGCTGTAATTAAAGCCTACTGAGTAACAAAATATGTAAGAGGGCTAGTCCCTATGGGAGGTTACAAGATGAAACAAGGCTGTACTAAGGAGGGACTACTAAGCCTATTGACCAATGAAAAGCTACAATTGACAAGCCAATGAAAAATATGGGCAGAAGGTCGACGGAGCTTCAAGTTACTACCTAAATACTTCATGGCTCGCAGAGTGGGGCATACGTTACCCAGGTTTGACCTAAAAAAGTTAAATATGCAGCGACAGGGAACGGGCTACAACTTCAGTGTTAAGACGCCCAGCATCAACTTCCAGCAAATCCCTGTGCTCAGCCACAGGTTCTCATTAGCAGCAATCAGCGCCAGCATTAAGCACGGCCTGACAGAATCCTGGCACTTTAGTGGAGCTTACCCCAGCCCTGGGCCTCTCTCAGCCAGGCTGCATCTCTGGCACTGCTTCCCCAAGTGTGTGGTTGTCTGATACAATCACTCATGTGATTTTCAAATACCTAGTTCCCGTTTTGTTGATTAATTCAGTACTGCGACATCTAACTGTAAAAAAGTGGCTTCTTACCTTGTGCAAACGCTTTCATGTTGATTGTTGCCAAGGTCAAAGAATCAGCACAGACTCACTACATTTAAAGGAAAAGTCGTTCTGCCTTTTGTTGCCGACATTCTACAGTGGCCGCATTTATTATGTGGGGCGGAGCAGCAGTGATTCATGGAGCAGTAGAGTCACCTTTCACAAATAAAAATTCCTCCATTCTCTCCGTGTTATGTTTATTTTGGTTGTATGCAAGGCACAACTTCACTGTAACAGCATGGACAGCAAAAGGGAGAGGCAGAGTGTGTGTGCTGTGATGTTGTCTTCTATGTCTTGAGCGTGCCTGAGACATGGATGTTGTACGCATTTTAATGACTAAAAAGGCTCAATATAAAATGTAAATATTGGGTGTCAGGAGAGGGAGTTAGGGAGCAAATAGTCCTGACTTGCTGTAGGTATGTTACTTGTATCATCTAGCTGGGTGCAATGACAGAAACCGTAAAATACAACTCTGGCGGCACACTATTCCAAGCACACATTTTTAGCTTAGGTGTTTTTAAGCCACGCCCCTACTTACATTGGCCACGCACCTTTGAGAGACCCAACAGTTTTTTCATACCACTTGAAGCCCTGCTTCGCATCTATCCTGAAATGACACGAAAGTGTCCTTACTGTCTAACTTACCCTTTGTGCCTATCGTAGAAGTGATCTTTACTGTGTGCGACACCCTCACGTGCACACTTTCCCCCGGGTCATCTATATGGCGACTAGGTGCGTCTAAGCTTCCAGTAATGGGTTTCATTTAATCAGTGAGGCACTCTGGGAGTTGTAGTTTTGGTTCCGCTCCCACTGCTGTGACTCATCTGCGCACGCTTAGCTCACTCTAATTGGTTGAGGAAGTAGCTTGAAAAGTGTGACTGGGCCGGGTCAGCGAGGACACAGAAGTGGTTGTTATGGGACCTGTTTGCCCTGTGACCCTTCCCTAACCTGCCCCACGGCGCAGCTCCGGTGCAGTGACGTTTCATGTCTGGCCTCTCCTGCAACCCTCTTTAGTGTGTGACATGCAGCAGGGTCAGATCATGTCACGCTTGATGCGCCTAGCTGCCAGGACACCTCGGTGCACTGAACTCCATAAGCAAAGTAATACGGCGATATAAAGTCGAGAGTTACCAATCGATGCACTGAATAACATTACATTAACTACTACTAACACCTGTTTAAAGCGCTTATAAAAATTAGAAGGGCAGCATCAAGCGCTATATACAATAATTATCATTACAGTGGTCATAGGTCATGCGTGCACTTTTCGGTAAATAGTCCGGGGATGGCATAAAGTGTCCCCGATGACGTGCTGCAGCCACGTACAGCTGTACAGAAAACGAGCACTACTTTCAAGGGCAGGGTGCTTGCGCAGACGGTATGTACATGTTCAACTCACTGCTCTACGGTATGAACTACCCAGGGGCGGATTGGCAAGGCGGGCATTCGGGAATGGGCCGAAGGGCCGGTGCCTCAGTGCCCTCTGTGGGCCGTTTCCTCCCCTGTCCCAGTCCACAGAGAGTGGACTAGGAAAGGGGAGAAAAACTAGCCCTCTGAGTGAATAAGACAAGCCACTGTTAACATAGTTAGGATTAGTATGTAAGAGCAGAGAGGCGCACACAATGAAGTCAATAGTATAAGAAAGTCCAAAAAAACATGTAGATCTTCAGTTCTTATTTCAAAAAGTATTCTTTATTTTCACGTACAACGGCACAGCCAACGCGTTTCATTCCCATTCGTGCCGTGGGAATTTCATCAGGGCATATACTAGACAATCTAGTCCGTACGGTATTTCTCGAGGTCGTTCCTCTTCGAAAACAGTTTAAAGGACAGTCACGGTAGGTCACAGTGTGTACCTGAAGAATGCTTTATGCTTGATTCCAAGTGGAATGATGATTCGAGTCCCCCGGATTATCTGGTCACTGTCACTATGGCAAGTCAAGAAGGATAAGGATTCCGGACCCCTCGGGGGAACTCCAGAGCGGAGGGGGGGGGTCTGAACGCTCGGTAAGATGTCCGGCTTCAGTGGGGTTGTGAATAGCGTAGTAACGCGACGGTGCCTTTGATATGGTCTCCGTCCTCCGCCGCTCCTCCTCGTGGAATGCATCCAGCATCCAGCATTCCACTTGGAATCAAGCATAAAGCATTCTGATGAAATTCCCAAGGCACGAATGGGAATGAAACGCGTTGGCTGTGCCGTTGTACGTGAAAATAAAGAATACTTTTAGAAATAAGAACTGAAGATCTACATGTTTTTTTGGACTTTCTTATACTACTGACTTCATTGTGTGCGCCTCTCTGCTCTTACATACTAATCCTAACTATGTTAACAGTGGCTTGTCTTATTCACTCAGAGGGCTAGTTTTTCTCCCCTTTCCTAGTCTGACATACATTCTTGGCAGCGGATGGTGAGAGTAGTCACACCACCAAATAATTCTGAAACAGACGAAGTGGATGTGCGAAACCTTGGTCAGCTGCTGGTTGCTTTTGTTCATAGTTAGGATTAGATAGGAAGATTTATAAGCAGCATGGACGGTGCTCATGAAGGTTGTCTGGGTTACTGCATTTCTCACCAGCTGTCTTAGTTAATAGAGTGCGTAAAGCGCTTAACAGGCCATTGCCCTCAGTGCACGGAATGTATAAACTATTGCCGGAACCTTCAGAAGACTAGAATATCATAAGCATCGGCTGCGTTTTACTATCATATGGCACCTTACCTAATTGAAAACACTGCCCCATCTTTAAAAAAGTACACCTAAAAGCCAGCGCTGTCACAATATTAAATCAAAGCCATCAACGAAATCAACTAATAGCCGCTCTAATGACTTAAACCGTAATTACAATGTTTTCCATTGTTAACCAACTCCGACAGCGAAAGCGGAACCTTCCTTGGGGCGGGACTTCCGTCTTCAGAAGCCCGCGCACGCGCCCACGGAGAAGCAGTGCTGGTGACGCGGGGCTCATGCCCGAAGGAGAGCCCCGCGGAGGCTGCAAGACTTTAGAATGACGGTAAGTGGGGGGGGGCGCTTGCATGTATGCGGCGGCTGGGGTGGGTACTTGTATGTATACGGCGGCGGCGGGCGGCGCTTCTATGTATGCGGCGGCGGCCAGGGGGCCCGCTTCTATGTATGCGGCGAAGGGATGAGTGGTGGGGGAGCCTTCTATGTATGCTGCCGCGGTGGAGGTCTGCTATGTATGCGGCGGCGGGCCTTCTATGTATGCGGCGGCGGTGCTTCTATGTATGTGGCGGTGGAGGGGGGGGGCCCTCCTGTGTGTAGGTGCGCTCCTGTGTGTGTGTGCCTTCCTGCCTGCATGTGTGTGTTCAGTGTGGCTTTCCTTGCGGATGGGAATATGAGGCACGGCGACGTGCGCGCTCACGAGGTACAATCTCGGCAAGAAAAAGCGCGTGGCACTTTGCTGTCCACATTCCCCCAAAAGTAACAACATAAGTTGTCTCCCTAGACAGCAAAAGCTTCGCTTTTGCTTTCGTCTAGGCGAGACCTAAAAAAGGGGCTGGCATGCGACTAGGTCCTGCCCATGGGTGGGACCAGGAGGGGGGTGGTTACACCCCTCTCCCTTGTCCGGACTTTCCCCAGCTCAGGGGCTGGTGTGCCCCTGGAACTGGTTCAAGCCGGCATATGCACAGTGAGCACCGGGGTGCCACTTGCAGTCACCTTCCTCTCAGCCCTGCCTACCTGGGATACACAAAACCCTGTCAGGGAGGGTGCTAGCACCGCCCCTGACAGGAAACCCTTTGTCCAAGCTCTCCTCGCTGGAAGGACTCCCAGCAGCAGGAGGTCAGACTTGTGTCTGTGGTGGCAGCATCCATTTTGTGATGCTGAGGCTCGAGTTAGCTTTAACCGGGGTTCTCAGTTACATACATGTCGTGTCCCTCTAGAAGGGTGGAATGCTAACCCCGTCGCCAGAATTGGCGAGGGGTTAGTATTCCAATTCGTATGACACCTTACTCGACATGTTTTGATAAAGCGATACCAAAGTTGGCAAATAACCGCGAGGATTATAATGCACTTAAGAGTATATGGTACGCGTTATCATGGAACAGCTATTAGGACTTGGTTCCGCAAGCTGCAAACGGGCTCAGCTCATGCCAGAGCACCATCTCACATAATTCCAAGCACTCTGCCTTCAGGATTGATAAGGCCTGCCATAGGAGTGACTGATAGGAATACACGTGTCCATTTTGGGGTTAGATATAGGACTACTATATCTAAAGCAAAGAGTGATTACACCACCTTGCCCCAGCTGTCGTGCAGCCAGTTGTGTCAGATTTGGATGGCCAGCCAGGGGTGGCATAATACATGCTGCAGCCCCAGGTAGGCCCTGGGTACACCTATGCCCTGGATACCTAAGGTATACTGTACAGGGACTGATAAGGTGGCCCAGTACCATTTGGTAAATGCACCTAAGGTACATGTGTGTCAATTTAGAGAGAGAACAGCTAGGCTGTGGGTATGATTAGCAGGCCCACAGCCAGGGAAAGTCGTAAACCAGTGAAGCAAAAAGCAAAAATCTGGGGTGATCATAGGATTGCAGACCCTACTCTCCTACATGACCCACCCCCCCAACTTTGGGACAATAAGCTAATCTTGACCAGGTGAGTCTTCTTGCTATAAGTGGAAATACCTGGAGAGCCCATCTGCATTGCCATGATCAGTGCCAGGTCTATGCTCCACTGTAAAATCCAAAAAGCAAAAATCTGGGGTGATCATAGGATTGCAGACCCTACTCTCCTACATGTTCACCTGATCGCGACGACGACATCTGGTTCCACTCCAGTCACTGGCTAGTGACTTTGAACATTGTCCCCTCTGCTTTCAGGTTCTCCTCTTCACCAATCCACCCTTGGATTGCACCGGACATCTTCCTCCTGGTCGCCTGCAGCATCTTTCTTCAAGGCTCCATAGACTTCGACGCGGAAACCCGACACAACTTCGCACCCGCAGCCTGTGGGTGAGGTAACACGAGCATTTCGATGCTCAAGGGTAGCTTGACTCTCCTAGTGTGCAGTTCCATTGTCGTTTCAGTCCTATCTAGTCAGGAACGTCCGTACTCACCTTTTCTTTAAACTGTACTGTCCATAGACGTTTGTACGCATCTCGCGTGTGAGTTCACACTCTGCACACGCGCTCCGTGGGCCTCCTATTACCTACCTCAAGTTAGTATAGCGTGGTCCCAGCGATCCTACAACCTCTGGACAGCTCCATTCCTTTAATTGACTTTCACATTCCACTTACTTAGTATATGGTTTGTCGTGCCCCTATGGCACCATTGTAAATCGTGCAACTTAAACGTATTTTTCCTAAGAGTTTGTCATGTGCTTAGCCCTCTGACCTCATAAAGAGTTCAGAGGTGTATGTTAGTTAATAAATAACTTTATTTTCATACCAACCTGTGTGGTGTCCTTTTCATTTGGTATTCAAGGGTTATATGTGGTAAAACAGCTGGCTTCACATGCCATAAAGAGTTTAGCCTAAAGACTGCTTTTGTCCACGCTACTAGGATAGCTGGTCTATAAGGTTGACTTACAACCAATCACCATAAGGGTTGTTTGGACTGATACAAGGTGATCACTAGAACTAGTGAGCATCATATATAAGGCCAACTTCTCACAGACATGTTTCAACATCCCAGCACACATCCCATCATGATATATACTCCAGACTTCTGCTCCAAAGGCTTCCGGGCCCCAACATTCTAGCAGCAGACAATGTGCAAGGCCTTTACATCATTCAGCTGATACTAGCCAACTGCCACATATCTTTTCAAAGTTATGTGGGGATTCCCAGCCCTAAAGCATTACTTTGAGGCCGTACACCAGTCCATGTCCCTACCCCATACCTCCAATGTGGGCAGGTCAGGCTGCCCCAGTTTTTAGCTATGTATTCCTAGCCCACTGTAAAGCTGTGACTGATAAGTAGCTTTTGCTATCTTGTGAGGTCATAGTGCCCAGATCCTGAGAAGTGCAATATATGCCCTCTCCAACGCACAAGTTACCTTCGGTAACGATATATCTGTAAGAAACAGTAGTTAGTATTAGATTCCTTACCTTAGAATATCCCCAGGCGTCAGACTGGATCCGGAAAATTTTGCGTAGCAGTACCCCTCGCGTCGGTAGGCGTCGTCTGCGGCTCCACATCCGTCGTCGGGAGGACGTCGGAGTACTTAGACGCCGCCCTCGCGCACTGACGTCAGTTCTTATACACAGCTTTTCAGCGCCAGAAACGCAGAGCCATGATAAAAACCAACACTGGTGTCATGAAACTAGGGCCCTGAAAGGGGATGACCGTAACTCTATATATCGGTTCGCAGAAGAGGGAGGATGGGTGAAGCGGTAAGGAATCCAATACTAACTACTGTTTCTTATAGATATATCGTTACCGAAGGTAAGTAACTTGTGCATCAGAAAGAAACAGGTTAGTATTAGATTCCTTACCTTAGAATAGATACCCCAGCAATACCAACCCCGGAGGTGGGTCTGCGAACCAATGATCACACAAGAAAGTCCTGGAGAACGGAACGGCCGAAAAAGCCATCTCTTCGGACTTGGCTGTCCAGGCAGTAGTGGATGTGTGCAGCGAGGCCCACGTAGCTGCCTGACAGATGTCCTGCAAGGGGACTCCCCGACCCAGTGCAGTAGTAGCCGCCGTGGCCCGAGTGGAATGGGCCAGTAGCCCCAAAGGAGGCTCCTTATTAGCCAGTGAAAAACCAGCCTTGATGCACAAAACGACCCAATGGGAAATGGTCTGTTTGTGCACCGCCCGTCCCTTAGCACCCACGTAACCAACAAAGTTAGTCCTCTACCAGGAACTGGCGTGTGCGATACAGATAGTATGAGAGCGCACGTTTTGGGTCCAGACGGTGGAGCCTCTCTTCCTCTTTAGAGGGATGCGGAGATGGAAAGAAGGTGGGCAAGGTGATGGACTGCTCGATGCGGAAGGCTGTGACTACCTGGGGCAGGAAAGAGGGTCGCGTCCGCAACACAACTTTGTCCGGATGGACAGAAAGGAAAGGGGGTTGTGAAGACAGGGCCTGGAGCTCACTCACCCTCCTGGCAGAGGTGATGCCAACCAGGAATGCATTCTTAAGGGTGAGAAGACTAAGAGGACAGTTATGAAGTGGCTCGAAGGGAGCGCACATCAGATAAGTCAGAACAAGGTTCAAGTCCCACTGAGGCATCACGAAAGGAACAGGTGGGGAACATATGAGTGATGCCCTTCAAGAAACTATTTACAACTGGGGACTTGAACAAAGAGGGCTGATCAGGAAGTCTTAAGAAGCCGGAAATGGCAGAGAGGTAGCCCTTGATAGTGCCCAGAGCAGAGCCCTGCTGGGCAGGAGAAAGAAGAAAGAGGAGAACCTCAGAAAGAGGGGCAGAGTGGATCCACAGCCTTTGCTGTGCACCATGCCACACATTTGTTCCACCGGCAGGCGTATACCGATTTTGTGGAGGGACGCCTGGCTGCCAGAATAACATCACAGACTTCAGGAGGCAAGTCAAATGGCCTCAACTGTCGCCGGTCAATCTCAGCGCATGGAGGTGGAGACTGGACAGTTTCGGGTGGAGGACCGTCCCCTGCTGCTGCGACAGAAGGTCCTCCTGAAGAGGCAGACAAATCGGGGGATCGACTGACATGCTGAGTAGCTCGGGATACCAGTATCTTCATGACTAGTCCGGAGCCACAAGGATGACTTACTTGGGTCCGGTCGTGCGTGATCTTCTTCAGCACTCTGGGCATAAGTGGTATAGGCGGAAAGACGTACAACAGACCGCAGCTTCACTCGCGACGAAAAGCGTCTCGGATCGAGTGCCGCCTTGGAAATTCAAACGCGCAGAACTGAGGACATTGCGCGCTCTCTTCTGTGGCCAATAGAACCAAGGCTCTTCCCACTGCTGAAAGAGACCTTGCGCTACGTCAGAGTTCAGAAGCCATTCGTGATCCATCATGCACCGGCAGCTGAGTCGTCCGCCCTAGCGTTCAGGGAACCTGCCAGGTGTTGAACCACCAGGGTCACGCCCTGATGTTCCAGCCACTGCCAGAGGAGCAGAGCCTCCTGGCACAGGGTCCACGACCCCACCCCGCCCTGTTTGGTAGAGTACCACATGGCGGTGTTGTCTGTGAACACCTGCACTACACTCCCCCGGACAGAGGGAAGGAATGCTTTCAGTGCAAGCCGGATCGCCGGCAGCTCCAGAAGGTTGATGTGGAGCTGGGACTCCGCCGGACACCAGAGGCCTCTGATCTCCGCCTCTCCCATGAACCCCCCCCCAGCCCAGGAGGGAAGCGCCCGTCACAACTACGTGCTCCGTTTGGGGTAGGGAGAGGGATCTGCTACTGGCCCAATCGCGGTCCGTGAGCCACCACTGCAACTGTCTTGCAGTGCCCTCCGAGATCAAGATATGGTCGGACAAGTTGCCCTGATGCTGGGCCCACTGAAACTTCAGGTCCCACTGCAGAGCCTGCATCCGCCACCTGGCGTGATGCACCAGAAGGATGCAGGAGGCCATCAGCCCCAGAAGCCACAGCGTCAACCTGACCGATACTCGGATAAAGGCTGAAGATCGGAATCAGAGCCTGAATATCCCAAACCTGCTTCGGCACATTGATGGAGAACCCCAGCAGGTGCAGGAGGTCGGCCGTAGTCTGGAGGTGGCTGACGACTGTCTGGGGCGAGCCCGCCTTCAACAACCAGTCGTCGACATAGGGAAAGACTGACTTCCCTAATCTGCGCAGATGAGCTGTGACCACCGCAATCACTTTCGTGAACATCCGAGAGGCGCTGGTAAGGCCAAAGGGGAGCACGGTAAACTGAAAGTGCTCGTGGCCTACCATGAACCGCAAGTAGCGCCGGTGGGCCGGCCGGACGGGGATGTGAAAATAAGCGTCATGCAAGTCCAACGCCACCATCCAGTCTCCCGGGTCTAGGGCAGCCAAGACCGGAGCCAGAGTCAGCATCTTGAACTTCTCCTTCCGGAGGAAGCCGTTGAGGTTCCCCCTTTGCCTTCTTGGGAACCAGAAAGTAGTGGGAGTAACAACCACACCCCACTTCTGGCCCAGGAACGTGCTCGATGGCCCCCTTGGCCAAGAGGGCCGTAACATCCTCTTGCAGAAGTTGCAAGTGATCACCCGACACGCGGTGGTATTGTGGTGGCATGGCTGGAGGGGTGGCTTCGAAGGGGAGGGAGTAGCCCCTTCGGACGATTTGCAGAACCCACTTGTCCGATGTGATGTCGCGCCAGTGGAGGAAGTGATGGCGAACCCTGCCCCCCACTGGCGGTAAATGGGCCTGAAAGCTCGGACTAGGAAGGCTTTGAGGCGGATGCTGCGAGGGTGGATGTGGACTAGCCTCGCCGTTGTCCCCTGGCACCGCCACGGCGGTTACCACGTCCGCCACCACGCTGGATGTTAGTCTGTGGCCCGTGGCTGGCAGGATGTGTGGAGGTGCCCCGTCCTGGGCCACGAAAGGAGCGAAAGGCAGCAGTTTGCTGGCGGGGGCCGACAGGCCCAAGGACTTGGCCATAGCCCTGGAGTCCTTAAAGCGCTCAAGCGCACTGTCTGCCTTGTCCCCAGAGGCGACGGCCAACAAACGGCATGTCCATAAGGGTGTTCTGGACATCAGCCGAAAAATTGGCGGACCTCAGCCAGGCGTGGCGGCGAACCGCCACCGTTATTGCAATCGCCCTGCCTAGCGAGTCTGTGGTTTCCAGCCCACATTGAATGGAATACCGTGCCGCATCTCACCCCTCCACAAGGGCTTGGGCGAGTTTAAACCGGGCCTCCTCCGGGCATTGTGGCAGCACGTCCGCGACCGTGTCCCACAGAGAGTGGGTATAAAGGCCCAAAAGGCAAGCGGTGTTGACCAACCGCAACCCCAAACTAAGTGAGGAGAACATCTTTTTCCATACTGTTCATAACTTTTGGATTCCCGATCAGGGGGAGGCGTCGGGAATGCGGTCTGGGAATTAGAGGCCTGGATAACCAGGCTCTCGGGGTGGTGTGGGTGGACAGGAAACAAGGGTCGCCCGGAGCCGGGCGGTGGCGTCTGGCAACGTTCCTATCTACAGGGGGACCTGTAGCGGGCCTGGACCAAGTGCCCAACAGAACATCAGTTAAGGCCTCATTGAACGGCAGTAGAGGCTCTGAAGAGCTTGCCTGCGGTTGAGGACCTCAGTGAGGAGGTTAGTCCCCACGGCCGCGACAGGGAGCTCAAGAGACGAGGCCTTGGCTGCCATCGTCAACACCTCACTGTAGGCAGCCCCCTCCTTCGTAGCCACGGTAGGAGGGGAGACAAATCCAGTGTCGGGCGAACTGTCCAAACCACTGGCCTCCCCTAGTTCACCTGCCCAGTCCTGAAAAGATTGGCACTCCCGTGCCAGAGGATCCTCAGACCCCTCCCAATCCGCCTTGCCCTCCATCTCCTGGTATTCAGGTTCAAATGACGGGCCGGATTATAGAAGTATTGCGCGACGTCGATCGACGCCGTTCCGACGCCGGAACCGGATCGAGGACGACATCATCCGGGGACGGCGTCGGGGGCAATACCCTAGGGATAGACGCCGGCGGAGGGGTCGTTAGGTCGACCAGCGGCGACCCGGATCCGATGGAGCCCTGCGGCTTCGGGACCGAAATCGCCGGGGGCGAAGCTCCCGGCCCGCTTGGGCTCCCAGTCGGGACCGTGGGGCCCGACGGACGAGTGAGCGACCTCATGGCCATGAGGAAGGTATCGATCTCCTCTGGCGTCGCGTTCTGCCCAGGGACCGGCGGGTATGGAGCAGGCCGCGACGTTTGCGGCTTCGGCGGAGCCGCGTGGGCGGTGTCGCCCAAACCCCCGGCCGTGTCGTGCGAGCATCGGGGTGAGTCAGAAGAGCGGTGTTGCTTCTTCGACTTCTTGTGCATCTTACCAAGGACTTGGAGCCCGACCAGTGGTGTCGACTCGCCGAGCTGTGATGACTTCGGCCCCTCGACCTCCTCCAGGACCGTGACCTCGAGCGGCGCAGGACCGTGACCTCGAGCGGCGCAGGACCGTGACCTCGAGCGGCGCAGGGCCGACTGCCGGAGCTTAAGGCGCTTACAGGACCGCTCCCGCATAGCTTTCGACGTCAAGGCCCGGCAGTCGGGGCACGACTTGTCATCGTGGTCGGCCCCTAAGCAATACAGTCCCCGGCGATGGTGGGCGGTAACCGACATTAGTCGGTATAGGGCTTGAACCCAGGCATCCCTACCCGCACCGAGGGAGTCGTTCGACTCGAAAAACAGATCAAAAAGAATCGAAAAAGTTTAGTCAAAAAATGACTAAAGGGTACCACTTTTTCTGGATCGGCGCTTGTTGGCGCGGAAAAAAGAAGAACTGAAGTCAGCACGCGAGGGCGGCGTCCAAGTACTCCGGCGACGCCATCCCGGCCCCAACGACACCGATGACGGACGCGGAGCCGCTGACAACACCTACTGACGCGCAGGGGTACTGCTACGCAAAAGTTTCCGGATACAGACTGACCCCTCAGGATATTCTAAGGTAAGGAATCTAATACTAACCTGTTTCTTTCAGATGGAAAGAGCATAACACATCTACTGTCACTCTAGAATTACGACCCGATGCTGCTCCAAAGTCCACACTTTTGCAGTCTAACAAAGCTGTATTGTCACTGGAACTGAAGATCTCGATGTTTGGTACAGAAGAAAGGTGCTATCTGCATAATTTTTCCCACTGCTGGGGTTTCAGTCCTGACAGCTGTCACTGCAGGTCCCAGAAAAATAAAATCATCAGTCCCAGAGGAGACATTTGATTGTTCCAACCCAATAACGGGATAAAATTTAATTTAAGGTTGCAGTAGACCTTGTGACCCCAAAACAGCTCTGAAGAAAAACAAAAAGCAAACACTAGATAGCAGGAGTATACACAGCTTGTATATCTATAGCTTCACGTGCTATGAACAGTAGTGATATTGATATATTCACTAGTCATATGGCATGCATTTAACTTTGGCAACACATCAAAAATATAACATGCAAGTAAAGTTTATTTTATTAGATTGCCGCTACCTTTAACAAATAAATAAAAACATTATGAATTCTTACCATCTGCTGTTTTGATAGGACATCAGTGTACATTTGTTCTCTTCGCTGTATTTCTATCTCTAGATTGGTCTGTTTGTTTATTGCCAAAGTACGAATTTCTGCATCCGTCATATTGGGATTATCTTTTCTCTAGAAAATATATGCAATTTGATTTAATTAATACATTAAAGGTTTGTAAGAAAATGTTTTAACTTGTAACTTTGATTCTCATGCGGATTATTTCATAAAGAGATTAAACACTCAAAAGGTGATGATGAGCAGTTTTATAAAACAAATCAAAGATTTTCGATGCCCCTTTGCACTCCCTTATCGTTAACTATTGAAACCTGAAATCGTCTCAGTGTTTAACTTAATAGCCAGTAAAAATGTCATGCACTCATTTAACAGCATCAAAATAATAAGCACGTGAGAAGTTTTTGCCTGCTCCAGCTTTTAATTATATCCCTTCCTTGAAGGGGAGAAGAGTTGGCGCTAGGGCGGTCAACCTTAAATCTGGGGAACTGGGTACCTGTCTTGGCAATGACGCTGAACATCTTGTGATTCTGGGCAAATCACTTAATCTCCCAGTGCCTAAAAATAAAATGAATGTGTCCTCATGTAATGCAACTGGTGCTTTGTTAAGCGCTCTGATACCCGTTTCGGGTCTAGTTCGCGCTATATTAATCTCTGTAAAATAAAAGTAATTTTAAAAAAGGATCTGCACAAAACGTGGCACACCCACATAAGACTGAACATGTAAATTGATTGCCAAATTTCATGTGTATTCAAAGGATGCCACAGTTAGCACATTTTGATTTCACTCATCACTGATAAGCACAAAGAGCAAGTTACTTGCCTTTGGTAAAGCTCTTTCCTGTGGGTAATCAATCTACCCGCAGAGTTCTGACCTTTAGAATCCTCTATGGAACCAAAGAATGGATACAGTAAAAGCTTGCACTGATCCTGAATGCCTAAAGGTTTTTCTGCTATAGCCAGTGTTTAGAAAGTGTTGGGAATAACGAATGAAATGTTTTTCAAGTGATGTACACAAACAAAATGGTATAGGTAATTTGTACCAGTATTTCCAAGGTTAGGATGGCATTGTTGTGAGAAGTTGGCCTGGTATATGATGTTCACTATTCTAGTGAACACCTTGCACCAGTCCAAACAACCCTTATGATGATGGTTGTAAAGTCAACCTTATAGACCAGCTATCCTAGAGGTAGCGTGGACAGAACAGTCTTAGGCTAAAAGTCTCTTGAGGCTGTGAAAAGCCAGCTGTTTTACCATATGTAACCCCTTGAATACCAAATGAAAGGACACCACACAGGATATATATAAAATATATATGTATTTATTTACTAACACACTCCTCTGAACTCTTTATGAGATCAGAGGCCAAAGCACATAAGTTATACTCAGAAATACTTTAAATAGCACAATTTACAGTTAGGCCCTAGGGGCGCGTAAAACCATATACTAAGTAAGTGGTATAAGAAACAAGACTTGGGAAAGGAGAAGGCCTAGGGCCTAGGGAATCGCTGGGGATACACTATCTGACCCTTAGGTTAGGAGTAGGAGGCCCACAGGCGGTGCGTGCAGTCTCAGTACTCTCAAGCGAGAGTCAATAGAAAGTCAATAGGAACGTAAAAGGTAAGTAAATGAAGATTTAGGACACTTCCGGTCTAGCTAGAAGGAAACAACTAAAAACCTAGACACTTGGATAGTCAATACCTTTGAGAGCACCGAAGTACTCGCGTTACCTCACCCACAGGAAGCGGGTGCATAGGTGTGAAGATGTGTCGGGTTTCGCCGTTTAAGTCTATGGAGCCTGTGAAGAAAGATGCTGCAGGCGACCAGGAGGAAGATGTCCGGGTGGATTCAAGGGTGGATCAAGGATGAAGAAAACCTGAAAGCAGAGGGGACAGAGTCTAGGTCACTAGCCAGTGACCGGGTGGAACCAGGAAGGAACCAGACGTTGTCGAGGAGCAATCAGGTGCTGTCGTGAAGTTTGTTGTTGCAGCCACGCGGACCAGGAGGAGTCGAGGACGACCAGGTGCTGGAGAGGAGCTGACCCACGAAGGTTCTCACAGATGGAGAAGCCGGCTTCAAGATCGGAGCCAACAAGCCTAAGCAAAGGCAACCCACGCAGGATACGAAAACAAGTTACTTACCTGTAACTTTGGTTCCCCAGTACTGGTAACTTTCATAGATTCCCATGCTTTGTATCATTCCCCGTCGTCGGAATGGGAGCCTCGGTAGTATCACAACCATAGAAACAAAAGAGAAAAATAGGCCTAGGCCTCATCACCTTTTGTATCCTAGCACCCTCTTTGTGCAAAAGTGACCAAACTTTTGTCAGGACCAATCAGAGCAGCCTCACCCCCTAGAACCTCTCTGAGAGAGCTCAGAGCCTCAGATTTTCGTAGCCGTTGTGCAAACCGCCACTATCTCTGTCAAAAAACTGAGCGTTCCCAGGGGAGGAAGATGGGCGCATGGGAATCTATGAAAGTTACCAATACTGGGGAACCAAAGTTACAGGTAAGTAACTTGTTTTCTTGCCCCAGTATTGGAACTTTCATAGATTCCCATGCTTTGTATCAGAGTAACTAGCAGTAATAACCAAGACATATTTTGTAGATACATGGCATCATATAACCATAAAGCAAATAAACTTATAGCATAGCAAACAAGAAACAAAATGTGCTCACCAGGATGGAGGGCTTGTAGGGAAAGCTCACCTCTCAATGGAAAAGATTCCGCAGAACTGCTTGACCAACAGCCGCATCGTCTCGTCCTGCAGACTCCAGGCAGTAGTGCTTCGTGAAGGTATGTGTACTGCTCCACGTTGCTGCCCTGCATATGTCCTTAATGGCGACTCCAGAGAAAAGATCCACCGACGATGCCACAGACCTTGTGGAATGTGCACAGACTTTTCTGTCCAAAGGCTTGCCCGCCTCCTGATTGCAGAATTGAATCGCACTGGAGATCCAGCGGGAAATGCCACTCTTTGCCAAAGGAAACCCCTTCCGTGGTGCGCTGTAGGACACAAACAATTGGGATGATTTCCGAAAGGGTCGTGTGCGCTCTAAGCAGAATTTTAAGCATCTTTGAACGTCCAAAGAATGTAATGTGCGTTCCGCAGGTGTTGAAGGGCGCGGAAAGAAAGACTTTAAAATCAAAGGTTCATTCAAGTGGAACTCAGACAGTACCTTTGGACTAAATGTCGGATTGGCGCGAAGGATAAGCACATCTTTTTTGAATTGCAGGAATGGATGCACTATGGAGAGGGCTTGAAGCTCACTCATTCTTCTAGCTGATGTTAGAGCTAAGAGGAGGGCAAGTTTCCAAGACAGGAATTTCAAGTCCGCCTTGTGCACCGGCTCAAACAGAGCTTTCATGAGTTGAGCCAGGACAAGATTGAGTTGCCAAACTGGTGGAGGAGGGCGAACTGGAGGATACATTAGAAACGAGCCTTTTAAGAATTGTTTAACAATCCTGGAGGACCATACGGAAGGGCCTGAAGAACTGCGCCTAAACCTCGATATGGCTGCAAGATGTACCTTAACAGATGAATGCGCCAACCCAGACTTTGCCAATGATAGTATATATGGCAAAAGTTGATGAGGCAGAGATTTGTAAGGATGGAGATCTTGTCTCTGACACCACAGGCAGAACCTCTTCCATTTAGCCTTGTAAGTCTTATTAGTGCTCGGTGCTCGAGCTTGGGACAAAACGTCTCTACATTCCTGGGAGAGATTCAGATGACAGAACTCTCTGTGGCAAAGGCAAGTGATTTCGGATCCGGATGGTAAATTTGTCCTTGATTCCTCGACAATAGGGAAGGAATTGGTCGTAAGCGAATCGGATGAGCTTGGGAGAGTAGAAGGAGTTCTGTGTACCAAAATTGCCGGGGCCAAGCTGGTGCAATGAGAATCATCTTGCATGGTTCCGCTTTCATTTTCCTGAGTATTCGAGGAATGAGGGGAATTGGCGGAAAAGCGTAAAAGAATGCGCTGTACCAGGCCATCGAAAGGGCGTTCCCCAGAGATCCCTGAAGGTGAACTTTGCTTGCGTAAAACCGGCATTTTGCGTTCACCGGAGAGGCAAAAAGGTCGATGGTTGGTGACCCCCAGACTGAAAACACACTCTCCAGACTGGACTGATTTAACTCCCATTCGTGATTCACCTCTGTCTGGCGACTCAGGGCATCCGCCTTGACATTGAGAGAGCCTGCCAGATGTTCGGCTCTCAAGCTGATGTTGTGTAGAATCGCGTAATCCCAGATCCTCTGAACTTCTTTGGACAGAGTTTGCGATCTCGTTGACGTAGTGCATGGCCGTCGTATTGTCCGTCTGGACCAGCACTGTATGATTTCGGACCCTGGGAAGGAAAGCCTGCAAAGCCAAACGAATGGCCGCTAGCTCCAAAAAATGTATATGGCACTGACGCTGTTCTGGACTCCAGTGCCCGCTGACTTGAAGCTCTCGGAGCACCGCTCCCCAGCCTTCCAAAGAGGCATCCGTTGTCATGATCAGAGGGGATGGTGAAACTCTGAACGTCAGACCCTGTGCGATATTGTCCTGCACTAGCCACCCTTCGCATGCCTTTCTCATTTTTGGTGTCACCAACACCTTGTCGTTGAATGACCCCTCTGCTTGGCACCATTGTTTGTCTAGCTCTTCCTGCAGAGGACGCATTCGCAGCCTGCAATGAGGTATTAATGGTATGCAGGATGACATCGACCCGAGCAGGGACTTGTATTGTCTGACTGAAGGCATTTCTTGTGGAACAGTTGGCGAGCCAATATGATCAACTTCTGTTGACGTTCTTCTGAAGGACGAGCTGTGCATTGCGTTGTGTCTAAAAGGGCCCAAGGAACCTTGTGGATCTGGAGGGCTGTAGAACAGACTTGTGTTTGTTCAATTGAAGGCCCAGTTGACTGAACAACTGAATGCAAGCCGAAACCGCTTGAGAGGTGTCCTTGAAAGATGGAGCCTTGACGAGCCAGTCGTCCAAATAAGGGCAAACCTCCAGGGATTGTTTTCGTAGAAAAGCTGCTACTGATGCCAACACTTTGGTGAATACTCGAGGTGCAGACCGAAGGCCAAACGGAAGCACCTTGAATTGGAAATGGCTCTTTCCCACTGTGAATCGCAGATATTGTCTGTGAGCTGGGTGTATTGGAATGTGGAAATACGCATCTTCTAAATCCAGAGACACCAAATAGTCGCCTGGGTTCAAAAGAGGAAGAATTCTTGGAGTGTGACCATCCTAAAAGAGAGTTTGATGAGATAAGTGTTGAGCTCTCGTAGGTCTAGTATGGGGCGCCAAGTCTCTGCTGTCTTCCGAACCAGGAAGAACCTGGAATAAAAACCTCTGCCCCTCTGAGAGAGAGGTACCGGTTCTATTGCCCCCGTGAGGAACAATTGGTGGGCTTCGAGGTGGAGCAGTCCCAGATGTTTCGTGCGGGTGGCGCCCGGAGCTCTCGTTGGAGGAAGGTCTTGGAACTCCAACATATGGCCACTCTGAACAATATTCAGGACCCACTAGTCTGATGTTATACACTTCCAGCTGTTCAGGCAAAATGATATCCTGCCCCCCACTGATGTGGCTGGGAGGGGATGAACAGTAGGTAGAGCCAGGAGGCCGCTATTGTCTCTTGGTGTTGTCGCGTCCCTGACGGTTCTGACGCCCTCGCGGAGGTTGGCGAGAGTAAGACGCCGATTGTCCCTGCCGTTGATTTGAATAATGAGTCTTATAAGATTGCGAAGACTGAGAGGAATATCTGTTGGGTGTTGCCTCTGTATGAAGAGAAACCTCTGCCACAAGCGCCTTTAAATGGGACCTAACGGTAGTTGAGTGATCCCAAAGACTTCGCCGTGTCCGTATCCTTTTTTATATTCTGCAGGGCATCATCAACTTGCTTACCAAAGAGCATCTTTCCATCAAATGGGACATCCAGGATCTTATTTTGGACCTCCTGACGAAACCAGGTGGCTCTTAACCAACCTTGGCGACGAAGAACAGCTGACCCTGCCAATGCTCGAAAAGCCGTGGACGCTATGTCCATAGCACAGTCGATAACTTCAGAGGATCATTTTTCTCCCTCCATCAGAACTCTCCTTGCCTCTTCCCTTGCGGAGTCTGGCAGTTGTTCCACAAACGGCTCCATGTCACACCACATCTGGCGATCGTATCTGCCTAGAATGGCGAGAGCATTTGCTGCTCGAACCAGTAAGCTGGCCATGGAAGAATACCTCTTCCCCACGTTATCCAGGCGCCTACAGTCCTTGTCCGGAGGCGTAGTCAAAGGTGTTGATGGGTTCTTGGACTTGCTTTGAGCAGCCTGTGATATCACCGAATCAGGCTTCGGCTGCCCAAGCAGACAAGCTGGACTACCATCTGGAGCCTTATTCTTCTTTTCCAACCTGGGGAGAACCGGAATCACAGTGGCTGGATTTTGCATTATCTTCATACCTTCCTCCCACACATGCTCAATAATAGGAATGGATTTAACGGATCTTCTGTACTGATCCTTACAGTCATACAGGAAACATTCAGACTCTTCCTTCGAAATTGGTAGTCCAAACCTCTTTGCAGCTCTCTCCATGAGGTTATGTAACCCCCCTATATCAACCGGAGGGGAAATAGAAGTATCCCGACCAGTGGCATCAGGATCTTGAAACCCACTGTCTCCTTGATCCAAGTCCGGGTCCTGCAATGGATCAGTCAAGGGATCCACCTGTACCTCATCATCCGAAGAGGTATCCCGCTGAATAGGAGTGGAGGGTCCGGGATCCGGTGTCCGGGAAAGGACCCTAGGAATGACCGTTGGTGGTGTGAGACACCACTTGTGACGGAGGAAGTTCGACCACTGGCTGCGCTTGCGGCAACGCCTGAGGTGGAGGTTGCGTAGACTGCATTGACTGTTCCGAAGGAAACCTGTTCCTATAGTCCTGCAGCATCAGCTGCAGGTCAGAAATTAAAGAGGCGGGCATGGCCACCATGTCCTGCCCTAAACCAGGTGGACGTAGTCCTTGTGGAACATATTGATGCACCCGTTGGTCACATTGCTCATAGTATTCCTCCGTGTCAGTGTCTGCAATGAACAAGTTACTTACCTTCGGTAACGATATATCTGTAAGAAACATTAGTTAGTGTTAGATTCCTTACCTTAGAATATCCCCAGGCGTCAGTCTGGATCCGGAAACTTTTGCGTAGCAGTACCCCTGCGCGTCGGTAGGCGTCGTCTGCAGGCGTCCCCTGCGGCTCCGCGTCCGTCGTCGGCGTCGTGCGCCGTGATGATGTCGCTGGAGTATATAGACGCCGCCTCCGCGCGCTGACATCAGTTCTTTGCACACAGCATTTCCGCGCCAGGAGACGCAGAGCCATGAGAGAACCAACACTGGTGCCATGTAAAACTAGGGCCCTGAAAGGGATGTCCTTAACCCTAGGTATCAGTTCGCAGAACGGGGAGGATGGGTGGGATCGGTAAGGAATCTAACACTAACTAATGTTTCTTACAGATATATCGTTACCGAAGGTAAGTAACTTGTTCATCTGAAAGAAACACGTTAGTGTTAGATTCCTTACCTTAGAATACATACCCCAGCAATACCAACCCCGGTGGTGGGTCTGCGAACCAATACAAACTACACCAGAAAGTCCTGGAGGACAGAACGGCCAAAGAAGCCATCCCTCCGGACTTGACTGTCCAGGCAGTAGTGCCTCGCAAAGGTGTGCAGCGAGGCCCACGTAGCCGCTTGGCAAATGTCCTGCAAGGGGACTCCCCGGCCCAGGGCAGTGGTAGCCGCCGTGGCCCGAGTGGAATGGGCCCTCAGCCCAACAGGAGGCTCCTTCCGAGCCAAAGAGTAGCACGCTTTGATGCAGAGGACGACCCATCGAGAGATGGTTCGTTTACAGACCGCCCGTCCCTTCTTCGCACCCACGTAGCCAACAAACAGTTGATCATCCACCCGGAACTGGCGTGTGCGATCCATGTAAAATGAAAGCGCACGTTTTGGGTCCAGACGATGGAGCCGCTCTTCATCCTTTGAAGGATGCGGAGGCGGGAAGAAGGAAGGGAGGGTGATGGACTGCCCGATGTGAAAGGCCGAAACAACCTTGGGCAGGAAAGAAGGTCTAGTCCTCAGAACCACCTTATCAGGATGAATGGACAGGAAAGGAGGTTGGACAGAAAGAGCCTGGAGCTCACTCACTCTCCTGGCAGAGGTGATGGCAACCAGGAAAGCCGTCTTTAAAGTCAGGAGACGGAGAGGACAAGAATGAAGGGGCTCAAAGGGAGCACACATTAGAAAGGTCAGAACCAGGTTCAAATCCCACTGAGGCATCACAAACGGAACAGGTGGAAACATGTGAGTGATGCCTTTCAAGAATCGAGTTACAATCGGGGATTTGAACAAAGAAGGCTGATCAGGAAGCCTTAAAAAGGCTGAAAGGGCAGAAAGGTAGCCCTTGATAGTGCCCAGAGCAGAGCCCTGCTGGGCAAGAGAAAGAAGAAACAGAAGAACCTCCGAAAGAGGGGCAGAAAGAGGATCCACAGCCTTTGCTGTGCACCATGCCACAAATCTGTTCCACCGACAGGCGTATACCGACTTAGTGGAGGGACGCCTGGCTGCCAGAATAACATCACAGACTTCAGGAGGCAAGTCAAATGGCCTCAACTGCCGCCGCTCAATCTCCAAGCATGGAGGTGGAGACTGGACAGGTTCGGGTGGAGGACCGTCCCCTGCTGCTGCGACAGAAGGTCCTCCTGAAGGGGCAGGCGGATCGGGGGACCGACTGACATGCTGAGTAGCTCGGGATACCAGTATCTTCGAGCCCAGTCCGGAGCCACAAGGATAACTTGGGCCCGGTCGCGCCTGATCTTCTTCAGCACTCTGGGCAGAAGTGGTATAGGCGGATAGGCGTATAACAGACCGCAACTCCACTCGCGCCGAAAGGCGTCGCCGTGCGAGTGCCGTCTTGGAAACTCCAACGCGCAGAACTGATGACATTGCGCGTTCTCTTCGGTGGCGAATAGATCTAACCAAGGCTCTCCCCATTGCAGAAAGATGCCTTGCGCCACGTCCGAGTTCAGACGCCATTCGTGATCCATCGAGCACCGACGGCTGAGTTCGTCCGCCCTGGCGTTCAGAGAACCTGCCAGGTGTTGAACCGTCAGAGTCACGCCCTGACGTTCCAGCCATTGCCAGAGGCGCAGAGCCTCCTGGCAAAGGGTCCACGACCCCACACCGCCCTGTTTGTTGCAGTACCACATAGCGGGGGTGTTGTCGGTGAACACCTGCACCACACTCCCGTTGACAAAGGGGAGGAATGCCTTTAGTGCCAGACGAATCGCCCGCAGCTCCAACAGGTTGATATGGAGCCGGGACTCCGCCGGAGACCAGATGCCTCTGATCTCTGCCTCTCCCAAGTGGCCACCCCAGCCCTGGAGGGACGCGTCCGTCACGACAACGTGCTCCGCTTGGGGAAGGGAGAGGGACTTGCCCCTGACCCAATCGCAGTCCGTAAGCCACCACTGCAGTTGTCTCGCAGTGCCCTCCGAGATCAAGACGTGGTCGGACAAGTTGCCCTGATGCTGGGCCCACTGAAACTTCAGGTCCCACTGCAGAGCCCGCATCCGCCACCGAGCGTGATGCACCAGAAGGATGCAGGAAGCCATCAGTCCCAGCAGCCGCAGCGTCAACCTGACCGAAACCCGGGATAGCGGCTGAAAGATGGGAATCAAAGCCTGAATATCCCGAACCCGCCGTTCCGGAGGATAAACCCGAAACTGCGCCGAGTCCAGAACCGCTCCGATGAAAAGGAGCTTTTGAGAGGGACACAGGTGTGATTTCGGCACATTGATGGAGAACCCCAGGTCGTGCAAGAGGTCTGCCGTCATCTGAAGGTGGTGGACGACTGTCTGGGGCGAGCCCGCCATCAACAACCAGTCGTCTAGGTAGGGGAAGACTGATACCCCCAACCTGCGCAGATGGGCTGCGACCACCGCCATCACCTTTGTGAACACCCGTGGGGCGCTGGTAAGGCCGAAGGGAAGCACGATAAACTGAAAATGCTCCTGGCCTACCGTGAACCGCAGGTAACGCCGGTGGGCCGGCAGGACGGGGATGTGAAAATAGGCGTCCTGCAAGTCCAACGCTACCATCCAGTCTTGTGGGTCTAGGGCAGCCAAGACCTGAGCTAACGTCAACATCTTGAACTTCTCCTTCCGGAGGAAGCCGTTGACGTTCCTTAGATCCAAGATAGGACGTAGGCCCCCCTTGTCCTTCTTGGGCACCAGAAAGTAGTGGGAATAACAACCACGCCCTACTTCTGGCCCAGGAACGCGCTCGATGGCCCCCTTGGCCAAGAGGGCCGTAACTTCCTCCTGCAGAAGTGTCAAGTGGTCCCCCGACACACGGTGGTTCTGCGGTGGCATGGCTGGAGGAGAGGTCTCGAAGGGGAGGGAGTAGCCCCTTCGGACGATTAGCAGCACCCACCTGTCCGAAGTGATCGTGCGCCAGTGAGCGTGGTGATGGCGAACCCTGCCACCCACTGGCGTCACATGGGGCCGAAAGCACGGACTAGGAGGATTTTGGGGTAGATGCTGCGGGGGAAGGTGTGGTCTGACCCCGCCGTTGTCCCCGACCGCCGCCACGGCGGTTTCCACGGCCGCCACCGCGTTGAAAGGATTGTTGCGGCGCGTGGCTGGTAGCACGTGTGGGGGCGCCCCTTCCTTGGCCACGAAAGGGACGAAACGAACCCGTTTGCTGACGCTGGGTCGAGAGACCCAAGGACTTGGCCGTGACCCTGGAGTCCTTGAAGCGTTCCAGCGCGTGGTCCGCCTTGTCACCGAAGAGGTGACAGCCATCGAACGGCATGTCCATCAGTGTATTTTGGACGTCTGCCGAAAAATTGGCGGATCTCAGCCAGGCGTGGCGACGAATCGCCACTGTCGTTGACATAGCTCTGCCCAGCGAGTCGGTCGTATCAAGACCACACCGTATCGAATATTTCGCTGCATCTCGGCCCTCAGCCACAGCCTGACCGAGTTTTGCCCGCACCTCCATGGGGCATTCTGGCAGCAGTTCCGCGACCGTATCCCACACAGAGTGGGTGTAGCGGCCCAAGAGGCAGGCGGTGTTGCAAGACCGCAGGCCCAAACTAATGGACGAGAAGACCTTCTTGCCAAATTGGTCATACCTCTTGGATTCCCGGTCGGGCGGGGCCGACGGGAATGCGGACTGGGAGGTCGAGGCCTGGATCACCAAACTCTCAGGAGTGGGGTGGGTAGACAGGAACTTGGGGTCGTCCGGACAAGGACGGTGGCGCCTGGCCACGTTCCGATCAACAGGCGGACCTGAAGCGGGCCTGGACCAAGTGCCCAACAGAACGTCTGACAAGGCTTCATTAAACGGCAGCAGTGGCTCCTGTGGGCATGACTGCGGTTTGAAGACCTCGGTGAGGATGTTAGGCCTCACGGCCGCGACGGGGAGCTCAAGGTGTAAGGCCTTGGCAGCCCTCATCAGCACCACAGAATATGCAGCTCCCTCCACCGATGCCACGGTAGGAGGAGAGATCAAACCAGGGTTAGGAGAGTCGTCCAGACCACTGGCATCCCCCAAGTCACCTGTCCAGTCCGGGTCATACTGGCACTCGCGTGACAGAGGGTCCTCGGACCCCTCCCAACCTTCACCAAACTCTTCATCTCCTCCGTATTCGGAGTCAACGATGTAGACCGGCTCCTCGGGGTTCATGGGCCCCATCGGCGCCGGGACCGGCGTCGAGCGACGCCCGTCCGGCGCAGCGTCCGGCGTCGGGGAAGGTAAGGGGACGGCGCCGCCCGGAGCCGGCGCCGGAACCCCGGAGCCGGCACCGGAGAACCGGCGTCGCGCGGGGGCGGCGTCGGGGGTAACCCCGATGGCAACGGCGCCGGGGAGGCCGGAAGACCAGCCGGCGCCGATCCCGAAGGCCCTTGCGGCGCCGGGGTCGGAGCCGTCGGCGGCGCCGGGGCCGGAGCACCCGACGGCGCCGAGGCAGGGACACCCGAACCGCCAGGACCCCCAGACGGTAGCACTGGGCCCGAAGGCACCGTAGGCCCCGTCGGAGAACCGAGCGCCCTCATGGCCATGAGGAACGCCTCGATCTCCTCAGGCGTCGCACCTTGCCCAGGGACCGGAGGGTATGAGGCAGGCCGCGGCGGCGACTCTCGCGGAGCCGCGGGGTTGGGGTCACCCGAGCCCCCGGCCGCATCGCGCGAGCGTCGGGGGGAGTCGGGGGTACGATGACGACGCCCCGACTTCTTATGCTTCCTACCTGACGAGCCTGACGAGTGGTGTCGACTTCCGGAACGCTCGGCGCGGCTCCGCGATCGTTCCCTCGAACGCTCTCTCGACCTCCGGCCGGACCGGGACCGCTCCCGGTCCCGACGTGGGGCCGACACCCGGAGCTCCAGTAGCTTGCGGGACCGCTCCCGCCTAGCCTTGTTGGTGAGGGCCCGGCAGTCGACGCAGGAGTCCACGTCGTGGTCGGGGCCCAGACACCGGAGACAGAGGCGGTGATGGTCTGTGACCGACATCGTGCGCTCACAGTCATCACAGTGCTTGAACCCAGGCATCCTATCAGGCACAAGTGAGTAATTAACTTCGAAAAACTTGGTCAAAGACCGGAGTACTGCTCTTCAGATCTGCGTCCACTGGCGCGGAAAAAAGAAGAACTGACGTCAGCGCGCGGAGGCGGCGTCTATATACTCCAGCGACGTCATCACGGCGCACGACGCCGACGACGGACGCGGAGCCGCAGGGGACGCCTGCAGACGACGCCTACCGACGCGCAGGGGTACTGCTACGCAAAAGTTTCCGGATCCAGACTGACGCCTGGGGATATTCTAAGGTAAGGAATCTAACACTAACGTGTTTCTTTCAGATTATACATTTAAGTCTGAGGGACTGTAGGCATCCCCAAAATGGCGTTCATTTTCCTCCTCCTCCTCCGAATCGTCATCTAGAAGCAATGTCGGTAGATCTGTCGAAACTCGTCGAGGAGACGTCATCTCAGGTGTAATTTTCATTCTCTGCAGAGGAAATTGCAGTTTTTTACCCGTCTACGGCTTCGTCGACGGAGCCGTCGTCGACGGTACGGAGGTCGTCGACGGTATTGTCGACGGCATAGAAGATCTCGTCGACTGAGTCTTGGTCGTCGGGATGATCTTTGACGGCCTCGTAGACGAACTCGTCATCACCATCATTGTCGTCATCGACGTAGTTTTCGTCGTCGACTATGTCGTCGACAGCAGCTTTCCGGAGACCACCATTGTTGACGTTGAAGAAGTTATCGTCGACGAACCAGGAACTTTAAACGACGACGAAATCGTAGACGTTGAGACCGCTACCGACGACGAGCCCGTCGACGGAGCCAAGGAAGCAGCGGGAATTTTCCCAGAAGAAATAGTCGTCGACGTACCTGATGTTTTTGTCATCGACGGACGCTGTTTTTTCTCAGGCATTGTCCCTGGAGTGCCTGTAGAGTATTTGTCACCAGTCCTTTCCTTTTTGGACGGAGAAGAAGTGATAGAAACCTCCTTTTTGTCCTTAGAGGCTGTAACTAATCCAGCAGCCTGTCCCTGCCTCTCCTTTTCACTTCCGTGAGGAGATTGAAGGGGACTAGCCCTCTCAGACCTGTCAGAGATCTTATGAGGGGCCTTAGAAGGGGGCTCAACTGAAGAAGAACCAGGAGGAGACCTACCCCTCTTCTTGGATCTGTGAGAGGAAGCCAGAGATGTCGAACCCTCTTTATCCGATGAGAGAACCTCCTTCCGAGTCTTCATTTTTTGAAGCCAGGTCAAAAGCCGTCCCTCTCTGTCACGAAGTGTCTTAGTAGAGAAGGTTCTAAAAATGTTGCAGTCTGTGGCCTTGTGGTCAGGGTATAAGCAATAGATACAGATTTCATGCTTATTCTCCACAAAAAAACGCTTTTTTCCACAAGACGCACAGGACCTGAATAAGGCCTTCTTCTCCTTGTCAGACATGTCCTGGTTGAAGTAGAAAACTTGAAGAAATAAACAGTTAGAATGAGAAAAACTGAGCAGAGCTCAGTGGAGACTCCCTAGCACAACGTGCGGTAGAAAAATCTGAATCTCTGAGCTCTCTCAGGAAGGTTCTAGGGGATGAGGTTGCTGTGATTGGTCCTGACAAAAGTTTGGTCTCTTTTGCCCAAAGAGGGTGTAGGATACAAAAGGAGATGAAGCCTAGGCCTATTTTGCTCTTTTGTTTCTATGGTTGTGATACTACCGAGGCTCCCATTCCGACGACGGGGAATGATACAAAGCATGGGAATCTATGAAAGTTCCAATACTGGGGCAAACAAAGAGCTTCTGGTGCAGACCACGAGGGTCTGAGGTACTTCACCTTTTCAGGGAAGCAAGTACCAGTCTGCAGCAACCAGACCTGCGTGGATTCTCAAAGGATCGTCGTCACAGGGCTACTAGCCAACTGGCCAGCAACCGGGACAACGCGTCGAGCAGAACACAAGCAAAAGGGCCCCACGCAGATCTCGTGGAGTGTGGAGGCTGGTCTTCGGTGCAGGTGGGGCTCGGTGTTGGGGTGTCTCAGTCCCCAGTGCACAGCTTCGAGGAGGCCTCAGGAGCTGCATTGTTAGCAAGTCAAAGTCTTTCCAAGTTGCCTACTTCCAAGGGTTCCGACGCCTTCCACGGGGCTCAGCTGTGCCGGAGTCGTGCAGTGGGGTTAGAGAGGTCCGGGAGTCGAGGTCTTGTCAGGCTCTGTGATCTGGTTCCGGTGGGAACAGGGACAAAGCAAGCCGTCGAGGTGCTGGATGGTGCCTGGTTGCCCAGGGTGGTCACTTCTTGTCCCCAAGGGAGATTCTTCAGTCTTCAGCTTGGTTGAATGTCGAAGGGTCCAGAGTTACGTCTTCAGTTCGATTCCAGGATTAATCTAAAATCTCCTGGGTCAGCTCCTACCTTTATACACCTAAAGGGGGCTGGTTTAGTTTCTAGGTCCCTCCTGTGGGTGGGAGCAGGAAAGGGGGTGGTTCATCCCCTTTCCTTTGTCCAGTTTCACACCAGAGCTGGGGCTGGAGTGCCCCAGCAACCGGTTTGAACTGGGGTATGCATGAAGCACCTAGTGTGCCTCAGGCAGTATCTCAATCTATTCAGACTGTGACATAATAAAAGTAGCAGGAAGAAGCATATGTGGCAGCCCTTTTAGAAAACACAATACAACAGTTGATTTGAATAATTAGGTACGTTCATATGAACAGAAAAAGGCCGAAAGAGTTGATGTTACTTACCCTGTAAGCATCTGATTGTGGCATGTAGTGCAGTAGATTCACATGTTGTGCATACTTTTACCATCTACAGTTCGGCTCGAATGTGTACAACTTGTGTTCCTTCAAAGGAAGTTATTGTGTCACAAGGTCTAACGACTCCACCTATTAGTGATATTGCGCATAGGCATCAGCTCCATTGTTGGATTGTTTTTTACCGCATGGAGGGCGAGACTCAAGATGGAGCATAGAGAAAACAGTTAAGATGATCATACAAAGTACGGAGAATGAAAATGATAGGAAAAGAATAGAATCCTCAACAACATCAGGCGACCAGGGAGGAGAGTGGACCCATGTGAATCTACAGCACTACATGCCATGAACGTACGAGTTACTTACCTTCAGTAACAATGTATCTGGTAGAGACGATTCGAGCCGCAGATTCCTTCACGTAGAATTATCCCCAGGCGTGAGACTCGATCCGGAAAACTTTTCTGCCACAGCATCCCTGCTCGCCGGGGGTGGGGCGACACCACGAGACCCCGCCCAGGCGTCGTCCACGCATGTGACGTCAGCGATGTCACATAAGCCCCGGCGCGCCACGTCAGTTTTCTTCGGATAACTTTTCCGCACCACAACACGGAATCACCAAACAAAAACAAAAAACTGGGGAAGCATGGGAACAGTGTTTGAAAAGTAGAACATATGGAAAGAAACGATGACTAACAACAACACCCAAAGGAATGTCACACCGTAGAACCCAAGGCAGGGAAGAAGAAGAGAAAAAGAAATACGCAGAGCCCTGCACAACCGCCCTGCCAACACATACACAGCCTCCCACCCCTGTGCCCTGAGGTAAAGAACATGCGTAAAGACATGGTACACGCAGGAACCCTCCACCCCCATTACGAGCAAGGAAGGGAACCAGTCCCAACACAGACAGGGACCCCAAACCTAGAAGCCACCCCAACAGAAAGGGCAACCACCCCAAGGGACAAGGCAAGACAAGGTCAACTGACCCTTAATCAGAGTAAGCAATGGGAGGAAGGGAGGGGAGGGGAGGGAGGACAGGGATAAAAGGCAATCCCCTCCCAAACCTTAAGTAGCCAGGGCAGCAGGGCATCAAACTCCTGAACCCCATCCTTCAAAGAACCAAGAAGGGATGAACCGCCCCCAGATGGAGCCTCCAATCAAAAACTAGGATGGCACACCCAGGAGATACAGCCTCCATCGGGAGGCGAGTACCGAAGACCAACCTAAGGGTCCTCGCAGAATAGGGAAGGAAGGGCGGGCCGTGAAGGAATCTGCGGCTAGAATCATCTGTACCAGATACATCGTTACTGAAGGTAAGTAACTCGTACGTCTGATAGAGACTACTAGCCGCAGATTCCTTCAAGTAGAGTTGATACCCTAGCAATACCCCCTGGGAAGGAGGGTTTGCGGAAGGACCCCACTAGCCAATACAGAACGGAGAGCCCACAGGGACCCAGATCTGTGGGCCAGGTAGAATCTCGTCCCTGCCAGGGAAGGGGAAACCCCCCCCAAGCAGACCACCACTGACCCCAAAAGGATGTAGGAGTGAGAAGAAGGCTGAAGAGGAACCAAGGGCAAGGTCAGAGAGGCCGAAGCACCCCACTGCCCCACAGGGCAACACAGCTTCCGCCCCATGCCAAGACGGGAAGGGAGGAAGATGAAGAATCCTAGAAGACCCAAGGAAGCGAGTAAAAGAAGGCGGAGAACAACCTGCCAGCCAGAACAGCGCTGGCAGTCAACAGTCGCCAGAAAAACAGCCCGAGGCCCCAGGAGGGCAGAGTAGGCGGCACCTGGCAAGGGGGAACATAGGATCATCCCAGAACTTAGGGTAAGGAGCGGGGAGAAGAGGAGATGTCCGGGCACACCACTAAGAGTGGCCGCGCACACGACCTCAAGGAGCAAAGCAGCCTACACAACCGCCATGGAGAACCGGCACCGAAAGATGACCAGAACCCTCCAGCAGAGCGCAAGCCATATGACAGCTATCATAACCCACCTAGGGTACGATAAGTCCCAAAATATGGGAGCCCTCTTTGGAAGAACTTCTGCAGCAGAGGAAAAACAAAAGAGCCACAGGGAACAAAACACCGCCGCGAAAGGCTTGACAAGCAGCCGAAGCAATCAGAAGACCTAATCTCAGGGCCAAGTCGGCAGAACAATTCAAAACACACAATCAAAAAAAGGGCCGTGCAGCAGCCAACAATGCCAAAGTGACAAAGCAGAATGCAATGGTCAGAAACGCACTCCGCAGCCAGAACAAGTGGCCGAAGAAGGCCCAGAATCAATCCAACTCAGGAGTCACTGAGGAGAGGACCGAGGAGGAGGAGGAGAGTAAGGCGAAGGAGGAGGAGGACGGAGTCCTGCCAAGAGCCTCTGGATGGCGGAGTTAGCCGGGGCATGGACCAACAGGCTGCCATCAAACGGAAGATAAATGAGTCGCTCCCAAATATTCTCAGGAAATACTCCATCCCGAAGCCAAGCATGGCGACGGAGAGCGACTGAGGAAGCCATGGCCCGGCCCAGCACCTCTGAGATGTCTAGAGGAGAGCGGAGAATAAACACTGCTAGCTCCCGGCCATCCAACACATAATGCCGTAAGTTCACCTGACCACCCTCCTGGGATGCTGCGGATCCCAGAGACTCAGCCGAGTCCTATAAACAGGAGGAGGGCCGAGCCAGCACACACAAGGTGTTCAGTGACCGCAGGGCAGCGCTGGTTGAGGTGAACATGTTGCGCCCCTAAGAGTCTAGCCAGCGAGCTTCACGGGATGGTGGTGTCAACAGCGCGGCAGTGAGGGAAAAGCAGTCCGTACAAGAGGACAGGAGGCAGATGGGTGGAGGGAAAGGCACGCCGGATCACGCGGCACCGGTAGATGCCAATGCAGAAGATGTTGAGGCACCGGGTCCCCTGAGGCAGGATGCCTCCAATCGCCCGTCAAGGAAGATAGGAGGGACCCCCTCAAAGGGAAGCAAGATCTCCCTCCCACCAGAGCCCTGGTGGAGGACCTCCAATAGATGGTCCACTGGGAAGTGAGCCACCGGGTCACCCATACGCAGGATGCCCACAGCAGTGGACACTACATGAGCGAAGGCCGCACCCGCCTCCGTAGGGCACCGCGGTGGGGAAAGCAGCTTCTCCGTGGACAACGGCTGCAAACTAAGGCGGCCGTCCCCGAGGCCAAGCGGAATGGCAAGGGCAAGACCTGAAAGCCAGGAGGAGCTGAAGAATGAGGGACTGCCGCTCTTCTGACTAACATCTCTGCATCAGGGAGGGCGGGGAACTGCCCTTCGACGCCGGTGAAAATGACACCACTCGGCGACCAGTTTCCGGGGAAGAGGACACCAATATACAGCCTGCCTCCGGAGAAGGAGCGTCCGAAGACTAATCCGCGGTACGACCCCTGTGCGGAGCCATAAAGTCTGCAGCCCGAGGCAGGTTGTCGGCCTCAGCCGGCATCGCCGGACAAGGTTCCTCTAAGTCACCCTGCATCGGAGACCGGAGCCGAGACCGGAGCTCGAGTCGAACCAGTCCCGGGGCGGCACCGACCAGACTCCCATCGAGGTAGCTACCTGCGTGGGGGAAAGAGACAGGCTTGTGCACTAGCACGAAGCCCTCCGCGGCCCAGAATAAGGCGCAGATCGCTCGGCAACCCATGAGGTGGTGCCAGGGACGATTCAACATCCGACTCTCCCTATGTCGAGGCATCCGCCTGTGGGGAGGAGTGAGAAGGGCCAGGAGAGGGTTGAGGGGTCCGCACCCGGCCATGACCCGGAGCGGGACGAGGAGGGTGCACCGACCCCTGTGGCTCCGCACGGTCCAGTAGCTGCCAGCGCCGCAGCGGCATCATCTCGGCCTTAGACAAGACCATCTTGTCAAAGGACAAGAGGGGCTCGGGAATGCGACCCGAGCCCCGGCGACATGCCGCGACAACTCAGGGAATCCCGCAGGAGTTTGCGGCGAGGCAGAGACGCCGTGGCCTGAAGGGGGTGCCCCAGAGGAGCCGCACCACGTCCTCCAAACCTGGATCCGAACCAATCAGCGCCGGAGCCACTGGCGGCGCCGCGGAGGGCCCTGCGCGAGGCGAGGGGTCTGCTGACGCCCCAGGAGGGGAAGACGCCAACGAGGCCTGCAAGGCTGGCGCGTATGTCTCCATTTGGACTCTCGACGCCCCAACACCGGGAAACGGTGGACAGGATGACACATGGGCCGCATCACCCGCGAAGAGTCCCTACCCCTGGAAGGCCAGACCCCAGCCCCGGGAACAAACTGCGTCACTTGCCCACCTGGGAGAGACGCTCATGTGACATCGGAGAAGGGCGTGGACGACTATCTCGGCCGAACATGAAGCCGTCTGCCGAAGTAGACTGAGGAGAGGACGTCCACCTGGAAAGACGCGCCAAGAGAAGTTTCATGCGGCGCTCCCGCCGCGACTTTGGCTTCAACTGCTGACAGGCCTCGCAGTCGGTGGTGCTGTGATCCTCCCCCAGACACCACATACAAATGAAGTGCGAATCAGTCACCGACATAAGACTACCACAAAACGTACAAGCTTAGAAGCCCGAATACATTTGCGCACTGTTCCACCAAAAGAATGGAGAAAAAAGGGTCCGAAACAGGCCCGTAGCACGGACCGGATCCGCGTTGCACGCGGAAAAGGAAAAAACTGACGCGGGCTCGCCGGGGCGGGTCTTTCGTGACCTCGCTGACGTCACGTGCGTAGATGACGCCTGGGCGAAGTCACGTGGTGTCGCCCTGCCCCCGGCGCGCAGGGATGCTGTGGCAGAAAAGTTTTACGGATCCAGTCTCATGCCTGGGGATAATGCTATGTGAAGGAATCTGCGGCTAGTAATCTCTATCAGATAGATGCTTACAGGGTAAATAACTTTCAGTTCGTGGCATGTGTAGCTGTAGATTGTGAGAAGTTGGCCTGATCTGCAGTGCTCACTATTCTAGTGATCACTATGTATCATTCCAAACGACCCTTATTGATGATTGGTTGTAAGTCAACCTTATAGATCAGCTATCCTAGTAGCATGGACAAGAGCAGTCTTTAGGCTAAACTCTAGAGGGCGTGTTAAGCAAGCCGTTATACCATCACATATACCCCTTGAACACCAAGTGAAAGGACACCACACAAGTTGTTATGAAAATAAAAGTATAATTATTTAGAACACAACAGCCCTGGACTCTTTATGAGGACAGGGCACTAAGCACAATACAAAGCTCTTAGGAAAATGCTGAAAGTCGCACAATTTACACAAATGCCCGAGGGGCACGAAAAACCATATACTCTAAAAGTGGAATGCGAAATTACTAGCAGGTATGTACTACTCTAATAGGCTTTAGGATCGCTAGGACTGGACTACTGAACCTTCAGATTACGAGCAGGAGGCCTAGGGAGATCGGGTGCAGAGTGTGCACTCTCACGCGGGATGCGGGACAAAGTCTATGAATGCTAGATTTCGTAAAGTTAGTGTTATCGGACGAATCAGACTAGGTAGAGCTGAAACGAAAAAGGATCTGGACCCTTGGAGAGTTAAGCTATGCTGGAGCACCGAAGTGCTGAGATTACCTAGCCCAGGGGCTGCGGCTGCATAGGTCTGAAAAGAAGTCGGGAATCCTCGTTGCAGTCTATGGAGACTGAAAGAAGAAGTTGCTGGCAGGCGACCAGTGATGAAGTTCGATGGGATCCCAGCCTGGATCGGTGATGGAGGATACCTGTAAGCAGAGGGGACCAAGTTCTGAATCACTAGCCAGTGATTAGATGGGCACCAGGATGGCACCGGATGAAGTCACCTCGACCAGGTGAGTGGGCGACGCTGGGCTCTGCAGTCTCTCGGACCAGGAGGCGTTGTCGGCGACCAGGATGGAGGTGCGAGCTGTCCCACGAAGGTATCTGCTGTCGACGTTGCTGGACCCAGGATTGGGGCAACAAGTCTTGGCAAATGCAAGCCCACGCGGTGGACTTAAAATGGCGTCTGGAGTGGACCAGGAGGGTCCGGGGTGCTCCTCTGTTGGAGGGGAGCAAGGGCCAGTCTGGAGCAACCAGACCAGCTGTGTTGTCGTCGTGGTGCGTCGTCCGGAGGGCCACAAGCTAGCAGGCAAGTAGCCGGACAACGCGGTGAGCAGCAAAGAGCAGAAGGGCCCCACACAGATCTCGTGGATGCTGGGGGCTGGACTTCGGTGCTGGAGCTGCTCAGGGTTAGGGCTTCTCAAACCCCAAAGCATTCACTCAAGGATCCCTCGGCGGTCGTGCTGGATAAGCGTCGTGCAGTTCTGAAGATGGCCGGTCCCTCGAGGTCTCGTCACACCCACGGATCTCAGCTGGGCTGATGATGTAGGTAGAGGTCAGAGATGCCAGGGAAGCCGGGTCTCGTCGTGCTGGTCGGTCGGATTCCTGAGGAAGGACGTGCAGCAAACCGCAGTGTTCTTAGATGGTGCCCGCAGATGCAGGGTGACTACTCCTTAGTCACAAGGGAGAAATCTTGAGAAGAAGTCTTGAGTTCCTTTCGTAGAAAGTAGTTTCAGGATTCAAAGATGATCTAATTTGGAAGGGGGCCCACTCCTATCTTTATACCAAGAAAAGGGGCTGGCACGTGACTAGGTCCTGCCCATGTGTGGTGTAGGAGAGTAGGGTCTGCAATCCTATGATCACCCAGATTTTTTGCTTTTGTTTCACTGGTTTACGACCTTCTCTGGCTGTGGGCCTGCCAATCAGACCCACAGCCTGGCTGTTCTCTTTCTAAATTACCTCATGTACCCTAGGTGCATCTACCAATTGGTACTGGGCCACCTTATCAGACCCTGTAACTCAGGGCATAGGTGTACCCAGGGCTGCCAGGGGCTGCAGCATGTATTATGCCACCCCTGGCTGGCCTCCTAAATTTGACACAACTGGCTGCATGACAGCTGGGGCAAAGTCGTGTAATCACCCTTTGCTGTAGGTGTAGTATACCTATACCTAACCCTAAAATGGACACACAGATTCCTATCAGTCACTCCTATGGCAGGCCTTGACAATCCTGAAGGCAGAGTGCTTGGAATCGTGTGAGATGGTGCTCTGGCATGAGCTGAGCCTGTCTGCAGCTTGCGGAACCAAGTCCTAATAGCTGTTCCATGATATCGCATACCATATACTCTTAAGTGCATTATAATCCTCGCGGTTAAATGCTATCTTTGGTATTGCCTTATCAAAACATGTCGAGTAAGGTGTCATACGAATTGGAATACTAACCCCTCGCCAATTCTGGCGACGGGGTTAGCATTCCACCCTTCTAGAGGGACACGACATGTATGTAACTGTGAACCCCGGTTAAAGTTAACTGAAGCCTCAGCTCCACAAAATGGATGCTGCCACCACAGACACGAGTCTGACCTCCTGCTGCTGGGAGTCCTTCCAGCGAGGGAGGCCTGGACAAAGGGTTTCCTGTCCGGGGCGGTGCTAGCACCGTCCCAGACATGGTTTTGTGTATCCTGGGTAGGCAGGGCTTTTCAGGAAGGTGACTGCTGAGTGGCACCCCGGTGCTCACTACGCATAGGCCAGTCAGAACCAGTTCCAGGGGCACACCAGCCCCTGGCCTGGGGAAGTCTGGCAGGGGAGAGGGGTGTAACCACCCCCCTCCTGGTCCCACCCATAGGCAGGACCTAGTCACCGGGTCAGCCCCCTTTTTTAGTATAAAGAAAGGAGCGGGCCCCCTGTTCAAATTAGATCATCTTTGGAATCAAGATACCACTTTCTTCGAAAGGACTTCACGATTTCTTCTTCAAGATTCTCCCTTGTGGCTAAGGAGTAGTCACCCTGCATCAAGCGGGCACCATCCTAAAGAACACTGCGGTCTGCTGCAAGTCCTTCATCACGAATCCGACGACCCAGCTCGACGAGACCCGCCTTCCCTGGCACCTCTGACCTCTACTCACCTCTACAGCCAAGCTGAGAACCGTGAGTGCGACGAGACCTCGAGGGACCGACGATCGCCAAGACTGCACGACATCTTTACTGCAAGCCCACCGTGTCCTCCACTGGTGAGTGCTTTGGGGTCCGAGAAGCCCCGACCCTGCACAGCTCCAGCACCCAAGGTCAGCCTCCCTGCATCTCCACGATCTGCGTGGGGCCCTTCTGCTGTTTGCTGTGCACCGCGTTGTTTGGCTACTAGCCGGCTGGCTTGTGGCCTTCTGAACGACGCCCGACGACATCTCTGCTGCTGGTCTGGTTGCTCCAGGCTGGCCCTTGCTTCCTCCTTCGAGAGAGGCACCCCGGACCCTCCTGGTCCACTCCAGACGCCATTTTAGGTCCACCGCGTGGGCTTGAATTTGCCAAGGCTTTGTTGCCCAATCCTGGGTCCAGCGACGCCGACAGCTTCTATCTTCGTGGGACAGCTCGATCCTCCATCCTGGTCGCCGACAACGCCTCCTGGTCCGTGAGATCTTCGAGCTCCAGCGTCACCCACTCACCTTGTCGAGGTGGCTACCATCCGGTGCCCTCCTGGTGCCCACTGACTACTGGCTAGTAGTCTCGAACTTGGTCCCCTCTGCTTTCAGGTGTCATCTATCTTCGAGATCCAGGCTTGGATCCAACTGAACTTTCTTCACTGGTCACCGGCCAGCATCTTTTCTTCCGGCTCCTGGTCCGTCTACGAGGATTCCCGGCGTCTTTTCAGACCTATGCAGCTGCAGCCCCTGGGCTAGGTAACTTCGGCATTTCGGTGCCCCAGCATAGCCTCACTATCCAAGGGTCAGAATCTACTTTCGTTTTCTCCCTACCAGGTCGGGTTCGCCCGAGAACACTAACTTTCTACTTCCTAGCTACCATAGACTTTTGTCCGCATCTCGCGTGAGAGTGCACACACTGCACCCGAGTCCCCTAGGCCTCCTAGAAGTAATCTAACTATTCCCTAGTCAAGTCCTAGCGATTCCAAAAGCTATTAGTACTGTACTTACCTGCTAGGAATTTCACATTCCACTTTCAGAGTATATGGTTTTCCGTGCCCCTCGGGCATTTGTATATACTGTGCTAACTTAAGTATTTTTGTAAGAGTTTTGGTTTGTGCTTAGTACCCTGTCCTCATAAAGAGTACAGGGCTGTTGTGATCTTTAATAAATAACTGTTTATTTTCATAACACTTGTGTGGTGTCCTTTCACTTGGTGTTCAAGGGGTATATGTGTGGTAAACAGCTGGCTTAACACGCCCTCTTGAGTCTTTAGCCTTAGACTGCTCGTATCCATGCTACTAGGATAGCTGGTCTATAAGGTTGACTTACAACCAATCATCAATAAGGGTTGCTGGACTGATACATAGTGTTCACTAGAATAGTGAGCACTGCATATCAGGCCACCTTCTCACATTGGTGAGCAGCAGTTGGGATTTGAGCTTGCTGTTGTTTTACCACACGTATCCTAAGAATATCTTGTTGAAAGATCACATAAGTACTGTTAGGTACATATAACTAAAGCTTAGAATACTCTGAGTTCTACTGAACCAGCTGTTGTAGCTCCTCAAGGCTTAGCACACCTTGGCTGCAACTCTAGCAAGGGATCAGTAGGTAACACATAGTGTAGGTAGGTGCATCACTTACACCACACTAGAAGCAGTATGTCGGACAAAGGAGGAAACACTGAGTCTCCCCTTGTGTCAGTTGACCCTCCACAGGTCATACCTTCAAGATATACTGCACTTGGCTTCCATGAGTTACGACAAGTGTGTACTCTCAGGAAACTAAAACAGGGGTCTAACCCCACAACTGCTTTTCTGATTGGTCTCTTAGAGACTTATGATGCAAGGAGGGCTGGTAACCCAGACCCTTCTACGTCAGAAGGCAATATGCCCTCCCTACAGGGACCCTTTGATAGCCAGGACCATCCCCTTCAGGAAGCAGGTGATGCTGATGATGAGGATGAGGACTTGGAGTCTGGGGGTGAGGCAGACAAGGGACAGGTAGAAGTCGTTAGACTAACCAGGACCAACTTAAGCAGACATGAGATGGATTCTAGGGGAGCCCTGGGGCCACTCTCAGGTCAGCTTAACATTGGGAATGGACGAGTTAGGTCTCTATCAAGAGGCTCTAACAGATCCCTTCATACCAATGGCTCTCAACGTTCCTCTCAAAGGGGAATGACATCTCCCCAGAGGAGAGTGTATGAAGCTAAGGAAAAGGCAGCCAATCTGAGGATTGAAAGGGAAGAACTTGCCCTGGCCAAAGAAAGGCTTGCCTTTGCTAGAGAGCAACAATTGAGTGGGACAGTCCCCACTGGTGGCAGCATAGTACCTAGCAATAGGGAAAGGAGTTTTGACACAAAACACCTTGGTAAGATAGTGCCCCCCTTTAAACAAGGGGATGACATCCACAAATGGATTACTGCTTTGGAGAGGGCCTGCACTGTGCAAGGTGTTCCTTCAAGTCAGTGGGCAGCTATCTTGTGGCTCTCCTTTGAAGGAAAAGGTAGAGACAAGCTCCTCACCACAAGGGTAGAGGATGCTAATGATTACCAAGTCTTGAAAAATGCACTGGTTGATGGGTTTGGCCTAACCACTGAACAGTACAGGGTGCTGTTCAGGGATACCCAGAAAACTCAGTCTCAAGATTGGGCTGACTTTGTAGATTGTGCCACTAAGGCTTTTGAGGGCTGGTTGCTGGGCAGTAAGGTTACTGATTATAAAGGATTGTACAATTTGATGATGAGAGAACAAATTTTAAACAATTGTCAGAACCAGTTGTTGCATCTGTGAGAAGGTGGCCTGATATGCAGTGCTCACTATTCTAGTGAACACTATGTATCAGTCCAGCAACCCTTATTGATGATTGGTTGTAAGTCAACCTTATAGACCAGCTATCCTAGTAGCGTGGATACGAGCAGTCTAAGGCTAAAGACTCGAGAGGGCGCGTTAAGCCAGCTGTTTACCACACATATACCCCTTGAATACCAAGTGAAAGGACACCACACAAGTGTTATGAAAATAAACAGTTATTTATTTAAAGATCACAACAGCCCTGTACTCTTTATGAGGACAGGGTACTAAGCACAAACCAAAACTCTTACAAAAATACTTAAGTTAGCACAGTATATACAAATGCCCGAGGGGCACGGAAAACCATATACTCTGAAAGTGGAATGCGAAATTCCTAGCAGGTAAGTACAGTACTAATAGCTTTTGGAATCGCTAGGACTTGACTAGGGAATCGTTAGATTACTTCTAGGAGGCCTAGGGGACTCGGGTGCAGTGTGTGCACTCTCACGCGAGATGCGGGACAAAAGTCTATGGTAGCTAGGAAATAGAAAGTTAGTGTTCTCGGGCGAACCCGACCTGGTAGGGAGAAAACGAAAGTAGATTCTGACCCTTGGATAGTGAGGCTATGCTGGGGCACCGAAATGCCGAAGTTACCTAGCCCAGGGGCTGCAGCTGCATAGGTCTGAAAAGACGTCGGGAATCCTCGTAGACGGACCAGGAGCCGGAAGAAAAGATGCTGACCGGTGACCAGTGAAGAAAGTTCAGTCGGATCCAAGCCTGGATCTTGAAGATAGATGACACCTGAAAGCAGAGGGGACCAAGTTCGAGACTACTAGCCAGTAGTCAGTGGGCACCAGGAGGGCACCGGATGGTAGCCACCTCGACTAGGTGAGTGGGTGACGCTTGACTCGAAGATCTCACGGACCAGGAGGCGTTGTCGGCGACCAGGATGGAGGATCGAGCTGTCCCACGAAGATAGAAGCTGTCGGCGTCGCTGGACCCAGGATTGGGCAACAAAGCCTTGGCAAATTCAAGCCCACGCGGTGGACCTAAAATGGCGTCTGGAGTGGACCAGGAGGGTCCGGGGTGCCTCTCTTGAGGAAGGAAGCAAAGGCCAGCCTGGAGCAACCAGACCAGCAGTCGTGAAGTCGTTGGGCGTCGTTCAGAGGGTCACAAGCCAGCCGGCTAGTAGCCAAACAACGCGGTGCACAGCAAACAGCAGAAGGGCCCCACGCAGATCGTGGAGATGCAGGGGGGCTGATCTTGGGTGCTGGAGCTGCGCAGGGTCGGGGCTTCTCGGACCCCAAAGCACTCACCAGTGGAGGACACGGTGGGCTTGCAGTAAAGATGTCGTGCAGTCTTGGCGATCGTCGGTCCCTTGAGGTCTCGTCGCACTCACGGTTCTCAGCTGGGCTGTAGAGGTGAGTAGAGGTCAGAGGTGCCAGGGAAGCCGGGTCTCGTCGAGCTGGGTCGTCGGATTCGTGATGAAGGACTTGCAGCAGACCGCAGTGTTCTTTAGGATGGTGCCTGCGGATGCAGGGTGACTACTCCTTAGCCACAAGGGAGAATCTTGAAGAAGAAATCGTGAAGTCCTTTCGAAGAAAGTGGTATCTTGATTCCAAAGATGATCTAATTTGAACAGGGGGCCCGCTCCTATCTTTATACTAAAAAAGGGGGCTGACCCGGTGACTAGGTCCTGCCTATGGGTGGGACTAGGTGGGGGGTGGTTACACCCCTCAGCCATGCCGGACTTCCCCAGGCCAGGGGCTGGTGTGCCCCTGGAACTGGTTCAGACCGGCCTATGCGTAGTGAGCACCGGGGTGCCACTCAGCAGTCACCTTCCTGTAAAGCCCTGCCTACCCAGGATACACAAAACCATGTCTGGGACGGTGCTAGCACCGCCCCTGACAGGAAACCCTTTGTCCAGGCTCCCCTCACTGGAAGGACTCCCAGCTGCAGGGGGTCAGACTCGTGTCTGTGGTGGCAGCATCCATTTTGTGGAACTGAGGCTTCAGTTAACTTTAACCGGGGTTCACAGTTACATACATGTCGTGTCCCTCTAGAAGGGTGGAATGCTAACCCCGTCGCCAGAATTGGCGAGGGGTTAGTATTCCAATTCGTATGACACCTTACTCGACATGTTTTGATAAAGCAATACCAAAGATAGCATTTAACCGCGAGGATTATAATGCACTTAAGAGTATATGGTATGCGATATCATGGAACAGCTATTAGGACTTGATTCCGCAAGCTGCAGACAGGCTCAGCTCGTGCCAGAGCACCATCTCACACGATTCCAAGCACTCTGCCTTCAGGATTGTCAAGGCCTGCCATAGGAGTGACTGATAGGAATCTGTGTGTCCATTTTAGGGTTAGGTATAGGTATACTACACCTACAGCAAAGGGTGATTACACGACTTCGCCCCAGCTGTCATGCAGCCAGTTGTGTCAAATTTAGGAGGCCAGCCAGGGGTGGCATAATACATGCTGCAGCCCCTGGCAGCCCTGGGTACACCTATGCCCTGAGTTACAGGGTCTGATAAGGTGGCCCAGTACCAATTGGTAGATGCACCTAGGGTACATGAGGTAATTTAGAAAGAGAACAGCCAGGCTGTGGGTCTGATTGGCAGGCCCACAGCCAGAGAAAGTCGTAAACCAGTGAAACAAAAGCAAAAAATCTGGGTGATCATAGGATTGCAGACCCTACTCTCCTACATGACCCCCCCCCAAACTTTGGGACAATAAGCTAACCTTGACCAGGTGAGTCTTCTTGTTCTAAGTGGAAATATCTGGAGAGCCCATCGGCATTGCCATGATCAGTACCAGGTCTATGTTCCACTGTAAAGTCCATCCCCTGTAGGGAAATGGACCACCTAAGCAGTTTGGGGTTTTCACCCTTCATCTGATTTAGCCACAAGAGGGGCTTATGGTCGGTCTGAATCTTGAAGTGAGTGCCAAACAAGTATGGCCTCAGCTTCTTCAGGGCCCAAACCACAGCAAAGGCCTCCCTCTCAATAGCTGACCAATTCTTCTCTCTGGGGGTCAGCCTTCTGCTTATAAAAGCAATGGGCTGATCCTGACCATCAAAATTCAGTTGAGAAAGAACAGCTCCCACACCCAACTCAGAAGCATCTGTTTGGACAATGAATGGTTTGGAGTAGTCTGGACTCTTAAGGATAGGTGCTGTGCACATGGCCTGCTTTAGGTCATCGAATGCTTTTTGACAGCCTGCTGTCCACTGAACCTTTTTTGGCATTTTTTTACTTGTCAGTTCATTTAATGGTGTCACAATGGAACCATAGTTCCTGACAAATTTTCTGTAGTATCCAGTCAGGCCCAAGAAAGCTCGAACCTGAGTCTGGGTGGTTGGAGGAGCCCAGTCCCTGATTGACTGTATTTTGCTCTCCAGTGGCTGAACCTGGCCTCCACCTACAAGGTGGCCCAGGTATACAACCTGTGTCTGCCCTATCTGGCACTTGGTGGCCTTGATAGTGAGGCCTGCTGCTTGCAGAGCCTCTAACACTTTCCTCAGGTGGACCAGGTGATCCTCCCAGGTGGAGCTAAAGACAGCAATATCATCTAGATATGCTGCACAGTAGTCATCCAGCCCAGTAAGGACTTGATTCACCAACCTTTGGAAGGTGGCAGGTGCATTTTTCAGACCAAAGGGCATTACCACAAATTGATAATGCCCACCAGGGGTTGAAAATGCTGTTTTGGGTTTGGCATCCTCAGCTAACCTGATTTGCCAATACCCAGCTGTTAAGTCAAATGTACTTAAGTAGTTGGCAGAAGCCAATCTATCTATAAGTTCATCTGCCCTTGGTATTGGATGGGCATCAGTCTTAGTGACTGCATTGAGACCCCTGTAGTCTACGCAAAACCTCATCTCTCTCTTACCATCTTGGGTGTGAGGCTTTGGCACTAGAACTACTGGACTAGCCCAAGGGCTATCTGAGGGTTCAATGACTCCCAATTCCAACATTTTCTGCACTTCAGTTTTTATGCAGTCTCTAACATGATCAGGCTGCCTGTAGATTTTACTCTTGACTGGCAGGCTGTCACCAGTGTCAACCTCATGGGTACACCAATTGGTCTGACTGGGTGTCAGAGAGAACATATGTCTGAAAGACTGAAGAACCTGTTTACAGTCTTTCTGCTGATGTTCAGAGAGGCTGCCACAAAAGACAACACCATCTACTGACCCATCATCAGGATTCTGAGTGAGCAGGTCTGGGAGAGGGTCACTCTCTTCCTCCTGTCCCTCATCTATGGCCATGAGCAAGCTCATGTCCTTCCTGTCGACATATGCTTTGAGCCTGTTGACATGGAGTACCCTATGGGGACTCCTGGGAGTTCCAAGGTCCACCAGGTAGGTGACCTCTCCCTTTTGCTCAAGGATTGTGTGGGGCCCAGACCATTTGTCTTTGAGTGCTGCTGGGGCCACTGGCTCCAGCACCCACACCTTCTGTCCAGGCTGATAAACAGTCAGGACAGCCTTTTGGTCATGCCAAGCTTTTTGAAGTTCTTGACTGGCCTTAAGGTTTTCTGATGCCTTCTCCATATACTCAGCCATCCTGGAGCGGAGACCAAGTACATAGTCCATTATGTTGGTTGCAGGCTTTTTGAGAGGTCTCTCCCATCCTTCCTTCACCAAACACAAGGGGCCTCTCACAGGATGCCCATACAAAAGTTCAAAAGGGCTGTAGCCAACCCCCTTTTGTGGGACCTCTCTGTAAGCAAACAGAAGGCAGGGCATCAGGACATCCCATCTACGCCTGAGTGTTTCAGGTAGTCCATGAATCATCCCTTTTAGGGTCCTGTTGAACCTTTCAACAAGCCCATTGCATTGTGGGTGATAGGGTGTAGTGAATTTGTAATTGACACCACACTCCTTCCACATAGCAGTTAAATAGCTTGACATGAAGTTTGCACCTCTGTCAGAGACAACCTCCTTAGGGAAGCCCACTCTGGAGAACACTCCAACTAGGGCCCTTGCCACCACAGGGGCTGTGGTGGTCCTAAGTGGAATAGCTTCAGGATACCTGGTGGCATGATCCACTACCACCAGTATAAACTTGTGCCCTGATGCTGTCTGGGGTTCCATTGGACCAACAATGTCAATCCCCACTCTTTCAAAGGGCACCCCCACCACAGGCATTGGTATAAGGGGGGCCTTTGTTGTGCCACCTGACTTACCACTGGCTTGGCAAGTGACACAGGAGCGACAAAACTCCTTGGTATCCTCATTCATGTGAGGCCAGTGAAAGTGTGAGACAAGCCTGTCCCAAGTCTTTGTCTGGCCTAAGTGTCCTGCTAAGGGAATCTCATGGGCCAAGGTAAGTAGGAAACCTCTCTGAGACAAGGGTACAACCAGCCTCCTGGTCATGCCAGGCTTGGGGTCTCTTGACTCAGTGTACAGGAGTCCATCTTCCCAGTATACCTTGTGGGTACCTGTGGCGTTCCCAGCAGCCTCAGCAGCAGCCTGCTGTCTGAGGGGTTCAAGAGAAGGGCAGCCTAACTGGTCCTTCCCCAGGTCTTCCCTTGAGGGTCCCCCTGAACCCAAGAATTCAACTTGATCAAGTTCAAACTCTCTAGGCTCAGTTTCCCTCAATTCCTGCAGGTCAGCCTCCTCTGAGACTTGATCCACAACCTGGGGCAAGGGGGAAGGCACAGCCTTAACCCTACTGCTCTTTTTCTTGGAAGGTGTCTGGTCCATTGTTCCAGGATCCAGCACCTGTTCAGTGGGGCATCTTCTGGCCTGTGACCTAGTCACAGCAAACACATGTGCTGGCAAACCTAACATTTCCAGATGAGTCCTCTGCTCCACTTCTGACCATTGTGATGACTCCAAATCATTGCCCAACAAACAATCCACTGGGAGGTCTGAACTAACTACAACCTTCTTGTGGCCAGTTACCCCTCCCCAGGAGAAAGCTACAATTGCCATACTATGATTGGTAGTGACATTGCTGGCATTGGTCACCAGGAATTCTGTACCTGGCATGATCTGTCCAGGGTCCACAAAGCTAGGTGTCACCATTGTGACACTGGCACAAGTGTCCCTATAGGCCTGAGCCATTTTTCCATTAATAAAAGGTGTCTGTCTGTATTTGCCCAAAGTATTGGGACTTATATCAGGGGACATATCCACATCCCCTGTACAAACAAGGACAGCCTGAGTGAGTGTACCAACTAAGTTGTCACACCCCTCAGAACCCAGGGTTAACCCTACTAAACCCTTGGGAGGTGCACTACCACTGCTGGCTGTACTAGGGGGCACAGGTGCCTTAGGGGCTGCAGTGGCAGGAGTCTGCCCTCCTCCTTTCTTGGTGCACTCACTAAACCAGTGAGTTTTACTTTTGCAGTATTGGCACCACCTTTTAGATTGGCCTTCTTTCTTCTTTTGGGGAGCCTGACCCCCACCCTCTTTGGGTTGTTGGGGACCTGTCGAAGACTTCTGGTCATTTTGTTCCCCCTTAGAATCTTTACCCTTCTGGTCTGCTTTCTTCTGACCACCTTGATTCTGGCCCTGGTTCTGTTTAACTCTTGTTCTAACCCATCTGTCTGCCTTCTTTCCCAATTCTTGGGGAGAGGTCAGATCTGAGTCAACAAGATGCTGATGCAACAACTGGTTCTGACAATTGTTTAAAATTTGCTCTCTCATCATCAAATTGTACAATCCTTTATAATCAGTAACCTTACTGCCCAGCAACCAGCCCTCAAAAGCCTTAGTGGCACAATCTACAAAGTCAGCCCAATCTTGAGACTGAGTTTTCTGGGTATCCCTGAACAGCACCCTGTACTGCTCAGTGGTTAGGCCAAACCCATCAACCAGTGCATTTTTCAAGACTTGGTAATCATTAGCATCCTCCACCCTTGTGGTGAGGAGCTTGTCTCTTCCTTTACCCTCAAAGGAGAGCCACAAGATAGCTGCCCACTGACTTGGGGGAACACCTTGCACAGTGCAGGCCCTCTCCAAAGCAGTAATCCATTTGTGGATGTCATCCCCTTGTTTAAAGGGGGGCACTATCTTACCAAGGTGTTTTGTATCAAAACTCCTCTCCCTATTGCTAGGTACAATGCTGCCACCAGTGGGGACTGTCCCACTCAATTGTTGCTCTCTAGCAAAGGCAAGCCTCTCTTTGGCCAGGGCAAGTTCTTCCCTTTCAATCCTCAGATTGGCTGCCTTTTCCTTAGCTTCATACATTCTCCTCTGGGGAGATGTCATTCCCCTTTGAGAGGAACGTTGAGAGCCATTGGTATGAAGGGATCTGATAGAGCCTCTTGATAGAGATCTATCTCGTCCATTCCCAATATTAAGCTGACCTGAGAGTGGCCCCAAGGGTCCCCTAGTGCCCATCTCATGTCTGCTTAAGTTGGACCTGGTTAGTCTGCTGACTTCTACCTGTTCCTTTTCTGCCTCATCCCCTGATACCAAATCATCATCCTCATCATCAGCATCATCTGCTTCCTGAAGAGGATGGTCCTGGGCATCAAAGGGACCCTGTAAGGAGGGCATGTTGCCATCTGAATTAGAAGGGTCTGGGTTACCAGCCCTCCTTGCATCATGAGTCTCTAAGAGACCAATCAGAAAGGCAGTTGTGGGGTTAGACCCCTGCTTAATCTTCCTAGAGGTACACACTTGTCGTAACTCATGGAAGCTAAGCGCAGTATATCTTGAAGAGATGACCTGTGGAGGGTCAACTGACACAAGGGGAACCTCAGTGTTTCCTCCTTTGTCCGACATACTGTTTCTAGTGTGGTGTAAGTGATGCACCTACCTACACTATGTGTTTACCTACTGATCCCTTGCTAAGAGTTGCAGCCAAGGTGTGCTAAGCCTTGAGGAGCTACAACAGCTGGTTCAGTAGAACTCAGAGTATTCTAAGCTTTAGTTATGTGTACCTAACAGTACTTATGTGATCTTTCAACAAGATATTCTTAGGATACGTGTGGTAAAACAACAGCAAGCTCAAATCCCAACCGCTGCTCACCAATGTGAGAAGGTGGCCTGATATGCAGTGCTCACTATTCTAGTGAACACTATGTATCAGTCCAGCAACCCTTATTGATGATTGGTTGTAAGTCAACCTTATAGACCAGCTATCCTAGTAGCGTGGATACGAGCAGTCTAAGGCTAAAGACTCGAGAGGGCGCGTTAAGCCAGCTGTTTACCACACATATACCCCTTGAATACCAAGTGAAAGGACACCACACAAGTGTTATGAAAATAAACAGTTATTTATTTAAAGATCACAACAGCCCTGTACTCTTTATGAGGACAGGGTACTAAGCACAAACCAAAACTCTTACAAAAATACTTAAGTTAGCACAGTATATACAAATGCCCGAGGGGCACGGAAAACCATATACTCTGAAAGTGGAATGCGAAATTCCTAGCAGGTAAGTACAGTACTAATAGCTTTTGGAATCGCTAGGACTTGACTAGGGAATCGTTAGATTACTTCTAGGAGGCCTAGGGGACTCGGGTGCAGTGTGTGCACTCTCACGCGAGATGCGGGACAAAAGTCTATGGTAGCTAGGAAATAGAAAGTTAGTGTTCTCGGGCGAACCCGACCTGGTAGGGAGAAAACGAAAGTAGATTCTGACCCTTGGATAGTGAGGCTATGCTGGGGCACCGAAATGCCGAAGTTACCTAGCCCAGGGGCTGCAGCTGCATAGGTCTGAAAAGACGTCGGGAATCCTCGTAGACGGACCAGGAGCCGGAAGAAAAGATGCTGACCGGTGACCAGTGAAGAAAGTTCAGTCGGATCCAAGCCTGGATCTTGAAGATAGATGACACCTGAAAGCAGAGGGGACCAAGTTCGAGACTACTAGCCAGTAGTCAGTGGGCACCAGGAGGGCACCGGATGGTAGCCACCTCGACTAGGTGAGTGGGTGACGCTTGACTCGAAGATCTCACGGACCAGGAGGCGTTGTCGGCGACCAGGATGGAGGATCGAGCTGTCCCACGAAGATAGAAGCTGTCGGCGTCGCTGGACCCAGGATTGGGCAACAAAGCCTTGGCAAATTCAAGCCCACGCGGTGGACCTAAAATGGCGTCTGGAGTGGACCAGGAGGGTCCGGGGTGCCTCTCTTGAGGAAGGAAGCAAAGGCCAGCCTGGAGCAACCAGACCAGCAGTCGTGAAGTCGTTGGGCGTCGTTCAGAGGGTCACAAGCCAGCCGGCTAGTAGCCAAACAACGCGGTGCACAGCAAACAGCAGAAGGGCCCCACGCAGATCGTGGAGATGCAGGGGGGCTGATCTTGGGTGCTGGAGCTGCGCAGGGTCGGGGCTTCTCGGACCCCAAAGCACTCACCAGTGGAGGACACGGTGGGCTTGCAGTAAAGATGTCGTGCAGTCTTGGCGATCGTCGGTCCCTTGAGGTCTCGTCGCACTCACGGTTCTCAGCTGGGCTGTAGAGGTGAGTAGAGGTCAGAGGTGCCAGGGAAGCCGGGTCTCGTCGAGCTGGGTCGTCGGATTCGTGATGAAGGACTTGCAGCAGACCGCAGTGTTCTTTAGGATGGTGCCTGCGGATGCAGGGTGACTACTCCTTAGCCACAAGGGAGAATCTTGAAGAAGAAATCGTGAAGTCCTTTCGAAGAAAGTGGTATCTTGATTCCAAAGATGATCTAATTTGAACAGGGGGCCCGCTCCTATCTTTATACTAAAAAAGGGGGCTGACCCGGTGACTAGGTCCTGCCTATGGGTGGGACTAGGTGGGGGGTGGTTACACCCCTCAGCCATGCCGGACTTCCCCAGGCCAGGGGCTGGTGTGCCCCTGGAACTGGTTCAGACCGGCCTATGCGTAGTGAGCACCGGGGTGCCACTCAGCAGTCACCTTCCTGTAAAGCCCTGCCTACCCAGGATACACAAAACCATGTCTGGGACGGTGCTAGCACCGCCCCTGACAGGAAACCCTTTGTCCAGGCTCCCCTCACTGGAAGGACTCCCAGCTGCAGGGGGTCAGACTCGTGTCTGTGGTGGCAGCATCCATTTTGTGGAACTGAGGCTTCAGTTAACTTTAACCGGGGTTCACAGTTACATACATGTCGTGTCCCTCTAGAAGGGTGGAATGCTAACCCCGTCGCCAGAATTGGCGAGGGGTTAGTATTCCAATTCGTATGACACCTTACTCGACATGTTTTGATAAAGCAATACCAAAGATAGCATTTAACCGCGAGGATTATAATGCACTTAAGAGTATATGGTATGCGATATCATGGAACAGCTATTAGGACTTGATTCCGCAAGCTGCAGACAGGCTCAGCTCGTGCCAGAGCACCATCTCACACGATTCCAAGCACTCTGCCTTCAGGATTGTCAAGGCCTGCCATAGGAGTGACTGATAGGAATCTGTGTGTCCATTTTAGGGTTAGGTATAGGTATACTACACCTACAGCAAAGGGTGATTACACGACTTCGCCCCAGCTGTCATGCAGCCAGTTGTGTCAAATTTAGGAGGCCAGCCAGGGGTGGCATAATACATGCTGCAGCCCCTGGCAGCCCTGGGTACACCTATGCCCTGAGTTACAGGGTCTGATAAGGTGGCCCAGTACCAATTGGTAGATGCACCTAGGGTACATGAGGTAATTTAGAAAGAGAACAGCCAGGCTGTGGGTCTGATTGGCAGGCCCACAGCCAGAGAAAGTCGTAAACCAGTGAAACAAAAGCAAAAAATCTGGGTGATCATAGGATTGCAGACCCTACTCTCCTACAGCATCAGCATCTTGTTGACTCAGATCTGACCTCTCCCCAAGAATTGGGAAAGAAGGCAGACAGATGGGTTAGAACAAGAGTTAAACAGAACCAGGGCCAGAATCAAGGTGGTCAGAAGAAAGCAGACCAGAAGGGTAAAGATTCTAAAGGGGAACAAAATGACCAGAAGTCTTCGACAGGTCCCCAACAACCCAAAGAGGGTGGGGGTCAGGCTCCCCAAAAGAAGAAAGAAGGCCAATCTAAAAGGTGGTGCCAATACTGCAAAAGTAAAACTCACTGGTTTAGTGAGTGCACCAAGAAAGGAGGAGGGCAGACTCCTGCCACTGCAGCCCCTAAGGCACCTGTGCCCCCTAGTACAGCCAGCAGTGGTAGTGCACCTCCCAAGGGTTTAGTAGGGTTAACCCTGGGTTCTGAGGGGAGTGACAACTTAGTTGGCACCCTTACTCAGGCTGTCCTTGTCAGTACAGGGGATATGGATATGTCCCCTGACATCAGTCCCAATACTTTGGGCAAATACAGACAGACACCTTTCATTAATGGAAAAATGGCTCAGGCCTATAGGGACACTTGTGCCAGTGTCACAATGGTGACACCTAGCTTTGTGGACCCTGGACAGATCATGCCAGGTACAGAATTCCTGGTGACCAATGCAAGCAATGTCACTACCAATCACAGTATGGCAATTGTAGCTTTCTCCTGGGGAGGGGTAACTGGCCAAAAGAAGGTTGTAGTTAGTTCAGACCTCCCAGTGGATTGTTTGTTGGGCAATGATTTGGAGTCATCACAATGGTCAGAAGTGGAGCAGAGGACTCATCTGGAAATGTTAGGCTTGCCAGCACATGTGTTTGCTGTGACCAGGTCACAGGCCAGAAAATGCCCCACTGAACAGGTGCTGGATCCTGGAACAATGGACCAGACACCTTCCAAGAAAAAGAGCAGTAGGGTTAAGGCTGTGCCTTCCCCCTTGCCCCAGGTTGTGGATCACGTCTCAGAGGAGGCTGACCTACAGGAATTGAGGGAAACTGAGCCTAGGGAGTTTGAACTTGATCAAGTTGAATTCTTGGGCTTAGGGGGACCCTCAAGGGAAGACCTGGGGAAGGACCAGTTAGACTGCCCTTCTCTTGAACCCCTCAGACAGCAGGCTGCTGCTGAGGCTGCTGGGAACGCCACAGGTACCCACAAGGTATACTGGGAAGATGGACTCCTGTACACTGAGTCAAGAGACCCCAAGCCTGGCATGACCAGGAGGCTGGTTGTACCCTTGTCTCAGAGAGGTTTCCTACTTACCTTGGCCCATGAGATTCCCTTAGCAGGTCACTTAGGCCAGACAAAGACTTGGGACAGGCTTGTCTCACACTTTCACTGGCCTCACATGAATGAGGATACCAAGGAGTTTTGTCGCTCCTGTGTCACTTGCCAAGCCAGTGGTAAGTCAGGTGGCACAACAAAGGCCCCCCTTATACCAATGCCTGTGGTGGGGGTGCCCTTTGAAAGAGTGGGGATTGACATTGTTGGTCCAATGGAACCCCAGACAGCATCAGGGCACAAGTTTATACTGGTGGTAGTGGATCATGCCACCAGGTATCCTGAAGCTATTCCACTTAGGACCACCACAGCACCTGTGGTGGCAAGGGCCCTAGTTGGAGTGTTCTCCAGAGTGGGCTTCCCTAAGGAGGTTGTCTCTGACAGAGGTGCAAACTTCATGTCAAGCTACTTAACTGCTATGTGGAAGGGGTGTGGTGTCAATTACAAATTCACTACACCCTATCACCCACAATGCAATGGGCTTGTTGAAAGGTTCAACAGGACCCTAAAAGGGATGATTCATGGACTACCTGAAACACTCAGGCGTAGATGGGATGTCCTGATGCCCTGCCTTCTGTTTGCTTACAGAGAGGTCCCACACAAGGGGGTTGGCTACAGCCCTTTTGAACTTTTGTATGGGCATCCTGTGAGAGGCCCCTTGTGTTTGGTGAAGGAAGGATGGGAGAGACCTCTCAAAAAGCCTGCAACCAACATAATGGACTATGTACTTGGTCTCCGCTCCAGGATGGCTGAGTATATGGAGAAGGCATCTGAAAACCTTAAGGCCAGTCAAGAACTTCAAAAAGCTTGGCATGACCAAAAGGCTGTCCTGACTGTTTACCAGCCTGGACAGAAGGTGTGGGTGCTGGAGCCAGTGGCCCCAGCAGCACTCAAAGACAAATGGTCTGGGCCCCACACAATTCTTGAGCAAAAGGGAGAGGTCACCTACCTGGTGGACCTTGGAACTCCCAGGAGTCCTCACAGGGTACTCCATGTCAACAGGCTCAAAGCATATGTCGACAGGAAGGACATGAGCTTGCTCATGGCCATAGATGAGGGACAGGAGGAAGAGAGTGACCCTCTCCCAGACCTGCTCACTCAGAATCCTGATGATGGGTCAGTAGATGGTGTTGTCTTTTGTGGCAGCCTCTCTGAACATCAGCAGAAAGACTGTAAACAGGTTCTTCAGTCTTTCAGACATATGTTCTCTCTGACACCCAGTCAGACCAATTGGTGCACCCATGAGGTTGACACTGGTGACAGCCTGCCAGTTAAGAGTAAAATCTACAGGCAGCCTGATCATGTTAGAGACTGCATAAAAACTGAAATGCAGAAAATGTTGGAGTTGGGAGTCATTGAACCCTCAGATAGCCCTTGGGCTAGTCAGTAGTTCTAGTGCCAAAGCCTCACACCCAAGATGGTAAGAGAGAGATGAGGTTTTGCGTAGACTACAGGGGTCTCAATGCAGCCACTAAGACTGATGCCCATCCAATACCAAGGGCAGATGAACTTATAGATAGATTGGCTTCTGCCAACTACTTAAGTACATTTGACTTAACAGCTGGGTATTGGCAAATCAGGTTAGCTGAGGATGCCAAGCCCAAGACAGCATTTTCAACCCCTGGTGGGCATTATCAATTTGTGGTAATGCCCTTTGGTCTGAAAAATGCACCTGCCACCTTCCAAAGGTTGGTGAATCAAGTCCTTACTGGGCTGGATGACTTCTGTGCAGCATATCTAGATGATATTGCTGTCTTTAGCTCCACCTGGGAGGATCACCTGGTCCACCTGAGGAAAGTGTTAGAGGCTCTGCAAGCAGCAGGCCTCACTATCAAGGCCACCAAGTGCCAGATAGGGCAGACACAGGTTGTATACCTGGGCCACCTTGTAGGTGGAGGCCAGGTTCAGCCACTGGAGAGCAAAATACAGTCAATCAGGGACTGGGCTCCTCCAACCACCCAGACTCAGGTTCGAGCTTTCTTGGGCCTGACTGGATACTACAGAAAGTTTGTCAGGAACTATGGTTCCATTGTGACACCATTAAATGAACTGACAAGTAAGAAAATGCCAAAAAAGGTTCAGTGGACAGCAGGCTGTCAAAAAGCATTTGATGACCTAAAGCAGGCCATGTGCACAGCACCTATCCTTAAGAGTCCAGACTACTCCAAACCATTCATTGTCCAAACAGATGCTTCTGAGTTGGGTGTGGGAGCTGTTCTTTCTCAACTGAATTTTGATGGTCAGGATCAGCCCATTGCTTTTATAAGCAGAAGGCTGACCCCCAGAGAGAAGAATTGGTCAGCTATTGAGAGGGAGGCCTTTGCTGTGGTTTGGGCCCTGAAGAAGCTGAGGCCATACTTGTTTGGCACTCACTTCAAGATTCAGACCGACCATAAGCCCCTCTTATGGCTAAATCAGATGAAGGGTGAAAACCCCAAACTGCTTAGGTGGTCCATTTCCCTACAGGGGATGGACTTTACAGTGGAACATAGACCTGGTACTGATCATGGCAATGCCGATGGGCTCTCCAGATATTTCCACTTAGAACAAGAAGACTCACCTGGTCAAGGTTAGCTTATTGTCCCAAAGTTTGGGGGGGGGGGGTCATGTAGGAGAGTAGGGTCTGCAATCCTATGATCACCCAGATTTTTTGCTTTTGTTTCACTGGTTTACGACCTTCTCTGGCTGTGGGCCTGCCAATCAGACCCACAGCCTGGCTGTTCTCTTTCTAAATTACCTCATGTACCCTAGGTGCATCTACCAATTGGTACTGGGCCACCTTATCAGACCCTGTAACTCAGGGCATAGGTGTACCCAGGGCTGCCAGGGGCTGCAGCATGTATTATGCTACCCCTGGCTGGCCTCCTAAATTTGACACAACTGGCTGCATGACAGCTGGGGCAAAGTCGTGTAATCACCCTTTGCTGTAGGTGTAGTATACCTATACCTAACCATAAAATGGACACACAGATTCCTATCAGTCACTCCTATGGCAGGCCTTAACAATCCTGAAGGCAGAGTGCTTGGAATCGTGTGAGATGGTGCTCTGGCATGAGCTGAGCCTGTCTGCAGCTTGCAGAACCAAGTCCTAATAGCTGTTCCATGATATCGCATACCATATACTCTTAAGTGCATTATAATCCTCGCGGTTAAATGCTATCTTTGGTATTGCCTTATCAAAACATGTCGAGTAAGGTGTCATACGAATTGGAATACTAACCCCTCGCCAATTCTGGCGACGGGGTTAGCATTCCACCCTTCTAGAGGGACACGACATGTATGTAACTGTGAACCCCGGTTAAAGTTAACTGAAGCCTCAGCTCCACAAAATGGATGCTGCCACCACAGACACGAGTCTGACCTCCTGCTGCTGGGAGTCCTTCCAGCGAGGGAGGCCTGGACAAAGGGTTTCCTGTCCGGGGCGGTGCTAGCACCGTCCCAGACATGGTTTTGTGTATCCTGGGTAGGCAGGGCTTTTCAGGAAGGTGACTGCTGAGTGGCACCCCGGTGCTCACTACGCATAGGCCAGTCAGAACCAGTTCCAGGGGCACACCAGCCCCTGGCCTGGGGAAGTCCGGCAGGGGAGAGGGGTGTAACCACCCCCCTCCTGGTCCCACCCATAGGCAGGACCTAGTCACCGGGTCAGCCCCCTTTTTTAGTATAAAGAAAGGAGCGGGCCCCCTGTTCAAATTAGATCATCTTTGGAATCAAGATACCACTTTCTTCGAAAGGACTTCACGATTTCTTCTTCAAGATTCTCCCTTGTGGCTAAGGAGTAGTCACCCTGCATCAAGCGGGCACCATCCTAAAGAACACTGCGGTCTGCTGCAAGTCCTTCATCACGAATCCGACGACCCTGCTCGACGAGACCCGGCTTCCCTGGCACCTCTGACCTCTACTCACCTCTACAGCCAAGCTGAGAACCGTGAGTGCGACGAGACCTCGAGGGACCGACGATCGCCAAGAATGCACGACATCTTTACTGCAAGCCCACCGTGTCCTCCACTGGTGAGTGCTTTGGGGTCCGAGAAGCCCCGACCCTGCACAGCTCCAGCACCCAAGGTCAGCCTCCCTGCATCTCCACGATCTGCGTGGGGCCCTTCTGCTGTTTGCTGTGCACCGCGTTGTTTGGCTACTAGCCGGCTGGCTTGTGGCCTTCTGAACGACGCCCGACGACATCTCTGCTGCTGGTCTGGTTGCTCCAGGCTGGCCCTTGCTTCCTCCTTCGAGAGAGGCACCCCGGACCCTCCTGGTCCACTCCAGACGCCATTTTAGGTCCACCGCGTGGGCTTGAATTTGCCAAGGCTTTGTTGCCCAATCCTGGGTCCAGCGACGCCGACAGCTTCTATCTTCGTGGGACAGCTCGATCCTCCATCCTGGTCGCCGACAACGCCTCCTGGTCCGTGAGATCTTCGAGCTCCAGCGTCACCCACTCACCTTGTCGAGGTGGCTACCATCCGGTGCCCTCCTGGTGCCCACTGACTACTGGCTAGTAGTCTCGAACTTGGTCCCCTCTGCTTTCAGGTGTCATCTATCTTCGAGATCCAGGCTTGGATCCAACTGAACTTTCTTCACTGGTCACCGGCCAGCATCTTTTCTTCCGGCTCCTGGTCCGTCTACGAGGATTCCCGACGTCTTTTCAGACCTATGCAGCTGCAGCCCCTGGGCTAGGTAACTTCGGCATTTCGGTGCCCCAGCATAGCCTCACTATCCAAGGGTCAGAATCTACTTTCGTTTTCTCCCTACCAGGTCGGGTTCGCCCGAGAACACTAACTTTCTACTTCCTAGCTACCATAGACTTTTGTCCGCATCTCGCGTGAGAGTGCACACACTGCACCCGAGTCCCCTAGGCCTCTTAGAAGTAATCTAACGATTCCCTAGTCAAGTCCTAGCGATTCCAAAAGCTATTAGTACTGTACTTACCTGCTAGGAATTTCACATTCCACTTTCAGAGTATATGGTTTTCCGTGCCCCTCGGGCATTTGTATATACTGTGCTAACTTAAGTATTTTTGTAAGAGTTTTGGTTTGTGCTTAGTACCCTGTCCTCATAAAGAGTACAGGGCTGTTGTGATCTTTGATAAATAACTGTTTATTTTCATAACACTTGTGTGGTGTCCTTTCACTTGGTGTTCAAGGGGTATATGTGTGGTAAACAGCTGGCTTAACACGCCCTCTCGAGTCTTTAGCCTTAGACTGCTCGTATCCATGCTACTAGGATAGCTGGTCTATAAGGTTGACTTACAACCAATCATCAATAAGGGTTGCTGGACTGATACATAGTGTTCACTAGAATAGTGAGCACTGCATATCAGGCCACCTTCTCACAGGTGGGACCAGGAAGGGGGGTGGTTACACCGCTCTCCCATGCCGGACTTTCCCCAGCTCAGGGGCTGGTGTGCCCCTGGAACTGGTTCTAGCTGGCAGATGCATAGTGAGCACCAGGGTGCCCCTTGCAGTCACCTTCCTCTAAAGCCCTGCCTACCCAGGATACACAAAACCCTGTCTGGGATGGTGCTAGCACCGCCCCTGACAGGAAACCCTTTGTCCAAGCTCTCCTCGCTGGAAGGACTCCCAGCAGCAGGAGGTCAGACTTGTGTCTGTGGTGGCAGCATCCATTTCGTGATGCTAAGGCTCGAGTTAACTTTAACCGGGGTTCACAGTTACACACATGTTGTGTCCCTCTAGAAGGGTGGAATGCTAACCCCGTCTCCAGATTTGGCGAGGGGTTAGTATTCCAATTCGTATGACACCTTACTCGACATGTTTTGGGAAAGCGATACCAAAGTTGGCAAATAACCGCGAGGATTATAATGCACTTAAGAGTATATGGTACGCGTTATCATGGAACAGCTATTAGGACTTGGTTCCGCAAGCTGCAAACAGGCTCAGCTCATGCCAGAGCACCATCTCACATAATTCCAAGCACTCTGCCTTCAGGATTGATAAGGCCTGCCATAGGAGTAACTGATAGGAATACACGTGTCCATTTTAGCGTTAGATATAGGAATACTATATCTAAAGCAAAGGGTGATTACACCACCTTGCCTCAGCTGTCGTGCAGCCAGTTGTGTCAGATTTGGATGGCCAGCCAGGGGTGGCATAATACATGCTGCAGCCCCTGGTAGGCCCTGGGTACACCTATGCCCTGGGTACCTAAGGTACACTGTACAGGGACTGATAAGGTGACTCAGTATCCAATTAGATATGTACCGAAGGTACATGGAATCCATTTTACAGAGAGAGCAGTGGGCCTGGGGCCCTGAATAGCAGGGTCCCAGGTCAACTAAGTCGAAAAACCAGCAAAACACCAGGCAAAAAGTTGGGGGTAACCATAGTCAGATATCCACCTTCCTACATAACCCCCCCACCCCCTCCAAACGAAAGGAGATAAGGCTATCCTTGACCAGGTAAGCCTATATTGCCTGAGTGGCCATATGAGGGTATATGCACTGGCATGGTTACCCCCTATATTATGGTCCACTAAGCAATCCCTCATTCTAAGGGTAGCTGAGGGTCTCCACCATAGGGAATCTCTACCTGTGGGGTGTTTTGGCAAAGTAAAAGGCTGGTGCTGAGATGGAGTACTGAAGTGAGACTCCACTAATGTTGGGCTCAACTTCCTCCAATCACTATCCACCATATGTGCCTTTCTTTCCAGGACTAAGTTGCTGTGAGCTCTCAGGGTCAACCTCTGGCTACCTAAAGCTGGAGGCTGAGTCCCTCTGTTTGGCTTACTGGAGGGACAGGTCAGGTTTGGGGTTTTTAGGCCCCATGTTTGGCTGTGCCCAACAGTGTCCATCTGTGGGAGGTCCCTAGCTAATTTTAAGGGGGATCCCTCAGGAGTTTGTTTTATTTCCACTGGGCTAGGACTACTAGCTTCGGTGCCCTTAATCTGCTCATTGGGGAGTTATTTTGGACAGGGGGCCCTTTGGGTTCCACCACTGGCCTCCTTGACCTTTACAGCCCTGGGCTGACTGAGGCAGGGTAGAGAGGGGCAGGTTACCAGCTCCAGACTGGGTCCCACCTTGGAAGGGTCCACAGACATCAGGGGTTCTGCCAGGCTCGGCCTGACTACCTCTGGGGCCGTTCCTTCACAAGGGGTCAGATCAGTTCCCTGAGGAGGTTGATCCTTTCCTAGAGTCTGGTGGGAGGGAGATTTCTCTTCCTCCTCAATGCTCTCTGTCTGAGTGGAGTGATCCATAGTTTCAGGCTTCACAACACTATTATCTGTCTGAGTTTGAGATGTGGCCATCACAACTCCACCAACCTTTTCAGGAAGGGACTCAGTTTGGGTATGGGCTGTGACCCCCACAGCCTTGCCAACCTGTTCAGGGAAGGAATCTGTCTGAGATTGGGCTGCGACTGGCACAGCCCTCCTAACCTGTTCAGGGAGGACATTTTGGACTGGGGCTGTGGCTATCACTGCCCCACTAACCTTACCATAGAGGTTTACCATTTTAAAATGGGTTTCTTGCTGTACCTTAGCCCAGGCTGAGAGCTCTAAATCATTCCCCAGTAGGCAATCTACAGGCAAGTTTGGTGACACTGCCACTCTCTTGTGCCAGTGACACCTCCCCAGCTGAGATTGGACCACTGCTATGGGATGATCTCTCTGTACTCCATCAATGTTGGTTACCTGGTATGTGGCTCCAGGTATACGTTGCCTTGAGGGGACTAGGCTCTCAGTCACCATGGTGATGCTAGCCCCTGTATCTCTATAGGCCTCAACTTTTGAACCATTGATGAGGGGCTCCTGTCTGTACTTGGCCAAAGTGTTGGGACAAGTTTTGAAGTTGGCAAACCCCATGCCAGTCTCACAGACAAGAGTATCTAAGTCAGGGGACCTGTTTAGGCCAGAGTCCCCAGGAACTCCCAAAGTAAATGCACCCAGATTCTTGGGGGCACTCCCACCACCTGGGGGATTACTACTAGTAGTAACAGGAGGCTGGGAAGTTTTAATTGGGGGTATGTTCTCCCTATTGTCATTGGCCCTTGGGCAACTGCTGTCAGTTTTGTAATGGCCTACCTGTTTGCAGGTATGACAATAAGGTTTCTTTTGGGAATTGGAAGGATTTTGGACCCACCCTTTTCAGAGGATTTTTGGGGCCCTGGGGTTTGACCAGAAGATTTATTCCCACTCTTCTCTTGAGGCTTGGTTGATTCCTTCTTTTGGTCACCACCCTGGTTCTTAGGCCTAATCCTGGTTCTGACCCATTTGTCTGCCATCTTACCCAATTCTTGTGGAGAGGTCAGATCAGAGTCTACCAGTGCTGGTGTAATAACTGGTTCTGACAATTATTTAAGACTTGCTCTCTCATAATAAGATTATACAATCCTGTGAAGTCAGTAACTTTACTACCCAATAGCCAGCCTTCTAGAGCCTTAGTGGCACAATCAACAAAGTCAGCCCAATCCTGAGACTGAGTTTTCTTAGTGTCTCTGAACAGCAACCTGTACTGCTCAGATGTTAAGCCAAACCCATCAACTAGTGTATTCTTCAGGACTTGGTAATTGTTAGCATCCTCAGCTCTAGTAGTGAGGAGCTTATCTCTACCTTTGCCTTCAAAGGAGAGCCACAAAATAGCTGCCCACCGACTCTGGGGGATGCACTGGACAGTGCAGGCCCTCTCCAAAGCAGTCATCCATTTGTGGATGTCATCCCCTTGTTTAAAGGGGGGCACTATCTTACTCAGGTGTCTAGTGTCTAAACTCCTGTCTTTTTCTCTTGGGAGAATGCTGCCACCAGTGGGGTCTGCCCCACTCAATTTCTGCTCTCTAGCAAAGGCAAGTCTCTCTTTGGCCAGGGCAAGTTCTTCCCTTTTAATGTATACAAAAAACAGCTGGGAGGTCTTTTAGTGTTCCAGAATTGCTAGGCGCACTACCTGGGTGGCCGTAAAGTGATATATTTGGAAAGGTAGTCAGTGTAGGCAATGAGGCGAGCGGTAATACCTCCCAACCGCTCCACAATGGACCAGCAAGCTGATCCACACAATTAGAAAAATCAACGGTGCCCCTGCGCTATACACATGCAGTAATAGATTAGTATTAATGTAAGTATTGGTAGGACAACAATAGAAGTAATTAGGACAAATCTAAACAATTCTTGGTTCTCCGAGAATAGGTATTGAGAAGTGAAAACACATGGATGGATAAACAGTCTGTTCTTGGTGTAGTCACTTCTGTTTATTGTTCCAAATCAACAGCCAACATGTGTTTCATCGCAGGGAACATACTGCGAATCTTCAGGGCTCGATTCAAAAACTTTTCAGATTAAAGACATTCCATCCGGACGTCTAATCCTATAATCCTTTTATGCCTTGTTAGGCAACGAGACATGGGTAAAAATTCAGTGTTGATGGAAAGCCCAGTCCGGGCGTTGTAAGGAATCCTACGTTCAGTTTACCAAGATTCTATGTTAGGGCTGTGCCGGATCTCGATAAGCCACGAGTAGTGTGACAACCGGGAGGGGAAGAGGCAGTTCGCTGTTTGGTTGTACGCCGTGTGGAGCGAAGAGGCAGTTCACCTAATCTGTAGAGTTCCCCCTCTTTAGATTTCCCGGCGCCGCGTATCAGTGGGTTTTGAGGCGGATGCTGCGGGGGCAGGTGTGGACTGGCTCCGCTTGTTCCCCCGACCGCCTCCACGGCGGTTACCACAGCCGCCGCGCTGGACGACAGTTTGCGGCGAGTGGCTGGTGGCACGTGTGGGGATGCCCCTTCCTTGGCCACGAAAGGAGCGAAAGGCACCCATTTGCTGGCGCGGGCCGAGAGGCCCAAGGACTTGGCCGTAGCCCTGGAGTCCTTAAAGCGCTCGAGCGCGTGGTCTGCCTTGTCGCCAAAGAGGCGACGGCCATCAAACGGCATGTCCATGAGGGTATTCTGGACGTCTGCCGAGAAGTTGGCGGATCTCAGCCAGGCGTGGCGTCGTATCGCCACCGTCGTAGCCATCGCTCTACCCAGCGAGTCAGTAGTATCCAGTCCGCACCTGATGGAATACTTCGCTGCATCCCGGCCCTCCACTAGGGCTTGGCCGAGTTTGGCCCGTACCTCCAACGGGAACTCTGGCAGCACTTCCGCCACCGTTTCCCACAGAGAGTGGGTGTAACGGCCCAAGAGGCATGCGGTGTTGGAAGACCGCAGTCCACAGCTAAGGGACGAGAACACTTTCTTGCCATAGGCCTCGTACCTCTTGGATTCCCTATCGGGGGGAGCCGTCGGGAATGCGGTCTGGGAGTTAGAGGCCTGGATAACCAGGCTCTCGGGGGTGGGGTGGGTGGACAGGAAACAGGGGTCGCCCGGAGCCGGGCGGTGGCGCCTGGCCACGTTCCTATCTACAGGCGAACCTGTAGCGGGCCTGGACCAAGTGCCCAAAAGAACGTCCGTCAAGGCCTCATTAAACGGCAGCAGAGGCTCCGCGGAGCATGACTGCGGCTTAAGGACCTCAGTGAGGAGGTTAGTCCTCACGGCCGCGACGGGGAGCTCAAGGCCCAAGGCCTTGGCAGCCCTCATCAGCACCACACTATAAGTCGCTCCCTCCTCCGAATCCACGGTAAGAGGAGAGACAAATCCAGTCTCTGGAGAGGTCTCCAGGCCACTGGCCTCCACAAGATCTCCTGCCCAGTCCATGTTAGACCGACACTCCCTTGTCAGAGGGTCCTCAGACCCCTCCCAATACTCCTCTTCCCCCATCTCCTGAGACTCAGGGTCATGAGCGAATGAGGACGGTTCATAGATCTGAAAGTCCCCAAACGGCGTCGAGATCGGTGCCGATAGGCGTCGTCCCGACGTCGGAACCGAGTGAGAGGAGGCATTGGGAACGGCGCCGGCCGGGGCCGACGCCGGAGGGGACACCATAGGGACCGACGCCGGGGGGGTCGTAAGGTCCACCGGTGACGATCCGTCGCCCGAGGAGGGCCCAGCGGAGCCCTGCGGCGTCGAGCCCGAAGGTGCCGACGACGTCGGGACCGCTGCGCCGGGCCCGAGGGCACCGGCGGTGTCGGGATCCTGGAGCCCTGTGGCGCCGAGCCCGAAGGTGCCGGCGGCGTCGAGGCCGAAGCACCCGACGGCGTCGGGGTCGAAGCCCCCGACCCACTAGGGCCCCCAGACGGGTTCACTGGGCCCGAAGGCGCCGTGGAACCCGTCGGAGAAGAAAGGGACCTCATGGCCATGAGGAAACGCTCAATCTCCTCCGGCGTCGCGTTCAGCCCAGGGACCGGGGGGTATGGAGCCGAACGCGGCGCCCGCGACTCCCGAGGAGCCGCGTGGGCGGTGTCACCCGAACCCCCGGCCGCGTCGCGCGAGCGTCGGGGGGAGTCGGAAGAGCGATGATGTCTCCGACTTCTCGTGTTTCTTACCTGACGACTTGGACCCAGAGGAGTGGCGCCGACTCCCGGACCTGTCCCTCGACCCCCCGTGGGACCGGGACCTCACACGGCGCGGGGCCGACTGGCGGATCTCGAGTCGCCTGCGGGACCGCTCCCGCCTGTTCTTCCTCGACAGGGCCCGACAGTCGGAGTAGGCCTCGTCGTCATGGTCGACGCCCAAACACATCAGGCACAAGCGGTGGGGATCCATGACCGACATGGTACGGTCGCACTCGTCGCAATGCTTGAAGCCGGGCATCCCTAACGGCACCGTCGGAGTCGTGAAGACTTCGAAAAGGGATCAAAAGATCACAAAAAGGTTAGTCAAAAAGTGACTAGGGAACTGCTCTTTCCAGATCTGCGCTGGCTGGCGCCGAAAAAAGAAGAACTGACGTCAGCACGCGGAGGCGGCGTCTAAGTACTCCGACGACGTCATCACGGCGCCCACGACGGACGCGGAGCCGCAGACGACGCCTGCCGACGCGCAAGGGTACTGCTACGCAAAACTTTCCGGATCCAGTCTGACGCCTGGGGATATTCTAAGGTAAGGAATCTATCACTAACGTGTCTCTTTCAGATACTAATCTATTACTGCATGTGTATAGCGCAGGGGCACCGTTGATTTTTCTTCCCTTTCAATCCTCAGATTGACTTCCCTCATCTTGGCTTCATGCTCTCTCCTCTGAGGGGATGTCATCCCTCTGTGAGAAGAGGTCTGAGAGCCATTGGTTCGAATGGATCTGTTAGAGCCTCTGGATACAGACCTAACTCGTCCACTCCCAATGTTAAGCCTGCCTGAGAGTGGGCCTGGGGGTCCCCCAAGTCCATTTTCATGCCTGCTTAAGTTGGTCCTGGTGAGTCTACTGACTTCTACCTGACCCTTGTCTGCCTCATCCCCTGACAACTCCTGATCCTCTTCCTCTCCTTCACTAACTGTTCCATTGAGGTTGAGGTCAGGGTCCCCAAGGGTTCCCTCTAAGGGGGGCATGCTCCCATCTGGATTAGAAGGGCCTGTGTTAGAAGCCCTCCTTGCATCATAAGTCTCTAAGAGACCTATCAGAAATGGGATGGTAGGGTTAGAGCCCGGTTTTAGCTTCCTGGAGGTACACACTTGTCTCATCTCCTGGAAGCTAAGAGCTGCATATCTTGATATGACCTGTGGAGGGTCAACTGACACAAGGGGGGCCTCTAAGTTCCCTTCCTTTGTCTGACATGCTTTTCTAGTGAGGTGTAAGTGGTGCACTTACCTACACTATTTGTTTGCCTACTGATCCCTTGCTAAGAGTTGTAGTCCGGGTGTGCTAAGCCCTGTTGAACTACAACAGCTGGTTCAGTAGAACTCAGAGTATTCTAAGCTAAGTTATATGTACCTGGGTACTTATGTGATCTTTCAAATGATATTCTTAGGATACGTGTGGTAAAACAACAGCAAGCTCAAATTCAAACCGCTGCTCACCAATGTGAGAAGTTGGCCTGATATGCAGTGCTCACTATTCTAGTGATCACTATCCTAGTAGCATGGACAAGAGCAGTCTTTAGGCTAATCTCTAGAGGGCGTGTTAAGCCAGCTGTTATACCATCACATATACCCCTTGAACACCAAGTGAAAGGACACCACACAAGTTATGAAAATAAAAGGATATTTATTTATAACAAGTCTACCCTGATCTCTTTATGAGTCAGGGAGCTAAGCACACAACAAAACTCTTAAGAAAATACTTTAAAGTTGCACAATTTACACAAATGCCCGAGGGGCACGAAAAACCATATACTAAAAAAGTGGAATGCGAAATACTAGCAGGTATGTACTACTCTAATAGGCTTTAGGATCGCTAGGACTACACTACTGAACCTTCAGGTTAGGAGCAGGAGGCCTAGGGAGATCGGGTGCAGAGTGTGCATTCTCACGCGGGATGCGGGACAAAGTCTATGGATGCTAGATTTCGTAAAGTTAGTGTTATCGGACGAATCCGACTAGTTAGGCTGAAAACGAAAAAGGATCTGCCCACTTAGATAGTGAACCTATGTTGGAGCACCGAAATGCTCAAGTTACCTAGCCCAGGGGCTGCGGCTGCATAGGGTTCAAAAGACGTCGTGAATCCTCGTTACAGTCTATGGAGCCTGAAAGAAGAAGTTGCTGGCAGGCGACCAGTGATGAAGTTCGATGTGATCCAAGCCTGGATCGATGATGGAGACGACCTGAAAGCAGAGGGGACTCAGTTCTTGATCACTAGCCAGTGATCAGATGGGCACCAGGATGGCACCGGATGAAGTCACCTCGACCAGGTGAGTGGGCGACGCTGGGCTCTGCAGTCTCTTGGACCAGGAGGCGTTGTCGGCGTCCAGGATGGAGGTGCGAGTTGTCCTACGAAGGTGTCTGCTGTCGGCGATGCTGGACCCAGGATTGGGGCAACAAACCTTGGCAAAGGCAAGCCCACGAGGTGGACTCAAAATGGCCAGTGGACCAGGAGTGGACCAGGAGGGTCCGTGGTGCCCTTGCTCCTCTGTTGGAGGGGAGCAAGGGCCAGTCTGGAGCAACCAGACCAGCGATGGAAGTGTCGTGGTTCGTCGTCAGGAGGGCCGCAAGCCAGCAGGCAAGTGGCCGGACAACGCGGTGAGCAGCAAAGAGCAGAAGGGCCCCACACAGATCTCGTGGATGCTGGGGGGCTGGACTTCGGTGCTGGAGCTGCTCAGGGTTAGGGCTTCTCAAACCCCAAAGCACTCACTCGAGGATCCCTCGGCGGTCGTGCTGGATAAGCGTCGTGCAGGTTCTGAAGATGGCCGGTCCCTCGGGTCTCGTTACACCCACGAATCTCAGCTGGGCTGATGATGTAGGTAGAGGTCAGAGATGGCAGGGAATCCGGGTCTTGTCGAGCTGGGCAGTCTTGATCCGGAGGATGGACTTACAGCAAACCGCATGCGCTTAGATGGTGCCCGCTGGTGCAGGGTGGCTACTCCTTAGCCACAAGGGAGAGTCTTCAGAAAGGTTCAAGAGTTCTTTCGTGGAAAGTCGTCAAGATTCAGAATTATCTAATTTGGGAAGGGGACCCGCTCCTACCTTTATACTAAAGAAAGGGGCTGGCACGCGACTAGGTCCTCCCCATGGGTGGGACCAGGAAGGGGGGTGGTTACACCCCTCTCCCTTGTCCGGACTTTACCCAGCTCAGGGGCTGGTGTGCCCCTGGAACTGGTTCAAGCTGGCATATGCACAGTGAGCACCGGGGTGCCACTTGCAGTCACCTTCCTCTCAGCCCTGCCTACCTGGGATACACAAAACCCTGTCTGGGATGGTGCTAGCACCGCCCCTGACAGGAAACCCTTTGTCCAAGCTATCCTCGCTGGAAGGATTCCCAGCAGCAGGAGGTCAGACTTGTGTCTGTGGTGGCAGCATCCATTTTGTGATGCTGAGGCTCGAGTTAACTTTAACCGGGGTTCACAGTTACATACATGTCGTGTCCTTCTAGAAGGGTGGAATGCTAACCCCGTCGCCAGAATTGGCGAGGGGTTAGTATTCCAATTCGTATGACACCTTACTCAACATGTTTTGATAAAGCGATACCAAAGTTGGCAAATAACCGCGAGGATTATAATGCACTTAAGAGTATATGGTACGCGTTATCATGGAACAGCTATTTGGACTTGGTTCAGCAAGCTGCAAACGGGCTCAGCTCATGCCAGAGCACCATCTCACATAATTCCAAGCACTCTGCCTTCAGGATTGATAAGGCCTGCCATAGAAGTGACTGATAGGAATGCATGTGTCAATTTTAGGGTTAGATACAGGAATACTATATCTAAAGCAAAGGGTGATTACACCACCTTGCCCCAGCTGTCGTGCAGCCAGTTGTGTCAGATTTGGATGGCCAGCCAGGGGTGGCATAATACATGCTGCAGCCCCTGGTAGGCCCTGGGTACACCTATGCCCTGGGTACCTAAGGTACACTGTACAGGGACTGATAAGGTGACTCAGTATCCAATTAGATATGTACCTAAGGTACATGGAATCCATTTTACAGAGAGAGCAGTGGACCTGGGGCCCTGGATAGCAGGGTCCTAGGTCCACTAAGTTGAAAAACCAGCAAAACACCAGGCAATAAGTTGGGGTAACCATAGTCAGATATCCACCTTCCTACATAGATACACATGCTGTGCATCAACTGTAAAGTAGTCTTCCTAAAAGCAGTGGCTTAGCCAGCGGATACTGAATGGGACTGGTAAAGTGTACATAGGGGAGCCTGCTCAACTCTAGCTTGCTGTCTGTCCAGAAAGTCCACACAGTGATGTTTAGCGACAGTATGTAGGGTGGACCAGGTAGCTGGTTTACAGATGTCAGCTAAAGGTATGTTCCCCAAGAAAGCCTCATGGAAGCCCCTTTCTTACGAGTGGAATGAGGTTGGCATAACAAGTGTGTATGTATTTGAATAACCAACGTGCAAATCCTGCTTTGGAAAGAGCACATCCCTTATGAGGCAAGTTGTATGACAGTTATTGGGTCTTACTACATGGTTTTGTTCTCTCAATGTCGTACACAAGTGTTCCTTTGACATCGAGAGTATGAAGAGCGTGTTGTGCAACAGATTCTGTTTGCAGAAAGAAGACCGGTAGTTCAATTGTATGATTAAGGTTGAAGCTGGAAACCACCTAAGGAAAACATTTTGTTTTTTTTCGAAGGATGACTTTATCTTGATGTATCTGGAATAATGGTTCCACTAGGGCAAGAGCATGTATTTCACTGACTCTTACGGAAGTGATGGCCCCAAGGAAGGCCACCTTCCAAGACAGGGATTGTAGTGGGCAAGAGTGAAGGGGATCAAAAGGAGGACCCATGAACTTGGTGAGGACAATGATTAAGAGCCAAAGTGGAGCATGGGGGAATAAATCTTTTAAGGCATTCTATGAATGCTTTAATGACAGGAATTCTAAGGAATAGGTTCCTTACCTTGTAAGCATATGTTTGTGGCATTTAGTGCTGTAGTTGCACATGCTCTGCATACTTCCATCATCTAATGTGGTGTTCAGATGTGTACCAGTTGTTTTTTTTCTAAGAGGTCTTTCTAGTCGTGAGACAAAGTGACTCCTCCTCTTGGTGATCATGGGCATCAACTCCATCGTTAGACTGTTTTCCCGCAGGCGGGTGAAGTTGGAGTGAAAGTGAGTATCAGTAAAGAGATGTTCATGCAAATGAAATAGTGTAAAAGAACTGCAACGGCCACAGGTGTCCAGGGAGGGGGTCAGCGTATCTACAGCACTCCTGGCCACGAACAGATGCTTACAGGTTAAGTAACATATTCCGTTTGAAGCATGTGTGGCTGTAGATACACATGCTCTGCATAAATTGTAAAGCAGTCCCTCTCCAAAAGCGATGGCTAACCTGTGGGTGTTGCAATTGTTTGAAAAAGTACATAGCAATGCCTGCCCTATATTGGCTTGTTGGCGTGCTAAAACATCCACACAATAATATTGGGTGAAAGTGTTTGGTATAGACTGTAGGAAGCTTGCTATGTATGTACTATAACAAAGTAAGGCATAGTGTGTACAGTCTTGTGGATCCCCATAGGCTTTACCAAGGCTAAAGTAGATAGGAAAATGCTACTTAGCAGTAAGCATTTGTTCTTGGCATGTAGGGCTGCAGAGTCACACACTAGTGCAAAGATCGCCATCTGGTGGTGGGCCAGGATGATTACACTTTGTTGTTGTCTTGGAAGAGTTATTGTTTGGTAGAGGATTCCTCTCTAGGAGCATAGTGCGCATGGGCACCGACTCCATCTTCAGATTGTTTTTCGCCATTGGGAAACTGATGAAATTGTATGAGAACGGAAAAAGATGTCCATGTATAGTGTATCTAATGAAGATATTACTGAAACAGATAAAAGTAGCCAGGGAGGCGGGTGGGCGTGTGTGACTCTGCAGCCCTACATGCCAAGAACAGATGGATACTGCTAAGTAGCATTTTCCGTTTGAGGCATATGGGCTGCAGACCAAACACTAGTGCACTGATTGCATAGCAGTTCTCTCACCAGTATCTGTTGCAGTAGTTTGAAATAGTGTTTTGAGTACAGCCTGGCCCACACTAGCTTGTTGTTTTGCTTGCACATCTACACTGTAGTGCTTTGTGAATGTGTGCGGTGTAGACCATGTAGCTGCTTTGCAGATATCATCTAAGGGAATATTTCCTAAAAATGCCATAGATGCCCCTAGTTTACGGTGGAATGAGCCCTAGGGGGAATGGATAGAGTGTGTTTTGCTTTTTGTAAACAAATTTGAATGCACTTGACGATCCACCTTGCAATAGCAGTTGTTGAAATGGGATTACCTTTATGAGGAGGAGAAAAGGACACAAACCATTGTTTTGTCTTACAAAATGGCTTTGTCCTATCAATATAGTAGCGAAGAGTTCTTTTGACATCCAACGTATGGAGAGCTCTTTCAGCAACTGTCTGGGGTTGAGAAAAGAATACTGGCAACTCAATAGACTGATTGAGATGGAACGGTGAAATGACTTTCGGAAGGAATTGGGGTTTGTTTTTAGAACCACTTTGTTGTGATGGAGTTGCAAGAATGGTTCTTGAATTGTTAAACGCTGGATCTCACTTACTCTTCTGAGTGAGGTAATAGCAATTAAAAAGGCATCTTTCCATGAAAGGAACTTTAATTCACACTTATGCAAGGGTTCAAATGGAGGACCCATAAGTCTAGTGAGAACAATGTTTAGATTCCATACAGGGAAGGGTGGTACCCTGGGAGGAATTATTCTTTTGAGTCCTTCCATGAATGCTTTGATGGCAGGTACTCTGAATATTGACATATAATGTCTGTTTTGAAGGTATGCTGCTATGGCAGCAAGATGTAACCTGATTGAGGAGTATGCTAAACTACATGTTTGTAGATGGAGCAGGTAACATATGAGGTTTTGTATGGAAACATCTAGTGGGTTAATGCACAAGTTACTTACCTTCGGTAACAATATATCTGTAAGAAATAGTAGTTAGTATTAGATTCCTTACCTTAGAATAACCCCAGGCGTCAGACTGGATTCGGAAACATTTGCGTAGCAGTACTCTTGTGCGTCGGTAGGCGTCGTCTGCGGCTCCGCGTCAGTCGTCGTTGGCGCCGGGATGACGTCGCCGGAGTACTTAGATGCCGCCCTCGCGCGCTGACGTCAGATCTTAATACACAGCTTTTCCACGCCAGAAACGCAGAGCCATGATAAAAACCAACACTGGTGCCATAAAACTAGGGCCCTGAAAGGGGATGACCTTTACCCTAGATATCGGTTTGCAGAATGGGTAGAATGGGTGGGGCGGTAAGGAATCTAATACTAACTAATGTTTCTTACAGATATATCGTTACCTAAGGTAATTAACTTGTGCATCTGAAAGAAACAGGTTAGTATTAGATTCCTTACCTTAGAATAGATACCCCAGTAATACCAACCCCGGTGGTGGGTCTGCGAACCAATAATCACACCAGAAAGTCCTGGAGGACGGAACAGCCAAAGAAGCCATTCCTCCGGACTTGGCTGTCCAGGCAATAGTGTCGTGCGAACGTGTGTAGCAAGGCCCACATAGCTGTGCAAGGGGACTCCCCGGCCCAGGGCAGTAGTAGCCGCCGTGGACCGAGTGGAATGGGCCCTAAGCCCAACAGTAGGCCCCTTCTTAGCCAAAGAGTAGCATGCCTTGATACAAAACACGACCCACTGAGAGATGGTCCGTTTGTGCACCGCCCGCCCCTTCTTAGCGCCCACGTAACCAACAAAGAGTTGGTTGGTGTGTGTGATCCGGATAGTATGAAAGCGCAGGTTTTGGGTCCAGACCGTGGAGCCGCTCTTCCTTTTTTTAGAGGGATGCGGAGGCGGAAAGAAGGTGGGCAAGGTGATGGACTGCCCGATGTGGAAGGCTGCGACTACCTTGAGCAGGAAAGAGGGTCTTGTCCGCAATACAACCTTGTCCGGATGGACGGAAAGGAGGCTTGGAGGAAAGAGCCTGGAGCTTACTCACTCTCCTGGCAGAGGTGATGGCAACCAGGAAAGCAGTCAAAAGCGTAAGAAGACGGAGAGGGCAGTTATGAAGCGGCTCAAAAGGAGCGCACATCAGGTAAGTCAGAACCAGGTTCAAGTCCCACTGGGGCATCACGAAAGGAACAGGGGGGTGATGCCCTTCAAGAACCTATTTACAACTGGGGACTTGAACAAAGAGGGCTGATCAGGAAGTCTTAAGAAGCCGGAAATGGCAGAGAGGTAGCCCTTGATAGTGCCCAGAGCAGAGCCCTGCTGGGCAGAAGAAAGAAGAAAGAGGAGAACCTCAGAAAGAGGGGCAGAGTGGATCCACAGCCTTTGCTGTGCACCATGCCACACATTTGTTCCACCGGCAGGCGTATACCGATTTTGTGGAGGGACCCAGGCTGCCAGAATAACATCACAGACTTCAGGAGGCAAGTCAAATGGCCTCAACAGTCGCCCATCAATCTCCAAGCATGGAGGTGAAGACTGGACAGGTTCGGGTGGAGGACCGTCCCCTGCTGCTGCAACAGAAGGTCCTCCTGAAGAGGCAGACAAATCGGGGAATCAACAGACATGCTGAGTAGCTCAGGATACCAGTATCTTCGTGCCCAGTCCGGAGCCACAAGTGTAACTTGGGCCCGGTCGTGTCTGATCTTCTTCAGCACTCTGGGCATAAGTGGTATAGGCGGAAAGGCGTACAACAGACCGCAGCTCCACTCGCGACGAAAAGCGTCTCCGAACGAGCGCCGCTTTTCAAATTCCAACGCGCAGAACTGATGACATTGCGCGTTCTCTTCTGTGGCGAATAGATCTAACCAAGGCCCTCCCCACTGCTGAAAGCGCCACGTCCGAGTTCAGACGCCATTCGTGATCCATCATGCACCGACTGCTGAGCTCGTCCGCCCTGGCGTTCAGAGAACCTGCCAGGTGTTGAACCACCAGGGTCACGCCCGGATGTTCCAGCCACTGCCAGAGGCGCAGAGCCTCCTGTCATAGGGTCCACGACCCCACCCCGCCCTGTTTGCTGCAGTACCACATGGCGGTGGTGTTGTCGTGAACACCTGCACTACACTCCCCCGGACAGAGGGGAGGAAAGCCTTCTGTGCAAGCCGGATCGCCCGCAGCTCTAGAAGGTTGAGGTGGAGCCGGGACTCCGCCGAAGTCCAGAGGCCTCTGATCTCCGCCTCTCCCATGTGGCCCCCCCAACCCTGGAGGGACGCGTCCGTCACAACTACGTGCTCCGGTTGAGGTAGAAAGAGGGATCTGCCGTTGACCCAATCGTGGTCCGTGAGCCACCACTGCAACTGTCTTGCAGTGCCCTCCGAGATCAAGACATGGTCGGACAAGTTGCCCTGATGCTGGGCCCACTGAAAATTCAGGTCCCACTGCAGAGCCCGCATCCACCACCTGGCGTGATGCACCAGAAGGATGCAGGAGGCCATCAGCCCCAGAAGCCGCAGCGTCAACCTGACCGAGACTCGGGATAATGGCTGAAAGATCGGAATCAAAGCCTGAATATCCCGAACCCGCTGTTCGGGAGGATAAACCCGAAACTGCGCCGAGTCTAGAACCGCGCCGATGAAGAGGAGCTTCTGAGAGGGACAAAGCTTTGACTTTGTCACATTGATGGAGAACCCCAGCAGGTGCAGGAGGTCGGCAGTAGTCTCGAGATGGTTGACGACTGTCTGGGGCGAGCCCGTCTTCAACATCCAGTCGTCGAGGTAGGGGAAGACTGAAACCCCTAACCTGCGCAGATGAGCTGCGACCACCGCCATCACTTTCGTGAACACCCGTGGGGCGCTGGTAAGACCGAAATGGAGCAAAGTAAACTGAAAGTGCTCGTGGCCTACCGTGAACCGCAGGTAACGCCGGTGGGCCGGCAGGACGGGATATGAAAATAAGCGACCTGCAATTCCAACGCTACCATCCAGTCTCCCGGGTCCAGGGCAGCTAAGACCTGAGCCAGTGTCAGCATCTTGAACTTCTCCTTCTGGAGGAAGCCGTTGACGTTCCGCAGGGCGTAGGCCCCCTTTGCCCTTCTTGGGAACCAGAAAGTAGTGGGAGTAACAACCACACCCTACTTCTAGCCCAGGAACGCGCTCGATGGCCCCCTTGGCCAAGAGGGCTATAACTTCCTCTTGTAGAAGACTCAAGTGATCCCCGACACGCGGTGGTACTGCGGTGGCATGGCTGGAGGGGTCGCCTCGAAGGGGAGGGAGTAGCCCCTTCGGACGATTTGCAGCACCTACCTGTCCGATGTGACAGTGCGCCAGTGGAGGTGGTGATGGCGAACCCTGCACCCCACTGGTGTCACATGGGCCTGAAAGCTCGGACTAGGAGGGTTTTGAGGCGGATGCTGCAGGGGCAGGTGTGGACTGGCCTCGCCGTTGTCCCCGACCGCCGCCACAGCGGTTTCCACGTCCGCCAACGCACCGGATGGAAGTCTGCGGCCCGTGGCTGGCAGGACGTGTGGGGGGGCACCCCCTTCCTTGGCCACGAAAGGAGCGAAAAGCCGCCGTTTGCTGGCGCGGGCCGAGAGGACGTGGCATGGTCTGCCTTGTCGCCGAAGAGGTGACGGCCATCAAACGGCATGTCCATAAGGGTGTTCTGGACATAAGCCGAATAGTTGGCGGACCTCATTCAAGCGTGGCGACAAATCGCCACCGTCGTTGCCATCGCTCTGCCCAGTGAGTCCGTGGTATCCAGCCCACACCGTATGGAATACCGCGCTGCATCTCTACCCTCCGCAAGGGCTTGGGCGAGTTTAGTCCGGACCCCCTGCAGACATTGTGGCAGCACGTCCGCGACCCTGTCCCTCAGAGAGTGGGTGTAACGGCCCAAGAGGCACGCAGTGCTGTCTGACCGCAACCCCAAACTCAGGGAGGAGAATACCTTTTTCCCGTATACCTCATACCTCTTGGATTCCCGATCGGTGGAAGCCGTCGGGAATGCGGTCTGGGAGTTAGAGGCCTGGATGACGAGGCTCTCGGGGGTGGGGTGGGTGGACAGGAAGCAAGGGTCGCCCGGAGCCAGGTGGTGGCGCCTGGCCACGTTCCTATCTACAGGCGGACCTGTAGCGGGCTTGGACCAAGTGCCTAGAAGAACGTCTGATAAGGCCTCATTAAAAGGCAGGAGAGGCTCGGCCGAGCTTGCCTGCGGTTTAAGGACCTCAGTGAGGATGTTAGTCCTCACGGCCGCGGCGGGGAGCTCATGGCCCAAGGCTTTGGCAGCCCGCGTCAGCACCACACTATAGACAGCCCCCTCCTCCGTAGCCACGGTAAGAGGGGAGACAAAACCAGTGTCGGGCGAAGTCTCCAGACCACTGGCCTCCCGACGCTCACCTGTCCAGTCCTGAGAAGACTGGCACTTACGTGCCCGAGGACCCTCGGACCCCTCCCAATCCTCCTCCCCACCCATCGCCTGATACTCAGGGTCAAAGGATGAGGCAGGATCATAGAAATAAAAATCTCCCATTGGCGTCGAGAGCAGCGCCGCTCTGACGCCGGACCCGAATCAAGGGTAGGACCAGGGACGACCACGTCCTGGGACGGCGCCGGAGGCGACACCCTGGGGGGCCGGCGCCGGCGAGGTCGTAAGATCGACCGCTGACGACCGGATCTGGAACTGGATTCAGCGGGGCCCTGAAGTCCGAAGTCGCCGACGGTGCGGGGCCGAAGCACCCTACGACGCCAGGGCCAAAGCACCCAGCCCGCTGGGGGACACAGTTTGGCTGCGGAACCCGACGGAGGAGCGAGCGACCTCATGGCCATGAGGAAGGTGTCGATCTCCTCCGGCGTCGCGTTCTGCCCAGGGACCGGTGGGTGTCGCCCGAACCCGCGTCGCACGAGCGTCGGGGGGAGTCAGAAGACCGATGACGCCTGTTAGACGGACCGGGAGGGTCGGCCGAGATTACGGGGAGAGGTCTCCAGGGAGAGCCGTCTCCAACGACTGTACAGATAAGTAACTTCCCCCCCACAGACGGACACCACACAAGATTGAAGGTTAACGAGACTTTATATGCACTTCTTAGGTTACGTTGATATAATACAAGGAGGTCTGGACTCAGGGGTCCCCTCGGTTCTGATCTCTGGTTGAGGAAAAGGGTAGCGGGACAGTCTTAGTTACCAATGAGTTCAATAGCTCTCAATCCTCGAGCTCGGCGTGGTTGCTGATCGGGCCGTGGAGGAGCCAAGCAGGTCCCGAGATGGATGAAGGGTGGTCGGCGGGCCGTGGAGAAGCCAAGCAGGTCCCGATATGGATGAAGGATGGTCGACGGGCCGTGGAGAAGCCAAGCAGGTCCCGATGCAGATGACAGTTACAACGGTCCGCGGCCTCGCCAGCAGATCCGGACGACGGTGAAGGATGAAGGTTACGACGGCTGTGGCAGCGCCGACAGGCAGGATGATGGTGCACAGGACAGAGCTACGGCAGCGCCAGTAGTCCGTCCAGGATGAGTTCTTCTTTCGTCTCTCGACTCCAAGATACAACTGCCTTCCTGTTCTGGAGCTGCCCCAGTTATAGGGCTGGCGTGCTTTGATGTCCGGACCCTCGCACTTGGAGGTCGGGAGGTCCGGGATGAGGGAGTCCAGACACCCAGCAGGGGGGTGGAGCCAGCGCCCGGGGAGGCGATGGGCGAGCGGCACTGGCCGGGGGAGAACCATCGACACCTCTTTCTCCCATTGACTGGCCAAGTAGCTCGCTCGCCTCCTGGGTGGAGGGTGGTGCCGGAATGTCTGAGGCCGGGCTAGGCCCAGGGTTGAGGTCGATCGGGGGCCAGGCGGCCTCGTGGCGAAGTGTCCAAGATGGCGGCCCGGGCTGGGCGCGTGGGTCGGCCGTGGATCGGACCCACGAGGTTATCATGCTCGAGGGCAGGTGTCCCTGAGGGGACGTAGGACGTGCAATGGTGGTGTGTGGTGCTTGTATGACTGGCTCGGGCTTGGTCGAGCCGGGGGAGAGCGGCCCGTCATGTGGCCTGTCCAACATGCGTCCCCCCCAGCTGAAGGCGGGGAGAGTTACCCATCCTCTTGGGGACTCTCTTCGTCGAGGCGGAAAAACCGGGACAGGCCATCCGCGTTGGCGTGGTCAGACCCAGGCCGGTGTTCAACGGTAAAGTCCATGCCTTGCAAGGAGATGGACCAGCGTAGCAGTTTTGGGTTTTCCCCCCGCATATGCATCAACCACTGCAGGGGTCGGTGGTCAGTCTGCACCCGGAAGTGGGTGCCAAAAAGGTAGGGTCGGAGCTTCTTGAGGGCCCATACCACAGCGAAGGCTTCCCTCTCTATGGTGCTCCAGCGTTGCTCCCGTGGTAGGAGTCTCCGGCTGATGAAGGCCACCGGTTGATCAAGGCCTTCGGTGTTCACCTGGGACAGGACCGCCCCAATGCCCTGGTCGGAGGCATCCGTCTGGACGACGAACTCCCGGCTGTAGTCTGGGGCCTGGAGTACAGGAGCGGAACACATGGCGGCCTTTAGCTGTTCGAAGGCCGCTTGACACTCTGGGGTCCAGTTCACCTTCTTGGGCTGATTTTTCGACGTGAGTTCGGTGAGAGGCCCCACGATGGTACCATAGTCTTTCACGAACCTTCGGTAGTAGCCCGTGAGGCCCAGGAAGGCTCGCACCTCAGTTTGAGTGTTAGGGGGTTGCCAGTTCTGGATGGCGGCAATTTTCAGTTGAAGAGGGGCCACTAGACCGCTTCCCACTTGGTGTCCGAGGTAGGTCACTGACCCTTGTCCAATTTGACATTTGCTGGCCTTGATCGTGAGGCCAGCTCGCTGAAGGGCTTGCAACACTGCTTGGAGGTGGTGGAGGTGCTCGGTCCAGTGGTGGCTGTACACAGCGATGTCGTCCAGGTAGGCGGCGCTGAACTCTTCGAGCCCCGCCAGGACCTGATTGACGAGCCGTTGGAACGTCGCTGGGGCATTTTTCATGCCGAAGGGCATGACCGTGAAGTGATAGTGGCCATCGGGGGTGGAGAAGGCAGAACGTTCTTGTGCTCGGGGTGTGAGGCCGATCTGCCAATATCCTGCCGTTAGATCGAAGATGCTGAGGTAGCGGGCAGCGCCCATTCGGTCGACCAGTTCATCTGCCCGGGGGATGGGGTGTGCGTCCGTTCTGGTGACTTCATTCAGGCCCCGGTAGTCGACACAGAACCGGAGTTCGGGTGTGGTTCCGGGGGCGGCTGCTTTGGGGACCAGTACGACCGGGCTGGCCCATGGACTGTCGGAGGGCTCGATGACCCCGAGCGTGAGCATCTTAGTTACTTCCGCCTGGATGCAGGCCCGTACCCGATCAGGTACGCGGTAGGCCCGGTGGCGGATAGGAGGGCTGTCTCCGGTGTCCACATCGTGCACACACCAGGAAGTGACACCTGGGGTGAGGGAGAACAGGCTGGCAAACCGTGATAGGAGGGCTTGGCACTCTTGGCGTTGTTCCTGGGAGAGGGTCTCCGAGAGTCGGACCCCATCCACGGAGCCGTCTTGCTCCTGGGTCCGCAAGAGGTCAGGGAGAGGCTCGGAGTCGTCCTCAACCCCGTTGTCTGTGGCCATCAAGAGGCTGAGTTCTGTTCGTGCAAAGTGGGGTTTCAGTCTGTTGGTGTGGAGGACTCGGAGCGGATTCCGGGCGGACTCCATATCGATCAGATAGGTGGCGGGTCCCTTGCGCTCGATTACTTTGAAGGGTCCCGTCCATTTGTCTTGGAGAGCGCACGGTTCTGTGGGGGACATTACCCAGACCTGTTGCCCCGGCTCGAATTCAATAGATGAGGCGTTCTGGTCATACCATCTCTTCATGTCCTCTTGACTGGCCTCTAGGTTGGCTTTCGCTAGGTCTCTGAACCGCTGGGACTGGTTGCGGAGGGTGAGGAGGTACCGGAAGACATCTGGAGGACTCTTGGCCGGAGGCAACTCCCAGCCTTCTTTGATCAGGCTGAGTGGCCCCCGTACTGGGTGCCCATAGAGCAGCTCGAATGGGCTGAAGCCTAGGGACTTCTGTGGGACCTCCCGGTAGGCGAAGAGGAGGCACGGCAGCAGCACGTCCCACTGGCGACGGAGGGGTTCTTCCGATCCCCCGATCATCCCTTTTAGAGTGCGATTGAACCGCTCAACAAGTCCGTTTCCTTGGGGGTGATAGGGGGTCGTGAAGCGGTAGGTGACCCCACACTGTTGCCAGAGGGACTTCATGTATTTGGAAATAAAGTTCGTGCCTCTGTCACTGACGACTTCTCGGGGGAACCCCATACGGGAGAAGATCCCCATCAGGGCCCTGCCGACCACTGGGGCTGTGACGGTCCGGAGAGGAATAGCCTCAGGGTAGCGGGTGGCGTGGTCCACTAGTACTAGGATGAAGCGATGGCCTTGTCTTGTACGTGGGTCTAGGGGTCCCACAATGTCTATTCCGACCCTCTCAAATGGGGTCGTGACTACGGGAAAGGGTTGCAGGGGGGCCTTTAATTTGCGGCCGCTCTTCCCACTGGCTTGGCACGTGGGGCAAGATCGGCAATGCTGGTGCACATCGTTTCTCATTTTTGGCCAGAAGAAGTGGGTCACTAGGCGGCTGTAGGTTTTATCTTGTCCCAGGTGCCCTGCCAGGGGGACATCGTGGGCCAGATTTAGCAGGAAGTCTCTAAAGCGGAGTGGCACCACTAGTACTCGGTTGGCCCCCAGCTCGGCGATTCGTTGCTCGCTGTACAGTAGGTCATTGTCCCAGTAGACCCAATGAGTTCCGGAGGTATCCCCTGCGCTTTGGGCGAGCGCTTGTTGTCGGAGTCCCTCAAGGGAGGGACAGGTCTTCTGCTCCTGACGAAATTGTTCTTGTGTGGGCCCCCCTTCTTGAGCCCACTGGTCGAGATTAGCAAGGTCGGAAGGTTGAGCAGGTTCGAGGGGGATGCCCTGGTCGGGGGTCTCGGCGGGGGCGACCGGAGGCGGAGGCGCCGGCCGTTCTGGTTCTTCCGGGTGATGGTTGGCACGGGCGGCCATAGACCGGGTGGTGACGCACGCCCAGTCTGGGACGCCCAACATCCCCAAGTGTTCTTTTCGCTCCACGGCTGCCCACGGGGAGCTTTCCAGGTCATTTCCGAGGAGGCAGTCCACGGGGGCGTCGTCTCGGACCGTTACTTTCAACATGCCGGAGACCCCTCCCCACTCAAAGGGGACGCAGGCCATCCGACACAGACTCTCCGAGTTGTCGGCTGATCGTACAGGGCAGAGAATGTTCGGTAGATATTGTTCTGGGGTCACCAGATGACAGCGGACGGCTGTCACACTGGCCCCGGTGTCTCGAAGGGCTTCGGCCCGTTGTCCATTGATGCTCACCCATTGGCTGTACTTCTGGGTGTTAGCGGGTAGGGGGACCCGCGGGACCATGTCTCTTCCCCCTAAGCACGCGAGAGTCATGGCGGCTGGCTCCCACCCTTGATACTCTTGCTCGTCTGTTTCTGGTTCCTCGGAGATCTGTTCTTCCCCTAGTGCCGCGGCGGCCACCTGGCGGGGTCTTGGGCTCGGATACTGCGGGCAGCTTGGGTCATTTGCATAGTGGCCTACTCGTTGGCATCGGTGACATGTAACATTGGCTCTGTATCCCGGTCGCGCCGGGGTGCTGCCCCGGTTGGCCGGGGGGGTGGTGCTGGTAGTAGGGGCGGCCGGAGTGTTGTCTCTTCCTCGTCCTTGGCCCCCTCCTCCTCCTCTGGATCGGTGGTGACCATTGTTGTTCCTGTTCTGCTCGTAGGACCCATTCCGGCCCACTCGGGTGATCTCCCACCGGTCAGCTTCGGCTGCGAGCTGCCGGGGATCGGTTAACTTGCTGTCGAGGAGGTGTTGGCGTAGTTCAATGAAGCAGTTGTTGGACAGATGCTCCCATACCATCAGATTGAACAACTGCTCGTAGGTCGTGACGTTGTTCCCTCTGATCCAGCCTTCGAAGGCTCGGCTGAAGTACGTTACATAGTCCACCCAAGTTGTACCTGGAATGCGTGTGCAGTCTCGGAACCTCTGACGGTACATCTCGGGCGTGAGGCCATAGCGAGTGAGGAGGGCCGCTTTCATATGGTCGTAGGAGGTCATCTGGTGGTCTGGGAGCTGTAACAGAGTATCGCGGCCCTCATTGAGGAATTTGCCCCATAGGCCGGCTCCCCAGTCGGCTCTATCGATCCGGTGCGCAGTCATCGCGATTTCATATGCCTTAAACCATTGCTGGATGTCGTCTTCTCGAAAATATTCTCGGACCACATCCTTGGGGATGTGCACTTTTTTGTCCGTGGTCCCGGGGGTGGACGGTCTGTCGGGCACCCCTAATTCTTTATTCTGTTTGCGCAGGTTGATCTCGGCTAGGTTCCGCTCGTGCTCGTACGTTAGTCTTTTTTCCTCGAGCTCCCTTTGCCTCTGTTTCTCCTCTCTTTCTTCTCGGAGGCGAAGGTGCTCTAAGTTTATTTTTTGCTCGGCCAATTTGAGTTCTATGTCCATCTTGAGTCGGGCCATTTCAAGTTCGTGTAGTCGGGCTTTTTCTCTTTCTTGGATCTCGTCTTGCGAGAGACCCGTTCTTTGCTCTTCAGGGGCCGTGTTGGTTTTTTTCGCGGTGCTTTGCTCCGGGGCTTCGACATCCCCGGTCTCTGCCCAAGATTCTAGGGCATGCTTAAAATCGTCCTTGGTACTTAGTCCGGTGGTAGCGATACCTAGTTCGATGCAGAACTGCTTTAGTTCACGATGGCTGTATTCCTCTAGCTTTTCCATTTGGAACTTCTCAGTTGATCCGCTCTCTTTAGTCGACATTGTTGTTCGTTGTGGGGTGAGCTACTCTCTGTACGTTATGCGGTGATTCGGATCGCGCCGCTGGCCACCAATGTTAGACGGACCGGGAGGGTCGGCCGAGATTACGGGGAGAGGTCTCCAGGGAGAGCCGTCTCCAACGACTGTACAGATAAGTAACTTCCCCCCCACAGACGGACACCACACAAGATTGAAGGTTAACGAGACTTTATATGCACTTCTTAGGTTACGTTGATATAATACAAGGAGGTCTGGACTCAGGGGTCCCCTCGGTTCTGATCTCTGGTTGAGGAAAAGGGTAGCGGGACAGTCTTAGTTACCAATGAGTTCAATAGCTCTCAATCCTCGAGCTCGGCGTGGTTGCTGATCGGGCCGTGGAGGAGCCAAGCAGGTCCCGAGATGGATGAAGGGTGGTCGGCGGGCCGTGGAGAAGCCAAGCAGGTCCCGATATGGATGAAGGATGGTCGACGGGCCGTGGAGAAGCCAAGCAGGTCCCGATGCAGATGACAGTTACAACGGTCCGCGGCCTCGCCAGCAGATCCGGACGACGGTGAAGGATGAAGGTTACGACGGCTGTGGCAGCGCCGACAGGCAGGATGATGGTGCACAGGACAGAGCTACGGCAGCGCCAGTAGTCCGTCCAGGATGAGTTCTTCTTTCGTCTCTCGACTCCAAGATACAACTGCCTTCCTGTTCTGGAGCTGCCCCAGTTATAGGGCTGGCGTGCTTTGATGTCCGGACCCTCGCACTTGGAGGTCGGGAGGTCCGGGATGAGGGAGTCCAGACACCCAGCAGGGGGGTGGAGCCAGCGCCCGGGGAGGCGATGGGCGAGCGGCACTGGCCGGGGGAGAACCATCGACACCTCTTTCTCCCATTGACTGGCCAAGTAGCTCGCTCGCCTCCTGGGTGGAGGGTGGTGCCGGAATGTCTGAGGCCGGGCTAGGCCCAGGGTTGAGGTCGATCGGGGGCCAGGCGGCCTCGTGGCGAAGTGTCCAAGATGGCGGCCCGGGCTGGGCGCGTGGGTCGGCCGTGGATCGGACCCACGAGGTTATCATGCTCGAGGGCAGGTGTCCCTGAGGGGACGTAGGACGTGCAATGGTGGTGTGTGGTGCTTGTATGACTGGCTCGGGCTTGGTCGAGCCGGGGGAGAGCGGCCCGTCATGTGGCCTGTCCAACAACGCCTCTTCGACTTCTTGTGCCTCTTACCTGAGGACTTCGAGCCCGAAGGCTGGTGACAACTCCCGGAGCTATGATGACTCCGACCTCGCAACCGGTCCCTCGACTGCCGGAGTTCGAGCCGCTTGCGGGTCCGCTCCCGTCTAGCTTTGGACGTCAGGGTCCGGCAGTCGGAGCAGGACTTGTCGTCGTGGTTGAGGCCCAGACAGTGAAGGCACCGGCGAGGGGGGTCGGTAACCGACATCAGTCGGTTGCAGTCGACGCAGGGTTTTAACCCGGGCATCCCTACCGGCACCGTTGGAGTCGAGAGACTTCGAAAGATGATCAAAAAGGATCGAAAAAGTTAGTCAAAAATTGACTAAGGGTACACCTTTTTCCGGATCTGCGCTTGCTGGCACGGATAAAAGAAGAACTGATGTCAGCGCGCGAGGCGGCGTCCAAGTACTCCGGCGACGTCATCCCGGCACCAACGACGCCGACGACGGATGCGGAGCCACAGACGACGCCTACCGACACGTAAGGGTACTGCTATGCAAAAGTTTCCGGATCCAGTCTGACGTCTGGGGTTATTCTAAGGTAAGGAATCTAATACTAACCTGTTTCTTTCAGATGTTATTTGTGCAAAACACAAAAATCGTTTCCCACTTTGCTGCATAGCATGTCCTAGTGGTGGGACGCCTAGCCTCTTTTATAACATTCATGCAATCAGGCGGAAGATGGAGATATCCAAATTCTAAGACCTCAGGAGCTAAATCGCTAGGTTGAGCTGCATGGGGTTGGGATGCATGATCTCTCCATGGTTCTATGTTAGTTGGTGTGGAGAGAGTTTCAACTTTTGATGTGATATGTGAGAAGTTTGCCTGATATATGAAGCTCACTAGTTCTAGTGATCACCTTGTATCAGTCCAAACAACCCTTAAGGTGATTGGTTGTAAGTAAACCTTATAGACCAGCTATCCTAATGGTAGCATGGACAAAGCAGTCTTAGGCTAAACTCTTTTGGCATGTGAAGCCAGCTGTTTTACCACATATAACCCCTTGAATACCAAGGGAAAGGACACCACACAGGTTGTTATGAAAATAAACAATATATTTATTAATAACAAACACCTCTGAACTCTTTATGAGGTCAGAGGGCTAAGCACATGACAAGACTCTTAGGAAAAATACGTTTAAGTTGCACGAATTACAATGGTGCCCTAGGGGCACGAGAAACCATATACTCAACAAGTGGTATAAGGAAATTGATAGAAGGAATGGAGCTGTCCAGAGGCTGTAGGATCGCTGGGACTACACTACCCTAACCTTAGGTAAGTAATAGGAGGCCCACGGAGCACGTGTGCGGAGTGTGAACTCACACGCGAGATGCGTAACAAAGTCAATGGACAGTACAAATTACGAAAAGGTAAGTATTGGACAGTTAAAGTATTAACGTGTAAAAAACCTATTGCATGAGAATAGGAGCACTGCAAATAAATCGAGCAGCTGAAGTTCACTGCATGTGCCTTTGGAGCTATTCTTTGTGCAAAAGGTGTTCTTGTGTCATTTCCTACTAAAATATAGCACTAAATGTCAAGATTACAATAAATTGCAGTAAAAGTTACATAAATTGCAATTACAACAAGTTCAGTATTGAAAAAACTCACCGTCGCAGCCCGGCTTGTACAGCAAGCCAGGAAACCGGTGTTGGGACGGAGCCGCAAAAATACAGGAAGCAGACGGGAGCCTACCCTCCGCTCCTGTACCCGTGAAGCCAGTCGGAAGATTTGCGTGTCAGCTAGCGGGGCTCCCGTGCAGAGGCCCGCCTGTTGCCGAGAATGGGACACGCGAAAAGAACCCGGTGAGTGGGGTGTTGGGGGGGGGATGTGTGTGTGAGTGTATCTGTGTGTGCGCGCGTGTGTGTGTATGCGTGCGTGTGTAAAAAGAGCCCGATGACTGGTGGGGGGGGGGCGGGGTGGGGGGAGAGGGAAGAGGGGATGTGTGCGCGAGTGTCTGTGTGTGTGAAAGGAGCACTCCTGTGCGCGTGATGGGCAGTGGTGCCGGCGGCGGAGGGGGGAGGGAAAGTGAAAGTAAGCAGCAGGCTTGCAGTGGAGACAGGAGATAGGTATGCGCGCGTGTGTTTCAGGCAAGCTGTCTGCGCGTGGCCCGTGCCGATCCGATTCCTGAGCCTGCACGTGCCCATCTCCTGTCTCCTGGGAAGCAGAGCCGGTGACTATAGGTATCTGGCGAGACAGCGCTTTCCCGCTGTAATTGCCACAAGACCTAAATCACAGTTGCGCTGATGTTTATCTTGCAGACTGTTGCTAAAGAAGGGTCAGACCGCCAAAAGTGTATTTGGGACCGAAGTTGACACTGGTGGTGCCAGTGGAAGGATAATCATTGAGACTTCAGCAAGGTAGTAAAGGCATGGCTCGGCGAGGAGGTTAAAAAGGGTCCTTAGGGACCCCTCACCAAACCCATGCAGAGTGCTATTGCAGGTTTTGTGTCTTGGTGCAGTCAAAAGTGAAAACATCCAACACATCCCTGTGCCATGCCTACATACACTGCATGCAATATAGGTAGGTCACCCCTACAGTAGGCCTTACAGCTTTAAGGCAGAGTGCACAATCCCACATGTGTGGACATTTCCGCCTGAGCAGATATGCCAGTGTGCTAGCTAGTTCAAGTGATCAGGGAAGTCATAAGTACATGTGCTCGGTACTGTCAAAAACGAGTCAGACATATACATGATGGCTTCACTGAAACCAAAGATGCTTGGTACCAAATATCTTGTATTAATAAACCCACACCGATTCCAGTGGTGGATTTATTAATACATGCAGCCAGAGGGCACCTTAATGGTGCCCCTTGGAAGACCTACCAACTACTAGTGTGCTGGCTGACCAGCCTGCCACCACAGACTAGTTTCTGACCCCCTAGGGTGAGGACCCATGCTCTCATGAGATCAGGAACAAAGCCCTCCAAGGCAGAGAGCTTCAAAGAGTCCACTGCCTGTGGTATGCAAATCTGGCTTTCCTCAGAGGTATGGGAATGCAGACTCACCCAGGCCAGGGCCAATTTGGCACCTGGACTGATGTGAGAGAAGAGGAGTGTTTGCCCTCAGGCTAGTTTCACCTAAAGGTGGGCTAACCCGATGTGGACACGAAAATCAAAAGTCTGCCATCTTGGTGATGGCAGAATTAGACACTCTGGGACAGGGTATGCCCACGTCCCACAGGAAATGGAAATATAGGGGGCATAGTGACCCCAGGGGTAAGTAGCCCATTGTCTACTACCCTATACTCCACAATTCACCTAAATCTAGTATTTAGGGGAGCCCCTGGCAAGCACCAGGAAATCAGATCCTGCTGACCACCATGAAGAGCCGCAAAAGCAAGAACAGAGAACTAGCTACAAACAATGGTAATGGCTCCACGGCCGGTCCCTCTACCTCCCACGGGACCGGGACCTTGAGCAGCGCAGAGCCGACTGCTGACTTCACTTTCGGGACCGCTCCCGCAAAGTCTTGGGTGCCATGGACTGGCAGTCGAGGCCCGACTTAGGGTCGTGGTCGCGCCCCAGGCAGTAGACACACACACGGTGCGGGTCTGTCACCGACATCATTCGATAACAGTCTCCGCTAGACTTTTATTGGGCTTCCCTAGGACACTAGGAGTCGATCGACTCAAAAAAGCAGAGACAAAAAGCCTAAAAAAAACTGTCAAAAAATGACAAGGGGTACCACTCTCTATGGACCTGCGCTTGCTGGCGCGGAAAAATAAAGAACTGAGGTCAGCGCTTGAGGGCAGCGTCTAAGTAGCTGCCCCGACATCATCTTGTCGACCACGACGCCAACGACGGATGCGGAGCTTCTCGACGCCACCTCCCGACACGCAATGGTACTGCTGATGAAACTTTCTGGATCCAGTCTGACGCCTGGGGGTAATTCTAAGGTAAGGAATCTATCACTATGTGTTTCTTGCAGATCTGTGATTCACTGCATAAATCTCGTAAAGTATTATTCACTTACGTGTATCAGTCCTGGCTTGGTTCTGAAAATAGAAATACAACTAAATAATATTTTTATACAAACAAAATTGGTCTTAGATCAGTCATTGAGTGTGTGATAACATTTCTTGCCTGAGTATGTACAATAAATGCTTAACACTACCCTCTGATAAAGCCTTACTGCTTGCCCTCACTATCACAAATAGAGAGTAAGGATTATCTACTTTAGCCTTTGCCTACCTTTGGAGATCCACTAGACTTTGTGCACATAATACCTCACTTTGGTATAGTACATACAGAGCAAGCTTCCTACATGCAGGATCTCAGGAAACTGCAGATGGGCCGGTAGGGCTGGGGCCAAGTTAGTTATTCTCTGCAGTATCCTCTGCTGGGCATCTTCCTTCGTCCTTCTTCGTAGGTTGCGGGAATCTGCCTTCTTGGTTCAGGGTTGCAGTCTAAATACAATATTTATGGAGCGTTTCAGGAGTCGCAAGGTCCGTTGCCAAAGGTCTTGGGGTGACTACACTCAATTTGCTCACCCAACGTGGGGGAGCGGATTCAATCCCTAATCTTGATTGGAGAGTGCCTGTCACCTGCAAGATGGCGGGCAGTGAAGAGTGGCTACACCTCGCCTCCCTTACCTGGGGAGGGGGGGGGGAGGGAGCGTTTAGCATAGGTGGTCACACCTTCTGGGCTGCTCTAATTTTCCCGACAAAATGGGGTGAGGTAGGAAGGGGGTCTGCTCCTGATTGCAGGAGAGGCTGGGGGTTGTGTTACAAAGGCAGCAAGGCCTTTGAAGCGCCCCTGTCACAGATGGCTCTTCCTGACCTGGGGGAGCTGTGAACTTTGTTTCTGGACCAAGGGAGCGAAGGCTACCACCCCAGTGGTCTAGAAACATGTTTGGTGGTGGTAGGCTGGTGTTTACCAGTCAGGGAACCTCACAGAGACTGGTCGTTTTTCAGGGGGGCATCGCTAAGATACCCTCCAAGTGCATTATATAATAAAACCCAAACGGGCATCAGGGTGGATTTATTATGCTGGGAGGTTTGCTACCAAACTTATCAGGATTCAGCAGTATATCTATTATGGTGCTCTGGGGTTCGTAGTTGTAGGAGAGTAGGGTCTGCAATCCTATGATCACCCAGATTTTTTGCTTTTGTTTCACTGGTTTACGACTTTCTCTGGCTGTGGGCCTGCCAATCAGACCCACAGCCTAGCTGTTCTCTCACTAAATTGACATCTGTACCCTAGGTGCATTATCCAATTGGTACTGGGCCACCTTATCAGACCCTGTCACTCAGGGCATAGGTGTACCCAGGGCCTACCAGGGGCTGAAGCATGTATTATGCCACCCCTGGATGGCCATCTAAATCTGACACAACTGGCTGCACGACAGCTGGGGCAAGGTGGTGTAATCACCCTTTGCTTTAGATATAGTATACCTATATCTAACCCTAAAAATGGGGACACAGATTCCTATCAGTCACTCCTATAGCAGGCCTTGACAATCCTGAAGGCAGAGTGCTTGGAATCGTGTGAGATGGTGCTCTGGCATGAGCTGAGCCCGTTTGCAGCTTGCGGAACCAAGTCCTAATAGCTGTTCCATGATAACGCATACCATATACTCTTAAGTGCATTATAATCCTCGCGGTTAAATGCTATCTCTGGTATCGCTTTATCAAAACATGTCGAGTAAGGTGTCATACGAATTGAAATACTAACCCCTCGCCAATTCTGGCGACGGGGTTAGCATTCCACCCTTCTAGAGGGACACGACATGTATGTAACTGTGAACCCCGGTTAAAGTTAACTCAAGCCTCAGCATCCCAAAATGGACGCTGCCACCACAGACACGAGTCTGACCCCCTGCAGCTGGGAGTCCTTCCAGCGAGGGGAGCTTGGACAAAGGGTTTCCTGTCCGGGGCGGTGCTAGCACCATCCCAGACAGGGTTTTGTGTATCCTGGGTAGGCAGGGCTTTACAGGAAGGTGACTGCAAGTGGCACCCCGGTGCTCACTACGCATCTGCCGGCTAGAACCAGTTCCAGGGGCACACCAGCCCCTGGCCTGGGGAAAGTCCGGCATGGGAGAGGGGTGTAACCGCCCCCCTTCCTGGTCCCACCCCTAGGGCAGGACCTAGTCGCGTACCCACCCCTTTCTTTAGGATAAAGGCAGGAGCGGGGACCCTTCCAAATTAGATCATCTTTGATTCAAGAAACTACTTTCTACGAAAGGAACTCTCGACTCTTCTCAAGATTTCTCCCTTGTGGCTAAGGAGTAGTCACCCTGCATCCGCAGGCACCATCTAAGAACTCTGCGGTTTGCTGCACGTCCTTCCTCAGGAATCCGACCGACCAGCTCGACGAGACCCGGCTTCCCTGGCACCTCTGACCTCTACCTACCTCTACAGCTAAGCTGAGAACCGTAGGTGCGACGAGACCTCGAGGGACCGGCCATCATCAGAACTGCACGACTTCTATCCAGCACGACCGCCGAGGGATCCTCTGGTGAGTGCTTTGGGGTCCGAGAAGCCCCGACCCTGAGCAGCTCCAGCACCGAAGACCAGCCCCCCAGCATCCACGAGATTTGCGTGGGGCCCTTCTGCTTTTTGGCTGCTCACCGCGTTGTCTGGCTACTAGCCCGCTGGCTTGTGGCCTTCCCGACGACGATCAACGACGACAACACTGCTGGTCTGGTTGCTCCAGACTGGCCCTTGCTCCCTTCCAAAAGAGGAGCACCCCGGACCCTCCTGGTCCACTCCAGACGCCATTTTAGGTCCACCACGTGGGCTTGAATTTGCCAAGACTTGTTGACTTGTTGACAATCCTGGGTCCAGCGACGTCGACAGCATCAACCATCGTGGGACAGCTCGCACCTCCATCCTGGTCGCCGACAACGCCTCCTGGTCCGTGAGACTGCAGAGCCCAGCGTCGCCCTCTCACCTGGTCGAGGTGACTTCGCCCGGTGCCATCCTGGTGCCCACACAATCACTGGCTAGTGATTAAGAACTTGGTCCCCTCTGCTTTCAGGTGTCATCCATCTTAGATCCAGGCTTGGATCCATCGAACAATCTTCACTGGTCGCCTGCCAGCAACTTCTTTCTTCAGGCTCCTGGTTCGTCAACGAGGATTCTCGACATCTTTTCAGACCTATGCAGCTGCAGCCCCTGGGCTAGGTAACTTCGGCATTTCGGTGCCCCAGCATAGCCTCACTATCCAAGGGTCCAGATCCACTGTCGTTTTCGACCTACCTAGTCGGGTTCGCCCGAGAACACTAACTTTGCTTTTACTAGCCTCCATAGACTTTGTCCCGCATCCCGCGTGAGAGTGCACACTCTGCACCCGAGTCCCCTAGGCCTCCTACTAGTAATCTGAAGGTTCAGTAACGTAGTCCTAGCGATTCCAAAGCCTATTAGTACAGTACTTACCTGCTAGTAATTTCGCATTCCACTTTCATAGTATATGGTTTTTCGTGCCCCTCGGGCATTTGTGTAAATTGTGCAACTTAAAGTATTTTCGTAAGAGTTTTGTTGTGTGCTTAGTACCCTGTCCTCCAAAGAGAACAGGGCTGATGTGATCTAAATAAATACACTGTTTATTTTCATAACACTTGTGTGGTGTCCTTTCACTTTGTGTTCAAGGGGTATATGTGATGGTATAACAGCTGGCTTAACACACCCTCTAGAGTTTAGCCCGAAGACTGCTCGTAGCCACGCTACTAGGATAGCTGGTCTATAAGGTTGACTTACAACCAATCACCATAAGGACTGATACAAAGTGCTCACTAGAATAGTGAACATTATATATCAGGCCAACTTCTCACAGTAATGACAAACTCCCAGACCATACACTCTTTCATGGCTTTACTGCGCTTACAATGTCTAACAAAGGACTTAGACACTGTAGGGATACAGTGCTCATTCAACTGTAACCTCACGAGTGGTATAGTGCACCCAGCTAGAGGGGTGTCTTACCTATATCATAGGCAGTGGGTTGCAGGCATGGCATACAAGCATGTGTGCCATGACGACTCTTCACTTTTCTCTGCACCAAAGCAACAGCCTGTGATGGCAGTGTGTGTGTTAAGGTACATGACCTCTAAGGGTGGCACACTATGTGCTGCAGCCCTTACAGGCCTTTCCTGGTCACAGTGTCCTAAGTACCCATGGTTCCTTGTATTAGGGACTTACACGTGGCCAGAAAGGAGCCAAAAGTGAGTATCAATGTACAGTTTTGGGAAAGAACACAGGCCCTGGGAACCTGATTGGCAGGGACCCAAGACACATCAAGTCAAAGTGCATCAGAAGAGCACAAGCACTTAAGCACTGGTTAGTAGTGGTAAAGAGCAGAAAAAACAAAGTCCACAAAAACAGGAGGTCTGAAGGCAAAAAGTTAGGGGAAAACACAGCAAGGATGCCAGGTTTAATAGTTACGTTATTGACAAAGGCTGCACGTGTAGCTATTAAGAGTGCAGTGGCATTGGGCCAGAGGTGGGAGGGGCACTCTGCACTCCTACTATGGCTACATTTTATTTACAAACTGGTGTAACAACCCCTTGGTCAAAGGGCCCATGACACTTGTTACACCACTGCTGCTGCACCAGTAAGAGTAAGCCTCAATGACAAGTCTGTATTTCAGGCATCAAGCCTCACGGACATGGCTCTCCTTCTGGAAAAGATTCCCTGTCTATGAGGCTACCCCTTCACAGAGATAAGGCTTTGCTGACAAGTACTGTACTTCATGCATATCAAGCCTTGCTGTTGAGTAAGAAAGTGACTCCCTTAAAAATAAATCCTATAGAAAAGGAAGCCCCCCAAATTAGGACCCTGAGTGTAGGAGGTGCATCAAACGACTCATAATAAAACAACATATATAAAAGATCCCATGCTGAAAAACAGACATGAATACTTGTACAGCATTATAAACAGTTGACATGTAATAACCATAAATCCCATGGATTTTCAACATTATAGTGGGGAATATACAAATTAACATTTGAATGATCAAATTCTGTAAAAGGCAAAATGTGAATACTCCTGAGGACTTCCTGGCAGCAAAGAGTTGCTAATATATACAGAAGAACTGAAGGTTACAGGTACTGGCAGATCCAGTTATACACTCTGCATTGTATTGTGACAGACAGTGTTGGCGTGCTGCAGAGGACTTGTTCTGCTTTGAACTATAACTTGCTAACTAATATTGAATTAGAGCATTTCAAAATTAAGATGCTTCAAAAGAAATTCAGGAGGAATTGGAAACAAGATTTGCATTGTCTTACATGTTGAAAATGAGAAAGAGCGGAGCCAAAAATGTGGTGTTTTCACTTACCAAAACTGAAATGATATCATCAAGAGGTTGCATTCTCACTGATGTTATATTGTTGGTGGCTTCCACCACTTTCTCTCTGCCTTGGTTAATAAGATCCTAAAAGAAAAAGAAAACATTCAACATAAAAATAACTACTTCCTGTTTTTAATTACTAACATTGCACGGGCCATATTGTAATCACAAATTGTTTTGTGTTGATAGCATGATAAGACACATAACTAACAGATTATTCACTGAGACAAAGACAACACCAAACAACTTACAACCACTGCTTTAAATTTGTTCCCCCAGTTTTAAGCCAAAGAATTTGTGAAAAATGAGTACCAAAAAGTGATCTGACTCTGATCATGCGTCATGATAAATCCGAATGAGTTTTATGTGTAAAGAAAAAGCACAACAAAACATATGACAGTGCAATTGGAGACGGAAAACATCAAGTGTAGGAAGGTGGATATCCGACTATGGTTGCCCCCAACTTTTTGCCTGGTGTTTTGCTGGTTTTTCGACTTAGTTGACCTGGGGCCCTGCTATTCAGGACCCCAGGCCCACTGCTCTCTCTGTAAAATGGATTCCATGTACACTAGGTACATATCTAATTGGATACTGAGTCACCTTATCAGCCCCTGTATAGTGTACCTTAGGTACCCAGGGCATAGGTGCACCCAGGGCCTACCAGGGGCTGCAGCATGTATTATGCCACCCCTGGCTGGCCATCCAAATCTGACAACTGGCTGAGCAATCAGCTGGGGCAAGGGGGTTTAATCATCCTTTGCTTTAGATATAGTATCCCTATATCTAACCCTAAAAAGGACACATATCCTCCTATCAGTCACTCCTATGGCAGGCCTTATCAATCCTGAAGGCAGAGTGCTTGGAATTATGTGAGATGGTGCTCTAGCTTGAGCTGAGCCTGTCTGCAGCTTTCGGAACCAAGTCCTTTAGCTGTTTCCATTATAACGCTATACCATATACTCTTAAGTGCATTATAATCCTCGCGGTTATTGCTAACTTTGGTATAGCATTATCAAAACATGTCGAGTAAGGTGTCATACGAATTGGAATACTACCCCCTCGCCAATTCTGGCGACGGGGGTAGCATTCCACCCTTCTAGAGGGACACGCCATGTATGTAACTGTGAACCCCGGTTAAAGTTAACTCGAGCCTCAGCATTACAAAATGGATGCTGCCACCGCAGACACAAGTCTGACCTCCTGCTGCTGGGAGTCCTTCCAGCGAGGGAGGCTTGGACAAAGGGTTTCCTGCCTTGGGAGGTGTTAGCACCACCCCAGACAGGATTTTGTGTATTAGGTAGGACAGGGCTGAAAGGAATGAGACATGCCTGGGGCACACAAGGTGTCCCTGTGCATACACCGGTCTAAACCAGTTCCTGGGGCACTCCAGCCCCAGAGCTGGCGCAAGACCGGACAAAGGAAAGGGGGTGTAACCACCCCCCTTCCTGGTCCCACCCAGAGGAGGGACCTAGTCGTAGTGCAGCCCCTCTTTAGCCGAATAAAGGTAGGAGCTGGTCCCATTCCAAATTAGATTATCCTGCACAACTTTACAAGAAGAAACTCTGGAATTCGACGTTCTGCTCCACAGAAGACTGAAGAAATCTCCCTTGTGGGCAAGGAGTGTCCACCCTGCACAAGCAGGCACCATCAGCGTACAGCGGCTTCCCTTTGTCGTCTTCCTGCAAGGATCCAGACTTCAGAGCCCGACGAGACCCAGATTCCCAGACTTCTCCGACCTCTACCTACATCTGCAGCACAGCTGAGATCTGTGGGTGCGACGAGACACGTGGGACCGGCCATCTTGAAAGAAGCAGCACTTCGCTCCAGCACGACTTCAGAGGCATCCTCGTCCAAGTGCTTTGGGGACTGAGAAGCCCCGACCCCGAGCAGCTCCTGCACCGAAGACCAGCCCTCCAGCATCCACAAGATCTGCGTGGGGCCCTTCTGCCTGTTTGCTGCTCGACGCGTTGTCTGGTCACTTGCCGGCTGGCTAGTGACCTCCTAGACGACGAACTACGAAATCTTCACTGCTGGGCTGGTTGCTCCAGACTGGCCCTTGCTCCCTTCGAAAAGAGGAGCACCCCGGACCCTCCTGGTCCACTCCAGACGCCGTTTCCACTCACCGCGTGGGTTGCCTTTGCCAAGGCCTGTTGACTCCGAATCCGAAGACGACACCGCCGACAGCGAGAGCCTGAGTGTGACAGCTCGTGCCTCCATCCTGGTCGTCGAAGACACCACCTGGTCCACGTGGCTGCAGAGACAAGCGTCCACCTTCACCTGATCGCGACGACGACACCTGGTTCCACTCCAGTCACTGGCTAGTGACTTTGAACATTGTCCCCTCTGCTTTCAGGTTCTTCTCTTCACTGATCCACCCTTGGATCACACTGGACATCTTCCTCCTGACCGCCTGCAGCATCTTTTCCTCCAGGCTCCATAGACTTCAACGCCGGAACCCGACACGACTTGGCACCTATGCACCCGCAGCCTGTGGGTGAGGTAACACGAGCATTTCGGTGCTTAAGGGTAGCTTGACTCTCCTAGTGTCCAGTTCCACAGTCGTTTTGGTCCTATCTAGTCAGAGACGCCCGTACTCACCTTTTCTTAAAACTGTACTGTCCATAGACGTTTGTACGCATCTCGCATATGAGTTCACACTCTGCACACGCGCTCCGTGGGCCTCCTAGTACTTACCTCAAGTTAGTATAGCGTGGTCCCAGAGATCCTACAGCCTCTGGACAGCTCCATTCCTTTGATTGACTTTCACATTCCACTTACTTAGTATATGGTTTGTCGTGCCCCTAGGGCACCATTGTAAATCATGCAACAAACGTATTTTTCCTAAGAGTTTGTCATGTGCTTAGCCTTCTGACCTCATAAAGAGTTCAGAGGTGTATGTTAGTTAATAAATACTTGTTTATTTTCATAACAACCTGTGTGGTGTCCTTTCACTTGGTATTCAAGGGGTTATATGTGGTAAAACAGATGGCTTCACATGCTAAAAGAGTTTAGCCTAAAGACTGCTTTTGTCCATGCTACCATTAGGATAGCTGGTCTTTAAGGTTGACTTACAACCAATCACCATAAGGGTTGTTTGGACTGATACAAGGTGATCACTAGAACTAGTGAGCATCATATATCAGGCCAACTTCTCACATCAAGCACCCATAGGAGAAGGACAGAAGAAAATGCCATGAACAGGGGGAACCACATGACTCCGCCCTGACTTCGTCCGCGGACGTGACGTCAGCAAGATCACATAAGCCTCACCTCGGCGCGCCAACGTCAGTTTTCTTCAGAGAACTTTTCCGCGCCACAACGCGGAGCCATCACAAACAAAAACTGTGAGAATATAGGAACAGTGTGCGAAAAAATCAGATTAACAGAAATGACAAAGCAAATGGTGAGGAACAGCACCATTCGGGAAGAGTGCCAGGCACTGAGGCATCTAAAGTCATAGAAGGGAAGAGCAGAGCATATCTACTGTGAAGAAACCCTGCAAGCAAATACGATATCCTCCCTGGGGGCAGAGAAGTATGTGAAAAATGTCACAGCAGACGAAGGTGCCTGCAATCAAAGTCCATAAATAGTGAAGGACAACAAGGCCAGAACAGAAGAGTAACAGATTACCACAAGACAACTCCAGCAAGGAGAGGCGCATCCCCTGTAAGAGCAAAGGGCCGAAGCACAGCCAAGAGGACCCCAACTCAATGGACTGCAGAGGAGTCAGAAATTTCAAGCAATGAAAAGGGGAGAGCATGAGTAGGTCCCACATTGGAAGATTAGGGTGCAAGGACGCAGAAGTACCCAGGAACCCACTAACCAATCACCAGAAAGGAAGTAGTGGATCAAACAAACAGAACGAAGCATCCCACTAGGGAGGAAGTGAAAGAGGGCACTCGCAGAAGGCAAAACCACCCGGAGGAAAGCGAGTGCAGAAGACCAAGCTGAAGGTCCTCGCAGCCCGGGGTGGAAGGTAGGGTCGTGAAGGAATCTGCGGCTAGAATCGTCTCTACCAGATACACTGTTACCAAAGGTAAGTAACTCGTACATCTGATAGAGACTACTAGCCGCCGCTTCCTTAACGTATAATAGATACCCTAGCGATACCCAGAATGGGAAGAGGGCCTGCGAGAGACCCTCCCAGTAGGAAAAAAATACAGAGCCCCAGCAGGGGGATGTTTAATGGGGACGAGAAGGGCGGCCCAGCCCACACCAAGCATAAGGAAGCAAGGACGAGGCGAAGGGAGGCCAGGACACCCCGAGCCCAGCCAAGGTACCAGGTATATCCGCCAGAAAGGCCCGGAGGGACAGACACCGGCAGAGGAGTACTGAGGAAGAAAGAATCACCCCAAGGCTCCAAGGAGAAGAGGTACAAATGGAGGCAAAGCCCCCCACAGGAAAATACACAGTGAAGGGGACAACTGAACCGTCCATAGCCTCGAGTCAGCGGACAAGTCAGAAACGGCTCCACAGTCAAGAAAGGCAGGCGTGAGAAGAAAGACGTAGTCTCGCAAGGCTCCAGCAGAACAAGAGGCAGGGCGTCCCGAGACGGAGGAAACAATAGCACAGGCAAGGACGGAAAAGCAGTCTGCAAAAGAGAGCCCTGAGTAGTAGGGTGGAAGGAAAGGCAGACTGGGTCATGCGGAGGAGGACGGTGGCGATGCAGGAGCAGCTGAGGCACCGGATCACCCGTGGCAGTATGCCCCCAAGCCTCCAAAAGAGAGTTGTGGAGCGACGCTTCGAAAGGAATAAACAGCTCCCGTCCACCAGAGCCCTGGCGGAGAACTTCCAAGAGATTATCCATAGGGAATGGGGTGACTGGGTCACCCATTCGCAAAATGCCAGTGGCCGTGGAAATAGCCCGAACAAAGGCAACACTAGCCTCAGTAGGGCGCCGCGGGGGAGAAAGCAACTCCTCCGTGGGCGACGGCAGCAAACTGAGCCGTCCGTCCCCAAATCCAGCTAGAGAGGGTAGCGGCCAGCCCGCAATAGTGGGGGATCCACAGACGAGTGGGGAACCTGAGGGACCCCAGGGAAGGCGGAGAAGCCGGCTGAGTAACCAAGCTCAAGCTGCGGAAAAGAGGGTCCGAGGATTGAGGCTGCGGATATGGCAAGGAGCCCTCCCTGGAAGACATCGGTGAAAAAGCAAAGATGTGGCGGCCTGTCTCCGGAGAGGAAGAGACCAGGAGATGACAAACCTCCTGAAAAGAAGGAACCTCTGGAGACGAATCAAGGACCCGACGCCCTGGAATCCGCCAGAGTGGACCTCCACCACCACCGAGGAGATTGGGGCGGGGTCGGAGCTGGTTCAGCTAAGGAACGGTGCCGAATAGGCGCTGACTCGACCTCATACGGGGCAGTTGCCCGCGTAGAAGGCCGAGAGGGACTCGGGAAAGCACCCCAGGTCCCGGTCTCCACCCGCGGCACCGCCAGGGAGGAAACCCTTCGGCGCCGAAACGGAGTCAGCTCGGCCCATGGCGAGGCAGCCACGCGCTCCAGGTGCCGAAGGGAACTTGGGGAGAATCCCTGAGTCCCGGAGACCTCCTGCGACGCCACAGGGAGCCACGAAGGGATTTGCGGCAAGGCAGAGACGCCGTGGGTCGAAGACGTGGGGGGGCCCCCGGAACCTCGCCCCGACAACACCACTCTCCTCCAACCTGAAGCCGAACCCGTTGGCGCCGGGGACGAAGCCGCTGGGTACTCCACGGAAGGCCTTGTGCGAGGCAAGGGATCTGCACACGCCTCAGGAGGTGACAAAGAAGCCTGCAGAGCTGCAGCATAGGCTTTCATCTGGGCCCTAGTCACCCCGCAGCTGGGAAACGGCGGGTAGGATGGCGAATGGTGGGCGCGTACGTCCCGAGGGGAACCTGCGCCCTCTGCCAAACGTGGGCAAAGCCTCGGAGACAAGCTGCAGGACCTACCAGCTGGCGAGCGACGCCCTTGGGGCCATGGCGTAGGGCGATGCCGCAGACAGAATCAGCGGTTCCTGGCTTCTGAGCTAGGGGACTTACGCTGGGACGACACCGACCTGGACAAGCGGGCTGACAGCAATTTCATCCGGTGCTCTCGCCGGGACTTCGGTTTGAGGTGCTTGTGAGAAGTTGGCCTGATATATGATGCTCACTAGTTCTAGTGATCACCTTGTATCAGTCCAAACAACCCTTATGGTGATTGTTTGTAAGTCAACCTCATAGACCAGCTATCCTAGTAGCGTGGACAAAAGCAGTCTTTAGGCTAAACTCTTTATGGCATGGGAAGCCAGCTGTTTTACCACACATAACCCCTTGAATACCAAGTGAAAGGACACCACACAGGTTGTTATGAAAATAAACAGATATTTATTAACTAACATACACCTCTGAACTCTTTATGAGATCAGAGGGCTAAGCACATGACAATACTCAAAAGGAAATACGAGTTCGCACAATATTTACAAGTGCGCCTTAGGGGCGCAACAAACCATATACTCAAAATAATGGAATGTGAGGAAAGAAAGTACTGTAAGGGGATCCAGAGGCTGGAGGATCGCTGGGACTACGCTACGAACTAGGTAAGTAAGGAGCAGGAGGCCCACGGGACTCAAGTGCAGAGTGGAAACTCTCATGCGGGATGCTTACCAACGTCTATGTATCGTACAGTTTAGAAAGTTACGGATTCCGGACGAACCCGGTTGGATGGAGGGAAAACAACAGTCGACCTGGACACTAGGATAGTGTACACAGACTTCAGCACCTAGAAGCTTTAGTTACCTAACCCACAGGCTGCGGGTGCATAGAGCTGAAGTTGCGTCAGGTTTGCTGAGTTGATCCCGGTGATGCCTGAAACAAGGAGTTGCTGGCAGGCAGCCAGATGAAGGAGTCCGGTGGTTCCAAGGATGGAACTAGGAAGAAGAAGTCCTGAAAGGGAAGGGGACAGAGTCTCAGTCACTAGCCAGTGACGGTGCTGGAGCCAGGAGGGAACCAGATGCTGTCGCCGCGTTCAGGTGGAGGAAGGGTCGCTTCTCTTTGCAGCTGCGTGGACCAGGAGCTGTTCTTCACGAGCAGGCTGAGCTGTCCCACGTAGTCTGCTGCTGATGGCGGTGTCGGATCGTCGATCTGGACAGTAGGCCTTGGCAAATGCAAGCCAGGCGGTGGAGCAAAGATGGCGTCTGGTGCGGACCAGGAGGGTCCGGGGTGCTCCTCCTTTACAAGGGAGCAAGGGCCAGTCTGGGGGATCAGACTAGCAGTGTTGGATTCTTCGGGTCGTCGTCTCAGAGGTCACAGGCCAGCCGCGAGTTACCAGACAACAGGACAAGCAGCAACCAGGCAAAAGGGCCCCACGCAGGTCTCGTGGATGCTGGGGGGCTGGTCTTTGGTGCAGGAGCTGCGTCGGTGTAGGGCTTCTCAAACCCCAATGCACTCACTCGAAGATCCCTCGGCGGTCGTGCTGGAAGCGCTGTGCAGGTTTTCTCAAGATGGCCGTCTCCATGTTGCTCGTCGCACCCACGGGTCCCAGCTGTGCTGTGGATGTGGGTAGAGGTCAGAGAGGTCTGGAGGTCCGGGTCTTGTCGAGCTGGGTCGTCGGATTCCGGGATGGAAGGACTCTCCAGCAAACCGCACAGGAGCTTGATGGTGCCTGCGAAGCAGGATGGTCACTCCCTGACCATAGGGGTGATTCTTCAGTCTTCTGGAATCAGGAGGTCGAAGGTCAAGAGTTTCTTCGTGGAAGTAGTCAAGATTAATCTGATTTGGAATGGGACCAGTTCCTACCTTTATTCAGCTAAAGGGGGCTGCACTACGACTAGGTCCCTCCTCTGGGTGGGACCAGGAAGGGGGGTGGTTACACCCCCTTTCCTTTGTCCGGTCTGTCGCCAGCTCTGGGGCTGGAGTGCCCCAGGAACTGGTTCTGACCGGTGTATGCACAGGGCACCTTGTGTGCCCCAGGCATGTCTCATTCCTTTGAGCCCTGTCCTACCTAATACACAAAATCCTGTCTGGGGTGGTGCTAGCACCTCCCAAGGCAGGAAACCCTTTGTCCAAGCCTCCCTCACTGGAAGGACTCCCAGCAGCAGGAGGTCAGACTTGTGTCTGAGGTGGCAGCATCCATTTTGTGATGCTGAGGCTTGAGTTAACTTTAACCGGGGTTCACAGTTACATACATGTCGTGTCCCTCTAGAAGGGTGGAATGCTAACCCCGTCGCCAGAATTGGCAAGGGGTTAGTATTCCAATTCGTATGACACCTTACTCGACATGTTTTGATACTGCGATACCAGAGTTAGCAAATAACCGCGAGGATTAGAAGGCACTTAAGAGTATATGGTACGCGTTATCATGGAACAGCTATTAGGACTTGGTTACGCAAGCTGCAAACGGGCTCAGCTCATGCCAGAGCACCATCTCACATAATTCCAAGCACTCTGCCTTCAGGATTGATAAGGCCTGCCATAGGAGTGACTGATAGGAATATATGTGTCCATTTTAGGGTTAGGCATAGGGATACTACGCCTAAAGCAAAGGGTGCTTACACCACCTTGCCCCAGCTGTCGTGCAGCCAGTTGTGTCAGATTTGGATGGCCAGCCAGGGGTGGCATAATACATGCTGCAGCCCCTGGTAGGCCCTGGGTGCACCTATGCCCTGGGTACCTAAGGTACACTGTACAGGGGCTGATAAGGTGACTCAGTATCCAATTAGATATGTACCTAAGGTACATGGAATCCATTTTACAGAGAGAGCAGTGGGCCTGGGGTCCTGAATAGCAGGGTCCCAAGTCAACTAAGTCGAAAAACCAGCAAAACACCAGGCAAAAAGTTGGGGGCAACCATAGTCAGATATCCACCTTCCTACAGTGCTGTCAAGCTTCGCAGTCCGTAGAGTCGTGGTGCTCGCCCAGACACCACATACAGATAGGGTGAGGGTCCGTCGACGACATCTGGTGTGCTCAATCAGTACATATCTTGAAGTCCGAAGGCATTCGCACACTGTTCCTAAAAGCAAAGCGTAAAAAGGAGGCCTGAAAACAGGTCAGGACACGATCCGGAGCCGTGTTGCACGGGGAAAAGCGAAAAAAAAAAAACCTTGGCGTGCCGGGGTGGGGCTTATGTGACCTTGCTCACATTACGTACGTGGAAGACGTCAGGGCGGAGTCACGTGATACCGTCACCTGGCCGCAGAGATGCTGTGGCAAAGAAAATTTTCCAGATCCAGTCTTACGTCTGGGGATAATTCTACGTTAAGGAATCTGCGGCTAGTAGTCTCTATCACTTCTGTACAGTTTGACTTAGAAAATGCCAAGTTGGTAAACATAACCTATATAGCACACAAGACAATATTTGGGAATATTTTAGCGAGACTTCGGAAAAAATCATGGGAAATTAATTTTCCCACTAACTTGCATTGGAGTAAAAAAATGTTTGAAGAGGAAGAAAACAAAAAAAAACTAAGATATTGAAGCTATTTGCTGAAAACAGTGAGATTCTTGCCTAAATTGGATAAGTTTGCATAGTCTCTTTTTTTCATTGCGGCGTTTTAGAGCATACACCTGGTCCAAGGGCATTAAAGCACTTTACAACACAGCCAGTTTACATTACAAATTTCTTTAGGCAAAGAGGTAAGGGATTTACACACAGGTTAATCACAGGTTGTTGACCAAGGCTGGGATCCGAGCATGGATCTCCATGTTCCAAAGCAGGCACCTCTAGTTATTAAGCCACATCTCTTCCTCGGTGTAGTGACAAGGGGTAACAAGGGAGGTTTGTGATGTCCCCAAACTATCTTAGAAAACCGAACATCGCCGCCGGCCTGCGACCAGGAAGTCAGGGAGGCCGGGCGGGACAACCGGAAGTAGGAGGGCGGGAGCCTACCCCGCCCCCCCCACGGAAGAGCCGCGGCTGTTTTGAGCACCGGAGCAGACAGGAGCCTACCCTGCGCCCCAGTGCCGAAGGAGGGAGGAAGAGTCCTGCTGCCGGGCCCTGCAGCTGCCGATGAGAGGAGAGCCGCCGCACCAAGGAAGCCGGTGAGGTGGGGCTTCACCTTGTTGCTGAGCTGCGAGGGCCATGTGTGTGTGAGCGCGGTTGCGGCGGGGGGTGGGGGGGGGGGGCTGTGTATGTGTGCGTGCGTGTATGTATGTGTCTTGGAGTCTGTGTGTATGTGTGTGTGACTGTGTGTGTGCGCGCGCGCGCACGTACGTGTGTGTCTGTGTGCATGCACGGCTGAATTGCTGCAAATGTAGACGGAGCCGACGTGCGCGTGCACGAGGTCAAATCCAGCGGAAAAGTGTGTGGCACCCTCCTGTCCGTCATTCCCCCGAAGTCGATAACTATAGTTGTCGATCTGGACTGCATCCTACGGATGCTTACCAGCTCAACCTAATAAGTCGATGTGCTAACATTTATTTAAGTTTTGTGCAGTATCCTGATCTGAAACTGTATTTAACAATCCAGATGAGGGTCACAAGGAGATCAAAGATGTGACATTGTGGGATACCATGATTGTAAATCTTAGTGAGAGGTTTAAGGAGACCTGCTCCTCTAAATTTTCAGATGCACACTGATGGGAGGAGGAAGAAAAGCACTAAGTGTTCCCATTAGCAGTGTGATTATTCTACACTAGATAACAGATTAATCAGTAGCACCAGAGCAGATTTTTGTTGGAGGGGGGAGAGAAAAACAAATTCAGATATTCGAAATTCCATGACAATAGGAGGTTCATAACATGATACCCAAACTCAAGTATACAATTGACATAAAACAGTCAGGATTTTATATATTTAAAAAAAAACGGTGAAAACTGTGTACACGTTACAGGAACTACAAAGGAATCAAAACCCTCCAGTAAATTGAGAGCCAGTGAAAGAAAAACGAAGGGGAGCAATTGTCAGTCATGGAAAAGGCACATTGAGCTCTTACAGTACTGAGTATTTAGGACCATTTATGACCAAAAAAAGGACATCAGAGTTAGAGTCCAGCTGAAGATGTGCTTGTCTACATTTGCAAGCTCTTTCGGTTGTTCTAATCAGCAACTGCACCCAGTAAACATGTGGGCCTTCTCACAGTGAACAACTTTCAATTTGGCAGGGTTCCAGATGGAAGCCTCAAGGAACAGTTCCAAAAACGATAACAAACCAGGCCTTGTCTCTTCGTTTGCCTGCATTCTATGAGATTCAGAAACAGCACAATCTTGCTAACAACGAACGACACAAGTTTCCTACTTTTTTCAGCCCTTAGCATAGGCGTTCTCTCTGCAGTGTTGTTCATTTCAACAAACATTCCCCTCACATATTTGGACTCTAGCTGGACTGCTCGTGGGTTCCACCATCACATTGAGTGCCATTTCTGGATGGGATGAATACTTCTTCAGCAGTGTGGAGTCCATGAATATCTGAATCATCACTTTTCGATCATCTTTCATCTGTTCCAGGAAAACCCATGATACACAGGTTTGAGATGAAAGCAGATTGCCCAGCTTCTTAGGTGATGGTGCCTACCTTAAACCCCTGTACATGGTAATGTTCCCCGATCAGATTGGAATTGTTTGAAACAGTGTCACTCCACAAGTTGTACTACTTTCGGCTAATTATTAATTTCCCATCGTCAAGGCTCAAATTTACTGTACACAGAAGATACGTTAGTTTCAATCTTAATAGGAAAGGACTGCACCTCTTTGATCTCCGCCATGACAAGGAACTCATTGATCGCAGCCCCGCATCCACTTAAGTTAAAAGTTAAGGGGATGAAAAGAAGAAAAAAAAAATCACTCCTCTCAAACCCAATCTTTCATTGTCTTTTTTGGCTACTGCTGACCTTCTAATGTAATCTGATCAGACTTGTGAACCATAGGGAAGATGTGCTTTAGTGACAAATCAAGAATCGGTATCATTAAAGGATATACTCCTGAGCCACTAGAAAAATCGCCAAAAATACACAAGATGGCCATTAATCAATTTCCTTACCTTAGATTATGCTCTTTTAGGTACAGACTATCTGGCCGCAGGTTCTTCACTTTTTGAATATTCCCCTGGTGTCAGACTGGATCTTGAAACTTTTCAGCAATGGAAGATAGCGAATTGAGGCTTCACACTGATGCTATTTTACTCCGGAAATGACATGCAGGCCTAATGTGCTACTCCAATGTGCAAACGTCAGTTACTTTTGAAACCGTCTGTGCCCCGAGGTGCAGAGCAGCAAAACCAAATTGGTAGACAGTGTGCAGATTCCTAGACTTTGGGTCTTGTTATGGATAGAGTCCAAGCAAAAAACGGGGAGGATGGGAGGGTCGGTGACAAATCTGCAGCTAGTCAGAGTCCACCAGGAAGAGAGTTACTGAAGGTAAGTAACTTGTTATCCTGATGGGGACTTCCAGCCGCAGATTTTTCACCATTTGAACAGATAGGAAAGCGATACCTATTCGGAGCTTGCCATGTGAGTGGACAAAAACAAGAAAGTTCTGAAGGAATGAGTAGTCAAAATACCCCTCTAGCGAATCACTCTGTCCAGGCAATGCTTTGTGAATATGTTGAGGGACACGCTGGTATCCCCCTGGCAAATATGCAGGACAGTGACTCTGCATGCCAACGCAGTGGTAGCAGCTTTGGCCTTGAGAGAGTGAGCACGCAGTACTGCCTTAGGCTGTATTTGGCTAATGCACAGCAGTTCTTAATGTAGGGCACATTCAAGCGGGAGATGGTTCTCTTTTGCCTTTTTTGCTCCAGAGAAGTCTACAAAGAGCCGATCACCCACATGGTGGTCTTTGGTTCCAACCATGTAAAAACTAAGAGCTCTCTTGGGGTCTCTCCCTATTTAGAAGGGTGAGGCGGAACACAGAACACCAGCAGAGTAATAGTATGACCAACATCGAACAGTATCACAACTTTGGGTAGGATGGATGCCTGTGTACTCAACCAGTTTGTCTGGGGAAAAAGGAGGTATAAGGTGGACTGAAACAAAGAGCCTGAAGCTCACTCACAAGCTGTGCTGAGGAGATTACAATAAGACACAAGGTCTTAATAGTAAGGAGTTTTAGGAGACAGCTATGAAATGTCTCGAACGGAGTGCATATCAGATAGGTGAATACCAGATTAGGGTCCTATAGGGGCATGACAAAAGGGGAAGGGGGAACTGGTCATTTAAACAAAGAGGACTGAGCAGGCAACAGGAAGAAGGCAGACAGGGCCGAAAAATAACCCATAACTGTGCCCAGAGTAAAGTCTCACTGGGCGAGAGACAGAACAAATTACAAAACGTCAGATATTTTGACCTGGAGGCGAACCCGCCATCAACAGCCAGTCATCATGGAGTTAGATGGTGCACTCACCCTCGGACGCTGGATGAACGACTGCGCCAACACCTTAGCCCCGCTGAAAATGCCCTCCAACAGAGACATCAGCAAAAGAGCCAGCTGGTTCACCCCGGAACTCCTCGCCACAAAGCGCACCTGCCGGAAATTGGAGAACATATGGCACAGCAAGAAGACGCCGGACAGCCGCGCTGCCCACAAAGACGCCATCCGCAACCACCACCTCATCAGGAACGCCAAAAGGACCTCCTTCTCAGACCGCCTTGACAACAACGCACACAACAGCAAGGAGCTCTTCAACATCGCAAAGGAACTCTCCAACCCTAGCTCCAGCGCCAACGACATCCCGCCATCGCAAGCACTGTATGACTCCCTCGCCACCTTCTTTCACCGCAAGATCACTGACATCCATGACAGCTTCAACCCCTGGACAACCCTTACAGACCTCGACACGCCGGACCCACTGCACCCCCCCCAAACACGACTCCCTGACAACCATGGCCAACGAGAGCATCGAGCATCTACGCCCCCAACAGGAAACTCCGATCCGCCGACCTGTCCCTGGCCGCCGTCCCATGCATCCACAGAACCACTTCCGGGTGCAGATCCTTCTCCCACCGCGCCGCCAAGACCTGGAACACCCTCCCCCTCCACCTACGACAGACAGCAGACCTCCCGGCCTTCAGAAGACTGCTCAAGACCTGGCTCTTTGACCACTAGATGCAGCTCCTCCCCCTCCCCCAGCGCCTTGAGACCCTAGCGGGTAAGTAGTGCGCCTTACAAGACCATGTGCACAATCCACTCCGGATCCCCGTCCGACCCTCTCCCACACCACATCTTTAACAAAGCCGGCAGGTCTATCGCACCCCACCTGTGCAACATCATCAACCTCTCCTTCGAGACCGCTACCTTCATGAGAACTGGAAGCACGCAGAGATCAATGCTCTACTGAAGAAACCGAAGCGGATCCGAGCGACCTCAAGAACTTCCGGCCCATCTCCCTGCTTTCGTTTCCAGCAAAGGTCATCGAGAAGATAGTTAACATCCAGCTCTCCCGTCACCTCAAAGACAACAGCATCCTGGACCCCTCCCAATCAGGATTCCGCAGCAACCACAGGACCGAGACCGCCCTCATCGCCACCACAGACGACATCAGGATCCTACTAGACAACGGCAAGACGGCGGCCCTCATCAACCTGGATCTCTCCGCCGCCTTCGACACAGTCTGCCACCGCACACTACGCACGCACCTCCAGGAAGCAGGGATCCGTGACAAGGCTCTGGACTGGACCACCTCCTTCCTCACCGGCAGAACTCAGAAAGTCCGCCTCCCCCGTTCCGATCCGAAGTCTCCAAGATCATCTGCGGCGTCCCACAAGGATCCTCCCTCAGCCCGACGCTGTTCAACGTCTACATGGCACCACTAGCACGCATCGTCCGACAGCACGACCTCAACATAATCTCCTACGCCGACGACACGCAGATGATCCTCTCCCTCACCAAGGACCATCTCACCGCCAAATCCAACCTTTACCAGGGAATGAAGGCCGTCGCCGACTGGATGAAGGAAAGCCGTCTTAAGCTGAACTCAGACAAGACGGAGATCCTCATCCTCAGGCTCAACCCCTCAGGGTGGGAAGACTCCTGGTGGCCCGCGTCACTGGGGACACCTCCGGCCCCTACCAACCACGCACGCAACCTGGGAGTCATCCTCGACTCAAAACTCACCATGACCAAACAAGTCAATGCAGTCTCCTCCACCTGCTTCAACACCCTTCGCATGCTTCGCAAGTTCTACAGATGGATCCCGACAAACACGAGGAAAACAGTCACCCAGGCCCTAGTCAGCAGCAGACTACGGAAACGCCCTATACACCGGAGCCTCATCCAAGCTCATCAACAGACTGCAAAGAATCCAGAACGCATCTGCACGCCTTATCCTCGACATCCTGCGCCGTGACCACATCACCCCCCCACCTGAGGAACCTACACTGGTTCCCAGTCGACAGAAGAATCTCCTTCAAGCTCCTGGTCCACGCACACAAGGCACTCCACAAAACCGGCCCAGCCTATCTCAACAGCTGACTCTCCTTCGTACCCAACAGGAAAATCCGCTCCGCTGACCACGCCCTGGCAATGGTCCCGCGAATCCGCAGAACCACATCCGGAGGCAGTTCCTTCTTTCACCGCACCGCCAAGACCTGGAACACCCTCCCCTTCAACCTACGACAAACCGAAGACCTGCTGACCTTCAGAAGATGACTCAAGACCTGGCTCTTCGAACAGTAGCAGCAGCAGCCCCCCCGCGTCTTGAAACCCTCACGGGTAAGTAGTGCACTTTACAAATGATTTGATTGATCGATCGACTGGTACCCTTGACCTCCAAAGGTGTGCTGCCAACACAACCATCACTTTTGTGAACACCCAAGGGCAGCTGGTTAAACTTAAGGGAAGCCGGTGAACTGAAAATGCACCATTCCCACCATAAACTGTAGGTAGTGCCAATGGGCTGGCAGGACGGGAATATGGTGTCCTTGAGGTCCAACGCCACTGTCCAGTCTCCAGTGTCAAGGGCAGTTAAGACCTGGACCAGTGTAAGCATCATGAATTTCTACTTCAGTAAGAAGGAATTAAGGGGGTTCAAATCTAGAATAAGCTGAAGACCTCCACCCTTCTTCGGCAAGAAGAATTGTGGGAATAACCACATCCTACTTCTGGCAACTGCAACCTCTCGACAGCCCTTTTGGCCATAAGGGCTCACACTTCCTGCTGCAAAATGGAGAGATGGTCCTCCGTCAGTCGTCGTTTGGACAGTGGAAGGGGCAGAGGGTACGTTGGGAAGGGTAAAGCATAGCGTGTAGGAAGCTGGCTATTTAAGTAGTGTACCAATGTATGGACATACCCTGCAAATAGTCCAGGCGACCCTTAATAAATGAGAGACCCAAGAAGAAACGCAAGACCAATTCAGATAAATCACACATGATTATTTAGAGGTATGAGCCTCGAACGTGGTAATGTTATCCAAGGAGAGAAAAAATACATTGCATAGGTACCTGTGCGAATGGTTTTGGAGAATATGTTTTGGGACATAAGGTACTTAGGGGGCAATGTCCAAGAGACCACCAGCAGTTCAGCTATACCTACCCTGATGAGCCCGGGTACAGAGGTGCTGGGCACGTTGGTAGCCTCGAGCGCTACATGGTAAAGTCAGTGACAAAGGTAGCTGCAAAAGAAAGGCTTCAAGTGGGTACTTGGGGACAAGTCCGGCAGAACCCAAAGGAGAACTCGCCTCTTGAGGGTCTCTGGGGCACACGGACACAGTTGGTTTCTGTAAAACTGGGCTGGGGAGCTCTGGTGTAGAGGTGTTTTGGCCTGTGGGTTGCTGTAGTGAGAGGTTTTCACTTGGCTTTGGTGACCTGGAGAGGGAGAGAAAACAGCAAAACACTGTTGGCTTCAGTTATCCTGGCGTCATTCTGGTCCACAGGTCAGCTTTGGCGTCTGAGCTGTCCGGACTGGACACACAAGCCTCGGCTGCGGCAAATGCTCTAGTATCCAGGGTATTGGTGATGGTCGTCTCCTGGAGGGACTTGAATCTCCAAACTCGGCAGGGAGACGGATCTGACCTCCTGGAGCAGCAAAGACTTCTTCCTGGGAAGATGCACCTGCATTGGGCCTGATGGCCGGCAAATTGAGGTACAGGACAAGTGCAGATGGTAGGTGTAGAGGGATAGCTCCTCCACCTCAACGGAGAAGCTGCCTATTTGTTGAAGTCCTCCACGGGCTTAGGAGGATGCACAGCTTTTGGACGAGCTTGGCTGGTGCAGTTGTCAAGGTACCAGCAGCATGGCAGGGTATTCCACCAAGTTCAGAGTAAGTCCTCAGTTCTCGCGGTGTGCTCTCTTCTGTCCTCCTTCGGTTCCCAGGTAGTTGAATCTGAGTTACTGGTATCACAGGGCCACCTAAATACTGACTTTAGGGTCATTACAGGGAGTGTAAGATTCTAGCCAATAGACTACTAACCCCTGGGGTGACTACACCCCCTATATGACCACTTCCTGTGGAGAGTGGGCGTAAACCTGACCCAGAGTTCCTAGTTTCACCAAAATCAAGATAATGAAACACTTCTTCCAGTTGCCACTTTCATGGCCCACATATTATGGGTGTAACTAGCCTGATAGTGCAATATGCCTACAGACTAACTAATTTTCCCGCCTGCCCTGGTGCCAAATGGGCCCCAGGGCAGGGCGTGACATTCTCAGGTCTGGAGAAAGCCCGGGTCACATATCGAGGCTAAATCACTAGCCATCCTGCTGCTCTGGCAGAAGGTGCAAATACCGTCTGCCAGAGCAGGCATGTTTCTGACCTCTGAGTGTAGGCTCTTCTGAGCAGGTGGTCAAACTCATCTGTGGTGGCAGAGTGGAAGAGTACAGACAGCCAGCACACTAAACTGACTGTTGGTTTTTAGGGGGTACCACTTAGTTGCCCTCTGGGTGCATTTCATAATAAATACAACGCTGGCCTCAGTGTGGACGAGGTGTTTGATACCAAACGAACAAGTTACTTACTTTCTGTAACAATATATCTGTAAGAAACCTTAGTTAGTGATAGATTCTTTACCTTAGAATTACCCCCAGACACCAGACTGGAGCCGGAAAGCTTTCGTTCGCAGTACCCCTGCGTGTCGGAATGTGCCATTGTGCGGCTCTGCGTCCGCTGTTGGCGTCGTGGTCGCAGAGGTGACGTCGGGGCAGCTACTTATAGGCCACCCTCAAGCGCAGACGTCAGAACTGTACATGACTTTCCGCGCCCGGAATTTAGAGCCATGCAAGATACTGACCACTGGTGCATTGAAACCAGGGCCCTGAAAGGGAAGACCGTAACCCTAGAAATCAGTTCGCAGAACAGGGAGGACGGGTGGGGCGGTAAGGAATCTATCACTAACTAATGTTTCTTACAGATATATTGTTACAGAAAGTAAGTAACTTGTTCGTTTGGTATCAAACACCTCGTCCACACTGAGGCCAGCGTTGTATTTATTATGAAATGCACCCAGAGGGCAACTAAGTGGTACCCCCTAAAAACTAACAGTCAGTTTAGTGTGCTGGCTGTCTGTACTCTTCCACTCTGCCACCACAGATGAGTTTGACCACCTGCTCAGAAGAGCCTACACTCAGAGGTCAGAAACCATGCCTGCTCTGGCAGACGGTATTGTTATCGAAGGTAAGTAACTTGCTCATCTGAAAGAAACACATAATGACAGATTCCTTACCTTAGAATAGATACCCCAGCAATACCAACCCCTATGGTGGGTCTGCCAACTAAGATCACACAAGGAAGTCCTGGAGAAAAGAAAGGCCAAAGAAGCCGTCTTTCCAGACTTGGCTGTCCATGCAATAGTTCTTAGTAAAAGTGTGCAACAAGGCCCACGTAGCAGTCTGATAGAAGTCTTGTAAGGAGACACCACCTCCCAATGCCATAGTGGCTGCCGTCGCCCTGGTGGAATGGGCGCACAGCCCCACCGGAGAATCCTTCTTCGCCAGAGAATACCAGGCTTTAATACACAAGACAACCCATCGTGAGGTAGTCTGCTTGTGTACGGCCGACCTTTCTTGGCTCCCAACGTAGCCAACAATGAGCTTGTCATCCACCAGGAACTGTAGTGTGCGGTTCAAGTAAAAAGAGAGCACACGTTTTGGGTCCAGACTGTGGAGCCTCTCTTCCTCTCTGGAAGGATGCGGAGGAGGAAAGAAGGAGGGCAAATTGATGGTCTGCCCGATGTGAAAGGCAGTGGCAACCTTTGGCAGAAAGGATGGACGCGTTCTGAGCACAACCTTGTCCGGATGGACAGATAGAGAAGGAGGTTTACAAGAAAGAGCTTGGAGCTCACTCACTCCAATGGCAGAGGTGATGGAAATCAGGAAAGCAGTCTTCAAAGTCAGCAGACGAAGAGGAAAGTTGTGAAGAGGCTCAAAGGGAGCGCACATTAAATATGTAAGAACCAGGTTCAAGTCTCACGGTGGCATTATGAAAGGAATAGAAGGGAAAAGATGAGTAATGCCTTTGAGGAATCTATTTACATCAGGGGACTTGAAAAGAAAGAGCTGATCAGGGAGTCTGAGAAAGGCTGAAATAGCAGAAAGGTAGCCCTTGATAGTGCCCAGAGCAGAGCCCTGCTGGGCCAAAGAAAGAAGGAACAGAAGAACTTCTGTAACAGGGGCAAAAAAGGGATCCACAGCTTTTGCTGTGCACCATGCCACAAATTTATTCCACCTGTCGGCGTATACCAACTTAGTGGAGGGACGCCTGGCTGCCAGAATGACATTACAGACTTCAAATGCCGCCGCTCAATCTCCAAGCAAAGAGGTGGAGACTGGACAGGATCGAGTGGAGGACCATCCCCTGCTGCTGCGACAGTAGATCCTCCTGAAGAGGCAGTCGAATCGATCGTAATACTGAGTAGCTCGGATACCAAACTCTGAGCCCAGTCCGGGGCCACAAGAATGACTTGGACCCGGTCGCAGCCTGATCTTCTTCAGGACTCTGGGCAGAAGTGGTATAGGCGAAAAGGCGTATAACAGACCGCAACTCCACTCGCGACAGACAGTGTCGCCTAGCGAGTGCTGCTTTGGAAATTCCAACATGCAGAATTGCTGATATTGCGTGTTCTCTTCAGTGGTGAATAGATCTAACCAAGGCTCTCCCCACTGTCAAATGAGACCATGAGCCACGTCCGAGTTAAGACGCCATTCGTGATCAGTCATGCACCTGCGGCGGAGTTCGTCCACCCTGACGTTCAGTGAATCTGCCAGGTGTTCAACCACCAAGGAAATGCCCTCCTGTTCCAGCCATGTCCAGAGGCGGAGAGTCTCCTGACCTAGGCTCCACGACCCCACCCCGCCCTGTTTGTTGCAGTACCACATGGCGGTGGTGTTGTCTGTGAACACCTGCACTACTTTCTCTTTGACGGAAGAAATGCCATTAGTGCAAGTCAGATCGCCCGAAGCTCCAGAAGGTTGATATGGAGCCTGGACTCCGCCGGAGACCCTGATCTTCGCCTCTCCCATGTTGCTGCCCAATCCCAGTAGGGACGCGACCATCACTACGGTGTGCTCTGGTTAGGGAAGGGACCCAATGCCGGTTCGTGAGCCACCCCTGCAGCTGCTGTGCAGTGCGCCCACTGGAACTTCAGGTCCCACTGCAAAGCCAGCATATGCCATCTAGCATGAGTGACCAGCAGGATGCAGGAGGCCATGGGGCCCAGCAGCCTCAGGGTCATCTGACCGAAACCCAGGACAGAGGCGAAACATTGGAATCATAGCCTGAATATCTTGGACTCACCGTTCTGGAGGATAGGCCAGAAGCTGCGTCATATCTAGAACCGCTCTGATGAAGAGGAGGTTCTGAGAGGGAGTCAGGTGCAACTTCGGCACATTGATGGAGAAGCCTTGCAAATGCAGGAGGTCGCCGTAGTCTGGAGGTGGGAGACGACTATCTGCCTTCAACAGCCAGTTGTTGGGATAGGGGAAGACTGGAACCCCTGATCTGCTCAGATGAGCTGCGATCACCGCCATCACTTTCGTGAACACCCGAGGGGCACTGGTAAGGCCAAAGGGGAGCACGGTAAACAAAGTGCTTGTGGCCTACCGTGAACCGCAGGTAACGCCGGCAGGACGGGAATGTGGAAATATGCGTCCTGCAAGACCAACGCTACCATCCAGTCTCCAGGGTCGAGAGCAGACAAGACCTGAGCCAGAGTTAGCATCTTGAACTTCTTCTTCTGGAGGAAGCGATTGACGTCCCTGAGGTCCAAGATAGGACGTAGGCCCTAGTCCTTATTGGGCACTAGAAAGTAGTGGGAATAACAACCACGTCCTACTTCTGGCACCGGAACGCCCCCGATGGCCCCCTTGGCCAAGAGGGCCACGACTTCTATAAGAAGTGCCAAATTATCCCCCAACATGCGGTAGTACTGGGGTGGCATGGCTGGAGGGGTAGTCTAAAAGGAGAGGGAGTAGCCCCTTCAGACTATTTGTAAATCCCATTTGTCCAAATTGATGGTGCCCCAGTGGGGAAGGCGATGGCGTATCCTGCCACCCACTGGCGTTTGATGGGCCTGAAAGACCAAACTAGGAATGTTTTGGGGCAGTGGTGGCTGGGGTGGAAGTGGACTGACCCGCACACTGGCCCCTGACCCGCCTCTGCGGGTCCCACGTATGCGGCCGTGATGAGACTGCTGCGGCCTGTGGCTCTGAAGGGAACGTTTAGGGGCGCCCCTTCCTTGGCCACGAAAGGAGCGAAAAGCGAAGGCGGAGGAGGGCTTGTAGCCGAAAGGCCCAAGGACTTGGCTGTAACCCGCGATTCCTTAAAACGCTCCAACGCACTATCTGCCTTAGTGCCAAAAAGGCAAATGCCATCGAAGGGCATGTCCATCACGATGTGATGGACATCCCCCGAGAAGCCATTAGTCCTCAGCCAGACTTGGCGGTGGAGCGCCACTGTCGTGGAAATCGCTCTGCCCAGCAAGTCGGCGGTGTCAAGGACACATCGTATTATGAACGGCGCGGCATATCTCCTATCAGCAATAGCCTGAGAGAGCACCGTCTGCGCCTCCTCCGGTTACTGAGCCAGCACTTGCACCACCGTATCCCACACAGAGTGGGAATAAAGGCCCAAGATGCATGCACTGTTCACAGACCCCAGCCCTTAACTGGCGGAAGAAAAAATCTTCTTAGCAAACTGTTCCAGCCTCTTGGATTCCCTATCCGGGGGTGCAGTAGGGAATGCGCTCTGGGGCGTGGAGGCTTGGACAACCAAGCACACAGGGGTGCGGTGTTGGGTGAGGAAAAAGGGGGTCACCCGGGGCCGGGAGATAGCGTTGGACCACGTTCCTATCCACAGGAACCCCTGTGTTAGGCCTGGACCAGGTGCCCAAAAGAACGTCAGTAAGTGCCGCATTAAAAGGCAGCAGTGGCTCCGCAGAGGTAGCCGCCGTCAGAAGCACTTCTGTCAGGAGGTTAGTCCTGACGGCCACTGTAGGGAGTTGGAGGTAGAGGGCCTCAGCCGTCCTACGTAACACCACTCCGTAACTTGCACCATCCTCCGTAGCCACGGTAGGAGGAGTGAGCATGCCAAGGTCAGGAGAGGTGTCCAGGCCACTGGCATCTCCCAGTTCCTCTGCCCAGTCCGGGTCATACTCACACTGAGCTGTAAAAAGGTCCTCAGACCCCTCCCAGTCCTCCCCTTCCTCCTAAGGCTGATGAACAGGCCTAAAATAAGGAGGCTGGAAATAGGGGTAGAAGGCCCCATCGGCGTTGGAATCGGTGTTGAGCAACGCCGCTCCGGCTCCGTGTGCACATCGGGGCTGAAACTGGAGGCGACGTCGTCCGGTGCGATGGGCGACATCGGAGGTGGTACTGGTGGGGTCGACGTTGGTGGAGGTGTCACGAGGTCACCTGGAATCGACCGGGATCCAGGCCTTGGAGGGCCCTGCGGTGCTGGGGCCGGAGCAGACAGCGGAGACGAGCCACCGACAGTGAAGGGCGAGGACCTCAAGTCGTGCCTGCGGGGCCCGAAGGCGTGCCGGGGCGTCCGACGGCTCAAAGAGGCAGGCCATGGCTGACAGAAATTCCTGCAGCTGGGCAAGAGTCGCCGATGGACCCAGGAAGGTCTTGTAGGTAAGTCTGCGACACGCAGGCTCCGCCGATGCCGTGGAGTAGACACCACCCGCACCCTTAGCCGCAACGGGCGAGGGGGAAGTCGGTGAGCGATGACGCTTCTTAGACTTCTTGTGATGCTTCGTCTTACCTGACCCCGAATGCGAAGACTTCGATCCTGACGAACAATAGTGAGGGCTACGCGACCGGTCCCTCGACCTCCCACAGGACCGGGACCTCTAGCTGCGCAGAGCCGACTGCCGGATTTCAAGCAACTTTCGGGACAGCTCCCGCATTGTCTTCGGCACGACTTGGGGTCGGGGTCGTGGTCGTGCCCCAGGAAGTTGAGATACACGCGGTGCGGGTCCGCCACCGACATCATACCATGACAGTCCGTGCAAGACTTGAAGCAGAGCATCCCTACCACACCAGGAGTCAATCAACTCAAAAATGGGAGAAAAAAAGACCTCGAAAAACTCAGTCAAATAGTGACTGGGGGTACCGCTCTCTCTAGATCTGCGCATGCTGGCGCGGAAAAAAAAAGAATGGACGTCAGCGTGCGAAAGCGGCGTTTATGCTGCCGCGACATCATCTCGGCGACCACGACGCCAACGATGGACGCGGAACCGCAAAACCCCACCTTCCAAAGCGCAGGGGGTACTGCTGCCGAAAGCTTTCCGGATCCAGTCTGACGCCTGGTGGTAATTCTAAGGTAAGGAATCTATCACTACGTGTTTCTTTCAGATAACATTATTTTCAATGAAGCTATTATGTAGCTGGGTAACTCAATGACCAGTTCCCAGTACATATGCTTAAGATGGCTTCCTGATCACTTGCAATGTCATGGCAATGGAACAAGACATCACAGGGGCATATCCGCTCATGCAGATATGTCCACACATATACTATAATGCACCCTGCCATAGGGCTCTTAGGCCTGCTGTAGTGATGACTTGCATATAATATATGCAGTGTGCATGGGCATAGCACATAGGGAGGGTACCATGTTGTGTTTTCAAAAGGGTGTGCACCATTTCACGCATCATGCAATCGCCGACTGCATGCAGTTTTTGTGTTGGGTGGCACAATACATGCTACAGCCCATAAGGACTCTCTTTAGCACCCATGCCCTTGGTACCAGAGGTACTATTTACTAGGGATTTCAGGGGTGCTAAAGCGCTTACCAATTGGGGTATAATTAGACATTTACCTGTATTAAGGGAACAGAGAAATGGCACTGAAGGCCTGGTTACCAAGGACCCAGTGCACTTTCAGTCGAAAAGCATCAGTACTCAGGCAAAAAGTGGGGGCGACTATATAAAAGAAGGCCCTTTCCTACACTGTGCAAACAATTTATAGGACCTACCTGCCCAAAATGATCGCTTGCCAACCAGGATAGAAACAGTGCATTCTGCATCCCACTGAATGACTGCGACCCTGTAAGGGAACACTAAAGAGGTTTGGCAGGGGAGGTAGTGGTGGGGGCGATGGGGACCTGTGCCTCTCCCGTAAACTACTGGGTCTCTTGAGGGGGCTAGCAGGCTAGTGGTAATGGACAGCTTGGCCCAAACCTTGAAAGGAGCATTGAAACCAGTGTAGTGGGAGACCTGGGGCGGGAAGGCCCAGATGGCGAGCAATAGCCCTACGCTCTGTGTAAAGTTTGAGTCCGCCTTGTCCCCAAACAGGTGAGTCGCATCAAATGGTATGTTCATCAAGGAGGACTGCACATCGCTAGAGAAACAAGCAGAATGCAGCCATGCATGGATGCAGATGACCGTGCTGGTACCAACTGCATTCAAATGGAATCAGTGGTGTTAAAGCCAAAACAAATTGTGAACTTGGCCACATCATGACCATCTTACATTGCCAGTACACAGCGTAGATCATCCGGCATACCAGGGAGACCTTTTGCCACAGTATCCCAAAGGGCATTACAATAATGCCCAACAAACGTGAAGCATTGTCAGAACGCATGACCAAACAAATGTACGAAAAGAGGCTCTTTCATAATGTCTTCTTTTCCTTTAATTTCCTAGGAGAAGGAGAAGGTAAGAAAAATACAGAAGACTGCACCACAAGACTTTCTGGGGAAGGGTGCCTGGAGATGGATCGGAACACCTGGCAATTTGTCTATTAACTGGAAGGCCACATCCAGGCTTGGCTCAAATCCCAAAAAGGGTGTCCATCAGAGCCCATGCCAGGAAGGGTTTAGAAGAAGTCTGGCTTGGCTCTAGGACCTCGGTCAGAAGGAAAATGCTACTTACCAGTATGCATCTGCTCTTGGCATGTAGAGCTGCAGATTCACACACTTGCATTAGATCACCATCTGGTGTTGGGCTCAGATGCTTGCACCTTGTTGTTGTCTTGGAAGAAGTCTTTGTAGTCACGAGATAGGTGACTCCTCCCTTGGACGATAGTGCGCATGGGCGTTGACTCCATCCTTAGATTGTTTTTCGCCATGATGGGGTTAGTAGTAAAGAAAAATATGCCAATGTATGTATATCTAAGTGAGATAGAACTGGAACAGATACAGGTCCCGGGGAGGTGGGCGGGCGTGTGTGGATCTGCAGCTCTACATGCCAAGAACAGATGCATACTGGTAAGTACCATTTTCAGTTCGAGGCACATGAGCTACAGATCACATACTTGCATAGACTGTACAGCAGTATCTTCCTTAGCGGTGGTCACTTTTATCGGTTGCAGTTGTTTGAAAGAGAGTTTTAAGAACAGCCTGGCCCACAGCATCTTGTTGCTTGGCTTGCACATCAACAAAATAATGTTTAGTGAAGGTGTGGGTTGTAGACCATGTTGCTGCCTTACAAATGGCTTCTAAGGGTATGTTCCGTAAGGATGCCATGGAGGCTCCTAGTTTGCGTGTGGAATGCGCTCTAGAGGGAATTGTTAATGTGCGTTTAGCTTTTTGGTAGCATATTTAAATATATTTAACGATCCACCTTGCAAACCCAGCTTTTGAGATGGGATTACCTTTATGTGGTGGGGAGAAAGACAAACAATAGTTTTGTTTTTCAAAATTATTTAGTTATGTTAATGTAATAAAGTAGGGCTCCTTTGACGTCTAGCATGTGAAGAGCTCTTTCTGCTACGGAGTCTGGGTTTTGGAAAAACACAGGTAGCTCCACTCACTGGTTAAGGTGAAAAGCAGAGATGACTTTAGGAAGGAATTTTGGATTTGTTCTGAGACCCACCTTGTTACGAAGGTTAAAGCCTGGATCTCACTCACCCTTCTGAGAGAGGTAATTGCAATAAGGAAAGCTACTTTCCATGTGAGGAACTGAATATCACATTTATGTAGAGGTTCAAATGGGGGTCCCATGAGCCTAGTAAGGACAATGTTGAGATTCCATACTGGAGAGGGTGGTAATCTAGGAGGACTGATCCCTTTAAGGCCCTCCATAATGGCTTTAATTGCTGGTATCCTAAAAAGTGACAAGTGTTGTCTGTTTTGTAAGTAAGCGGCAAGTGCTGCTAGATGTAAACGTATGGATGAGTATGCTAGATTACATCTTTGCAAATGTAGTAAATAGCAAATGATGTTTTGGATGGAGGCATCTAGTGGATTGATATGATTGGTAGTGCAGTAAATGTCAAATCTCTTCCATTCTGCTGCATAGCAAGCTCTGGTGGTAGGGCGCCTGGCCTCTTTAATGATGTTCATACAGTGCGGGGGAAAGTTAAGGTAACCGAACTCTAGGACTTCAGGAGCCAGATCGCTAGATTGAGTTGAGTTGGATCGGGGTGACTTATCTCTCCATGGTTCTACGTTAGTAGTGATGGGGAGAGGCGTAGTTTTTGGTGTGGGACTACTGAGAGTTCCAACAGTGTTGTGCCCAGGTGGGAGCCACTAGGATCTTTTTTAGAGACCGTTGTCGAAGCTGGAGTACCACTAGTGGAATCAGAGGGAGTGGCGGAAAAGCGTACGCAAATCTGCCTGACCAGTTCATCCGTATTGCATTGCCCTGGGACAGCGGGTGTGGAAACCTGGAGGCGAAGGTTGGGCATTTTGCGTTTTCGTGCGTGGCAAACAGGTATGTGTCTGATTGACCCCCACATCTGGAAAAATGGTAGAAGAACTTGTGGATATAGCTCCAAGTTGTGTTTGTCAACTTAACAGATCCGCAATCTGATTGTGAACTCCTTGAAAGTGCTCTGCTAACAGATATATGTGTTGTGCCCTGTCACCAATGCTCTTCTCTCTCGCTCGCCCCTTGCATGTAAACTGCGCCAAAAACATGCTGCAGCTGCTCTGCGGTTCAGGCAGTGGCCATTGATTGTCTCCCTTAACGCAGACAATATGTTGCTGTATGTCCGTGAACCTGCTGTACATTTATCTACGTTACTAAGGGAATATGTGCAGTTTGAGAGATTTTCAGGCCTAGGGATAAATTGGTCCAAATCTGTAGTGTTTCTCCCAAGTGCGCTCACTAAAGAAGTTGAGATGAACTTCCCACTGTCTTGGACTTCCGACCTTGTGAAATATTTAGGGGTTTGGATACATGGGGATCCTGATGTAGTAGTCTCACGGAATTATGGACGCACTGTTACATGCATTTCCGACAAGCTGCACACCCCCTCACCATCGCACACCCCCTCACCATCACACACCCCCTCACCCTCACACCCCTGACCCTCACACCCCCTTTCATCAACCCCCTCTCACCCCTCACCCTCACACCCCTCACCCTCACACCCCATTCACCCTCACACACCACCTCACCCTCACCCCCCTCACACACCGCCTCACCCTCACCCCCTCACACACCGCCTTACCCTCACCCCCTCACACACCGCCTCACCCTCCTCACACACCGCCTCACCCTCACCCTCCTCACACACCCCTCACACCCACTTGCACCCTTACACCCCCTCTCACCCTCACCCTACCAGTCTACCGCCCTCACGCTACCAGTCTACCGCCCTCACGCTACCAGTCTACCGCCCTCACTCTACCAGTCTACCGCCCTCACTCATTTTACCACCCTCACTCACTCTATCTTTTGCCCTCACTCACTCTATCTTTCGCCCTCACTCACTCACTATTGCCCTCCCTCATTCACTCTCTATTGCCCTCCCTTACTCTATCTATCGTCCTCCCGCTATTGCTATCCCGCTATTGCCCTCCCTCTATCGCCCTCCCTCCCTCTATCGCCCTCCCTCTCTTCCAGCCACCTCCTTCTCTAACTCCGTTCTCTTCTCTTCTCCCGTGCTGATTTGCTGCTCTCTTCCACCCTGCCTCCTGCCTGAACTGCTGTTCTTTCAACCGCCTCCTTCTTCAACTCCCTGTTCTCTTCTCCTGTGCTAATATGTTGTTCTCTTCCGCCAGCTTCCTTCCTTAACTCCCTGTTCTCTTCTCCTGTGCTGATCTGCTGCTCTCTTCCACCCCACCTCCTTCTTTAACTCCATGTTCTCCTCACCTGTGCTGATCTGCTGTTCCCTTCCACCACCACCTTCTCTAACTCCCTGTTCTCTTCTCCTGTGCTGATCTGCTGCTCTCTTCCACCCCACCTCCTTCTTTAACTCCCTGTTCTCTTCTGCTGTGCTAATCTGCTGCCCTCTTCCATCTGCCTCCTTCTCTAACTCCCTGTTCTCTTCTCCTGTGCTGATCTGCTCCTCTCTTCCACCCACCGCCTTCTCCAACTCCCTGTTCTCTTCTCCCGTGCTGATCTGCTGTTCTCTTTCACCCGCCTCCTTCTCTAACTCCCTTTCCTCTTCTCCTGTGCTGATCTGCTGCTCTCTTCTACCCTGCCTCCTTTTCCAACTCCCTGTTCTCTTCTCTTCTCCTGTGCTGCTCTGCTGCTCTCTTCCACCCGCCCCCTTCTCCAACTCCCTGTTCTCTTCTCCTGTGCTGATCTGCTGTTCCCTTCCACCGCCTCATTCTCCAACTCCCTGTTCTCTTCTCCTTTGATGACCTTTCTGCTATCTTCCATCCGCCTCCTTCTCTAACTCCCTGTTCTCTTCTCCTGTGCTGATCTGCTGTTCTTTCACCCCGCCTCCTTCTCTAACTCCCTTTCCTCTTTTCATGTGCTGATCTGCTGTTCTCTTTCAACCCGCCTCCTTCTCTAACTCCCTGTTCTCTTCTCCTGTGCTAATATGCTGTTCTCTTTCAACCCGCCTCCTTCTCTAACTCCCTGTTCTCTTCTCCTGTGCTAATATGCTGTTCTCTTCCACCCGCTTCCTTCCTTAACTCCATGTTCTCTTCACCTGTGCTGATCTGCTGTTCCCTTCCACCACCACCTTCTCTAACTCCCTGTTCTTTTCTCCTGTGCTGATCTGCTGCTCTCTTCCACCCCACCTCCTTCTTTAACTCCCTGTTCTCTTCTGCTGTGCTAATCGGCTGCCCTCTTCCATCTGCCTCCTTCTCTAACTCCCTGTTCTCTTCTCCTGTGCTGATCTGCTGTTCTTTCACCCCGCCACACACTCTGCGCCCTCACACACTCTGCGCCCTCACACACTCTGCGCCCTCACACACTCTGCGCCCTCACACACTCTGCGCCCTCACACACTCTGCGCCCTCACACACTCTGCGCCCTCACACACTCTGCGCCCTCACACACTCTGCGCCCTCACACACTCTGCGCCCTCACACACTCTGCACCCTCACACACTCTGCACCCTCACACACTCTGCACCCTCACACACTCTGCACCCTCACACACCCTGCACCCTCAGTGCCACATAATTATATGCTACATAATTACACTGCACAATGCAACATACACTCCAAATACCACTCAGTGCCACATAATTACACTGCACTCAATGCAAGATACTCAAAATACCACTCTGTGCCACATTATTATATGCTACATATTTACACTGCGCTCAACGCAACATACACTCCAAATACCACTCCGTGCCACATAATTACACTGCACTGAATGCAACATACACTCCAAATGCCACTCAGTTCCACATAATTACACGCCACATAATTACACTGCACTCAATGCAACATACACTCCAAATACCACTTGTTGCCACATAATTACACTATCTATCTATCGCCCTCACTCTTTCTCACTCTATCACACTTACTCTATCGCATCACCACAGTATCACTCAGGGGCACCACAACATCACTATGCGCTACCACAGCATCACTCGTCGCCACCACAGCATCAATCTGTGCAACCATTCAACAACTGGTTCAAATATGTTCTCTTAATGTTTCAAGCTTTATTACAAATGTCGTAAAAAGATGTTAATATTTCACTTCTGTTCTTGGATTTTCGTCACAATAAAATACACTGAACATAATCTTCACAAAAGTGATTTACAAAAGTTGAAGCTATTGCCATTATAAATTACAATAACTTTTATTTAAGTATTAATTATTTAAAAAAAATAAAAGCCATTGTTATTTGTAATATCAATACATCTAAGTCACGTAAATACAACACATATTGCAGTACAAATGCTAAAGGTGTCACATTTGGGAAAGTTATAACTATTGGCAATGTAAATGAAAAAACTAATAATTTTGCTATTTTCAAAACCAACACATAAATAAAACATTTGATATTTACAATACCAATAGCTCAAACTTTCCTAATGCGAGACCTATTGCATTGCAAATGCTTGTTTCAAGTGTAGTGTCCACAGCCGGTCCACAAAGTAGTTGTTGATTAAACAGCGGATTTAAAATAGTTGTCTGGACTTCTTGTTTAAAGCCTGAAATGCCTAGCCAGGCATGTCGTCTGAGCAGCACAGTGGTATTAATGGACCTAGAGGCATTGTCTGCTGCGTCAAGGGTACATTTAATTGAGGCGTTTGATATTAGTTTGACCTCTTGGATGAGATCATTTGCTTGAGCTTTATATTGGTCAGGCAAATGCTGTAAGGAAAATGTTACTTACCAGTATGCATCTGTTCTTGGCATGTAGAGCTGCAGAGTCCTACACTTAGAAATAGATTGCCACCTGGAGTTGGGCTCGGATGATTGCAGGTTGTTGTCTTCTTGGAAGAAGTTTTTGGAGTCACGAGATAGGTGACTCCTCCCATGGACAATACTGCGCATGGTCATCGACTCCATCCTCAGATTGTTTTTCGCCATAATGGGAAATGATTGAGTTAGTAGAAGTAAAGAGAAAGGATTTCCATGTGTGTGCATCTAATTAAGATGAGTACTGCAACGGATACAAGTCCCGGGGAGGCGGGAGGGCGTGTAGGACTCTGCAGCTCTTCATGCCAAGAACAGATGCATACTGGTAAGTAGCATTTTCCGTTCAAGGCATAGGAGCTGCAGATCCTACACTTAGTAACGATTGGGCAGTAGTGTCTCCCCTAGCGGTGGTCGCTTGTATCCGTTGCAGCAAACTGAAATAGTGTTTTAAGGACAGCTTGGCCCACTGCAGCTTGCACATCAACACAATAGTGTTTAGTGAAGGTGTGTATTGTAGACCATGTTGCTACCTTGCATATGTTATCTAGTGGTATGTTTCCTAAGAAAGCCATAGAGGCTCCTAGTTTGCGAGTGGAGTGTGCTCTAGGAGGAACTGTTAGTGTACATTTAGCTTTTTGATAGCATGTTTGAATACACTTTACAATCCATCTGGCAATTCCTCCTTTAGAGATAGGATTGCCTTTGTGTGGTTGAGAGAAAGATACAAATAGTTGTTTTGTCTTTCTGAAGGATTTAGTCCTGTTTGTGTAATATAGTAGAGCTCTTCTAACATCTAAGGTGTGTAAAGCCCTTTCTGCAACAGAGTCCTGTTTTTGAGAAAACACTGGTAACTCTACTGATTGGTTTAGGTGAAAATGAGTAATCACTTTTGGCAGGAATTTGGGATTGGGTCTCAGAAACGACTGTGTTAGGATGTATTTGAAAAAATGGTTCTTCTATTGTGAATGCTTGTAATTCACTGACTCTTCTGAGAGAGGTGATGGCAACAAGGAAGGCAGCTTTCCATGTTAGAAATTGTAGTTCACACTTATGTAAAGGCTCAAAAGGGAGGCCCATGAGTTTTGTAAGGACCACATTTAGGTTCCATACTGGTGCAGGTGGTAACCTAGGTGGGATTATTCGTTTTAATCCTTCCATAAATGCTTTTATTGCAGGTACTCTAAAGAGAGATAGATGATGTCTATTTTGTAAATTGGCTGCAATTGCTGCTAGATGCAGGCGTATGGAAGAATATGCCAAATTGGACCTTTGTAGGTGTAGAAGGTAGCAAAAGATATTTCGGATGGAAAAATCCAGTGGATCAATGTCATTGTTGTTACAGTATATTGCAAATCTTTTCCACTTAGCAGCATAACATGCTCTGGTAGTGGGTCTTCTAGCTCTTTAATGATATTCATACAGTCTGGTGGTAAGTTTAAGTAACCAAACTCTAGGACTCCAGGAGCCAGATCGCCAAATTCAGTTGGCTTGGTTCTGGGTGCCTTATTTCTCCATGGTTCTGTGTTAGCAGGGATGGCGTGAGCCGTAATTTCTGATGTGGAACCAGTGAGAGATCCAGTAGCGTGGTGAACCACGGCTGGAGTGCCCATGTAGGGGCCACTAGTATTAGTTTGGGAGACTGTTGTCTGAGCTTGCGTACTACTAGTGGAATGAGTGGAAGAGGCAGAAAAGCGTACGCAGATCTGCCTGACCAGTTCATCCATATTGCATTCCCCTCCGACCGTGGGTGTGGGAACCTGGCGGCGAAGGTTGGGCATTTTGCATTTTCGTGGGTGGCAAACAGGTCTATCTGTGGCGGCCCCCACATTTTGGAAGAATGGTTGTAGAACTTGTGGGTGTATCTCCCATTCGTGAATCTGTTGTGACTGACGACTCAACAGGTCTGCTATCTGATTGTGAATTCCTGGAAGGTGTTCTACTGTTAGATGTATGTTTTGATCCTGAAGATCCTGAAGATACCTTTGATATTTAGCCCTGAAGAAGTCAATGTGTTATATTTTACAGAAAGAAACACGTGTTGGCTGATGTACCATATTCAAGTTATTTTCAAGAGACGACTGATGGCATGAAAATAAACACAAAGAAACTGTGAAACCTTAATTGGAGGAGATTTGGACTGTTTTTATGACTCAACGAATAGTGGCATCCACTAAAATGTTTGGTGTTTACTACCTGGGAAAATTAGGAATTGACACAGTGTGCTCAGAGGGTACTGGTATTGTTTGCCTCTGCAATTGCAGGGATTCTGGATGATGGATACGCATTCACCTTCTTAGAGCACCAAATGTGATATTATTGTGAATACACCCCGATTACTTGTTGTAGAGCGCCTGTTAAACTGTTTGTATCCGCCTTATCATTATCTCTTGAATGGAGTTCTGTCCATGAGGCGTAGGCCGTTCGGCGCCGATAGGCCCAACGGCCCGCGCCGACGCACCGGAATGTAGCTGGTGATGTCGAAAAGTCTATTCGATGTCGAAATAAGTTGATCTAAAGTTTCTCGCTTCGAAAATGCAGAAAAAGTCTTTTCTAGCCGGAGCGGAAAACTTTCATCCGAACCAAGTGGCGGAAAAAAACAATCTGAGGATGGAGTCGATGACCATGCGCAGTATTGTCCAAGGGAGGAGTAACCCATCTCGTGACTACAAAGACTTCTTCCAAGAAGACAACAACCTGCAATCATCTGAGCCAAACACCAGGTGGCGATCTATTGCTAAGTGTAGGATCTGCAGCTCATATGCCTCAAACTAGGTTTTCGAGCTGATCATAGTGGGTCCTATCATATCTAGCTAGCAGTGCTCGAGTGTTAGCTATGCGCCATTGATTGGCCGCCTGCGCAGCTACCAGCTTGCCAGATGCGTCTATTAATTTGCATTCTTTATCCGGGGGTGGTTCATTCCCGGAGGTTTGTGAATTTGCGCACTTCCTAGCGTTGGAAACTACTAGAGAATCCAAAGGCAGTTGTCCTTGTTGTGCACAGGGTCGTCAGGGGCAGGTCTATATTTTGTATTTTTTTATTTTTTTTAAATCGATCCTTGGATTAAGAATCCTGGCTCGTACAGGATCTTTAAATATATCGGGGCATGTTTAATGACCCCTTTAATCATTGGTAATATCTGTACAGTTTTTTGGGACTGTTCAAATGTATCTAAAAGGAAATCCTCCTCTGCTTTGTCTGAGTGCATTGTGACGCTGTGAAAAACAGCAGCCCTATTGATTAGTTGCCCAAAACCAATATTATCGTCTGGGGGAGATGGTTTTGTTGGGTATGGTTGGGGGCTTGGGAGGTCTGGAAGATCTATTGGATTATTGTAATCCCAATCGTCTTGAGGTGCGTCGTCTGGATCTGTGAACGGATTATTGGGGCCTCCCCCACCCCAAGGTTAGCATCATCATCATATGGTGGTGGTGTACGTGGTGGAGAAGTTACAGATAGAGGTGGTGTAACAGGTTTAGGGAGAGGAGGAGGATTAGAAGGAGGTACAGGAGTAGAAAGGGGCATGGGTGATGTAGCACAGACCTTCACAGGCACTGGCTTTTTGATTTTGGATGGCACAGATGTGACATGTCCTGTTTTAAGGTTAATATATATCCTTTTCTGCCTGGGAGCGACAGGATCCGGATGAAAAAATTCCTCTTCCTCGATAACCGCTTTCGGCGTCAATTCTTTCGATTCCAAGCGGTGCTGGTGCTGATTTTTGTGTTCTTTGGCCTTAGAAGGTGGAGTAGAATTCTTAGGCTTGTTGTTTGATTCCGAAGGTTTTGGTTTCGGAGCCGAGTCGGGATCCTTAGGCTTAGAAGTGTTTGAAGCCGGTTTATCTATGGGCCTGGAGGTGTTCGAGGCCGGTTTGTCTTTCGGCGCCGAAGGAATCTGAAGGGATTTCGGAGCAGAGTGTTCTTTTAGTTTTGGTGCCGAAGGCGCTGGTGGGACTATTATATGCAGTTTGCTCGGGCCTGAGCTACCGGTAGGGCTGTCTTTCTTCTTTGGAGCCGGGACTTCTGAAGTGTGCTTTCAGTCGCGACTGGTGGCAACAGGTGAAGTCTTGACCAGTGCCTTCTGTTTTGATGGTGGGGTTGAGGTAGGGGCAGTAGTACTCATTAGTTGACCATGAGTGATGGGGTCATCGGAGTCATCTGCCTCTGGCAAGATTTCGGAATCTTTTTTTGGGATATATGGGCCTTCATCGAAGATGCCCTCTGGTTCCGGAGTTGATCTCTGCGCCATGATGTGTCGGCGAGCCAGACGATCTCGAATGGTCTTTTCGAGCGAAATGAGGCGCAGTCTGGACAGCTGGACTTGTCGTGCTCTGGCGAGAGTCACAGGTTGCAGACCTTATGATGGTCACTGTGTGGGAACTTTGCGCCACACTGGGGGCAATTTTAGAATGGCATTCTTTCCATGAGCCGTAGGCCTTACGGTGTCAATAGTCCCACCGCCCTCACGCGCTGACGTCAGTTCTTATACATAGCTTTTCTGCGCCAGAAAAGCAGAGCCATGATAAAAACCAACACTGGTGCCATGAAACTAGGGCCCTCAAAGGAATGACCTTAACCCTAGATATCGGTGCGCTGAACGGGGAGGATGGGTGGGGCGGTACGGAATCTAACTACTGTTTCTTACAGATATATAGTTACCGAAGGTAAGTAACTTGTGCATCTGAAAGAAACAGGTTAGTGTTATATTCCTTACCTTAAAATAGATACCCCAGCAATACCAACCCCGGTGGTGGGTCTGCGAACCAATAATCACACCAGAAAGTCCTGGCGAACCGAACGGCCAAAGAAGCCATCTCTCCGGACTTGGCTGTCCAGGCACTAGTGTCTAGCGAACGTGTGCAGCAAGGCCCACGTAGCTGCCTGACAGATGTCCTACAAGGGGACTCCCTGACCAAGGGCAGTAGTAGCCGCCGTGGCCCAAGTTGAGTGGGCACGCAGCCCCACCAGAGGCTCCTTCTTAGCCAGAGAATAACAGGCCTTAATGCATAAAACAACCCATCGAGAAATGGTTTGTTTGTGCACCGCCCGTCGCTTCTTAGCTCCCACGTAACCAACAAAGAGCTGGTCGTCCACCCGGAACTGGCGTGTGCGGTCCAAATAAAAATGAGCGCACGTTTTGGGTCCAGACGGTGGAGCATCTCTTCCTCTTTTGAGGGATGCGGAGGCGGAAAGGTGGGCAAGGTGATGGACTGCCCGATGTGGAAGGCTGTAACAACCTTGGGCAGGAAAGAGGGACGTTTTCTTAAGACAACTTTGTCCGGATGGAAAGAAAGGAAAGGAGGCTTAAAAGACAGAGCCTGGAGCTCGCTCACCCTCCTGTCAGTGGTGATGGCAACCAGGAATGCAGTTTTAAGAGTAAGAAGACGGAGAGGACAATTGTGAAGTGGCTCAAAGGGAGCACACATCAAATAAGTTAGAACAAGGTTCAAGTCCCACTGAGGCATCACGAAAGGAACAGGAGGAAACATGCGAGTGATGCCCTTCAAGAATCTATTTACAACAGGGGACTTGAAAAGAGAAGGCTGAAATGGCAGAGAGGTAGCCTTTCATAGTGCCCAGAGCAGAGCCCTGCTGGGCAAGTGAAAGAAGAAAGAGGTGAACTTCTGAAAGAGGGGCAGAAAGGGGATCTACAGCCTTTGCTGTGCACCATGCCACAAATCTGTTCCACCTGCAGGCGTATACCGTTTTTGTACAGGGACGCCTGGCTGCCAGAATGACATCACAGACTTCAGGAGGCAAGTCAAATGGCCTCAACTGCCGCCGCTCAATCTCCAAGCATGGAGGTGGAGGCTGGACAGGTTCGGGTGGAGGACTGTCCCCTGCTGCTGCGACAGAAGGTCCCCCTGAAGAGGCAGACGAATCGGGGGATCGACTGACTTGCTGAGTAGCTCGGGATACCAGTATCTTCGTGCCATGTCCGGAGCCACAAGGATGTCTTGGGCCCGGTCGCCTGATCTGCTTCAGCACTCTGGCGGAAAGGCATACAACAGACCGCAACTCCACTTGCGACGAAAAGCGTCGCTAAGTGAGTGCCGCCTTGGAAATCCAAACGCGCAGAACTGATGACATTGCGAGTTCTCTTCTGTGTTGAATAGATCGAACCAAGGCTCTCCCCACTGCCGAAAGAGACCTTGCGCCACGTCAGAGTTCAGACGACATTAGTGCTCCATTATGCACCGACGGCGGAGTTAGTCAGCCCTGGCGTTCAGGGAACCTGCCCAGTGTTGAACCACCAGGGTGATGCCCTGGTGTTAAAGCCATTGCCAGAGGCGCAGAGTCTCCTGGCAAAGGGTCCACAACCACACCTCGTCCTGTTTGTTGCAGTACCACATGGCAGTGGTTTTGTCCATGAACACCTGCACCACACTTCCCCGGACAGAGGGAAAGAATGCCTTCAGTGCAAGCTGGATCGCCCACAGCTCCAGAAGATTGATGTGGAGCCGGGACTCCGTGGGAGACCAGAGGCCTCTGATCTCCGCCTCTCCCTTGTGGCCCCCCCCCAGCCCAGGAAGGATGCATCCGTCACAACTACGTGCTCGGTTGGGGTAGGGAGAGGGATCTGCCGCTGACCCAATCGCGGTCCGTGAGCCACCACTGCAACTGTCTCGCAGTGCCCTTCGAGATCAAGACATGGTCGGACAGGTTGCCCTGATGCTGGGCACACTGAAACATCAGGCCCCACTGCAGAGCCCACATCCGCCACCTGGCGTGATGCACCAGAAGGATGCAGGAGGCCATCAGCCCCAGAAGCTGCAGCGTCAACCTGACCGAGACCCAGGATAAAGGCTGAAAGATCGGAATCAGAGCCTGAATATCCCGAACCCGCTGTTCGGGAGGATAAACCCTAAACTGCGCCGAATCCAGAACCGCTCCGATGAAGAGGAGCTTTTGAGAGGGACACAGGTGTGACTTCGGCTCATTAATGGAAAACCCCAGCCAGTGCAGGAGGTAGGCCGTAGTCTGGAGGTGGCTGACGACTGTCTGGGGCGAGCCCGCCTTCAACAACCAGTCGTCGAGATAGGGGAAGACTGACACCCCTAATCTGCGCAGATGAGCTGCGACCACCGCCATCACTTTCGTGAAAACCCAGGGGGTGCTGGTAAGGCCAAAGGGGAGCACAGTGTAGCCCAGGAACACGCTCAATGGCCCCCTTGGCCAAGAGGTCCGATACTTCCTCTTGTAGAAGTTGCAAGTGATCTCCCGACACGCGGTGGTACTGTGGTGGCATGGCTGGAGGGGTCGCCTCAAAGGGGAGGGAGTAGCCCCTTCGGACGATTTGCAGCACCCACCTGTCCGAAGTGAAGTTGCGCCAGTGGAGGAGGTGATGGCGGACCCTGCACCCCACTGGCGTCAAATGGGCCTGAAAGCTCAGACTAGGAGGGCTTTGAGGCAGATGCTGCGGGGGTGGATGTGGGCTGGCCTCGCCGTTGTCCCCTGGCTCCGCCACAGCGGTTACCACGCCCGCCGCCTTGCTGGATGTTAGACTGCGGCAGGACGTGAAGGGGCGCCCCTTCCTTGGCCACGAAAGGAGCGAAAGGCAGAAGAAGGCTGACGCTGGCCTGAAAGGCCCAAGGACTTGGCCGTAGCCCTGGAGTCCTGAAGCGTTCAAGCGCATGATCTGACTTGCCACCAAAGAAGTGTCTGCCATTGAACGGCATGTCCATGAGGGTGTTCTGGACATCAGCCGAGAGGTTGGCGGACCTCAGCCAGGTGTGGCGGCGAACCGCCACCGTCGTTGACATCACTGCCTAGCGAGCCAGGGGTATCCAGCCCACATCGAATGGAATACCGCGCTGCGTCTCGCCCCTCCGCAAGGGCTTGAGCGAGCTTTGCCCGGGCCCCCGCAGGGCACTCCGGCAGCACGCCGCCACCGTATCCCACAGAGAGTGGGTGCAACGGCCAAAAAGGCAAGCCGTGTTGACTGACCGCAACCCCAAACTGAGGGAGGAGAACAGTTTCTTGCCAAACTGTTCATACCTTTTGGATTCCCGATCTGGAGGTGCAGTTGAGAATGCAGACTGGGAAGTAGAGGCCTGGATAACCAGGCTCTCGGGGGGGGTGCGGGGGGGTGGCTGGAAAGAAAACTAGGGTCGCCCGGAGCCGGGCGGTGGCGCCTGGCGACGTTCCTATCTACAGGGGAAACTGTAGCGGGCCTGGACCAGGTGCCCAACAGGAATTCCGTGAGAGCCTCATTAAACGGCAGTAGAGGCTCCGGAGAGCCTGCCTGCGGTTTAAGGACCTCAGTGAGGATGTTGAACCTCACAGTCGCAACGGGAAGCTCAAGAGCCAAGGCCTTGGCTCCCCTCGTCAGCACCACACTATAAGCAGCCCTCTCCTCCGTAGCCACGGTAGGAGGGGAGACAAATCCAGTGTCAGGTGAAGTGTCGAAACCACTGGCTTCCCCTAGCTAGTCTGTCCAGTCCTGAAATGACTGACACGCCCGTGTCAGAGGGTCCTCAGACCCCTCCCAGTCACCCTCGCCCTCCATCTCCTGAAAATCAGGTGCAAAGGATGGAGCCGGATCATAGAAGAATTGCTCTTCTGCCGGCGTCGAATGTGGCGTCGAGCGACGCCGGATCCGGACCAAGGGAAGAACCAGGGACGGCGCCGACACCCAAGGGGTCGACGCTGGCGGGGTCGTGAGGTCGACCAGCGGTGACCCGGAACTGGATCCAGCGGGGCCCTGGGGCGCTGGGACCAAAGTCTCTGACGGGGCTGGGGCTACACCACCCGCTGGCGCTACAGCACCCGCCGGTGCCGGGGCCAAAGCACCGGTCCCGCTTGGGCTCCCAGCCGGGACCATGGGGCCCTAAGGTGCTGCAGAACCCGACGGAGGAGAGAGCAACCTCATGGCCACGAGGAAGGCATCGATCACCTCCGGCATCGTGTTCGGCCCAGGGACCGGCGGTTATGGAACAGGCCGCGACGCCTGCGGCTCGGGCGGAGCGTGGGCATCTTGCGCGAGTAGGGCGTAGTCGGAAGAGTGATGTCGCCTCTTCGACTTCTTGTGCCTCTTACTTGAGGATTTGGAGCCCGACGATTGGTGACGACTCACTGAGCTCCGACGACTGTGGCCCCTGGGACCGGTCCCTCGACCCCCTCCTGGACCGGGACCGTGAGTGGTGCGGGGCCGACTGCCGGATCACGAGGCGCTTATGGGACCGTTCCCGCCTAGCCTTCGACGTCAGAGCCAGACAGTCGGGGCACGACTAGTTGTCGTGGTCGGCCCCAAGGCAATAGAGGCACCGGCGGTGGGGATCGGTAACCGACATCAGTCGGTTGCACTCAGTACAGGGCATGAACCCGGGCATCCCTACCGGCACCGAGAGTCGTAAAGACTTGAAGAGAGATCAAAAAGGATCGAAAAAAGTTTAGTCAAAAAGTGACTAAAGTACTGCTTTTTCCGGATCTGCACTTGCCGGCGCGGAAAAAAGAAGAACTGGCGTCAGCGCGCGAGGGTGGCGTCTAAGTACTCCGACAACGTCATCACGGCGCCAACGACGGACGTGGACGACGCCTACCGACGCGCAAGGGTACTGCTACGCAAAACTTTCCGGATCCAGTCTGACGCCTGGGGATATTCTAAGGTAACGAATCTAACACTAACCAGTTTCTTTCAGATAGAGAATACAAAGAAGGTTTGAAACCGGACGTTTTAGGGGTTGACATCCCTTGCACTGTATTAGAATTAGAGAAAACTGAGGTAATACTGAGGTAATTTGTTTTAGAGATGAGAAGAAGCTCTGTGTCTGGAGATGTAGAAAGAAAGGAACTAACGTCAATATGCAGGAGTGGTGCCTATATAAGCTCCACACATCATTTCTGGAGCAGAACGGCCTCAGCAAGGAGCCGCAAGGTGCCACCTTCCAGCGGAGAGGCACTGCTGAAAAGTATCTTGCATATTCATTGGTAATACCTTTAGAATGAATAAAGTAGTATTTTAAGCATATTTTAATAATGTGCAAGTTGCCACCAATTAATTACACAATGCCACTATGTTTGATCCTCTAAACTTTCAATCAGAGAGATCTTTAAATCTTAGCTGGGTTTTAACAGTTTCAATGTCCTAATAAACTTTGATAAAGAGCACGTGATTCCAACAGGATAGTTGGTCCCATCCCTTTAAGCACACCTTCTTGTTCTTGGATATAATACCAAGATCTCCACAAAAATGTTGTTCAAAGTGTTTCCAAAACGATTTCACAATAAAGTTTTTTAATTGGCAATTTTAATTCCTTCTTTTGTCAAAAGTAAATTCATGACATTATGTTGTTTTCACATAGTAGCAATATTTCAAATGCATCTGGCTTGAACTCCTATGCATTTCGGGCGTTAAGCCCTTCGTCAGGGAGCATCTATGCCAGAATTGTAGTGTGTAGGCATTCCTGAGATATCATAACAATCTTGAAGACACACGGGTCTCTTTGTATTTCACTCTCCGGTTGTCCGCGTCTGCAGCGTATGACTATTGTACTACTAATAAACTTTGAAACATAATAGCACATAAGTTACAAAAACACTTCTTAACCACATCGCTGCGGCGGCTTTTTCCGCTGTGTGCGGCGTTTTTGAAAATCCCACGTTACATGACGAGCTCAGCTCGTCATCAGCATACGAGCGCCGTAGCTGATGACGAGCTGAGCTTGTCATCAGCATCGAAGGTGTTAAAGAGGCTTCTTCATCCATATTTGGAGTAAAAGCATCTTCACAACAACTGTACAAAATTGTGTGTTTAGATACAGCTACTGTCGTTGTTTGGAGCCCTTTATATAGTAAATAGTAAAACCTAACTGATCAGGCAATAACTAAACCTATATAAAATAGTACTTGATCTGCTTCATGTACACTATCCCAAAGTCCAGCATGGAATTGCGGGACATATATGAAGTATATATAGTGATGAATGAAATTGAGTAGGATTGAAAGAGATAACAAGATTATATATTAGCTGTGTAATGATGACAAAGAGACCTGATGAATTCAAGGAAGCGAGACGCAACTTTTTTTTCTTTGGGGGAATTGATTTTAGGAGTTTTTAGTGCTTTATTAAAATAGAAGTAAATGGAATAAAAATACTCAATGTTTGGAAACCTGGCTGGCGATGTGAAGGTAGTCATTGTTTTTATTGTTGCTGCTGATATTTCTGTTCAAGGCTATGACAATAAGTAAGCATAATGATGACAATATGTTAATTTAAATTAAACAACAGTCTAGTGCAGGAAGTAATAAACGGACCAAGTAAAAGTTCTCCATTAGGCAGATAAATTTACTTAAAAGTCACATTAAATTCTAGAGGCTCTATTAAAAGCTCAAGCAGGGATCCACCTGAATTAAAGAATGACAAAAAATTACAAAATTAGAATTCTACTTTGTCTTTCACTTACCTCAAGCTGTGAATTTGACAAAGCAGACAGTGCTCCAAGATTTAGAGACATGTAAGGGGCTTGAGAAGGGTAATTGGTTTGGGTATAATTAATGCCAGCGGACATGCTTAAGCGATTGGTCAAACCCTGAGAAGAGAAACAAAAGTCATGATTTACTGAAAAACAAAACATTATACAATGAGGGTGTTCATATTCACTTGAATAGGCCATTAAATATCAAAATAGAATCAAAACAAAACATCTTTTTAGTATAAACTACATTCACAAGTATTAAGTTTCACAGTGCTCCATTAAAACTAGTCATAATCCAGCATTGGTAACAGCAAGGACTGAGATATTCCTACTTTTCTTTACATTTCCGATTGTAGGAGGTGCTAATGGTTGAAGCAAAACAGAATCCTTTCAAGTGTAAAGAACAAGTTTCTTACCTTCAGTAATGCATTATCTGATAGTGACAGGATCTAGCCTCAGATTCCTTATTTTAGAATCTTCTCCAGTTCCAAGACAATCTGTAATTTTATTCGCATAGCATATCCACGCGTCAGTGGAGGGCGTCGCGCGACTCTTTACGGACGTCGCCCACGGGATGGGACATCGACTGAATCTATAAACTCCCTCGGTGACGTCCGTTTCTTCCAAGACTATTTTCCAGAAAATGCCTATTGAAACAGTGTGCTAAGATAAAAGACACCCTTGTGTCAAATAGTCCCCGGATTCTTCCTTTTTTTTCAGGATGTGAATGATCATAATGAAATTTCTGAGACAATAAAAGGCTCCGTTCGCATGGAGGACGTGCGGGTTGTTAAGGTATCTGCGGCTAAATCCTGCCTCTACCAGATTATGTGTTAGCAAAGGTAAATAATTTATTCATCTGATAGAGACATCTAGCCGCAGATTCCTTACTTTAGAATCAAATACCAAAGCATAGCATCCTCTGAGGAGGGTCTGCGAACTGAGACCATGGAAAGACTCTTACTATAACACACCTGGTCCAGAACAAGAGAAAACAACCAGACAGTCCTAATAATTTAGTTGAGCAATAACATACTGTAGGAAGGTGGATATCTGACTATGGTTGCCCCCAACTTTTTGCCTGGTGTTTTGCTGGTTTTTCGACTTAGTTGACCTGGGGCCCTGCTATTCAGGACCCCAGGCCCACTGCTCTCTCTGTAAAATGGATTCCATGTACTCTAGGTACATATCTAATTGGATACTGAGTCTCCTTATCAGCCCCTGTACAGTGTACCTTAGGTACCCAGGGCATAGGTGTACCCAGGGCCTACCAGGGGCTGAAGCATGTATTATGACACCCCTGGCTGGCCATCTAATCAGACACAACTGGCTGCACGACAGCTGGGGCAGGGTGGTGTAGTCACCCTTTGCTTTATATATAGTATTCCTATATCTAACCCTAAAATGGACACATATATTCCTATCAGTCACTCCTATGGCAGGCCTTATCAATCCTGAAGGCAGAGTGCTTGGAATTATGTGAGATGGTGCTCTGGCATGAGCTGAGCCCGTTTGCAGCTTGCGGAACCAAGTCCTAATAGCTGTTCCATGATAACGCTATACCATATACTCTTAAGCGCATTATGAACCTCGCGGTCAAATGCTAACTTTGGTATAGCATTATCAAAACATGTCGAGTAAGGTGTCATACGAATTGGAATACTACCCCCTCGCCAATTCTGGCGACGGGGGTAGCATTCCACCCTTCTAGAGGGACACGACATGTATGTAACTGTAAACCCCGGTTAAAGTTAACTCGAGCCTCAGCATCACAAAATGGATGCTGTCACCACAGACACAAGTCTGACCTCCTGTTGCTGGGAGTTCTTCCAGCGAGGGAGGCTCGGACAAAGAGTTTCCTGCCTTGGGAGGTGCTAGCACCACCCCAGACAGGATTTTGTGTATTAGGTAGGCCAGGGCTGAAAGGAATGAGACATGCCTGGGGCACACAGGTCTAAACCAGTTGCTGGGGCACTCCAGCCCCAGAGCCTCTGGATCTCCTTACAGCATTTCCTTTCCTCGCATTCCATTGTTTTGAGTATATATGGTTTGTCGTGCCCCTAAGGCGCACTTGTAAATATTGTGCGAACTCGTATCTCCTTTTTAGTATTGTCAGGTGCTTAGCCCTCTGACCTCATAAAGAGTTCAGAGGTGTATGTTAGTTAATAAATAACGGTTTATTTTCATAACAACCTGTGTGGTGTCCTTTCCTTTGGTATTCAAGGGGTTATATGTGGTAAAACAGCTGGCTTCACATGCCATTCAGAGTTAAGCCTAAAGACTGCTCTTGTCCACGCTACTAGGATAGCTGGTCTATAAGGTTGACTTTACAACAAATCACCATAAGGGTTGTTTGGACTGATACAAGGTAATCACTAGAACTAGTGAGCATCATATATCAGGCCAACTTCTCACACATACCTTGCCAAATAAAAACCCGCAAAAGAACCCACAGGTAAGTAAAGTCGCAAGACATTTAAACCATGGGAATAAAATTCCCATGTTAGTATGATTAATCTGTGTCAGGATCTAACCAACAATAGGAGTATAAAACAATTCGCACCCCTAATGGGATCCAAACCATGCATTCTCACCTTACAATATGTGTGGCCAGAACCACAGTAACCAAAGTCAAACATATTAAAAGCATGGAGAGAACATTACCCATGACAATAAGACACCATCACCAAATGACCATATGAAGTAAAACCATTTGGTCTTAGCATTGCCGATGCCTTGTGCTTGTTGCCCTGTGTTGATTGTACTTTTTTAACTCTTCTGTATTATGTTCTGTATGAATTTTCTCCTGCACTGCTCCTAATTTTTTTAAAAACCTTTTAATAGACTGTTAAGACTTTGTTTCTCTTACCTGCTCGCATTGGCCAAGCGCCGGTCTAACTTCCTTGTTTAAGCCCAGCAGGGGCATCCAATCACGGAGGGTGGGGGGGAGTAGCTAAAGCTGCACCCAGCAATTTAATGACAGTAGCAGTGCGGGAGCGCCAAAGGCAAGCCTGTCTTTGCCTGTCTGGGGCCAGTCACTATGCCCAAATTTTAAGTTATTCGATGACTGAATTAAAGTATTGCCATTCTAAAGACAACCTGTGAGAAGGTGGCCTGATATGCAGTGCTCACTATTCTAGTGAACACTATGCATCAGTCCAGCAACCCTTATTGATGATTGGTTGTAAGTCAACCTTATAGACCAGCTATCCTAGTAGCATGGATACGAGCAGTCTAAGGCTAAAGACTCGAGAGGGCGTGTTAAGCCAGCTGTTTACCACACATATACCCCTTGAACACCCAGTAAAGGACACCACACAAGTGTTATGAAAATAAACAGTTATTTATTAAAGATCACAACAGCCCTGTACTCTTTATGAGGACAGGGTACTAAGCACAAACCAAAACTCTTACAAAAATACTTAAGTAAGCACAGTATATACAAATGCCCGAGGGGCACGGAAAACCATATACTCTGAAAGTGGAATGTGACATTCCTAGCAGGTAAGTACAGTACTAATAGCTTTTGGAATCGCTAGGACTTTACTAGGGAATCGTTAGATTACTTCTAGGAGGCCTAGGGGACTCGGGTGCAGTGTGTGCACTCTCACGCGAGATGCGGACAAAAGTCTATGGTAGCTAGGAATTAGAAACTTAGTGTTCTCGGGCGAACCCGACCTGGTAGGGAGAAAACGAAAGTAGATTCTGACCCTTGGATAGTGAGGCTATGCTGGGGCATCGAAATGCCGAAGTTACCTAGCCCAGGGGCTGCAGCTGCATAGGTCTGAAAAGACGTCGGGAATCCTCGTAGACGGACCAGGAGCCGGAAGAAAAGATGCTGGCCGGTGACCAGTGAAGAAAGTTCAGTTGGATCCAAGCCTGGATCTCGAAGATAGATGACACCTGAAAGCAGAGGGGACCAAGTTCGAGACTACTAGCCAGTAGTCAGTGGGCACCAGGAGGGCACCGGATGGTAGCCACCTCGACAAGGTGAGTGGGTGACGCTTGAGCTCGAAGATCTCACGGACCAGGAGGCGTTGTCGGCGACCAGGATGGAGGATCGAGCTGTCCCACGAAGATAGAAGCTGTCGGCGTCGCTGGACCCAGGATTGGGCAACAAAGCCTTGGCAAATTCAAGCCCACGCGGTGGACCTAAAATGGCGTCTGGAGTGGACCAGGAGGGTCCGGGGTGCCTCTCTTCAAGAAGGAAGCCAGGGCCAGTCTGGAGCAACCAGACCAGCAGTCGTGAAGTCGTCGGGCGTCGTTCAGAAGGCCACAAGCCAGCCGGCTAGAAGCCAAACAACGCGGTGCACAGCAAACAGCAGAAGGGCCCCATGCAGATCGTGGAGATGCAGGGAGGCTGACCTTGGGTGCTGGAGCTGCGCAGGGTTGGGGCTTCTCGGACCCCAAAGCACTCACCAGTGGAGGACACGGTGGGCTTGCAGTAAGGATGTCGTGCAGTCTTGGCGATCGTCGGTCCCTCGAGGTCTCGTCGCACTCACGGTTCTCAGCTTGGCTGTAGAGGTGAGTAGAGGTCAGAGGTGCCAGGGAAGCCGGGTCTCGTCGAGCTGGGTCGTCGGATTCGTGATGAAGGACTTGCAGCAGACCGCAGTGTTCTTTAGGATGGTGCCCGCTTGATGCAGGGTGACTACTCCTTAGCCACAAGGGAGAATCTTGAAGAAGAAATCGTGAAGTCCTTTCGAAGAAAGTGGTATCTTGATTCCAAAGATGATCTAATTTGAACAGGGGGCCCGCTCCTATCTTTATACTAAAAAAGGGGGCTGACCCGGTGACTAGGTCCTGCCTATGGGTGGGACCAGGAGGGGGGTGGTTACACCCCTCTCCCCTGCCGGACTTCCCCAGGCCAGGGGCTGGTGTGCCCCTGGAACTGGTTCTGACTGGCCTATGCGTAGTGAGCACCGGGGTGCCACTCAGCAGTCACCTTCCTGAAAAGCCCTGCCTACCCAGGATACACAAAACCATGTCTGGGACGGTGCTAGCACCGCCCCTGACAGGAAACCCTTTGTCCAGGCTCCCCTCACTGGGAGGACTCCCAGCTGCAGGGGGTCAGACTCGTGTCTGTGGTGGCAGCATCCATTTTGTGGAGCTGAGGCTTTGCTTAACTTTAACCGGGGTTCACAGTTACATACATGTCGTGTCCCTCTAGAAGGGTGGAATGCTAACCCCGTCGCCAGAATTGGCGAGGGGTTAGTATTCCAATTCGTATGACACCTTACTCGACATGTTTTGATAAAGCAATACCAAAGATAGCATTTAACCGCGAGGATTATAATGCACTTAAGAGTATATGGTATGCGATATCATGGAACAGCTATTAGGACTTGATTCCGCAAGCTGCAGACAGGCTCAGCTCATGCCAGAGCACCATCTCACACGATTCCAAGCACTCTGCCTTCAGGATTGTCAAGGCCTGCCATAGGAGTGACTGATAGGAATCTGTGTGTCCATTTTAGGGTTAGGTATAGGTATACTACACCTACAGCAAAGGGTGATTACACGACTTTGCCCCAGCTGTCATGCAGCCAGTTGTGTCAAATTTAGGAGGCCAGCCAGGGGTGGCATAATACATGCTGCAGCCCCTGGCAGCCCTGGGTACACCCATGCCCTGAGTTACAGGGTCTGATAGGGTGGCCCAGTACCAATTGGAAATGTACCTAGGGTACATGGAATCCATTTTAAAGAGAGAGCAGTAGGCCTGGGGTCCTGATTGGCAGGGTCCCAGGTCGACTATGTCCAAAACCAGCTAAAACACAGGGCAAAAAGTTGGGGGCAACCATAGTCAGGATGTACCTTCCTACACAACCCCCCCCCAAACGAAAGGAGATAAGGCTATCCTTGTCCAGGTAAGCCTCTATTACCTAAGTGGCCATATAAGGAAGGACCAGCTCTGGCTTGGTTTCCCCCTGTGTCATGGTCCACTAGGCAACCCCTCACCCTAAGGGTATCTGAGGGTCTCCACCATAGGGAATCTCTGTCTCTGGTGTGTCTGGGGAAAGAAGAAGGCTGATGCTGGGATGGAGTACTGAAGTGAGGCTCCTCTACCTTTGGGCTCATCTTCCTCCAATCACCATTCATCATGTGTGCCTTTCTTTCTTTAGCTGAGATGCACTGAGCTCTCAGGGTCAGCCTCTGGCTACCTAAAGCTGGAGGCTGAGTCCCTCTGTTTGGCTTACTGGAGGGACAGGTCAGGTCTGGGGTTTTTAGGCCCCATGTTTGGCTGTGCCCAACAGTGTCCAGCTGTGGGAGTTCCCTAACTACTTTTAAGGGGGATCCCTCAGGAGTCTGTTCTATTTTCACTTGGCTAGGTTTACCAGCTTCAGTGATCCTAATCTGCTGATTAAGGGGTTCTTTTGGACAGGGGGCCCTTTGGGGTCCACCACTGGCCTCCCTGTCCTCTTCAGCCCTGGGCTGACTGAGGCAGGGTAGAGAGGTGCAGGTTACCTGCTCCAGACTGGGTCCCACCTGGGAAGGGTCCACTGCCATCAGGGGTTCTGCCAGGCTAGGCCTGACTACCTCTGGGGCAGTTCCTTCAACAGGGGTAGAGTCAGTTCCCTGAGGAGGCTGGCTCTCACCTAGTGTCTGGGAGGGGGAAGACTCTTCTTCCTCCTCAATGCTCTCTGTTTGAGTGGAGTGATCCATTGTTTCAGGCTTCACAACCTCACTATCTGTTTGAGTAGAGGCTGAGACCATTTCAACCGTGCCAACCTTTTCAGGAGGGCACTCAGTCTGTGTTTGGGCTGTGACTGTCACAGCCCTCCTATCCTGCTCTGGAAAGTCTGTCTGAGCCTGGGCAGTGGCTACCACTGCCCTTCCAACCTTTTCAGGGAGGAATGGTGCTTGGACTGGGGCTGTAGCTATTACTGCCCCACTAACCTGTCTGGATAGGCCTATCATTCTGGAGTGAGTTTCTTGCTCCACCTCAGCCCATGCTGAGAGTTCCAGGTCATTCCCCAGTAAGCAATCTACAGGTAGGTTATCTGTCACTGCCACTCTCATGGGCCCTGTGATATTACCCCAACTGAGCTTGACTACTGCCATGGGATGCCTTCTCTTCACTCCATGAATGTCTGTCACCTGATAAGTAAAACCAGGGGTCAGTTGAGCAGAGGGGACCAGATGGTCACTCACCATGGTGAGGCTGGCCCCTGTGTCTCTGAATGCCTCAACTTTCTGACCATTCACTAAAACTTCTTGTCTATACTTTCCCAAAATGTGGGGTCCAGTAGTGAAGTTGGCAAACCCCATGCCAGTCTCACAGACAAGAGTGTGGTCAGGGAACCTGGCTAGGCCATAGTCCTCCTGATTGCCCAAAGTAATGCCCACCACATTCCTGGGGGCACTCCCACCACCTGGGGGATTACCAGTAGTGGTAACAGGAGGTTTAGGAGTATTACCTGGGGGTACATTTCCCTTATTACCATTTTTAGGGCAACTGGCATCACTTTTGTAATGGCCCACCTGTTTACAGGTATGGCAATAAGGTTTCTTCTGTTCTGAAGGAGTGTTCTGGGACCCACCACCCTTGTTGGAGTTTTGGGGCCCTTGGGAAGTCTTCTCTGTGGATTTATCCCCACCCTTCTCTTGAGGCTTGGTTGATTCCTTTTTCTGGTCACCACCCTGGTTTTTAGGCCTAACCCTGGTTCTGACCCATTTGTCTGCCCTCTTACCCAATTCCTGTGGAGAGGTCAGATCAGAGTCTACCAGGTGCTGATGTAATAACTGGTTCTGACAATTATTTAAGATTTGCTCCCTCATAATTAGATTATACAATCCTTTAAAATCAGTAACCTTACTACCCAGTAGCCAGCCTTCAAAAGCCTTAGTGGCACAATCAACTAAGTCAGTCCAATCTTGAGACTGAGTTTTCTGGGTGTCTCTGAACAGCATCCTGTATTGTTCAGTGGTTAAACTAAACCCATCAACCAGTACATTCTTCAAGATTTTGTAATTGTTAGCATCCTCCACCCTTGTGGTGAGGAGCTTATCTCTACCTTTACCTTTAAAGGAGAGCCACAAGATAGCTGCCCACTGACTTTGGGGAACACCCTGCACAGTGCAGGCTCTCTCCAAAGCAGTAATCCATTTGTGGATGTCATCCCCTTCTTTAAAGGGGGGCACTATCTTATTCAGGTGCTTTTTATCAAAACTCCTTTCCCTATTGCTAGGATTATTGCTGCCACCAGTGGGCTGTAGCCCACATAATTCTTGCTCTCTAGCAAGGGCAAGTCTCTCTTTGGCCAGGGCAAGTTCTTCCCTTTCAATCCTCAGTTTGACTGCCCTTTCTTCAGCTTCATACACTCTCCTCTTAGGGGAAGACATTCCTCTGTGAGAAGAGTTGAGAGAGCCATTGGTTCGAAAGGATCTGTTAGAGCCTCTTGATAGAGACCTAACTCGTCCATTCCCAATGTTAAGCTGACCTGAGAGTGGCCCCAGGGGTCCCCCAGTACCAATCTCATGTCTGCTTAAGTTGGACCTGGTTAGTCTTCTGACTTCTACCTGTCCCTTATCTGCCTCATCCCCTGACAACTGGTCATCATCCTCATCCTCCTCCTCAGCACCATCTGCTTTCTGGAGGGGATGTTCCTGGCTATCAAAGGGTCCCTGTAAGGGGGGCATATTCCCAACTGGATTAGGAGAGCTAAAAAGTTTCTCAGCTTTCCTGGCATCATAAGTCTCTAAGAGACCAATCAGAAAGGAAGTTGTGGGGTTAGACCCCTGTTTTAGTTTCCTGAGAGTACACACTTGTCTCATCTCATGGAAGCTAAGAGCAGCATATTTAGAAGTGATGACCTGTGGAGGGTCCACTGACACAAGGGGAGACTCAGAGTTTCCACCTTTGTCTGACATGCTGTTTCTAGTGTGGTGTAAGTGATGCCCCTACCTACACTATGTGTTACCTACTGATCCCTTGCTAGAGTTGCAGCCAAGGTGTGCTAAGCCTTGAGGAGCTACAACAGCTGGTTCAGTAGAACTCAGAGTATTCTAAGCTTTAGTTATATGTACCTAACAGTACTTATGTGATCTTTCAACAAGATATTCTCAGGATACGTGTGGCAAAACAACAGCAAGCTCAAATCCCAACCGCTGCTCACCATTGTGAGAAGGTGGCCTGATATGCAGTGCTCACTATTCTAGTGAACACTATGTATCAGTCCAGCAACCCTTATTGATGATTGGTTGTAAGTCAACCTTATAGACCAGCTATCCTAGTAGCATGGATACGAGCAGTCTAAGGCTAAAGACTCGAGAGGGCGTGTTAAGCCAGCTGTTTACCACACATATACCCCTTGAACACCCAGTGAAAGGACACCACACAAGTGTTATGAAAAAAAACAGTTATTTATTAAAGATCACAACAGCCCTGTACTCTTTATGAGGACAGGGTACTAAGCACAAACCAAAACTCTTACAAAAATACTTAAGTTAGCACAGTATATACAAATGCCCGAGGGGCACGGAAAACCATATACTCTGAAAGTGGAATGTGAAATTCCTAGCAGGTAAGTACAGTACTAATAGCTTTTGGAATCGCTAGGACTTTACTAGGGAATCGTTAGATTACTTCTAGGAGGCCTAGGGGACTCGGGTGCAGTGTGTGCACTCTCACGCGAGATGCGGACAAAAGTCTATGGTAGCTAGGAATTAGAAAGTTAGTGTTCTCGGGCGAACCCGACCTGGTAGGGAGAAAACGAAAGTAGATTCTGACCCTTGGATAGTGAGGCTATGCTGGGGCACCGAAATGCCGAAGTTACCTAGCCCAGGGGCTGCAGCTGCATAGGTCTGAAAAGACGTCGGGAATCCTCGTAGACGGACCAGGAGCCGGAAGAAAAGATGCTGGCCGGTGACCAGTGAAGAAAGTTCAGTTGGATCCAAGCCTGGATCTCTAAGATAGATGACACCTGAAAGCAGAGGGGACCAAGTTCGAGACTACTAGCCAGTAGTCAGTGGGCACCAGATGGTAGCCACCTCGACAAGGTGAGTGGGTGACGCTTGAGCTCGAAGATCTCACGGACCAGGAGGCGTTGTCGGCGACCAGGATGGAGGATCGAGCTGTCCCACGAAGATAGAAGCTGTCGGCGTCGCTGGACCCAGGATTGGGCAACAAAGCCTTGGCAAATTCAAGCCCACGCGGTGGACCTAAAATGGCGTCTGGAGTGGACCAGGAGGGTCCGGGGTGCCTCTCTTCAAGAAGGAAGCCAGGGCCAGTCTGGAGCAACCAGACCAGCAGTCGTGAAGTCGTCGGGCGTCGTTCAGAAGGCCACAAGCCAGCCGGCTAGTAGCCAAACAACGCGGTGCACAGCAAACAGCAGAAGGGCCCCACGCAGATCGTGGAGATGCAGGGAGGCTGACCTTGGGTGCTGGAGCTGCGCAGGGTTGGGGCTTCTCGGACCCCAAAGCACTCACCAGTGGAGGACACGGTGGGCTTGCAGTAAGGATGTCGTGCAGTCTTGGCGATCGTCGGTCCCTCGAGGTCTCGTCGCACTCACGGTTCTCAGCTTGGCTGTAGAGGTGAGTAGAGGTCAGAGGTGCCAGGGAAGCCGGGTCTCGTCGAGCTGGGTCGTCGGATTCGTGATGAAGGACTTGCAGCAGACCGCAGTGTTCTTTAGGATGGTGCCCGCTTGATGCAGGGTGACTACTCCTTAGCCACAAGGGAGAATCTTGAAGAAGAAATCGTGAAGTCCTTTCGAAGAAAGTGGTATCTTGATTCCAAAGATGATCTAATTTGAACAGGGGGCCCGCTCCTATCTTTATACTAAAAAAGGGGGCTGACCCGGTGACTAGGTCCTGCCTATGGGTGGGACCAGGAGGGGGGTGGTTACACCCCTCTCCCCTGCCGGACTTCCCCAGGCCAGGGGCTGGTGTGCCCCTGGAACTGGTTCTGACTGGCCTATGCGTAGTGAGCACCGGGGTGCCACTCAGCAGTCACCTTCCTGAAAAGCCCTGCCTACCCAGGATACACAAAACCATGTCTGGGACGGTGCTAGCACCGCCCCTGACAGGAAACCCTTTGTCCAGGCTCCCCTCACTGGGAGGACTCCCAGCTGCAGGGTGTCAGACTCGTGTCCGTGGTGGCAGCATCCATTTTGTGGAGCTGAGGCTTTGCTTAACTTTAACCGGCGTTCACAGTTACATACATGTCGTGTCCCTCTAGAAGGGTGGAATGCTAACCCCGTCGCCAGAATTGGCGAGGGGTTAGTATTCCAATTCGTATGACACCTTACTCGACATGTTTTGATAAAGCAATACCAAAGATAGCATTTAACCGCGAGGATTATAATGCACTTAAGAGTATATGGTATGCGATATCATGGAACAGCTATTAGGACTTGATTCCGCAAGCTGCAGACAGGCTCAGCTCATGCCAGAGCACCATCTCACACGATTCCAAGCACTCTGCCTTCAGGATTGTCAAGGCCTGCCATAGGAGTGACTGATAGGAATCTGTGTGTCCATTTTAGGGTTAGGTATAGGTATACTACACCTACAGCAAAGGGTGATTACACGACTTTGCCCCAGCTGTCATGCAGCCAGTTGTGTCAAATTTAGGAGGCCAGCCAGGGGTGGCATAATACATGCTGCAGCCCCTGGCAGCCCTGGGTACACCCATGCCCTGAGTTACAGGGTCTGATAGGGTGGCCCAGTACCAATTGGAAATGTACCTAGGGTACATGGAATCCATTTTAAAGAGAGAGCAGTAGGCCTGGGGTCCTGATTGGCAGGGTCCCAGGTCGACTATGTCCAAAACCAGCTAAAACACAGGGCAAAAAGTTGGGGGCAACCATAGTCAGGATGTACCTTCCTACACAACCCACTTAACTCCTCTATTTGCCCCAAATTAGTTAAATTGGGGATTTTGAAAACCAGTGATTCTTTTCCTGAACTCAATCAACTGCCTCCTGCTGTACACTTTACTCAGCGACAGGATTGCCATAGGATATCTGAATTTACAAAATTATATATAAATACTCAATACTTGCTAAAACATAAATTGGACATTTTTTGTTTATTTATTTGACTTAGCCATACCAGATACACTCTTATTAACTGAAATCTGGCTCTCGCATGGCATGAGTCTTATCCCGATATTCTGGCCGCTCTTGCCAACAATTACTATATTCTCCAGGTCAAACGGTCTTCTGGGAAAATTGGGGGAGGGGTGGCCGCCATATTCCACCAAGAGCTGAATTTTACCACACTCACTGTATTAGATATCACCTCTGTGGAAAACTGTTATTAAACTGGACTCCGTTTCGACACCCTTAATCTGTGTACTGTTGTATAGGCCCCCCAAGAATATGCCTCTTTTCCCCAATTATTGGGGAAACAGATATCACACTTAATAATCAACCATGCCAAAATACTGTTGATTGGCGATTTTAATTATTGGGCTAATGATGTGATGGGTGGCCATGCTCATCAGAATTGACCTATTTACTTAATGGGCTGAATTGTGTCCAACATGTGACCTCCCCAACACATATAAAAGGACACACCCTCAATCAAATATGGACCTCCAATCTTACTACGTCCACGCTGACAGTGTCCCTATACACATGGTCTGACCATTTTTTAACAACGTTTTCTATTTTCTGACAATAGCCAAACACCCAGTCAAGAGGGGCTAATGGCAAGGAAATGGAACCACATTGATATCAATGCCTTCTGTAACTCGTTTGCGACTACAGTACCCACCAATCAGCCTTCTGCTGACTTAAGTGAAGAAAATATTACATCATGGCTAATAGCAGCTTGCAAGAAACATGTCCCTTTTAGGAAAATTAAAATAGCCAGGCGTCATGATGCCCAGAGATGGTCTTCAAAAGACTTAAAACTTCAAAAATGAGCCCTGCGCCGAACAAAACGAATCTGGAGACGGAACTACTCCTCTGATAAAGATATTTATCAAACCTGCTCATCAGAGTTCAGTTTGGATCTTCTGCTGACAGCTGTCCACCTCATATTATGAGAGAAGGTTTTACTGCAAAACCTGACCCTGCCCTTTCTCTTCTGAATGAATCCTTAATACAGGGTTGCATTCCCAGAGTCTTTAAAGAAGCAGTAATAGTTTCCCTTAACGAAAAACTGGTGCAGACCCCTTGATCCCATCTCTCTGCTCCCCTTTCTGGCCAAGGTGTTGGAAACTCATGTGGCAAATTGCCTCTGCTCTTTCATTGAGCAGTCCCATTTCCTTGCTTCTCACCAAGCAGGCTTCCGCCCCTCCCATTCAACCGAGGAAGTAATTCTGACCGTTTTAGATGAACTAAGGAAAGAAGATGACAAGGGTACCACTCAAGTCTTGGTGCTCCTTGATTTATCCGCAGCTTTGACACGGTCGACCTTGTAATTTTGGTGGACTGTGTCAGGGGACGTAGCAATTCAGGAACCAGCTCTCAGCTGGACCACATCCTTTTGAAGGGCCGTTCCCAGTCAGTTTGCCTCTTAAATTTTAGAGCATCCAATGTCAAATTAACCTGCGGGATGCCACAGGGATCTTCATTATCCTTGCACTTGTTCAATCTGTACCTGCTTTCTCCAATTCTGTTCCTAGGAGAAGGAAATGTGTGCACGTTTAATTATGCAGATGGCCTACAATTGATCTTTACCATCGAGAATACCTCTGACTCTATCCTGAACTTCTAGACTACTGTTACACATGTGCAACTCGATGAATAGTAATCATCTAAAGCTGAATTTTGACAAAAGTGAACTGATCTCGATAGGTCGTTTCCGCAACCCGTAGAACTCAAATTTCTGGCCAGCCAAGCTGGGTACACCTCCAGTACCATCTTCTTCAGCTAGACTCTTGGTGTTACAATAAATTGTGCTCGCCCTGAAGTCCCAGATTGGTTCCTCTTCAAATCGCTGCATGGCACTTGTCCTGAATTCGTCTCCAACCTTATCCAGAGTTATAGACTTGTCCAGAGCTTGCGTTCAACTCAATTGTTTTACTTTTTTTTTTAAAGAGTTTTATATTGCGCAAACTCGACCCCAAGATATCCGGTATCAGAGCGCTTTACATGAGCACCAGTTACATTACACAAGGACACATTCAGTTTTGTTAGATTAAGTGATTTGCCCAGAATTACAGGATGTTGAGACTCACACTCAGTTCCCCAGCTTCGAGGTCATCCGTTCTAGCTGTAAGGCTACATCCTCTCCCCTCTGGCTTAACCTACTTACAAACTGAAGAGTCTAGGTGCTGGTAGATTTGCGGTTTTAGCACCTCACTTTCAGAATGCCCTTCCTCTTAACATTAGATCTTGTACAAACTACCCTGTATTCTGTATACTATTAAAAACCTGGTTCTTTTCCCAGGTGAACAAATAAACAACTAGGCAGCAGGCTATTCCTATATTTAGCACCAAGAAAACGGTTGGTGTATGTGCGCTCTACAAATATTTTTAACATAACATATATCCAGGCTCGAACCACATGTTTAAATCTGTGGAACAGAGCAACACCTTTATGCCATATAAAGTCACGTCCTAGCCAGGACGACTGTGCAAATTACATAAGAAAAAAAATCATATTTAAAGATACAAAAATAAAGCCAAACAATACGCAGACAATACTGAGATAACAGCCGGGAGGTCTCCTATCTTTCCTTGTTTTAAAAAAGCCGATTTTACTTGTCTTGCACTTGTTTTGTACTTCGCTCACACCTGAGTTAAATAGGTGTGCTGAGACCCCCTGCGCTTAGTAGCGCCTTAAGATTCCTTCTCACCGCCTCCCTGAAGCTCCGGTCCTGCTCTCGGCTGAGTGTTGACGCCGAGGGCAGGGCGCCGGTTTTGGCGGCCATCTTGGGTCGGGTTGGGCTGGTGACGCGATTGACAGCGCTATAAAAGGCGCCTGTGTTAGTGAGCAGGTAATACTGACACAGCACGCATTCTCCCCCTCCTGAGGCAGAAGCAGGGAGGTTTCCTATCTTTCCTTGTTTTAAAAAAGCCGATTTTACTTGTCTTGCACTTGTTTTGTACTTCGCTCACACCCGAGTTAAATAGGTGTGCTGAGACCCCCTGCGCTTAGTAGCGCCTTAGATTCCTTCTCACCCCCTCCCTGTAGCTCCGGTCCTGCTCTCGGCTGAGTGTTGATGCCGAGGGCAGGGCGCCGGTTTTGGCGGCCATCTTGGGTCGGGTTGGGCTGGTGAAGCGATTGACAGCGCTATAAAAACAGACAGTGATGGCTCCGCGCAGCGGACGCGGAGGACCTGCGCCGGAGTCGTGCCAGAGTCCTGCCCGTCTGCGCCCGTCCGCGCACGATCGGGCTCAGGGCTTAGGAACTCTGGCACACGCCTCTCCTATACTACAAATTATCTCCTAGCACTGAACTCTGACAGGTACAGTCTGTCTCCTTCCATATGCGCCGCTCTCAAGGAAAATAATATCCTCTGTATCCCCAGCCCTAAGAATTCTAGCCTTTCACTCCCTCTAAAGCTAGCTACCCTCAATACTAGGTCACTACAGAAACACCACCTGGAAATTTTCACCCTTTTACAGGACGAGACCATCGACATACTGACACTCACCGAAACTTGGTTGAGTGATACCTCCTCCCCGGACATCATAGCCGCCCTCCCTAGCGGGTATGATATGATCTGGCATAACCGACCAGATGGGGCCCGAGGCGGTGGCGTAGCAACGATCTTAAAAAAACAGCTTACGGTGACCAAAATCCTAACTGAGACCATAAATGCCGTTGATCTATTGGGGATAAAAATCACCATGAACAATTCCTGTCTTATCATCTTAACAGTCTATTGCCCACCCCAAAGTACTTCAATGTTTAACGATCTCTTTTTCCCTATAATATCGGATCTATGCACACGCTACAAAAATATTTTGGTGACTGGTGATTTTAATGTTCACTGGGATAAAAGGGATAAAGATTTTAGTTCAGAAACTGCAGACTTCCATGACCGCTCTTGGACTGGCACAATTAGTGGAAGCTCCAACCCACATAAAAGGTCACATTCTTGACCTCATCTGGTCCTCTATGCCAAAGGCGGTTCTCACAAATATCACACCTTGCATCTGGTCGGACCACCACCTAATCTTGTGTGATATACCACAAAACAATCCCCAGGCTAAACTCCCATTAAAAACTAAAAAAGTGCGTCAATGGAAAAAAGTCGACCCTGAAACCATGACCAAAGTCCTGTCCAAATGCAAACAGAAATCCATAATCCCATTAGATGGCACTGACTTAGATCTAAACTATGACACTATAGTAACCACCCTCAGGCAATCAATTGATGAGATAGCCCCCGAAAAAACACAAAAAATAAAGGGTGTAGAAAAAGGAGCTCCCTGGTTTACCCAAAGCCTACGAGATCAAAAAAGAAAGCTCAGTTATCTTGAAAGATGCTGGAGGAAATCTAACAAAGGCCATTGACAGGGAATTATACAGAACATCGTTTCAACTGTATAAAAGCTTATCAGCTAAGAAGGACTATTATGAAACACGCATGAACAATGCCACAAACATCCAGAAAGAAACCTTCCAAATACTGAAAGAACTAAGCAAAAAGGAGGAAAAGGCAGATACACTGATTGATTGTGACACTTTTCAAGGATATTTTCTCGAAAAGGTAGCGACTATACTGTCAGATATCAAGAAAGACAACTCAACTATACACACCATGCCATTGCCCCCTCAAAACCCCTCAACCCCTATCATTACTAGATTTCCCGAAATTGACTCCACCACCCTTAGACAACTAGTAGCATCTACCAAGTCAGGTTCCCCTGCCGACCAATGCTCTCCCGATATTTTTCGACTAGCAATTCCGATTCTAGAGGACCAGATCCTAGACCTCCTAAACAATTCATTAGCTACTGGATCATTACCAACCACCTTTAAAGAGGCACGCGTCAGACCCCTGATAAAAAAAACCTGGGGCGGATCCGACTAGCCTGAAGAACTACAGGCCAATCTCCCAGTTGCCATTTCTATCAAAAGTTCTAGAACAGCATGTGTTAAAATCATTTTCACCCCTCCTGGAATCTCACCATCTCCTCCAGGAGCGGCAAGATTGGTTTCCGTGCCCACCATAGCACAGAACTAGTAATGCTGTCAGTACTGGATGAGCTCAGATGCATGGCTGACAGTAAAAAGCCAAGCGCCCTGTTATTATTAGACCTTTCAGCGGCGTTTGATACTGTCAGCCATGCACTGCTCCTGGACAGACTAGCCAGGTCCGGGATAAACGAACAAGCCCTCCAATGGCTAAAGGCCTTTCTACTAGGGAGGACGCAGAGGATCCAGCTAGCAGATCAGGTCTGCGACGTGGGTGCCTTGGTTTGTGGAGTCCCGCAAGGGTCCGCGCTCTCACCACTTTTATTTAATCTATACCTACAGCCACTGATAGAATCTTTGGCAAACATGGGCTGTAAAGTTTTTAACTACGCCGATGATACTCAGCTGCTGCTGAGTATCGACAACACAACATCGGCTCAGTCTATGGCCCAAAATATACTACGGTTCACAGTAAACTGGATGTCGTCCAACCTATTAAAAATCAATCCAGACAAAACGGAAGTCCTTGTAGTCTCAACCTCTACCTCCCCCTGGAACGATTTGTTCTGGCCACAAGAACTCGGACCTACCCCAAAACCGTGCCCTAGTGTAAAGAGCCTTGGTATGAAAATCGATCAGGAACTCTCGATGACCAACCAAGTGTCCGCTGTGGTTGGCTCCTGTACCAACCTGATCAGGCAGCTACGTAAACTCGTCCCCCTACTCTCAATGAACATGCTTCGAACCATTGTTTCAGGCCAATAGTGTCCAGAATCGACTACAGAAACGCGTTATACCTAGGTCTCCCAAAAAATTCCATCAATCGTCTTCAGGTCATCTTGAACGACGCAGCCCATCTGATATTCGGATTACCCAGGCGGACCCACGCCTGCCCCCTGCTTTATAGGCTACATTGGCTCCCTATGAAGCAGAGAGTCGAATTTAAGAGCATGTGCATCTGCCATAAAGCAATTCATGGACAGGCGCCAGCCTATATAAAAGATAGGCTTGAAATATATGAACCTAAGCGCGCCCTGCGATCCTCAGACTCCTTCCTGCTATCCTGCCCACGCTTTAAACTGGCAACTAAAGGAGGCAGATCCTTTTCAGTCCAAGCTCCCACCATCTGGAACAAGCTGCCGGAGGTGCTTCATAGAGAACCCAATCTTCTCCGCTTTAGGAAATCCCTGAAGACCTTACTCTTCAAGAACGCGTTTACATCTCCGTAAGATAGGTCGATCTTTCCACACTCTTTCATCTTGTTTCTTGTTGCTGTACTTGGTCAGAAGCGCTTTGAGATCTGTCGGTGAGTTGGCGCGATATAAAACCCAGATACAAATACAAATACAAATACAGTATGGGAACTATAGTGGGATAATACCACTTAGGAAAGCAACAGCTATCCAACCCGTCAGCGTAATGCACGTTGCCTGAGACACCACCATTATGCAATGGTAGCATAAAGTTGGTTTCCAATAGTTTTAAGCAGATACAATACACCATGGTGCACATGACCTACATTTCACCCAAGCACCTACATACCATTGACAGTTCGAGGGACCCTTCGGTGCCCCAGATACCACCATGCACAGGCTGATTTCCAACACATGGTTTGGTCATGCCCGACGATCCAGGTATTCTGGACAGCTATCCTAGAGGACCTGCATAGAATAACGGGATGGAGGGTTTCCCTAGAAGTGCGTACTGGTCTCCTTGGATTGATTCCCCGAGACTCCAAACGCAAAACCAGCAGGAAGTTCCTGGTATTGGGGCTTGTGACAGCTAGGCGGCGAATAGCGATCCACTGGCTGGCACAACATGGGCCGCTGATAGTGAACTGGAAAGCGGACCTGAAGGAATGGGCATTGGCGGAGGAGGGGCACATACATAGTACCAGAAAAGATGCCAAACTCCCGGAAGTATTGCAGGTGTGGGGGCTAATGGTCCAGGATATAGGGAGAGGCTCCCCTAGAACACAGACGGTGTCGCCTAGGGATAGTCACGTGGGAATTGAATCCCCCAGACAAGGGGAGAGACGAGAGGATACCCCTGATTGAATTGCTGTTAGATGGACCTCTAGGTAGGTGGGTACGGTGGGGGGGTGGGGGGGGGGGGAAGGGGTACAAGTATGTGATCTTACTTTCATCACTAGAGACCCATCTGCAGAGGATCTAGAAAAAAGTCCCCCATACTGAAAGCAGAAACTTTAAAAAACTCCATAATAAAAGAATCCACTGATCTATAAAATATACCTCAATTTGTGTGCCATCTAGGGACTACACTTCGCAAAGTGTGAACTCAACCAGCAACTAGAGACAAGTAAATAATGAAAAGTTATTCCCTAGAGGAGCAACAATCCTGTATGACCTGAATAAAAGTCTCACACAAAAAGTAGCACCCATGAGGCCAACGTCTCTTCCCCTCAAGGACCAAATACATGAACACGAAAAGTACAGCATTAGAGAGAAATGTACTGCTGAAAAGAAGAAAATAGTTATTAATAAGGCACAGCGTTGTACCAACTCAAAAAGAGTCATAATAGAATCGCCTGAGAAACTATGTCTGCCTGGAGACCTGTAATAGCATGACATAAACCCAGGAAAAACAAACAAACATGTTCAAGGAACATGTACAAACCAACAATCTCTACACAAAGGGGCAAAAGAGGCAATCAGCAGCAATGGCTCTAAGACAGAACCAGTAGAGCAAAACAAGTAGTGTCTTAAAACTCAAAGATGAAAATCATTTGGTTAATAATGTTCTAAATCTAGCAGAAAACTTTTATTAACAATCATAAGTCGCAATCCATCACCTAAATGTAAGGCAGATACCAGGGAAAAATCAGAAGACACACTAATAAAGTAGGCTACAAGCTGTTTCTGTGAAAATACCAGAAGGGATTTTGGGATAGACCTCTTAGTGCTGCACTATTCCATCAATGGCACCTCAAACTATTGAATAAGGTCATACAAATACCATATACAATTATAAGAGACAATTCATCATATTAACCATAACTAATAAAGAGGGTGTGAGAAAGTGCCCTCTTTCTTGCATGGTATGCCCCCACTTTTTGCTGAATTTGCTGATGTGCTTTGACTGAGTGTGCCCTGGTCTCCTGTCAATCAGGTACCCAGGTCCTGTGTTCCTTGCCTAAAACTGCATTGAAGCCTAAGCCCAATTGACATCTATGGGCACAGGTAAGCCCTGGTAAATGGTACCACAGGTACCCAGGGCACTGTGACCAGACAAAGGCCCTTAAGGGCTGCAGCACTTATTGTGCCACCCTTAGAGGCCCTGTACCCTGACACACACACACACACACACACAGCCTTTTCAGGCTGCGTGTCTTGATGCAGAACAAAGTGAAGAGTCGACATGGCACTGTGTGCCATGCCCACAAACCACTGCCCTGGCATCCATCAGTCACCCCTCTAGCTGGGTGCCCTATGCCAGTGGTGAGGGTACAGGTGCATGAGCCCTGAACTCCTACAGTACCCAAGACCATTCCTGGGCACTGTAAGTGCAGTGCTGCCATTAAGAGTATATGGTGCTGCGAGTTTGTCATCATGAACTCCACAGCACCATAATGGCTGCACTGAATACTGAGAAGTTTGGTATCAAACTTCTCAGCACATTAAACCCACACTGATGCCAGTATGGGATTTAATGTACAATGCACGCCAGAGGGCATCTTAGAGATGCCCCCTGAAACTCTACCAACTCCCAGTGACCTGACAGAGTGGCTGCCGAGGCTGCCAACTCAAGACATGTTTCTGGACGTCTGGGTTTAGAGCATGCCACTCTCGGGGGCCTGAAGGAATGTACATCCTGGGACGAGGTGCCAAGCCTCCTCCCCCAGGATGGGCAGGGTTCACAAAGGAGAAGCTTCAAAGGCATACTGCCTTTATGAGCCTCTCTAGACCACTTGCTGTACTCAGCAACTGGTCCCCACTGGATCTAACCCCCACTTTGGGCAGGAGACCCAGCTGGAAAAACAAAGTGAGGAAGAGAGGTGTGCCGACCTGTGCCAACTCGACCCCTAAGGTGGGGGAGGCGAGGTGAAGCACAACCTCGAGTCCCCGCCATCTTGAGGATGGGGGACCCAGCTAACGAAGCAAAGGCTTCTGCCCCCTCCCACTGGAAAGTGGCAAAATAGGGGGTTTACCCACCCCAGGGAAGGGACCCATTGGTCCTTGACCTTTATCGACCATTAACGCCCCAAAATGTAGTATTTAGGGGCACCCTGAACCCTCATTCCGCGTGATTCTTTGCTTCCCTCTCAATAAGTGCGTTGAACGCAGCCGTGTCTTCTGTTGGTGATGTCTTAACAGCATAGACATGGCTGTCAGGGGCAGTTTGTGGGTCCCCTGGGTCAACAGCGTCTGTCCAGGGTTCGTCTGAATCAGTGTCGATAGGATAATTATATTCCTCATTGTAAGCATCTTCTACATCCGCATCTGAATGTGTGGGTGAAGAAAAACCAGGCTTTTGTCCATATGGTTGCAGAGGCTCAGACAGAAAAGGTGATGTTCCTGAATCCCTCTTTTTCTTTAATGGAATCTTATACGACTCCATTGGTTGTTCTGGGACGATCTTTCGCTTGTGAATTGAAAGTCTACCAGTTTCAGCGTCGATGAATTGCCTCGGATGGTCTTCCTGGAGAGGCTGTCGATGCTTTGTGGCCACTTCAGCAGTTGCTGGCTTTTCCCCGATGGACACTTTCTTGGCCTGGTCAACGCCAGCGTGTGGGGCGAACGCCTTAGGCAGTACCGGTGGCAGCAGTATAAACTTTATCGGTGCCGACGCCTTTGGAGTTTCGCCGACTGGTTTCGGTGGCAGAGCGGTCTTCGGTCCAACAGCTATAGCCTTTTCTTTTATGCGCTGCAGCGAGTCCGACACTTGCTTTTTAAAAAGAGGCGGATGGTCGTGTTGACTCGACGGGATCTTTAGAGCCACGGTGTGTTTTGAGCTCAATGTCCTTGCCGACTTTGGCTTTGTCGGGTCGACGCTTAGGATCGGTAGCGTCCTGCGCTTTGAGTCCTTTATTTGTGTCAACGGTCTTTGGCGCCGACGTCTTTGGGTCGATGTCCATGACCTTTTTCTTCGGCGCCCCGGATTACAGCTCGACACTCTTCATCGACCTCTTTGGGTCGATAGCACTCTTTTGTTGCGTCGAAGCCAACGTCCCAGTGTGAGAAGTTGGCCTGATAGATGATGTTCACTATTTCTAGTGAGCACCCTGTATCAGTCCAAACAACCCTTATGGTGATTGGTTGTAAGTCAACCTTATAGACCAGCTATCCTAATGGTAGCATGGAAAAAGCAGTCTTAGGCTAAACTCTTTTGGCATGTGAAGCCAGCTGTCTTACCACATATAACCAGTTGAATACCAAGTGAAAGGACACCACACAGGTTGTTATGAAAATAAACAAGTATTTATTAACATACACCTCTGAACTCTTTATGAGATCAGAGGGCTAAGCACATGACAATCTCTTAGGAAAAATACGTTTAAGCTGCACAAATTACAATGGTGCCCTAGGTGCACGACAAACCATATACTAAGTAAGTGGAATGTGAAAGTCGATAAAAGGAATGGAGCTGTCCAGAGGCTGTAGGATCGCTGGGACCACGCTATACTAACTCTAGGTAGGTAATAGAAGGCCCACGGAACGCGTGTGCAGAGTGTGAACTCACACGCGAGATGCGTAACAGTGTCTATGGACAGTAAAGTTCAAGAAAAAGGTGAGTACGGACAATCCTGACTAGGTAGAACTAAAACGACTGTGGAACTGGACACTAGGAGAGTCAAACTACCCTTGAGCACCGAAATGCTCGTGTTACCTCATCCACAGGCTGCGGGTGCATAGGTGCCAAGTCGTGTCGGGTTCCGGCGTTGAAGTCTATGAAGCCTGGAAGAAAAGATGCTGCAGGCGATCAGGAGGAAGATGTCTGGTGTGATCCAAGGGTGGTTCAGTGAAGAGAAGAACCTGAAAGCAGAGGGTACAATGTTCAAAGTCACTAGCCAGTGACTGGAGTGGAACCAGGAGTGGAACCAGATGTCGTTGTCGCGATCAGGTGAGAGTGGACGCTTGTCTCTGCAGCCATGTGGACCAGGTGGTGTCTTCGACGACCAGGATGGAGGCACGAGCTGTCCCACGCAGGCTCTTGCTGTCGGCGGTGTCGGCTTCGGATTCGGAGTCAACAGGCCTTGGCAAAGGCAACCCACGCGGTGAGTGGAAACTGCGTCTGGAGTGGACCAGGAAGGTCCGGGGTGCTCCTCTTTTGGAAGGGAGCAAGGGCCAGTCTGGAGCAACCAGACCAGCAGTGAAGATTTCAAGGTTCGTCGTCTAGGAGGTCACTAGCCAGCCGGCAAGTGACCAGACAATGCGTCGAGCAGCAAACAGGCAGAAGGGCCCCACGCAGATCTCGTAGATGCTGGAGGGCTGGTCTTCGGTGCAGGAGCTGCTCGGGGTCGGGGCTTCTCAGTCCCCAAAGCACTTGGACGAGGCTACCTCAGAAATCGTGCTGGAGCAAAATGCTGCTTCTTTCAAGATGGCCGGTCCCACGTGTCTCGTCGCACCCACGGATCTCAGCTGTGCTGCAGATGTAGGTAGAGGTCGGAGAGGTCTGGGAATCCGGGTCTCGTCGGGCTCTGAAGTCTGGCTCCTCGAGGGAAGACGACAAAGGGAAGCCGCTGGACGCGGATGGTGCCTGCTTGTGCAGGGTGGACACTCCTTGCCCACAAGGGAGATTTCTTCAGTCTTCTTGGCAGAAAGTCCAAGTCCAGAGTTTCTTCTTGTAGAGTTTCAGTTCAGGATTAATTTAACTCGGAATGGGACCAGCTCCTACCTTTATCCTGCTAAAGGGGGCTGTACTACGACTAGGTCCCTCCTATGGGTGGGAGCAGGAAGGGGGGTGGTTACACCCCCTATCCTTTGTCCGGTCTTGCGCCAGAGCTGGGGCTGGAGAGCCCCAGGAACTGGTTTAGACCGGTGTATTCACAGGGACACCTTGTGTGCCCCAGGCATGTCTCATTCCTTTCAGCCCTGTCCTACCCAATACACAAAATCCTGTCTGGGGTGGTGCTAGCACCTCCCAAGGCAGGAAACCCTTTGTCCAAGCCTCCCTCGCTGGAAGGACTCCCAGCAGCAGGAGGTCAGACTTCTGTCTGTGGTGGCAGCATCCATTTTGTGATGCTGAGGCTCGGGTTAACTTTAACCTGGGTTCACAGTTAGGTACATGTCGTGTCCCTCTAGAAGGGTGGAATGCTACCCCCGTCGCCAGAATTGGCGAGGGGGTAGTATTCCAATTCGTATGACACCTTACTCGACATGTTTTGATAATGCTATGCCAAAGTTAGCACTAACCGCGAGGATTAGAATGCACTTAAGAGTATATGGTATAGCGTTATCATGGAAACAGCTAAAGGACTTGGTTCCGAAAGCTGTAGAAAGGCTCAGCTCATGCCAGAGCACTATCTCACATAATTCCAAGCACTCTGCCTCCAGGATTGTTAAGGCCTGCCATAGGAGTGACTTATAGGAGTATATGTGTCCATTTTAGGTTTAGATATACGTATACTATATCTAGGCTGTTCGGAATTCGGTTTAAACCGAATGTAAACGATAATACCCTACCGATTGAAAATAAGGTGACCTGGTTTAAACCGAGTGTCACTGTTTTTCTACATATTTCGAGTGTCACTGATTTTTTTTTTACATATTTGTTGCTCCGCTAGGCCACTTGAGGGAGCCAAAGGAGCACAAAAAAGAACTATCCTTGAGGAATGTCCTCCCACTGCTGCGGATTTAAGCCAGCAGGGTCGCGGGACAGCAGAGAGGGGGTGCGGTGGGGGCGGTCCGCCCCAGGCGGCACTATTCTGAAGGCGGCGGCCGTCTGAAGTGCGAGCAGCGCGTCACGTGACTTCCTGCTGCTGATGCATAATGCGAGGAGGAAGTTTTAGCAGCAATGAGCGCGCTTTACACCGCGGAATTCTTTTTAAAAATGTGTTCCTGTGACCGGACCCCCGAGCCAACCCCAAGGATCACAGCGGCCTCGCAGCCCAGGGCACACCAGTGTGCAGCTTTGCTGCTGAACGCCTGAACCTGACATTAATCATGCCCGGGCGGCATGGTTTGCCCCGGGTGTCAGTGGGGCCACGAGAAGGCCTGGCCGTGCAGAATTGCCACTCGCTCGTAGAGTGAGGTAATTGTATCTCTTGATATAATCTAGTCATCTGTTAATGCTAATTATCAGCCATGTAACATGTGTTTTACAATATTTCACAGTAATCCATGTTATGCAAAGTTGAGCGTAGTTAATTTATTTAATCTTAATGCCTTTAGCTCCGACGCCTTCGGGTAAAGTCCGCGCTATATAAAAACGCATAAATGAATAAATACACATCTCCGCTGCTCACCGGGTGCAGATTTTCCGACACATTTTAACAGCTCATGAATTTTATAAACACGGCCCTTTGAAACCAAACCATGAAATTGCAATTTAACTTTGTCATCCAACAAAGACATTCATGAGGCTAAAGCTATTTAACACAGGCGCGCATTTCCGCTACAACAAGCATCGTCACCTACTGTTACAGGGCGCTCCAGACTCTTCTGTGACGAAAAGAGAGAAGCATGTCCTTGACTCTGAAAAGAAAACAGTCCTCACAATAACTCGGCACTAGTCTGTAGCTAGCACCAGGGCCGGCGCTAGGCATGGGCAGCATGGAGGGGGGCCTCGCACCTTTAAAGACTTCTGTGTTTCGAGGCCCAGGGGGGCCCCCGAGAGTTTTAAGGTTTTCTTTTATTACCCATTTCCCCTGCTGGCCCCTCTCGCAGGGCCTTATCGCTGTAGTTGCATGATGATGGCAGCGATTTGATAGGTACTTAAACTGCCCTTATGTGTGAAGTGCGCCCTGCCCCTGTATGAATGAAAAGCAGGATATCCTGCAGGGCGCACAACAAAGGATAGAATGACGTCCTGTCACTTGAAAACTGCTCACCTACCATGAGGGAAAACTGGGAAAGGAAGCATAGAGGTGAGAACAAAGGGGGAGGGGCAGATAGGTGTGAGTATGACAGTGAGACAAGGGGTGTAGGCAGAGGAGCAGGCACAGCATTACCAAGTGGTTGGAGCAAGGCTCTACATGTCTTAGACCCAGCAATAAATTAGATTGGACATTCAAACGGGCTCCATATCTTTTCCTATATTCATGTACTAACTTGACCTGCAAAGAAACTGGTCTAGTGTCTGCACAGTGAGGTATGACACTTTTGCAGGGTCGGACTGACCTATAGGGCAATCAAATCAGGCTGTGCCCAACGGTCTAATCTGTCAGGTCAGTACGTAGACTGTTTTTTTGGATGTTTACAGGCCCGCTTTATGGTCATTTACTGTTGATTTTCATGATATTTTAAAACAAACATTGCTTCCAGCAAACTCAAATATATGCAGTCTTCCATACCTTACAAAATCGTATATAGCATCTCTTTACAAATTAAAAACTGATATAATTTGCAAATGCAGAAATTTTTCTAGCTGCCTAATTCACTAATGGGGGCCACTTTTATTTCGATGCTGGGGCCTATTTCCTGTCTGTCTGACAATGTGTGTTAGGGTAATACATGGCAACAAATTAGTTTAATTCGTTTCACAGCATATTACTCTTGTATGGTGCACACTTTGTATTGAGTTGCATCCAGGTGTTTATAACAGGCTACAATTGAGAGCTTTGTATTTGAGGCCGAATGCAGTATAACTTTTTCATTGTGCCTACCTGGGGATCAAGAAGGTGTTCAGAATGCATGATCATTCAATACATGGCCTCTCTGCAGAGAACACAGAGCAACAATACAGTATTCAAATTGCAGGTGTGATTCTGTACAAATGTGTGTGAAGGAGGCACTCATTCATTGGTCAAAAAGTGACAAGGTACAAGTAAAATAATTTGTTTTTGTTACTCATTTATCAGAAACAGCTAACAACCATTGACAAAATCAATACTCCAGGCTGTTTTTATGTCAGTTGTTGTGTTATATTTCTGTTTTTAATCACGGAAAGCCCCCAGAGGAAACCAAGTACTGGTCAGATTGAACTCTTTGTGGAATCACAGAAATTTAGAATGCCTGTTTAGGCTGATCGGCCAGGAAATCGCCCTGGGGGTGGGGTAGCGGCCATAATCTCCAAACACTTGAATTCCACCTCTATCCCATCTATCTCCCTCCCGGGTGTTGACAATCTCATCTTCAGCTTAAACACGGAAAGCGGGGCCTTAAACTTTCTCCTTCTCTACCGTCCCCCTCAACCGATGCCAACCTTCGCGGCCACTCTGTCTGACCAGTTGATCAACCTCCTCACTTCCCATCCTAGATTCGCCCTCTTCGGCGACCTCAATTATTGGTTCAACAACATCAATGCCGGGACCCACGCCTTGGAGGTCTTCGAGGCCCTCACCAGTTTGAACCTGTCTCAACAAATTCTTTCGCCCACACATATCAAGGGCCGCATCTTAGATCAAATTTGGACCCAAAACGTCTTTTTCCCCTCCCTCCGTCTCACCCTGTACTTGGTCTGGTCTTTCGATGGGGTGTTTTAGTTTATTGCAAGTGTGCTCGATCTAAGTGTGTTCCTATGATCTACAGAGCAAGGGACCTCCTTTCGCTCCACCTCTGGTTCCCCCTCTTCCTTTGGGTGGAGTTGTACATGGTACATTCTTGAGGCAAATTATTGGGGTCAGCTATCGGAAACAACTTGTTCACAGTGCATTAGATCCATACACAATGGAGTTACAGATGGTCCGGGTCATTCATATTCCTGAGACAGGATTTGACCCAGGGCAAGTGATTGAAGGGATGGAGGCTGGGCAATAAACTTCTCCATTAGTTTTTGACTTGCACCAACATTGCAAGCTAGAAGTCGCCAGCCATCCATGGAATTTGTGTGTCACGCCCTCACCCCGTCTTAATCAGCTGGCCCTCATACAGTGAAAGATGTCTGAAATTGTTCCATCGTTCGTTTTGCAAATTACAATTTGAATTTAGTGTATTGCACATTGGGAATTCATCTGTGCCAAGCTTGCCACTTTTAAACATGCAATTTTTGTTGTTACATCTGGCTTTTACCTGCCTCTGAGGCCTACTTTCTAAAAGATATGAGCTCTTGATGACTGATTCTGCTGATCCAGAGCATCTTTCCCATGTTGTTTGCAGAGAGTGCCTAGTTTCTGCAGTTAAGTAAGGTGATTTACGACTGCAAAGTGTCTTGACCTTGTTCATATACAGTGAGTGCTTAATGCAAAGTCCATACATAAATCAAAAGTATATCGTTTAGGGAAACGTTAAGATTGAATTAAAGACCTATTGGTGTGAGACTGAGTCAGTCGGATATCAGGCTCCTGCCTTGCATGTAACTAACAATTTACCATCCGTCCACATTTTTCAGAATACTGGTCGAGCATTGTCGTTGTTTACCTCACTGGCCATTAAAGAACGTTCTGGCATTGTTTAGTGCAACACAGAGTGCAGGGGGCGAAGACAGACAAGAGAATGGGGAGCCGAGGTGTGAAAGGCCAAAGGGCCAGAGCAACACCAGGCCCCCTATTGTGTTCTGGCGTCTGTCTAACTGCAGCCGCACCTAAGTACTTCGCAGGTCTGTATACGACCATTTTACTTAACAAGGCTATCTTGTTTTTCACCCCTTCTTAGAGTGGGGAGCTTAGTGCCACCAGACAGAGTCAGTTTTACACAGTTAAAACTTGCAATGATGTAAGAATTTTATTGAAGGTTGTAAAGCACTTCACTCCTTTGCCCGTACACTGGTTGGATGCATCATGTAGGTTGACGGGAGATAGTAGGCCTAGGGTGACCTGGTTTCAGTGCAATTTGTTAATGGGCGTGAGAACGTCGAGGATGTCATGTATGCACTTTCTGCAAGAGTCTTGGTGGCCAGAGTTGGCAAATTGTGTACTGTCTGTTTTGGCGTTGCCAGTCTCAAGTGCCAATGTCTTGAGGGCCTTTTCACAAATGAAAGTGTACATGGGAAGGAAAGAGAGAGCGCAAATGACCAAAGATTCACTGAAGAAATATTGTATGGTGTACTACAATAAATTTGACTTGTAAAAGTTTATTTGGACCTCATATACACTGTACATAGACTGGCTATATACCATGCACCAATTAAGAAAGCAAGCAATAATAAAAGCAAAGCGTACCATAAACACCGGTAAAACACCATTTCAGTTGTTTTTTATGGCGCGAAAATGAGTAACCACTGAAAAGCACTGTTTTTTCGAGGTATTGAAATCACTGGAAAACACTGAGAAAACACCACCAGAATTTACCAAAAATAGAAACTGAAAACAGGAAAGCCTAACTATATCTAAAGCAAAGGGTGATTACACCACCTTGCCCCAGCCGATTGACCAGCCAGTTGTGTCAGATTTGGATGGCCAGCCAGGGGTGGCATAATACATGTTGCAGCCCCTGGTAGGCCTTGGGTTCACTTATGCCCTGGGTACCTAAGGTACACTGTACAAGGACTTACAATAGTGACCCAAAACCAATTGGTAAATGCACCTAAGGTACACGGATGTCAATTTAGAGAGAGAACAGCTAGGCTGTGGGTCTGATTAGCAGGCCCACAGCCAGGGAAAGTCTTAAACCAGTGAAGCAAAAAGCAAAAATCTGAAGTGACCATAGGATTGCAGACCCTACTCTCCTACATGAAGAACCTGCACTCTCCTTAGAGGAATCCAGGTTATCTCTGTCCTTCAGCCTCTGGAGCCAAATTAAGAGGCGTCCCTCACGGTCTTTAAGTTTTTTTTCCGAAAAAGTATGACATACCTTGCAGTCTTTCGCTGAATGATCTGGATACCGGCAGTCCTTATGCTGATCATCAATGTGCAGCCTTTTCTTTCCACAAGAACCACAGGACCTAAAGAGACCCTTTTTAGGTGTGTCAGCCATAATACACCCTAATCACTGAAGAGATATGAAGAAATGTCCCAAAATACTGTAAAAACAGCTGTGAAGAAACAAAACTGAGCAGAGCTCAGAGGAGCGGTAGAAAATCTGAGGGACTGAGGCTCCTACCAGGAAGGTTCTAGAGGGAAGTGACAGCTGATTGGCTCTCTTCTAGAGTTTGGTCCTTTTTACAAAAGGACATGGATATGTTACTAATGTAAGGCCTGTACATTACTTTATTTATGTACCAGATGATTTTTCAGTTTCTGTTGGCTTGCGCTGGGAAACCCTTGTTGGGTAGCTGTGCGCATTATAAAATAAATTAACGTAACATAACACAGAGGTCTGAGGTGTAGGATGGGTCTTAGAGATCCATCCTTCTTTGATATTAGGAAATATAGGGAGTATACTCCTTTGTTTTTCTGATGCTTTAGAACTATTTCTATTGCATTTTTCTGCAGGAGGGATATTACCTCCTGTCTGAGCAGTGTTAAATGTTCTTGTGACATTGGGCGCTGCTTGGGTGGTATGTTTGGGGGGGGGATGTTAGTTCTAGACAGTAACCTGATAGAATTATTTGGAGCACCCACCTGTCTGATGCAATGTTTTCCCAGGCTGGCAGGTATTGGTGAAGTCTTCCCTCGACAGGAGTGGAATGGGGAAGGGGAAGGAAGTCATTGGGCAGGGGTAGAGGCAGAGCGGGAGTTGTTATTTTTACCTCTGGCTTTGTTATTGTTACCCCTGTAACCACCCCTTAGGTAGCCCTTGCTGTACGTGGACTGTGTAGGGGCTTTGTATGAGGTAGAAGGTGTGTCTGAAGAGTATCCCCTGGTGGCACTTCGATAGGATGAGCGTCAAAATGAACGTCTGGGAGCCTGCGACTGCAGGGCTCCCAAAGATTTGGCGGTATCTGCATCCTTTTTCATTTTTTGACGTGATACATCTATGTTAGGTCCGAATAGGATTAGCTCATCAAAGGGTTGATTAAGAATGGCACATTGTACTTCAGGTTTGAACCCCGATACGCGTAGCCAGGCTGGTGTTAACCGCCCTAGAGGCAGTATCTGCTGCATCAAGTGCACACCGAATAGAGGTGTTTGTAATATTTTCCCCTCTTGGATAAGCTAATTTGCTCTATCCTTGTACTAATCATGAAGGTTTTTGTAATAAATAAGAGAAGTCCCAAGAAATGTAGATAAGTCCAGGTTTTATTCAGCTGCAGCACAGTACTTCCAGTCTTCCAAACTCCCAGATTCAGTATAACATTTTAGATCATAACAATTCTAAATGGAACTATCTGAATAGTGTGCATGTGCAACATGGGACAAAGGTTCTATTAAAAGGGAAATATATACAGGGAAGGATTAAAAGGGAAATACCAAGAAGTGAGAATATAACACATTTCCCCCCTTAAAGAAAAAGAAATGCATTCAAACATGAAGAAGCATATGTAAAAAATCAACCAATATCAACTATGGTACACATTTCGAAACTCTTCTGACATTCCATCTTTTTCCATCCTGAGTAACAACACTATTATGATAGACACGCATAACTTTCATTGGCTTACCAAATTTGTTCTCTCCTTTAACAACAAACCCTGGTTTTCGAATCCTGACAACATCACCAACCATGAATGCTGGTTGTCTAACCTTCATCCTATAATCGTAATTACATTTGTACTTGTCTTGTTTGAGCTCCACTTTTTTAGCCACATCCTTAATGTTCACATCAGTCATTTGTTGACTACTACTTTTCTTAAACCACCAAGGACATAATCCCGAAACAGGGTCTCTACCTTTTAATAAACGGAAAGGAGAGACTTCAGTAGTGGCATGAGGCGTAATACGGTATAACCATAATTTTTCTCTCAACTTATCCTTCCACAGACCTCCTGATTTGCGAGCCCAAACCAGATCTTCCTTGAGGACTCTATTATACCTCTCCACTAGACCATTACCTTGTGGTTCATAGAGGGCTGTAGTACAGTGCTTGATCCCATACGTGCTCAAAAACTCCAACATGAGAGAGGACTTGAACTGTACCCCATTATCGGATACAATGCACTCCGGAGAACCTTCTCTGGAAAAAATCTCCTTTAAAAATAGAATAACACTTTCAGTATTTGGATGAGGCACTAGTTTGACCTCAGGCCACTTTGAGTGATAGTCTACAGCAACAATGGCAAATCTACATTCTTGTGGTAAGAAATTGAAAGGACCAGCAATATCAATTCCTAACTTTTGCCACGGATGATCTGGCCACTTTACAGGAACTAAAGGTGCTGGATCACACTTACACGATTTATCACTTTCAATGCACTCGGGACATTCCCTGACAAATTTATCCACTACTCTATCAACCCCCGGCCACCAGAAATTGGACCTAATAAGTCTTTTCATAGAAGACATTCCCATATGGCACTCATGACTCATTTGTAAAATCACACTTCTTATAGCCACCGGTGGAATACATTTTCCAGCTCGGAACAAAAGATCTCCCTCAATGGCCAACTCATCAGCAACATTGTAGAAAGGCGTGATCTCAGCAGGAACATGTTCTTTGGAAGGCCATCCCAACCTCACATAGTCTCTGACCTTACACAGCAAATCATCCTCATCCATACCTCTCTTCCACATATCTTCCGATATAACTTTGTATTTTTCTGGAAACATTTCAGAAATGCTGGTTACTACCTCTGTATCTTCATCAATCCCAGAACTAGTACAGGGCAACCTAGACAAACAGTCTGCAGTAACATTTAACTTCCCTGGCACATATTCAATGTCGAAACTATATTCTTGCAAACGTGACATCAATCTTGCAATGCGAGCTGTGGCCTTAATCCTCCACCAGGTGATAAAATGCTCACCAATGGCTTGTGATCAGTGCGTATGAGGAACCTTGCACCCCAGATGTAATTACGGAAATGCTCAACACCCCATACACATCCCAACAACTCTTTCTCTATGACTGCATACCGTCTTTCAGTTTGATTCAATGATCTGGACGCAAAAGCAACATTCCAATCTTCCTTTCCTGAACGTTGAGAAAGCACACAACCTAAACCATAAAGGCTGGCATCCACTGTCAAAATGCAAAGTTTATTCAAACAAAATGGCCTTAAAGTAGGTGCTGACACCATGTCGAGTTTGACACTTTCGAAAGCATCCTGCTATTTTGATCCCCACAAAAATTCTACCTCCTTCCTTGTCAACTCCCTTAACGGTTCCATCTTTGTAGCAAAATTTGCAATGAACTTACTGTAATATTCGCACAGTCCTAGGAACGACAACAACTTATCTTTACAATCTGGTGCAGGAGCCTTTAAGATAGCATCCACTAAGGATCTTTTAGGAGCAACACCCTCACCAGAAATAGTGTGTCCCAAATATTCTATAGTTTTTTGAAACAACTTACACTTCTTACTCTTAATGGTAAGTACAAACTTATCTAGCATCTTGCACACATTCCTCAAATGCTCCATGTGTATTTCATCATCTTTGGAGAAAACCAAGATATCGTCTTGGAAACACTTCACGTACTCACTCATGTCCTTAAATATTTGGTACATAGACCTCTGAAAAACGGAGGCTGCCGACGCCAAACCGAACGGCATCCGTTTGAACTGGAACAAACCCTGAGGTGTGATAAAAGCTGTGAGATGGCGTGACTCCTCAGCTAACACCACCTGATGATACGCCGATCTCAAATCTAACGTGGAAAATATCATCCCCCCTCCCAGCATACTCACGACCTCGTTGATATTTGGCAAAGGATGACAGTCTACCACTATGTTGGCATTGAGTGCCCTCAAATCTATGCACAACCTCAAAGATTTGTCAGGTTTGCGTGCCAAAACCATTGGCGAAACCCATTCGGATGACTCTATTTCTTCTATGACATCATTTCTTAACATGTCATTCAGTGCATCACTTAATTCTTCTCTGACATGAAGCGGTACAGGCCTAAGTTTTTGTACCACCGGTATGGCTCGTTGTTTAAGCTTAATAACATGAGTGAACCCACTTAACTTACCCAATTTGTCCGAAAACACACTAGGAAACTCATCAGAAAGAGTCTTCCAAACATTACTCTCTTCAACAGATCTGACTTTATCCTCTGACATATCACCATCATATGACACCATGACGGGATCTTTGTTGCGTGGATTCAACGTAATGTGAAGTCTGAATTGATCCCGCCACCCCAACACATTCACTCCCTTCACAGCCACATACAGTTTGATATATGCAGATTGATTTTTAAAATAAATCATGGAGGCAATATACCCTATAAAATCGATACTTGACTCGTTGAAACCTTTTGCCATAATATCAGGAGGACACAATTCACCTTTAGAAATTATGTTCCTGTACTTTTCATCAAAATACTTTTCTGTTATGATAGTCCAAGGGGACCCAGAATCAGCCATCAATTCTAACTCTACTCCTTTAAACCTAACAACACATTTTGGAGACTCCAAATAATCCTCCTCAAGTAAACTTATACTGATAATAGACACAATCATCCCACTTACTCTGTTTGATTCATCAGACACAGTATGTTCATATCTGACCAGACTTGAATCATAGTTTGTTTCATCTCTCACACAAGAAACTTCCTTTTTCTTGAAATAATTTCCTTTATCCCCACCTTTCTTTTTGTCTTCTCTACATGAGTTGGAAAAATGACCTATTTTTCCACACTTGTTGCACTCCTTCCCTAAAGCAGGGCAAAATTTGAACGTAGCAACATGATTGTAACTCCCACATCTAAAACATACGATGCGGCTACGTGGTCCAAACTTATGACTTTGGGAACCTCTTGCAACACTGTTCATAGCACACACTTCTTCAGTTAACTTATCACTCTTACTACTCTTTTTGCTTGTCTCCTCTATCGTCTTCATCCACTTATTAGACTGTTCAAAAGCCTTAGCAGTAGAGATACACTCCAGCAAAGTTGGGTTGCCTACAATCCACAATTGTTCTTGTGTTTTCTTGCACTTAACATTTACAATAATATTATCTCTAAGCATCTCATCCGTCATATTACCAAAATTACATGGCATCACTAGAGCCCTTAAACCTGTTAGAAAATCATCAAACGATTCATTTTCTTTTTGCGTTCTAGTATAAAACTTGTACCGGTTTAAGGCTAGACTAGTGGTGGGTTTAAAACGTGTTTCCACACGAAGCATAGCTTCATCAAAAACCCCATTATCACCAGGAACAGTTGGTAAATTTCTGAAAATAGCTTGTCCCTCGGATCCCAAACAATGTAAGAAAATGTTTTTCTTTCTTTCATTTCCCATCCTTTCACCATCAATAGCTTTTAAATATGTCATAAACTCTTCCTTCCATCTATTCCACGGGATGGGAGGATCACCTTTGTTTTGCAAAAATTTTGACGGAGGGTCGAACTGCATGTTAATCAATAAATGTAAAAATAATTGCAAAATAAACAGTATAAATGGTAATAATGCAATAAGAGTAAATAACTATAACTCAATAATAGATACTAATGAGTACACAAGCTGTGTACGTCAGCGAAATTGAAAAGGAGTCAGCGTAGGATTAAAACTTGCAATACGTGGTAATGCTTCTTGTGTAGTGATCTCGTTGTTAAAATCACTTTCTACGCGTGTTGCAACCAATTTCCGACAAGCGCGTTTTAAAAGTACCTTCCGTAATGGTGTAAACAAACGTTCGATCTTTGGTAGCGGTACCAGATGCAGAGTATAGTTTTTGTTAAAGTATCTTTACCTTCCGTTAAGAAACCAAAGTCTGTTCGCAGCGCTGTTTACCTTCCGTTGAGGAACAAAGCTTTCCCTTCGTAACGCTTGAGATCGAGGTAAACAAAGATGGCGGCTACCGACGCAATACGCATTACGTCATGCGTTGCGTGTAGCTTCCTTCGTCACCATAGATACAGCGCATGCGTGTGGCTTTGTTTGTAACCTTGGATACAGCTTCCTCGTCGGCGCATGCACGCTGTAACTGAAGACTTCGCGTTTGAAGGAAAACACTCGCAAAAGTAAGATTTGGTTTAAAATCTGCAAAATCACACAAGAAATCCTCAAAAGTCAGCGCATTTGTAAAAGAAATATATCAGGAACTTTGCAATTCTTGCAGTGAATCCACAAAGACAAATAGAAAACGAATTCTTTCTTGAATCTTTTTCACTATATTTACAAGCCACACTCCAGGTTATGCATCCAATGATAGTTTTTTGAAGGAAAATCCAAGTACTTCTGGTGAATAAATCCAAGTACTTTTGGAGAATAAATCAATCCAAAAGCTTCTGGAAAATGGGTAAATACAGCAAACAGCTCCAAAATCTCCCAAAATTTCCCAGTTTTGTACCACACCTGTGCTGCTGAAGTAGAAGTAGTAGGTACTGGTCACCCTCGTAGCCAATTTTGTAATAAATAAGAGAAGTCCCAAGAAATGTAGATAAGTCCAGGTTTTATTCAGCTGCAGCACAGTACTTCCAGTCTTCCAAACTCCCAGATTCAGTATAACATTTTAGATCATAACAATTCTAAATGGAACTATCTGAATAGTGTGCATGTGCAACATGGGACAAAGGTTCTATTAAAAGGGAAATATATACAGGGAAGGATTAAAAGGGAAATACCAAGAAGTGAGAATATAACAGTGCCTCATTAATGATTCTAATTTGTCATAATGTGCCTGTGAGAAGTTGGCCTGGTATAAGATGTTTACTATTCTAGTGAGCACCTTGCACCAGTCGAAACAACCCTTATGGTGATGGTTGTAAAGTCAACCTTATAGACCAGCTATCCTAGAGGTAGCATGGACAGAGCAGTCTTACGCTAAACTCAAGAGGGCATGTGAAGCCAGCTGTTTTACCAAATGCAACCCCTTTAATACCAAATGAAAGGACACCACACAGGATATATATAAAATATATATGTTATGTATTACTAGACAAACCCTCTGAACTCTTTATGAGGTCAGAGGCATAAGCACAATACAAGATATTCAATTAAAATACAATAAGTTGCACAAAATACAATAAGTTGCACAAAATACAATAAGTTGCACAAAATACAGTAGGGCCCTAGGGGCACGCTAAACCATATACTAAAATAGTGGTATAAGGACCACTACACGGAAAGTGAATAGACCTAGGGAATCTCTGGGGCTACGCTGAGCTACCAAGAGTTAGAAAGCAGGAGGCCCACAGGATGCGTGTGCAGTGTCTAAACACACACGCGGGTTACCATAGAGAATGAATGGGAATGTAAAGGATAGAAACTAGTTCTTTTAGGGTACTTCTGACTGGACTCGGTGAAAGTTACTTGAAACCTAGACAGTTGGATAGTTAATACCCACAGGAGCACCGGAGTACTCGCGTTACCTCACCCACAGGAAGCGGGTGCATAGGTGTCAAAAGTGTGTCGGGTTTCGCGTTGAATCCTATGGAGCCTGGAAGAAAGATGCTGCAGGCTGGAAGTGTCCGGGTGGATCCAAGTGTGGATCGAAGATGAAGAGGACCTGAAAGCAGAGGGGACAGAGTCTGAGTCACTAGCCAGTGACAAGGAAGGAACCAGGTGCTGTCGTGAAGCTTGTCTCTGCAGCCACGTGGACCAGGAGGCGTCGACGACGACCAGGAGTCAGGCACGGACTTTCCCACGAAGGCTCCAGGATTGGAGTCAACAAGCCTTGGCAAAGGCAACCCACGCAGGAAACGAAGTTGGCTTCTTACTCAGACCAGCAAGGTCTGAGGGGCTGCTTCTTCTGAGGGAAGCAAGGGCCAGTCTGAAGCAACCAGACCAGCGGTGTAAATTCAAAGGATCGTCGCCAAGATGGTCACTAGCCAACGGGCAAGTGACAATGCAGACGCGTCGAGCAGGAAAATGCAGAAAGGCCCCACGCAGAACTCGTGGAGTGTGCAGGGCAGATCTTCGGTGCAGATGATGCTCGGGGCTGGGGCTTCTCAATCCCCAATGCACAGCTTCGAGGGTGCCTCGAGTGCTGCACAACTAGCAGGTCGCAGACTTTTCAAGATGGCTGGTCCCACGTCTCTCGTCGCCTCCACGGGTCTCCGCTCTGCTGGGACTGTGGATCGGGCTGTTGGATGTCTGGAAGTCCGGTTCTCGTCAGGCTCTGTGCTCGGGCTCCGGCGGGAGCGTCGACAAAGCAAGTCGTTGATCGCTGGGTTGGTGCCTGCTTGTGCAGGGTGGTCACTCCTTGACCACAAGGGAGATTCTTCAGTCGTCTTCTTGCAAAGTAGATCGGTGAAGATCAGAGTTTCGTTTCAGAGTTTCAGTCAGGATAATCTTAAGTCTTGGGACTAAGCTCCTACCTATATACCAAATCTAGGGGCTGGATTACCTGATCGTCGCACCCACAGATCTCAGCTGTGCAGCAGATGTAGGTAGAAGTCGGAGAGGTCTGGAAGTCCAGATCTCGTTGGGCTCTGAAGTCTGGTTCCGGCAGGAAGGACGACAAAGTGAACCGCTAGGACGCTTGATGGTGCCTGCTTGTGCAGGGTGGTCACTCCTTGGCCACAAGGGAGATTTCTTCAGTCTTCTGTGGAGCAGAACGTCGAAGTCCAGAGTTTCTTCTTTGAAGTTTCAAATCAGGATTAATCTAATTTGGAATGGGATCAGCTCCTACCTTTATTCTCCTAAAGGGGGCTGTACTGTGACTAGGTCCTTCCTATGGGTCGGACCAGGGAAGGGGGTGGTTACACCCCTTTCCCTTTGTCCAGTTTCGCGCCAGAGCTGGGGCGGGAGTGCCCCAGCACCGGTTTGAACTGGACTATGCATGGGACACCTTGTGTGCCCCAGGCAGTGTCTCCTTTCTTTCAGCCCTCTCTGCCCTAATACACAAGAGCCTGTCTGGGGTGGTGCTAGCACCTCCCAAGACAGGAAACCTATTGTCCAAGCCTCCCTCGCTGGAAGGACTCCCAGTAGCAGGAGGTCAGACTTGTGTTTGTGGCAGCAGCATCCATTTTGTGATGCTGAGGCTCTGGTTAACTTTAACCGGGAATAGTAAGAACAACATGTCTTCTCCCTCTAGAAGGGTGGAATGCTACCCCCGTCGCCAGAACTCAACATGTTTAGATAAAGCCAAACCAGAGTTAGTATTGACCCCGAGGTTCATAATGCACAGAGTATATGGTATGGCAATATCTTAGAACAGCTATAAGGACATGGTTCCGAAAGCTGCAGACAGGCTCATCTCATGCTAGAGCATCATCTCACACAAAACCAAGCACTCTGCCTCCAGGATTGTTAAGGCCTGCCATAGGAGTGACTTATAAGTGTATATGTGTCTAGATATAAGGTTAGATATAGGTATACTATATCTAAGCAAGGGGTGATTACACGACCTTGCCCAGCTGAATGATCAGCCAGTTGTGTCAATGTGAGAGGCCAGCCAGGGGTGGCATAATACATGCTGCAGCCCCTGGTAGTCCTTGGATGCACCTATGCCCTGGGTACCCATAGTACACTGTACAGGGGCTCATAAGGTGACCCAGTATCCAATTGGTAATGCACCTAAAGTACATTGTAGTGAATTTAGAGAGAGAGCAGCTGGCCTGTGGGTCTGATTAGCAGGCCCACAGCCACATTAAGTCGAAAACCAGTGAAGCAAAAAGCAAAAGGTGGGGTGACCATAGGAAAGCAGACCCTACACTCCTACAGTGCCCTGTCGTATCTGGCTAATAATGCCTGTGTATTGGCAATACGCCACATGTTTGCTGCTTGAGATGCCGTTCTTTTCCCTGATGCGTCAAGTAGCTTAGACTCTTTATCTGGTGGTGGAGCTTCACCTGATGTTTGTGAGTTTGCTCTCTTGCGTGCATTGGAAACTACAAGTGAGTCTAGTGGTACGGGACCTTTAATATATGCTGGGTCTGAGGGGGCAGCTTTATATTTTTTCTCTATACGAGGGTTAATGACCCGAGGTCTGACTGGGTCCTTGAAGACTTTAGGAGCATGCTTAATCACTTCTTTAAGGATTGGTAAAATGGATGAGGACCTTTGTGCATTATCAAAGGCATCCATTAGGAAGTCTTCATCTACAGGGTCTGTGTGTATGTCGCCCCCATGATATTGCGCAGCTCTGTGAATCAATTGATTGAAACCCATAGTGTCTTCTGGCGGGGAAGGTCTTGAGGGGTATATGTCAACCTAAGGGACACTTGGGACATCTGAGGTGGTATAATCATCCCACAGGTCAGGTGATCCTGTAGGAGTAGCTGGATCAGGTATGTTACCCCCCCCCATACTAACAGAGCTATCATCTCTGTTGTCATTGTCTGGTATGATAGAGGATGCTGGGGAATGTTGTGGTCTGGGAGGATGTGGTGATGGTACAGGTGAAAGGGAAGGGGAAGGCAGTCTTAAGGGAGAGGTAGCCATGTCCTTCTTTGAATCCGGAGCTGGAGCTGGTGTGTCCAGTGGTCGCTTTTTTGAAGCCAAAATTAGCTGTCCAGTGATTGGATCTTTAGCTAGAGTCTTTTGAGCAGGGTCTGGATAAAGTAAGTCGTCTGCAGGAGGCCGATCTTTTGGTGCGGAGGAAGGTTTCGGCACCGAAGCGGTTTGTTTTGGTTTTTTGGCAATGTCTTTAACCGGAGAAGCAGGAGTCTTTTTCGGCTACGAAGCTTTTTTCGATTCCGAGGATTTTTTTGGCTCTGGTATATTTTTGGAATCCGATGTTTTTTTCAGTTCTGGTGGTTTTCCGAATCCGAAGCGGGTTTGCTTGGTTCCGACCTGGGTTTTGGTGCCGAAGGAGTAGTGGTATGTTTCGGCGCCGATGATTTGGAGGTCAGCGTAGCCGGTGAAGTTGTCTTTTTCGGGGCCGGTAAGTGTGCACCGGCACCGTGCAAAGGTCGACTCGAGCCACAGTAGCCTGAAGGCTTAATTAGCTTCAAAGTCGGGCCCGAAGGTGGGCCAGTAGAAGCAGTGTGTCAGTGTGCACCTGAGACCGTGGGCGAGGGTGTGCGGGGCCTTCTTAGGGTGTGTCGAGGAAGGGTCGGGGTCGATGGTCTTACTTACGACCCGCTGTGCTGGAGTGATGTCCTCGACTTCGGAGTCTTCTGCCTCGGAATTGCTGTCGACGTCGTGTTGTTCTGGAACGTTGACGCCTTCCTTAAAGATGTCTGGCATCAAAGCTGAAGATCGAGCCATTGTTCTCCTCGCTCTTCGGTCCCGGATAGTCTTTTTGGAGTGGAAAGAGGCACAAGCGGAACAGTCTTTGGCCTCGTGCTCCAGGGAGAGGCAAAGGTCACACACTTCATGAAGGTCGGTGTGGGGAAACTTCAACCCACATTCAGAACAATTTTTAAATGACGTCCTTTCCATGAGCTGACGACGACCGGAATCAAAGTTTTCGGTGTTGAAGAGTAGCGTTGACTGGAAAAGCATTTGAAATGTAATTTCTGTAAGTCGGTGAGGATTGTGCGCCGAAGGAATCGGTTCTAACACGGAGCGCTGGAAACACATCCGAGCCCGGTGGCGGAAAAAAAACAATCTGGGGATGGAGCCGATGCCCATGCGCAGTATCATCCAAAGGAGGAGTCACCTATCCCGTGACTTCCAAAGACTTTTCTAAAACAAAACAAACTGCAAACATCCGGGCCCAACACTAGGTGGCCATCTATGCACAGTGTGTAATCTGCAGCTCATATGCCTCGAACACCATTTTTCCCCGAAGAAATCTTTACTGACTTTAAATAACTCCGGATAAACATGCATATAATTTCAACCAACCTTCTTTTCTGCTTCATATTCAGCCCAAGCTGCCTTCCTGTCCTCCTCTGATAGTTCCTCCTCCTCTTTGTGGTCGAGCAGTGAATCGTGCTCATGATAGGTAACAATAAACTCCTTCTTTTCCTGAAGCAGCTCTGCCAGAACAGTGTCCTGTGGTTTAAGGAGGGAAGAGAATGAATTAGCAAACATGTGACATTTTAACTCCCTTTATCTAATCCTCATCCAAAACAACAAGTTCATTACCTTCAATAAAGCTCTTTCTGCTGGTTCGCCGTGGGCAGATGCTAGGGATTACTACTATAAGGTCACACATGCCTAGATTATGTCAAGACTTCCCACCATTATGTGAAAGCCACACTGTGCTATGACTGCCAGCCATGCTGCAAAGAATCACCACATAATGTTTGATAGATGGCCACATTTAAAGGCCAAGCGTATTCACAATATGGCAAGGATAGTGGACATTATACCTCGATTCATTCGTGGATGCCCAACATATGTCAAGATTTACTATTAATATGCCTGTGCCAACATTATGCCAGAAATAATCATAACCTCTTACATTTGGTGCTCCTAGACATTAGTAATGGTTTCCAGGGCGGGACAATATACAAAGAGAAACATTTAAACAAATATGCATACATACAAACATGCATGCACCACTCTTACCATCTGAAACAGTTATTACATACTTCCAGTCTGTCTCAGGCAGCCCCGCTCTCTAGTGACACCGCTTCGACTAGTGCTGGCACTTCTTTTCTGGCCCAGTTTTTTCATGTGTTATATGATCTACAGAGTGGGGGTTGCAAATTGACCAATTTCATTGTGAGTTTGCTAAATTAAGAGTGGTAACAGGTGGTCATGTTGCAGGTACCTCAGGCCATCATAGTGTGTATTTGTGGTAAGTGTGTTACCCCTGTCATTGGTTTTGTTGGAGGCCACTCCAAGGATACGGAGATGTGTAGTGCTGCTATCTTCAAACCAGCTACTCTCTGAACTGTTTACTGTGCTGGGCTGAATTATATATTGTTCTGGACTACACCCTGGATACTGTCTAGCTACTAGTGGCTCTCAAACTACCACTGGAAAGCCCTGCCTTAGCAACTCCCCACTGGCTATTGCGGGTGCTTCTTTTCTGGCCCAATTATTCACATGTATATTATGATTGAAAGAGTGGAACTTGCAAGGTGACCAATCTCCATGCTATAATGAGAGTGTAGACAGGAGGTCATGTTGTAGGTACAGCAGCCTGTCACAATACATGTTTGTGGTAAGCATATGGCCCGGTCATGGGCTTGGATGTTGGCCACTCCAAGAATATGGAGACATGCAGAGCTGCCATCTTCAAAACGGGTAGACTCTCTGAACTGCATACTGTGGTAAATTCCACTTCAGAGAGCTACTTCCAGGGTACAGGTGAATAACCAGTAGCTACCAAGATACCCATTGGAGATCCTGAGTGTAGGTCATATTTAGGGCATTGTGAGCTTATGGTCCATAGCACAATGATTTAAACCGAATCTGCCTAGGTCGATGCCAAACTTCGAGGAAAAATTTGTAAATTAACACCTGCGCATCCAATCACTTGATCGCAGACTAATGCAAAGCATGTGAAACTAGTTTCATATGTAAATTGATACTTGTATAGCTCACTCCTCACCCGCAAGGGTCTCAAGGCGCTTGTACGAATACCGCTGTGGAACCCATCCTCGCTTTCCCTGTGAGGCGTCCACTCCTGGGCACCCCCAAGGTGGAGGCCAAGCATCCTTAGCGTTGTGGGGGCCACTGTGGAGATTAAGCAAGCTATTGCCCAGAGTTGAGAATGGGAATCCATGATTGGAATAGGCACTGAGGCGAGAATTATCAAGTCTGTGGAATTTTGAGCCCAAGACCCGCCGAGGCGGGGAATTGAACCCTGGTCCCGGGCTAGACATCTGCATCAGGGTCTGCCGCTCTAATCATTGAGCCACACTTCTCCACACTTTATTCTAATCATAGATCTTTAAAGCGATATACTAAAAATCATTTTAATATAATTTTCAATCAATAACACATATTGAAATATGAAATATCATAATTGCAATAAAATACCCCAAATATAATTTTTGAGTACCCCATCAAGCCTCCTACATGCAAGATTAATTTTCTTAATATCTTATTTAGGTGTCCTGTAGGACCTAGCAATCAAGATTTTACAACATAGAAATGGTTTCAGACCGAACAGGCCAAATAGATTCTAAATATTTTGCAACAATCGATGCAGTATCTGACCTGCATATTTTAAGTGCAACTTTGTATTGACGGACACCCAAGTTACGTCAGAGAGGCACTATCCATCGCTTGCGTGGTCTGTGATAAGAAGGGCAGAAGAATAAGAGATGGAAATCAGTTTCTTCAGCATTCTTACGAGCTTCGCAAACTTTACTACCTAATTTAGAGCTCTTACAGTTGCAAGTAACGCCGCAAGAGGTAGGGACCCCAATCTAAACCTCATGTATAAAGTCCTTGTACAGGGAGGGTCCATTTCATTTAGGAAAGGCTCAATCTGGGGCTATCTTAAAGAACGAGTTTCTTACCTTTGGAACCACAGATTCCTTAACTTAGAATACCCCAAAGGCGTCAGACTGGATGCGGAAACTTTTTCTCAGCAGTTCCTCTGCACCAGGGGACGGCCCCGCCATGTCGTCGTCCATGGACATGATGTCAATGAAGCCATAAAAGTCCCTCCTGGAGCGCTGACGTCAGTTTTCTTAGGTGAAACTTTTCCGCGCCACAATGCGGAGCCACCACTAAAACTGTGAGTATGGGAACAGTGTACCATAAAAGACGAAAAAGCATTGAACCAATGACAAAAAGAATAGAATGATGAGAAACATCACCATGTATGACAGTGAAAAAGCACTGTATAGCAAAAGAAATTGAAGGGAAAGAGCAGAGTACCTGCTCCTAGAAACAGTGTCACAAAAGCGAAAACTGTGCCCTTCCAGGAGGCAAAACGGCATTGGAAATTAATGTTATGGCAAACGACAAGAAGTTTGCAACCACAGGATGCAACTCTAAAGGGAAACAAGACCGGAGCAATATGCTTCACGATACGCGACCACATGTCGGCAACAACAGAGATTGTGTAACCACACAGCACAAGTTACTACTTGTGTAACGATATATCTGTAAGAGACATTAGTTAGTGATAGATTCCTTACTTTAGAATATCCCCAGGCGTCAGACTGGATCCGGAAATGTTTGCGCAGCAGTACCCTTGCGCGTCGGTAGGCGTCGTCTGCGGCTCCGCGTCCGTGCCATGGTGACGTCGTCCGAGTACTTAGACGCCGCCTCCGCGTGCTGCTGTCAGTTCTTAGACACAGCTTTTCCGCGCCAGAAACGCAGAGCCATGCTAAAATCCAACACTGGTGCCAAGAAACTAGGGACCTGAAAGGGGATGACCTTAACCCTAGATATCGGTTCGCAGAACGGGGAGGATGGGTGGGTCGGTAAGGAATCTATCACTAACTAATGTCTTTTACAGATAAATCGTTACACAAGTAGTAACTTGTGCATCTGAAAGAGACACGTTAGTGATAGATTCCTTACCTTAGAATAGATACCCCAGCAATATCAACCCCGGTGGTGGGTCTGCGAACCAATAATCACACCAGAAAGTCCTGGAGGACGGAACGGCCATAGAAGCCATCCCTCTGGACTTGGCTGTCCAGGCAATAATGTCTTGCAAACGTGTGCAGCGAGGCCCACGTAGCTGCCTGGCAAATGTCCTGCAAGGGCACTCCTCGGCCCAGGGCAGTTGTAGTCGCCATGGCCCGAGTGGAATGAGCCCTTAGCCCAACAGGCGGTTCTTTCTTAGCCAAGGAGTAACTCGCCTAGATACACAAGATGATCCACCACGAGATGGTCAGCTTGTGCACCGCCTTTCCCTTCTTAGCACCCACATAACCAACGAAGAGTTGGTCATCCACCCGGAACTGGCGTGTGCGATCCAGATAGTAAGAGAGCGCACGTTTTGGGTCCAGACGGTGGAGACTCTCTTCCTCTTTCGAGGGATGCGGAGGCGGAACGAAGGTGGGCAAGGTGATGGACTGCCCGATGTGGAAGGCTGTGACTACCTTGGGCAGGAAAGAGGGCATTGTCCGAAACACCACCTTGTCCCGATGGACCGAAAGGAACGGAGGCTTAGAGGATAGAGTTTGGAGCTCACTCACTCTCCTGGCAGAGGTGATGGCAACCAGGAAGGCAGTCTTCAATGTAAGAAGGCGGATAGGACAGTTGTGAAGTGGCTCAAAGGGAGCGCACATCAGAAAAGTAAGAACCAGGTTCAAGTCCCACTGAGACATCACGAAGGGAACAGGTGGAAACGTGTGTGTGATGCCCTTCAGAAATCGATTTACAATAGGGGACTTGAACAAAGATGGTTGATCAGGCAGGCTTAGGAAGGCTGAAAGGGCAGAAAGGTAGCCCTTGATAGTGCCCAGAGCAGAGCCCTGCTGGGCAAGAGAAAGAAGGAAGAGAAGAACCTCAGAAAGAGGGGCAGATAGAGGATCCACAGCCTTTGCTGTGCACCATGCCACAAATCTGTTCCACCTGCAGGCGTATACCGACTTTGTGGAGGGACGTCTGGCTGCCAGAATGATGTTACAGACTTCAGGATGCAAGTCAAATGGCCTCAACAGTCGCCGCTCAATCTCCAAGCATGGAGTTGGAGACTGGACCAGTTCTGGTGGAGGACCGTCCCCTGCTGCTGCGACAGAAGGTCCTTCTGAAGAGGCAGACGAACCAGGGGATCGACTGACATACTGAGTAGCTCGGGATACCAGTACCTTCGTGCCCAGTCTAGAGCCACAAGGATGACTTGTGCCCGTTCGCGCTTGATCTTCTTCAGCACTCTGGGCAGAAGTGGTATAGTAGGAAAGGCGTACAACAGACCACAACTCCACTTATGACGAAAAGTTTCTCCGAGCGAGTGCCGCCTTGGAAATTCCAACGCGCAGAACTGATGACATTGCGCGTTCTCTTCGGTGGCGAATAGATCTAACCAAGGCTCTCTCCACTGCAGAAAGAGACCTTGCGCCACGTCAGAGTTCAGACGCCATTCGTGATCCCTCATGCACCTGCGGCTGAGTTCGTCCGCCCTGGCGTTCAGAGAACCTGCCACGTTTTGAACCACCAGGGTGACTCCCTGATGTTCCAGCCACTGCCAGAGGCGCAGAGCCTCCTGGCAGAGGGTCCACGACCCCACCCCGCCCTGTTTGTTGCAGTACCACATGGCAGTGGTGTTGTCCGTGAACACCTGCACTACACTCCCCCGGACAGAGGGGAGGAATGCCTTGAGTGCTAGACGAATCGCCCGCAGCTCCAAAAGGTTGATATGGAGCCGGGACTCCGCCGGAGACCAGAGTCCTCTGATCTCTGCCTCCCCCATGTGGCCCCCCCAGCCTTGGAGGTACGCGTCCGTCACAACCACGTGCTCTGGTTGGGGAAGGGAGAGGCATCTGCCGCTGACCCAATCGCGGTCCGTGAGCCACCACTGCAGCTGTCTCGCAGTGCCCTCTGAGATCAGGAATGTGAGAAGTTGGCCTGATATATGATGTTCACTAATTCTAGTGATCACCTTGTATAAGTCCAAACAACCCTATGGTGATTGGTTGTAAGTCAACCTTATAGACCAGCTATCCTAATGGTAGCATGGACAAAGCAGTCTTAGGCTAAACTCTCTTGGCATGTGAAGCCAGCTGTTTTACCACATATAACCCCTTGAATACCAAATGAAAGGACACCACACAGGTAATTATGAAAATAAACAAGATATTTATTAACTAACAAACACCTCTGAACTCTTTATGAGATCAGAGGGCTAAGCACATGACAAGACTCTTAAGAAAAATACATTAAGTTGCACAAGTTACAATGTTGCCCTAGGGGAGCAACAAACCATATACTAAGTAAATGGTATAAGGAAGTCGATTAAGGAAATGGAGCTGTCCAGAGGCTGTAGGATCGCTGGGACTACACTATCTTAACTTTAGGTAAGTAATAGGAGGCCCACGGAACGCGTGTGCAGTGTGTGAACTCACACGCGAGATGCGTAACAACGTCTATGGACAGTACAGTTCAAGAAACAGGTGAGTACGGACAATCCTGACTAGATAGGACTAAAACGACTGTGGAACTGGACACTAGGAGAATCAATCTACCCTTGAGCACCAAAAAGCTCTGGTAACCTCACCCGCGGGCTGCGGGTGCATAGGTGCGAAGTTGTGTCGGGTTCCGGCCTTGAAGTCTATGGAGCCTGAAAGGAAAGATGCTGCAGGCGACCAGGAGGAAGATGTCCGGTGCGACCCAAGGGTGGATCGAGGAAGAAGAGGACCTGAAAGCAGAGGGGACAATGTTCACAGTCACTAGCCAGTGACTGGAGTGGAACCAGGAAGGAACCAGAGGATGTCGACGCGATCAGATGAAGAGTGGACGCTTGACTCTGCAGCCACGTGGACCAGGTGGTGTCTTTGACGACCAGGATGGAGACACAAGCTGTCCCACGCAGGCTCTCGCTGTCGGCGATGTCGGATCCGGATTTGGAATCAACAGGCCTTGGCAAAGGCAACCTACGCGGTGAGTGGAAAAGACGTCTGGTGCGGACCAGGAGGGTCCGGGATGCCTCTCTTTTGGAAGGAAGCAAGGGCCAGTCTGGAGCAACCAGACCAGCAGTGATGATGTTGTGGATCGTCTAGGAGGCCACTAGCTAGCCGCAAGTGAACAGACAACGCGTCGAGCAGCAGACAAGCAGAAGGGCCCCACAGAGATCTCGTGGATGCTGGAGGGCTGGTATTCGGTGCAGGGGCTGCTTGGGGCTGGGGCTTCTCCAAGATGGCCGGTCCCGTGTCTCGTTGCACCCACGGATCTCAGCTGTGCTGCAGATGTAGGTAGAGGTCGGAGAGGTCTGGGAATCCGGGTCTCGTCGGGCTCTGAAGTCCGGATCCTCGAGGGAAGACGACAAAGTGTAGCCGCTGGACGCTGATGGTGCCTGCTTGTGCAGGGTGGACACTCCTTGCCCACAAGGGAGATTTCTTCAGTCTTCTGTGTAGAAAGTCTAAGTCCAGAGTTTCTTCTTGTAGAGTTTCAGTTCAGGAATAATCTGATTTGGAATGGGACCACCTCCTACCTTTAGCCTGCTAAAGGGGGCTGTACTATCGCTAGGTCCCTCCTATGGGTGGGACCAGGAAGGGGGGTGGTTACAGCCCCTATCCTTTGTCCGGTCTCGCGCCAGAGCTGGGGCTGGAGTGCCCCAGAAACTGGTTTGAACCGGTGTATGCACAGGGCACCTTGTGTGCCCCAGGCAGGTCTCATTCCTTTCAGCCCGGTCCTACCTAATACACAAAATCCTGTCTGGGGTGGTGCTAACACCTCCCAAGGCAGGAAACCCTTTGTCCTAGCCTCCCTCGCTGGAAGTACTCCCAGCAGCAGGAGGACAGACTTGTGTCTGCGGTGGCAGCGTCCATTATGTGATGCTGAGGCTCGAGTTAACTTTAACCTGGGTTCATAGTTAGGTACATGTCGTGTCCCTCTAGAAGGGTGGAATGCTACCCCCGTCGCCAGAATTTGCGAGGGGGTAGTATTCCAATTCGTATGATACCTTACTCGACATGTTTTGATAATGCTATGCCAAAGTTAGAAATAACCGCGAGGTTATAATGCACTTAAGAGTATATGGTATAGCGTTATCATGGAAACAGCTAAAGGACTTGGTTCCGAAAGCTGTAGACAGGCTCAGCTCATGCCAGAGCACTATCTCACATAATTCCAAGCACTCTGCCTCCAGGATTGTTAAGGCCTGCCATAGGAGTGACTTATAGGCGTATATGTGTCCATTTTAGGTTTAGATATAGGTATACTATATCTAAAGCATAGGGTGATTACACCACCTTGCCCCAGCTGATTGATCAGCCAGTTGTGTCAGATTTGGATGGCCAGCCAGGGGTGGCATAATACATGCTGCAGCCCCTGGTAGGCCGTGGGTTCAGTTATGCCCTGGGTACCTATGGTACATAGTACAAGGACTTACAAGAGTGACCCAATACCAATTGGTAAATGCACCTAAGGTACAAGGATGTCAATTTAGAGAGAGAGCATCTAGGGTGTGGGTCTGATTAGCAGGCCCACAGCCAGGGAAAGTCGTAAACCAGTCAAGCAAAAATCAAAAATCTGGGGTGACCATAGGATTGCAGACACTACTCTCCTACAAGGACATGGTCAGAGAGGTTGCCCTGATGCTGGGCCCACTGAAACTTCAGGTCCCACTGCAGAGCCCGCATCCGCCACCGGGCGTGATGCATCAGAAGGATGCAGGAGGCCATCAGCCCCAGAAGCCGCAGCGTCAACCTGACCGAGACCCGGGATAAAGGCTGTGTAGAAAGTCGAAGTCCAGAGTTTCTTCTTGTAGAGTTTCAGTTCAGGATTAATCTGATTTGGAATAGGACCAGCTCCTACCTTTACCCTGCTAAAGGGGGCTGTACTATCGCTAGGTTCCTCCTATGGGTGGGACCAGGAGGGGGGTGGTTACACCCCCTATCCTTTGTCCGGTGTCGCGCCAGAGCTGGGGCTGGAGTGCCCCAGAAACTGGTTTGAACCGGTGTAAGCACAGGGCACCTTGTGTGCCCCAGGCATGTCTCATTCTTTTCAGCCCGGTCCTACCTAATACACAAAATCCTGTCTGGGGTGGTGCTAGCACCTCCCAAGGCAGGAAAACCTTTGTCCAAGCCTCCCTCACTGGAAGGACTCCCAGCAGCAGGAGGTCAGACTTGTGTTTGCGGTGGCAGCGTCCATTATGTGATGCTGAGGCTCGAGTTAACTTTAACCAGGGTTCACAGTTAGGTACATGTCGTGTCCCTCTAGAAGGGTGGAATGCTACCCCCGTCGCCAGAATTGGCGAGGGGGTAGTATTCCAATTTGTATGACACCTTACTCGACATGTTTTGATAATGCTATGCCAAAGTTAGCAATAACCGCAAGGTTATAATGCACTTAAGAGTATATGGTATAGCGTTATCATGGAAACAGCTAAAGGAACATAAGTTACTTACCTGTAAACTGTGGTTCTTCAGTATTGGTGTCTTTCATAGATTCAAACGCTTGAATATTCCCTGTCGTCGAAGTGGGAGTCCCACGGTACATAAAATAGCAATAATATATGCATATAGAAGTAAAATTATTGTAATTATATAAATACATAAACATATATAAAATACAGTAAAATATCTAGAAAACTTAAAAGTACCATAGAACTGAATAGGTCCATAGAAGCCTAAGGGAAAAACTCAACTTGGTAACATATCAGTGTCATTATGTTTTGGTCCAAATTCCAGCCAATCCGGCTGTAGCTCCCTCTAGAACCTTCTCCTCAGAAGCCCAAGACCTCAGATTTTCGTAGCACAGAGTAACCAAAAGTGCCTGAGGAGAAGAGAGCCTCTGAGGGGAGGATGGGAGGGTCGCATGTGAATCTATGAAAGATACCAATACTGGAGAACCACAGTTTACAGGTAAGTAACTTATGTTCTTCTCCAGTATTAGGGGTGTCTTTCATAGATTCACATGCTTGAATAAGAGTAGAAAGCAGTAATCATCATATAAGTCATAAAGGTAACAGTAAATTCAAGCATATAATAAACATATTTTTTTTTAAAAGAGAGAACCTTTATGACTGGAGGCGGGTAGCAACAGAGGCTCACCTTTAATGGAAAAGATTCCGCAGCACCGCTTGGCCGACTGCTGCATCAGCGGCGTCTGTTGACTGCAGACAGTAGTGCTTTGTAAAAGTATGGCTGCTCGACCACGTAGCAGCTCTGCAAATGTGTTGCAGGGGTACCCCCGCAAAGAGGGCAGTAGAAGCTTACACAGCTCTAGTTGAATGAGCACTTACTGGAGCTGGAAGAGGCTTGCCAGCCCGTTGATGACAAAAAGTAATGGTGGAAGAAATCCACCTAGTAATAGTTTGTTTGGTAACAGGTTGTCCTCTGCAGGTCGGGCCATATCGCCATTGTCTAACCCAGGGTGGTGTGGAGTGCAAAATAACGATGGATTTGGGCCCAGATCTTTGGACTGGGTTGAGTGTGTGACATTGATCCACATTCGGTCCATCACCTGTTGTGTTTGAATGTAAAACTTAAGACCACGTTTTAAATCCAGAGAATGTAATGAACGTTCCGCAGGAGTTTGTGGATCAGGAAAGAAAGTTTTCAAAATGACTGGTTCATTGAGATGAAAATCACTGGGAACTTTCGGAATAAATTTAGGATTAGTACGTAGTTTAACAGCCTCTTTTGAGAACTGGAGAAAAGGAGGCTGAATTGTGAATGCCTGAATGTCACTGACACGCCTAAATGACGTCAAGGCTAGCAATAGGGCAACTTGCTGAATGGACCTCAACTTTCACCTTGAAAAGATCAACGACCGCAACACCACCACCCTCTTGGACAACCTCGCCAACCTTGGACTTAAACAACTAGTCACTTCCCCCACCCACATCGCAGGTCACACACTCGACCCCATCTTCACCTCCAGCAATCATGTCTCCTTCAGCCACACTACGGATCTCCTCTGGACTGACCACAGCTGCGTTCACTTCACCTACAACAAGCCAAAACCCACCAACCACCTCCAACCAACTCTGCAAAGAAACTGGAACAAAATCACCACCGACCAGATCTCCGCATCGCTCCTTCTAAACACCCCAGCCCACTCTTCTAACCCAAACCAAGCCGCCGCTAACCTCACCCTATGGTTATCCAACACCGTCGACACCTTAGCACCACTGAAAAAACGCCAAAGCAAACCTGGCAGCAAGAAGGCCTCATGGTTCAACGATGATCTCAAGAAGTCCAAGAAACTCTGCCGCTCCCTTGAAAAGGCCTGGAAAAAAGACCCAACCACTAGCACCAAGGACGCCTTCAAAAACGCCACCCGCACTCACCACCAACTAATCCGAAAGGCCAAGAAAACAGCATTCAAGGATCGACTTGACAACAACGCCCACAACAGCAAGGAACTTTTCAACATCGTCAAGGAATTTTCCAACCCCTCGGCCAACTCTAACGACATCACCCCCTCTCAAGCCCTCTGCGACTCCCTTGCCTCATTCTTCCACAACAAGATTGCAGACATCCACAACAGCTTCGACAACCAACCCAGAGACCAACCCACCCAACCATTTGCTGAACATTCTCCCCCCATGAACACCCTTAACGACTGGAACCCAATCTCCACTGAGGACACAATCCGCCTGATGAATTCCATCCACTCAGGATCCCCCACAGACCCATGTCCTCATCACATCTTCAACAAAGCAGACTCCGTCATAGCACCGCACCTCCGAGACGTCATCAACTGCTCCTTCAACTCCGCCACCTTCCCGGAAGACTGGAAACACGCTGAACTCACCGCCCTTCTGAAAAAACCCACAGCGGACCCCACCGAACTCAAAAATTACCGCCCCATTTCGCTCCTTCCATTCCCGGCCAAAGTCATCGAGAAAGCCGTCAACAACCAGCTCGCCGCTTTCCTCGAAGCCAACAAATCCCTCGACTCCTCACAATCTGGCTTCCGAGCAAAACACAGCACTGAGACCGCCCTCATCGCAGCAACAGACGACATTCGAACTCTACTGGACAATGGAGACACAGTCGCCCTCATCCTCCTCGACCTCTCTGCAGCATTCGACACAGTCTGCCACAGCACCCTGTTACAACGCCTCAATAACATCGGAATACAAGGAAAAGCACTTGAATGGATCACCTCGTTCCTCACCGGAAGAACCCAGAGAGTCCGCCTCCCACCATTCAAGTCCGAGGCCACCGAAGTCATCTGTGGCGTACCACAAGGATCCTCACTCAGCCCCACCCTCTTCAACGTATACATGAGCCCCCTCGCGGCCATCGCCCGCCAACACAACCTCAACATCATCTCTTACGCGGATGACACTCAACTAATCCTTTCTCTCACCAATGACCCCAGCACCGCCAAAACTAACCTACACGAAGGAATGAAAGAGGTTGCCGAATGGATGAAACAAAGCCGTCTGAAACTGAACTCAGACAAAACAGAAGTCCTCATCTTAGGTACATCCCCCTCTGCATGGGACGACTCTTGGTGGCTGGAAGCCCTTGGTAAAGCACCCATCCCGACAGACCACGCACGGAACCTAGGCGTGATCCTGGATTCCTCACTTTCAATGAACAGACAAATCAGCGCCGTATCCTCTTCCTGCTTCAACATTCTCCGCATGCTCAGGAAAACATTTCGCTGGATCCCCACCGAAACAAGGAAAACAGTCACCCATGCTCTAGTCACGAGCCGACTGGACTACGGAAACACCCTCTACGCAGGTACTACCGCTAAACTCCAGAAGAAACTCCAACGAATCCAAAACGCCTCAGCCAGGATCATATTAGACATCCCGCGCAACGAACACATCTCTGGCCACCTGAAAGACCTCCACTGGCTACCCGTCAATAAGAGAATCACTTTCCGACTGCTAACCCACGCACACAAATCACTCTACGACATCGGACCAGAATGCCTCAACTCACGACTGTCCTTCTACACCCCCTCCCGCCAACTACGTTCTTCCAGCCAAGCCCTCGCCACTGTACCTCGCATCAACAAGACCACCATGGGAGGCAGATCCTTCTCATACCTGGCTGCTAAAACATGGAACTCACTCCCCGCTTACCTTCGCCTCACCCAGAACCACCTAGCATTCAGAAAGCTACTTAAAACGTGGATATTTGACAAGTAATCCTCCTCCCCTTTCTAAGCGCCTTGAGACCCTCTGGGTAGGTAGTGCGCTATATAAATTCTCTGACTTGACTTGACATGGGTTCAAACGGAGGTAGGAGGAGCTGAGACAAAACCAGGTTTAAGCGCCAAGCAGGCGGAGGACGCCGAATGGGTGGAAACATACGGAAGAGGCCTTTGAAAAACTGTTGGATGATTCTAGATGAATACAGTGAGGTAGAACCATCATGACTGAAGCGGGAGAGAGCCGCAAGAAATACTTTGAGTGGAGTGGGAAAGTCCTGACTTCGCAAGGGATAGGAAGAAAGGCAGGATTTGCTCTGGTTTGGCGGTAATCGGATCCAAGGCTTTGGTGTGGCACCAGACACAGAAACGCTTCCACTTCAACTGATAGGTTGTAATGGTGGAAGGAGCACGGGCGTGCGCTAACACCTCTCTACAGTCAGCGTCGATGGTCAGACATGGAAATTCATGGTGTTCAGGTTCCAGGCATGGAGATGGCGGTATGCTGGATCTGGATGGCAAATCTGCCCCTGCTGCATCGTGAGGAGGTGAGGCAGTGGATGAAGCGGAATTGGTTCGTTCTGGGAGAACAAGAGCAGTTCCGAGAACCATGGGCGCCGCGGCCACTTTGGTGCGATCAGGATGATGTGGCAGGGTTGAAGCCTCATCCTGTGCAACAAGCGTGGAATCAGCGGAAGTGGAGGGAAAGCGTAGCTGAATGCGTTTAACCAGCTGATCGCAAAGGCATTTCCACTCGACTCTCTGTGGGGATGAAGATTTGCAAAGCGTTGGCATTTCCTGTTGGTGGTAGTCGCAAAAAGAGCCATCTGCGTCTGGCCCCACTGGCGAAAAATGAACTCGAGAGTTGGTTGATTGAGTTCCCACTCGTGGTTGTTCGAGAAAGACCTGCTGAGTGAATCCGCCAGAACATTGGAAGCACCCGGCACATGGATGGCTGTGAGATGTATTTGATGACGAATCGCCCAATTACATATCTCCTGTGCTTGTTGGGAAAGCAAAAGGGACCTTGTGCCGCCCTGCTTGTTCAGGTAATGCATGCTGGTGGTGTTGTCTGTCCTCACCAGCAAATATTGACCTTGAACAATCCGTTGAAAAGACTTCAGGGCAAGGAAGATCGCCAGAAGCTCTAGGTGGTTTATATGTCAAGTGTGGTGGTCCGCAGACCATTTCCCTTGTACTGACAGACCTTCGAGATGCGCTCCCCAGCCCTCCAGGGACGCATCGGTTGTAAGCGTCAGAGCCGGAGCAGCGTCTTGAAAAGACCGACCTTTTGAAATGCTCAGAGGGTGGGCCCACCACTCCAGAGCTTCCTGAATGCGGGGGGGGGGGGGGGGGGGGTGGGGGTGGGGGGGTGGGGGGGTGAGAAGGATCCGGTCGTTGAAGGACCCTGAAATCTGTGTCCACTGCTGGTCTTACTCCTTTTGGACGACCCTCATATGTAGTCTGCAGTGGGGAATCAACAGTATGGCAGAGGAAGCCATGCCGAGGAATGATTTCAACATCCGGACTGAAACGTACAGTTTTGACTGCAGGGACCGTACCATCTGGAGCATTCGGTCTTGTCTTTCCTGGGAGACAAAAACCATTGCCAGGCGAGAATCTAGTGAGGCTCCTAGAAAATCTTGCCGCTGAGACGGGCGAAAGTGTGACTTCTGGCAATTGATGGAAAGGCCCAAGTTTTGAAACAGGGAGATGCAAGACTGCGTATACTGGATTGCCAGTTGGAGGTTCGGAGCCTTTATGAGACAATCGTCCAGGTATGGATAAAACTGTATGCCTTGTAGGCGCAGATAGGCAGCTACTGGGCCCATGATCTTGGTAAAGACCCTCGGTGCTGAACGGAGGCCGAACGGCAGGACTCTGAATTGAAAGTGTAGGTGTCCAACTGTAAAACGAAGATATTTTCTGTGCCTGGGGTGGATCGGAACATGAAAATATGCGTCCTGGAGGTCGATCGTGGAGAAGAACTCTCCGGGATTGAGGTAATGTAGTATCTGGAGCAGGGTTAACATTTGAAAAGTTTTGGACATGATGAATTTGTTTAAAGCTCGTAGATCCAAAATTGGGCGCCATTCTCCCGATTTTTTCTTTACTAGAAAAAAGCGGGAGTAAAACCCTTTGCCCTGCTGGCCTTGTGGTACTACCTCAATGGCACCCTTCCTGATCATTAATTTGACTTGAGTCAGAAGGTCTTTGAAATGGGGTGGAGGTGGGCCGGAAGGATGGCGAGGTGGAGGAAATTTTGTGAATTCCAAGGTGGGTCCTTTTGAAATCAGATCTAGGACCCACTGATCGGAAGTAATGTTGGACCAATTCACGGTTGTAATTTGAGATTCGACCTCCAATTTTTACAGTCGGTGGAGAAAGAGTGCTGGGACTGTCACTGTTTCTTCGCATTTGAACCACCTCTGTAGGTAGTTTTCCTTTGGTATGGTCTGGAGGAGGTCTGACGATTCTGGGACAGGTAAGTTTGTCTTTGTCGATTGTCATTGTAGGAGCGATATTGGTTTGAGCCACGAAAAGTGGAATAGTTGCCTCCTCTACCACGTGCTCCGCGAAAGGGGCGTTTCTTATATTGAAGAGACCCCAACGCCTTGGCAGTATCCGTGTCTTTCTTAATTGACTCGAGGACCTCGTCGACATGCTTTCCGAAGAGCGAGTCCCCATCATAAGGAAGATCGAGGACTTTAGCTTGGACTTCAGGGCGAAATGCTTTTTATTTTAACCTGCCTTGACGCCGTAAAACAGCAGCTCCCGCCAACTGTCTAAACCCCGTAGAGGAGATATCAATGGCGCAGTCAATGATTTCCGAGGAGATTTTTTCGCCCTCCTGAATGATTGTTTGTGCCTCTGCGCGAATATCGTCTGGAAGTTGTGGAAGCAATGCCGCAATCTCGGACCACATTTGGCGGTCATAACGTCCAAGAATGGCCAAGGAATTAGCTGCCCTTACAGTGGTGGCTGACATGGTAGTACATTTTTTCACTATGGAATCCAGCTTTCGGCCTTCCTGATCAGGAGGAGAAGTAAGTGGCGTTGAAGGATTGCGAGACCTCTTTTGAGCCGCCTGTGTAATGACTGAGTCCGCTTTGGGTAGAGACACCAAACATGCTGGAGAACTTGCTGGTGCTTTATATTTTTTATCCAGTCTTGGCAGGACAGCTGGGATGGAATTTGGCCGCTCCATCAATTTGAGACCTTCCTCCCAAAAGTAGTCAATTATAGGAATAGTGTGAGCTTGCCTTTGAGGTAGGTCTTTAAAATCGTAGAGAAAGCAGTCAGTTTGTTGGACGTCTAAAGTGAGATGAAACCTCTTAGCAGCGCGAACCATCAAATTGTGGAAGCTGCCAATGTCCACAGGAGGCGAAGCCAATGGCGACGTTGGTGGAGTGGAAGGAGTGTGAGCCCTGTAACCATCCCAGTCTTGAAGGACATTGTCGTCATCATCATTTGGATCCGTATTGTGAGGATCAGGATCGTCATTGTCCGTATCAGGCAGGGCATGCACCGGTGATCGTGACGGAACTGCTGCAGAGGCTTGTGTTTGTGGAGGAGGTTGCGGGACTGGAGAAGCAGGCCGAGATGGAGGAAATCTGCGGTTATAATCATCCAGCATGTGTTGCAGATTCCTAACCAAAGACAGTGGTATCTCTGTCGTTTGGTCTGACATAAGTGCCTCTGACCTATATACTGGGAAAAGTTCTGTCCCATCTTCGACGTACTCTTCCTCCTCCTCATCATAATCCTGGCACTTAATGTGCAGTTGGGATGGACTAGTTGCTTGACCAAAGGCATTATCATGCTCCGAACCATCATTGGAGTCCTCCTCCGCAGACAAACAACTTATCAGGAAGTGCAGATACACTCTTAATTGGACTCAGTTGAATTAGAGGTACGCGTCGCAGCGTAGAAGCAGTAACCACTGTGAAGGTGGTGGCTGTGGCTAAAGAGTGGTGCAGCGTCGACGAGCCCGTCGACGTGGCGATGGAAGAGTCAACAGCCGTTTGAGGCGTCTGCACTGTGTCCACAGGCAAGGATTCCGTAGACGGAAGTGTCTTAGGCTTCGTCGACGATGATCTCTTAGCCGCCGACGGCACAGTCGATGAGGCAATGGACTTGCTCGTCGACGAAGATGGTCCCGTCGACGAAGGAAGGACCGTCGACGAAGTGACAGTTGCCGACGAAGCCGTCGTCGACGGTAAGGCAGCCGTCGACGAGGCAGTAGTTGACGGGCGACGACCCGTTGACGATGTAGAAGTCTTGGTCGACGACGAAGAGTGCGTCGACGAAAGGCGAGTCGACTGTTGAATCTTCGTCGACGAGGAGGATTTAGAAGCCGTAGACTAGATCTTCAAAACAGAGGCAATAGGCCTCACTTCATGTGATGTCGTCGACTAGGTGGACGTCGTTGACGTAGTTGTCGAGGACATAGAGCAAGTCGTCGTGGAGACAGCATCCACGGATTTCGTCGATGTTGAGGTCGTCGACGGACATGTCGACGAGCCAATGCCCAGTTTAGAGGATGAAGGCATGGCTTTGGACAATGACGTCAGAGAACCAGGTCTCGTAGGCGCATGTGGAGGCAAATCCTGTGGGGAGACAACCTTAGAAACATCAACAAGTCTTTTTTTCTTCAGAAAAGGAGAAGGTATCTCAGTCTCCGACCCACGTTTCTGAGAGGTTTTGGAATGAAAAGAGGAGACACTCTCATCCTCCGAGACCACAGTGTCCGTTGTCTTCAACTTCTGAAGCCACAGAAGGAGACAGGCCTCTCTGTCCCTTAATGTTCTAGGTGGGAAAGTACAACAGTACTTACAGGTCTTCACTTCATGGTCAGGGTAGAGACAGTAAATACATTTACTGTGTGGATCTTCATGAAAGAGACGCAGTTTTCCACAGGATGGACAAGATTTCAACAAAGATTTATTTGAAGAAGACATTTGGAGTTGAAAATACAGCTAAATAAGTTGAAAAACTGAGCAGAGCTCAGGGAGACTTCCTTCACACGACGTGCGGTAGAAAATCTGAGGTCTTGGGCTTCTGAGGAGAAGGTTCTAGAGGGAGCTACAGCCTGATTGTCTGGAATTTGGACCAAAACATAATGACACTGATATGTTACCAAGTTGAGTTTATCCCTTAGGCTTCTATGGGCCTATTCAGTTCTATGGTACTTTTGAGTTTTCTAGATATTTTACTGTATTTTATATATATATATGTATTTATATAATTACAATAATTTTACTTCTATATGCATATATTATTGCTATTTTATGTACCGTGGGACTCCCACTTAGACGACGGGGAATATTCAAGCATGCGAATCTATGAAAGACACCCCTAATACTGGAGAAGACTTGGTTCCGAAAGCTGTAGACAGGCTCAGCTCATGCCAGAGCACTAACTCACATAATTCCAAGCACTCCGCCTCCAGGATTGTTAAGGCCTGCCATAGGAGTGACTTATAGGAGTATATGTGTCCATTTTAGGTTTAGATATAGGTATACTATATCTAAAGCAAAGGGTGATTACACCACCTTGCCCCAGCTGATTGATCAGCCAGTTGTGTCAGATTTGGATGGCCAGCCAGGAGTGGCATAATACATGCTGCAGCCCCTGGTAGGCCTTGGGTTTACTTATGCCCTGGGTACCTATGGTACATAGTACAAGGACTTACAAGAGTGACCCAATACCAATTGGTAAATGCACCTAAGGTACATGGATGTCAATTTAGAGAGAGAGCAGCTAGGCTGTGGGTCTGATTAGCAGGCCCACAGCCAGGGAAAGTCGTAAACCAGTGAAGCAAAAAGCAAAAAACTGGGGTGACCATAGGATTGCAGACCCTACTCTCCTACAAGGACATCGTCGGAGAGGTTGTCCTGATGCTGGGCCCACTGAAACTTCAGGTCCCACTGCAGAGCCCGCATCCGCCACCGGGCGTGATGTACCAGAAGGATGCAGGAGGCCATCAGCCACAGAAGCCGCAGCGTCAACCTGACCGAGACCCGGGATAAAGGCAGAAGGAGTGGAATCAGAGCCTGAATATCCCGGACCCGCTGTTCGGGTGGATAAACCCTAAACTGCGCCGAGTCGAGAAACTGCTCTGATGAAGAGGAGCTTCTGAGAGGGGCACAGGTGTGACTTCGGCACATTGATGGAAAACCCCAGCTGGTGCAGGAGGACTGCCGTAGTCTGGAGGAGGCTGACGACTGTCTGGGGCGAGCCCGCCTTCAACATTCAGTCTTCGAGGTAGGGGAAGACTGAAACCTCTAACCTGCGCAGATGAGCTGCGACCACCGCCATCACTTTCGTGAACACCCGTGGGGCGCTTGTAAGGCCAAAGGGGAGCACGGTAAACTAAAAGTGCTTGTGGCCTACCGTGAACCGCAGGTAGCGCCGGTGGGCCGGCAGGACAGGGATGTGAAAATAAGCGTCCTGCAAGTCCAACGCTACCATCCAGTCTCCTGGGTCCAGGGCAGCTAAGACCTGAGCCAGTGTCAGCATCTTGAACTTCTCCTTCCGGAGGAAGCCGTTGACGTTCCGTAAGTCCAAGATAGGGCGTAGGCCCCCTTTGCCCTTCTTGGGTACCAGAAAGTAGTGGGAGTAGCAACCACACACTACTTCTGTCCCAGGAACGCACTCGATGGCCCCCTTGGCCAAGAGGGCTGTCACTTCCTCCTGCAGAAGCAGCAGATGACCACCGCGTATCGGGGGGGGGGGGCGGATCATGGCTTGAGGGGTCGTCTCGAAGGGGAGGGAGTAGCCCCTTCGGACGATTTGCAGCACCCACCTGTCCGATGTGACAGTGCGCCAGTGGGAGTGGTGATGGCGAACCCTGCCCCCCACTGGCGTCACAGGGGCCTGAAAGCACGGACTAGGAAGGTTTTGAGGCGGACGTTGCAGGGATAGGTGTGGACTGGGCTCGCCGTGGACCCCAACCACCGCCACGGCGGTTTCCACGTCCGCCACCGCGTTGAATAGTAGGCTGCGGTGCATGGCTGGCGGCACGTATGGGGGCACCCCTTCCTAGGCCATGAAAGGAGCGAAAGGCACCCATTTGCTGGTGCGGGGCCGAGAGGCCCAAGGTCTTGGCCGTAGCCCTGGAGCCCTTAAAGCGCTCAAGCGCATGGTCTGCCTTGTCGGTAAAGATGCGAAGCCATCGAACGGCATGCCCATAAGTGTGTTTTGGACATCGGCCGAGAAATTGGCGGACCTCAACCAGGCGTGACGACGAATCGCCACCGTCGTCGACATCGCTCTGCCCAGAGAGTCGGTAGTGTCCAGCCTACGCCGAATGGAATACCGTGCTGCATCCCAGCCCTCCACCAGGGCTTGGCCGAGTCTAGCCCGTACCTCCAACGAGCTGTGTGGCAGCACGTCCGCGACCGTGTCACACAGAGAGTGGGTGTAACGGCCCAATAGGCACGCGGTATTAACGGACCGCAGTCCCCTACTTAGGGAGGAGAATATCTTCTTCCCGTAATTCTCGTACCTCTTAAGATTCACGGTCGGGGGAGCAGGCGGGAATGCGGTCTAGGAATTGGAGGCCTGGATAACCAGGCTCTCAGGGATGGGATGGGTAGACAGAAAGCAAGGGTCACCCGGAGCCGGGCAGTGGTGTCTGGCCACATTCCTATCCACAGGCTGTCCTATGGCGGGCCTGGACCAAGTGCCCAAAAGAACGTCCGACAAGGCCCCATTAAACGGCAGCAGAGGCTCGGCCGAGCTTGACTGCGGTTTAAGGACCCCAGTGAAGAGGTTAGTCCTCACGGCCGCGACGGGGAGAATTCAAGGCCCAGGGCCTTGGCCGCCCTCATCAGCACCACGCTATAAGCAGCCCCCTCCTCTGTAGCCACGCTAGGAGGGGAGACAAAGCCAGTGTCCGGCGAAGTGTCCAGCCCACTGGCCTCCCCAAGCTCTCCTGTCCAGTCCACAGAAGACTGACACTCCTGTGCCAGAGGGTCCTCAAACCCCTCCCAATCCTCCTCATCACCCACAGCCTGGTACTCAGGCTCAAAAGATGGGGCCGGGTCATTGAAATAAAATCTCCCAGCGGCATCGAGAGCGGCGCTGCTTCGGCGCCGGACCGGAAACTAGGACTGGACCAGGGACGACGTCACCCAGGGACGGCGCCGGGGGCGAAACCAGAGGGGCCGGTGTCGGCGAGGTCGTTAAGTCGACGGCGACGACCCGGACCCAGTGGCGCCCTGCGGCGTTGGGACCGAAGTCGCCGACGGCGCCGAGGCCGAAGCCCTAGACGGCGCCGGTGCCGAAGCACCCGGCCCGCGTGGGGACCCATTCGGAACCGCTTGGCCCGAAGGCGCCACGGAACCCGACAGAGGAGCGAGAGACCTCATGGCCATGAGGAAGTCAGCAATCTCCCCCGGCGTCGCATCCTGCCCAGGGACAGGCGGGTGTGGGGCAGGCCGCGACACCTGTGGCCCCAGTGGAGCCGCGTGGGCGGTGTCACCCGAATCCCCGGCCGCGTCGCGCGAGCGTCGGGGGGAGTCAGAAGAGCGATGGTGCCTCTTCGACTTCTTGTGCCTCTTACCTGAGGACTTCAAGCCCGAAGACCGATGACGACTCCCGGAACTGTGGGGGCTCCGGCCCCGCAACCTCCTTTCGGACCGGGACCTCGAGGCAGACTGCCGAAGCTCGAGTCGCTTACGGGACCGCTCCCGTCTAGCCTTAGACGTCAGGGCCCAGCAGTCTGAGCAGGACTTGTCGTCGTGGTCAAGTCCCAAACAGTGCAGGCACCGGCGATGGGGGTCGGTAACCGACATCAGTCGGCGCAGGGCTTGAATCCGGGCATCCCTGCCGGCACCGTCTGAGTCGATAGACCTCGAAAAATGGATCAAAAAGGATCTCAAAAGGTTAGTCAAAAAGTGACTTGGGTACAACTTTTTCCAGATCTGCGCTAGCTGGCGCGGAAAAAAATGAATAACTGACGTAAGCACGCGGAGGCGGCGTCTAAGTACTCCGACAACGTCATCATGGCGCCCACGACGCCGAACGCGGAGCCGCAGACGACTCCTACCGACTCGCAAGGGGACGGCTACGCAAAAAATTCAGGATCCAGTCTGACGCCTGGGGATATTCTAAGGTAAGGAATCTATCACTAACGTGTCTCTTTCAGATGAGACCTGTTGAATGAGGCACAGTCAATAGACGCCAATCCACAATCCAATTGATTGTAACCAAATCAAGGAATGGAGAGAAGACCGGGGAAGGTGGGAGGGAAGAAGACCATGAGTAATCCCCACATTGGAAGAACCAGAGTTTAAGAGAGTAAAAGGATATATGACCCTACCACCCAAAAATGGGTGGTAGGAAACAGAATGAGCCATCCTGCCCAGGAGGGAGGAGAAATAGGCCACCCAGCAGGAAGACAAGCCACCTGGAGGGAGATGAAAAGGACCTCACAGAGCGGGGAGGGTGGGTGGGCGTTAAGTTATCTGCGGCTAGACTGTATCTCTACCAGATACATTTTTACTGAAGGTAAGTAACTTGTTCATCTGATAGAGACATCTAGCCGCAGATTCCTTAACTTAGAATAGATACCAAAGCCATACCCCATTGGAGGAGGGTCTGCGACTGAAACCCACCAAGTTCCAAAGAGAACGTATTCGTCAACAATTTGACTAAAACACTCAGGGGGATAAAGGCCCAGAGAAGGGACAAGACAGTACGTCAGAGCATACAGGCCGAGTATGCACAACAGTGGATGCCACAAAATGACATGTGAGGGGACAGATGTCATCATGCAGAGCTATATAGAACCATGACTACCTGGAGATACATATGGATGAGAGGAGTACACATGAGCAGACAGTGTGTACATTAAAAACTGCAACACACATGCAAAATCCCAATGAAATGTAGCATCAACAGCACAGAGGAGTCAGCAGAGAGAGAGAGGCGCATCACCAGGTAGTCAACCAGCCAACCGTACTCCGAGAGACAAAGGCGAAGGGAACCCGGCAAAAGAGCGAGAGAGAGAGAGAGAGAAAGAGAGAGAGAAAGAGAGAGAGAAAGAGAGAGAGAAAGAGAGAGAGAAAGAGAGAGAGAAAGAGAGAGAGAGAGAGAGAGAGAGAGCGAGAGAGCGAGAGAGGCAGAATTAGAATCTGCGGCAAAAGAACCTCAGATAATGCAGCAAGGAAAAACATTGTATGCTTACCCTTATGTTGTGTGTAGAGCAAAAGACCGATATACACAGACATATACATATATATAAAAAAATTTAAAAGGGGGCTAGAAGAGCAGGCTCTAAATAACAGAAGGCTGCACAAGTGGTACCAACAGTACCGGTTTGAAGCATAGCAGGACAGAACAATGTCCAGACACGTAAAACAGCATCAGCTTCCTGCCAGGGAAGGAACAGCGGTAACCCGCGTGACAGGCAGGAAGACTTACCGCTACACAAATGAGAAGGAGTCAGTAATAAACATAGATGGAGTAACAGGAAATTGCATATACAACCATATACAAAGATCACAGCATGACAATGAGTACCCTGAAGAGAATACTACCACGGATTTCAACAGAAGCGGCCTGGTGCAGAAATACCGGAACACCTGCGCGGCATGGATCAGAGGAACGAGAACCCTTGCCTGGGAAGTGCATAGAAAAGTAAGGCACAAGGCAACATGCAGCAGTGACGTGTCTGGCGTGGACTCCACCGCCCATAGACAAAAAACCAGACAGGGTCTAAACCAGGAGGGAAGACCGAAGCGCTTCTCCACCCAAAGAAGGGAAGAATAGAACGCAGCCAATGCAGCAGCGCAAGATATACCACAGGCATTCTGAGACAGCGAACAGGCTCAGGGTATACCCACATGTCGTGTCCGCACAGAACACGGAAGAACTGTTCCGGATCGGAACAGAATAACACACCGCCAAGGGACACTTGCAGACGTCTATGACAGCCAACGTAGGCAAAAAAGGGCACATCGAAAGCTGAAAGAACACGCCGGGGTGAGCCAGGTGTGGCAGAAACCCAACAATACTTTGAAGAAGTCAGCATCTACAGATGCAGCGGAGTGCCACAGACCGCAGTCCACAATGCAGAAGAATCAGATGAAAGTGATACCCACCTGTGGTACGCAGCAGAGAGGGAGGGGGGCCCTACAATAGCAGGAAGAGACCACAGCCTGGTCCAAGTGACAACCCCTGCTAAGAAGAATCCGCAGGAGCCTACCAAGCTTCCCGAGCAAGAAAGAACAGCCATACAATAGGATACCCTACATAGGTTAAGCCCATCCCCCAATGCAAGGGGCACCTCTGGAGACAAACTCAAAGACAGAGGAAGCAAAAAGAACAGCAGAATCAGCTGACCAGCTGCATCAAATAAGAGCAAAAACAGCGGAATAGCGGTACAGACAGTCTGGGAATTAAGGTCATGAACCCAGTGAAGGATACCAAATCAAGCAGAGACAACGCTGCGTGAGAAAGTAAAAGTCCGCAGAAGGACTAGAATACAAGAAGTCATGGAAGCCCAGACATGAGACGGTGGACCACTGAGTCAGCATTACTGTCAAAAAGGGCAACTCCATCAAACGGCAGATCCCTAAGACGCTCCTGAACATTTTCAGGTAAACTGACGAGCATGGAGATGTAGAACAGCAGACCTGGCCATCGCCCGACCCACAGAGTCAGTGGTGTCCAAGGCCGAATGAATGGAGAAGGAGTAGTTTCTGTCCTGTAACTCCAGTTCTGTGGTAGGGGTATCTCGGTTATAGTCATAATCTAGTGAATAGTCCCGCTCATGAGCGTGGACCCCAGAGCAATCAAAAATAATCTCTTAAGCGGAATAAAAATGCAGTCCTGCACAGACACTTAAGAGAGAATTTAAAGACAGATAATGCAGCCTATATCCACAGGCTACACTGTCCAGTACGTCAACTAGACATTCCACCAAATCCACAAACAGCACAGCCTGCCAGGTTTTCCTCACAGAGAAAAACCTCCCCTCTTACCAACAAAGCCTCTGGAATGAAAGAGAGGAAGGGGTGGACAGACAAGCCCCATAGGCTGCCATTATGTGGCTCAAAAAGGGATACTGTGCCTTTAAGAAAACTTTCTAGAACTCTCTGAGTATCCCAGAATGCACAGCAGGTCCCATTTACTTTCAGTTCTTTTTGAAGGTGTATAACGCCAGACCTGTAGCATTCCGAACATGAACATCTTCCTCCATCGGGGAGGAGGGCAGGCGCTTATGACTATAACAGAGATACCCCTACTACAGAACTGGAGTTACAGAACAGAAACTACTCCTTCTGTAGTAGGGGATCTCTGTGTATAGTCCTAATCTAGTGAATAGAATGGCAAGCCCATCCCCACACCAAAGCGGCGGTGGAGGAATAAGAAGTACACCACCACTACTGTGCGAACAGATTTCGCAGCAAAGCCTGCCCAACCTGAGCGTCTGCCTTGGCATCAGTGTCCAGACAGTAATGCTTAGCAAAGGTATGGACCGACTTCCAAGTGGCCGCCCTGCAGATTCCTGCAATGGGAACATTAAGTAGCAAAGCAGTCGTGGCAGCTTTGCCCCTGGCGGAATGAGCCTTAGGTTTACCCCCTAAGGTCTTACTAGCCTTTTGATAACACAATTGTATGCAGGACACAATCCACCTCGAGATGGACTGTTTAGAGGTAGCAAGACCGGTCCTGACTGACCCATAATTGATAAACAATTGGTATGACCTACAGATATCCTTGGTTTTATCCAGATACAACTTCAACACCCTCCTGACATCCAGGGAATGTAGAGACCTTTCCGCTGGAGAGGAAGGATTCTGCAAAAAACGTAGGCAAAGTTATGGTCTGGTTAACATGGAAATCAGAAATCACCTTAGGAAGAAATTTTAGGGTGAGTACGCATCACAACCTTAGCAGCATGAAATACGGTACAAGGTTCTTGGCAACCCAACGCCTGAATTTCACTCACCCTGCGGGCAGATGTAATGGCCACGAAGTACGCCGCCTTCCAGAACAGGTGCTGTAACGAGGCCTATGAAAGGGTTCAAGAGGGTCCTTCATCAGACGGGACAGCACCACATTCAGTTCCCACGAAGGCGAAGGAAGCCGAAAAGGAGGAAACACTTTCTTCAAGCCTTCCAAAAAAAAATCCTTTATCAAAGGAATCTGAAAGTAGGAAGTATGTGAAGGGCATTTTTCAGTAGGCGGTCAGCGCAGCAAGATGAACCTTAAAGGAATGGAAATAAGGTCAGACTGCACCAAATGCAAAAGGTACGGAAGGATGAATTCTTCCTTACATGTCGTCGGATCCTAGTCCTTGGACATGCACGAGAAGCAGAATCTCTTCCACCTGTAAGCAAAAGAAGTCCCAGTGGAAGGTCGCTTAGCCTCTTTAAGTATGTCCAGACAATCTTCAGCGAGATTCAAATGGCCATAATGCACTATCTCAGGAGCCATGCCGCCAAACTCAAAGACAAGAGGTTGGGGTGCACCATCTGCCCCCCGAACTTCACGAGAAGGTCCGGCCGGCACGGCAGCCGTATGTGAGGAAGAAGAGACCGGTGAAGCAGGTCCGTGAACCACCACTGCCTGGGCCATTCCGGGGCAATCAGGATCATCCTTGCCCTGGACTGGGACAGCTTGATGAGCACCGCCGGAATCAGGGGAATGGGTGGAAAAGCGTACAGAAAGCTGTTCCACCAGTTGATCCTTTAAGCATTCCCCAGAGTCCCCTGCTGGTAACACCTGGATTCGAAGTCTCAGCATTTGCTGTTTTCGGCGGTGGCAAACAGATCCACGGCTGGAGTGCCCCACCTGGTGAAGACGTCTCCGAGTACTTCGTCGTTTATGACCCTCTCGTGGTTTTCGTGAAACAACCTGCTGAGGGCGTCCGCCTGAACATTCTGCACACCTGGCAGGTAAGTTGCTGTTATCGACAGTCCTCTGGCTAACAGCCAGTGCCAGATCGCCTGCCCTTCCTGTGACAGCGTGCGCAATCTCGAGCCCCCCTGCTTGTTGAGGTAATACTGTCCGTCTGCACAAGCAAGGAGTTGGTCTGGAAGGACGGATGAAAGGCCTTCCGTGCCAAGTGAACAGCTCCGAGTTCCAGGAAATTGATGTGATACATGGACCACGTTCCCTGGATCTGTAGATGGTCTGAATGCGCCCCCCAGCCCAGGAGAGACGCATCCGTCACGATAGTCTGAGTCAGGATGTCCTTGTGGACAGGAACCCTTCTGAGGATATTCTCTGCTGAGCACCACCATCTCCGGGACTGTTGGGTGTGAAGAGACAGCTGAATCAGGTCGCCCCAACACCCTTTCCTCTGGCCCCACTGGTCGTCCAAACATTCTTGTAGCGGCCTCATGTGTAGGCGCGCGCACGAAGTGAGGAAAATACAAGAGGCCATTGATCCCAGTAGAGAAGACACTGTCCTCAATGTTGTAGATGGAGCAACTATGAGAGCCTGAGCCTTCCGAAGGATGGAGAAGCGTCTCTCCTCCGAGGGAGACACGCTTGCCGACAGCATATTGACGGAGGCTCCCAAGTACTGCAGGCACTGTACCGGAATCGGGACAGATTTATGTGCAACCCCAGGCGGTTCAGCAGGACGGCCGTCCTGTTGAAGTGCAATTGCGCTACCTGGAAGATGGAGGCTTTGATCAACCAATCATCCAGGTACGGGTAGACAAACACCTTGTTCTTTCTCAGGTGCGCTGCTACCCAGCCATGCATTTCGAAAAAGTCCTGGGTGCAGACTTCTGTCCAAAGGGCAGTATGGTGTACTGATAGTGATTGGTGCCGATGAGGAAGCACCGGAACTTCCAATGTTTTGGTGCAATGGGCTCCTTGAGTTACGCATCCTGCAGTTCCATAGCGCACAGCCAGTCTCCTCTTTGCAGCTTAGGATAAATCTGGCGCAAAGACAGCAAACCATCTGTTCTCTTAACGCAAAAACCAGAATGGGCCTGAACTCGTACTGGTCCTTCTCTCGCACCGAAAGCACTGTGAGAAAAGACCCTCTCTTAGAGACCGAGGGACATCTTATCTCCCTTCTTCTTAACAGGGTAACGGCCTCCGCTCGGAACTCACGCAGCTGGAACTGCGAGCGAACCTGTGGAATTGCTGGAGGAGGGCTGACAAACGAAGACTCTCTTAGACCCGGCCGGACTTGTTCGCCGAGGAGCATCAAGCTTTCCCGCGCATGCGCACAATATACTTATAATTTATTAAATGGCGGCCCGGGACCACATATAAATCCTGGGACGAAAAACGCCGCTGGAAAGGGCGGAAGGCTTTACGCCATTCTCTACGCTGCCCCAAACCTACAGCCTTCAAAAGTCTCCGGTTCAGACTTCATGCGGATCACTCACTATCCTCAGGGCAGCCCAAGGGTTGCCCAAATAACGGGAGAGTAGAAGCACACTGCTGTGCCGCAGGCTGCAGAGATGACAAACGAATACAAGTATGGCAACGTAGGACAAACTCAAGGCAATACCTGGGGTTGCCAGGAGAGAGAAACTCCGCTCCAACACCGATGATTAGATCTGAAACTATCAGGCCCTTTAGTCTATCTCTTGTAAGGCTTCCCTCCGGTCTCTCGGCAGGGGAACCACAAATCAGTGAAGGAACACCCCCACACAGGGATCTTACCACAGCGGCCCACAGCATGCTGTCTGCATGCTGTCACCCCTTTGACCAAGTCAGGAGTACGTTTGAAGCCAGAACTTACTGGCAGGTGGTAGTGGACGACAGTTAAGTACCGCCCACCAGAGAACAACCCGCTAGGAGGAAAATTCGTAATAGTAGGAGAGCACCTCCGCGTACTCATGGAAGATGCATCCCTTGCATCAAGGCACGGGGGTTCGCAGACTGAGGGGCCAAGGCCCCTGAGGTGTTGGGTGGGAGAGGGACCAGAGAGAACACCGAAACATCCCCGGTGGTCACACCAGTGGTGGCAGAGCAGGATGCGGATACTCAAAACTGTTCCCATGATGCACTGGGCCAGGGGCAGACTAATTTGCATAAAGCCAAGTTCTGAGCTGGGATGGTGCAGTGAGCTAAAAAACAGTGATGGATCAAGCCCTGATCTTTGGACTGGGTAAGAGTGGTCTGCTTAACTCAGACACTCTGTTCATCACCACCCCCTTTTCTGAATCATTTTTGTCCACCATAAACGTGGAAGGGTATACTCAGATGTGAGTCCCTTGCTCATTGCACCATCAGGATTCAAGCAAGCCGGGCCGAAGACGGCTGAAATGCCAGAAACCGGTCCCCGGTAGCTTGTTTCCTTCCCAGTATAAGAAGTGGCTTGGTAGTTTGGCCTGCCCTGTTCCCATGATGCACTGGGCCAGGGTCAGACTAATTTGCATAAAGCCAAGTTCTGAGCTGGGATGGTGTAGTGAGCTAAAAAACGGTAATGGATCAAGCCCTGATCTTTGGACTGGGTAAGAGTGGTCTGCTTAACTTAGACACTCTGTTCATCACCACCCCCTTTTCTGAATCACGATACTCAAAACTAAGCATAAGGACCAACGTCCCTCGCTTACAAGTGGTAAGTAGCCACAGACTCCCCATCAGAAAGGTTCCTCGACGCTGATCAACTGCTCGGCGTCGAGAGTGGACTTGCCGGGAACACAAAGTCCCCTCCTACGATTAGAGGCTCACCACGGAGCGAGGCCTGAAACAAGACCCAGGCGTCAAGCGCCGGCAATGAGTCCGCTGCATTAACCCATGACGTTGATCTCACTACGACGTCACCATCACTAAGACATTGACTGTGTCTACGACATTGACCAACACCCCGACAGCAAGATGTCACTACGGTGTCAAACCCTCTTCACTTCGACATAAAGCAGCACTGTACCGAGACGCTTAACCATCCATGACGGTGACATCTGGACCTAATGGAAGATAGTGGAGCCCCAGCGAGCAAACCCCCAAAATGAGCATCAATGCTCCTCGACGTCGAGCATGACTGCCCTTCGACGTCGAGCATGACTGCCCTTTGACGCCGAGGCACCCCATGACGCCGAGGCACCCCATGACGTCGAGGCACCCCATGACGCCGAGGCACCCCACGACGCTGAGGTCGACGTTGTTCAACGTCATGTCGACCGCAGTCCTGGGTCGACGGAGAGTATACCTGCTCTCGACGTCGCCGTCCTCTACGCTGACCGGAACCGCGTCATAGTTCAGACGTGCTCCTACTGGGGAGAACCCCAGAGGTCACAGCATGGGACTCGGTAGAGGACCTACCCTCTCCTTACCCAGAGGCTGAAGTTGCCTTCAAACTCCTCTGCTCCAAACCTGGGAGCCGAAGCCTCCTGGAAAAGAAAGTACAGAGAAGACAGGTGTCAAAAGACACAGGCAAGCACAGAATACAAACCCTGTGAGCTTCAGCTTTGGCCTTTAATTCAAGTGCAGGCAAAGCACTTGTCAGATAGAAATAGCATAAAGACAAGAAGACTGCGGAAATTCTGCCAAAAAAACCCACAGCAGAATATAGATAAAGGCTAAAGTCGTAGAGTGAAGCTGCCAAAAATCCAGAAATACACAAAAATTGAAATAACAAAATCTCAAATTGAAGAGCTAATGCTCCAGGGTCCTGCTAGCAGGAGCCGGAAAAAAGAACTGAAAGTAAATGGGACCTGCTGTGCATTCTGGGATACTCTGAGTTCTAGAAAGTTTTCTTAAAGGCACAGTATCCCTTTTAGAGCTACATAATGGCAGCCTATGGGGCTCGTCTGTCCACCCCTTCCTCTCTATCATTCCAGAGGCTTTGTTGGTAAAAGGGGAGGTTTTTCTCTGTTAGGAAAACCTGGCAGGCTGTGCTGTTTGTGGATTTGGTGGAATGTCTAGTTGAAGTACTGGACAGTGTAGCCTGTGGATATAGGCTGCATTATCTGTCTTTAAATTCTCTCTAAAGTGTCTGTGCAGGACTGCATTTTTAGACAGTTTAAGAGATTATTTTTGATTGCTCCGGGGTCACTAGATTATGACTATACACAGAGATCCCCTACTACAGAATGGTGCCATTTACCGGCCATCAATAAGTCGACGATCCAGGAGGGACGAAAGAAGACGCTCGACTGAGTCCTATAGGGCAAAAGTAGCCCATGCAAACAAGCAAGATGTGTTCAGAGCCCAAGGCCCAAGCTAGTGGATGCGAAGATATTACGGCCAAGCAATTCTAGCCAGTGAGACTCCCTAGTGGGAGGAAGCACCGGGGGAGGAGAGGAAAGCAGCAAGGCTAAGGCTGAATGGACTGAAGTCGCTGAGCCCGTAGGATGGAGGGACAAACAGACAGGGTCATCTGGAGCCGGACGATGAGCCCGATCCACAGGGTCTACAGAAGAGGGCCCTGCCCTTGTCCCAAGAAGGGTGTCAAATAACCCACTGCCAAAAGGGAGCAAGGGCTCCATCTTTCACGGCATCCTGGTGGAGGAGATCCAATAATGGATCAGCAGGTAATGAGACTGAGGGAGGCTACATGTGTAAAATATCTGCAGACCTCCGTAAAGCCCCCGCAAACGCCGCACTAGCCTCTGTGGCCATTCTAGGTGGCGACAATAAACCGTCGGTAGGGGACGGTTGAATGCTAACTCGTCCACCAGACAACAGAGGCGCAATAGCCTGAGGCCGATCAAAATACCATGGTATGATAGGCACCTGTTCCAAAGGGTACCAAAAGAACCCTGGGTTAGGAGAGCCCAGAGGGGCTTCATTCTCTTGTAACAGAGGAGCAGCAGAGGCCCGCACCGACGTCAACGAGCACAGAAGGTGACCCATCCACCCAGCGCCGAACCGGCATCGCGGCGACCACCGAGATTGGGAACTGTGGAGAGGAACGGCGTCGACTCTGAGTGAGACTCCGTACTGCACCTGCATCCGATGTTGAAGCCTCACAGGGCCATGCAGAGACGGCACTGGTGGGCTTGATGTCCAACTGGGATGCCCCTTCGGGCCGTGTCCCGACGTCGCAGCAACTCTGGAAAAGGAGTCGGGGTACTCGATCGGCGCCGAGGGCGAACCAGCCGGCGAAGACCCAACCTGAAACCCTACCACCTCTGTGGGGCCCGAAGACACGCCAGGAGGGAGAGGGGGTGACTCAAAGATGGACTGAAGAGCCTGAGAATAAACTTCCATCTGGGCTTGAGTCGCCCCAACACCAAGAAATGGTGGATACGGGGAGGCAGACTCCTCAGGGGCCGTGCCCAGTAAAGACGGGGAACCGGGGGCCCCGCAGTCACGTTTAAGTGGGGCCGACGACCTCCGTGACTTGTGTTTGTACTTACCTGCGTCAGGCAAACAACGTCCACGAGAAGAACTCCGTGACCAGGCCCAACTAGGAGCTCCAGTACGAGATGGAGACCTGCAACGCGAAGACTACGAGCTGGACATCCTGTCGGTCAGCAACTTCATCCTGCACTTCACAAGGGACTTAGCTGCAGCCGCCAACAGGCATCGCACTCCTCAGAGTTGTGTTTCGCTCCAACGCACCACATACAGATCGCGTGCGTATCCGTCGCTGACATCTGTTGCGTACAGGTCTCACACGACTTGAAGCCTGAAGGCATCGCACACTGTTCCTGGATCCTGAAGGCGTCGAGAAGGCCTTAAAAAAAAAAAAAAAGGCCAGAGGAACCGCTACTCCTGGATCCACACTGGGACGCGGAAAAGAAGGAAACGGACGTCAGCCTAGCAGGAGGGACTTATATGGCTAGACTGACGCCATGTCCATGGCGTCAACAGGGCAGAGCCATGTGGAGCCGTCCCCCGGCGCGCAGAGGTACTGCTGAGAAAAATTCTCTGGATCCAGTCTGACGCCTGGCGGGATATTCTAAGTTAAGGAATCTGCAGCTAGATGTCTCTATCAGATATCGATATATCTAATCGATAGTGTACCCAGATTTGATGATTGGGAAGATTTTCTTTCCTTTTCCATCCAGAAGGCAGTCTTTACCAAGTAGGAGGATGAAGTAATAGAGGATGGTTGGCTCCAAATATTGCTCAATACTAAACCTATTAATGTGTCTTTTATATATTTTAACAATGGGAGCGAAGTCACTGCTTTTGGTATACCCAAGATTTCCCCGAGTCCGGCCCTGTAGGGTTACAGTTCTTACAGCTGCCAAATTCCTTATCCAGTAAATAACTGGCTTCAGTCTAGCTGTGACTATATCGATTGGATATCTAAGTTAATTTTAAAGATAAGTGCGGTACTTTGGGGAAGTTGGAGTGCCATCCTCAAAAATTTGCAGTTTGCAATCCCAAATGAGCTGACCTAATTATAACCCAATAAATCAGCGCCATATATTGAGGCTGCTACAACTTGAGCTCTCCCTAATTCAAGAATTTGGGGATATCGTGTGGAAAGATGTCTTTTTTTCTAAAGGCCACAAATGGCTGCTGCTATCTGGCTAGTCCATAAATTTGAGCAGGATACTCAAATTCCCAAATAATCAAATTCTGTTACTCTTTCTAGGTTTTCTCCCTCCTAACTAAATATGCCTTGGAAAGGCCTGTGCGTGTGAATGGCCATGTATTTTGATTTACTAGCATTAATTACCAGGCCATGATTAATACAAAATAAGGTTAAATCTGAAAAGTTTTGATACCCCTTGGGGTTTTAGAAACCAGTAGGGTGTTGTCAGCAAATAATAGAGCCTGTATTTTTACGTTGCCCAACACTGGGAAGTGATTCTCACAATCCATAATAAAGACTGCATAGCCATTTACGTTCAACAATAATAACATTGGGGCAAGCACACAGCCTTGCCTCAACCCTTTTATCCTCCCCTTATTGGGTCTGTGAATTTCCAATTTGCTCCCCACCGAATAAGTGCATAGTTATCTGTGTTAAAACACACAATTACATCTAGTAAGGGGGGGAGGGGGAGTGGTATCCCCATGCTTCTCAAGGAACCAGAGAGTTTTCTTCTAGGAACCATATCAAAGGCTGTCTTTGGGTCAACAAATGAGACGTAAAGGCTTACTTTGTTGATACCCACTGTTTTCCACCAATACATCTGAAATCCAAAAACTTGGTCCACCGTACTTGTCTTTGATCGAAACCCTGCTGGAAACTGGGAGAGGATATTATCATTCTCAATTCATGTTAATAAGTGATTGAATATTTGCCTACAGAGTTTTGTTTGATCTATTAAACTGATCGGGCGGTAATTGCTGGGTCTGATCTTGAGCATTTTTAAGAGTTGGAACGGTCTCTGCTCCTTTCCAAGTAACAGCTATTTAGGCACCCGCCATTATATATACAATTCTAAAAATACAAATTAGATAAGGTGTCCAGATGTCAGATTCAGCTTTAAATAGTTCCACCGGAATTTGGTCAGGCCCAGGAGCCTAGCACAATTTCTGTGCAGTAATCGAACTACGTGTTTTCATTAGGGTAACAGAGGGTATCATCAGTCTCCATTGTTAATATGGCATGCTAATGGGTGTAATTTCCACCTTTTTCAAGTGGCAATTCTATTTAATCTTGAGGGGTAGGACTATCAGAGACCATATAAGAATCGAAAAGGGCTGATCCACTCTTCCGGGTGAATACTATCAGGTTTCATCTTATGTGTTCTACAACCATCAAGGGCCAGAAAGTGGTTTGATTTCTGTCATGAATGGTAACCAATATTACTTCCCATAGGTTTGTGCCCCATAAGATTTGTGCCTGCCTCAGAGCTTCCTTATATTTTGCCAGAGCTATCTTAACGTCACTGGCAACGCTGCTTTTAATTGCTTTGATCAACTCGGTCTTAAATATTATACAGGTTTTGTCGTACCAAGTGGCCTACGTTTAAGGTGTTAAAATCCGACAAGAAGGGGCTTTACTGAAAAGCACTTACTGGAAATTATGAGATGGGGCAAAGCTTTGGTCAACCATCTCCAACATGGTAACAACCTAATTATGGTCAAGTTGTGCATGGGTTGCCTCGTTTAAAACTATCACTTCCCATTTAACATTTCCCCTGTTTTAATTGACAATTAGGTCCCCTTTTTGTACTCTATACTGCAGATCTAGGAGGGTCTGGATTGCCTTGGAGGGTGAGTAGTAAAGAAAAATGGTCACTTCTGTGTCATTCTAGCACTTCCATATTAATGAGATTTGTCCAAGAAAATAAGTCTAGGAATACAGTTGATGTTACTTAAGATATTCTCCCCTTTTAAAAATGGGCTTCCCCCGTCAGGATCGATAGGGCGCACCGAGTGGGCCCGCCACGACGAGCATCAGCACCCCCCCCAGACATCTTGGCCCTCCTTCCGGACTTCCCACTAAAGGAACGCATCATGGCTGAGGCCCGGAAACAATCTGCGGTCACTTTCCGTGGCCATTCTGTGGGACTGTATCAGGACTTGTCCGCCATTACTTTGCAAAAACGGAAATCATTCAAGATCGCCACGGATTTTCTGAGAGAGCACGAAACACCCTATGCCTGGGATCCTCACGCGTCTATTTAATTCCTTCTCCGTTCCTGGAGCTATCCCTCCGGATTTGCTTAGGGCAACTGTCTCGGTTATTCCAAAACCGGGGAAGGACCGGACGCAATGTGGCGCCTACAGGCCAATCTCTCTCTTGAATATTGACCTTAAGTTGTATTCTGGGATCCTGGCGACCCGTCTGGCGCTTCATCTTCCGGGTCTAGTGGAATCGGATCAGGCCGGGTTCGTTCCGGGGAGGCAAACGGTGGATATCACCAAGAGAGTGGTCCATGTACTGGAGAAAGCCTCCAGGATACCCGGGTAAAGGATGTTACTATCAGTCGATGCGTAGAAAGCCTTTGACAGGGTGCACTAGCCGTATCTGGAGAAAGTTCTGGCGAAAGTAGGTATTGGCGAGAAATTTCGCACTCTGGTGTTTAACTGCTACAAGTTTCCATCAGCAGTGGTACGGGTTAATGGCTGCAGCTCCCATCAATTTGCGATAGAAAGGGGTACTAGACAGGGATGTCCGTTATCCCCGCTCCTATTCACACTCTATATGGAACCCCTGGCCCAGAGAATACGTCAGAATCCGAATGCGCTGGGAATCAAGATGGGGGAGTACACCCACACTATCAGTCTATACGCAGACGATATCATTCTGACGTTAGCGGATCCGGGGAGGGCGCTCCCTGCAAGCATCGATGAGATGAGATGAGATGAGATGAGATGAGATGAGATGAGATGAGCCTTTGCTGCCATAGCGGGCTTCAAGATGAATATGGGGAAATCGGTGGCCCTTGACGTCTCGCTCACCATGGCCACCAGGGCTGACTTACAGAGGCGGTTTCCCATGCACTGGTCGAAAGATCTGGTGCCCTACCTGGATATTCTTCTGGCACCCACGCTACCCGCTATAGTGACTGCGAACTACACTGCCCTAGGTGCTAAAATTAAGGAGGAACTGGGCCGCTGAAGCAGGGGCACATTGTCCTGGCTAGGCAAAATTGCAGCGGTGAAAATGACCATCTTACCGCAGGCGCTCTACCTGTTTCGTGCTCTGCCGTTGCAGCCCCCGAAAGGATGGCTGCTGCGGACTCAGGCGGACATTGCGCGCTTCATATGGCAGGGTTGTAAACCTAGACTCAAGAGGGCCTTGGCTACCTTGGCACCTGAGGCAGGGGGACTGGGAATACCAGACCTCCGTAAATACTTTCAGACGGCCCAGCTAAGATATCTGGTAGAGTGGAGCAAATGGGAGACAGACAAACACTGGCTTTTTCAGGACCAGGCAGTGGCGGGTCGAACCCTGCAGGAAGTGCCCTTTTTGCGGCGGACACATCGCCCTCCCAATTTATATGCATCTTACATCACACGGGTTACCTTGAGGGTGTGGGAACTTGACTCATACACTTACCACCTTCCCCTCTCCGTTCACGCCATTGATCGATAATCCTGAGTTTCACCCTGGCACAGAACCGGGGGCTTTTGCACGCTGGCGGGCTGCGGGGTGCAGAGCACTTTTTCACCTATATGGCCCGGAGGGCATTATTCCGTTCCCAGAGTTCAGGAAAGAATATCAATTGCCGGAGGTGGAAAGGTTGCGCTATATGCAGGTGCGCCATTGGGCGCTGCAGCCACAGATACGGGAGTCTGCAGATCGGAAGCTCCTTCCATATGAGAAAAGGCTTATAACACGCACCTCAGACAAAAACTCATTTCGGATTTGTACAAATTCTTGCAGCCCTCCCCTTTTGACCTCTATAACCCGGGTAGGGAACGATGGGAAAGAGAACTGGGGAGATCCTTAAGCCGTAAGGAGTGGGACAGCATTGCCTATAGAGCCCGACACTCCGCATATCACACTGGACTTACGGAAACATTTACAAAAGTGTCCACATACTGGTATTACACGCCTCAGAGATTACATGAGATGAATCGCAACATCGACGCCACCTGCTGGCGAGCCTGCGGGCAATTGGGCACCCTCACTCATGTTTTATGGGAATGCCCGATGCTATCCCCTTACTGGAAAGAGGTCCTAGACATGATTGACTCCAACTTTGAAATTGAATTCCCCGCTTTCCAGCATATATCCTGTTGGGCTTACCCAACGGACTGATGTATCCTTTGAAGTCCCGTAGAGGGAGGCAAATTGCGATAGCACTGGGTTCTGCTGTACAAAATATACTTATTCATTGGCGCACCACTACACTCCCCTCCACTACAGGGTGGTTGCATAGATTATGGCATGTCCTGGGAATGGAAAAATTGTCGCTCATGGTGGCAGGAGAGGTGGAGCAATTTAATTAACTATGGCAACCGTTTCACTCATTGCTTGTAGGGGAATTTACAGAGCTTACATGTCCTAGATATCTCCGCCTGTTGAGGTTGACTACATTAGCAGACTCGGATGGCCAATGAGCCTAGATAAGAGAGCACCGGGGGGGGAGCGGTTTGGGGGAGGCAGGCGGGTGTTGTGCTGAGGCACTGGACGGGGCTGGAGGGCTGGAGGGAGGAGACATGGTTGGGTTTAGGGAGGAGGGGAAGTTGGGGGGATTTGTTCACTTTGGAGCACCTTGTGGTAGCATACGCACCAGCCATCGCATCTGGATGTACACTACTCTTTACAGGACCCTAACGCGTTGGTGTGCTCTTATATGATTGTATCGGACGCTTTGCTCCTTTGTGTAGACTGTTTGTTTTTATTTTCCTTTTGTGAATGCCCAATAAAATGCTTTAAACATAAAAATGGGCTTCAATGAAGATCAGAAGATGTTCGACCATTACAGCCTCTGATGTAACAACATAATGAGAGGTCTATCATTTGCAGAACCACTTTTGTCATCGATTTAACACATGAACCTTAAATTTGAGGAATAGCTTGTGCTTGATCTTATTTGTATGCAATGCCCCTGATGAGAGCTTATGACTCAAATTTAACACTGAAATCCCCTCCCACAATAACATTTCTGTCTAATCCTTGTAAACACTCTCATAATGTAGACAAGACTGTGGACTCAGTAGACTTTGGACAACTACTACTATAATCATTATATAAAAGAAGTTTCCTCCCATTCAAGTATGAATGTTCCAGGCCTAACATTACAGACAAATTTATATTTAGGTATTTCACCCAGCAGCCTAATGCAATATTAACTCACGCTGTTAATCTCCCCAGAGGGTTTACCTGCCCATTAACAAACAGCAGGTACAAAGCAGGTCTTAAAGTCAACTTTATAGAACAGTGTTAAAAGCCAAGTTTCCTGAAAAATGATAACATCTCCTTTATCAATGAAAGCCCCCCAATCTTCTTGTGGGAGCTTGTTCCTTAGGCCAGCTATATTCCAGGACACTATTAGTAGTGTACAGTATTTATCATTTGGTACCCGAAGAACCTCATCCGAACTAGCAGATCCTACATGTGCTTCCCCTAAGTGGGATCTTCACATGTAGGCTCATATATAGTAGTAAGGGGTGGACAGCTCAGAGATTGTATTGGATAGAATTGCATTTGGGCACAGAGAAAGGTTAAATGTTGCATACAATTGCTCCCCACTAGCATCAGGTGGAACCTCCAAGTCAAACAATACACTTAAGTGATGAGGCAAGTGACTCAGTGCTAAAGTAGGTTTGTGTTCTATTAGATTTGAATTGGATTTTGGAGTTGGATAGAGGAGAGGTCCTATGGTCTAGAGATCTACTAGATTTGTTTGCCAGCTCAATTGTAGTCAGGGTGAGCTCTAAATTGTCATATCCAGGGCTACTACATTCCGACCTTTCTGCACTGATGATGGCATCTCAGTTAAGTGAACGACAGCCCAGTAAGTGGCAAATCCAATGTATTGCCTTGCTCTTAAGGGATTCTTCAGTCTCTATAAATTAAAGGTGGGACAGCCCAGGGATGTTAGTCATTGTGATGTAACCTAGAGTAACATGTTTACTCCTAAATGAGTGTGCACTATTTACTGCTACTTTGTGAAGTAGCGCCTGTGGATAGGAGTCATGCTATTTAAGTTTTCCCTTGACGGCAAGAGTTGGTTAAAAAAGTGCCAGTATTTGATTCTTTTGGACTTTCAACCCTTCTTTTCTTAAGCAAGAAAAGGGTGCGCTCCGAGAATAATAATGCTGAGCTTGTGGACGATACTTGGGCCAGGGATAAAGATCCGCAAGGGGGTGCAGAATGCAATTGGGGGGCAAAAAATGCTGTAGACCTACTAGAAGCGAGTAACAGGTTAACTGTAGAAGTCAGTGAAGTAACCAAAGATTTTAAGATACCCACTTCCTTTTTGAAGGATTGTACAAGTGAATAAAGCAAGTCCACATTTGAAGTAAGACTACCAGACTCTGATATTTGTACAACATTCTTAATTATAAGTGACATTGTCAGGGTTGCTGACAATAGTTTGCTGCTCTCGCAGCTCACACAAAGGGTCACAGAAATTACTACAGAAAACGATTTTAGGGTGCAGATCTGCAGTAGTAGTGTCTGGTGAGGTCGACGGAACTGGGAGGGCGGTGATAGATGCTTGACATGGTACAACCTGTGCTCCACTAGGAAGATCTTGTCCCTATGGCCTTGACCTCCAGGTCATCCGCTGAATTCTTCAGAAGTATTAAGCTACACTATCAGAAGGGGAACTAGGTCCTCTTGAGGGAGAGTCAGTAGGGTCCGGAACTAGGATCTTTTCACATTCCTCCAAGAAGTAATCAATTCTATAGTACACATTTGTCCCCTGTGGATTTACATGATCTCTTAGGTTTTTGCCATCCCCGCAACCCATGAACACCCCTCCATAGCCTTCCGTTTGACCATAGCGACTATCAGAACAAAGCAAAAAGAAAGTCAGTGATATCACATCACATGGATACCAAATGGATAGCAGTTGGTTGGATAAAACAAGTTTTACGGTCAGGTTAAGAATATAATACATGAGCCAAACTAAACAATTACTGGTACCTTGACATAGTAGATGTTAGAGGGCGGCCCAGCCCGGTATCCGGTCACAGTCCAGAACAGTAGGTGTAGGGGCAGCGCTTTGTAACACAGGTCGAATTAGCCTCAAATCAGTTTAGCGGCGCATCCGGGCACAAAGACTCCTGTGGCTTGAAGTCCCCCACAAGCAGCGACACTAGCGGTGTCCCCTGGGCCTAAGTGGATTCGGCAATGCAGGTGTGGAATGCTGCAAGGATTTCCTCAAGTAGTGCATTGACTTTTCTATGGGGTGATGCAAAGGGCATCCGCAAGACTGGTGGCATCAGCTGCTTGGAGCGAGTAGGAAGTAGCAGGCAGGGGTCCCCGCAATGCGGCCCACGGCAAGCAGGGCAGGCACTGAGAACAGGGAAGCAGGGGAGGCGACTGCTCCCGTAGAAGTCAGAGCAACGTTGATTGGTTGCTGGCCCAGGCAGGTGATGTTCCCCGATGTGGGCGCCGAATGCCAGCCTGAGTACGACAGGCCTTGTCTCCACTGCTGTCATGGGCTTCAAGGGCCCAGTGGTGTGCAGGATATAGTCAATCGGCGTTCCACACCTGTTTCGGGGCGAACTCTTTCAGCTCCCGTAGAAAAAGGGTTGTACGGTGCGTACCCGACACGAATCGTACTTGCTGGGTCAGAAAAACCAGCAAACTAGCCGCGAACCATACAGATGTCACGTACAGCGGGTTCCGAGGGAGATTCGTACGGGGATTTGATTCGTACGGTCTCTGTACGATTCATACGGAGTCCAGCTCCTGGTACGAATCTTACTTCGTTGTACATACTGGTGACGTTGCATGGTATGATTCGTATGGGAAAAACGCTCCGAACGGCTATTCGGAGTGGTTTTTCCCGAATCGGAATCGACCCCTTTGTATTTTCAAAAGGGAAAATGTAATGTTTGGTTAGAAAAGTGAATACAACTAAGGATTTTGAAGAATTTTTTCAAAACATTCTCTTTAATGATTTATCTTTGCCACAGACCAAAATATATTATGACCAGTACAAGCAAAGCACACAAATAAAAACATTGCATTTCAAGTCTATAATTTCTCAACATATATTTAACCTCATCAACCTCAAAACTATGCTATAAAGAGAGAAGCAATATGAGAGTCTGGCTTCATTTTCAATGATTCTATTGAGAGTAGTCAAAGACATTGCAATACCACACCCACCTAGTTTAGAGAAACAGGTACACAACTTTCAATCACATAATAAACTGGTTGCTCTGCTTTTCCTGTTAGATAACTCAAGTGCTTGGATGGCGTCTCCACACTGAGCAGCTGATTAACTTGAATAGCCATAATTCTGTTCTGGTGGCACACTACAAATCGTGCTCACACTAGTACATCAAAATATGATTTGCCAGTGACAACATACTATACTGCAGCTAGAAAGCCTTGTCAAATACCAAGGCATAATGCCTCAAAGAAGCATCAGTTTATCCGCATGGTCATATGTGGAACTTTAATCTCTTGAAAATTGGTGCAAACTTACCTTTGGTAACATAGGTGTATCTCTCTTTTTCTTTTTGTCTACATTAGGATCATCTAGCATATCAGGCTCAAAGGTGTAGAGCTCGGTCAACTCATTCATTGTAAAATGCCGTTCAATCTGCTGCTGATCCACCACCCGAAAGGATAAAGATTGTTTGGCTATTTGACGATCATAGATTTTCTCTTCCATGGTTCCCTGAGTAACCAAAGACAGAATTTCATCAAATGAAGGTCCAAAATGAACCTTTTGCTCGGTGTAATAAAGCCAAACAACTAAATGTACTAGCCGCTGCAAACATTTAAGTGGTCTGTAAAGACATAGAACAAGTACTGTGCTACATGCAATTGACAACGATGCTATAGCACAGATGGCAACATAAATAACTTGGTGACAAAACATTAAAGAAAAAGTCACTTATTTGCTTTCTTATTTCATGAACACATCATGCTAGTTACATTCACCAGGAACACAATTATGTGCATTAAGGAAATATAGAAGAAAACATTTCAAAAAGTGGCAACATCATGAACTATGTCATTTAGTGAACATCAAAGGTAAATGTTTACATTTCCTTCTCCAAGATCTGCAAGTAAGCTACTCGTAATTTACATTTCTAAAACAGTAAGCAATGCGTAATTCCCATTTTTAAAACAATCGGCTATTGCAGTTCATCAAATGTAATGTAGAGGCCAAGGATATATCAGTATAGACCAGTGCAACTTGCAGATACCTTTCACTTGCAATTCTCATTAAGTTGGAAACACAAAGCAAAACATTAAGTAGATGCTAAGGTAAAATAAAATTACATTTCTGGTTAAGTTATTTCTCCAGTCTCAGGATCAACTATTACCAAGGCGTGCTTATAACATAGCTGAGTGGCTCTAACAGAAAATGCTTGCGGTTTAACAAAAAATGTGCACAGCAGGTCGTAAGATCACAGGTTCACTTGCGTTTGAGGGATATGCAGCTAAACTACCTCTACACTACATAGCTCTAGACCTCGGTCTTCTGGAAGACAAATGGTATAATGAACTGAGCTCCATAAAGAGGAACTGAATGGGCGTTAATAACAGCAGAGCACCTCTGAGTATTCAGTTACAATTAAAAGAAACTTACAATTACCACCTGGTGTACTTACATTCTGAACAGACAAGAGGATTTACACATAAGAAAGGGAATAAAGTGTAGAAACATTGGGCAGTTACAGATATGCGAGTTACACTACAAACATTAGATGTGAGAAAGAGCCCACCATTGGTGCTTTTTCAGATGTCCCTAAAGAGCATGTCTTAAGAAATCCACTGACTCTGTTTTGAAGATGTTTGAGAGGGATCAAAAATTCCTATTGTAGGAAATAAACTACACAGCTCATAGCAGATGTAACAATAAAACTTTATAGGTAACATACACCTGTGCGTCACAAACATAAGACAGAAGGATTTAAATACGGATATCATTCAAAATACAAGAATTCCAAAAGTCCAAATTGTGAAGCATCTTCTAAACAGCAGAGAAGGAAGGCCATTAAAAAAGTGTAGAAGTCACATCCCATTAACAGTGATGACAAAACAGCCCTTTTGAATTCATGATAGGGACTTCTTTTAAACACCATTGTGGACAGTGACAGGCTCTGATGAGCACAGGATTTTACTTACTACTTAAAATGGTAGGAGTAGGAAGTATGTCTTCCAAAAATTGGCAAAGTCCGAAAGCTATAATTTTACTGGAATGTGTACGAGTTGTGTAAACAGGTAGCAACCTGGGAAGATTCATCGGGAATTAAACTGAGGGGGCACTACCAAAAGGTGTAGAATAGTCACATTTGATAAAGTCATCTGACTCACTGCGCCCCTTTGGTATTGGTCTGTGGGGTAGTGGAAACTACGCAGCAATTGAACAGATCCATATATTTGATTTGGAAAGCATTGCCAAATACATCCATTCAAGCCTGGAGATGGAAGAAGGTGGGGAAGAATCTTATCCACCTCACAGAATAAAATGTTCTATATGTATTTGAAGCAAGCAGGACATACCATGGTTACATTAGCACCGGTTACTGAATTGTAAGAGGCAACTGTTGGGCAAAAAGTGCCACAGAAAAGGGTGCTAGTAATTTCGCTATTTAAAGTCTATGATCACGACCTCTGTTCCTTTCCCAAGCTGGTTATAAAACATCTGAAGCTGCAGGCAAATCTGGAAGGAGTTTCACCAAAAAGACAGTGGTAGCCTTCTAAAGTCGCAATAGATCTCTAGCATGAGCTTCTCTTTGGGACTAAGAACGGACCTATGGCAATGTGTCCATCGGAGCAGTATGGTGAGTGTTGCCAATGCCCTACAAACTCTATAACACTATGGCTGCTAAGGCAATTCCCCTCCTGTGCTGGGAATTGCCATTTTGCTGGTGTCATGACGAGCTCAGCTCGTCATGAGCACAGCTCCAGGCTACCTCATGACGAGCTGAGCTCGTCATGAGCATGGAAGGGGTTAAAGACCCTGGACAGCACAAAGGTTAAGGAGAAATATGGTGGGAGACGCATTAGTGAGGAGACAAATTCACAATGTTACTAACCAAATGGCTATGTATTGCAAACAATAGTCAAGAAAATATATCATTATAAAAGCATTGTAAAATGGTGCAGTGGTTGTGAGTGAAAAATTGCTGCTCCCTCATCGGTGATACATACTTTTGATCACTATTGTAATGTGTGCGTATCAAAAAAAAAATGGCATAGCGCATTGTTGGCTAATCAACAATATAGATAAGGGCCCGCGACTTCAGTGGACGTTTCAATTGCTGAGGAGATCACAAGATCGTCATCAGGACTCTAGATATAGCAGAGCACGAGAATCATGAGTAAAAATAGACTTTGAAAAAGACTCAAGGGGTAATCCAAAAATTAGCTGTTTCTAAAACATGATACCCAGGGATAATGGTCCAAAACTCTGGGAGGATGACGCATCGAGCCAAATAGAGAGGACCCCGTGCCAAATGGAGGCGTCCTGACGCCAAGGCAGTCGATGCTCCACTGCCTGGTGTGTAGCCTGAGCCTCTCCATGCAAAAGTGGTCCCAAATGAGGACTGAATACAAGAAAATCAGGCACAGTGCGCTGGAAGCAGTGTCCTGACGGCAAAATGAACAGCGAATGGAAAGAGCACCAAGCATGTTTTGCCATTCACACCCACTGCACTGTATGCACAAGTTACTTACCTTTGGTAACAATATGTCTGTATGAAACATAGGTTAGTTATAGAGTACTTACCGTAAAATATCCCCAAGGCTTCAGACCGGATCCGGAAAGTTTTTTCCATCGGCAGTACCTCTGCGCATTGGTCAACTCCACGTCCGTAGTCTGCATCGTGGTCGCTGAGGTTACTTAGACACCGCCCTTGCGCGCAGGCGTCAGTTCTGTACACGACTTTCCGTACAAGAACGCAGAGCCATGCAAGACACTGACCACTGCTGCATAAAACTAGAACCCTGAAAGGATGTCCTTAACCCTAGAAATCAGTTCCCAGAAGGGGAGGATGGGTGGGGTGATAAGGAATCTATAACTAACCTATGCTTCTTACAGATATATTGTTACCGAAGGTAAGTAACTTGTGCATCTGAAAGAAACAGTTAGTTATAGATTCCTTACCTTAGAATAGATACCCCAGCAATACCAACCCCGGAGGTGGGTCTGCAAACCAAGATCACACCAGAAAGTCCTGGAGAACAGAAAAGCCGAAAAGCCATCTCTCCGGACTTGGCTGTCCAGGCTGTAATGTTTTGTAAACGTGTGCAGCGATGCCCACATAGCTGCCTGACAGATGTCATTGAGGGGGAACTCCTCATCCCAAAGCAGTAGTAGCTGCCGTCGCCCTGGTGGAATGGGCGCGCAGCCTCAATGGAGGCTCCTTCTTTGCCAAAGAATAGCACGCTTTATTGTACAAAATGACCCACCTAGAGATCTGTTTGTGCATGGCTCAACCTTTTTTGGTGCAAAATTAGCCAATAAAGAGCAGGCCATCCACCCTGTATTGCTTTGTGCAAACCAAATAAAATGAAAGCGCATGTTTTAGAGCCGCTCTTCCTCTGGAAGGATGCAGAGGTGGAAATAAAGTGGGCAAAGTGATGGTCTGTCCAATATGGAAAGGAGTACCTACTTTGGGAAGAAAAGATGGATGGGTTCTAGGACGGGTTCCGGAGACAGTCAGAAAAGGAGGATTTGAATAAAGATATCGGAGCTCACTCACCTTGCGGGCAGAGGTGATGGCCACCATGAAGGCAGTTTTTAAAATCAGAAGCCTGGGAGGACAGTTATGTAGTGGTTCAAAGGGAGCGCACATAAGAAAAGCAAGAACCAAGTTCAAGTCCCACTGGGGCATTAAGAAGGGAACAGGGGAAAAAGATGAGTAATGCTCTTTGTGAGAAGGTGGCCTGATATGCAGTGCTCACTATTCTAGTGAACACTATGTATCAGTCCAGCAACCCTTATTGATGATTGGTTGTAAGTCAACCTTATAGACCAGCTATCCTAGTAGCGTGGATACGAGCAGTCTAAGGCTAAAGACTCGAGAGGGCGCGTTAAGCCAGCTGTTTACCACACATATACCCCTTGAATACCAAGTGAAAGGACACCACACAAGTGTTATGAAAATAAACAGTTATTTATTTAAAGATCACAACAGCCCTGTACTCTTTATGAGGACAGGGTACTAAGCACAAACCAAAACTCTTACAAAAATACTTAAGTTAGCACAGTATATACAAATGCCCGAGGGGCACGGAAAACCATATACTCTGAAAGTGGAATGCGAAATTCCTAGCAGGTAAGTACAGTACTAATAGCTTTTGGAATCGCTAGGACTTGACTAGGGAATCGTTAGATTACTTCTAGGAGGCCTAGGGGACTCGGGTGCAGTGTGTGCACTCTCACGCGAGATGCGGGACAAAAGTCTATGGTAGCTAGGAATTAGAAAGTTAGTGTTCTCGGGCGAACCCGACCTGGTAGGGAGAAAACGAAAGTAGATTCTGACCCTTGGATAGTGAGGCTATGCTGGGGCACCGAAATGCCGAAGTTACCTAGCCCAGGGGCTGCAGCTGCATAGGTCTGAAAAGACGTCGGGAATCCTTGTAGACGGACCAGGAGCCGGAAGAAAAGATGCTGGCCGGTGACCAGTGAAGAAAGTTCAGTCGGATCCAAGCCTGGATCTTGAAGATAGATGACACCTGAAAGCAGAGGGGACCAAGTTCGAGACTACTAGCCAGTAGTCAGTGGGCACCAGGAGGGCACCGGATGGTAGCCACCTCGACTAGGTGAGTGGGTGACGCTTGACTCGAAGATCTCACGGACCAGGAGGCGTTGTCGGCGACCAGGATGGAGGATCGAGCTGTCCCACGAAGATAGAAGCTGTCGGCGTCGCTGGACCCAGGATTGGGCAACAAAGCCTTGGCAAATTCAAGCCCACGCGGTGGACCTAAAATGGCGTCTGGAGTGGACCAGGAGGGTCCGGGGTGCCTCTCTTGAAGAAGGAAGCAAAGGCCAGCCTGGAGCAACCAGACCAGCAGTCGTGAAGTCGTTGGGCGTCGTTCAGAGGGCCACAAGCCAGCCGGCTAGTAGCCAAACAACGCGGTGCACAGCAAACAGCAGAAGGGCCCCACGCAGATCGTGGAGATGCAGGGGGGCTGATCTTGGGTGCTGGAGCTGCGCAGGGTCGGGGCTTCTCGGACCCCAAAGCACTCACCAGTGGAGGACACGGTGGGCTTGCAGTAAAGATGTCGTGCAGTCTTGGCGATCGTCGGTCCCTTGAGGTCTCGTCGCACTCACGGTTCTCAGCTGGGCTGTAGAGGTGAGTAGAGGTCAGAGGTGCCAGGGAAGCCGAGTCTCGTCGAGCTGGGTCGTCGGATTCGTGATGAAGGACTTGCAGCAGACCGCAGTGTTCTTTAGGATGGTGCCTGCGGATGCAGGGTGACTACTCCTTAGCCACAAGGGAGAATCTTGAAGAAGAAATCGTGAAGTCCTTTCGAAGAAAGTGGTATCTTGATTCCAAAGATGATCTAATTTGAACAGGGGGCCCGCTCCTATCTTTATACTAAAAAAAGGGGCTGACCCGGTGACTAGGTCCTGCCTATGGGTGGGACTAGGTGGGGGGTGGTTACACCCCTCAGCCATGCCGGACTTCCCCAGGCCAGGGGCTGGTGTGCCCCTGGAACTGGTTCAGACCGGCCTATGCGTAGTGAGCACCGGGGTGCCACTCAGCAGTCACCTTCCTGTAAAGCCCTGCCTACCCAGGATACACAAAACCATGTCTGGGACGGTGCTAGCACCGCCCCTGACAGGAAACCCTTTGTCCAGGCTCCCCTCACTGGAAGGACTCCCAGCTGCAGGGGGTCAGACTCGTGTCTGTGGTGGCAGCATCCATTTTGTGGAGCTGAGGCTTCAGTTAACTTTAACCGGGGTTCACAGTTACATACATGTCGTGTCCCTCTAGAAGGGTGGAATGCTAACCCCGTCGCCAGAATTGGCGAGGGGTTAGTATTCCAATTCGTATGACACCTTACTCGACATGTTTTGATAAAGCAATACCAAAGATAGCATTTAACCGCGAGGATTATAATGCACTTAAGAGTATATGGTATGCGATATCATGGAACAGCTATTAGGACTTGATTCCGCAAGCTGCAGACAGGCTCAGCTCGTGCCAGAGCACCATCTCACACGATTCCAAGCACTCTGCCTTCAGGATTGTCAAGGCCTGCCATAGGAGTGACTGATAGGAATCTGTGTGTCCATTTTAGGGTTAGGTATAGGTATACTACACCTACAGCAAAGGGTGATTACACGACTTCGCCCCAGCTGTCATGCAGCCAGTTGTGTCAAATTTAGGAGGCCAGCCAGGGGTGGCATAATACATGCTGCAGCCCCTGGCAGCCCTGGGTACACCTATGCCCTGAGTTACAGGGTCTGATAAGGTGGCCCAGTACCAATTGGTAGATGCACCTAGGGTACATGAGGTAATTTAGAAAGAGAACAGCCAGGCTGTGGGTCTGATTGGCAGGCCCACAGCCAGAGAAAGTCGTAAACCAGTGAAACAAAAGCAAAAAATCTGGGTGATCATAGGATTGCAGACCCTACTCTCCTACATGACCCCCCCCCAAACTTTGGGACAATAAGCTAACCTTGACCAGGTGAGTCTTCTTGTTCTAAGTGGAAATATCTGGAGAGCCCATCGGCATTGCCATGATCAGTACCAGGTCTATGTTCCACTGTAAAGTCCATCCCCTGTAGGGAAATGGACCACCTAAGCAGTTTGGGGTTTTCACCCTTCATCTGATTTAGCCACAAGAGGGGCTTATGGTCGGTCTGAATCTTGAAGTGAGTGCCAAACAAGTATGGCCTCAGCTTCTTCAGGGCCCAAACCACAGCAAAGGCCTCCCTCTCAATAGCTGACCAATTCTTCTCTCTGGGGGTCAGCCTTCTGCTTATAAAAGCAATGGGCTGATCCTGACCATCAAAATTCAGTTGAGAAAGAACAGCTCCCACACCCAACTCAGAAGCATCTGTTTGGACAATGAATGGTTTGGAGTAGTCTGGACTCTTAAGGATAGGTGCTGTGCACATGGCCTGCTTTAGGTCATCGAATGCTTTTTGACAGCCTGCTGTCCACTGAACCTTTTTTGGCATTTTTTTACTTGTCAGTTCATTTAATGGTGTCACAATGGAACCATAGTTCCTGACAAATTTTCTGTAGTATCCAGTCAGGCCCAAGAAAGCTCGAACCTGAGTCTGGGTGGTTGGAGGAGCCCAGTCCCTGATTGACTGTATTTTGCTCTCCAGTGGCTGAACCTGGCCTCCACCTACAAGGTGGCCCAGGTATACAACCTGTGTCTGCCCTATCTGGCACTTGGTGGCCTTGATAGTGAGGCCTGCTGCTTGCAGAGCCTCTAACACTTTCCTCAGGTGGACCAGGTGATCCTCCCAGGTGGAGCTAAAGACAGCAATATCATCTAGATATGCTGCACAGTAGTCATCCAGCCCAGTAAGGACTTGATTCACCAACCTTTGGAAGGTGGCAGGTGCATTTTTCAGACCAAAGGGCATTACCACAAATTGATAATGCCCACCAGGGGTTGAAAATGCTGTTTTGGGTTTGGCATCCTCAGCTAACCTGATTTGCCAATACCCAGCTGTTAAGTCAAATGTACTTAAGTAGTTGGCAGAAGCCAATCTATCTATAAGTTCATCTGCCCTTGGTATTGGATGGGCATCAGTCTTAGTGACTGCATTGAGACCCCTGTAGTCTACGCAAAACCTCATCTCTCTCTTACCATCTTGGGTGTGAGGCTTTGGCACTAGAACTACTGGACTAGCCCAAGGGCTATCTGAGGGTTCAATGACTCCCAATTCCAACATTTTCTGCACTTCAGTTTTTATGCAGTCTCTAACATGATCAGGCTGCCTGTAGATTTTACTCTTGACTGGCAGGCTGTCACCAGTGTCAACCTCATGGGTACACCAATTGGTCTGACTGGGTGTCAGAGAGAACATATGTCTGAAAGACTGAAGAACCTGTTTACAGTCTTTCTGCTGATGTTCAGAGAGGCTGCCACAAAAGACAACACCATCTACTGACCCATCATCAGGATTCTGAGTGAGCAGGTCTGGGAGAGGGTCACTCTCTTCCTCCTGTCCCTCATCTATGGCCATGAGCAAGCTCATGTCCTTCCTGTCGACATATGCTTTGAGCCTGTTGACATGGAGTACCCTATGGGGACTCCTGGGAGTTCCAAGGTCCACCAGGTAGGTGACCTCTCCCTTTTGCTCAAGGATTGTGTGGGGCCCAGACCATTTGTCTTTGAGTGCTGCTGGGGCCACTGGCTCCAGCACCCACACCTTCTGTCCAGGCTGATAAACAGTCAGGACAGCCTTTTGGTCATGCCAAGCTTTTTGAAGTTCTTGACTGGCCTTAAGGTTTTCTGATGCCTTCTCCATATACTCAGCCATCCTGGAGCGGAGACCAAGTACATAGTCCATTATGTTGGTTGCAGGCTTTTTGAGAGGTCTCTCCCATCCTTCCTTCACCAAACACAAGGGGCCTCTCACAGGATGCCCATACAAAAGTTCAAAAGGGCTGTAGCCAACCCCCTTTTGTGGGACCTCTCTGTAAGCAAACAGAAGGCAGGGCATCAGGACATCCCATCTACGCCTGAGTGTTTCAGGTAGTCCATGAATCATCCCTTTTAGGGTCCTGTTGAACCTTTCAACAAGCCCATTGCATTGTGGGTGATAGGGTGTAGTGAATTTGTAATTGACACCACACTCCTTCCACATAGCAGTTAAATAGCTTGACATGAAGTTTGCACCTCTGTCAGAGACAACCTCCTTAGGGAAGCCCACTCTGGAGAACACTCCAACTAGGGCCCTTGCCACCACAGGGGCTGTGGTGGTCCTAAGTGGAATAGCTTCAGGATACCTGGTGGCATGATCCACTACCACCAGTATAAACTTGTGCCCTGATGCTGTCTGGGGTTCCATTGGACCAACAATGTCAATCCCCACTCTTTCAAAGGGCACCCCCACCACAGGCATTGGTATAAGGGGGGCCTTTGTTGTGCCACCTGACTTACCACTGGCTTGGCAAGTGACACAGGAGCGACAAAACTCCTTGGTATCCTCATTCATGTGAGGCCAGTGAAAGTGTGAGACAAGCCTGTCCCAAGTCTTTGTCTGGCCTAAGTGTCCTGCTAAGGGAATCTCATGGGCCAAGGTAAGTAGGAAACCTCTCTGAGACAAGGGTACAACCAGCCTCCTGGTCATGCCAGGCTTGGGGTCTCTTGACTCAGTGTACAGGAGTCCATCTTCCCAGTATACCTTGTGGGTACCTGTGGCGTTCCCAGCAGCCTCAGCAGCAGCCTGCTGTCTGAGGGGTTCAAGAGAAGGGCAGCCTAACTGGTCCTTCCCCAGGTCTTCCCTTGAGGGTCCCCCTGAACCCAAGAATTCAACTTGATCAAGTTCAAACTCTCTAGGCTCAGTTTCCCTCAATTCCTGCAGGTCAGCCTCCTCTGAGACTTGATCCACAACCTGGGGCAAGGGGGAAGGCACAGCCTTAACCCTACTGCTCTTTTTCTTGGAAGGTGTCTGGTCCATTGTTCCAGGATCCAGCACCTGTTCAGTGGGGCATCTTCTGGCCTGTGACCTAGTCACAGCAAACACATGTGCTGGCAAACCTAACATTTCCAGATGAGTCCTCTGCTCCACTTCTGACCATTGTGATGACTCCAAATCATTGCCCAACAAACAATCCACTGGGAGGTCTGAACTAACTACAACCTTCTTGTGGCCAGTTACCCCTCCCCAGGAGAAAGCTACAATTGCCATACTATGATTGGTAGTGACATTGCTGGCATTGGTCACCAGGAATTCTGTACCTGGCATGATCTGTCCAGGGTCCACAAAGCTAGGTGTCACCATTGTGACACTGGCACAAGTGTCCCTATAGGCCTGAGCCATTTTTCCATTAATAAAAGGTGTCTGTCTGTATTTGCCCAAAGTATTGGGACTTATATCAGGGGACATATCCACATCCCCTGTACAAACAAGGACAGCCTGAGTGAGTGTACCAACTAAGTTGTCACACCCCTCAGAACCCAGGGTTAACCCTACTAAACCCTTGGGAGGTGCACTACCACTGCTGGCTGTACTAGGGGGCACAGGTGCCTTAGGGGCTGCAGTGGCAGGAGTCTGCCCTCCTCCTTTCTTGGTGCACTCACTAAACCAGTGAGTTTTACTTTTGCAGTATTGGCACCACCTTTTAGATTGGCCTTCTTTCTTCTTTTGGGGAGCCTGACCCCCACCCTCTTTGGGTTGTTGGGGACCTGTCGAAGACTTCTGGTCATTTTGTTCCCCCTTAGAATCTTTACCCTTCTGGTCTGCTTTCTTCTGACCACCTTGATTCTGGCCCTGGTTCTGTTTAACTCTTGTTCTAACCCATCTGTCTGCCTTCTTTCCCAATTCTTGGGGAGAGGTCAGATCTGAGTCAACAAGATGCTGATGCAACAACTGGTTCTGACAATTGTTTAAAATTTGCTCTCTCATCATCAAATTGTACAATCCTTTATAATCAGTAACCTTACTGCCCAGCAACCAGCCCTCAAAAGCCTTAGTGGCACAATCTACAAAGTCAGCCCAATCTTGAGACTGAGTTTTCTGGGTATCCCTGAACAGCACCCTGTACTGCTCAGTGGTTAGGCCAAACCCATCAACCAGTGCATTTTTCAAGACTTGGTAATCATTAGCATCCTCCACCCTTGTGGTGAGGAGCTTGTCTCTTCCTTTACCCTCAAAGGAGAGCCACAAGATAGCTGCCCACTGACTTGGGGGAACACCTTGCACAGTGCAGGCCCTCTCCAAAGCAGTAATCCATTTGTGGATGTCATCCCCTTGTTTAAAGGGGGGCACTATCTTACCAAGGTGTTTTGTATCAAAACTCCTCTCCCTATTGCTAGGTACAATGCTGCCACCAGTGGGGACTGTCCCACTCAATTGTTGCTCTCTAGCAAAGGCAAGCCTCTCTTTGGCCAGGGCAAGTTCTTCCCTTTCAATCCTCAGATTGGCTGCCTTTTCCTTAGCTTCATACATTCTCCTCTGGGGAGATGTCATTCCCCTTTGAGAGGAACGTTGAGAGCCATTGGTATGAAGGGATCTGATAGAGCCTCTTGATAGAGATCTATCTCGTCCATTCCCAATGTTAAGCTGACCTGAGAGTGGCCCCAAGGGTCCCCTAGTGCCCATCTCATGTCTGCTTAAGTTGGACCTGGTTAGTCTGCTGACTTCTACCTGTTCCTTTTCTGCCTCATCCCCTGATACCAAATCATCATCCTCATCATCAGCATCATCTGCTTCCTGAAGAGGATGGTCCTGGGCATCAAAGGGACCCTGTAAGGAGGGCATGTTGCCATCTGAATTAGAAGGGTCTGGGTTACCAGCCCTCCTTGCATCATGAGTCTCTAAGAGACCAATCAGAAAGGCAGTTGTGGGGTTAGACCCCTGCTTAATCTTCCTAGAGGTACACACTTGTCGTAACTCATGGAAGCTAAGCGCAGTATATCTTGAAGGGATGACCTGTGGAGGGTCAACTGACACAAGGGGAACCTCAGTGTTTCCTCCTTTGTCCGACATACTGTTTCTAGTGTGGTGTAAGTGATGCACCTACCTACACTATGTGTTTACCTACTGATCCCTTGCTAAGAGTTGCAGCCAAGGTGTGCTAAGCCTTGAGGAGCTACAACAGCTGGTTCAGTAGAACTCAGAGTATTCTAAGCTTTAGTTATGTGTACCTAACAGTACTTATGTGATCTTTCAACAAGATATTCTTAGGATACGTGTGGTAAAACAACAGCAAGCTCAAATCCCAACCGCTGCTCACCAATGTGAGAAGGTGGCCTGATATGCAGTGCTCACTATTCTAGTGAACACTATGTATCAGTCCAGCAACCCTTATTGATGATTGGTTGTAAGTCAACCTTATAGACCAGCTATCCTAGTAGCGTGGATACGAGCAGTCTAAGGCTAAAGACTCGAGAGGGCGCGTTAAGCCAGCTGTTTACCACACATATACCCCTTGAATACCAAGTGAAAGGACACCACACAAGTGTTATGAAAATAAACAGTTATTTATTTAAAGATCACAACAGCCCTGTACTCTTTATGAGGACAGGGTACTAAGCACAAACCAAAACTCTTACAAAAATACTTAAGTTAGCACAGTATATACAAATGCCCGAGGGGCACGGAAAACCATATACTCTGAAAGTGGAATGCGAAATTCCTAGCAGGTAAGTACAGTACTAATAGCTTTTGGAATCGCTAGGACTTGACTAGGGAATCGTTAGATTACTTCTAGGAGGCCTAGGGGACTCGGGTGCAGTGTGTGCACTCTCACGCGAGATGCGGGACAAAAGTCTATGGTAGCTAGGAATTAGAAAGTTAGTGTTCTCGGGCGAACCCGACCTGGTAGGGAGAAAACGAAAGTAGATTCTGACCCTTGGATAGTGAGGCTATGCTGGGGCACCGAAATGCCGAAGTTACCTAGCCCAGGGGCTGCAGCTGCATAGGTCTGAAAAGACGTCGGGAATCCTTGTAGACGGACCAGGAGCCGGAAGAAAAGATGCTGGCCGGTGACCAGTGAAGAAAGTTCAGTCGGATCCAAGCCTGGATCTTGAAGATAGATGACACCTGAAAGCAGAGGGGACCAAGTTCGAGACTACTAGCCAGTAGTCAGTGGGCACCAGGAGGGCACCGGATGGTAGCCACCTCGACTAGGTGAGTGGGTGACGCTTGACTCGAAGATCTCACGGACCAGGAGGCGTTGTCGGCGACCAGGATGGAGGATCGAGCTGTCCCACGAAGATAGAAGCTGTCGGCGTCGCTGGACCCAGGATTGGGCAACAAAGCCTTGGCAAATTCAAGCCCACGCGGTGGACCTAAAATGGCGTCTGGAGTGGACCAGGAGGGTCCGGGGTGCCTCTCTTGAAGAAGGAAGCAAAGGCCAGCCTGGAGCAACCAGACCAGCAGTCGTGAAGTCGTTGGGCGTCGTTCAGAGGGCCACAAGCCAGCCGGCTAGTAGCCAAACAACGCGGTGCACAGCAAACAGCAGAAGGGCCCCACGCAGATCGTGGAGATGCAGGGGGGCTGATCTTGGGTGCTGGAGCTGCGCAGGGTCGGGGCTTCTCGGACCCCAAAGCACTCACCAGTGGAGGACACGGTGGGCTTGCAGTAAAGATGTCGTGCAGTCTTGGCGATCGTCGGTCCCTTGAGGTCTCGTCGCACTCACGGTTCTCAGCTGGGCTGTAGAGGTGAGTAGAGGTCAGAGGTGCCAGGGAAGCCGAGTCTCGTCGAGCTGGGTCGTCGGATTCGTGATGAAGGACTTGCAGCAGACCGCAGTGTTCTTTAGGATGGTGCCTGCGGATGCAGGGTGACTACTCCTTAGCCACAAGGGAGAATCTTGAAGAAGAAATCGTGAAGTCCTTTCGAAGAAAGTGGTATCTTGATTCCAAAGATGATCTAATTTGAACAGGGGGCCCGCTCCTATCTTTATACTAAAAAAAGGGGCTGACCCGGTGACTAGGTCCTGCCTATGGGTGGGACTAGGTGGGGGGTGGTTACACCCCTCAGCCATGCCGGACTTCCCCAGGCCAGGGGCTGGTGTGCCCCTGGAACTGGTTCAGACCGGCCTATGCGTAGTGAGCACCGGGGTGCCACTCAGCAGTCACCTTCCTGTAAAGCCCTGCCTACCCAGGATACACAAAACCATGTCTGGGACGGTGCTAGCACCGCCCCTGACAGGAAACCCTTTGTCCAGGCTCCCCTCACTGGAAGGACTCCCAGCTGCAGGGGGTCAGACTCGTGTCTGTGGTGGCAGCATCCATTTTGTGGAGCTGAGGCTTCAGTTAACTTTAACCGGGGTTCACAGTTACATACATGTCGTGTCCCTCTAGAAGGGTGGAATGCTAACCCCGTCGCCAGAATTGGCGAGGGGTTAGTATTCCAATTCGTATGACACCTTACTCGACATGTTTTGATAAAGCAATACCAAAGATAGCATTTAACCGCGAGGATTATAATGCACTTAAGAGTATATGGTATGCGATATCATGGAACAGCTATTAGGACTTGATTCCGCAAGCTGCAGACAGGCTCAGCTCGTGCCAGAGCACCATCTCACACGATTCCAAGCACTCTGCCTTCAGGATTGTCAAGGCCTGCCATAGGAGTGACTGATAGGAATCTGTGTGTCCATTTTAGGGTTAGGTATAGGTATACTACACCTACAGCAAAGGGTGATTACACGACTTCGCCCCAGCTGTCATGCAGCCAGTTGTGTCAAATTTAGGAGGCCAGCCAGGGGTGGCATAATACATGCTGCAGCCCCTGGCAGCCCTGGGTACACCTATGCCCTGAGTTACAGGGTCTGATAAGGTGGCCCAGTACCAATTGGTAGATGCACCTAGGGTACATGAGGTAATTTAGAAAGAGAACAGCCAGGCTGTGGGTCTGATTGGCAGGCCCACAGCCAGAGAAAGTCGTAAACCAGTGAAACAAAAGCAAAAAATCTGGGTGATCATAGGATTGCAGACCCTACTCTCCTACACTCTTATGGAAGCCATTTAAAACAGGGGACTTGAAAAGAGAAGGCCGATCAGGAAGCCTAAGAAAGGTTGAAATGGCCGAGAGGTAGCCCTTTATAGTGCCGATAGCAGTGCCCTGCTATGCTAAAGAAAGGAAAAACAAGAGAACCTTAGAAAGAGGGGCAGAAAGCGGATCCACAGCCTTTGCTGTGCACCATGACACAAATGTATTCAATCTGCAGGCGTATACCATCTTAGTGGAGGGACCACTGGCTGCCAAGATTACATCAATAACTTCAGGAGGCAAGTCAAATGCTGTAAACTGACGATGCTCAATCTCCATGCAAGGAGGTGGAGGCTGGACAGGTTCGGGTGGAGGACTGTCCCCTGCTGCTGCAACAGAAGATCCTCCAGAAGAGGCAGTCGGATCTGAGGATCAATGGCCATGTTGAGCAGCTCGGGATACCAGACTCTCCGTGCCCAATCCGGAGCCACAAGAATGACTTTGCACTTGATCTTCTTCAGCGCTCTGGGCAGAAGTGGTATAGGCAGAAAGGCGTATACAGGACCGCAACTCCACTCGCAATTATAAAAGTCGCCTAGCAAGTGCCGCCTTGGAAATTTCAGATTTGCTGACATTGCACGGTCTCTACGGTGGCGAATAGATCTAACCAAGGCTCTTCCCACTGTTGAAAGAGACCTGGCACCACCTCCGAGCGAAGACGCCATTCGTGTCCATCATGCACCTGCGGCCGATTTCGTCCGCCCAGGCCTTCAGTGAACCGGCCAGGTGTTGAACCACCAGGGATATGCGCTGATGTTCCAGCCATGAGCATAGGCGCAGGGCGTCATGACATAGGGTCCACAACCTCACCCCACCCTATTTGTTGCAGTACCACATGGCGGTGGTGTTGTCCGTGAACACCTGCACTACTCTTCCCCGGACAGAGGGAAGGAATGCCTTAAGTGCATGCCGGATCGCAGAAGCTCCAGAAGGTTGATGAGGAGCTCAGACTCCGCCGGAGACCAGAGGCCTCTGAGCTCCGCCTCGCCCATGTGCCACCTGATCCCAGAAGGGTCTGTCACCACTGTGAGATCTGGTTGGAGAGGGATCTGCAGTTGACCCAATCCTGGTTCGTAAGCCACCACTGCAACTGTTGTGCCCTGCCCTCAGAGATCTGGAGGCAATCGGACAGATTCCCCTGATGCTGAGCCCACTGGAACTTCAGGTCCCACTGCATAGCCCGCATATGCCACCTGGCATGATCGACCAGCAGTATGCAGCAGGCCATGAGGCACAGACCGAAACACGGGATAGAGGTTGAAAGATCGGAATCATAGCCCGAATATCCCAGACTTGCTGTTCGGGAGGATAAACCCGAAACTGCGTTGTGTCCAGAACTGCTCCGATGAAAAGGAGCTTCTGAGAGGGAATCAGGTGCGACTTCGGTACAATGATAGAGAATCCCAGCAAATGCAGGAGGTCGACCGTAGTCTGGAGGTGAGAGACAATTGCCTGGGACGAACCCGCCTTCAACAGCCAGTCGTCGAGATAGAGGAAGACTGGAACCCCTGATCTGTGCAGATGAGCTGATACCACTGCCATAACATTCGTGAACACCCGAGGGGCGCTGGTAAGGCCAAAGGGGAGCATGGTAAACTGAAAGTGCAAGTGGCCTGCCGTGAACCGTAGGTAACTACGGTGGGCCGTCAGGAAGGGGATGTGAAAATAAGCGTCCTGCAAGTCCAACGCTACCAACCAGTCTCCAGGGTAGAGGGCAGACAAGACGTGAATGAACATCAACATTTTGAACTTCTCCTTCCGGAGGAAGCGGATGACGTTCCTGAGATCCAACATAGGTTGCAGGCCTTTGTCCTTCTTGTGAACCAGAAAGTAGTGGGAATAACAACTACGACCTACTTCTCGTACTTTCGTAATTTCGTGGGGGTATTTGTAAAGCGCAGCGGTCGCTCCGGAAGGAGCATCATGGCGCTGAATTTCCAGGTAGGGGATCAAAACATTTCGTGGTGGCTGTGGGAATTAGATGGCTGCCTTGGTGTAGTCATCCGAGAGGTTAAAAATCCAAGTTTTTAGCAGTTTTCTGAAGGGTTTTTCCTGAGTTTGGTGTCTAAGATTTTTGGGCATGCGGTTCCAGGCTTTAGTGGCCAAGAAGCTTAGGGTTTTTCCACCTTTTGTCTTCATGTTGAACCTGACTGGTAGGATGAGGTTGTCATGGGAGGAGCGGAGGGATCTACTCGAGTTGTAGTGGGGGAAGCGTCTGGTAAGGTATTTAGGGCCGGATTTATTGAAGGCCCGAAAGGCGACAATTAGCATCTTAAAAAGTATTCTCTTGTGAAGAGGGAGCCAGTGCAGGGATCTTAGAGCCGCGGATATTGATGATCTTCTGGGCAGCTTAAGAACTAGTCGGGTAGCGGTGTGAAGTACACTTTGGAGTTTATTGAGTGTAGCTTTTTTAGCTCCAGCAAGGAGACCATTACAGTAGTCCAAGCGTGAGATTATTAGGGCCACTGTTACGGTTTTCCTGGAGTCTAGCGGTAAAAGTCGAAGAATTTATTTTAGAGATTTTATGATTCCGAAGCATCGGCCCGCTACAGTCCGGACGTGTTGGTCGAAGGATAAGTCTGTGTCAAACAGGACTCCAAGATTCCTTGCAGTTGTTACGGTCGGGGGGGGGGGGTGCAGCTGAGTCTTCCGGCCACCAGAGGGCTGGGCAGAAGATGGTATTTCTTCCAATGGGGAGGATCTCCGTTTTGCTGGAGTTGCATTTGAGGTGGTTAGTATCCATCCATTGGAAGACAGCCTTCAGACAGTTTTTGAGGTTTAGCTCGGCCTTGGTCGAGCTATCCTCTAAGGGTACGATGAGTTGCGTGTCATCGGCATACGATGTTACAGGTATGCCGAATGACTCAATCAGGGATATAAGTGGGATGAGGTAAATGTTAAAGAGGAGGGGGCTCAAGATGGAGCCCTGGGGGACACCAGAAGAAACCCTCTTCTCTTTGGAGTGGTAAGAGCCAAGAGCGACAGTTTGGGATCTGTCGGTTAGGAAGGATTTTATCCAAGATAGGGCCACCTCAGAAATCCCTATGTCCGTCAGTCTATTGATCAGGATGGAGTGGAGTGGGAGATAGTATCGAACGCCGCGGTGAGGTCGAGAAGAATGAGAATGGCATTCTTCTTCTGGTCTTGTAGCATCTTTATTGAGTCTGAGAGTTCGATCAGTGCTGTTTCGGTAGAATGGTTGGGGCGAAAACCAGATTGTTGTGGATGGAGTATATTGTGATCTTCAAGATATTGTTTGAGTTCTCTGTAAACCAATTGTTCGGTGATTTTCCCCAAAGCTGGGAGGAGCGAGATCGGACGAAGATTGGTGAGGTCGGACGGGGATTTGTTGGCTTTTTTCATAAGGGGTTTGACTATTCCCTGTTTCCACAAGCGAGGTACAGAGCCAGTGCGAAGTGATGAGTTAACGATATAATTAATGATAGGATTCACCTCGTCGATGAGTAGGTGGAGAATTTTAGGAGGACAGGGGTCGGAGGGAGAACCAGATCTGCACGCCAGGATGACTTCTCTGGTTTGATCTAAGGTAACATGAGAGAAACTTTTAAGACTACCGCCCGGGGATTCTTTCGGAGGCGAATTGCGTGTGTCTTGGGTAGTTTGCGGGGAGGGGGGGGGGGAGAGAAATTTTGTTGAATGGCGTTGATTTTCTCCTCAAAGTAGTCAGCTAATTTGTTACAAAGATCTTGGGATGGGGGGATTTCGGGTTGTAACGCTTTGGGCTGAGTGAACGATTTCACTATGGAGAACAGAGTTTTTTGTTTCCGATTGGACTCCTTAATAGCGTTGACATAGAAGATTTTTTTTAGCAGATTTAATATTGAAATGGTAACTTTTCCTTAATTGGATATATGCGAGACGGTCAGCATTATCATACGTTCTACGCCATTTACGTTCGGCTTTTCTACACAATAGATGGGATGTGGCTAGGTCGGGGGTGAACCACAGGGCATTAGTTTTGGGATTTTTATCTGTTCTGCGGGGGCGATTGGGAGGGTTCCGAGTTCTGTTTTCTTGAGAGATCCAGTTGTGGAAAAGATTTGCGTCGTGTTCAACGTCGCCATTGAAAGTGGGGGCCTGAGATTGGGGAATAGGATTAAGTGTGAGAATTTCTTGAACCTTTTTCCAGTTGACGGAATTGTCAAAATGTGGATTGGACTTGCTGGAGGTTTGTGGGCGTGAGGATCTGATGTGGAACTGGATCAGGCTATGATCCGTCCAAATTTGAGGGACAGGAGGTAGGGTAGCTAGAGGGGGAGAGTTGGTGCAAACACCGTCAAGTGTATGCCCTAGTGAGTGGGTGTGCAATGTGACACTTTGCTGAAGATTGAATATTTCTAGGGTCTGTAAAAAATTGTTTATCTGTGGGTCGGATTTGGACTCAAGATGTAAGTGGAAATCCCCGAGTAGGGTGAAATGTGGGTATCTAAGTAAAAGATGGCCCAGAGAGTCGCTCAATGTGTCTAGGAACCTGGAGGCATTACCGGGTGGGCGATAGATCAGGCCACCTGAGAAGGACGAGGATTCATTGAGTTTAATTGAGAAACCAAGACCTTCGGTGTCTTTTAAGGGGTCCAAGTTAAAAGTGTGACAGGTGTAACTATTTTTCAGTATTACTGCAACTCCTCCGCTTCTCCCTTTCTGTCTGTCTTGTCTGAATATGGAAAAACCCTGGGAGAGGGCAATGGCTAAGTCCGGATTGCTGTCTTTCGTTAGCCAGGTTTCAGTTATCAGGAGGCAGTCAAGGTCTGAGTCAAGGATGAGGTCTCGTATGTCTTGGCTATGCTTCTGGAGCAGAAAGGCACTCGATGGACCCCTTGGCCAAGAGGGACAAAAAATTCCAGTTGGAGAAGGGCCAGGTGGTCCTCTGACATGCAATGGTACTGGAGGTGGTATGAAGGGAGGGGTAGTCTCTAAGGGGAGGGAGTAGCCCCTTCGGACTACCTGCAGAACCCACCTGTCCGACGTGATGGTGCACCAGTGGGGGAGGTAATGGCGGAATCTGCCGCCCACTGACGTTTGGTGGCCCTGGAAGGACAGAATAGGAGGGTTTAGAGGCTGCTGCAGAGGGGGCTGAGGTGGACAGGGCCGCTAGCTGGCCTTCAGAACCACGCCGGTGGTTCCCATGTCCCCGGCCGCGTTGGGGCTTAACAGCCTGCACTGGCCTGTGGCTCTGGGCGGGACGTACTGTGGCACCCCTTCCGTAGCCACGAAAGGGGCGAAAGGCAGACTGCGCAGGGCGGGTGGTGTCGAGGCCCAAGGACCTGGCCGTAGCGCAAGAGTCCTTAAAGCGGTCTGGCGCGTTGTCTGCCTTGTCGCCGAATAGGCGACGGCCATCAAAGGGCATGTCCACAAGAGTGGATTGGACATCCCTGGAAAACCCAGTCTAACGCAACCAGGCTTAGCGCCGAAGGGCTACTGACATGGCAATTGTTCTGTCCAGTGAGTCAGCGGTATCCAGCCGACAGTGGATGTTAAACTTTTCTGCATCTCTCCCCTCGGCGACAGCACAGCAGAGCACGACCCGGGCCGCCTCCATGCACTGATGCAGCACTTGCACCACCATAGCCCACACAGAGTGGATATAACAGCCCAACAGACATGCAGTGTTTACCGACCGCAGTCCCAAAACTGGAGGAAGAAAACCTCTTCTTCCCAAGTTGGTCCATCTTCTAGGATTCCCTATCAGGTGGAGCTGTAGGAAATGCGCCCTTAGACGTAGAGGCTTGGACCACCAATCACTCAGGGGTAGGGTGTTGGGAGAGGAAAGCAGGGTCGCCCGAGTCAGGCGGTGGCATCGGGCAGCCATCCTATCCACAGGAGCCCAATGATTGGGCCTGGGCCAGGTGCCCAAAAGGATGTCAGTTAGGGCTTCATTAAAAGGCAGCAGGGGCTCCGAACTCGCTGCCAGTTGAAGCACCTCTGTCAGGGGTTTAGTCCTGACTGCAACCATAGGTAGCTCGAGGGCCTTGGCCGCCCTACGCAAGATGCTCCCTCCTCCGTAGCCACGGTAGGAGGCAACAGGCCAAGGTCTGGGGAGGTGTCCATACCTCTGGCTTCCCCCAAACTCCTCTCTCCAGTCCGAATCATATTCCAACTGATCAGTTAAAGGATCTCCAGACCCCTCCCAGTCCTCCTGACCCTCCTCTGGTTGCCAATCTGGCCTGAAAGGAACACCAGTGTAGAACAGCAGTACCAAAGTTCCATGTTGGCGCCGGATCCGGTGCCAGTTGACGCGGGTACGGCTCAGTGTCCACCTAAGGGGTGGAGACCGGGGTCAACGCCGCCAGGAGACACAACCGGCGTCTGCTACAGACGTGGTGCTGGTGGAATTAGCGCTGGGGGAGGTGTTCTGAGGCCAACCGGCACCGATTCGGATCTAGGCCTGGATCCAAGGAGACCATGCGGTACCAAGGCCAGAGATGTCAGCGTAGAAGGCCCAGGGCCCCCAGCCAAGTCTGCAGGGCCCGGAGGAGCGCCGGCGGCTTTGGGCTGCCCAAAGATGGCATGCAACGCTTCGTAAAAGCTTCAAAGTTGGGTAGGGGTTGCTCAGGGTCCCGGAAAAGGAGGGAACCTCGGAGTTGACCCTTTGGGCTCCATACGAGGAGCCGCTGGAGGGGCACCACCCGCATCCCTCGTCTTGTCGGCAGACAGACAGGGAGAAGTCGAAGAGCAACAATGCTTCTTTGACTTCTTCTTGTGCTTCTACTTACCTGAGAAGTGCGAAGATTCCGAGGACGAGTGGTGGTGGCGCGCGACCGGTCCCTCAACCGCCCGCGCGAACGGTCCCTCAACGGCCCGCGCGAACGGTCCCTCAACCGCCCGCGCGAACGGTCCCTCAACGGCCCGCGCGAACGGTCCCTCAACCGCCCGCGCGAACGGTCCCTCAACCGCCCGCGCGAACGGTCCCTCAACCGCCCGCGCGAACGGTCCCTCAACCGCCCGCGCGAACGGTCCCTCAACCGCCCGCGCGAACGGTCCCTCAACCGCCCGCGCGAACGGTCCCTCAACCGCCCGCGCGAACGGTCCCTCAACCGCCCGCGCGAACGGTCCCTCAACCGCCCGCGCGAACGGTCCCTCAACCGCCCGCGCGAACGGTCCCTCAACCGCCCGCGCGAACGGTCCCTCAACCGCCCGCGCGAACGGTCCCTCAACCGCCCGCGCGAACGGTCCCTCAACCGCCCGCGCGAACGGTCCCTCAACCGCCCGCGCGAACGGTCCCTCAACCGCCCGCGCGAACGGTCCCTCAACCGCCCGCGCGAACGGTCCCTCAACCGCCCGCGCGACAGGGACTTTGAGCAGAGCAGACTGCCGGGCCGCTGCCAAAAAGACTTCGGATTCATGGTCCGACAGCCGGAACACGACTTGGGATCGTGGTCACGTTAGAGGCACCAAAATCAGTTTTCGGCGGGAACCGCAAGCCTTGAAACCGGAAATCCTTAACGTGCACCAGGAGTCGATACACTAAAAAACGGTGTTGTCAAAAGTCGCAAAAAAGTTTGTCAAAAAGTGACTGGGGGTATCGCTCTCTCCGAATCTGCGCTGGCTGGCGCCGATAAAGAAATAACTGACATGAGCGCAGGAGGGCGGCGTCTAAGTAGCTGCCCCAACGTCATCCCGGCGACCATAACGCCAACGACGAACGCAGAGCCGACTGACGCCACCTTTCGACGTGCAAGGGTACTGCTGATGAAAAATTCTCCGGAACCAGTCTGACGCCTGGGGGTAATTTACAAGGTAAGGTAGCTATAACCAATTGGCTCTTTCAGACGTCCTTGCCGCACAAGTTACTACTTGTGTAACGATATATCTGTAGGAGACATTAGTTAGTGATAGATTCCTTACCTTAGAATATCCCTAGGCGTCAGAATGGATCCGGAAAGTTTTCGCTTAGCAGTACTCCTGTGCGTCAGTAGGTGGCGTCCTGCGGCTTCGCGTCCGTCACTGACGCCATCAGCGCCGAGATGACGTCACGGAGAGTACTTAGGCGCCACCCATGTGCGCTGACGTCAGTTCTGTACACTACTTTCCGCGCCAGGAACGCAGAGCCATGCAAGATACTGACCATTGCTGCATAAAAACTAGTGCCCTGAAAGGGATGACCTTAACCCTAGTAATCAGTCCGCAGAACAGGGAGGATGGGTGGGGCGGTAAGGTATCTATCACTAACTAATGTCTCTTACAGATATATCGTTACACAAATAGTAACTTGTGCATCTGAAAGAGAAACGTTAGTGATATATTCCTTACATTAGAATAGATACCCCAGCAGTACCAACCCCGGTGGTGGGTCTGCAAACAGAATTACACCAGAAAGTCATGAAGCACAGCCGGCCAAAGAAGCCGTCTTGCCGGACCTGACTGTCAAGGAATTAGTGCTTTGTAAACGTGTGCAGCGAGGCCCACGTAGCTGCCTGACAAATGTCCTGCAAGGGAACACCGCATACCAAGGCAGTCTTGGCTCCAGTTGGCCTGGTGGAATGGGCACGCAGCCTCACAGGAGGCTCCTTTTTGGCCAAGGAGTAACATGCTTTGATGCACAAAACGACCCACCGGGAAATGGTCAGTTTGTGCACAGCTCAACCTTTTTTGGCACCCACGTAACCAACAAAGAGTTGATCATCCACCCAGAACTGCTGTGTTCGCTGCAGATAGAAAGCCAACGCACGTTTTGGGTTCAGACGGTAGAGCTTCTCCTCTTCCCTTGTAGGATGCGGAGGCGGAAAGAAGGTGGGCAAAGTAATCGTCTGCCCGATGTGGAAGGGCGTGACAACCTTTGGCAAGAAAGGAGGACGGGACCGCAAAACCACCTTGTACAGATGAACAGAAAGAAATGAGGTTTAGAAGAGCGTGGAGCTCACTCACTCTTCTAGCAGAGGTGATAGCTACCAGGAAAGCCGTCTTTAGAGTAAGAAGACACAAGGGACAGTTATGAAGGAGCTCAAAGAGAAATCACATCAGGTAAGTCAAGACAAGATTCAAGTCCCACTGAGGCACTATGAAAGGCACGGGAGGGAACGTGTGCAGAAAAACGGTTAACAACCGGGGACTTAAAAAGAGAAGGCTAATCAGGAAACCGTAGAAAGGCGGAGATGGCAGAAAGATAACCTTTGATAGTGTCCAGAGCAGAGCCCTGCTGGGCTAAAGACAGAATAAACAGTAGAACCTCGGAAAGAGGGGTAGAAAGGGGATCCACAGCCTTTGAAATGCAACATGCCAAGACTTTGTTCCAACGGCAGGCGTATACCAGTTTAGTGGAGGGACGCCTGGCTGCCAGAATGACATTACAGACTTCGGGAGGAAGGGCGAAAGCCGTCAAATTCCAACACGCAGAACTGATGACATTGCATATTTTCTTCCGTGGCGAATAGATGTAACTAAGGCTCTCCCCACTGATGAAAGAGCCCTTGCACCATGTCCGAGTTCAGACGCCATTCGTGAACCATCAAGCACCGGCAGCTGAGTTTGTCCGCCCTGGCGTTAAGTGAACCTGCCAGGTGTTGAATCACCAAGGTAATATCTTGATGTTCCAGCCATGTCCAGAGGTGCAGAGTGTGAGAAGTTGGCCTGATATATAATGCTCACTAGTTCTAGTGATCACCTTGTATCAGTCCAAACAACCCTTATGGTGATTGGTCGTAAGTCAACCTTAAAGACCAGCTATCCTAATGGTAGCATGGACAAAGCAGTCTTAGGCTAAACTCTCTTGGCATGTGAAACCAGCTGTTTTACCACATATAACCCCTTGAATACCAAATGAAAGGACACCACACAGGTAGTTATGAAAATAAGCAAGATATTTATTAACTAACAAACACCTCTGAACTCTTCATGAGATCAGCGGGCTAAGCACATAACAAGACTCTTAAGAAAAATACGTTAAGTTGCACAAGTTACAATGTTACCCTAGGGGCGCAACAAACCATATACTAAACAAGTGGTATAAGGAAGTCGATTAAAGCACTGGAGCTGTCCAGAGGCTGTAGGATCGCTCGTTATACACTATCCTAACTTTAGGTAAGTAATAGGAGGCCCACGGAACGCGTGTGCAGAGTGTGAACTCACACGCGAGATGCGTAACATCTCTATGGACAGTACAGTTCAAGAAAAAGGTGAGTACGGACAATCCTGACTAGATAGGACTAAAACGACTGTGAATCTGGACACTAGGAGAGTCAATCTACCCTTGAGCACCGAAATGCTCTTGTTACCTCACCCACGGGCTGCGGGTGCATAGGCGCGAATTTGTGTCGGGTTTAGGCGTTGAAGTCTATGGAGCCTGAAAGAAAAGATGCTGCAGGCGACCAGGAGGAAGATGTCCGGTGTGATCCAAGGGTGGATCAGTGAAGCTGAAGACCTGAAAGCAGAGGGGACAATGTTCAAAGTCACTAGCCAGTGACTGGAGTGGAACCAGGAAGGAACCAGAGGCTGTCGTCGCGATCAGGTGAAGAGTGGACGCTTGACTCTGCAGCCACGTGGACCAGGTGGCGTCTTCGACGATAAGGATGGAGGCACGAGCTGTTCCACGCAGGCTCTCGCTGTCGGCGGTGTCTGATCCGGATTTGGAGTCAACAGGCCTTGGCAAAGGCAACCCACGCGGTGAGTGGCAAAGACGTCTGGTGCGGACCACGAGGGTCCGGGGTGCCTCTCTTTTGGAAGGAAGCAAGGGCCAGTCTGGAGCAACCAGACCAATGGTGTTGATGCCGTGGATCGTCGTCTAGGAGGTCACTGGCGTGCCGGCAAGTGACCAGACAACGCGTCGCGCAGCGGACAGGCAGAAGGGCCCCACGCAGATCTTTTGGATGCTGGAGGGCTGGTCTTCGGTCCAGGAGCTGCTCTGGGCTGGGGCTTCTCAGTCCCCAAAGCACTTGGTCGAGGATACCTCAGAAGTCGTGCTGGAAGCGAAGTGCAGTTTCTCCAAGATGACCAGTCCCACGTGTCTCGTCGCACCCACGGATCTCAGCTGTGCTGCAGATGTTGGTAGAGGTCAGAGAGGTCTGGGAATCTGGGTCTCGTCGGGCTCTGAAGTCTGGATCCTCAAGGGAAGACGACAAAGTGAAGCCGCTGGACGCTTATGGTGCCTTCTTGTGCAGGGTGGACACTCCTTGCCCACAAGGGAGATTTCTTCAGTCTTCTGTGTAGAAAGTCGAAGTCCAGAGTTTCTTTTTGCAGAATTTCAGTTCAGGATTAATCTAATCTGGAATGGGACCAGCTCCTACCTTTATCCTGTTAAAGGGGGCTGTACTATCACTAGGTCCCTCCTATGGGTGGGACCAGGAAGAGGGGTGGTTACACCCCCTATCCTTTGTCCAGTTTCGCGCCAGAGCTGGGGCTGGAGTGCCTCAGCAACTGGTTTGAACTGGTGTATGCGCAGAGGCACTTTGTGTGCCCCAGGCATGTCTCATTCCTTTCAGGCCTGTCCTACCTAATACACAAAGTCCTGTCTGGGGTGGTGCTAGCACCTCCCAAGGCAGGAAACCCTTTGTCCAAGCCTCCCTCGCTGGAAGGACTCCCAGCAGCAGGAGGTCAGACTTGTGTCCGGTGGCAGCATCCATTTTGTGATGCTGAGGCTCAAGGTTAACTTTAACCGGGGTTCACAGTTAGGTACAAGTCGTGTCCCTCTAGAAGGGTGGAATGCTACCCCCGTCGCCAGAATTAGTATTCCAATTCGTATGACACCTTACTCGACATCTTTTGATAATGCTATGCCAAAGTTAGCAATAACCGTGAGGATTATAATGCACTTAAGAGTATATGGTATAGCGTTATCATGGAAACAGCTAAAGGAATTGGTTCCGAAATCTGCAGACAGGCTCAGCTCATGCTAGAGCACCATCTCACATAATTCCAAGCACTCTGCCTCCAGGATTGTTAAGGCCTGCCATAGGAGTGATTTATAGGAGTATATGTGTCCATTTTAGGTCTAGATACAGGTATACTATATCTAAAGCAAAGGGTGATTACACCACCTTGCCCCAGCTGATTGATCAGTCAGTTGTGTCAGAATTGGATGGGCAGCCAGGGGTGACATAATAATAGCTGCAGCCCCTGGTAGGCCTTGGGTTCACTTATGCCCTGGGTACCTATGCTACACTGTACAAGGACTTACAAGAGTGACCCAATACCAATTGGTAAATGCACCTAAAGTACATGGATGTCAATTTAGAGAGAGAACAGCTAGGCTGTGGGTCTGATTAGCAGGCCCACAGCCAGTCGTAAACCAGTGAAGCAAAAAGCAAAAATCAGGGGTGACCATAGGATTGCAGACCCTACTCTCCTACACAGAGCCTCCTGACATAGGGTCCAGGACCCCACCCCGCACTGATTGTTGCTATACCACATGGCGGTGGTGTTGTCCGTGAATACCTGCACTACACTTTCCCGGACAGAGGGAAGGAAGGCCTTCAGTGCAAGTCGGATCGCCCGCAGCTCCAGAAGGTTGATATGGAGCCGGGACTTCGCTGGAGACCAGAGGCCTCTGATCTCCGCCTCTCCCTAGTGACCTCCCCATCCCAGGAGGGACGCATCCGTCACAACTGTGTGCTCCGGTTGGGGCAGGGAGAGGGATCTGCCACTGACTCAATTGCGATTCATGAGCCACCACTGCAGTTGTCGTGCAGTGCCCTCCGAGATTTGGACATGATCCGACAGGTTACCCTGATGCTGGGCCCACTGAAACTTCAGGTCCCACTGCAGCGCCCGCATTTGCTATCTGGCATGTCGCACTAGCAGGATGCAGGGGGCCATTAGGCCCAGGTGCCGGAGGGTCATCCTGACTGAAACCCGGGATAGAGGCTGAAAGATCAGAATCAGAGCCTGAATATCCCGGACTCGCTGACCGGGAGGTTAAAAACGAAACTGATTCGAATCCAGAACCGCTCCTATGAAGGGGAGCTTCTGAGAGGGACTCATGTGCGACTTCGGCATGTTAAGAGAGAACCCCAGCAAATGCAGGTGGTCGGCCGTAGTTGGAAGGTGGGTGACGACGGCCTGGGGTGAGCCCGTCTTCAACAACCAGTCTTCGAGGTAGGGTAAAGACTGACACCCCTGACCTGCGCAGATGAGCTACGACTACCGCCATCACTTTCGTGAACACCCGAGGGGCGCTGGTAAGGCCAAAAGAGAGCACGGTAAACTGAAAATGCTCCTGGCCTACCGTGAACCGCAGGTAACGCCGGCAGAACAGGGGTGTGAAAATACGCGACCTTCAAGTCCAACGCTACCAGCCAGTCTCCAGGGTCGAGAGCAGTCAAGACCTGAGCCAGGGTTAGCATCTTGAACCTCTCCTTCCGGAGGAAGCGTTTCACGTCCTGGAGGTCCACAATAGGACGCAGACCCCCTTTGTCCTTCTTGGGGACAAGAAAGTAGTGGGAATAGCACCCACTCCCTACTTCTGGCCCAAGAACGCGCTCGATGGCCCCCTTGGCCAAGAGGGCCGCAACTTCCTGTTGGAGAAAAGCCAAATGATCCCCCGGCATGCGGTGGCACCGAGGTGGCATGGCAGGGGATGAATACTGAAAGGGAAGGGAGTAACCCTTGCAGATTATCTGCAGCACCCATTTGTCTGACGTAATCTCGCACCAGCGGGGGAGGTGGTGGAGGATCCTGCCACCTACCGGTGTGGGGTGCTCCGTGAAGCTCTGATTAGGAGGGTTTAGAGGCGTTAGTGGGGTGGAGGTGGATGGACCCGCACGTTCTGCACAGGCCTGGTGGAAGGGCGCGTCGCAACCCTGGTTACGAAAGGAACGAAAACCAGGCGTGGCCGGGGATTTAGTAGAAGGACCCAGGGACTTGGCCGTAGCCCGCGAGTCCTTAAAGCGCTCCAGGGCACTGTCAGCCTTGTCGCCAAACAGATGGGTGCCATCAAAGGGCATGTCCATGAGCGAACTCTGGACATCAGGCGAGAACCCGGTCGAACGCAACCAGGTGTGGCGCCGCAACACCACGGTTGTCGAGATCGCCCTGCCCACTGGGCCGTGGGAAAGGCACTCTGCGACGTCAACGCTCTCAGACGTAGGGTGAGTGGTCAAGAAAGCGGGGTCACCTGGCGCCGGTCGTGGCGTCTAGTGACGTTTTTATCCACCGGGGCCCCGTGCCCGGCCTCTACCAAGTGCTCAAGAGTACCTCTGCAAGAGCGTCATAAAAAAAAAAGCAGCGGCTCCGCTGAAGGAGACGCTGCCTGGAGCACCTCGGTGAGGAGGTTGGTCTTGAGGGCCACCGTGGGGAGGTCAAAATTGAGGGCCTCAGCAGCCTGACGGAGGACCACCATATAGGAGGCACCCTCCTCTATAGTAGGCAGGGGAGAGGCGAACCCCTGGTCAGAAGAGACATCGAAGGCACCTGCATCCTCCAAGTCATCCACCCAATCGAGCTCGGAGTCACATTGCCGAGCAAGTGGGTCCCCGGACCCTTCCCCGCCGTCGTCCGCCTCTGGTGTTGAGGGGGCCGGACGCGGCGCGGGAACCGGGGCCGGAGATGGAACGAACAGCACCATGACTGGCGCGGCGGGGTCTGGACCGGCGCCGTCTCCCAATGCGGAACCCAAGCCGGAACAAAATGGTCTGGGAACCGGGGCAGGAGTGGGATAAACAGCACCCAGTGCGGTGCCGGGGGCGGAGCGGAGGGTGGCACCGGGGCTGGAGCCGAGGGTGGCGCCGGAGCCAGCAGCGCAGGATCCTGTGGCGCCGGGGCTGGAGCCGATGGCGGAGCCGCTAGGCGAGCAGGATCTGGACACGGGTCCGCGGGAGCCCGAGCCCTGTAAAGACGCTCCAAAGCAGCAAGGAATTCTTGCATCTGTTTCAGGAGTCGCCGACGGACGCGGGTATGGCGGGTAGGCCGCGGAACTCCCAGGCTCCAGAGGAGCAGCAGGGGCGAGGCCCCTGTCCCCCTCGTCCAACTCAGAGTAGCGACGGGGGTACGTCGGAGAGCAAACACGCTTCTCCGACTTTTTTTTATGGCGACGCTTACCGATGATCCACGTCTCCGGTCCCGAGAGCGGCCTCTAGATCGGGAGCGGCAACGCGATGAAAGCTGGACCTCCAGCAGTTTCCAATGCCGCTTCCGTAAGGCCTTGGGGGCCATGGCACGGCAGTCCCGGGAGTCGTGGTCGGCCTCCAGGCAGTAGAGGCAAACATCGTGGGGATCCGCCACCGACATGTTTTGGCGACAGGTCCCACTGGACTTAAAACCAGCTATCCCTATGTGCACGCAGAGAAAGTTGGGGAGACAAAAAGCCTCAAAATAGTGGTCAAAAAGAGATCAAGGTACGTGCTCAATCCGGATTTCCGCTTACTGGCGTGGAAAAAGAAAGAACTGACGTGCATGGGTGGTGCCTAAGTACTCTCCGTGACGTCATCTCAGTGCGGACGACGCCAGTGACGGACGTGGAGCCGCAGGACGCAACCTACTGACGTGTAGGGGTACTGCTAAGCGAAAACTTTCGGGATCCAGTCTAACGCCTGGGGATATTCTAAGGTAAGGAATCTTTCACTATTGTGTCTCTTTCAGATAATTCGGTTACAACTGAACATCTGTCTTGTTTTTAAGGAAAGAGCACTGGCGCCTGATTGGCAGGGACCCAGTGCACTGCCAATTAACAACATCAGTACGAGTGAGAAAAAAGGGGAGGCCACCAAGTAAAAAGAGTAATTTTCCTACACACTGCAATATCATTCAGGGGAGAATTTTTCAAGGACACTTGGGTGGAGTATGTGGTGCGTATGGAAGCAAACAGTGTAGATAACGTCCCAGAAGTGTAAATTGGTTACAGAAGTCAAGCTTCATGTCTTTCATTGAGGCCAGAAAATCGGCTGATACTTGTATCATCACAGTCTGTGGAGTTCGAGATATGTCATATAGCTGAGGATGAACCGCTTTCTTTGCACTAGTGGTTAAGATAATAGTCATCATCATCTTCGGAGTCAACAATGTGCAAGTCATGAAGTCTAGAAGACTCAGACCCTTGAATGCAATTATTGTTGATAGAAACAACTACAGGATCGTGTTACTCTTCTCACTCATCCATGTTCACTGAATTAATTGCCTAGTTGGCTGAAATACTTTCTCAGATATCTGTGTTGGAGGATGAAGGGTGATCTTGATGGGCGAGACCTAAGGCTGTTGGGCCTTACTGACTGAGTTATGAACTTGTATTACTGCCAATATCTGGGATCGGGGTGCTAGTATTAAATCACCTCCTCGTCATCAGTGTGCGTAGATGGTGCTTTCAATGACTAATAGCAAACCTAAGGCGAGCTTGTGAGAAAGTGCCTTCTTTCTGCCTGGTTGCCACCACTTTTTGCTGTACTGCTGGTGTACTTTGACTGAGTGTGCCCTGGGCTCCCGCCAAACCTACCCAGGGTATATGTTCTTTACCTAAAACTACATTGAAGATCAAACCCAATTGGCACTCTCTGGCCACATGTTTGTCCATGGTAAATGGTACCACAGGTACCCAGGGCACTGTGACTAGGGAGGCGTCTAAGTGCTGCAGCACTTGTTATGCCACCCTTAGAGGTCCTGTACCTTTACACTCACACACTGCCTTTGTAGGCTGCGTGTTTTGGTGCAGAACAAAGTGAAGAGTAGACATGGCAAACAGCCCTGTGTACCATGCCTACACCCCACTGCCTTGGCATAGATCAGTCACCCTCTAGCTGGGTGCACTATAGCAGTGGTGAGGGTACAGGTGCATGAGCCCTGTACCCCTACAGTGTCTAAGTCAACTCTTATACATTTTAAGTGCAGTGCTGCCATTATGAGTATATGGTGCTGGGAATTTGTCATTACGAACTCCACATTACCATGATGGCTGCACTGAAAACTGAGAAATTGGAAAACAAACTTCTGAGCACATTAAACCCAAACTGATGCCAGAGTGGGATTTAATGAAAAATGCACCCACAGGGCATCTTAGAGATACCCCCTGAAAAACGACCTACCGCTAGTGTCCAGGCTAAGTGGCTACTTTCAGCTGCCACCACCAGACATGTGTCTGGACACCTGGGTAAAATGTTAAATACCATTTCTTTGCAGCATCATTTAGTAAAATGTGTTGATGTATGATCCTATTTACCAAAAATATTCATAATGGAAAATCAGTGTAACCAGTTTCAATTAGAATATGGGAAAAATAAACAAGCATAGGCAAAGCCAGTAGATCTAAAAATGGTGGTCAGCCTTTTGGTTTTGTCAATACGTGGCTTGTTTTGACATGGGTTTTGTAAAACGCTATTGATGTGGGAGCTGCTGGGCCCTTACCATTTTAACAAACATTGTCAGAAGCAAACATTGGTCTTGGTCTCAACAAGTACACATTGCCACAGTAATTCCAGCATACCGTCACGCCCCACCTGCCCTAGTGGACATTGGCACCTTGTCACTGAGTGACGCTGGTGGTTGTTGTGCGGAGCCGGGACCTGACCGTGCTCACCCTGGATGAGACACACAGCTCCTGCTTCCCAGGGTACTGCCCTGCAATACTCAGGAGCTCTTCTACTCTGCTGTGTTGAAGGCAGGAAATGCAAGTTGCTGTTACCCCTGCAGGATAGTTGCTGCACAGGGGCTGGGGGACAGCCTTGAGGCCTGGTCTGCTGACGCCTGGAGCCCTTCCCGCTGCTGTCCTCACGGCCCCCACACAGATGATGTACATACTCTACTGTATAGCCAAGTAACACCTGTTAACACATACGGTCTACCCAGGCGACCCCCCCCATCCACTACTGGTGAAGGAGTCAGAGGCTGAAACCTGTTTAAAGAGCCAATCTCCCTGTCCCGACTGGATACTCGGCAGGAAAGTGTACTGTTACATCCATACCTACTAATTCCCGGATAACCGCATGCTGCGGTTACCAACAGGGGGGGGGGGGGGGGGGGGGGGGGGGGCAGGGGAATTAGGAGACCGGTCAGCGGGATCCCATTACTTTCGCTAAGTTCTGTTGGACGTCTGCTGATTGAGGTCTGCTGGCGCTGAAGGGGGAACCGTAGCGCCACACACTTCCAGGCACCGCTGAGTGGAACTCCTAGGGTTTGAGAACAGCTGAGGTGGTCGGAATCTGCACCTGATGTCGGGCGGCACCCGACCACGGAGCGGGCGGAGCGCAGGCCGTACCAACACCGTCCAAGCCTAAAACAGATAAAATGGCGAAGCAGGGATCGGCGGATCAGACTGCCAGCAAGCTGGACGCGGTGTTAGTCGCGTTGGAGTGCCTGGAGGAAACCATCAATCAAACCCGCACCTCCCTGGAATCCAAAATTGATAAGTTTGCCATTGACCTCACGCTCCTGCATGCATTTCACCGGAAACTAGCGGACCGCACCACTGCTCTGGAATCTACGCTCGCTGACATCAAGCCGCAGGTGACACAGTTGGATAAACAGGTGCAAGACCTGCTCAACCGTGTGGAGTTCCTAGAGGATAGAGCGGTGGATGCAGAAGGGAGAGCGCGACGCAACAATATCCGAATAGTGGGTGTGCCGGAAAAATGGTAAGGAAGAGACCCTACCCTACGTGTTGTGATCTGGCTCAGAGATTTGTTACCGGAAGGGTCTCTCTCACTGCACTGTGTCATAAAGCGGGCCCACAGGGTGCCGGCGAGACCCCCCCACGGGATCGGACCCCCGGCCCCTGCTTCTAATGATTCTCAACTACCGGGATCGGTACGCTATTTTGCAAGAGACCAGGAAGCTCCATGAAGTCCACATAGACCACCACAAAGTAATGTTCTTCCCAGACTATACCATCCAGGTACAGCGCCAGAGATCCTCATTCATGTCAGTGAAGAGACGTCTGAGGCTAAATGACTTGAAATATTCCTTGTTGTTCCCTGCGCTGCTGCGGGTGGTAGCTAATGACAAAACACATTTCTTTAACACCCCAGAGGAGGCGGAGGACTGGCTAGATACCTTCACTCCTGCAGGACCTCGAGATAAACCCACGACTGCACCATTGCCCAGGCTGAAGGGCCCCTTCCGCCGCCGGCGTAGGGAGCGCAAAACTGTGACACTGGAGGGGCCTTCCTCGCAGCTGATGGGCCCGCACTCAGAGCTGATCCTCAGCAAGCAACGTGATGCCTTACAGGCCGTGGCAGAAATCAGCGCGTCACAGAGGAAGCATCCACATCCAGCCAACGAGATCTGTCCAGTGACGACGAACGGATATATGGCTTGCAGAACTCACAGAACTGGACCGAGCAGCCAGAGGTCAGCCCAGAGACAGCGGACCTGATAGCATAAATGTGGCAAGTTCCCGTCTCTGCCTGGACTACGGATTGAGGTATTGGGATGTGTGCAGTGGTGAATCACTGTTGGACTGATAGACATTTGAGATGTGGGTCGATATGACCCCTCGCTGTTCATTCATTGCTGGGGTTGCTGTTGTGTCTTAGGAGGGTGGAGGCTGGTCTCAAATGTGTATATTGTTGTTCACCGGGCATCCAGGCGCATGACCCACCAGATGTGTTCCTCTGAGTTTACGGATGCAGTCTATCATATTTGTATTATCTTTTGCCTGTAACAGGGGGTCCTCTGAGATGTTAGACAAGTTGATTGCATATTAACAGAGTAGTCCGCAGTGCACTCAACCTCCCCCCACCCCCCCGGATTGTTTTGACTGTTTTCTCCAGTTGGCGGTTTGGATGATTGCTGGTTGCATTTTCGCCCTTTTGGTATTATATGTGATTATGTTTTTGTTGAGACTTCATGATGAGACGTCTTTTGTTTTGAGTATTTCCATGCAAGGTCAGGGGCTATGTGTTGGCATGCCTGTCAGGGTGTATGTTGCTGGGCTGTACTTACTGTGCATGTATGTTGGGCTACCACAGATGCACCTTTACTTGACACATTGTAGGAAACATGTCTACATTTAAGATAGGTACATGGAATGTGAGGGGTATGCATTCACCAGCGCATAGATATCAGATCTACTCGTACCTCAAGCGGCATCATATACAAATTGCCCTGCTTCAAGAGACCCATGGGGCCATATCAGAAATACAATGCTTACACCGTTGCGGCCAACTATTCGCCACGGGGTACTCCGCGTTCGCGAGAGGTGCATTAATATGGGTGAGGGCGGGTGTCCCACTCACGATCGCACAGTCACTGGTGGAAGCAGGGGGTAGGTATGCTATAGTCAGGGGTGCGCTAGGCAGATAGTGCTTGCATCGATATACACTCCCAACACAGAACAGGCTGCGTTCCTCGACAAAATATCACACATTCTTGCGTCTTGGCATGACATCCCTATGCTTTCAGGGGGTGATTATAATAGTGTCCTTGACGTGTCACTAGATCGCTCCTTCCCGCCCCTTCCGGGCACGAGCATACACCACGCTATGAAGGCACTGACTAGCTGGGCTACACATTGGCACCTGAAGGATGCCTGGCGACATAGACACCCCCAGGATAGGATATACTCTTATTATTCAGGTGCCCATGACCTACACGTGCGACTGGACCGTTACATGCTCTCGTACGATCTGCTCCCCCATGTATTGGAGGTCTATTATTTAGGCCGTACGTATTCTGACCATAACCCGCATGTTCGGGAGGTATCATGGGAGCGCCCCTGCCCGCCAATTCCAACCTGGCGACTACAGCCGTATCTTTTAATGGATGTGCCCTTCCGGGACCTGCTGGCTGACGACATCCCCCGGTAAATGCTGGCACGGCCACAACGCCTTTGGTGGAGTGGAATGCGTTCAAAGTAGTGATGAGGGGGACTAGTCTTGGTGCGCGGGCAGGTATGCGGCGACAGCTTGAGACATATCTCACGCGCCTTGAAACTGACCTACTCCGTAGGGAAGAAGAGGCACTGGCGGGAAACACTGGTCACTTGGAACAACTTAGAGATAAACACTCCAGATTACTAGACCGTCTCCGTAATTTAAATTACGCAGCATACTCAGCGCGCACCCATCACATGGGAGATAAACCCGGCAGATTGCTTTCGTGGCTGATACGGCAAGACATGACTGCGACGCCCGTGACAGCGATACAAAATGCACAGGGAGTCAGTGCACACCCAAACAGATATACACTGCGCTTTTGAGGAAAACTACTCCACAGCATACAGGTCTTACATGACAGCCACGGACATAGACATTCAAAATTTCCTGTCCACACTACAGTTGCCGCAGCTTATGGATCGCCAGGAGGAGAAAATAGGTGCCGCTTTGCTGCCGGAATTAAGGGATAGTATATTCTCTCTCTCAAATGGAAAAACACCGGGTCCAGATGGACTACCGGCCAAATTTTACAAGTCATACTCGGATGAACTGGTACCAGAGCTGTTGCGGGTATACGTGGCAGCACTGGATTACTCAACGCTTACCCCCACACAAAATGAGGCAAAGCTGGTCTCTCTTTTGAAGCCCGGCAGGAACCATGATCTCTTGGGGTCTTATCGCCCTTTGGCCCTGTTAAATACAGACTATAAAATTCTTGCTTCGGCCCTAGATTGCTTCTTGCCCAGATTGTGCCGACCCTAGTGCACTCCGACCAAAATGGATTTATTCCTGCCAGAAGTACCTCCCTAAATATTCAGCGACTGTTCCATATCCAGAAATATGCCACGGACCGCTGGCCCAGATCTGGTTGCCTGGTACTGGACCTGGAGAAGGCTTTCGATTAATTGGAATGACCTTATCTAGCAGCGGTCTTATGTACGTATGAGCTGGGGGATGACTATTTACAGCTGGTGCAATTACTGTACCAACGGCCCACTGTACGAGTTCGCAAAGGCAAGCTCCTATAAGACGAAATCAGGGTGAGCTGAGGGACCAGACAGGGGTTCCCTCTGTCGCTGCTACTTTTTTCCCTAGCGGCTAGCGGCGGCTCTTCGGGAGGGAGGGGCGGAACGGGGCATCCTTCTAAGAGACGGACTACACACAGTGTCCCTATATGCGGACGACCTGTTATTGTATTTACGAGATCTTCATGTTGTTCCACCGGAAATATCAGCCCTGTTCTGTAGATTTGAGGCGGTTTCGGGCCTCAGGGTAACTTGGGCCAAATCAGGTGCCTACGCTTTCAGCGAGTACGCAGCCGCAGCTGCTATAATCTTTAATGGAACTGCACTTAATTGGTATCCGACCACGTTCAGATACCTAGGAATATATATTTATAGGTCAAAGGCAGACATACTGGAGGGTAATTTGGTCCGCGCAATCTCTTCAATCAGAGCACAGATGCAATTCTGGAAGTCCCTGCCACTCAACTTAATGGGCTGTGTCACCTTATCCAAAATGATTGTGCTACCAAGGTTAATATATTATTTAGGGAACCTCCCGGTGTATATCCCAGTAAAGCTTTTCAGGGAACTGGAGGTGATGCTCCGAGGTTTGATCTGGAATGCTGGACGACCCAGGGTAGCCCTGCAGAATCTATATGCACCCCTGGACAGCTGAGGCTTAGCAGTCCCTCATCTAGAACTATATTATTTAGCGGCGCAACTGCAATGGGTTGCAAGGTGGCTCAGTGGCAGAAATCTAGCAGACACGCAACTGGAGATGTAGACTGAACGCAGGCCCAGATCTATGGACTGTTGCACACCCTAGGGAACACCCCTCGCCATACACAAATACATGTCGAGCTGGCTCACAGATGTTTCAAGAGGGGCCTTCATTTAACAAAAGACCCACTCCCATATGCCCAGGTACTACCGCTCCTCGGGACGCCCATAGGTAGAGACCCCATGACGAATACGGCACTGGCACCCTGGGTTGCAGTAGGTGTGGAGACGCTTGGGGATCTGTACACAGATGGTGCCTTACTGCCTTTTGCGACCTTGACGGCAGAAACCGAGTTGCCAGCAGGTCGGTTTCTTTTGCACGCAGCCATTGTGCGAACATTCGCACAAAGGTGGGGTGACATATCCAACGAACCGCTGCCCCACCAGCCGAACACTTGCATGTGATGGGGGAGGATCACATGTAATACCTTGGCTGGTACAGGCTTTGCTCGTTCCTGTATTGAAACAGTTGCACAGACTCCGCACATCTTGGACAGAGGACAGAGGTCGCCCCTGGACGGATAAAGAGTGGGAACGTGTTATAGCCAGCGCCACGCACATACCGCGAAACTCACGATTCAAACTCATACAAACTTATATAATACATAGGGCGTATCTTTCACCAGACAAGATAAATATATATTTTAACGTCACCACTTCTGAATGCCCGAGGTGTCGTCTCTTGGGCGCTGATCTGCTTCACATGTTATGGTCCTGCCCCCTGCTTCAACCCTATCGGCGCACGTTATCGGACACACTCACTAGTTGCACGAGTATCGAGACACCCTCCACATGGGAGGTCTGCATGCAGGGTCTTTATAAGAGGACCAAGGCCAATAGGGCCGGCTCCAGGTTCCGGGACCTGGGCCTCATCACAGCGAAACGCCTCATAACTAGGAGGTGGAAACAAAGATCCACCAGAGATATCACATTGGATGACATCATTTGAAACCGGGCGCGGGCAGAAGGCACCACCCTACACAAGGAGGAGACGGTAGGGTTGCAAAAATATCCCATCGCGCAGACCTGGGGAGAAATGCTAGGGAAGCTTACATGCTCTAACGCTGCACAGCAGACACCTTCGACGTGCAGATACTTGATGTGCCACCTAACCGCAGACACTGCGCTGTGCTTACATGCTGCCCGACTACTATCATTGCGCTGGGCAGGAACCTCACACTCACTCAGGGGGGAAAAAGGGGGAAAAAAAGGGGGAGGAAAAAATCTAATTTTGAAAATTGCCCCCACGACCACGAAATCATAGATAATTAGAAACACAGCTCACACACCATGCTCACATGCTGGTCTAGCGATACCTACATCCGGAAGGCACTCTAGGCACTTGAAACACACACACTCGCTCGACTGAGGTCTCTTTTTGTTTTGAATTGTGCGTGTGTGAGAGTGGCCTGCCCTCCAATAGGAATGCATGGGGAATATGTGTGTCCCTGGTAATTCCTGATGCGTGGGGAGTGCAGGTGCGAGTTTGGTATGTGCGGACTCGTGTGATTAAATGCTGCGCGATGATGTGTGCGGCGAGTCAGGATGGGTCTGCCCTGGTGGTGAGTAGAGAGATCTGCATGATTGATGTGAGGGAGGAGTGCACCTGGGACCTGAATAGGGCTGGGATTTCCCCACACAATGCTGGCTCCGCCCCCTGTGGTGCGACTGATGACCCTAGCCTGTCCTGTGAATAGGGAGAGGGGCTGAGCAAAACAAAGTGCTCCAAAACCAGCTGCGTCTGGGTTTCCCCCACCCTGCACCCTAGAGACAAAGGGATTTTGTGTATAAACAGAGGCTGTGACCTCATGTTAGATATTCTTCTTTTCCTGACTAGAATCTACCAGGGGCGTGCTGCTGCTGGGGCCCAGGGGAAGGCTTGCCTCCCTGGGCCCTGCCCAGCCCCTGGATTGCTTAATGCCCTGGATGCTGGAGGATTTCTTTGGGCCCCTTCTGCCCTGCCCTTTATGCCTGGAGGGACTTCTGGGACCTTTGACTGTGTTTTCCTTGCCCCCAGGACTTTTGCGCTGTCTTTTGCTTTGGGGCAGGGTGCCAGTACCCTTTGGAGCCTGGGGTGCTTCTTCGCTATTTTGCCCATTTGTTTCGACGTTTTGGTTGGCAGGAGCCTACCCTGCATGGTGCCCAGTATGCAGGTGCCCACCCTGCGTCTTCGAATTATTTTGTGAATTCCAACGGGTACCCACCACGTTTATGTGCTCCTCAGCAGGTGCCCATCCCGCTTCTACGTTGTTTTAATGCCCTGGAGTGCCTACCCCTCGTTCCGCCCGAAAATCACCTCCGTGGCCCTCGCTCCGCAAACAGGAAGTCAGGCACCGTAGTGCCTGAAGATGGGCGGGACTTCCGGTTTGCGAAGGAAGTCCTGCCCGCCGCCGCGCTGGGATTGGATAAACGCCCGGCCGGGAGAAAAGACTTTCTAACTCGGAGCCACGAAGGCTCCACACACTAAGTCCCGGTCCCGAGATGGGGGACTGGGTGAAGACTGGCGCCTACGCGGGCGGGGCCCCATGATTGAGGGAGAGCCCCGCAGCCGCCAGAGAATGCCCCCGCAACGCCTTAGGAGTAGCAGCAGTCCTGGGAGAGGAGCCCCCCAGAGAAGCAGCCAGTGAGTCAGAGAGGGCTGGGGGAGGGGAGCTCCGGAGTGGGTGATGTTAAAGAAAGGCACCGTGGCAGTGGGCTGCCCCCACATTGTAGTAACGATTCCACGGGGGAGTGTCAAGCCCCAGTGATTCTCCGAGTCCGAGGGTTCACAGCCTCACACATGTGCAGTATGTTCGTTATGAGCCTGCGGGCTCCAACAGTGATGGCAATGTTTATTTACAAAGCCCACAAGGCTCCAGGGGGTACCTTAGTTATTTTGAAAGCCTCCATGGCTCCAACGAGGCCCCAGTTGTTGCTAGAGCCCAGATGGCTCCAACCTGTGCCGCAATCTTTGTCCTAGAGCCTTGAGGGCTCCAACAGGTGGCAGATGTATTTCCAGAGCCTAGAAGGCTCCCAGTTGGTGTAGTTTTGTTCTAAGTGCTAGGGAGAGCCCATGTCGCAGTTTTGAGTTCTCAGCTGCCCAGCAAGTAGTGGGCAGCTGCTCCGTTTAGGTTTTCGTTCTAGGGGACTTGTGTTTGTGAACTTAGGAGTGAGTCGCACTCCTTCATCCCTACCTTGGCCTTCCCCAGCTGCGCAGCACTTAGTGCCAGCTGCAGCGTTTAGGCCCTGTTCTTGTCCCCCAGCTCCCAGCAAGTAGTGGGCAGCTGCTACGTTTAGGTTTTGGCGCAGTGGAGCAACCTGGACCCTAATGTGATTTATGTGCTAAAGGATAAGTTACTTACCTGTAATCCTAGTTCTCTTCCAGGGGTATACTCATCAAAGTCATTAGCACTGAATAGTCCCGCTCACGTGCGGGACCCCGGAGCAATAGCCAATAATATGCATACATATATGAACCCAATCCTGTGTTCAAAGTCTTCCAAAAAGCAGGCACCGACTCCGTGGGATTCTTAATCAAGGGTCTTTATTCACAAGAAAGATATATATAAATACACATAAAAAACCCATATATATATATATATATATATATATATATATATATATATATATATATATATATATAGATAATATGCATATACATATGCAGCCTGAAATACACCATACTAGGCTAAAAAAAACTGCCATTATTGCATGTAACGCTTTTACATTTGCTAAATAAAGACATATATATTACATTATATGATAATGCAAAGAAGAAACACTGCCCTGGGTTTCTTTGAAACACACAACCTTTATTTTCAAAGGTAAAAACAGGCAGGATCATAGAGGCAGATTTAGCCTAGATAGGTTGCATAGTAACAACTGAAAAACTTGGTGCCGTGCTTTTAAGACCTCCATGAGCCTCCAGGCTCCCATCATGCACCACAGGTGACGCACAAGTTACTACTTGTGTAACGATATATCTGTAAGACACATTAGTTAGTGATAGATTCCTTACCTTAGAATATCCCCAGGCGTCAGACTGGATCCGGAAACTTTTGCGTAGCAGTACCCCTGCGTGTCGGTAGGCGTCGTCTGCAGCTCAGCGTCCGTCTTCGGAGTCGTGGGCGCCGTGATGACGTCGTCGGAGTACTTAGACGCCGCCTCCGCGTGCTGACGTCAGTTCTTAGACACAGCTTTTCCACGCCAGAAACGCAGAGCTATGCTAAAGACCAACACTGGTGCCTTGAAACTAGGACCCTGAAAGGGGATGACCTTAACCCAAGATATCGGTTCGCAGAACGGGGAGGTTGTGTGGTTCGTTAAGGAATCTATCAATAACTAATGTCTCTTACAGATATATCGTTACACAAGTAGTAGCTTGTGCATCTGAAAGAGACGTTAGTGATAAATTCCTTACCTTAGAATAGATACCCCAGCAATACCAACCCCGGTGGTGGGTCTGCGAACCAATAATCACACCAGAATGTCCTGGAGGACGGAACGGCCAAAGAAGCCATCCCTCCGGACTTGGCTGTCCAGGCAGTAGTGTCTTGCAAATGTGTGCAGCGAGGCCCACGTAGCCGAATGTCCTGCAAGGGCACTCCTCGGCCCAAGGCAGTTGTAGTCGCTGTGGCCCGAGTGGAATGAGCCCGCAGCCCAACAGGGGGTTCCTTCGTAGCCAAGGAGTAGCACGCCTGAATACACAAGAGTTGGTCATCCACCCGGAACTGGCGTGTTCGATCCAGATAAAACGAGAGCGCACGTTTTGGGTCCAGACAGTGGAGCCTCTCTTCCTCTCTCGAGGGATGCGGAGGCGGAAAGAAGGTGGGCAAGGTGATGGACTGCCCGATGTGGAAGGCTGTGACTACCTTGGGCAGGAAAGACGGCCTTGTACGCAACACAACCTTGTCCGGATGGACTGAAAGGAAAGGAGGTTTACAGGATAGAGCCTGGAGCTCACTCACTCTTCTGGCAGAGGTGATGGCTAACAGGAAGGCAGTTTTCAGAGTAAGAAGGCGGAGAGGAGAGTTGTGAAGTGGCTCGAAGCGAGCGTACATCAGAAATGTGAGAACCAAGTTCAAGTCCCACTGATGCATCACAAAGGGAACAGGAGGGTACGTATGTGTGATGCCCTTCAAGAATCGATTAACAATAGGGGACTTGAACAAAGAAGGTTGATCAGGCAGCCTCAAAAAGGCTGAAAGAGCAGAAAGGTAGCCCTTGATAGTGCCCAGAGCAGAGCCCTGCTGGGCAAGAGAAAGAAGGAAGAGAAGAACCTCAGAAAGAGGGGCAGAGAGAGGATTCACAGCCTTTGCTGTGCATCATGCCACAAATCTGTTCCACCTGCAGGCTTATACCGACTTTGTGGAGGGATGCCTGGCTGCCAGAATGATGTTACATACTTCAGGAGGCAAGTCAAATGGCCTCAACTGTCGCCGCTCAATCTTCAAGCATGGAGGTGGAGACTGGACAGGTTCGGGTGGAGGACCGTCCCCATCTGCTGCGACAGAAGGTCCTCCTGAAGAGGCAGATGAACCAGGGATCGACTGACATACTGAGTAGCTCGGGATACCAGTACCTTCGTGCCTAGTCCGGAGCCACAAGGATAACTTGGGCCCGGTCGCGCCTGATCTTCTTCAGCACTCTGGGCAGAAGTGGTATAGGCGGAAAGGCGTACAACAGACCGCAACTCCACTCGCGACGAAAAGGGTCTCCGAGCGAGTGCCGCCTTGGAAATTCCAACGCGCAGAACTGATGACATTGCGCGTTCTCTTCGGTGGCGAATAGATCTAACCAAGGCTCTCCCCACTGCAGAAAGAGTCCTTGCGCCACGTCCGAGTTTAGACGCCGTTCGTGATCCATAATGCACCTGCGGCTGAGTTCGTCCACCCTGGCGTTCAGAGAACCTGCCAGGTGTTGAACCACCAGGCTTACGCCCTGATGTTCCAGCCATTGCCAGAGGCGCAGAGCCTCCTGGCAGAGGGTCCACGACCCCACCCCGCCCTGTTTGTTGAAGTACCACATGGCGGTGGTGTTATCCGTGAACACCTGTACTACACTCCCCCGGACAGAGGGGAGGAATGCCTTTGGTGCTAGACGAATCGCCCGCAGCTCCAAAAGGTTGATATGGAGCCTCTCCCGTGTGGCCTCCCCAGCCCTGGAGGGACGCGTCCGTCACAACTACGTGCTCCGGTTGGGAAAAGGAGAGGGATCTGCCGCTAACCTAATTGCGGTCCGTGAGCCACCACTGCAGCTGTCTCGCAGTGCCCTCCGAGATCAGGACATGGTCGGACAGGTTGCCCTGATGCTGGGCCCACTGAAACTTCAGGTCCCACTGCAGAGCCCGCATCCGCCAACGGGCGTGATGCACCAGAAGGCTGCAGGAAGCCATCAGCCCCAGAAGCCGCAGCGTCAACCTGACCGAAACTCGGGATAAAGGCTGAAAGATTGGAATCAAAGCCTATATATCCCGAACCCGCTGTTCGGGTGGGTAAACCCGAAACTGCGCCGAGTCGAGAACCGCTCCGATGAAACGGAGCTTCTGAGAGGGGCACATGTGTGACTTCGGCACATTAATGGAGAACCCCAGCTGGTGCAAGAGGTCTGCCGTCGTCGGGAGGTGGCTGACGACAGTCGTCGAGGTAGGGGAAGACTGAAACCCCTAACCTGCGCAGATGAGCTGCGACCACCGCCATGACTTTCGTGAACACCCGTGGGGTGCTTGTAAGGCTGAAGGGGAGCACAGTAAACTGAAAGTGCTCGTGGCCTACCGTGAACCGCAGGTAGCGCCAGTGGACCGGCAGGACCGGGATGTGGAAATAAGCGTCCTGCAAGTCCAACGCTACCATCCAGTCTCCTGGGTCCAGGGCAGCTAAGAACTGAGCCAGAGTCAGAATTTTTAACTTCTCCTTCCGGAGGAAGCCGTTGACGTTCCGTAGGTCCATGATAGGGCGTAGGCCCCCTTTGCCCTTCTTGGGTACCAGAAAGTAGTGGGAGTAGCAACCACGTCCTACTTCTGGCCCAGGAACGCGCTTGATGGCCCCCTTGGCCAAGAGGGCCGAAACTTCCTCCTGGAGAAGCCGCAAATGCTCCCCCGATACGCGGTGGTTTTGCGGTGGCATGGCTTGAGGGGTCGTCTCGAAGGGGAGGGAGTAGCCCCATCAGACGATATGCAGCACCCACCTGTCCGAAGTGACAGTGCGCCAGTGAGAGTGGTGATGGCGAACCCTGCCCCCCACTGGCGTCACATGGGCCGAAAAGCAGGGACTAGGAGGGTTTAGAGGCGGATGCTGCGGGGAAGGGTGTGGACTGGCGTCGCTGTTGTCCCCGACCGCCTCCACGGCGATTTCCATGGCCGCCACCGCACTGGATGGTAGTCTCAACCAGGCGTGGCGTCTAATCGACACCGTCGTTGCCATCGCTCTACCTAGTGAGTCGGTGGTATCCAGCCCACACCGGAGAGAATATCTGGCTGCATCCCGGCCCTCCACAAGGGCTTGGCCGAGTTTGGCCCGTACCTCCAACGGACACTCTGGCAGCAATTCCGCGACCGTATCCCACAGAGAGTGGGTGTAGCGGCCCAAGAGGCAAGCGGTGTTAGAAGACCGCAGTCCCAAATTAAGGGAGGAGAAGACCTTTTCACCGTACATCTCTTACCTCTTGGATTCCCTGTCCGGCGGGGCCGACGGGAATGCGGTCTGGGAAGTGGATGCCTGGATGACCAGGCTCTCGGGGATGGGGTGGGTGGACAAGGAAACTGGGTCGCCAGGGGTCGGGCGGTGGTGTCTGGCCACGTTCCTATCTACGGGCGTAACCGTAGCGGGCTTTGACCAAGTGCCCAAAAGAACGTCAGTCAAGGCCTCATTAAACGGCAGCAGAGGCTCTGTCGGGCATGACTGCGGTTTAAGGACCTCAGTGAGGAGGTTAGTCCTCACGGCAGTGACGGGGAGCTCAAGGCCCAGGGCTTTGGCAGCCCTCATCAACACCACACTGTAGGTTGCCCCCTCCTCCGAAGCCAAGGTAGGAGGTGAGACAAAACCAGTGTCTGGAGAGGTGTTCAGACCACTGGCATCCCCAAGGTCACCTGTCCAGACCTCTAGAGGCTGACACTCTCGGGTCAGAGGGTCCTCAGACCCCTCCCAATACTCATCACCCATCTTCTGAAATTCAGGGTTGTCAACCAATGGGGCCGGTTCATTGAAGTAAAACTCCCCAAGCTCCGACGTCAAAACCGGAGCGAGGGAGGCATCGGGGTCGGCGCCGGAGGTGACACCTGACGTGGGGGGGGGGGGGGGGTCGTAAGGTCCACCGGCGACGACCCAGATTCCGAAGCGGGTCCAGTGGGGTCCTGCGGTGCCGGGCCTGAAGGCACCTGCGGCGTCGTGCCGAAGCACTCGACCCGCTAGGGGCCCCATACGGGTTCGCTGGGCCCGAAGGCGCCGCGGAACCCGTCGGGGAAGAGAGGTTCCTTATGGCCATGAGGAAGCGCTCGATCTCCCCCGGCGTCGCGTCTCGCCCAGGGACCGGAGGGTGTGGAGCAGGCCGCGACGCCCGCGACTCCGGCGGAGCCGTGTGGGCGGTGTCACCCGAACCCCCGGCCGTGCCGCGCGAGTGTTGGGGGGAGTCAGAAGAGCAATGACGCCTCTTCGACTTCTTGTGTTTCTTACCCGACGATGACTTCGACCTGGAGGAGTGGTGCCGAATCTCGGAGCTGTGGTGGCTCCGTCCCCGCGACCTGTCCCTCGACCTCCCGTGGGACCGGGACCTCTCGCGGCGCGGGGCCGACTGCCGGAGTTCGAGTCGCCCGCGGGACCGCTCCAGCCTGGCTTTCGAAGAGAGGGCCCGGCAGTCGGAGCAGGCCTTGTCGTCTTGGTCGACGACTAGACAAGTTAGACACAGGTGGTGAGGATCCGTGACCGACATCGTGCAGTCACAATCCTCGCAGTGCTTGAATCCAGGCATCTCTAGGCACCGATCGGAGTCGAACGACTTTGAAAAGATGATCAAAATGATCAAAAAAGTTAGTCAAAAAGTGACTAGAAGTACTGCTTTTTCCAGATCTGCCCTTGCTGGCGCGGAAAAAAGAAGAACTGACGTCAGCACGCGGAGGCGGCGTCTAAGTACTCCTACGACGTCATCACAGCACCGACGACGGATGCGGAGCCGCAGACGACGCCTTCCGACACGCAGGGGTACTGCTACGCAAAAGTTTCCGAATCCAGTCTGACGCCTGGGGATATTCTAAGGTAAGGAATCTATCACTAACGTGTTTCTTTCAGATAGTTAGGTCAGTTCTTTTTGGACGGCGTATAACAGTGTAATCACAGCATGGGTAACATGGAAAATTAGATAGTCCTGGTATTCGCCCAGGGAGGAGGGTGGGTTGCTTATGACTTTGATGAGTATACCCCTGGAAGAGAACTAGGATTACAGGTAAGTAACTTATCCTTCTCTTCCAGGGGATACTCCTCAATAGTCATAAGCACTGAATAGAGTAGCAAGCCCATCCCATACCCTGCGGACGAATACCAGTCTCTCTAAACAGTATACTAACAAACATTAGCCAAACAAATTCCTCAGGGATGCTTGACCAACTTGAGCATCCGCCTGAGGATCAGAATCAAGGCTGTAATGGCGTGCAAAGGTATGGACCGAACGCCACGTAGCTGCCTTACAAATCTCATGAATAGGAACATTTTTAAGCATTGCTATCGTAGCAGCTTTTCCTCTAGTGGAATGAGCTATCGGCTTGCCCGGGAGCTGCTTCCGTGCCAACTGATAAGATAACATAATGCATGACACAATCCATCTAGAAATGGACCTCTTAGATTCAGACAAGCCTGTATTCAGAGGGCCATATTTCACAAACAAATGATCAGACTTTCAAACACTCTTGGTCTTGTCAAGATAAAATTTCAGAACTCTTTTTAGGTCCAAAGAGTGTAGAGCTTTCTCAGCTGGAGTGTTCGGATTAGCAAAAAACGTAGGCAGTGTAACTGACTGGTTAATGTGAAAATCCAAGACTACCTTAGGAAGGAATCTCGGATGAGTGTGAAGCACCACTCTATTCGCATGGAAAACGAGATAAGGTTCTGTAGAACAAAAAGCCTGTATCTCGCTCACCCTGCGCGCAGAAGTGATAGCTACTAAGAAGGCCACCTTCCACGACAGATGTTGAAGGGACGCCTTATGAATAGGTTTGAATGGGGGACCCATCAATTTGAATAAAACCACATTCAACTCCCAAGGCAGGGAGGGATCCCTCACCGGCGGGTAAACTTTCTTGAGACTCTCCAGAAAATCTTTTACCACTGGCATTTATTTGAAAGAAAGAAACCTGAGTGGGAGACTTTCGATATGTTGTTATTGCTGCCAGATGGACCTTTATAGAAGAATTCTGTAAACCTGCTTTGGCCACAGAAAGTAAGTATGGTAACAGTACCTGTTCTTGACCTCGAATCGGGTCGAGACCTTCAGCAACACACCACATGAAAAAACGCTGTGAGAAGTTGGCCTGATATATGATGTTCACTATTTCTAGTGATCACCTTGTAATAGTCCAAAAAACCCTTATGGTGATTGGTTGTAAGTCAACCTTATAGACCAGCTATCCTAATGGTAGCATGGACAAAGCAGTCTAAGGCTAAATTCTTTTGGCATGTGAAGCCAGCTCTTTTACCGCATATAACCCCTTGAATACCAAGTGAAAGGACACCACACAGGTTGCTATGAAAATAAACAAGTATTTATTAACTAACATACACCTCTGAACTCTTTATGAGATCAGCGGGCTAAGCCCATGACAATCTCTTAGGAAAAAAACGTTTAAGTTGCACAAATTACAATGGTGCCCTGTGGGCACGACAAACCATATACTAAGTAACTGGAATGTGAAACTCGATAAAAGGAATGGAGCTGTCCAGAGGCTGTAGGATCGCTGGGACCACACTATACTAATGCTAGGTAGGTAATAGGAGGCCCACGGAACGCGTGTGCAGAGTGTGAACTCACACGCGAGATGCGTAACAGTGTCTATGGACAGTACAGTTCAAGAAAAAGGTGAGTACGGACAATTCTGACTAGGTAGAACTAAAACGACTGTGGAACTGGACACTAGGAGAGTCAAACTACCCTTGAGCACCGAAATGCTCGTGTTACCTCACCCACAGGCTGCGGGTGCATAGGTGCCAAGTCGTATCGGGTTCCGGCGTTGAAGTCTATGGAGCCTGGAAGAAAAGATGCTGCAGGCGATAAGGAGGAAGTTGTCCGGTGTGATCCAAGGGTGAATCAGTGAAGAGAAGAACCTGAAAGCAGAGGGGACAATGTTCAAAGTCACTAGCCAGTGACTGGAGTGGAACCAGGAGTGGAACCAGATGTCGTCGTCGCGATCAGGTGAGGGTGGACGCTTGTCTCTGCAGCCACGTGGACCAGGTGGTGTCTTTCGACAAACAGGATGGAGGCACGAGCTGTCCCACGCAGGCTATCGCTGTCGGCGGTGTCTGCTTCGGAGTCAACAGGCCTTGGCAAAGGCAACCCACGTGGTGAGTGGAAACGGCGTCTGGAGTGGACCAGGAGGGTCTGGGGTGCTCCTCTTTTGGAAGGGAGCAAGGGCCAGTCTGGAGCAACCAGACCAGCAGTGAAGATTTCAAGGTTCGTCGTCTAGGAGGTAACTACACAGCCGGCAAGTGACCAGACAACGCGTCGAGCAGCTGTGAGAAGTTGGCCTGATATATGATGCTCACTAGTTCTAGTGATCACCTTGTATTATTCCAAACGACCCTTATGGTGATTGGTTGTAAGTCAACCTTATAGACCAGCTATCCTAGTAGCGTGGACAAAAAGCAGTCTTTAGGCTAAACTCTTTTCATGGCATGTGAAGCCAGCTGTTTTACCACATATAACCCCTTGAATACCAAGTGAAAGGACACCACACAGGTTGTTATGAAAATAAACAGATATTTATTAACTAACATACACCTCTGAACTCTTTATGAGGTCAGAGGGCTAAGCACATGACAACACTCAAAAGGAAATACGAGTTCGCACAATATTTACAAGTGCGCCTTAGGGGCGCGACAAACCATATACTCAAAATAATGGAATGCGAGGAAAGAAAGTACTGTAAGGAGATCCAGAGGCTAGAGGATCGCTGGGACTACGCTACGAACTAGGTAAGTAAGGAGCAGGAGGCCCACGGGACTCACATGCAGAGTGGAAACTCTCACACGGGATGCGTACCAACGTCTATGGATCGTACAGTTTAGAAAGTTACGGATTCCGGACGAACCCGGCTGGATGGAGGGAAAACAACAGTGGACCTGGACACTAGGATAGTGTACACAGACTTCAGCACCTAGAAGCTTTAGTTACCTAACCCACAGGCTGCGGGTGCATAGGGCTGAAGTTGCGACGGGTTTGCTGCGTTGATCCCGGTGATGCCTGTAGGAGAGTAGGGTCTGCAATCCTATGATCACCCCAGATTTTTGCTTTTTGCTTCATTGGTTTACGACTTCTCTGGCTGTGGGCCTGCTAATCAGACCCACAGCCTTGCTGTTCTCTCACTAAATTGACACGTGTACCTTAGGTGCATTTACCAATTGGTACTGGGCCACCTTATCAGACCCTGTAACTCAGGGCATAGGTGTACCCAGGGCCTACCAGGGGCTGCAGCATGTATTATGCCACCCCTGGCTGGCCATCTAAATCTGACACAACTGGCTGCACGACAGCTGGGGCAAGGTAGTGTAATCACCCTTTGCTTTAGATATAGTATACCTATATCTAACCCTAAAATGGACATACAGATTCCTATCAGTCACTCCTATGGCAGGCCTTGACAATCCTGAAGGCAGAGTGCTTGGAATCGTGTGAGATGGTGCTCTGGCATGAGCTGAGCCCGTTTGCAGCTTGCGGAACCAAGTCCTAATAGCTGTTCCATGATAACGCATACCATATACTCTTAAGTGCATTATAATCCTCGCGGTTATATGCTATCCTTGGTATCGCTTTATCAAAACATGTCGAGTAAGGTGTCATACGAATTGGAATACTAACCCCTCGCCAATTCTGGCGACGGGGTTAGCATTCCACCCTTCTAGAGGGACACGACATGTATGTAACTGTGAACCCCGGTTAAAGTTAACTTGAGCCTCAGCATCACAAAATGGATGCTGCCACCACAGACACAAGTCTGACCCCCTGCAGCTGGGAGTCCTTCCAGCGAGGGGAGCTTGGACAAAGGGTTTCCTGTCAGGGGCGGTGCTAGCACCATCCCAGACAGGGTTTTGTGTATCCTGGGTAGGCAGGGCTTTAGAGGAAGGTGACTGCAAGTGGCACCCCGGTGCTCACTATGCATCTGCCGGCTAGAACCAGTTCCAGGGGCACACCAGCCCCTGAGCTGGGGAAAGTCCGGCATGGGAGAGGGGTGTAACCACCCCCTTCCTGGTCCCACCCATGGGCAGGACCTAGTCGCGTTCCAGCCTCTTTTTCTAGTATAAAGATAGGAGCGGGCCCCCTTCCAAATTAGATCATCTTTGAATCCTGAAACTACTTTCTACGAAAGGAACTCTCGACTTCTTCTCAAGATTTCTCCCTTGTGACTAAGGAGTAGTCACCCTGCACCCGCAGGCACCATCCAAGAACACTGCGGTTTGCTGCACGTCCTTCCTCCGGAATCCGACTGACCAGCACGACGAGACCTGGCTTCCCTGGCACCTCTGACCTCTACCCACATCGTCAGCTCAGCTGAGATCCGTGGGTGCGACAAGACCACGAGGGACCGGCCATCTTCAAGACTGCACAACTCTTGCCCAGCACGACCGCCGAAGGATCCTCGAGTGAGTGCTTTGGGGTCCGTAAGCCCCAACCCTGAGCAGCTCCAGCATCGAAGTTCAGCCTCCCAGCCCCACGAGATCTGCGTGGGGCCCTTCTGCTCTTTGCTGCTCACCGCGTTGTCTGGCTACTAGCCCCGCTGGCTGGTGGCCTTCCCGACGACGAACGACGACATCAACACCGCTGGTCTGGTTGCTCCAGACTGGCTCTTGCTCCCCTCCAAAAGAGGAGCACCCCGGACCCTCCTGGTCCACTCCAGACGCCATTTTAAGTCCACCGCGTGGGCTTGCATTTGCCAAGACTTGTTGCCCCAACCTCCATCCTGGTCGCTGACAACGCCTCCTGGTCCGTGAGACTGCAGAGCCCAGCGTCGCCCACTCACCTGGTTGAGGTGACTCCATCCGGTGCCATCCTGGTGCCCATCTAATCACTGGCTAGTGATTCAGAACTTGGTCCCCTCTGCTTACAGGTGTCTTCCATCTTCGATCCAGGCTTGGATCCATCCGAATCTCTTCACTGGTCGCCTGCCAGCAACTTCTTCTTTCAGGCTCCATAGACTGCAACGAGGATTCCCGACGTCTTCCCAGACCTATGCATCCGCAGCCCCTGGGCTAGGTAACTTCGGCATTTCGGTGCCCCAGCATAGCCTCACTATCCAAGGGTCCAGATCCTTTTTCGTTTTAGCTCTACCTAGTCGGGTTCGCCCGAGAACACTAACTTTGCATTTACTAGTATCCATAGACTTTGTCCCGCATCCCGCGTGAGAGTGCACACTCTGCACCCGAGTCCCCTAGGCCTCCTGATAGTAATCTGAAGGTTCAGTAGTCCAGTCCTAGCGATTCCAAACCCTATGAGATTAGTACTTACCTGCTAGTAATTTCGCATTCCATTTTTGTAGTATATGGTTTTTCGTGCCCCTCGGGCATTTGTGTAAATTGTGCAACTTAAAGTATTTTCGTAAGAGTTTTGTTGTGTGCTTAGTACCCTGTCCTCATAAAGAGTACAGGGCTGTTGTGATCTAAATAAATACACTGTTTATTTTCATAACACTTGTGTGGTGTCCTTTCACTTGGTGTTCAAGGGGTATATGTGATGGTATAACAGCTGGCATAACACGCCCTCTAGAGTTTAGCCCGAAGACTGCTCGTATCCATGCTACTAGGATAGCTGGTCTATAAGGTTGACTTACAACCAATCATCAATAAGGGTTGTTTGGACTGATACAAAGTGCTCACTAGAATAGTGAACATCATATATCAGGCCAACTTCTCACAATGTACACAACAATGGAGAGAGTAAGGGAAGTTACAGAGGCTATGTGTGGTGGGAACTCCTGGTCCCCGTGGAAAGTTTAAACAACAATGGAGGAGTACCCCCTAGAAAGGAGAATACAGAAAGGATTGCTTCTGTATCTAGAGCTTAAGGCTCAGGTTAGCACTAAGTGCCCCAGCCCTATACCGGACAGTGTTCGTCCTTGAAGAAGACCCCTCACTCACCAGCCTGGTTGGTGACATGCTTCATCATCGGGGTCCCACCCCATAGGCCGAGTGCACATAGGGTGTGCTGCGACACCTGATTACAGTGGAGCGGGTTTCTTGTTTTATATGTGCAGAAAAATAACAGTGATAAGTGTATTAAAAAGGGCCAAGACTACTCACTCCAAGACTTTATTCTTGAGTGCTTGAACCCTGTTAAAAACAATGTGGCACCTGTGCCTATTTAGGAAGGCTTTGGTGTCTCGAGAAGTGTGATGAGTTTAAAAATAGCGTAGTGTGCTATGTGATTTAAAAGTAGGTCTACATGTTTAAACCATATGAAAAAAATTCTTAGGTTTTCGTCAGGACCGTTGGTTATGAGCGGGGTGGTCCGCACACGCTAAGGCGCGTCCAGCCCTCGTTCAAATAAAGACCACAAATTATGGTCTGGTGTAAAAGAGTGTTTTATCCTGGTTCAGGAAAAAACCTGTAAGAGAAAAATGTATAGGGTTGGGTTTACGTACTGGGGAAGACAAAACAAGGGTACACAATTAACAGATAATGTGCTTGGTGGGTTCACCAAAAATAAGGTGACAGGAAAACACCTTATACATCAGGTCGTACCCGTGGTCTATCACTAATGATAGACGGTAGTGCTCAGGCGGTAATTACCGGAGCGTAAATGTGCTTAAATAGAGAAACAACCCAGCATCATGTTAATATGCTGTTTTGCCGGGAAAAGTGAGGAGGAGGTGTGGGAGAGCGATCGCCACTAGAACGCGGTGTCAAGCACGCCCAGGCACTGCTGGAAGTGATCGGCAACTAAGGAAATGTGCCGCAATTAAGCGGGTTACTCTCTAAATGGAATTAAGAAAAAGTGAGATTCTTGCTCTGCTTACACTTGAAGCGGTAACTATCGCTTCATGGGCATCCATTCATTTCCGAACCCTTCAAGTCCGGCAGAACGGACTTTACATTCATTAGATCTAAAAAGGGTTTTGAAATTTTACTTAGATAAAACTAAGTCTTTGAGACAGACGGACCGTCTGTTTGTGAACTATGGTCCTACAAATACGTGTTTGGCAGCATCCAAGAGATCCATTTCTAGGTGGATAGTGTCATGTATCTTACTGGCTTATCAGCTAGCCCACAAGTCTTTACCAGGTAGACCTAGGGCTCATTCTACGAGGGGAAAAGCTTCTACCACAGCTCTCCTTAGGAATGTGGCTATGTCAGAGATATGTAAAGCAGCTACTTGGCGTTCAGTTCATACGTTTACACGCCATTACTGTTTGGATTCTGATGCTCAGACTGATGCACAAGTGGGACAAGCATCACTCAGAAATTTGTTTGCTAATACTAGTTAAACACTGTGATTTTAAAGTATGACTATGCTTTAATCTGTTCGCCCGCTTCTGTGGGTATGAGCTTGCTACTCTATTCAGTGCTTATGACTATTAATGAGTATCCCCTGGAAGAGAAGGATTAGTTACTTACCTGTAATCCTAGTTCTCTTCCAGGGGTATACTCATTAAAGTCATAAGCACCCTCCCGCCTCCCCGGGCGAGCAGTAGCATTAAGGTTTAAAGTTTCAATATGTTTAAGTGCAGATTCCTGCTAAAGTGTACTGTACCGTACAAAAGAACTGACCTAACTGTCACCTGTGGGGCATGATGGGAACAGAGTTCTCCTGGAGGCCTTAAAGGCAAAGTGTGCAGATTCTCTGGGGCCTTAAAGGCAGGGTGCCAGTCTGATTTTCTATACACAGACATTTTTTCATATGCAGCCCTTTTAGGCTAAAAACTGTTTACTACAGGTTCTTTGATGAAAATAAAAGGTTTTTCATGGCTATGAAATGCATTTTAGGCCCATGCCTGTTTATTGCATTTATATACAGCATATTTTCATGCTTCAGAACGTGTAAGGTTTTGGTTTGATTAGCCTATGTGTTAAGGTTAGGCTGCATATTATGTTATTATACATGTATATGTGTATAATTACTTAGTACTTTGTACTTTTGGTTATATTTACACATATATATGTATATTGTTTATGTGTTCCGGGTCCCCGCTCATGGACGGAGATAATTCAGTGCTTATGACTATTAATGAGTATCCCCTGGAAGAGAAGTTTATCTAAAGTTTCACACTTCAAAAATGCAGATAAGTGTTTTCTAGCCGGAGCAGAAAACTTTCATCCGAACCCAGTTGCGGAAAAAAACAATCTGAAGATTGAGTCGATGACCATGCGCAGTATTGTCCAAGGGAGGAGTCACCTATCTCGTGACTACAAAGACTTCTTCCTAGAAGACAACAACCTGCAATCATCCGAGCCCAACACCAGGTGGCGATCTATTGCTAAGTGTAGGATATGCAGCTCATTTGCCTCGAACACATTTTTTTGGGTGGGGGAGGTGCCATGTAGTGTAGCCCTTTCAAAAATGACATCACAGCCCGTAACAAACAATGAGGTCAGATCTGGCAAGTGTAAGAAGGCTGAGTGGTAACCATTAACTGTGCCCAAAGCAAAGCTTGCTGGGCAGGAGACAGAACAAGCAAGAGCACGACATACAACTTAGCTTACACTGGGTCAATTCAATGTGTGCAGACCAAACAACAAATCTGACACAACAAAGGCACATACAGTTTTCGACGAGGGAGCCAAGATCACATTAACCACCTCCGGAGGAAAGTTGAAGGTGTTCAGCTCTTCGATCTCCATGCATGAAGGTGTAAATTGCAAAGGCCCGGGTGGAGAACCCTGCCATGTTTCTGTGACAGTAGGTCCACCTGGAGGGATAATCCGATTGGAGGACATGTACTCAAGTCCACGAAATCTGGATACCATGCACTATGTGCCCAATCCAGACCCACTAGGAAGACTTGGGCCGGATTGGTCCTGATCTTCTTAAGAAGTGCTATAATGGGAAAGGAATACAGGAGTTTCGAGTTCCACTCGCATAAGAACATGTCTCTGAGACACCTCTGGTACTCCAATGAGCAGATGCATTGACATTGCACTTTCTCTGCAGTGGCAAACAGACCGAGCCAAGATTCTCTCCATTTGCAAAAGAGACCTTGCAACACCTGCAGGTGTGCCAATCGTAATCCTCTCTGTGCCGACAGCTTAGCTCTTCCATGATGAAATTAAACGATCCTGCCATTGATTCAGCGGTCCAGCCAATTATAAAGGTGCAAGGTCTCCTGGTACAGGATCCGTGACCCTACACTGTCAGGAGCACCCATACCAGCCTCCTTTTGATGAACGGAAGGTAAGCATTTAACACCAAGTGGATGGCCCTCAGCTCCAGACAATGGATATGGAGTTGGCACCCTGCTGGATGCCAGAGGTCTTTGATCTTCACCTATTCTAAATGGCTGCCACAACCCAGAAGCAAGACATCAGTGTGAGAAGGTGGCCTGATATGCAGTGCTCACTATTCTAGTGAACACTATGTATCAGTCCAGCAACCCTTATTGATGATTGGTTGTAAGTCAACCTTATAGACCAGTTATCCTAGTAGCGTGGATACGAGCAGTCTAAGGCTAAAGACTCGAGAGGGCGTGTTAAGCCAGCTGTTATACCACACATATACCCCTTGAACACCAAGTGAAAGGACACCACACAAGTGTTATGAAAATAAACAAGATATTTATTAAGAATCACAACAGCCCTGTACTCTTTATGAGTACAGGGTACTAAGCACAAAACAAAACCTTTACGAAAATACTTAAGTTAGCACAGTATATACAAATGCCCGAGGGGCACGGAAAACCATATACTCTGAAAGTGGAATGCGAAATTACTAGCAGGTAAGTACAGTACTAATAGGCTTTGGAATCGCTAGATCTTGACTATAGAATCTTCAGATCACTTCTAGGAGACCCAGGGGACTCGGGTGCAGAGTGTGCACTCTCACGTGTGATGCGGGACAAAGTCTATGGTAGCTAGTAAAGACAAAGTTAGTGTTCTCAGGCGAACCCGACCTGGTGGGAGGAAAACGAAAGTGGATTCTGACCCTTGGATAGTGAGGCTATGCCGGGGCACCGAAATGCCGAAGTTACCTAGCCCAGGGGCTGCAGCTGCATAGATCTCAAAAGACGTCGGGAATCCTCGTAGACGGACCAGGAGCCTGGAAGAAAGAAGTTGCTGGCAGGCGACCAGTGAAGAAAGTTCGATGGATCCAAGCCTGGATCGAAGGAAGATGACACCTGAAAGCAGAGGGGACCAAGTTCGACACTACTAGCCAGTAGTCAGGTGGCACCAGGAGGGCACCGGATGGTAGTCACATCGACTAGGTGAGTGGGTGACGCTGTGCTCGCAGATCTCACGGACCAGGAGGCGTTGTCGGCGACCAGGATGGAGGAGCGAGCTGTCCCACGAAGATTGAAGCTGTCGGCGTCGCTGGACCCAGGATTGGGCAACAAAGCCTTGGCAAATTCAAGCCCACGCGGTGGACTCAAAATGGCGTCTGGAGTGGACCAGGAGGGTCCGGGGTGCTTCTCTGTTGCAAGGAAGCAAGGGCCAGTCTGGAACAACCAGACCAGCAGCAGTGATGTCGTCAGGCGTCGTGAAGAAGGCCACAAGCCAGCCGGCTAGTAGCCACACAGCGCGGTGAGCACGCAAAAGCAGAAGGGCCCCACGCAGATCGTGGAGATGCTGGAGGGCTGATCTTCGGTGCTGGAGCTGCTCAGGGTTGGGGCTTCTCGGACCCCAAAGCACTCACCAGTGGAGCACACGGTGGGCTTGTTGCAAAGAAGTCGTGCAGTCTTGGCGATCGTCGGTCCCTCGAGGTCTCGTCGCACTCACAGTTCTCAGCTTTGCTGTAGAGGTGAGTAGAGGTCAGAGGTGCCAGGGAAGCCGGGTCTCGTCGAGCTGGGTCGTCGGATTCGTGAAGAAGGACTTGCAGCAGACCGCAGTGTTCTTAGGATGGTGCCCGCTTGATGCAGGGTGACTACTCCTTAGCCACAAGGGAGAATCTTGAAGAAGAAATCTTGATGTCCTTTCGAAGAAAGTCGTGTCTTGATTCCAAAGATGATCTAATTTGAACAGGGGGCCCGCTCTTATCTTTATACTAAAAAAGGGGGCTGACCCGGTGACTAGGTCCTGCCTATGGGTGGGACCAGGAGGGGGGTGGTTACACCCCTCTGCCATGCCGGACTTTCCCCAGGCCAGGGGCTGGTGTGCCCCTGGAACTGGTTCTGACCGGCCTATGCGTAGTGAGCACCGGGGTGCCACTCAGCAGTCACCTTCCTGAAAAGCCCTGCCTACCCAGGATACACAAAACCATGTCTGGGACGGTGCTAGCACCGCCCCTGACAGGAAACCCTTTGTCCAGGCTCCCCTCGCTGGAAGGACTCCCAGCTGCAGGGGGTCAGACTCGTGTCTGTGGTGGCAGCATCCATTTTGTGGAGCTGAGGCTTCAGTTAACTTTAACCGGGGTTCACAGTTACATACATGTCGTGTCCCTCTAGAAGGGTGGAATGCTAACCCCGTCGCCAGAATTGGCGAGGGGTTAGTATTCCAATTCGTATGACACCTTACTCGACATGTTTTGATAAAGCAATACCAAAGATAGCATTTAACCGCGAGGATTATAATGCACTTAAGAGTATATGGTATGCGATATCATGGAACAGCTATTAGGACTTGGTTCCGCAAGCTGCAGACAGGCTCGGCTCATGCCAGAGCACTATCTCACACGATTCCAAGCACTCTGCCTTCAGGATTGTCAAGGCCTGCCATAGGAGTGACTGATAGGAATCTGTGTGTCCATTTTAGGGTTAGGTATAGGTATGCTACACCTACAGCAAAGGGTGATTACACGACTTTGCCCCAGCTGTCATGCAGCCAGTTGTGTCAAATTTAGGAGGCCAGCCAGGGGTGGCATAATACATGCTGCAGCCCCTGGCAGCCCTGGGTACACCCATGCCCTGAGTTACAGGGTCTGATAGGGTGGCCCAGTACCAATTGGAAATGCACCTAGGGTACATGGAATCCATTTTAAAGAGAGAGCAGTAGGCCTGGGGTCCTGATTGGCAGGGTCCCAGGTCGACTATGTCAAAAAACAGCTAAAACACAGGGCAAAAAGTTGGGGGCAACCATAGTCAGGAGGTACCTTCCTACAATCAGTCATCACTGTCAGTTCTGGTTGGGGAAGGTAGAGGGGTCTGCTGCTGATCCAACTGTGGTACAGCAATCACCAACGCAGATCTTCTGCAGTCTCCTACGGAATCTGAACATGGTCGGAGAGGTCTCCTTGATATTTAACACACTAGTACTTCTCATACCACTACAGAGCCTGCATATGTAACTGGATTTCTTGACTAGCAGGATAGTGGAGGTAATTGCAGGAACCTGGAATTTTGTTGCAGGTGCACCCCCCTTTTTGGCCCATTTGTGACCACAAGATGCTAGTTTTCAACTCGTAGAGTGCACTGAGGCCTGCTGAGACCTCGGTGCCAGTGCTCCTTACCCTAAAAAAAGTAAAGTTTAACTGTAACCCAATTGGAATGGACTTTAGCCCCCCTTCAAGTCCCTAGTAACTGGTACCCCTGGTACTTAGAGCATAGGTACTAAAGCGGGTCTCTAAGGGCTGCAGCATGTCTCATGCCACTCTAAGTGATCCACGCAAAGAGCATGCAAGCGCCATTGCAGACTGCGTGTCATGGTGCCAAGCATGAGTGAAAACAAGACATGGCACACTCATTGTGTGCCATGCCAAAATCACTACATGTAATATATGCAGGTCATCCCTACAGCTGGCCTTGTGGCCCTAAGGCGAGTGCATTATATTATGAGAGGGCAGATCTGCATAAGCAGATATGCCCGCGCTGTCTAATTCAATTATTAGATGGTATATATTAACAGGGAAGCCATCTTAAGTATATGTACTGGGCACTGGACACTATGAGTTCCCCCAGCTACATGATGGCTTCACTGAAAATACTGGTGCTGGGTATCAAACACATTGTCTTAATAAATCTCTACTGAAAACAGTACTAGATTTATTATGACATGCACCAAGAGGGCACTTTAGAGGTGCCCTCTGAAACCTGAATACTTTCAATCTGCAGCCACAGACGCTGTTCTGACCCCCCTGCAGGTGCCTGCTCCGGAGGAAGGTGTTCACACCTTCTCCAGCAGAATGGCTAGTCATTGAACATATCCAGGCCAGAGGCTGCAAAGCCGCTGCCTCCTTTGATACGAGACCCTGGCTTTCCCCAGACCTGGGAGATGCCCCCCATGAGGCCCATCTGGCACCAGGACAGGTGGGAAATTAGCAATGCAAGTAGGTGTGATGCTCTGAGACAGGGTTATGTCCACTCCCCACAGGAAGTGGTCATCTAGGGGGTGTAGTGACCCCAAGGGTAAGTAGCCCATTAGCTACTACCCTTCACTCCCCTTAATGCCCCTAAATTCAGTATTTAGGTGGATCCTTGACACCAGGAGCGCAAATTCACCAGACAAAAGAAGGATGAAGAAGAGCTGAAGTAGTGTGGACTTTGGCACCAAACCAGTCTGCTCCTGTCCCGACAATCCAGATAACCCAACTCATCCTGCAGCTGTGCATCCTCCAAAATCCTCACTGGGCCACCACTACTTTGCCAAGTTGTCAGCATCTCCTTTGAAGTGGAAGAGCCATTTCCCTGCAACTTGAGGCACCGACCGGAACATTCGGTTCACTGTTCTGCTGACCACCGGCTTCATCGATGCAGCAGTTTCCCAGGAGGAGGCATTGTGCTTCCAAAGGTCAGATCCGTCTTACCACCATGTTTGGAGAGGCCAGGAGCTCCAGGAGCCGCCCTGCACCAATACCCGGGGTACCAGACCACTTACAGCAACCAAAGCTTGTTTTAAGTCCAATGTGGAAATACCAACCTGCCGGCGAGGGACGTCAGCACTGCTGAGGCCAGCCCAAAGAGTGCGCCAGCTGTCTGTTTTTTCTCCGTTTTCAGGTCTGACTGAGAACCATGAGTTCCTTTGACTCACGGGCCCAGCGGACCAACACACTCTGCATCCAAGCTCCCTGGCCTGGGTCACAGAACGCCGACTATGCACCCCCTGCTTCCAACACCCTCATGAACAGGACCCTCCCCCTCCAATCCCTCCGCTGTTGGGAGCTCCCAGACATGTCCCTAAGTCCCCATCTGCAACTAGTTTGTTTGTGCCCCCCTTATTTAAGGTGTAGTGCGTGAGGGTACCAAACCATACAGCACCTCTGCTCCTGGACCCTCGAGGGCAGGTAACCCTGAACTACTGGTGGATCTTCTGACCTTGATTCCCTACCACCTTAAGTCATACGGGGGACCCCCAAAATACGGCTGCCAATATCTGCATGCAGTATAGGTTTCTTTCTCCATAGGAAAGCATTACCAGTGAAAAAGCATTCGTGACAATTTTTGCTTAGCTGTAAAAATTGATAACTTGAAAAGTATTTACCCCAATTACGAAGTTCTATATATAAAAATGTGTTATTTTTCTAAATTAGTCTTGAGTTTCTTCTTTAGTGTGTGTCTCATTTATTGACTCTGTGTTCACCAAATGCTTAACACTACCCTCTGATAAGCCTAAACTGCTCGCCCCCAACCTAGCACAAGAGAGAACATTTGGGATTATTAATTTGAGCCCGGTAAGCCAATTAGAGTCATCTGGACTTTCTGCATAGTGTACCTCGTTTTGGTACACAACATAAAAAGCTAGCTTCCTATAGTAATCAGTCCCAGTAGCCTCAGTGACGACCTCATTGAAATCCAGGACAGAGACTGAAAGATCAGGAGAATAGTCTGAATGTCCTGGACTTTCTTTGCCAGGGGGAAGGCACAAAATCATTTCCAGAATGTCTCCAAATAAGGGGAGCGTCTGAGAAAGAGCCAGGTGTGACTTTGGCACATTCACAGAGAACCTCAAAGATGAAAGGAGTTAAGCTATAGTCTGAAGGTGGTTGACGGTTGCCTGGAGCAAGTCTGACTTCAGCAATCAATCTCATAGGTAGGGAAAGATTGACATCCCTGACCTCTGATGGTGAGCTGCCACCACTGCCACTTTCCTCTACACCCGAGGGGCAATGGTGAGAACAAAGGGGCACAGCAAACTGAAAATGGTCCTGTCCCACCACAAACCACACATAGCCCTGGTGGGCCCTCAGTACGTGTCTAAGGAAATAGTCATCTCTTAGTGAAAGGGTGAGCATTTTGAATTTCTCCTTCTAGAGGAAGGCATTGAGGGGGTGAAGGTCTAGAACAGACCAAAGAAGTCCGATATTCTTGGACAAAAAAAAGTACCAGGAAAAACAACCAACTACTGGCACTCTTTCAACAGCCTTTTGGCCAAAAGGGCGTGCCCTTTCGGCTACAAAATGGGGAGTTGGTCCTCCCATCAGTTGTTGGGAGGATGGTGTAAGGTGTGGTAGGCAGGAAAAAAAGGGTCAGGCATATTTCCTCGAACAATACTTAAGATATACCTGTCCGACGTGATCGCATGCCCAATCTGCTAAGAATCTGTAGATTTTTTCTTCCACCCAGTCGTTGTGTCCCTGTAAGGGCATGCAAAAGCTTTGGCTGGTGGGGCATGGAGACCACGCACCTGGACTTCTACTGCAAAACTGCTGTGTTCCCTGTGGGGACTGGACAGGCAGCTGGCATGAAGTGAAAGCCACAAAAGAGCGATGGAACTGTTGCGGTTGGCGAGGTGTTGCGGAAAGGTCCAGAGAGCAAGCAGTAGCACTGATCCGTTTACATGCGAGTCCAATCAAACGATACGTCCATCAAGGAAGACTGGACATCGCTAGAAAATGCAGTTAACTGCAGTCACACATGGTGGCGAATGGCAACACTGGTGCCTAAGGCCCACCAGATAGAATAAGTGGTGTCAAAGCCACAACTAATCATGACCTTGGCTGCACTGTGATCATCTTGAATCGCCTGAGAGAGCATGAGCCTAAGGTCTTCGGGCAAACTAAGGAGGACCTATGCCACTGTATTTCAAAGGGCGTGGGAGTAGTGTCCCAGCAAACAGACAGAATTAAAAGAGTGGAGGGCCAAGCTGGTAGAGAAAACACTGTCTCTTTAGATAGTAAACCAAAAAGAGGTATACTGTGCAAAGGGTCCAGGTATCCCTTTTAAGTGGGCAGGGGCTTGCTCTAGCAATACCAAGGTGCTTGCATAGGGGGTAGCAGGGTCGAGAAACCTTAGGCTTTTCAGAGAGAAGTGTTAGACAGCTGCATTATACAAGTCAATAAATGGAACACATGACCCAATAAGGAGATCTATGCCAATATAAAAACAACACTTATCCTTATATAATATTTGGCACCAAGATCAACTAGATGAGGTAAGCATGTTTCGAAATAGAAATGGTTGTAAGATTAAAAAGTGACAGTACAATTTTCAGAAGTGGTAATGTTATCCTATGGAGGAAGACACATACTGCAAACAGTTACTTCACAGGAACTTACGGACCAATCTTTAGGCCTTAAGGTGAGAAAGGGGGCAAAGCCCAAGGCAGCACCAACAGGTCACCTCAGGCAGCTGGGCGGCTAGTTGCAATACAGCATTGGGTGCCCTGTGAAATTCAACTGGGAATGGTCAATGTACAAAGTATCTGCAGGTGGGGATTAGGAGGCGAACTAACAAGAGGGCCAGGTCTCACGATGCTTGCAGACGTGGTAACACCTTCGGGCCTCTTCTCCACGGGCTGGGGTGACCGGGTGCAGAGGTGTTCAGAGGCATCTGGTTTTTGCCACCAGACACTCTCGTTTGGAGGGGGGCCTGCACAAAGAGGCTGTATGCGGCATTGGGAAGTCCACAATTGGCAACTCTAAAGTGGGCTTTGTCTCAGGAGGGTCTGGGGACTACACTGGCACAGATGGCCCACTTCGACTCGGCTAGGCAGTTCGGGTGCAGTGGTGTTTTCTGGTGTTGGGTTTTGGCGGTCCGAAGTCCTCACAGGTCTGTTGGGGTATCAGCAGACTGAAGAAAAACAGTTCCACTACTCCACAGGAGTTCTTGGATCATTGGTGAAGGACTGGTAGTCCTCCCAGGCTTTTGGAGGTACAATCAGATTTGCATAGTAAAGGTGGCAGGCTCTTTGAAGCTACCTGCCTTGGAACGCTAACTCGCAGGTCATCCTGTTGGAGGAGGTGTAAACATCCTCTGCTGGACAGTCTTTGTGACCTACTGAGAGCATACACTCCCACCCCTGGGGGTCACAAACTCGCCTGTGGTGGCAGGTTTGTCAGGACCAGCCAGCACAATAGTAATTGGTAGGTTTTAAGGAGGCACCTCTAAGGTGCCCTCTGGGTGCATGTATGAATAAATCTGTCACTGGAATCAATGTGGGCTTATTAATACCAGATGTTTGATACCAAACATCTTTGGTTTCAGTGAAGCCATCAAGTAGCCGTGGAACTCATTTTTGACCAGTGCCCAGCATATGAACTTAAAATGGCTTCCCTGATCACTTATATTGGCAGTAATTGCAAATATGTCCACACATGTAGAGTAGTGCACTGTCTTAGGGTTGTAAGGCCTGCTGCAGGGGTGACTTTCCTATATTGCATGCAGTGTCTGCTGTCGTGTTTTCACTTTTGTCTGCATCAAGACAAGCACCCTGCAAAGGCATTTTGCATGAGTTGGTGAATGGTCCCTTAGGGTAGCATAATACATGCTGCAGCCTTTAGTCTTCTTGCCCTTGGTACCAGGTGTACCATTTACTAGGGATGTACAAGGAGTGCTAAAGGGATTGTCAATTGGAAAAACAATTGTACATTTTTAGGGAAAGAGATTAGAACTGGGAACCTGGTTAGCAGGAACCCAGTGCACTTCCAGTCAAAATTGCATCGAATACCAGGCAATAAGTGGGGGTGACCACGTCAAAAAGGGCCATTTTCCAACCAACACATCTGCTGAATATTTTCACTCGCTTAGATTCGCTATCAGGGGAAGTGGCAAGAAATGAGCTCGGATTAGAGGAGCTGGCAGAAGTTGCAACACTAGGCTTTCTGGTGAGAGGTACTGCAAAATAGAAGCCAGGTCATCTGTAGAAGGGAGAGAATGCCTAGCAATGTTGCTCCTTGACTGGAAGTACAGAGCACCGCATGGCCCAAGCCCCAATAAGCTATCAGCCAGTGTGTCACTGAAAGGAAGAAGAGGCACCAAAGAGGTCTGCCCCTGCTAAAGGACCTCAGTCAAAAATATTTGTATTAACCTCCAAGGTGGGGAGCAGGGATTGAAGAACTTCAGCCCCCCTGCGCATCACCATGACGCAGATTTCTATGAGGCTGGTATCAAGGCAAGTAGCATCCTGTAAGTCCTCATACCAATTGTCAACCTGTTAGGGTTGAGCGAACTTATCATCCATGTCACAGTACTTCTCTGTATGTGTCTCAAAAAGGAAAGAGTGCTGTCTCACCTGTGGAAAATCAAGTGGGGGAAGTGGTGCCTCGGGCGAATTCAGGTGCAACTTTGGTTGAGGTCAAAACAGCATCGGAGAGGAGAATCAAGGCTGTCTCCTCTTCCATTAGTGAATGGGCGGCAATGTTGAAGGGGCCAGTGTGTGTCGTGGCACTGCAATCAGGGTCGGGACAAGAGCTGGAGGCCAGACAGGCTCAGAGAATCTAACTGGCACGAAGAGAGAGAACCCTCTGGCGGTATGACAGATGGAAGGATTCTCACCTCTTTGGGGCCTAGAGGTGTGCTGGAGGAAGTCTGCATAATACAACACTGTTGTGATAATCACAAGGCACTTATATTCAATCAGACTGTCAAAGGCATTCACTATTAAACTTGTGACATTACTACTGACCTGCACAGCACTGCGCATTTAAGTTCTTGACCCTGGTTTCAGATTTCAGTGAAAAGAATTTATTTTCTTTAGTGTAAACCAGCTTTTGAAGCTCTATTTCACAGGAAATTCAGATTTCATCACCACCTTCTCCCTCTGTCTATATTGTTTTAAAGACCTTCTGTGTAGTCTATTTGACAGTTAAAATACCCAGTGTATCTACCATTTATTAGGAACTCTACTACATCACCAAACACACCATCTTAATCATCATTGCCAGTCTCAAGTCAGAAAATGCAGGATGGAGAAGACCACACAAGATGCCAGGTGCTGGTGTGATGTGCATCACAGATCTGGAACTTCATCATCTATGTCTCCTCCACTGTCACATTCAGCTGAGGATTCAGCTCTTCAAACACCTTGTCATATGGTGAACGCCTGGCTACTAGAGGAGTGAAAAGAATCCTCGCTTTCAACATTTGTTATAGGCTATGTTTTCTATCCCATTCCTTTAGATGCACAGCTCATTCATACAAACTTAGGCTCCACCATGTAACGACCTAGCTCCTCTTCCCTATACAGCTATCCACTCCCTGACCTAACGCTGCACCCTATTGCCGTAAGCTGACAACTTTTCCGTGCAAGTCTCCATTGGTTTGTAGCTATATTATTGTCAAAGAATTCTAGTACATACGAGTCAAAAGTCCTGTGCTTCTGTGGACTATACACAACAACGTTTTCCCAATTAGATTTGAAAAATTAGGCTTTTGAAGTATGTAGTCCATTGTCCCGGACATCCTTCCTGGTATGTCTGCATTTGCAATAAACAAAAACATAGTGTTAGACCTGTCAGCCCTAGAGTGGTCTTTCCCTGTATTTTTTGCCCTTGCCTCATTTTCACACCTACATTTTGTTGGCTTTAGGACTCTGGGCACCCTTTCATTGCTAATCAATGCCAGGGTGCAGGTGCTCTCTTCCCCCAACATGGCTGCCACTGACCCCTGCTACTGCAGCGTGGTCTGTATAGGCACACTCTAGTAGCCAGGAGCTGGCTGGAACCCTTAAACAATGTTGCCATACCAGCCTGCCCATAGCTAGAATGAGGGAAGCTCCTGGAACCTTCCAGAATAGGGGAGGCACCAACTGCCACTGCCAACTGCCACTATATAAGGAAAAGGAGGGGAACTTTCTAGTCAGTTGGGGCATCACTGACCTGGGGAACCCACGCAGGAGTTTTAGGCGGGAGGGCCTAGTGAGGAACCTATGCTACTGGGAGTGACAGGATTTAGGTGCTGCCTCTTAAGCTTGGTAAGTGTCCTAAGCTAGCCCCCTGATCTGGCCCAGTGGTAGGTGTAGGGTCTGCCCCCCTATGATCACCCCAGATTTTTGCTTTTTGCTTCACTGGTTTACGACTTCTCTGGCTGTGGGCCTGCTAATCAGACCCACAGCCTTGCTGTTCTCTCACTAAATTGACACGTGTACCTTAGGTGCATTTACCAATTGGTACTGGGCCACCTTATCAGACCCTGTAACTCAGGGCATAGGTGTACCCGGGCCTACCAGGGGCTGCAGCATGTATTATGCCACCCCTGGCTGGCCACCTAAATCTGACACAACTGGCTGCACGACAGCTGGGGCAAGGTGGTGTAATCACCCTTTGCTTTAGATATAGTATACCTATATCTAACCCTAAAATGGACACACAGATTCCTATCAGTCACTCCTATGGCAGGCCCTGACAATCCTGAAGGCAGAGTGCTTGGAATCGTGTGAGATGGTGCTCTGGCATGAGCTGAGCCAGTTTGCAGCTTGCGGAACCAAGTCCTAATAGCTGTTCCATGATAACGCATACCATATACTCTTAAGTGCATTATAATCCTCGCGGTTATATGCTATCTTTGGTATAGCTTTATCAAAACATGTCGAGTAAGGTGTCATACGAATTGGAATACTAACCCCTTGTCAATTCTGGCGACGGGGTTAGCATTTCACCCTTCTAGAGCGACACGACATGTATGTAACTGTGAACCCCGGTTAAAGTTAACTCGAGCCTCAGCATCACAAAATGGATGCTGCCACCACAGACACAGCTCCCCTGCAGCTGGGAGTCCTTCCAGCGAGGGGAGCTTGGACAAAGGGTTTCCTGTCAGGGGCGGTGCTAGCACCATCCCAGACAGGGTTTTGTGTATCCTGGGTAGGCAGGGCTTTAGAGGAAGGTGACTGCAAGTGGCACCCCGGTGCTCACTATGCATCTGCCGGCTAGAACCAGTTCCAGGAGCACACCAGCCCCTGAGCTGGGGAAAGTCCGGCATGGGAGAGGGGTGTAACCACCCCCCTTCCTGGTCCCACCCATGGGCAGGACCTAGTCGCATGCCAGCCCCTTTTCCTAGTATAAAGATAGGAGCGGGCCCCCTTCCAAATTAGATCATCTTTGAATCCTGAAACTACTTTCTACGAAAGGAACTCTCGACTTCTCCTCAAGATTTCTCCCTTGCGACTAAGGAGTAGTCACCCTGCACCCGCAGGCACCATCCAAGAACACTGCGGTTTGATGCACGTCCTTCCTCCGGAATCCGACTGACCAGCACGACGAGACCCGGCTTCCCTGGCACCTCTGACCTCTACCTACGTCTACAGCTCAGCTGAGATCCGTGGGTGTGACGAGACCTCGAGGGACCGGCCATCTTCAAGACTGCACAATTCTTGCCCAGCACGACCGCCGAGGGATCCTCGTGTGAGTGCTTTGGGGTCCGAGAAGCCCCAACCCTGAGCAGCTCCAGCACCGAAGTTCAGCCCTCCAGCATCCACCCGATCTGCGTGGGGCCCTTCTGCTTTTTGCTGCTCACCGCGTTGTCTGGCTACTAGCCCGCTGGCTTGTGGCCTTCCCGACGACGACCGACGACATCAACACTGCTGGTCTCGTTGCTCCAGACTGGCCCTAGCTCCCTTCCATAAGAGGAGCACCCCGGACCCTCCTGGTCCACTCCAGACGCCATTTTGAGTCCACCGCGTGGGCTTGAATTTGCCAAGACTTGTTGCCCCAATCCTGGGTCCAGCGACGTCGACAGCAGCAACCATCGTGGGACAGCTCGCACCTCCATCCTGGTCGCCGACAACGCCTCCTGGTCCGTGAGACTGCAGAGCCCAGCGTCGCCCACTCACCTGGTCGAGGTGACTCCATCCGGTGCCATCCTGGTGCCCATCTAATCACTGGCTAGTGATTCAGAACTTGGTCCCCTCTGCTTACAGGTGTCTTCCATCTTCAATCCAGGCTTGGATCACTTCAAACTTCTTCACTGGTCGCCTGCCAGCAACTTCTTCTTTCAGGCTCCATAGACTGCAACGAGGATTCCCGACGTCTTTCCAGACCTATGCAGCCGCAGCCCCTGGGCTAGGTAACTTCGGCATTTCGGTGCCCCAGCATAGCCTCACTATCCAAGGGTCCAGATCCTTTTTCGTTTTCAGCCTAACTAGTCGGATTCGTCCGATAACACTAACTTTGTAAATTCTAGCATCCATAGACTTTGTCCCGCATCCCGCGTGAGAGTGCACACTCTGCACCCGAATCCCCTAGGCCTCCTGCTAGTAATCTGAAGGTTCAGTAGTCCAGTCCTAGCGATTCCAAAGTCTATTAGTCCAGTACTTACCTGCTAGTAATTTTGCATTCCACTTTTGTAGTATATGGTTTTCCGTGCCCCTCGGGCACTTGTGTAAATTGTGACACTTAAAGTATTTTCGTAAGAGTTTTGTTGTGTGCTTAGTACCCTGTCCTCATAAAGAGTACAGGGCTGTTGTGATCTTAATAAATACACTGTTTATTTTCATAACACTTGTGTGGTGTCCTTTCACTTGGTGTTCAAGGGGTATATGTGATGGTATAACAGCTGGCTTAAGACGCCCTCTAGAGTTTAGCCAGAAGACTGCTCGTATCCATGCTACTAGGATAGCTGGTCTATAAGGTTGACTTACAACCAATCATCAATAAGGGTTGTTTGGACTGATACAAAGTGTTCACTAGAATAGTGAACATTATATATCAGGCCAACTTCTCACATTGGTGAGCAGCGGTTGGGATTTGAGCTTGCTGTTTTACCACACGTATCCTAAGAATATCTTTGTGAAAGATCACATAAGTATTTAAGGTACATATAACTTAGTTTAGAATACTCAGAGTTCTACTGAACCAGCTGTTGTAGTTTAACAGGGCCTAGCACACCCTGACTACAACTCTTAGCAAGGGATCAGTAGGCAAACAAATAGTGTAGGTAGGTGCATCACTTACACCACACTAGAAGCATGTCTAACCACGGAGAGTCTTCAGAGACCCCTCTTGTGGTTGTGGACCCTCCACAGGTCCCTTCCAGATATGCTGCTCTTAGCTTCCAGGAGATGAGACAAATCTGTACATCCAGGAAGCTAAAACAGGGTTCTAACCCTACCATTCCTTTTCTGATTGGTCTCTTAGAGACTTATGATGCAAGGAGGTCTGCCAACACAGATCCTTCTCATCCAGATGGGAATCTGCCCCCCTTAGAGGGACCCTTTAGTAACCCTGACCACCCCCTCCAGGCAGCAGATGATGCTGAGGAGGAGGAGGAAGAGGAGTTATCAGAGGATGAGGCAGACAAAGGTCAGGTAGAAGTCAGCAGACTCACTAGGACCAACTTAAGTAGGCATGAGAATGGATTTGGGGGACCCCCAGGGCCACTCTCAGGCAGACTTAACATTGGGAATGGACGAGTTAGGTCTCTATCCAGAGGCTCTAACAGATCCATTCGAACCAATGGCTCTCAGAACTCTTCTCATAGAGGGATGTCATCCCCTAAGAGAAGGGAGCATGAAGCTAAGATGAGGGAAGCCAATCTGAGGATTGAAAGGGAAGAACTTGCCCTGGCCAAAGAGAGGCTTGCCTTTGCTAGAGAGCAAAAGTTAAGTGGGTTAGATCTCACTGGTGGCAGCATTCTCCCAAGAGGAAAAAGACAGGAGTTTAGACACTAGACACCTGAGTAAGATAGTGCCCCCCTTTAAACAAGGGGATGATATCCACAAATGGATAACTGCTTTGGAGAAGGCCTGCACTGTCCAGTGCGTCCCCCAGAGTCAGTGGGCAGCTGTCTTGTGGCTCTCCTTTGAAGGTAAAGGTAGATATAAGCTCCTCACTACTAGAGCTGAGGATGCTAACAATTACCAAGTCCTGAAAAGTACACTGATAGATGGGTTTGGCCTAACCACTGAGCAGTACAGGTTGCTGTTCAGGGATACCCAGAAAACTCAGTCTCGGGATTGGTCTGACTTTGTAGATTGTGCCACTAAGGCTTTGGAGGGCTGGTTGCTGGGCAGTAAGGTTACTGATTATACAGGATTGTACAATCTGATCATGAGGGAACAGATTTTAAACAATTGTCAGAACCAGTTGTTGCATCAGCACCTTGTTGACTCAGATCTGACCTCTCCCCAAGAATTGGGAAAGAAGGCAGACAGATGGGTCAGAACAAGGGTTAAGCAGAACCAGGGCCAGAACCAGGGTGGTCAGAAGAAAGCAGACCAGAAGGGTAAAGATACCAAAGGTGAACAAAATGACCAGAAGTCTTCGACAGGTCCCCAACAAACCAAAGAGGGTAGGGGTCAGGCTTCCCAGAAGAAGAAGACTCAAGAAGGCCAGTCTAAAAGGTGGTGCCAATACTGTAAAAGTAAAACTCACTGGTTTAGTGAGTGCACCAAGAAAGGAGGGCAAACTCTTGCCACTGCAGCCCCTAAGGCAACTGCACCCCTAGTAAAGCCAGCAGTGGTAGTGCAACTCCCAAGGGATTAGTTGAGTTAACCTTGGGTTCTGAGTGGTATGACAACTTAGTTGGCACATTCACTCAGGCTGTCCTAGCCTGTACAGGGGATGTGGACATATCCCCCGATGCCAGTCCCAATACTTTGGGCAAATACAGACAGACACCTTTTATCAATGGCAAGATGGCTCAGGCCTACAGGGACACTTGTGCCTGTGTCACAATGGTGACACCTAACTTTGTGGATCCTGGACAGATCATGCTAGGTCCAGAGTACCTAGTGACCAATGCCAGCAATGTCACTACCCACCATAGTATGGCAATTGTTGATTTCTCCTGGGGAGGGGTAAGTGGCCAAAAGAAGGTTGTTGTTAGTTCAGACCTCCCAGTTGAATGTTTGTTGGGCAATGATTTGGAGTCATCCCTATGGTCAGAAGTGGAGCAGAGGACTCACATGGAAATGTTAGGCTTGCCAGCACATGTGCTTGCTGTGACTAGGTCACAGGCCAGAAGATGCCCCACTGAACAGGTGCTGGATCCTGGAACAATGGACCAGACACCTTCCAAGAAGAAGAGCAGGAGGGTTAAGGCATTGCCTTCCCCCTTGCCCCAGGTTGAGGATCAAGTCTTAGAGGAGGCTGACCTCAAAGAGCTGAGGGAAACTGAGCCTAAAGAACTTGAACCTGATCAGGTTGAGTTTCTGGGTTCAGGGGGACCCTCCAGAGAAGACCTGGGGAAGGAACAGTTAGCCTGCGCTTCTCTTGAACCCCTCAGACAGCAGGCTGCTGCTGAGGCTGCAGGGAACGCCACAGGTGCCCACAAGGTATACTGGGAAGATGGACTCCTATACTCTTGAGTCAAGAGACCCCAAACCTGGTGCAACCAGGAGGCTGGTCATCCCCTTGTCTCTGAGAGGTTTCCTTCTCACCTTGGCCCATGAGATTCCCCTTGCAGGACACTTAGGCCAGAACAAGACTTGCGACAGAATTGTCTCACACTTTCACTGGCCTCACATGAATGAGGATACCAAGGAGTTTTGTCGCTCCTGTGTCACTTGCCAAGCCAGTGGTAAGTCAGGTGGCACAACAAAGGCCCCCCTTATACCAATGCCTGTGGTGGGGGTGCCCTTTGAAAGAGTGGGGATTGACATTGTTGGACCAATGGAACCCCAGACAGCATCTGGGCACACGTTTATACTGGTGGTGGTGGACCATGCCACCAGGTATCCTGAAGCTATTCCCCTTAGGACCACTACAGCACCTGTTGTGGCAAGAGCCCTAGTTGGAGTGTTCTCCAGAGTGGGCTTCCCTAAGGAGGTTGTCTCTGACAGAGGTGCAAACTTCATGTCAAGCTATTTAACTGCTATGTGGAAGGAATGTGATGTCAACTACAAGTTCACCACACCCTATCACCCACAATGCAATGGGCTTGTTGAAAGGTTCAACAGGACCCTAAAAGGGATGATTCATGGACTACCTGAAAAGCTCAGGCGTAGATGGGATGTCCCGATACCCTGCCTTTTGTTTGCTTACAGAGAGGTCCCACAGAAGGGGGTTGGCTTCAGCCCTTTTGAACTTCTGTATGGGCATCCTGTAAGAGGACCCCTGTGTTTGGTGAAGGAAGGATGGGAGAGACCTCTCAAAAAGCCTGCAACCAACATAGTGGACTATGTACTTGGTCTCCGCTCCAGGATGGCTGAGTATATGGAAAAGGCTTCTAAAAACCTTGAGGCAAGCCAAGAACTCCAAAAAGCTTGGCAGGACCAAAAGGCTGTCCTGACTGTGTACAAGCCTGGACAGAAGGTGTGGGTGTTGGAGCCAGTGGCCCCAGCAGCACTCAAAGACAAACGGTCTGGGCCCCACACAATCCTTGAGCAAAAGGGAGAGGTCACCTACCTGGTGGACCTTGGAACTCCCAGGAGCCCCCACAGGGTGCTCCATGTGAACAGGCTCAAAGCATATGTTGACAGGAAGGACATGAGCTTGCTCATGGCCACAGATGAGGGACAGGAGGAAGAGAGTGACCCTCTCCCAGACCTGCTCACTCAGAATCCTGATGACGGATCAGTAGATGGTGTTGTCTTTTGTGGCAGCCTCTCTGAACATCAACATAAGGATTGTAAACAGGTTCTTCAATCCCTCAGACATATGTTCTCTCTGACACCCAGTCAAACCAATTGGTGTACCCATGAGGTTGACACTGGTGACAGCCTGCCAGTCAAGAGTAAAATCTACAGGCAGCCTGATCATGTTAGAGACTGCATCAAGACAGGAGTGCAGAAAATGTTGGAGCTGGGAATCATTGAGCCCTCAGATAGCCCTTGGGCTAGTCCAGTAGTTCTAGTGCCAAAGCCTCACACCCAGGGTGGTAAGAAAGAGATGAGGCTTTGCGTAGACTACAGAGGTCTCAATGCAGTCACTAAGACTGATTCCAACCCAATACCAAGGGCAGATGAGCTTATAGATAGATTGGCTTCTGCCAACTACTTAAGTACATTTGACCTGACAGCTGGGTATTGGCAAATCAGGTTAGCTGAGGATGCCAAGCCCAAGACAGCATTTTCAACCCCTGGTGGACATTATCAATTTGTGGTAATGCCCTTTGGTCTGAAAAATGCACCTGCCACCTTCCAAAGGCTGGTGAATCAAGTTCTCACTGGGCTGGATGACTTCTGTGCAACATATCTTGATGATATAGCTGTCTTTAGTTCCACCTGGGAGGATCACCTGGTCCACCTGAGGAAAGTGTTAGTGGCACTGCAAGCAGCAGGTCTCACTATCAAGGCCACAAAGTGCCAGATAGGGCAGACACAGGTTGTATACCTGGGCCACCTTGTAGGTGGAGGCCAGGTTCAGCCACTGGAGAGCAAGATACAATCCATCAGGGATTGGGCTCCTCCAACCACCCAGACTCAGGTTCGAGCTTTCTTGGGCCTGACTGGTTACTACAGAAAGTTTGTCAGGAATTATGGATCAATCGTGACTCCACTTAATGAACTGACAAGTAAAAAGATGCCAAAGAAAGTTCAGTGGACAGCAAGCTGTCAGAAAGAATTCGATGACCTAAAGCAGGCCATGTGCACGGCACCTATCCTAAAGAGTCCAGACTACTCCAAACCATTCATTGTCCAAACAGAGGCTTCTGAGTTGGGTGTGGGAGCTGTTCTATCTCAACTGAATTTTGATGGTCATGACCAGCCCATTGCTTTTATAAGCAGAAGGCTGACCCCCAGAGAGAAAAATTGGTCAGCTATTGAGAGGGAGGCCTTTGCTGTGGTTTGGGCCCTGAAGAAACTTAGGCCATACTTGTTTGGCACTCATTTCAAGATTCAGACCGACCATAAGCCCCTCTTGTGGCTAAATCAGGTGAAGGGTGAAAACCCCAAACTGCTTAGGTGGTCCATTTCCCTACAGGGGATGGATTTTACAGTGGAGCATAGACCTGGCACTGATCATGCCAATGCAGATGGGCTCTCCAGGTATTTCCACTTAGAGCAAGAAGACTCACCTGGTCAAGGTTAGTTTATTGTCCCAAAGTTTGGGGGGGGGGGGGGGGGGGGGGGGGTCATGTAGGAGAGTAGGGTCTGCAATCCTATGATCACCCCAGATTTTTGCTTTTTGCTTCACTGGTTTACGACTTCTCTGGCTGCGGGCCTGCTAATCAGACCCACAGCCTTGCTGTTCTCTCACTAAATTGACACGTGTACCTTAGGTGCATTTACCAATTCGTACTGGGCCACCTTATCAGACCCTGTAACTCAGGGCATAGGTGTACCCAGGGGCTGCAGCATGTATTATGCCACCCCTGGCTGGCCACCTAAATCTGACACAACTGGCTGCCCGACACCTGGGGCAAGGTGGTGTAATCACCCTTTGCTTTAGATATAGTATACCTATATCTAAGTCTAAAATGGACACACAGATTCCTATCAGTCACTCCTATGGCAGGCCTTGACAATCCTGAAGGCAGAGTGCTTGGAATCGTGTGAGATGGTGCTCTGGCATGAGCTGAGCCTGTTTGCAGCTTGCGGAACCAAGTCCTAATAGCTGTTCCATGATAACGCATACCATATACTCTTAAGTGCATTATAATCCTCGCGGTTATATGCTATCTTTGGTATCGCTTTATCAAAACATGTCGAGTAAGGTGTCATACGAATTGGAATACTAACCCCTCGCCAATTCTGGCGACGGGGTTAGCATTCCACCCTTCTAGAGGGACACGACATGTATGTAACTGTGAACCCCGGTTAAAGTTAACTCGAGCCTCAGCATCACAAAATGGATGCTGCCACCAGAGACAAGTCTGACGCCCTGCAGCTGGGAGTCCTTCCAGCGAGGGGAGCTTGGACAAAGGGTTTCCTGTCAGGGGCGGTGCTAGCACCATCCCAGACAGGGTTTTGTGTATCCTGGGTAGGCAGGGCTTTAGAGGAAGGTGACTGCAAGTGGCACCCCGGTGCTCACTATGCATCTGCCGGCTAGAACCAGTTCCAGGGGCACACCAGCACCTTAGCTGGGGAAAGTCCGGCATGGGAGAGGGGTGTAACCACCCCCCTTCCTGGTCCCACCCATGGGCAGGACCTGGTCGCGTGCCAGCCCCTTTTCCTAGTATAAAGATAGGAGCGGGCCCCTTTCCAAATTAGATCATCTTTGAATCCTGAAACTACTTTCTACGAAAGGAACTCTCGACTTCTTCTCAAGATTTCTCCCTTGTGACTAAGGAGTAGTCACCCTGCATCCGCAGACACCATCCAAGAACACTGCGGTTTGCTGCACGTCCTTCCTCCGGAATCCGACTGACCAGCACGACGAGACCCGGCTTCCCTGGCACCTCTGACCTCTACCTACGTCTACAGCTCAGCTGAGATCCGTGGGTGCGACGGGACCTCGAGGGACCGGCCATCTTCAGGACTGCACGACTCTTGCCCAGCACGACCGCAGAGGGATCCTCGTGTGAGTGCTTTGGGGTCCGAGAAGCCCCAACCCTGAGCAGCTCCAGCACCGAAGTTCAGCCCTCCAGCATCCACCCGATCTGCGCGGGGCCCTTCTGCTTTTTGCTGCTCACCGCGTTGTCTGGCTACTAGCCCGCTGGCTTGTGGCCTTCCCGACGACGACCGACGACATCAACACTGCTGGTCTGGTTGCTCCAGACTGGCCATAGCTCCCTTCCAAAAGAGGAGCACCCCAGACCCTCCTGGTCCACTCCAGACGCCATTTTGAGTCCACCACGTGGGCTTGAATTTGCCAAGACTTGTTGCCATAATCCTGGGTCCAGCGACGTCGACAGCAGCAACCATCGTGGGACAGCTCGCACCTCCATCCTGGTCCCCGACAACGCCTCCTGGTCCGTGAGACTGCAGAGCCCAGTGTCGTCCACTCACCTGGTCGAGGTGACTCCATCCGGTGCCAACCTGGTGCCCAATTCAGAACTTGGCCCCCTCTGCTTACAGTTATCTTCCATCTTCAATCCAGGCTTGGATCACTTCAAACTTCTTCACTGGTCGCCTGCCAGCAACAACTTCTTTCAGGCTCCATAGACTGCAACGAGGATTCCCGACGTCTTTTCAGACCTATGCAGCCGCAGCCCCTGGGCTAGGTAACTTCGGCATTTCGGTGCCCCAGCATAGCCTCACTATCCAAGGGTCCAGATCCTTTTTCGTTTTCAGCCTAACTAGTCGGATTCGTCCGATAACACTAACTTTGTAAATTCTAGCATCCATAGACTTTGTCCCGCATCCCGCGTGAGAGTGCACACTCTGCACCCGAGTCCCCTAGGCCTCCTGCTAGTAATCTGAAGGTTCAGTAGTCCAGTCCTAGCGATTCCAAAGCCTATTAGTCCAGTACTTACCTGCTAGTAATTTCGCATTCCACTTTTGTAGTATATGGTTTTATGTGCCCCTCGGGCATTTGTGTAAATTGTGCAACTCAAAGTATTGTCGTAAGAGTTTTGTTGTGTGCTTAGTACCCTGTCCTCGTAAAGAGTACAGGGCTGTTGTGACCTAAATAAATACACTGTTTATTTTCATAACACTTGTGTGGTGTCCTTTCACTTTGTGTTCAAGGGGTATATGTGATGGTATAACAGCTGGCTTAACACGCCCTCTAGAGTTTAGCCCGAAGACTGCTCGTATCCATGCTACTAGGATAGCTGGTCTATTAGGTTGACTTACGACCAATCATCAATAAGGGTTGTTTGGACTGATACAAAGTGTACACTAGAATAGTGAACATTATATATCAGGCCAACTTCTCACAGTATGGAACCCCAGTGTCCTTCTGCAGTGACTGAGGAAAACTCCTCAAGCCTTCAACTCATCATCACCACCCCCCCCCCCCCCCAGTAACTTCAAGAAACAAGCAACCAAGGGCGCAGAGCCATCCACGCATCAAGAAGACTGCTTTCTGGGACCAGGTACTGGACTGTGCTGCCCTGCGCATCCACTGTGCTGCCCTGCGCATCCCCTACCTACAATTGGGCCGACCTGTATTCCCCTGACTGAAACTGTGGGCCAAGCGCTGTAAATTGCTCCCATCCTGCTTGCCCTGAGCTGACTGTGGCCTCGAGACTATAGCGCTGAAGCCCTCCTATGAGGCACTGGTATTTTAAAGCGCTTCTCCCCCTCAGGGATCATCCTGTCAGCGATACGCTGCATCTGCCCTAAGCGATCACCTGCTGACTCCGAGCGCTGTGTGGGCCTGTAGGCGCCCGTGGCCTCCTCCTTTTGCCCAGCCGAAACTGCCCCTGAGGCGCTGTCGCGCAGTGCACCAGATCGCCCCCGCAGCTGCGGAGGTGCTGTGACATCCCTCGGCGGCCCCCGGAGCTTGGGGAGGGCGCCGCGTAATCCAGTCAGGCCTCGTTAGGCCTGAAGCCAGATCGCTGCCTCCGTCACGTGACGAGGGGTTCGGCCTTGTCATTGTCCGCGCCCCGTCTCCCTGTGCCACGATTGGTTCCGCGGCTCGGCCCACACTGCTCCTGCCTTGGCCGTCACCACGGGCCCCGCTGACACGGCCCGGCGGCTGAAGAGAGCTGCACTTCCCTACGGAGGGGGCCGCTGAGCCTGAGAGCCCCCTCTGCTTGCTGCCCCAAACACGGGCCCAGCTTCGCCCCGGCGCTGGGGCTCCAGAACTGCCCCCGCGTCACACAGGGCCGGAGCTCCTTTCCCCCCAAAGCAGATACTTCGCAAGGGCCCCGGAGGGCCGAAGAACACAAGGTAACCCCCTGGGGAGGAGGGCGGTAGGCCGAGGGAGGTCCGAGGTCGCCCCTCCCCCGGTGTTAACTGAGCCTGGCCCCCCTTCAAAAGGTGCCTCAAGAGTATGGAGGTTGGAGCCTTAAATGTTCATAGTGCACCATATTTACAAGCCTGCAATGTTTATAGTGCACCGTATTTACAAGCCTGTAATGTTCAGAGAGCACATAATTGTAAGCTGAAATGTTCATAGTGCACAATATTTACAAGCCTGAAATGTTCATAGTGCACCATATTTACAAACCTGAAATGTTCATAGTGCACCATATTTACAAGCTTGAAAGGAGAGGGAGATTCACTTCACTGTACTGAATTTTCTTGCAGAGGTGGGCTTCCATAGTATTCTGATGATCTGATCTAGGTCGCAAGCCGACCGGTATTTACAAGAATTAAGGCTTGTCACAAATGACCAAAGGTTGTGTTCTTTGGAGTTCTTTGTTAGACTGATAAGTACTTGCCGATATGTTTTATTACCTTTAAGGAAAGCCATCCATGAGAGGTTTGATGTGTTATTTAAACGCATTACTATAGTCGCTTCTTGTAGGATCCTCCAGGTTAATACAGATACCCCTTTGCCTCTCAGAGAGTTTGATATGACAGGCGGGGTTAGCTAGTGTTTCACTGCTAGATAAGCGGGTTATGATTTTAATGAAATGTTCACGCATTCATAGGAAATGTAACCTGAACGTGATTCATGAAATGTCTTACTGAAAAGCTGATGAATTAATAATGCAACGCTCTATTTGAAAGCCTATATGGAAGATCTTTATTCTTTCAAATACAACTACTGGTGTGGTCTCCATTATTGCGCCACGGTGTGTTTCATTGGATGTGTGTGTCAAGTAGCTGCTTTACACGAAAGCCCCTGGCTGCCTTCCTGCTCGTGCCATGCTACCACCTTAAGAGCTGGTGACCCCAGGTCTTACACATAGATATTTATTTTGATGATTAAACCATGTAGGAAGCCATTAGCAAATTCTGGTAAACTGCTCACCTTTTCTACACAATAGTCAGGAAAATATTGCAAAACGTATTTCAATTAAATAAAGCTGCAATATATTTGATTCAAATAGGACACATACCTGAGCCAAGAACCTATATACAAAGACCGGTTTATGTTGCCCAAATCGATACACCCTGAAGATACTCTGAATGTCATAGGATGGGTTCCAAGAGGCATCAAAGATAATCACACGGTTTGCAGCTACCAAATTAATTCCGAGGGATCCTGCTCTAGTGGAAATTATGAACAATCTGCCTCTGAAATAAAGAGAAAAACTGCATTGGAGAAACAAATGGACGTATAATAATCAGCTATACTTATGTATTCAATCAAACTTAAATTAGTCGCTTACCTGTTACAGCAGCTTGACTCTTCTAGATTCACATTCTATGCATTTAACCTAACATCTAGTGGATGGAGTTGAAAAGAGCCACTTGATTTTGGAACACTTATTTTTTTTATTTAACTGAGTTTATGTGAAAAAGGATCCCTCCAGTTTGGATTAGAAACCCTTTTGTGTGGGTGCAAACTTTAGGATTACTTTTCAATGCCCCCTGATTGCGTATGACAGTTGAATAAGCTTTATAATACTTGTAAACTCTGGAGATTGTGCATGGTCACTTATAATTTTTTTGCATAAATTTCAGTTGAAAGCTCTATCTTGTGTGTGCAGCAGGGGTCCTTGCATAAATATTCTGGGGCACTATATGAGCAATTTGAATAATATATATATATATTCATTGCACACAAAGCAGGTATATCCACCATTTCCTGGCTGCATAAAGAAAGGACTGTCACTGAGAGATAAAAAAAGCATCAATGTTTATCGACATTCAAGCCTTGTTAACAATGCTCGCCACCATACTTACCCCACATTTAAAGAAAATAATAAACATAAAATAAGCACTCCCCTTTTCATGATTACGGGTGCCACTTTGAAATAATAGTGTGATTCAAGCCTGCACAGTTCTATTTCTCTGTCCCCTCCCAATGGGACAGAGAAATGGATTCAAAAGAAGCACAAGGATTGAAAGTGGATGAGGAAATGCATGCGCATCTACAGAAAGTCTCTGTATTTAATTTAATTACCGTTTTTTAAATTTGCGTGGTTTATATTTTTTTTATATTTACAGACACTGCCAGGGTGGGGGGGCATTAAGGAAATTATGAGGATGTCTGCTAATAGAACATTATAACATCAGGAGTGGCAGTCTGATTTGTCTGGTGTGGTGGTATTGGCATTAGCACACTCGGGCAGAATTGATTTGAGTTTCATGGAGTGAATTGTATTAAGATTGCTGTTTCTCTTAGATAATATGGATTTGTAAATATTATGGAATGGTCAATAGAAACTATTTAGGATGAATTGTCTAAGATTATACAATGATGTTGAATGTGATTGATATGCTGCTCTTGAATATAGGGTACTTTTGAAACAGTGGGCGCAACTCCGAGAAGGGCAGTGCTTTTTTTTTAATGAAATGTGTAGTAAATATGGCACCCAGGGTCAAACAATGCTTGAATGGTGCAATGAGTATGCATTTTTGCAGCTCATCCGAGTGCCGGTCCTTTATTTGTGCAGGAACAGAAAATGGTGTGGTTTTGGAGGGGAGTGGGGTGTGGGGGGGGGCGGGCTGGGGAGTGGAGTGTGAGTCTGTGTGATACATAAAGTGGGGCCTTTAGCATTCAAGAGTAGTTGAGACCCAAGTTAAAAGGCCACCCACCGGTAGCCTGTCCAGTTTTTTGCTATTTTGTCAGAGCCTAGAATTTGGTGTGTTTGTCCATCCAAGTTCTTGTCTTTGCTCATGTCTCATTAAAACAGCAAACGTAAACTTGTTTATCACCACAGATTTTTGTATTGAAGCCAGTGATATTTCAGGAAAAAAATGTTTTGGAGCCTGATTTTACCTAAAAAAAGAAGGGGGGTCTACATTAATCAATTCCCTGGTAATACATGCTCGAGCTACTGCCATGCAAATAAAAAGAAAACAAGTTAAAGATTTAGGTCTTGCACTCCTGCCTCTAAGCCAATTAAAACCATCTCAGAGGTTACTTTAATATTAAGCTTTACCACGGCACTCAGAAAATTCTCGGCTGGTTTAAAGAACTCTCCCAATTTAAAGCAACCAAAAAACATATGTTCAGCATCTGCAGCGTACAACCCACAGCGATTGCATTTTGTCTCAGTTGTCGTACTCCATTTTGTAACTTTGCTAGGGGTATAATAAAGATCGTGTAAACACAAAATGTTGAGATTTCATCATCCCAGTTATTAAGCATTCGGGAGCAAGTTTAACTGAATCAAAAACCCTAGTGTCGGGTAGCCCCAATTTGCCGGCCCACCTCCCCTGACATTCCATTAAGTCATCCCCAAATTTTTGCATCAAACAAGAGTAGAGAAGGCGTATTGGTGTTTTTTTTTTGCAAAAGATCCAAAAGGGGAATTTTATTCATTTTCATTACTGAGATAAGCAATGGATTTTGAAAAAAGCTGCGGATTTGAAGAAACTTAAAAAAGTCATTTTTACTTAATGAATATTTGCTCTGTAAATCTTGAAAAGAAGCCAATTGATCTCCACAAAACAAGTCACCCAAATAGCGAACACCTTTCAAGTTCCATCTAATCGCCGCTAAGTCACAAAAAATTGCGGATGGTAATAAACCAGATGCTTCAAAAGGTGTATATGCATTCAATTTAGTTAACCCCAAATGTTTCCGAATTTTTTGCCACACCATAAAAGCTGCTTTCAGTACCTTAAATTTCGTCTTCTTGTAGTAACTGGGCTCTGTCATCTTAAGAAAACGGGATTTTGCTCCTTCTCCTAAAGTCAGCTCATATATAGAGGGAGAGCTACAGGCAGGTATTCAAGCTCGCTCCCCCATTATCAGTGGACTAATAAATTGCAGAGTTGCCGCAAAGTAATAAAACAAAAAATACGGAACATTCCATTCTCCGCACTCTTTGCTAAGAATCATTTTCTTGAGGGCATTTCGATGTCTTCTATACCCCCATAAAAATCTGGATGTTGCACTTTCTAAATTTCTAATACAGATAGGGGAAAATTCCAGGGGTATAGAACGAAAAAGGTATAAGACCTTGGGTAGAATCAACATTTTTAAAACGTTGGCCCTGCCATGCAATGTTAGATGTAAATGATCTAGCCGTTGCAATGTGGAATTAATCTTAGCAAGCACTGGGGTCATATTTAGATCCGGGATGCAAGATACAGGTAGCGAGATTTTAATCCTAAAATAGGTAACCTCAGAGACGGTCGGGAAGTTAGTCTGCATTTTATGCCCTGCGCATAAGATCTGAGTTTTCGACCGATTTAATTTGTACCCGGAAAAAATGCCGAACTCTGACCCCAGATCATTAATAGCTGGGACCGCGTTCTGGACGTCAGTTGTGATGACAACAATATTATCAGCGTAAGCTAATGCCCGATAGTTTACACTGGCCAGGCAGACTAGTTTAATCCTCTATTCCAAATTAAAATAAATAAGTAAAGGGTCAATATAAAGTGCAAAAAGTAAAGGAGAGCAGGGGCACCCCTGTCGGGTACCCCTGGTGATTGACAAAATAGAGGACACCTGTGAATTGATTCGAATACACAATTTACACTAATGCCCGAGGGGCACGAAAAACCATATACTATGAAAGTGGAATGCGAAATTACTAGCAGGTAAGTACTGGACTAATAGGCTTTGGAATCGCTAGGACTACGTTACTGAACCTTCAGATTACTAGTAGGAGGCCTAGGGGACTCGGGTGCAGAGTGTGCACTCTCACGCGGGATGTGGGACAAAGTCTATGGAGGCTAGTAAAAGCAAAGTTAGTGTTCTCGGGCGAACCCGACTAGGTAGGTCGAAAACGAAAGTGGATCTGGACCCTTGGATAGTGAGGCTATGCTGGGGCACCGGAATGCCGAAGTTACCTAGCCCAGGGGCTGCGGCTGCATAGGTCTGAAAAGACGTCGGGAATCCTCGTTGACGAACCAGGAGCCTGAAGAAAGAGTTGCTGGCAGGCGACCAGTGAAGATTGTTCGAAGTGATCCAAGCCTGGATCGTAGATGGATGACACCTGAAAGCAGAGGGGACCAAGTTCTTAATCACTAGCCAGTGATCAGATGGGCACCAGGATGGCACCGGATGGTAGTCACCTCGACCAGGTGAGTGGGCGACGCTGGGCTCTGCAGTCTCACGGACCAGGAGGCCTTGTCGGCGACCAGGATGGAGGTGCGAGCTGTCCCACGATGGTTGATGCTGTCGACGTCGCTGGACCCAGGATTGGGGCAACAAGTCTTGGCAAATTCAAGCCCACGCGGTGGACCTAAAATGGCGTCTGGAGTGGACCAGGAGGGTCCGGGGTGCTCCTCTTTTGGAAGGGAGCAAGGGCCAGTCTGGAGCAACCAGACCAGCAGTGTTGTCGTCGTCGGCGGGAAGGCCACAAACCAGCGGGCTAGTAGCCAGACAACGCGGTGAGCAGCCAAAAAGCAGAAGGGCGCCACGCAGATCTCGTGGATGCTGGGGGGCTGGACTTCGGTGTTGGAGCTGCTCAGGGTCGGGGCTTCTCGGACCCCAAAGCACTCACCAGAGGATCCCTCGGCGGTCGTGCTGGATAGAAGTCGTGCAGTAAGTCGTGCAGTTCTGATGATGGCCGGTCCCTCGAGGTCTCGTCGCACCTACGGTTCTCAGCTTAGCTGTAGAGGTAGGTAGAGGTCAGAGGTGCCAGGGAAGCCAGGTCTCATCGAGCTGGTCAGTCGGATTCCGGAGGAAGGACGTGCAGCAAACCGCAGAGTTCTTAGATGGTGCCTGCGGATGCAGGGTGACTACTCCTTAGCCACAAGGGAGAAATCTTGAGAAGAAGTCGAGAGTTCCTTTCGTAGAAAGTAGTTTCTTGATTCAAAGATGATCTAATTTGGAAGGGTCCCCGCTCCTGCCTTTATCCTAAAGAAAGGGGTGGGTACGCGACTAGGTCCTGCCCTAGGGGTGGGACCAGGAAGGGGGGTGGTTACACCCCTCTCCCATGCCGGGCTTTACCCAGGCCAGGGGCTGGTGTGCCCCTGGAACTGGTTCTAGCCGGCAGATGCGTAGTGAGCACCGGGGTGCCAATTGCAGTCACCTTCCTGTAAAGCCCTGCCTACCCAGGATACACAAAACCCTGTCTGGGATGGTGCTAGCACCGCCCCTTACCGGAAACCCTTTGTCCAAGCTCCCCTCGCTGGAAGGACTCCCAGCTGCAGGGGGTCAGACTCGTGTCTGTGGTGGCAGCATCCATTTTGTGATGCTGAGGCTTGAGTTAACTTTAACCGGGGTTCACAGTTACACACATGTCGTGTCCCTCTAGAAGGGTGGAATGCTAACCCCGTCGCCAGAATTGGCGAGGGGTTAGTATTCCAATTCGTATGATACCTTACTCGACATGTTTTGATAAAGCGATACCAGAGATAGCATTTAACCGCGAGGATTATAATGCATTTAAGAGTATATGGTATGCGTTATCATGGAACAGCTATTAGGACTTGGTTCCGCAAGCTGCAAACGGGCTCAGCTCATGCCAGAGCACCATTTCACACGATTCCAAGCACTCTGCCTTCAGGATTGTCAAGGCCTGCCATAGGAGTGACTGATAGGAATCTGTGTGTCCATTTTAGGGTTAGATATAGGTATACTATATCTAAAGCAAAGGGTGATTACACCACCTTGCCCCAGCTGTCGTGCAGCCAGTTGTGTCAGATTTAGATGGCCATCAGGGGGTGGCATAATACATGCTTCAGCCCCTGGTAGGCCCTGGGTACACCTATGCCCTGAGTTACAGGGTCTGATAAGGTGGCCCAGTACCAATTGGAAATGTACCTAAGGTACATGGAATCCATTTTAGAGAGAGAGCAGTAGGCCTGGGGTCCTGATTGGCAGGGTCCCAGGCCAACTAAGTCAGAAAACCAGCAAAACACCAGGCAAAAAGTTGGGGGCAACCATAGTCAGGTATCCACCTTCCTACACCTATTGAATGCTTTTTCAGCATATAACAAAATTATTCCAATATTCGATCGGGTTGCCTGGGCCCAGTGTAGGAAAGTTATAAATCAGCGAATATGGTTAGTCGTGTCATGTGCGGGGATAAAGCCATGTTGGAATCTAGAAACTAATGGAGTTATAACTTCAGAGAGAGGGGAAGCCAATATTTTAGAAACAATTTTGCTATCTGCATTTATTAATGAGATAGGACGAAAGGAAGATGGAAGAGGAGGTTTATCCTTTTTTACAAAGACCGTAATTGTTGATTCTTGCCACGTTGGAGGGAAAGATTATTATATATGTATAATATTGAATCTGCTATATATAAACTCAAAGGGGTCAAAAGAAGAGCTTTGGGTGAAAAATTTGGGAGTTTATAACTGAATGGATTTAGACTGTTTGATGCTGCTTATAATAGAAGTGACATGCTGATGTGGTTCTTATTTTTCTTTGGCTGTTTTCTGCTTATCGCTTTATTTTTTTGCTCTTCTGTATTGATATGTGATTGACCATTTCTGAATATCCATGAATAAAACAATAAAATAAAAATTAAAAATTAAAAAAAAGGAGCCTGATTTTACCTTTACTTCATCCCCTTTTTTTGTGGTGCATTCCATTGCTGTTTCGGAGACATGGCGAACAAGTTAATTAGCTTCGGTAACGATATATCTGGTAGAGACAGTCTAGCCGCAGATTCCTTAACATAGATTATCCCCAGGCGTCAGACTGGATCCGGAAAACTTTTCCGCAGCAGCACCTCTGCGCGCGGGGGGGTGGCGCCGGCCAGCTCTGCCCAGACGTCCACGGACATGATGTCAGTGGAGCCATATATGCCCCTCCCGGCGCACTGACGCCAGTTTTCGTTGGAGAAACGTTTCCACGTCAGAACGCGGAGCCATTACCAAAAGAAAAAAATGTGAGAATATAGGAACAGTGAGCAAAAATGATGAAAAATTGAAAAATTGGACAGGTGAGAGAGCAGTGGTATGAAAAGCCACCCCGCAAAAGCGAAACTGTGAAGGAGAACAGGTCTGGAACACTAGATTAAGATTCACCAGAAGACGTCACCAAAAAGAGACGTCGCAATCATAATTAAAGATCCATAACTGTACTTAGCCAATAGACCTGAAGGAAAAGGTGGCAAAGACAATGTAGAAGGAAAGAGGTATGCAGGTAAAAAAACAAATAGATTTCACACCCTACAATCCAGGTGGAGGGCAGTAAGGAACACATGATCTATTAAGTATACCACCCAATTTTTTAGAAAATGGGCGGAAAGTAGCAGAGAAACAGAATGAAGCAGTCTGTGTTGGCGTGAGAGAGCATATCACTCTGCCAAAGGGCAAGCCACCCTAAGGGAGGAGAGTATAGAAAGCCTGAACCTGAAAAGGTCCTTGCAGAACGGGGAGGACAGGCTGGCGTTAAGGAATCTGCGGCTAGACTGTCTCTACCAGATACATCGTTACCGAAGGTAAGTAACTCGTTCATCTGATAGAGACATCTAGCCGCAGATTCCTTACCTTCGAATAGATACCAAAGTCATACCCATAGAGGAGGCGGGTCTGCGACTGAACCCCACCAAGTTCCCAAAAGAACTTAGTCGTCCATACAGTAAATTAACAGCACCTTTAACCTTGGGGACGAACCACAATGAGGACAGTAATGTTAGAGCAGTTAACCACCAGACCATGAAGCTCTAAAGAGAGCGGAAAGCCGCGGAAGGCAAAGGCACTAGAGCCGTCAAGAACAGCACGAAAAAACCTCTGTGTATACTGAGTTGAGAGAAGGAAAACTCAGAGCCAGAATACTCGTGGCGAAGGGAGGGTACATCATTTCAAAAAAGGGGATTAACCAACCCCGGGTTTGAAGGATCCACAGGATCCGAGGGGGTAACAGAAAGAAAAAGCCATTACAAGTCGACAAGGCAAAACAGTGGTAAAAAGCACTGTAGGACCTGCACCCGTAAGGCATGTGGGGCAGTTGTGGCAATAGGCTGACCCGTACCCAGTAAGTGCCAGCATGGAGAAGAAACCATATACTAGATAAGCTGGAGGAAAGATGAATGGTATGACTTCGTAAAAAGTCAAGCTGAACCGAGGGTGTGAGAGAACCGCCGGATGTAGCGTGCCAATTGCATCAAAGCCTCGAAAGACGGCAACTGGTATGACAGAGGCATGTAACATTGGCCCGATGCACAAGTTACTATTTGTGTAATGATATAACTGTAAAAGACATTAGTTAGTGATAGATTCCTTACCTTAGAATATCTCCAGGCGTCAGACTGGATCCGGAAAGTTTTGCTAGCAGTACCTCTGCGCGTCAGTAGGTGGCATTGTGCGGCTCCGCATCCGTCGCTGGCGCCGTAAGCGCAGAGATGACGTCACCGAGACTACTTAGGCGCCACCCATGCGCGCGGACGTCAGTTCTGTACATGACTTTCCGCACCAGGAACGCAGAGCCATGCAAGAAACGGACCACTGATGCCATGAAACTTGGGCCCTGAAAGGGATGACCTTAACCCTAGGAATTAGGTCGCAGAACAGATAGGATGGGTGGGGTTGTAAGGAATCTATCACAAACTAATGTCTCTTACAGATATAGCGCTACACAAGTAGCAACTTGTGCAACTGAAAGAGACATGTTAGTGATAGATTCCTTACCTTAGAATAGATTCCCCAGCAATACCAACCCTGGTGGTGAGTCTGCAAACAAGATCACACCAGAAAGTCACAGAGAACAGAACGGCCAAAGAAGCCATCTCTCCGGACTTGGCTGTCAAGGCAATAATACTTGGTAAAGGTCTGCAGCAAGGACCAATTAGCTGCCTGACAGATATCCTGCAAAGGCACTCCCCATCTTAGAGCAGTAGTGGCTGCTGTCACCAGAGTAGAATGGGCACGCAGCCCCACAGGATGCTCCTTCCTAGCCAAGGAGTAACAGGCCTTGATGCAGAGAACGACCCACGAGAGATGGTCCGTTTGTGCACGGCCCGACCTTTCTTGGCCCCCACGTAGCCAACAAAGAGTTGGTCATCCACCCGGAACTGTTGTGTGTGCTTCAGATAAAATGAGAGCGCACGTTTCGGGTCCAGACGGTGGAGCCTCTCTTTCTCTTTGGAGGGATGCGGAGGCGAAAAAAAGGTCGGCAAAGTGATGGTCTGCCCGATGTGGAAGGGCCTGACAACAATTTGGCAAGAAAGAAGGGTGGGTCCTTAAAACCACCTTGCCCGGATGAACAGAAAAGAATGAAGGCTTAGAAGAAAAGCCTGGAGCTCACTCACTCTTCTGGCAGAGGTGATAGCAACCAGGGAGCACTCTTTAAGGTGAGAAGACGTAATGGACAGTTGTGTAGCGGCTCAAAGGGAGCTCACAACAGAAAGGTCAAGATAAGGTTTAAGTCCCATTGAGGCATGATAAACTTAATGGGAGGGAGATCCTCCCGAAGAGGCAGTCGGATCGGGGGAACGATCGTCATGTTGAGTAGCTCGGGATACCAATATCTTCTTGCCCAATCTGGAGCTACAAGGATGACTTGGACCCGGTCGCGCCGAATCTTCTTCAGCACTCTGGGCAGATGTGGTATAGGCCAAAAGGCGTACAACAAACCGCAGCTTCACTCGTGTCGAAAAGCTGCGTCGAGCGAGTGCCCCCTTGGAAATTCCAACTCGCAGAACTGACGATGCGTTCTCTTCGGAGGCGAATAGATCTAACCAAGCCTCTCCCCACTGCAGAAAGAGACCTTGCGCCACGTCGGAGTTCAGACACCATTTGTGATCCATTAAGCAGCGGCGACTGAGTTTGTCCGCCATGGCGTTCAGAGAACCTGCCAGGTGTTGAACCACCAAGGTAATGCCTCGACGTTCCAGCCATGTCAAGAGGCGCAGAGCCTCCTGATAATTAGGTCCAGGACCCTACTCCGCCCTGTTTGTTACAATACCACATGGCGGTGGTGTTGTCTGTTAACACCTGCACCACACTTCCCCGTACAGAGGGAACTAATGCCTTCAGTGCAAAGCGGAGCGCCCGAAGCTCCAAAAGGTTGATATGGAGCCAGGACTCCGCCGGAGACCAAAGGTCTCTGATCTCCGCCTCCCCATCCCAGCCCAGCACTGTGTGCTCCGGTTGTGGAAGGGAGAGGGATCTGCCATCGACCCAATGGCGATTCTTGAGCCACCACTGCAAACGTTGTGCAGTGCCCTCCGAGATCTGGACATGATCTAACAGGTCGCCCTGATGCTAAGCCCACTGGAACTTCAGGTCCCACTGCAGAGCCAGCGTATGCCATCTGGCATGTTGCACTAGCAGGATGCCGGAGGAGGTTCCGTAGGTCCAAGATAGGGTGCAGGCCCCCTTTGACCTTCTTGGGTACCAGAAAGTAGTGGGAGTAACAACCAGACCCTACTTCTGGCCCAGGAATGCGCTCAATGGCCCCCTTGGCCAAGAGGGCTGTAACTTCCTATTGCAGGAGTTGCAAATGATCACTCGACACGCGGTGGCTGGAGGGGTCGTCTCGAAGGGGAGGGAGTAGCCCCTTCGGACGATTTTCAGCACCCACCTGTCCGACGTGACAGTGCGCCAGTGGAAGTGGTGATGGCGAACCCTGCCCCCCACTGGCGTCACATGGGCCTGAAAGCACGGACTAGGAGGGTTTTGAGGCGGATGCTGCAGGGGAAGGTGTGGACTGGCCTCACTGTTGTCCCCGACCGCCGCCACGGAGGTTTCCACGGCCGCCACCGCGCTGTGTATTAGTCTGCGGCGCGTGGCTGGCAGCACGTGTGGGAGCGCCCCTTCCTTGGCCACGAAAGGAGCGAAAGGCACCCGTTTGCTGGCGTGGGGGCCGAGAGGCCCAAGGACTTGGCCGTAGCCCTGGAGTCCTTAAAACGCTCAAGCGCATGGTCTGCCTTGTCGCCAAAGAGGAGATGGCCATCAAACGGCAAGTCCAGAAGGATAGCCTGGACATCAGCTGAAAAGTTGTCGGTCCTCAACCAGGCCTGGCGTCGAACTGCCACCGTCGTTTCCAGCGGTCTGCCCAGTGAGTCTGTGGTATCCAGCCCACACCGGATGGAGTAGCGTGCCGCATCTCGACCCTCTGCAAGGGCTTGGGCGAGTTTAGACCGGGCCTCCTCCGGACATTGTGGCAGCACGCCCTTGACCGTGTCCCACAATGTGTGGGTGCAGCGGCCCAAGAGGCATGTGGTATTGACTGACCAAACTCGGGGACGAGAACACCTTCTTACTGAATTGTTCATACCTCTTGGATTCCCGATGGGGCGGAGCCATCAGGAATGCAGTCTGGGAAGTAAAGGCCTGGATAACCAGGCTGTCGGGGTGGGGTGGGTGGACAAGAAGCAAGGGTTGCCCGGAGCCGGGCGGTAGCGTCTGGCCACGTTCCTATCTACAGGCTGACCTGTAGCGGGCCTGGACCAAGTGCCCAAAAGAACGTCACACAAGGCCTCATTAAACGGCAGTAGAGGCTCAGCCGAGCTTGCCTGCGGTTTAAGGACCTCAGTGAGGAGGTTAGTCCTCACGGCCGCGACTGGGAGCTCCAGGCCTTGGCCATCCGCATCAACACTACACTGTAGGCAGCCCCCTCCTCCGTAGCCACGGTTGGAGCGGAGACAAAACCAGTGTCTGGCGAAGTGTCCAATCCACTGGCATCCCCAAGCTCACATGTCCAGTCCTGCTGAGACTGGCACTCCTGTGCCAGAGAGTCCACAGACCCCTTCCAATCCCCCTCGTCACCAATCACCTGAAATTCAGGTTCAAAGGATGGGGCTGGTTTGTGGAAATAAAAATCTCCAAACGACGGAGCTCCGGCGCCGGACCTGAATCGAGGGCAGGATTAGGGACGGCGTCGCCGGGGGTGACACCCTAGGGGCCGGCGTCGGTGAGGTTGCGAGGCCGACTGGCGACGACAGGGATCCGGAAGCGGATCCAGTGGGGGCCTGCGGTGCAGGGACCGAAGTCGCTGGCGGCGTCGGGGATGAAGCACCCGGCAGCGTCGGATCCGAAGCACCCGACCCGCTAGGCCCCCCAGCCGGGACCGTTGGGTCCCAAGGAGCCACGGAACCCGGCTGAAGAGGGAGGGACCTCATGGCCATGAGGTACCGCTCGACCTCCTCTGTCGTTACATCGTGCCCAGGGACCGGAAGGTGTGACTCCGTCTGAGCCGCGTGGGTGGTGCCACCCGAACCCCCCCCCCGCTGCGTCACGCGAGCGTCGGGGTCTGGGTGGGTCGGAAGAGCGATGACGCCTTTTCGACCTCTCATGCCTCTTACCTGAGGATCTTGATCCGGAAGACCGATGCCGACTCTCGGAGCTACGAGGGCTCCGACCCCACGACTGGTCCCTTGACCTCCTGTGGGACCGGGACCTTGAACGGTGCGGGCCAACTGCAGGATCTCAAGTCTCTTGCGGGACCACTCCAGCCTAGCCTTAGACGTCAGGGCCCGGCAGTGGGAGCAGGTACGGTCGTCGTGGTCGAGGCCTAAACACTGAAGACACCGGCGATGTGGGTCGGTAACCGACATCATGCGGTTACACTTGGTGCAGGGTTTGAACCCGGGCATCCCTACCGGCACTGTAGGAGTCGAACGACTCGAGAAAAATAGATCAAACAGATCAAAAAAGTTTAGTCAAAAAGTGACTAAGGGGTAGAGCTTCTCCAGATCTGCGCTAGCTAGCGCGGAAAAAATAAGAACTGACGTCAGCGTGCGAGGGCGGAGTCGGAGTACTCCAGCAACATCATTACGGCGCTAACGACGCCGACGACGGACACGGAGCCGCGGACAACGCCTACAGACGCACAAAGGTATTCTACGCAAAAGTTTCCGAATCCAGTCTGATGCCTGGGGATATTCTAAGGTAAGGTATCTATCACTAACGTGTCTCTTTCAGATAACAGCTACCACTACACCACATGGGGTATGTGAAGTCCCAAGACATGGGAACCCTCTTAGGAAGAAACTTCCGCAGCAGGGGACAACAGAAGATCCGCTGGTAAAAACCCAGCCGAAGGTTTATCCAACAGCCAAAGAGAAAAAACAGAAGGCCTAATCTCGGGGCCAATCTGGTGTAGATAACAGCAAAAACACACAGTAAAGAAGGGCCAGCCAGCAGCCAACAGAGCCACAGTCCCAACAAAAGGACTCGCAGGCACATGAAGCACACAAATCACACAACCGGGGCGGACGTATGTTCTCCTATAACGCAGCCATACTATGGAACTCTCTCCCGACCAAGCTCAGATCCAACCCCAACCACCTAACATTCAGGATACAACTAAGAACATGGCTATTCCAGAACACTTTCTAGATCTCCTAGGTCCTGTCTATCGCATGATAGCGCTGGGATGCCTGAGCGTAGCCATGCGCTTAATAAGAATTAATATTAATAATAATTAATCCAAGGGTATTGTAAGTATTTCTTTAAGTTGGGTAGCCACACAGCTACAGTGGCAAACTCAACTTCCCCTTCTGAAACTAGAACTGCTTCAGTGTGCAACCTGATTTGCTCTTGGCACACTGTAGGTTCCATCTGGAGACTTGCTTTACCAGGAGTAGCTGTAGTAGGACTAGGGGCCTTCTTGTTTGGGCAAGCAGCATCTCCAGTTAAGTGTCCCAACTTCTTACAGTTGTTACACCAGGCCTTTAAAGGATCAAAGTTCTTTACCAAGTACTTGTTAGTAGATTGGGAAGTTTTGGCACCCACTCCCCTGTGCACGTTTTTGTTTTTTTTTATCTTGGAGATTTTTGCCACTTTTCCCCTGGGGAGGTTTTGTACCCCTTTCTTTGGGTCACCCCCAGTGGTTAATTCCGTCACCCTTGTTTTTACCCAGTGGTCTGCCTTCATTCCCAATTCTTGGAGAGAAATTAGACCTAGGTGTTCCAAATGCTGATGTAACTTTTCATTAGTGCAATTACTTAAAATATGATATTTCATAGACAGATTGTAAAGTCCATTGAAATCATGCACATTGTGTCTAGATAATCAAAGATCTAGTATTTTAACTGAGTAGTCTATGAAGTCAATCCAGGATTGGATTTGGGTTTTGTGAGCCCCCCTGAATCTAATTCTATACTCCTCAGTTGTGAGTCCAATTCCCTCAGAGTTCTCTTCAAGGTCATAAGACCCAGCATCTGCCCAGAAAGGGTCAGGAGTCTGTCTCAGCATTTACCAGATTACAGTTCTGAAAGGAGAGCCCCTCAGTGTGACTTCTTCACTTTTCTCATTTCACAAGCCCTCTCAAAGGCTGGGAACCATTTTATGATATCACTCTCTTCATATTTAGGGACAATACCTTTGGGGATTTTAGGATCTTTAGTTTGCTCTTTATCCTTATTAAGTAAATTGATGCCACCATTGGTGGGTGCTAGGCCCATCTCTGCTCTCTCTCTCTTTCTAGTGCCAGCAACCTGGTCTCGAGATCCGGTCTTTTGGGCAACCTTGCTAAAAGGCTGTCCTCCTCATTGAGGCTGTCCTCAATGTCCTCAGTGGTACCTGATCCAACTGGGTGGGATCTAGGTACTGAGAGGTTTAATCGTGGAGTCAAGAATTTTGGGCCCTTTTTTCCCTATAAAGTGGATGGGGTTTGTGAGAAGGTGGCCTGATATGCAGTGCTCACTATTCTAGTGAACACTATGTATCAGTCCAGCAACCCTTATTGATGATTGGTTGTAAGTCAACCTTATAGACCAGCTATCCTAGTAGCGTGGATACGAGCAGTCTAAGGCTAAAGACTCGAGAGGGCGTGTTAAGCCAGCTGTTATACCACACATATACCCCTTGAACACCAAGTGAAAGGACACCACACAAGTGTTATGAAAATAAACAAGATATTTATTAAGAATCACAACAGCCCTGTACTCTTTATGAGGACAGGGTACTAAGCACAAAACAAAACCTTTACGAAAATACTTATGTTAGCACAGTATATACAAATGCCCGAGGGGCACGGAAAACCATATACTCTGAAAGTGGAATGCGAAATTACTAGCAGGTAAGTACAGTACTAATAGGCTTTGGAATCACTAGGACTTGACTATAGAATCGTTAGATTACTTCTAGGAGACCCAGGGGACTCGGGTGCAGAGTGTGCACTCTCACGCGTGATGCGGGACAAAGTCTATGGTAGCTAGGAATTGCAAAGTTAGTGTTCTCGGGCGAACCCGACCTGGTAGGAGGAAAACGAAAGTGGATTCTGACCCTTGGATAGTGAGGCTATGCTGGGGCACCGAAATGCCGAAGTTACCTAGCCCAGGGGCTGCAGCTGCATAGGACTCAAAAGACGTCGGGAATCCTCGTTGCCGGAACAGGAGCCTGGAAGAAAGAAGTTGCTGGCAGGCGACCAGTGAAGAAAGTTCGGTGGATCCAAGCCTGGATCGATGGAAGATGACACCTGAAAGCAGAGGGGACCAAGTTCGTGACTACTAGCCAGTAGTCAGGAGGGCACCGGATGGTAGCCACCTCGACAAGGTGAGTGGGTGACGCTGTGACCGCAGATCTCACGGACCAGGAGGCGTTGTCGGCGACCAGGATGGAGGAGCGATCTGTCCCACGATGGATGAAGCTGTCGGCGTCGCTGGACCCAGGATTGGGCAACAAAGCCTTGGCAAATTCAAGCCCATGCGGTGGACTTAAAATGGCGTCTGGAGTGGACCAGGAGGGTCCGGGGTGCCTCTCTTGAAGAAGGAAGCAAGGGCCAGTCTGGAGCAACCAGACCAGCAGCAGTGATGTCGTCGGGCGTCGTGTAGAAGGCCACAAGCCAGCCAGCTAGTAGCTACACGGCGCGGTGAGCACGCAAAAGCAGAAGGGCCCCACGCAGATCGTGGAGATGCTGGAGGGCTGATCTTCGGTGCTGGAGCTGCTCAGGGTTGGGGCTTCTCGGACCCCAAAGCACTCACCAGTGGAAGACTCGGTGGGCTTGTTGCAAAGAAGTCGTGCAGTCTTGGCGATCGTCGGTCCCCCGAGGTCTCGTCGCACTCACAGTTCTCAGCTTTGCTGTCGAGGTGAGTAGAGGTCAGAGGTGCCAGGGAAGCCGGGTCTCGTCGAGCTGGGTCGTCGGATTCGTGAAGAAGGACTTGCAGCAGACCGCAGTGTTCTTAGGATGGTGCCCGCTTGATGCAGGGTCCTGCCTATGGGTGGGACTAGGAGGGGGGTGGTTACACCCCTCTCCCATGCCGGACTTCCCCAGGCCAGGGGCTGGTGTGCCCCTGGAACTGGTTCAGACTGGCCTATGCGTAGTGAGCACCGGGGTGCCACTCAGCAGTCACCTTCCTGTAAAGCCCTGCCTACCCAGGATACACAAAACCATGTCTGGGACGGTGCTAGCACCGCCCCTGACAGGAAACCCTTTGTCCAGGCTCCCCTCGCTGGAAGGACTCCCAGCTGCAGGGGGTCAGACTCGTGTCTGTGGTGGCAGCATCCATTTTGTGGAGCTGAGGCTTCAGTTAACTTTAACCGGGGTTCACAGTTACATACATGTCGTGTCCCTCTAGAAGGGTGGAATGCTAACCCCGTCGCCAGAATTGGCGAGGGGTTAGTATTCCAATTTGTATGACACCTTACTCGACATGTTTTGATAAAGCAATACCAAAGATAGCATTTAACCGCGAGGATTATAATGCACTTAAGAGTATATGGTATGCGATATCATGGAACAGCTATTAGGACTTGGTTCCGCAAGCTGCAGACGGGCTCAGCTCATGCCAGAGCACCATCTCACATGATTCCAAGCACTCTGCCTTCAGGATTGTTAAGGCCTGCCATAGGAGTGACTGATAGGAATCTGTGTGTCCATTTTAGGGTTAGATATAGGTATACTATATCTACAGCAAAGGGTGATTACACGACTTTGCCCCAGCTGTCCTGCAGCCAGTTGTGTCAAATTTAGGAGGCCAGCCAGGGGTGGCATAATACATGCTTCAGTCCCTGGCAGCCCTGGGTACACCCATGCCCTGAGTTACAGGGTCTGATAGGGTGGCCCAGTACCAATTGGAAATGTACCTAGGGTACATGGAATCCATTTTACAGAGAGAGCAGTAGGCCTGGGGTCCTGATTGGCAGGGCCCCAGGTCGACTATGTCAAAAACCAGCTAAAACACAGGGCAAAAAGTTGGGGGCAACCATAGTCAGGAGGTACCTTCCTACAGGGTTGATCTACCTGGTAATCCCCTTCCACTTCTTCCTCATCTGATTAGTCTTCACCATTTTCAGATGGGTGGTCCTTAGCATACCAGCCGATAGCTCCTGGAGCCTTTGTTTGTTGGGATGGGACCCAATGGTTATGTTTTTCAATTTTGCATAGGGACCTTACCTCCTTAAAAGACAAGTGAAGGTAAGGGGTGAGGTCAAGCTCCTCAACCTGGTCCTCAATGGCATTGTGGTAATTTTCACTAACATCTGGGTTCTTGTTTAGAGACCTTGTTAACAAACTTCTAACCGCTCTAACCCTAGCTAAAGTGACTTTATTTTTCTAAAATTCTACAGGGACTTAACCAAGACCCTAGCCATACTTTTACTTATTTCGCAAAAATGCCAATTTGGAAAAATCTGAATTCTAAAGAAAATGTAAGAGTTCTGTTGTGTGATCAGGTGGTAACCAAGTAGTCCAACAAATGCAAAGTTGTATATCCCACAGCTGATCCACCAATGTAGAAAGCTGGCTCTGTATATCCAACATAGGGATTCTACCATGTATTGTGTGAATATATATGCACCCATGTGTGTGCTGCTATTTATATTTGAAGTGTTTAGTCATACGTGAAAAATGGTGCAAAAGGATCAGAGCTCCTTCTCTCAATTCGTGGGAAGGGCAACGTTTCTAAAAATTGTAAAATACCCCTCATACACTGACACCTGATTCAGTGTCCTGCTTAATCATTGGTGTTTTCCCATCGCTCTACAGGATGGGGCATGCTACGACTTATACAGACGCAGGAGCACTTTATTCAGTGATTAGGGAGTATGTGTAGTGCCTGGGATCGTGAAAAGAAAAAGTGAGATGGTTAAAAATTCTCTGGCTAGTGGAACGAAAATACTTTGTCTTCCCTGGTTGAGAATAGTAAAAGTGGGGAGGTGTAGGTGGTGTACTATAATGAGTCACCTCCTACAAGTTCGACATGTTTCAGAAGCTATCCCTTTGGCTTCTTTCCTCAGGACCAAAAAAACTATCCCCGTAACACCTCAATGGGTGATAGAATAAATGTACATAATCAATCAATCAGTGACACTTATAAAGCGCGCTACATACCCGTGGGGTCTCAAGGCGCTGAATATATGCCTGATAGTCACAAACACTGTCCTTTGTTCCCTGTTATGGGAGTAGAAAAATATACCACTGGTATATCTTAAGAACTTTAGAATGTAACCATTATCGCTCCATGAGCTAACACGAGCGGTGTAGGGCCCCTTCAAATAGACAATGCTGGAAGAAGCACGAGGTTCCAGAACCACAACTCCCACTACCAAATACTTACCTCAGAACCAATAACACTATTTTCCTCCATGGGATAACTTTGACTGTTTTTCTTGGAAATCCTTCCAAGTGTGGAGTTTGAACACCTAAAGAAATTCTTTAAAATGGTATTGTTTAACAAAAACGATTTTACTTACCTGTTTACAGGAAATGCCCCAGAGTAGTATCATAGGTATACTAACTTAACTGGCATTTTCCTGAAAAGCCCATTCAAGTCTATGTACTGTATTTACAAAGTATCGCATTTCTCTGCAACCATTCTGTAAGACAAAACAAAGTGCAATTGCAATTACAGTTCAAACTGTTAAACTGCATTACGGCTGTAAAATATTTCTTGCTTACCTCTGCCAGGTTTGCTTGGTTCTAGAAAATAAAATAAAGAATATTTTTATACAAAAACAATTGGTCTGAGTTCAGTCTGAGTAAGGCGCTATCTACCTTTATCTCTGCCTACCTTTGGGGTTCCACTGGACTCTGTGCACACTATAACTCATTTTGGTATAATATATACAGAACCAGCTTCCTACAACGGATCTACAAGTAAATGTGCCCCCCATTCAGCGTTGCGCATTCCAGTTGCCCAGACACACGTGACCCCCGGTACAAGTCTTCTTCCGGCCTCAGTTAAACTGAATGTTCACAGCACTCCTGGCTGTTGGACGTGGCGCTTCATTCGCATGCTCGCTGCGCTCACCATAAGTTCACTGAGCAGCTTGCGCCCCTGGATTTACTCCATATGGTAAGCCTATGAAAGGTTCCTCACCATGCCATCGTTATAACAGCCTGGCAAACAGGCTAACCTGGCCCTATCATTTATTTCCCTAGTTCCCATACAATTGTTCAGGACCTCGTTAATTACGTCACATGCACTGTTTAAACCAACGTGGAACGCTGGCAACGCCGATTACACGGGACCTCGGCAATCTGAATTCCTTACTTGGAACTACCGCCTCCATAACCCGATCCCCTGGTGGACCGATAGCCACACTACCACAAGGTATACACAGGTTTTTCAATTTGCCAACATGGCCAGCATACTCCCTGGCTAACCCCACACTTTCCCTTTTTTCACTAGTGATGGACCATTCGCCGAGGACGGAAGCACCCTGCAAATGTATTTACTCTCCGCCTGTGGATAGCCCTGTACTTCTGGTGTACAGGTAATTATCCCTATTTCTCTCCTGTACTAAGTCCTTGGTGCCCTTCTTCCTTCAGAAGGAGTACCTTTTTATTTTTTTCACACCGTCCGACAACCTCCTCATGGTTCTAAGTAGGCATTGCCTCTGCGCAGTCGTAAATAAAGCAATTTTGGGTACAACAATAATATTTTTTAATTCACTATCACCTGCACCTAAACACATACACATTTCAAGTCACAAGAACCTGCTCCGCTGTAAACCAGGCGTGGAAGCACACTGGAGGGACATTCAGTTCCTCCAGTGGGAACCCCGTGATGAAGCATGTCACCACTAGGGTGAGTGAGGGTTCTTCTTAATTAATTACTAATTGTTTCTTTTTGTATGTGTATTCACTTGTTTTTTCCATTTACTTGTTCCAATATCGGTTTGTCACCGGAGGTGGTTGAATTTCTTGTCCTAAGGGTTGTTTGACTCTAATTTTTGCCCACAGCTCCAATAAGTCACTCCTTAGTTGTTTCTTATATTTATGATTGGGGATATAGGAGTGATCCTTTTCTAATCCTCCCTCTCTTGTTGTTAACCAAAAGTCTTCAGATCCCACCAGTATTACCTCTTGATTCATTCTCTTGTACTCTGGGCCTGATTTTGTTTCTTCTAATACAGCAGTACTTTGAATACAGTAACTCTGGCCTAATCTCTTGCACTCTGGGCCTGATTTTGTTTCTTCTTATACAGCAGTACTTTGAATACAGTAACTCTGGCCTGATGATGACCTGGAATTGAACAGGTCGAAACACCGTTGACTACTCAGCGTATACTCGGCATCATTGTGGTCTACTTAAAACAGCCTTAATGAAGAAACCCTCATTGTATATAAGCTTTATAAATTTTGTTGACCACTATTTCTGTATATAATCCATGCGCCGCTCACAATTTTTTTTACCTCCTTTTGTCACTGCGCCGTTCACTATCACAAGCACTTTCAGATAAAAATTTTGTGTTTTGGTTACTTTCGCATAAACTGTATTGTAGTGCTGATATAACTGCGTACAACAAAGAATTTACTTCTCAATGCCCCTTTCTGTGGTCTCCCTTCTTTCCCTTCCCTGAGTGATTGGTACTCTTCTAGTACTTGCCCCCCTAAATGATTACCGGTTGAGACGTTTTTTGTTACGAATTGCACCGGGGTCTCAGCTGGGACAAATGGTTTACTCCTGTTCTTCGACTCCATTCCCCATCAAGGTGAGATTGTGGAGAATCCAGAGGTGTAATTTGCAAAGGATTTGAAGGTGGAGGGGAAGAAGATGGTAGATGAAAATGACCGGCAGAAACAGATTTCTTCTTCAAAGGAATCTTGTAAGGAGTGTCCTCATAAGAAAGTTTATGTTTTTGAGGCAGCTCGGTGTGAATTTACCAGTGTCAGCGTTAATAAATATTTTCTTTTGCTTGGGATCTATTTTTAGTGGAACAATGTCTATAATCGTATCAGAGGAGGCATCTTTCGATGCTGATGAATTCAGCACCGGCGAGTGCTGGCCTTTTGGTACAGAAGATTTCGGATCCAAATACTTCTCGGCTTTTGGCATGGAGGATTTCGGCTCCGAGACAGATTTGCGTTAGGAGGGCTGTAGTTCCGATTAGCACTTTTATCAGCTCGGCACAAGGTGGAAGGCTTGACTGGCTGTTTTAGAGCCGACTCTGGATGCAGGGCGTCGGAAACGTAGTCTCAGTGCCAACCTTGGCCAGTAGGCAGAGGTGGTGCTGAAAGCCTTGTGCTTTTTGGGAGAGATTTCAGGGGGCATGGTGTCTTCTGTACTCACGTCACCTTGTCCTTGCGGTAGTTCGTTTGCATTGAGGTCTATCTCAAGCTCCTCCTGCACCGCCGATACCTCCAAGTCTTCTTGACTAAAATCTTCATCAAAGATGACCGTCGTTTGTTTGATGCTTTGACGCTGTATGTCTCAACATCGGGCTCGACGATGGCGAAGAGTTTTCTTAAAACAAGCATCGCAGTCTTCGCAGTCTTGCGCACTATCACCGAAAGTAGTCACCTTACCTCGCAACTAAGAAATACTTTTTTTTATATAGCACAAACTAGTCCAGATGTATCAGAGCGCTTTCCATGAGCACCAGTTTCGTTACATCAAGTCAAGTCAAGTTAAAATTTGTATAGGGCACTACTCACCCAGAGGGTCTCAAGGCGCTTGAGGGAAGGTGGGGGGGTTGTTACTTATCAAATAGCCAAGTTTTGAGTTGTTTTCTGAAGTAGAGGTGGTTCTGTGTAAGGTGGAGGTGGGTGGGGAGAGAGTTCCAGGTTTTGGCCGCCAGGTAGGAGAAAGATCTTCCTCCCATGGTGGTTTTACGGATACGTGGAATCGTGGCGAGGGCTTGATTGGACGATCGTAGTTGGCGGGGGAGGCGGTGTAAAAGGTCAGGCGCGTGTTGAGGTATTTGGGTCCTAGGTCGTAGAGGGCTTTGTGTGCGTGGGTGAGCAGACGGAACGTTATTCTCTTGTTGATGGGGTGCCAATGAAGGTCTCTCAGGTGACCGGAAATGTGGTCGTGGCGGGGTATGTCTAGGATGAGTCTGGCGGAGGCGTTCTGAATGCGTTGGAGTATTTTCTGCACTTTGCCTGTGGTTCCTGCGTATAGGGTGTTTCCGTAGTCCAGTCGGCTTGTGACAAGTGCTTGAGTGACCGTCTTTCTTGTTTCGGTGGGGATCCATCGGAAAATCTTTTTGAGCATGCGTAGGATGCTAAAGCATGATGATGAGATGGCGTTGACTTGTCTGGTCATCGAGAGGGAGGAGTCTAGAATGAATCCCAGGTTGCGAGCATGGTCCGTTGGTTTGGGCGCGCTGCCTAGGGCTGGTGGCCACCATGAGTCGTCCCAAGCGGAGGGGGATGATCCTAGGATGAGGACTTCCGTCCTGTCTAAATTTACTTTTAAGCGGCTGTTCTTCATCCATTCGGCTACGTCTTTCATCCCTTCGTGTAGGTTGGTTTTGGCGGTGTTTGGGTCTTTGGTGAGGGAGAGGATCAACTGTGTGTCGTCAGCGTAGGAGATGATGTTGAGGTTGTGTTGGCGTGCGATGGATGCAAGGGGGCTCATGTAGACGTTGAAGAGAGTGGGACTGAGCGAGGAGCCTTGGGGAACGCCGCAGATTACTTTGGTGGCCTCTGATCTGAAAGGGGGGAGGCGAACTCTCTGGGTTCTTCCGGCGAGGAATGATATGATCCAATCCAATGCTTTTCCTTGTATTCCGATGTTGTTGAGGCGTTGTACAAGGGTGCTATGACAGACCGCGTCAAACGCTGCGGAGGGGTCCAGGAGGATGAGGCAGCTGTTTCCCCGAGGACGCATTCATTTTTGTGAGGCACGTGGAGGTTAAGTGATTTGCCAGAATCACAGGATGTTGAGCGTAGTTGCAGAGAGTCGAACCCGGTTCCCCAGTTTCGAGGTCGACTGCTCTAGCCGTAAGGCTACATCATCTCCCTTATAAGAAAAACAACTTGCAAACATTCGGACCTAACACCAGATGGGAAGAGTAGACAAAGCATGTGTATCTACAGCAAACATGCCTCGAACAGGGTAAGATCTGCTTTCACGATTCCCTTAGGGATCTCGGTCATGTTCGAGGTTGCAAAAATCAACTGCTACATGTAGGAGAGTAGGGTCTGCAATCCTATGATCACCCAGATTTTTTGCTTTTGTTTCACTGGTTTACGACTTTCTCTGGCTGTGGGCCTGCTAATCAGACCCACAGCCTAGCTGTTCTCTCACTAAATTACGACATGTACCCTGGGTGCATTTACCAATTGGTACTGGGCCACCTTATCAGACCCTGTAACTCAGGGCATAGGTGTACCCAGGGCCTACCAGGGGCTGCAGCATGTATTATGCCACCCCTGGCTGGCCATCTAAATCTGACACAACTGGCTGCACGACAGCTGGGGCAAGGTGGTGTAATCACCCTTTGCTTTAGATATAGTATACCTATATCTAACCCTAAAAATGGACACACAGATTCCTATCAGTCACTCCTATGGCAGGTCTTGACAATCCTGAAGGCAGAGTGCTTGGAATCGTGCGAGATGGTGCTCTGGCATGAGCTGAGCCCGTTTGTAGCTCCATGATAACGCGTACCATATACTCTTAAGTGCATTATAATCCTTGCGGTTATATGGTATCTCTGGTATCGCTTTATCAAAACATGTCGAGTAAGGTGTCATACGAATTGGAATACTAACCCCTCGACCAATTCTGGTGACGGGGTTAGCATTCCACCCTTCTAGAGGGACACGACATGTATGTAACTGTGAACCCCGGTTAAAGTTAACTCGAGCCTCAGCATCACAAAATGGATGCTGCCACCAGAGACAAGTCTGACGCCCTGCAGCTGGGAGTCCTTCCAGCGAGGGGAGCTTGGACAAAGGGTTTCCTGTCAGGGGCGGTGCTAGCACCATCCCAGACAGGGTTTTGTGTATCCTGGGTAGGCAGGGCTTTAGAGGAAGGTGACTGCAAGTGGCACCCCGGTGCTCCCTATGCATCTGCCGGCTAGAACCAGTTCCAGGGGCACACCAGCCCCTGAGCTGGGGAAAGTCCGGCATGGGAGAGGGGTGTAACCACCCCCCCTTCCTGGTCCCACCCCTAGGGCAGGACCTAGTCGCGTACCCACCCCTTTCTTTAGGATAAAGGCAGGAGCGGGGACCCTTCCAAATTAGATCATCTTTGAATCAAGAAACTACTTTCCACGAAAGGAACTCTCGACTCTTCTCAAGATTTCTCCCTTGTGACTAAGGAGTAGTCACCCTGCATCCGCAGGCACCATCGAAGAACACTGCGGTTTGCTGCACGTCCTTCCTCCGGAATCCGACTGACCAGCTCGACGAGACCCGGCTTCCCTGGCACCTCTGACCTCTATCTACCTCTACAGAGAAGCTGAGAACCGTAGGTGCGACGAGACCTCGAGGGACCGGCCATCATCAGAACTGCACGACTTCTATCCAGCACCACTGCCGAGGGATCCTCTGGTGAGTGCTTTGGGGTCCGAGAAGCCCCGACCCTGAGCAGCTCCAGCACCGAAGACCAGCCTCCCAGCATCCACGAGATCTGCGTGGGGCCCTTCTGCTTTTTGGCTGCTCACTGCGTTGTCTGGCTACTAGCCCGCTGGCTTGTGGCCTTCCCGACGACGACCGACGACATCACCACTGCTAGTCTGGTTGCTCCAGACTGGCCCTTGCTCCCTTCCAAAAGAGGAGCACCCCGGACCCTCCTGGTCCACTCCAGACGCCATTTTAGGTCCACCGCGTGGGCTTGAATTTGCCAAGACTTGTTGCCCCAATCCTGGGTCCAGCGACGTCGACAGCATCAACCATCGTGGGACAGCTCGCACCTCCATCCTGGTCGCCGACAACGGCTCCTGGTCCGTGAGACTGCAGAGCCCAGCGTCGCCCACTCACCTGGTCGAGGTGACTCCATCCGGTGCCATCCTGGTGCCCATCTGATCACTGGCTAGTGATTCAGGACTTGGTCCCCTCTGCTTACAGGTGTCTTCCATCTTCGATCCAGGCTTGGATTCATCGAACAATCTTCACTGGTCGCCTGCCAGCAACTCCTTCTTTCAGGCTCCTGGTTCGTCAACAAAGGTTTCCGACGTCTTTTCAGACCTATGCAGCCACAGCCCCTGGGCTAGGTAACTTCGGCATTTCGGTGCCCCAGCATAGCCTCACTATCCAAGGGTCCAGATCCACTTTCGTTTTCAGCCTACCTTATCGGGTTCGCCCGAGAACACTAACTTTGCTTTTACTAGCCTCCATAGACTTTGTCCCGCATCCCGCGTGAGAGTGCACACTCTGCACCCGAGTCCCCTAGGCCTCCTACTAGTAATCTGAAGGTTCAGTAACGTAGTCCTAGCGATTCCAAAGCCTATTAGTCCAGTACTTACCTGCTAGTAATTTCGCATTCCACTTTTGTAGTATATGGTTTTCCGTGCCCCTCGGGCACTTGTGTAAATTGTGCAACTTAAAGTATTTTCGTAAGAGTTTTGTTGTGTGCTTAGTACCCTGTCCTCATAAAGAGTACAGGGCTGTTGTGATCTAAATAAATACACTGTTTATTTTCATAACACTTGTGTGGTGTCCTTTCACTTGGTGTTCAAGGGGTATATGTGATGGTATAACAGCTGGCTTAACACGCCCTCTAGAGTTTAGCCCGAAGACTGCTCGTATCCATGCTACTAGGATAACTGGTCTATAAGGTTGACTTACAACCAATCACCATAAGGGTTGTTTGGACTGATACGTAGTGATCACTAGAATAGTGAGCACTGAATATCAGGCCAACTTCTCACACTACCCTGGTCAGTTTAGGGGGTTCAGTTGAAGCACTGTGAGCTAGCTAGGTATTGGGCCAACAGTTTCTGACGGTGTAGATGGACCCAGTCCCTGCATTCTGAAATCCTGTTGTCCTAATATGCAGTCCTACATTTTTCAGTGGGAACCGTACCACAGGGTGTCTCTCTCCAGTACACTACAAAATCACTCTTTTCCAAGAACAGCGTGCCACAAGATAGTCTGGAGTCACGTTCTGCTTATGAAAATCAAGTATTGAGATACAAGTTTACTTTTTTTTTTTAACTGTCACCACTCTGATTCCAACTGGGTATCATATATTATCTGTGGAACATTTTCACAGCATTTTTTACTTTGATAGAAATTGATGGCCTGCTCAATTTTAAATAAGGTCTTAATGAGGAAGTCATCCACGTCTTCTTCAATAAGTAACCGTACTTTATTGGTGCACCACTGACCTCAAAAGGACCGCATGACAGGGTGAAATGCAGTTGGGTAGAGAAATCTTTAATGGGTACTATGGGTCTACAATGGTGTTGTTTGTATCATCTGCTTTGCAATGATGCCATGCATCTCTAGTTATTTTGTTGGCCCTGTATGTCAGAGGTTGAACTACAGACAAATCTTAATCTGATCCTCACTACACTGAATATGTTGGAAACATCTGTGGTAGCAGGCTAAGAGAGCTGTCTTCTTCTTAAGGACAAGATACTGGTTACAAGTTGCTAAGCAGCGTCTTTTTCAGAACAGCTAATAATAACGTATTGATCCAGCTGTCAGCCGAAAGCTTCAAATATTTTGTACAATGACTTTGGCTTTGATTATGAGCAACCTTGCCACAAGGGTGGTATTTATCACATCTGATTAATATGCTGGGGCTTACTAATTATTTACATATTTAACGACAAATGCAAGTTTACCAATTAAATTGGGGAAAATAATACAGATTCTAGTGTTTATTGAACCATAATCTCAGTGTCCCAGTATTTATTGGCCTTTTATCACTCGGTAAATGTTGACATGTTTGACTTAAAATTTACTGTGAAAAAATCAGACTGTCACATCTACCATAGTGTCTAACAGGTGTGCATTGTAACAGTTTGGAGTAGTACTATGCCCATTCGATAGTCTATTACACACATTCATGTCAATCTTAGACCATTTGGAGATGGAATGAGTTGAGAATCTTGTGAAGAAAGAATCTTCCACCAAATTCACATGTCATACAGACTGATGGGCATCTACTGTATTATTGTTAGACAATTTTACAAGTGTAGAAAACAGTAATTTAATAAACGAATGCTGGTGTTTGGCACACAATTTGGAGGGGGAGCTAACTGCTGCGAGCTCTATAAAGTGGGTCCAATAAAAAGCAAGTGGGCTCCCCATAGTATGTACAAAAATGTACTGGATAATTAGTCAAATACCAGTGACAAATTGCATCACACAACATAACGTTGAGGAATTTTTTATAACGGTTTGCACTATATGAACGCCAAGACAACACACAAAAGATTGATTATATGTGGGACAGCTTATGTTAAATATCTTAATTTGTGTTCACATACTATACTGTCATCAAATGATAGCAGAAGAAAAGTTTTAGATCTATACCAGAGCAAAACAGAGGAGCGAAAGTCAGTTTTATTTAAGAACAGAATGTAGGGGAAGAATCTTCCTCCCCAGGAAGCAGAAGACCTGAACAAATTGAGGATCAATAATGTAATCGCAAACAACGTCTTCTTGAAAATACCTATTCTTGATAGCATCATAATGTCAGATGTATTTTCAAAGGCCAAATACATGTTGGTTTATATCACGTAGATGATGGGCAAGAAGACTGCAACAATTTATTTTCAGTTTGCACTTCTGCAGAACTACTTCAGTGGGAAAAACAAGCCAGTTTCCCGCAAATGCACATAACAATCCCATTTTGAATCAGAGGGTGTCGCTCAATCCATTGCAAATTCATGAGACAGATCACCTCATATTTTTTTTAACACAAAAACAATTGTAAAGAAATAAACATAGTCCCACCATTTTTTAAAAGAGGTACACTTGTGGTAGGGTGAAGGGAAGGTTCAGAGACAGCCAAATTACTGGACATTTAATAAACAAACAAGTCCTACATGTTAAACACAAGTGTCTTGGAATGTTGCAAAATACATTTCTTTTTTAGATCATAACTTTACATTAATGGTGTAGACCGGTTTTATATTCTCTACAGTCTCAGAATATAGCAGCACATAAAATAATTAAATTGTATCTTTCAATATTTGAATCTAAAAGTGAACCTACCGAGTGTTTGTTACATCGTTAAAGTCTTCTGCCCATTTCTTCCTCGTCTGTGCTGAAGTGGAACCATCTAAGCGATAATAATCAATATTCCGGATCCACTTTCCTTCACCTAGAACATTTAATAGGTATTTTATTGCTTCTCAGAATCTTCTACAGAAGAAGCACTGCAAAATTATTCAAGATTATGTTCTGAATCAACTTCATAGCACATTCAACAGTTTGAGACAATGCTAACTTGCAATGCTAGATGCACAAGCTACATATATATAATGGAGGGTGTTTAGTACAAATAATTCAGAGTTTTAGGAACATGGGGTACATGCTGTATGCTATAATACCACTGAATTACTAATCCCTTCCCTAATAGCTTACCCTCAACTCCAAAAAGCTTTACTTCAAACACATTTTGATAGATTGTTTTACTAGTAGCTACTTTTGTGGTCATCAATTTATATTTATTCTTGAACTTTTCACAGCTCCTTTGAGGTTGTAATTTAAAACATTTAAAATATTGTTGCTTGGACCTACAAGAAACATTGGGGACTCTACTTTGGCCCGGGATGGCCTTTGGCTCCTGCGTGAAAGGCCTTCTCTGTGGAGGCTTTCCGCTTTCGTGGGAAAAAATGCAAGAAAAATGAAGTGCTCAGATCATAGAGCCAAGAAGCAGCTGGGACAAGAATGAACATCCACCAACAGAACGGCAAAGAAGGTGAGTAGAATATTAAATGGGGGTCCCTCGTATAAGACACCCTGACCATCTGTTGGCTGAAACTGACCCGTTCTATTTTCTTTATTACAAAAGCCAGTAACATGATTCATATTCGTGTTCAGTAAGGTGCAGCGAGATGCATTAAAGTTATCAGTAGAGTTGTTGCTTCTGAAGAGTTATATATGGTACGTTATACACTAAACCAGCCTATCTTCGAATTGTTAAGACCCGAGTAAAGACCGTAATAGTATGTATTTTGATCTAAAATACCGGTATCTTTTATTAAAAGTAGAGATTTTTTTATCAGGCAATTACGCAGCTGTGCACTGTCCAAGCTTTTCAAAACTGGAAACACACAATGTGTTTAACAAATCTAGCGAGGAAAGAGTATTAACAATGCTAATAATGTTGTTATTCCCATCGGTTGTCCATTTAGAAATAAACACTTGTCGATATTTTAAAACAAAGTACATTGTTTATAGAAATAAATGTTTAAGGGTTTGTGCATGTATATTTTTTATTTGATCAGTATTTTTGCTTGGAGCAGGAGAGAAATTAAAATGTGTGGGCATCTGTGATGTAAAGAAAGGTAACAAGGCAATGCGATGCTATTACCTTTAATTTGAGCCTTTATTTCAAATGTGCTTTCCAGCTGTAAAATTTTGTATCACCTCTCTGCCCCAGTGAATGCGATGGGATTTAACTGCTTTGGAATAACAAAACATCACTAGACGGTTTAGTCGACTCCCATGTGTATAGAATGAGAGGCTGATTGCTGATAGCGCCTCTGTTTGTCGGGCAGCTTCACGGCGCTTCACTAGTGACAAATGGATGGTAAAACTGGAACAGGAGAAATACGACCCTTTCCTTTTACAGGAAAGTAGTAGTATCTTATTACCATACCTTTGCTTGTGGGTTCGGGCGAATGAGGAGCATGTGAAATTTCTGAACTGGTGTTATTTACCAGTTATGTTTTGAAATAAGCCCGGATAGTCAGTATTGATACAGCATTAAGTAATTGCACTATTGTTTGTCAATATTGTTGATGGACCGGATACATTCTCATTAGATCATCTGATTAATGTGATGTTATAATGCTTTTGTAACACACTAAAACTGTATATATTTAATTTTTTTAAGCTGTAACAAAATATTTATATAATGAAACGTTAATACAGTGTTAACAAGCATTTGCAATGCAATAGGTCTCGGGTTAATTAAGTTTGAGCTATTGGCATTGCAAAATATTGCAACACCAACTGTAATATTCCATGCAGCACAAGAGCAGTGATGAATGTGTGAACAGGTGGCCGTGTTTGCCCATGCATATGTGTGTGTGTGTGACACATTGTGCACGGATCCATGTGTGCGTGTTTGGATGTGCGTGTTGGCTTGAGAGCGTGTATGCCTCGTGTGTGCCTGGATTCACGTGGCATATCTAAACAAACTTTTACGCGTTTCTGTGTGGCATTGAGTGCGCGTTTTTATGTAGCCGAATGCAACCATGTGCAATTGTGTGGGCTGCGCGAGTGCCTATATATGTGTGTATGCATCTATTGGCTTATATTTGTGTTTGCTTGTGTACTTGCATGGCAATGTAGAAATGTGTTATTGTGTAGGTGCTTGCATGTGTGTGCAGGCTTATATGTGCCCTGGTGTATTTGCATGTCTGTGCTTTTATGTGCGTGTGTTTCGATGTGCGTGCTTATATGTGCCCTGGTGTATTTGTGTGCATGTATGTGCTTGTGCTTCGATGTGTGCGTGCGTATATGTGCCCTGGTTTATTTGGGTGTCTGTGCTTTTATGTGCTTGTGTTTCGATGCGTGCATGTGTCTTCATGCTTATATGTGCCCTGGTGTATTTGCGTGTCTGTGCTTTTATGTGCTTGTGTTTCGATGTGTGTTCATGTTTATATGTGCCCTGGTGTATTTGCGTGTCTGTGCTTTTATGTGCTTGTTTTTCGCTGCGTGCATGTGTGTTCATGCTTATATGTGCCCTGGTGTATTTGCGTGTCTGTGCTTTTATGTGCTTGTGTTTCGATGTGTGTTCATGCTTATATGTGCCCTGGTGTATTTGCGTGTCTGTGTCTCTACTGGTCAGCCAAAGTGAGAACTCACAGCACACACGCTTCCTGGGAACTCATTGCTCAACGCACACGGACCCGACCGCCACCCTTCACTGAGGCAGAGGGGCTGCCACTTACAATCCCTACCCGGCCTGCTAAGGCGAGGGCTGCAGGAAGCAAACCCTACATGTTGCAGTATTTGTAGGTGGCGCGCTGGGCATTCCATCTTAGCGCGGTCCGAGATTTCTCTCATTCACCCTGCTAGGGTGAATGAATAGATGGATCATTGGCAGACTTTAGCCCGCACCACATAGTAAGACTTTCTAGTTTATGATTTAAACCCCCAACCAGCGTAATCAAAACTCCTGTTGGTGCCTTAACGATGTTGAATACTTCACAGGCAGAATCCTCTTACTAGCACACATCTCCTTTACCGACAAAGTTTAAATATGACAAAAATATCCAGGACGATGGAATGAGTTTAATATATACATATTCATGCTGGTCTCCCTCTGAGGAAGGTGTCCTGTCTGGAGCCTGCGGAGCGGTGTTTGGCGGGCGCTGCTCGCCGTCCTCCTGCACCTCGGGCTGAAGGCGAGCAGTGAAAGGAGGCCTTACAGAAGCGACCCAGGAACCGCAGACCATGACCTGGGCCGGGGCCAGCCCGGTTTACACTCGGGATGCGAGGTTGGTTAGCAGCAGAGCTTCGCACACAGCCCCGCAACCAGGTCACTGCGGTCCCGCCGTATATACACACTTTGTAAACGTGCGCCTCCTGTTGAGGTAGGTTTATTTACACCGACGCGGGATATGACGTTTTTAAATTTAAAAGTGCTCGCATTTACATTGCGCGAACCGGACCTGATGGCATTAAAGCTATTTACAAGCACACTAGTTAAAAATGCAGCATATTTTTGTTATTGTACGTGCAATACCAGTAACGCGCTCAAACAAGTGATTGCAGCTCAGTGCCTGCCTGTTTATCAGCGCAGCGAGCCTCTCTGTAGACTCCCCCTGCATTCCAGAGAGGCGCGCGACGCGATCCGGTCAGCCCTGGAATGCTGTGGAGACAAGACCTCGCCGCGCGCACAACGTTATGCTATAGGGAAACGCTGCGTGCGGCCAGGTCTTGTCTCACTTCGGTGTTCTCAGACTGCTGAGACGCCGACAATAGTTCTCTGGCGAGAACGCGCTTTCAGCGCGTTACTAGCCGAGGCCTAAAAATGACAGGGAACCCACCTTCCAGGAGAGTGACTGGCAGATATTAAGATTTTGATGAAAATTGTCTTAAGTACATAACATTCCCTGAAGTTAATGCGCTTGGAAATGCATTCTGTACCCCTTTGATGCACAAGTTACTACTTGTGTAACGATATATCTGTAAGAGACATTAGTTAGTGATAGATTCCTTACCTTAGAATATCCCCAGGCGTCAGACTGGATCCGGAAATTTTTTGCGTAGCAGTACCCTTGCGCGTCGGTAGGCGTCGTCTGCGGCTCCGCGTCCGTCGTCAGCATCGCCTCCGCGTGCTGACGTCAGTTCTTAGCCACAGCTTTTCCGAGCCAGAAGCGCTGAGCCGTGTTAAAAACCAACACCGGCGCCATTGAAACTATGGCCCTGAAAAGGGATGACCTTAACCCTAGATATCGGTTCACAGAACGGGGAGGATGGGTGGGTCGGTAAGGAATCTATCACTAACTAATGTCTCTTACAGATATATCATTAGACAAGTAGTAACTTGTGCATCTGAAAGAGACACGTTAGTGATAGATTCCTTACCTTAGAATAGATACCCCAGCAATACCAACCCCGGTGGTGGGTCTGCGAACCAATAATCACACCAGAAAGTCCTGGAGGACGGTACGGCCAAAGAAGCTATCCCTCCGGACTTGACTGTCCAGGCAATAGTGTCTTGCAAACGTGTGCAGCGAGGCCCACGTAGCTGCCTGGCAAATGTCCTGCAAGGGCACTCCCCGGCCAAGGGCAGTAGTTGTCGCCGTGGCTCGGGTGGAGTGAGCCCGCAACCCAACAGGGGGCTCCTTTCTAGCCAAGGAGTAGCATGCCTGGATACACAAGATGATCCATCAGGAGATGGTCCTCTTATGTACCGCCTTCCCCTTCTTAGCGCCCACGTAGCCAACAAAGAGTTGGTCATCCACCCGGAACTGCCGTGTGCAATCCAAGTAAAATGAGAGCGCACGTTTTGGGTCCAGACGGTGGAGCCGCTCTTCCTCTTTAGAGGGGTGCGGTGGCGGAAAGGTTGGCAAAGTGATGGACTGCCCGATGTGGAAGGCTGTGACAACCTTGGGCAGGAAAGATGGCTTAGTACGCAACACAACCTTGTCCGGATGGACAGAAAGGAAAGGAGGAGTACAAGAGAGGGCCTGGAGCTCACTCACTCTCCTGGCAGAGGTGATGGCAACCAGGAAAGCAGTCTTCAGTGTAAGAAGGCGGAGAGGACAGTTGTGAAGTGGCTCAAAGGGAAATGTAAGTACAAGGTTCAAGTCCCAGTGAGGCATCACAAACGGAACAGGTGGAAATGTGTGAGTGATGCCCTTCAGGAATCGATTTACAATAGGGGACTTGAACAAAGATGGTTGATCAGACAGCCTTAAGAAGGCTTAAAGGGCAGAAAGGTAGCCCTTGATAGTGCCCAGAGCAGAGCCCTGCTGGGCAAGAGAAAGAAGGAAGAGAAGAACCTCAGAAAGAGGGGCAGAGAGAGGATCCACAGCCTTTGCTGTGCACCATGCCACAAACATGTTCCACCGACAGGCGTATACCGATTTCGTGGAGGAATGCCTGGCTGCCAGAATCACATCACAGACTTCAGGAGGCAAGTCAAATGGCCTCAACTGCCGCCGCTCAATCTCCACGCATGGAGGTGGAGGCTGGACAGGTTCGGGTGGAGGACCGTCCCCTGCTGCTGCAACAGAAGGTCCTCTTGAAGGGTCAGGCGGATCGGGGGACTGACTGACATGCTGAGTAGCTCGGGATACCAGTACCTTCGAGCCCAGTCCGGAGCCACAAGGATGACTTCGGCCCAGTCGTGCCTGATCTTCTTCAGCACTCTGGGCAGAAGTGGTATAGGCGGAAAGGCGTATAACAGACCGCAACTCCACTCGCGCCGAAAGGCGTCGCCGTGCGAGTGCCGTCTTGGAAACTCCAACGCGCAGAACTGATGACATTGCGCGTTCTCTTCTGTGGCGAATAGATCTAACCAAGGCTCTCCCCATCGCAGAAAGAGGCCTTTGCGCTTGTCCGAGTTCAGACGCCATTCGTGATCCATCGAGCACCGACGGCTGAGTTAGTCCGCCCGGGCGTTCAGAGAACCTGCCAGGTGTTGAACCGTCAGAGTCACACCCTGACGTTCCAGCCATTGCCAGAGGCGCAGAGCCTCCTGGCAAAGGGTCCACGACCCCACCCCACCCTGCTTGTTGCAGTACCACATGGCGGTGGTGTTGTCCGTGAACACCTGCACTACACTCCCGTTGACAAAGGGGAGGAATGCTTTCAGTGCCAAACGAATCGCCCGGAGCTCCAACAAGTTTATATGGAGCCGGGACTCCGCCGGAGACCAGATGCCTCTGATCTCTGCCTCTCCCAGGTGGCCTCCCCAGCCCTGGAGGGACGCGTCCGTCACAACAACGTGCTCCGGTTGGGGAAGGGAGAGGGATCTGCCTCTGACCCAATCGCGGTCCGTAAGCCACCACTGCAGGTGTCTCGCAGTGCCCTCCGAGATCAAGACATGGTCGGACAGATTGCCCTGATACTGGGCCCACTGAAACTTCAGGTCCCACTGCAGAGCCCGCATCCGCCACCGGGCGTGATGCACCAGAAGGATGCAGGAAGCCATCCGCCCCAGCAGCCGCAGCGTCAATCTGACCGAAATCCGGGATAACGGCTGAAAGATGGGAATCAAAGCCTGTATATCCTGGACTTGCCGTTCCGGAGGATAGACCCGAAACTGCGCCGAGTCGAGAACCGCTCCGATGAAAAGGAGCTTTTGAGAGGGACACAGGTGTGATTTCGGCACATTGATGGAGAACCTCAGCTCGTACAGGAGGTCTGCCGTCATCTGAAGGTGGTGGACGACTGTCTGGGGCGAGCCCGCCTTCAACAACCAGTCGTCTAGATAGGGGAAGACTGAAACCCCCAATCTGCGCAGATGAGCTGCGACCACCGCCATCACCTTGGTGAACACCCGTGGGGCGCTGGCAAGGCCGAAGGGGAGCACGATAAACTGAAAGTGCTCGTGGCCTACCGTGAACCGCAGGTAACGCCGGTGGGCCGGCAGGACGGGGATCTGAAAATACGCATCCTGCAAGTCCAACGCTACCATCCAGTCTTGCGGGTCTAGAGCAGCCAAGACCTGAGCTAAAGTCAACATCTTGAACTTCTCCTTCCGGAGGAAGCCGTTGACGTTCCTTAGATCCAAGATAGGACGTAGGCCCCCTTTGTCCTTCTTGGGGACCAGAAAGTAGTGGGAATAGCAACCACGTCCTACTTCTGGCCCAGGAACGCGCTCGATGGCCCCCTTGGCCAAGAGGGCCGTAACTTCCTCCCTCAGAAGTGCCACGTGGTCCCCCGACACACGGTGGTTCTGCGGTGGCCTGGCTGGAGGAGTTTTCTCGAAGGGGAGGGAGTAGCCCCTTCGGACGAGCTGCAGCACCCACCTGTCCGATGTTATTGTGCGCCAGTGGGAGAGGTGATGGCGAACCCTGCCCCCCACCGGCGTCACATGGGCCTGAAAGCACGGACTAGGAGGATTTAGTGGCAGATGCTGCGGGGGGAGGTGTGGTCTGACCTCGCCGCTGTCCCCGACCGCCACCACGGCGGTTTCCACGGCCGCCACCGCGTTGATAAGTCTGGTGCGGCGCGTGGCTGGCAGCACGTGTGGGACCGCCCCTTCCTTGGCCACGAAAGGAGCGAAACGAACCCGTTTGCTGGCGCTGGGTCGAGAGACCCAAGGACTTGGCCATGACCCTGGAGTCCTTGAAACGCTCCAGCGCGTGGTCCGCTTTGTCGCCAAACAGGCGACTGCCATCAAACGGCATGTCCATTAAGGCATTCTGGACATCTGCCGAGAAGTTGGCGGATCTCGGCCAGGCGTGGCGACGAATCGCCACCGTCGTGGACATCGCTCTGCCCAGCGAGTCGGTCGTATCAAGACCACACCTGATGGAGTATCTTGCTGTGTCTCGGCCTTCAATCATAGCCTTGCTGAGTTTAGCCCGTACCTCCGGCGGGCATTCAGGCAGCAGGTCCGCGACCGTATCCCACAGAGAGTGGGTGTAGCGGCCCAAGAGGCACGCGGTGTTGCAAGACCGCAGTCCCAGACTCAGGGACGAGAAGACCTTTTTGCCATACTGGTGGCCCCCCGCCCTGGGCACCGCACCCATACCGACGAACCACGCACGCAACCTGGGCTTCATCCTGGACTCCTCCCTCTCCATGACCAGACAAGTCAACGCTGTCTCCTCGGCGTGCTTCAACATCCTGCGCATGCTACGGAAGATCTTCTGGTGGATCCCCACGGAGACCAGGAAGACCGTCACCCAGGCCCTCGTCACCAGCCGACTGGACTACGGCAACGCCCTCTACGCCGGAACCACCGCCAAGCTCCAGAAGAGACTTCAGCGGATCCAGAACGCCTCAGCCAGACTCATCCTCGACATCCCACGAAACAGCCACATCTCCGGACATCTGAGAGACCTGCATTGGCTCCCCGTCAACAAAAGAATCACCTTCCGTCTCCTCACCCACGCACACAAAGCCCTACACGATCAAGGCCCGAGCTACCTCAACAACCGAATCAACTTCTACGCTCCCAAACGCCACCTCCGGTCAGCCAGCCACGCCCTCGCCGCGGTCCCACGCATCCGTAGAGCGACAACAGGAGGAAGGTCCTTCTCCCACCTGGCCGCCAAGACCTGGAACTCCCTCCCTCCCGACCTGCGCCTGACCCAAGACCACCTCTCCTTCAGGAAGAAGCTCAAGACCTGGCTGTTCGAGCAGTAACGGCACCCCCCCCCCCCAAGCGCCTTAAGACCCTACGGGTAAGTAGTGCGCTCTATAAATGTCTTGATTGATTGATTGATTACCTCTTTGATTCCCTGTCGGGCGGGGCCGACGGGAATGCGGTCTGGGAAGCGGAGGCCTGGATCACCAGACTCTCAGGGGTGGGATGGGTGGACAGAAACTTGGGGTCGTCCGAACACGGACGGTGGCGTCTGGCCACGTTCCTATCAACAGGCGAACCTGAAGCGGGCCTGGACCACGTGCCCAAAAGAATGGCAGCAGTGGCTCCTGTGGGCATGACTGCGGTTTGAGGACCTCAGTGAGGATGTTAGTCCTCACGGCCGCGACGGGGAGCACAAGGTTTAAGGCCTTGGCAGCCCTCATCAACACCACTGAATAAGCAGCCCCCTCCTCCTTAGCCATGGTAGGAGGCGAGACAAAGCCTGGGTTGGGGGAGTCATCCAGACCACTGGCGTCACCCAAGTCACCCGTCCAGTCCACGTCGTACTGACACTCGCGTGTCAGAGGGTCCTCAGACCCCTCCCACTCCTCTCCGTATTCTACATCTTCACCATATTCGGAATCAACAATGTAGACCGGCTCCTCGGGGTTCACAGGCCCCATCGGCGTCGGACCCGGCGTCGGATTTGGAGAGGGAATGGGTACGGCGCCGCGAGGGGGCGGCGCCAGGGGTTGCCCAGATGGAATCGGCGCCGAAGAGGCCGGTTGACCAGCCGGCGTCGACCCAGAGGGCCCCTGCGGCGCCGGGACCGGAGCCGTCGGCGGCGCCGGGGCCGGAGCATCCGACGGCGTCGAGGCAGGGGCACCCGAACCGCTAGGGCCCCCGGACGGATTCACAGGGCCCGAAGGCGCCGCAGAACCCGCTGGAGGAGAAAGAGCCCTCATGGCCATAAGGAACGCCTCTATCTCCTCGGGCGATGCGCCCTGCCCAGGGACCGCAGGGTATGGAGCAGGCCGCGTCGGCGACTCACGCGGAGCCGCCCGAACCCCCGGCCGCATCGCGCGAGCGTCGGGGGTACAATGAAGACGCCCCGATTTCTTGTGCTTCCTACCTGAGGGACCAGATGAATGGTGACGACTCCCGGAGCGCTCGTGACGGCTCCGCGACCACTCCCTCGATCGCTCCCTTGACCTCCGGCCGGACCGGGACCGCTCTCGACACGGGGCCGACACCCGGAGCTCGAGCAGCTTGCGGGACCGCTCCCGCCTAGCTTTATTCGTCAAGGCCCGGCAATCGACGCAGGCGTCCACGTCGTGGTCGGGGCCCAGGCACCTGAGACAGAGTCGGTGATGATCCGTGACCGACATCGTCCGGTCACAGTCGTCACAGTTCTTAAAACCGGGCATCCTACCGGCACCGTAAGAGTCAAAAAGATCAAAGACCAAAAAACTTGGTCAAAAAGACCGGAGTACTGCACTTCTCGGATCTGCGCTAACTGGCGCGGAAAAAAGAAGAACTGACGTCAGCGCGCGGAGGCGGCGTCTATATACTCCAGCGACGTCATCACGGTGCACGACGCCAACAACGGACGCGGAGCCGCAGGGGACGCCTGCAGACGACGCCTACCGACGCGCAGGGGTACTGCTACGCAAAAGTTTCCGGATCCAGACTGACGCCTGGGGATATTCTAAGGTAAGGAATCTAATACTAACCTGTTTCTTTCAGATACAGCAGGCTGAAGATTGGTAGTGGGCCATACCAGTTTAAGTGGGAAAATTAGAATCTAGTGGGCTAGTGCAGGTTTGAGCGACGTGTTTTGGAGTGAGGCAGTCTTAGCTGCAGGAACTGATCCCTTAACTAGTGTGCAATAACCTGATTTTCAAATTTAAGGATCGGCCCATCTTATTTTTGGAGTGAGAAGTTCCATAGTTTTGGGGCACAGTCTGAACACCTGCGAACAAGTCTATGCATACTGAAATAATGTTTCCTGTCTAAAAGGCATAACCTCTGGTGTTAGAATGGGCAATAAAGATAGTTTGTTTCTTTGACAGATAAAATGTTTATTATTTAAAAACCTTCAACACAAACATTCTTCCACTGTTTTCTGATCCAGAAATACAGCGAATTCAATAAACTAAAAGCTTTTGTTTCCAGACTAAAAACAGCAAACTTTAGTAAAAACACAAACCGTGCCTAATTCGGTCACAACACAATTTATATGGCAACTCTGCAACATTGACTGGATACCCACTCATATTTTTGATACAGAATAACCATGATAGATCCAAATCTTTCATAAATGATTAAGTAAAAACAGTAACATTTACTCAGGTGATACTGAACAACCACTTATTTTTTATAATATTTGCTTACATAAAACAAACAGACTTACCTTTATAAAAGCCAATTTTCTCTTCTAATTTAGCTGTGCTTGCCACCTCAAGAAAATCTTCAATTAAATCTAATGATATCAATGACTGGCTGAAAACAAGACTGCAAAAAAACACACAAACATCCCTAGGTATGAAAATTGTGTCATGAAGCATACATTTTCAATATTCATAAATTGCAGTTTTTAGCCAGTGGAGATGAATCAGGGTACCCACGCTAATAGCACCACATTTATCAATAGGCAGCAAATACAATTGTTGAAGGAAAAAATAAATAAGACCAAGGGCATGATTTATAGCTTAGAAAACTTGTTACATTATCAGAAATGTCGCGGATCTCCTGTCTATCACATTGGAAGTGCCATAGGATATAAAGTACTTGTAATAGGGTGGAAAAGATATCCATCAAGTTTGTGAAGGACTAACCCATCCACCAAAATCTAAATCAGGCCTCAAAGATTTCTTTAGTTCAACCACAAGTTAGCTAATGTGGGAACATTCTTTTACTTACTCCCATTTGCATTGGCAGCTAAGAGCAGATTTGGAGATAACATGCAAAAACACGTTCGTCAAGTCTACAGTCACTTTTCATTTTTAGAAGATTTCAACAAGGACTTAAGACTTACTGGCCTGAGATATGATGGATGAAATATCATTCAGCCCAGAGGCTAAGCCTGCACAGGTAAGTGAAATAAATGCTTTGCAAAATATTCTGCAGTGTTTACAATTGAATGTAAGTTCGTATGCAGTTTGTTTGAAATACAGGTAAGTCAAGGATTCGAAATTACTGTACAGATTACTTTTCAGTTACTTTTTCTACTCAGAGTGATATGCCTAGATATCACACTGGGACATTTCCCAGAAAAAAAGTAAGTCAAATCAGCTTTGTACAGTTGTAGTTTTTCAGGTTTCCATACAAATCAACTCCACACTTCGAACATTCCTCTGAGAAAAACAGTCAAAGTATTCCTATGGAGAGAAGGAATATGCTACTTACCAGTATGCATCTGTTCTTGGCATGTAGGGCTGCTGACATTCATATCTTGTGCATAGATCGCCACCTAGTGTTGGGTCCGGATGATTGCACCGTGTTGTCCAGGAAGAGTCTTCGAAGTATCACGAGCTAGGTGACTCCTCCCCTGGACTACAGTGCGCATGGGCATCTTCTCCATCCTCAGATTGTTTTTGCCATTGTGGCAGAGATGGAATATAGCAAAGTAAGAGATGCCATGCAAAAGAGAATACTGCAAGAGGGAATACTGCAGCTGCAACAGGCACCGGGGAAGAGGGTGGGCCATATGAATGTCAGCAGCATCTTCCGTTTGAGGCATGTTGGCTGCTGAATTCATATCTTGTGCATAGACTGTATAGCAGTATCTCCTCTAGCGGTGGTCACCTGTACCAGCTACAGCAGTCTGAAAAAGAGTTTTAAGGACAGCCTGGTCTACAGCAGCTTGCTGCTTTGATTGCACGTCTACACAATAGTGTTTAGTGAAAGTGTGTATGGTAGACCATGTAGCTGCCCTACATATGTCTTCAAGGGGGATATTCCCTAAGAAAGCTGTGGATGCCCCCATTTTACACATAGTGTGTGCTCTTGGGGGAACTGATAGAGTGCGTTTAGCTTTTTGATAGCATATCTGAATGCATTTAACTATCCATCTGGCTATTCCTGATTTTGAGATGGGATTCCCTTTATGTTGCGGTGAAAAAGCTGCTTTGTTTTTCGAAATGATTTAGTACTGTCAACATAATATAGCAGAGCTCTCCTTACATCTAGTGTGTGTAGGGCTCTTTCGGCTACTGACTGTGGGTTTTGGAAGAAAACTGGCAGTTCTATTGATTGATTGATATGGAAAGTGGATATGACTTTTGGCATTAACTTAGGGCTGGTCCTAAGTACTACCCTATACTTGCATGAAGGGTTCTTGAATTGTTAGTGCCTGAAGCTCACTTACTCGCCTGAGGGAGGTAATGGCAATTAAGAATGCCACCTTCCATGTTAGAAATTGCAATTCATATGAGTGGAGTGGTTCGAAAGGAGGTCCCATAAGTCTGGTAAGTACCAAATTTAAGTTCCAGACTGGTGAAGGTGGGTGCTTTGGAGGGATTATGCTTTTAAGACCCTCCATAAAAGCCTTGATTGGTGGTACCCTAAACACGGAAAGGTGTTGTCTGTTCTGGAGATATGCTGCTATTAGCAGCAAGATGTAGCCTGATAGAAGAGTGTGCTAGATAGCATCTTTGAAGATGCAAGAGGAAACAGATAATGTTTTGTATGGAAGCATCTAATGGATTGATTTGGTTATTGTTGCAATAAATTACAAATCTTTTCCATTTAGCTGCATAGCATGCTCTAGTAGTTGGCTGTCTTGCCTCCTTGATAATGTTCATGCAATCAGGAGGTAAGTTAAGGTATCCGAACTCTAAGACCTCAGGAGCCAGATCGCTAGGTTCATTATTATTATCTGATTGGGATCTGGGTGTTCGATTTCTCCATGGTTCTGAGTTAAAAGATGGGGCGAGAGGCGCAGTTTTTGATGGGGAACTACTGAAAGTTCCAGGAACGTTGTGTACCATGGCTGTCTTGCCCATGTGGGAGCAACCAGGATCATTTTGAGTGTCTGCTGACGTAGTTTGCGTGCTACCAGCGGAATCAGTGGAGCTGGTGGAAAAGCATACGCAAATCTGCCTGACCAGTTCATCCATATCACATTGCCCTGTGGCAACGGATGTGGGAACCTGGCAGCAAAGTACTGGCATTTTGAGTTCTCGTTTGTGGCAAACAGATCTATTTCTGGGTGCCCCCATTTCTGGAAGAATGGTTGGAGAACTTCGGGGTGAATCTCCCATTCGTGTAGCTGTTGGCTGTGTCTGCTTAGCAGATCCGCTACTTGATTGTCTTTCCCTGGCAGGTGTTCTGCTAGGAGAAAAATGTTTCTTGGAATTGTCCACCTCCATAAGCTCTGTGCTAAGTGGGACAGCTGTGGAGAGCGTGTTCTTCCTTGTTTCTGGATGTAGTACATGGCTGTCATGTTGTCTGTCCGGATCAACACAGCCTTGTTGTACAAGTATTTCTGGAATGCTTTTAGTGCCAGAAATATTGCTAGCAACTCTAGTTGGTTGATATGCAGTTTTTTGTTTGATTGTCCAGAGCCCTTGGACTGGACTGTTTATTGAAGTAAGTGGGCTCCCCAACCTGTCAGTGATGCGTCCGCTGTTAGTACTAGTTGTGGAACCGGCTCTTGGAAAGGTTTTGTGGGTTCCACCACTGCAGAGAGTTGTAAGCGCGACTGTCTACCAACACTAGGTCCTTCAGTTGTCCTTGAGCTTGGTTCCACTGCCGTGCTAGGCATTCTTGCAGTGGACGCATTTGAAGTCGGGCATGAGGGACAATGAATATGCAGGAGGCCATCATGCCTATGAGCTGCATGAACACTCTAGCTGGCAAAGAGTGTTGTGGCAGAAATATTTGAATGAGAGTCTGCATGTTGGCTATCCTGGCTGAATTTAGATATGCCTTTGCTACTGAGGTTTCTATTGTAGCTCCCAGATATTGCTGAATGTGGGAGGGTTGTAGATGCGATTTTGGGTAATTTATGGAAAAACCCAGGCTGTGTAGCAGCGGGAGTGTCTGAGATGTATGGCTTGCACACTGCGCGTATGAGTTTGCTTTTATGAGCCTATCGTCCAGGTATGGAAACACGTGGATGTGTTGCCTTCTGAGGTGTGCAGCTACTACCGCTAAACATTTTGTGAATACTCTTGGGGCTGTGGTTACCCCGAAGGGGAGAACCTTGAACTGATAATGTTGACCTTCTATTGTGAACCTAAGGTATTTCCTGTGAGCTGGATGTATAGCTATATGAAAATATGCGTCCTTGAGGTCTAATGTTGCTAGGAAGTCGCCTTGCTGGAGTAACGGGAGTACTTGTTGTAGAGTGATCATATGGAAGTGCTCCGAGAGTATGTATTGGTTCAGCGGTCTGAGGTCCAATATTGGTCTGAGGGACCAGTCCTTTTGGGGAATAAGGAAGTATAGTGAGTATACTCCTGTCCCTTGGTGTTGAATAGGGACTGGCTCTATGGCCCCCTTTTCTAGCATGGATTTTACCTCTTTTTGTAACAAGGTGATGTGTTCTTTGGACATAGGACGGTGTATGGGTGGTATGTTGGGTGGAGTAGAAGTGAGTTCCAGGCAATAACCATACTGGATAATTTGTCTCACCCACCTGTCTGTGGTAATTGCGTTCCAGACTGGTAGGAATTATTTGACTCTGCCTCCAACTGGTGTTAGATGGTCTGGATGGAGTGTGATGAAGTCACTGTTTGGTGGCAGTGGAGGATCTGGTGTTATTGCCGCCACGTCCTCTGCCCTTGTTATTATTGCCACTACAACCTCCCCTGTTAGAGCCTTTGTTAAAGGAACTTTGGGTGTTGCCGTTATATGTAGAGGAAGTCTGTGAAGTGTTGCCTCATGCGGTGGCTCTGTAGGAGGAGCGACGAAAGGAACCTCTGTGTTGATGAAACTGCAGGGCGCCCATAGATTTAGCAGTTTCGGTATCTTTTTTCATTTGGTCTAAAATGGTACCTACTGCAGGGCCAAACAGGAAGTCTTGATTAACTGGTTGGTTTAGGATGGTGGATTGCACCTCATTCTTAAAACCAGAGATGCGTAGCCAGGCGTGTCTGCGTAGTAATGCGCTAGTATTAATGGACCTGGCTGCTGTGTCGGCTGTGTCAAGCGCACATTGGTAATAAATTTCCCTTCTTGTATGAGGTCGTTAGCCTGAGCTTTGTACGGTTCTGGCAGGTGTTGCAGTAAACTCTCAAACTGGTCATAGTGTGCTCTACCGTAGCGAGCTAGTAGAGCCTGTGTACTTGCAATCCTGCATAAATTAGAAGCCTGTGAGGCCACTCGTTTGCCTGAGGCTTCCAATATCTTAGACTCCTTGTCAGGAGGTGGAGCATCTCCTGTTGTTTGCGAGTTAGCTTTTTTGCGAGCGTTTGCTACCACCAGTGAGTCTAAAGGCAACTGGCCTTTAATGTAAGCAGGGTCTGTAGGGGCCGCTTTATATTTCTTTTCAATCCTGGGATTGAGTACACGTGCTATGGCTGGATCTGTGAATATATCTGGCGTGTGTTTTAGTAACGCTTTCAGCATAGGAAGTGTCATGACATTTTTCTCAGAGGTAGGAAAAGTATCAAATAGAAAATCTTCTATTGGGTAAGTGTGCATGTCGACCATATGGTATTTTGCTGCCCTATCTAGCAGTTGGTTAAACACAAAGGTGTCGTCGGTAGGCGATGGCTTTGTAGGGTATGGGGAGGTGTCAGGGATGGGTTGTGTGTCATATGGATCATTCTGATCCTCCCATGTGTCATCCTGTGGATGTTACTCCTCTGGTTCGTTAAAATAATCTTGAGGATCTTCCCCCATGTTATCCTCATCATTATAGTCTGAATGTGTAGGGGAGTAGGGTACAAAAGGGATATTGAGATAGAAAGTAGGGGGAGGAGTAAAAGGCCTAGAGGGAGAAGTCCCTAAGTCCTTTTTCTTCGGAGGAACAGGCGAAGAAGTGTCTGTGTCCAATGGTCTCTTTTTTCGGTAATAAACTGTAACTTTGCCAGTCTCAGGGTTTATATACACTTTAGATTGTTCCTCTGATTTCGGATCGGGATGGAAGATTTATTCTTCCACTGTCCGTGTCTTTGGCGCCGATGTTTTTGGCTTACTGACTTGTTTGTGACTTTTTGGCTCGAGGGCCTTTGGTTGTGGAGTCTTTTTTGGCTCGACTGTTGCTTTGGGGTCAGTAACCTTCTTCGGTTCGACTTCTTTTGTTGGTTTAGCCGTCTTTTTCGGCTCGACGACTTTGTTTGGGTCGACAACCTGTTTCGTATCGACCAGAGCTTTTGGTTCGATACGTTTATTATGCTCGACTGCTTTCTTAGGCTCAATGTTTTTTGTGGACTGACTTTTTTTGGTTCGACGGGTTTTGTGGTGTGATCTTGTTTGTGTTGATCCACACTCTTTTTAGGATCGACGGCCTTCTTTGGGTCATGTGTTCCTTTTGGATCGACGACCCGCTTTGTTTCAAGGCTTTTCTTCAGCTCGATAGCCTTGGACTCGATAACCTTCTTTGGTTCGACCACCTTCTTTGGCTCGACGACTTTTGGCTCGACGCCTTTCTTCGGTTCGACGACCTTTGGCTTACGGCCATCTTCGGTTTGACGACCTTCGATTTGACGACCCTCTTGGGTTTGACAACCTTCTTGGGGAGAACGTTACTTGGACCTGGGCTATCGGAAGGCTTTATTTTTGGCTTCGGAGCCGAGCCAGAAGGCGGGGGTTCTGAAGGAGCTTGTCGATCTTGGCTAAGGCCTTTAGGCGATGCTTCGACCGGAGCCTTCGGTTTCGGGATAAGCGGCGTTGGGAGCTGTGTACTCACGGTTTGCTCCGGCGGGATCTGGTCATTGGAGTCCGACTGGTCCTCGACGGTGACGATCTCTAGATCTGAGTCCGCCGCTTAAGGGAGTTCTTGTTCATCATCGAAGATGTTCTCCGGTTCCGGTCACTGCATCTCTTGCCTAGCGGCCCGTTGATTCCGGATGGTCTTCTTTGAACGGAATTGGGCACAAGCTGGGCAATTTTCTTCGTTATGCTCCGATGACAAGCACTTGTTGCATACAGTATTTGGAGTGGCATTGTGGGCACCTTTCGAACGGGCTCCTTTCCATCGACAGCAGGCACACGTGGCGTCGAAAGGCCCAACGGCCCGATCAAGATGGAAAGTTTGGTCGAGTCAAGAAGTACCGAGCAAGAACAATACCGTCGAAGTCGAAGGCCTTTTGGCCTTTTAAAGAACTTTAGTTTTAGTTCCGAAGTTGGAGTAGAGGTATAACATCCGAGTACAATGGCGGAAAAAAACAATCTGAGGATGGAGAAGATGCCCATGCGCACTGTAGTCCAGGGGAGGAGTCACCTATCTCGTGATACTTTGAAGACCCTTCCAGCACAACAAGGTGCAATCATCTGGACCCAACACTGGGCGGCGATCTATGCACAAGATAGGAATTCAGCAGCCCACATGCCTCGAACATGAAGTTATCGGTTACCAGGTAAGTACTCGGTCTTTGGGGTCGAGTTTCTGGCGTTAGAACAAGGGTTCTCCCAGGGTCAAGGATGCACTCTCAAAACACCCTCAATGGCACTAGGGCAACCGGATGCAGAGTGCTGAGGCCCAGTGTTATCCAATGGAGGATAGGGGTCGTCTGGTTGGTGGCTGGTCACGAGCTGACCACAAGGTTGTGGGAGCAAAGCTCTGAGTGTTAGGCTCAGTGCAAAGGTTTAGCACACACAGTGCACCTGCAGCGGCACAGGTGTGGTTGGGCGTAGGGTGCTGTTTTGGCATCAGGTGCCCTGTTTTCAATGACATTTTTTTGGGTTTGGGTTTTTAGCTGCAGGCTGTGAGAAGTTGGCCTGATATATAGGGTTCACTATTCTAGTGATCCCTGTGTATCATACCAAACGACCCTTATTGATGATTGGTTGTAAGTCAACCTTATAGACCAGCTATCCTAGTAGCATGGACAAAAGCAGTCTTTAAGCTTAACTCTAGAGGGCGTGTTAAGCCAGCTGTTATACCATCACATAAACACCAAGTGAAAGGACACCACACAAGTTGTTATGAAAATAAAAGGATATTTATTTATAACAAGTCTACCCTGATCTCTTTATGAGTTAGGGAGTTAAGCACACAACAAAACTCTTACGAAAATACTTTAAGTTGCACAATTTACACAAATGCCCGAGGGGCACGAAAAACCATATACACTAAAAGTGGAATGCGAAATACTAGCCAGTAAGTAACAAGATCCAGAGGCTTCAGGATCGCTAGGACTACACTACTGAACCCTAAGGTGGCCTGCTTGCCAGCAGCCACCAACCAGAGCCCCCCTATCCTCCATAGGATAACATTGGGCCTCAACACACTGTACCCAGCTGCCCGAGTGCCGCTGAGGGTGTAACAACAGTGCATCACTGACATTGGAAGACCCCCCCTCCCCCGAGTCTAACACCAGAACCCTAACTCAAAAGACAGATTACTTACCTCGAAACCGATAACCTGTTTTTCCTCATAGAATATCATTGACACTTTTTCTCTCAAAAAGTTTGTGTCGACTTTTGAAAACCAAGAATATTCCTTAAAAATTACACAAATATCCAAAACGCATTTTCTCAACTGTTTTCAGGAAATGTCCCATTGCTGAGTCTACGTATCCAGCACCGAGTAAGAAAAGTAACGTTAAAGTAACTTACCTGCGAACTGAATTTCCTTCCATAGGATAACATTGGCGATTCTATATGAAAACGTTTTCAAGTGTCAACTTTTGAAATCGTACAACTAACTAAAAGGCATTTACTCAACTGTTTTCAGGAAATGCCCAGGTGCAGAATCTAGGATCCAGCAGTGTGTTAGTAAAAGTAATCCGAAAATAAATCCAATTGCATTTTTCTGAAAAAGACTATTGATTTCTATGTACTGAGTCTACTAAGTTTGTGCATTGCATTGCAACTCCTGTAAACTCGAATTGGTACCAAGTCCTACTGAATTTTGAAAGTATTCAACAACAGTATTTCATATCTGAAAAGTAATTTAATGCTTACCTGTGCCAGGCTTGCTTGGTTCTAAAAATGAACAACAGTATATATTTTATACTAAAACAATTGGCCTAGAGTTCAGTCCTTGAGTGTGCGAATTAATTTGCTGACTGAGTGCATACATCAAATGCTTAACACTGTCCTCTGATACTGCCTTACTGCTCGACCAAGTTACCACTTTAGAGAGTAATGTTCTATCTAACTTTAACTTCTGCTAAACCTCTGGCAACCCTTGGACTCTATTAACACTGTACCTCACTTTGGTGCAGTATATATAGAGCCAGTTTCTTACAGGTGCATCTTGGGTTCTTTTCTCCAGGGCAGCTAGATGAAGGGGTGTCTTTTGAGGACAATTTCACCTTACTGGGTCATTCGTGGTTGGGGGGCGTCTCCGTGCAGAGGCTGCAGGCGACGTCGCACAAGTTACTTACCTTCGGTAACGATATATCTGTAAGAAACAGTAGTTAGTATTAGATTCCTTACTTTAGAATATCCCCAGGCGTCAGACAGGATCTGGAAAATTTTGCGTAGCAGTACCCCTGCGTGTCGGTAGGTGTCATCTGCGGCTCCGCGTCCGTCGTCGGCGTAGTTGGCGCCGGGATGCCGTCGTCTGAGTACTTAGACGCTGCCCTCGCGCGCTGACGTCCGTTCTTATACACAGCTTTTCTGCGCCAGAAACGCAGAGCCATGATAAAAACCAACACTGGTGCCATGAACACTAGGGCCCTGAAAGGGGATGACCCTAGATATCGGTTCGTAGAAGGGGGAGGATGGGTGCGGTGGTAAGGAATCTAATACTAACTACTGTTTCTTACAGATATATCGTTACCGAAGGTAAGTAACTTGTGCATCTGAAAGAAACAGGTTAGTATTAGATTCTTTACCTTAGAATAGATACCCCAGCAATACCAACCCCGGTGGTGGGTGAATGATCACACCAGATAATCCTGGAGAACGGAACGGTCGAAAAAGCCATCTCTCCGGACTTGGCTGTCCAGGCAGTAGTGTCTTGCAAACGTGTGCAGGGAGGCCCACGTGGCTGCCTGACAGATGTCCTGCAAGGGGACTCCCCGACCCAGGGCAGTAGTAGCCGCCGTGGCCAGAGTGGAATGGGCACGTAGCCCCACAGGAGGCTCCTTTTTAGCCAGAGAGTAACAAGCCTTGATGCACAAGACGACCCATCAAGAAAGAGTCTGTTTGTGCACCACCCGTCCCTTCTTAGCGCCCACGTAACCAACAAAGATGTGGTCATCCACCCGGAACTGGCGTGTGCCATCCCGATAATATGAGAGAGCACGTTTTGGGTCCAGACGGTGGAGCCTCTCTTCCTCTTTCGAGGAATGCAGAGGCGGAAAGAAGGTGGGCATGGTGATGGACTGCCCGATGTAGAAGGCTGTGACTACCTTGGGCAGGAAAGAGGGTCGCGTCCGCAACTTAACTTTGTCTGGATGGACAGAAAGGAAAGGAGGTTGAGAAGAAAGAGCCTGGAGCTCACTCACTCTCCTGGCAGAGGTGATGACAACTAGGAATGCAGTCTTAAGAGTAAGGAGACGAAGAGGACAGTTATGAAGTGGCTCGAAGGGAGCGCACATCAGATACGTCAGAACGAGGTTCAAGTCCCACTGAGGTATCACGAAAGGAACAGGAGGAAACATGAGTGATGCCCTTCAAAAACCTATTTACAACTGGACACTTGAACAAGTAATGGCTGATCAGGGAGCCTTAAGAAGGCTGAAATGGCAGAGAGGTAGACCTTCAGAGTGCCCAGAGCAGAGCCCTCCTGTGGGTGGGACCAGAAAGGGGGGTGGTTACACCCCCTCTCCTTTGTCCAGTATCGCGCTGGAGTGCCCCAGCAACCAGTTTGAATTGGAGTATGCAAGGAGCACCTAGTGTGCCCCAGGCAGTGTCTCATTCTATTCAGCTCTCCCTGTCCCAATACACAAAGTCCTGTCTGGGGTGGTGCTTGCACCTTCCCAGGCAGGAAATCTATTGTTCAAACAGCCGTGACTGGAAGGACTCCCAGCAGCAGGAGGTCAGACTTGTGTCAGTAGCAGCAGCGTCCATTTTGTGACGCTGTGGCTCTGGTTAACTTTAACCGGGATAGTCAGTAAAAACATGGCATGAAGATACTGGTATCCCGAGCTACTCAGCATGTCAGTCGATCCCCCGATTCGTCTGCCTCTTCAGGAGGACCTTCTGTCGCAGCAGCAGGGGACGGTCCTCTACCCGAACCTGTCCAGTCTCCACTTACATGCGTGGAGATTGAGCGGCGGCAGTTGAGGCCATTCGACTTGCCTCCTGAAGTCTGTAATGTGATTCTGGCTGCCAGGCGCTCCGCAATATCGGTATACGCCTGCAGGTGGAACAAATTTGTGGCATGGTGCACATCAAAGGCTGTGGATCCCCTTTCTGCCCCTCTTTCAGAGCTTCTCCTCTTTCTTCTTTCTCTTGCCCAGCAGGGCTCTTCTCTGGACACTCTGAAGGGCTACCTATCTGCCATTACCGCCTTCTTAAGGCTCCCTGATCAGCCCTCTTTGTTCAAGTCCCCAGTTGTAAATAAGTTTTTGAATGGCATTGTAGGAGAGTAGGGTCTGCTTCCTATTGTCACCCCCACTTTTTGCTTTGCTTTACTGGTTTTCGACTTAGACATGGCTGTGGGCCTGCTAATCAGACCCACAGCACAGATGCACTCTCTCTAAATTTACACCATGTACTCTAGGTACATCCACAATTGGGAATTGGTTTACCTTGTCAGCCCCTGTAGAAGGGTACCCTAGGTACTCAGGGCATAGGTGTAACCAAGGCCTACCAGGGGCTGCAGCATGCATTATGCCACCCCTGGCTGATCACTCAGCTGGGGCAAGATCGTGTAATCACCCCTTGTTTAGGTGTAGTATTCCTATACCTGCCTATATATACACATATTAACCTGTAAGTCACTCCCCTGGCAGGCCTTAATCCTGGAGGCAGAGTGCTTGGTTATGTGGGAGATGGTGCTCTAGCATGAGCTGAGCCTGTCTGTAGCTTTCGGAACCATGTCCTTATAGCTGTTCTATGATATCACCATACCATATACTCTTAAGTGCATTATAATCCTCGCGGTTAAATGCTAACTTTGATTTGACTTTATCCAAACATGTCGTGTAAGGTGTCATGCGCTTTGGAATACTACCCCCTCGCCAGTTCTGGCGACGGGGGGTAGCATTCCACCCTTCTAGAGGGATAAGACATGTATGTAGCTGTAGCACAAGTTACTACTTGTGTAAAGATATATCTGTAAGAGACATTAGTTAGTGATAGATTCCTTACCTTAGAATACATTCCTTACCTTAGAATATCCCCAGGCGCCAGAATGGATCCGGAAACTTTTGCGTAGCAGTACCCCTGCGTGTCGGTAGGCGTCATCTGCGGCTCCACGTCCATTGTCGGCGCCGTGATGACGTAGTCGGAGTACTTAGACGCCGCCTCCCCGTGCTGACGTCAGTTCTTAGACACAGCTTTTCCGCTCCAGAAATGCAGAGCTATGATGAAAACCAACACTGGTGCCTTGAAACTAGGGCCCTGAAAGGGGATGACCTTTCCCCCTAGATATCGGTTCGCAGAACGGGGAGGATGGGTGGGTCGGTAAGAAATCTATCACTAACTAATGTCTCTTACAGATATATCGTTAGACAAGTAGTAACTTGTGCATCTGAAAGAGACACGTTAGTGATAGATTCCTTACCTTAGAATAGATACCCCAGCATTACCAACCCCAGTGGTGGGTCTGCGAACCAATAATCACACCAGAAAGTCCTGGAGGACGGAACGGCCAAAGAAGCCATCCCTCCGGACTTGGCTGTCCAGGCAGTAGTGTCTTGCAAACGTGTGCAGCGAGGTCCACGTAGCCGCCTGGCAATTATCCTGCAAGGGCACTCCTTGGCCCAAGGCAGTTGTAGTCTCTGTGGCCCGAGTGGAATGAGCCCGCAGCCCAACAGGGGGTTCCTTATTAGCCAAGGAGTAACACGCCTGAATACACAAGATGATCCACCGCGAGATGGTCCGCTTGTGCACCGCTTTCCCCGTCTTCGCGCTCACGTAACCAACAAAGAGTTGGTCATCCACCCGGAACTGGCGTGTGCGATCCAGATAAAACGAGCGCACGTATTGGGTCCAGGCGGTGGAGCCTCTCTTCCTCTCTCGTGGGATGCGGAGGTGGAAAGAAGGTGGGCAAGGTGATGGACTGCCCGATGTGGAAGGCTGTGACTACCTTGGGCAGGAAAGAGGGCCTTGTGCGCAACACAACCTTGTCCGGATGGACTGAAAGGAAAGGAGGTTTACAGGATAGAGCCTGGAGCTCACTCACTCTTCTGGCAGAGCTGATGGCTACCAGGAAGGCAGTTTTCAGAGTAAGAAGGTGGAGAGGACAGTTGTGAAGTGGCACGAAGGGAGCGCACATCAGAAATGTGAGAACCAAGTTCAAGTCCCACTGAGGCATCACAAAGGGAACAGGAGGGTACGTATGTGTGATGCCCTTCAAGAATCGATTAACAATAGGGGACTTGAACTAAGAAGGTTGATCAGGCAGCCTCAAAAAGGCTGAAAGAGCAGAAAGGTAGCCCTTGATAGTGCCCAGAGCATAGCCATGCTGGGCAAGAGAAAGAAGGAAGAGAAGAACTTCAGAAAGAGAGGCAGAAAGAGGATTCACAGCCTTTGCTGTGCACCATGTCACAAATCTGTTCCACCTGCAGGCGTATACCGAATTTGTGGAGGGACGCAAAGAATGCCAGAATGATGTTACATACTTCAGGAGGCAAGTCAAATCGCCTCAACTGTCGCCGCTCAATCTATAAGCATGGAGGTGGAGACTGGACAGGTTTGGGTGGAGGACCGTCCCCTGCTGCTGCGAAGGAAGGTCCGCCTGAAGAGGCAGACGAACCGGGGGAATCGACTGACATACTGAGTAGTTCGGGATACCAGTGCCTTTGTGCCCAGTCCGGAGCCACAAGGATGACTTGTGCCCGGTCGCGCCTGATCTTCTTCAGCACTCTGGGCAGAAGTGGTATAGGCGAAAAGGCGTACAACAGACCACAACTCCACTCGCGACGAAAAGCGTCTCCGTGCGAGTGCCGCCTTGGAAATTCCAACGCGCAGAACTGATGACATTGCGCGTTCTCTTCGGTGGCAAATACATCTAACCAAGGCTCTCACCACTGCAGAAAGAGACCTTGCGCCACGTCCGAGTTCAGACGCCATTCGTGATCCATCATGGACCGGCGACTGGGTTCGTTCGTCCGCCCTGGCGTTCAGAGAACCTGCCAGGTGTTGAACCACCAGGGTCACGCCCTGATGTTCCAGCCAATGCCAGAGGCGCAGAGCCTCCTGGCAGAGGATCCACGACCCCACCCCGCCCTGTCTGTTGCTGTACCACATGGCAGTGGTGTTGTCCGTGAACACATGCACCATACTCCCCCGGACAGAGGGGAGGAATGCCTTCAGTGCTAGACGAATCGCCCGCAGCTCCAAAAGGTTGATATGGAGCCGGGACTCCGCCGGAGACCAAAGGCCTCTGATCTCCGCCTCTCCCATGTGGCCTCCCCAGTCCTGGAGGGACGCGCCTGTCACAACTACGTGCTCTGGTTGGGGAAGGGAGAGGGATCTGCCGCTGACCCAATCGCGGTCCGTGGCCACCACTGCAGCTGTCTCGCAGTGCCCTCCGAGATCAGGACATGGTCGGACAGGTTTCCCCGATGCTGGGCCCACTGAAACTTCAGGTCTCACTGCAGAGCTCGAATCCGCCAACGGGCGTGAATCACCAGAAGGATGCAGGAAGCAATCAGCCCCAGAAGCCGCAGCGTCAACCTGACCGAAACTCGGGATAAAGGCTGAAAGATTGGAATCAGAGCCTGTATATCCCGAACCCGCTGTTCGGGTGGGTAAACCCGAAACTGCGCCGAGTCGAGAACCGCTCTGATTAAAAGGAGCTTCTGAGAAGGGCACAGGTGTGACTTCGGCACATTGATGGAGAACCCCAGCTGGTGCAAGAGGTCTGCCGTCAACTGGAGGTGGCTGACGACTGTCTGGGGCGAGCCCGCCTTCAACAACCAGTCGTCGAGGTAGGGGAAGACTGAAACCCCTAACCTGCGCAGATGAGCTGCGACCACCGCCATCACCTTCGTGAACACCCGTGGGGCACTTGTAAGGCCGAAGGGGAGCACAGTAAACTGAAAGTGCTCGTGGTCTACCGTGAACCGCAGGTAGCGCCGCTGGGCCGGCAGGACGGGGATATGGAAATAAGCGTCCTGCAAGTCCAACGCTACCATCCAGTCTCCTGGGTCCAGGGCAGCTAAGACCTGAGCCAGAGTCAGCATTTTGAACTTTTCCTTCAGGAGGAAGCCGTTGACGTTCGGTAGGTCCAAGATAGGTCGTAGGCCCTCTTTGCCCTTCTTGGGTACCAGAAAGTAGTGGGAGTAGCAACCACGTCCTACTTCTGGCCCAGGAACACGCTCAATGGCCCCCTTGGCCAAGAGGGCAGAAACTTCCTCCTGGAGAAGCTGCAAATGATCCCCCGATATGCGGTGGTTTTGCCGTGGCATGGCTTGAGGAGTCGTCTTGAAGGTCACTTACTAAGGGCAAGTGGGGAAGTAGAGTAGGGTAGTAGTTGCACTTCCAGCGGCGCTTGGGCGGTTGTGTGCAGGGTGCTTTTGAGCCGTCGGGTGCTCATTGTTATCCAATGGGAAAGGTAACAAGTGAACAAAGGCTGCAGGCTCGGGGACGGAGATTCTTCAGGTGCGACCACTACTTCCGAGAGGTAAGTTGGGATCTTGGAGAAGAGGTAGGTACCCCACAGGAGGGCACAGGGGGCTGTGGGGCGCCGGATGCAGGGGTGTCTTCTGATGTCGGGAAATCTTACCCTCAGCTGGTCGCGGTTGGAGAGGTCCCTGGTTGTGAGGATGCAGGCGTCGTCTGGATCGTCAAGGAGGGTCTTTGGGCACTGGATTTAGGGTCCCAGTCGCCGGGGGGATGTCCTCGTTGTCTTGGATCACTCAGGCACAGGCCGGGCTTGGCGGGTGCAGAGTGGGCTGGGTTCGCGGTTCCTGGCTGGCACCAGGGGTATTGCTGTTGGAGCAGAACCACTGCTCATGTGAGTCCCAGTCTTTTGGAAGGTTCAAGGCAGGCAGGTCATCCGGGGTTGTCAAGGTTGCTGTCCGCCGGAGTTTCGCAAGAGCAGGTTCAAGGATCAACAGGCCTGTAGTGTTCTGGGGCCAAGTCAGTGGGTGTCGTCCTTTTGTTAGCAGCTGCACGGTAGGTCTTAGTGTTTTTTGGTCTTCTTGTTGTTGCAAATCGGATTCTGAGGAAGGAAGGTTCAGGGTGCCACTAAATACTAAATTTATGGGCATTACAGGTAAAGCAAGGGCAGGGACCCTGTCCTGGGGTGGGTACACCCCCTAGCCTGCTCCTCTCCTGTGGGAGGGGGCAGGAGCCTAGCTGTGATTGGGCAGGGCTCCCCATCTTCAAGATGGCCTGAGCCCGGGGTCGTGCATCACCTTGCCTCTCTCACCTGAGGGGTGGAGTTGGCACAGGCTGGCACACCCCCCTTATTGATGTAGGGTTTCCTGTCAATCTTCCCACCAGAGTGGGAGTCAGAACCAGTGGGGGCCAGTTGCTGAGTACAGCAAATGGTCTGCAGAAGCTCTCAAGGGAGGAATGCCTTTGAAGCTTCCCCTGCCCATTCTGGGGGAGGAGGCTTGGCACCTCGTCCCAGGATGTGCATTGTTGCCGGGCCAGGAGGGCGGGGGCTCTCCACCCAAGGGTCCAGCAACATGTCTGTTGTGTGGCAGCCTAGGCAGTCCCTCAGACAAGACATGGATTGTAGGTTAGGTTTAAGGGGGCATGTCTAAGATGCCCTCTGTAGTGCATTTTACATTTAATCCTAAACTGGCATCAGTGTGGGTTTAATGTGCTGAGAAGTTTGATATCAAACTTGTCAGTCTTCAGTGTAGCCATTATGGTGCCGTGGAGTTCGTAATGACAACCTCCCAGCACCATATACTCTTAATGGTATCATTGCGCTCGCAGTGCCCAGGAATGGCCATGGTTACTGTAGGGGCACAGGGCTCATGCACCTGTGCCCACACCACTGGCATAGGGCACCCAGCTAGAGGGTGGCTGATGTATGCCAGGACAGTGGGTTTTGTGGGCATGGCACACAGGGATGTCGACTCTTTGTTTAGTTCTGTACTTAGACACTCAGCCTGCAAAGGCAGTGTGTGGGTGTCAGGGTACAGGGCCCCTAAGGGTAGCACAATAAGTGCTGCAGCCCTTAGGGGTCTTCTCTGGTCACCATGCTCTGGGTACCTAGGGTACCATTTACTGTGGGATGAAAGGTGGCCAGAGATGCCAATTGGGTTTTAGTTTCAACACAGTTTTAGGGAAGGAACACAGGCCCTGGGCACCTGGTTGGTAGGAGCCCAGGGCACACTCCATCAAAGTACAGTAGCAGTTCAGCAAAAAGTGGGGGCATACCAATGCAAGAAAGATGGCACTTTCTCACACTGCTTACCAACACTAGATTGGTCAATAGACCCTGTCACTGGTTCCACTGACTGGCTAAGCATTCTTGAAGTGGACGCATGGGGGACGATTATGAAGCAAGACCATCATTCTCAGCAGTTGCATATACATTTGAGTTGGAATCCAATAATTGGGTTGAAACTGGGGAATTAAAGCTTGAATATTTCAAATACTGGCTGTGCTGGGGAAGGCAAGAGCCTTTTGAGTATCTATTGTGGCTCCAAGGTAGTCCTGAGCATTGGCTGGTTCGAGATGTGATTTTGTCAAATTGATTGTGAACCCTAGTTTATGTAGTAAGTGAAAAGTGTGCTGAAGACATCGTTGGTACATGCTGGCTTTGATAAGCCAGTCGTCCAAGTATGGAAAGTCACGGATGCTTGATCTCCTTAGGTGAGCAGCTACTAAAGCTAGGCATTTTGTGAAGACACTGGGGGCTATGGTGAATCCGAAAGGGAGTACATTGAACTGGATGTATTGACCCACTACCAAGAACCTGAGGAATTTGCGATGAGCGGGGTGGATTGGAAAATGAAAATACATGTCTTTTAAATCTAGAGTAGACATAAAGTCACCTTTCTTCAGTAGATGAAGTATTTGTTGGAGTGTTACCATGTGGAAATGATTATACTGAATGTAAAGATTGAGTTCTCTGAGATCTAATATTGTTCTGAGAGAACCATCTTTTTTGAGTATTTGGAAGTAAAAAGAGTAAACGCCCAAACCAGTGATGTTGCGGTGGTATGGGTTCTATAGATCCTTTTAGCAATAGAGACTGAACCTCTTGTTTGAGGAAGTGTAGGTGATTCAGTGAAAGTTTGTGTGACTTTGGTGGCATGTTTGGAGGAGTGTTGATGAACTCCAGGCAGTAACCAGAACAGATTTATTTGTAGTACCCAATTGTCTGTTGTTACTGATTGCCAGATTAGTAGGAAATCTAACAGTCTTCCCCCAACAGTGTTAGATGGTAGTGGGGGAGGGAAGTGGGGGCAAGTCACAGCTTTGCATTGGAGGGGGAGGTGCGTGTGTTTGAACCCCTGCCTCCCTTTGCTGTTGTTACCTCTGTAACCTCCTCTGAAGTAACCCCCAGATGGAGAGGGTTAGTGTTGCAAAGTCATCCTGTGCCGTGGGCACCCCCCCAACTTTCTGCTGACTGGTACTGGTGGTAACTAACTGACTGACCCTGGGCTCTGCCTAACCAGGGCCAGTGCTATGCTGAAAATACATAAAATACATTGAAAACACCTACATACACTAGGGTACACTAAGGGGTGGGGTACCTCTGTGATTGGTATGACCTACCCCATAGGGCACTAGTACAGAATAAGGCAGGGGGATTGAAACTACCCATCAGTCCCTAGTATAATAAAAGGGCATGGCAGTTTAGAGGCCAGCAGCCTTTTCTGCACTTGCAAATGTGCACTGCTAAATCCTGAGGTCTTTTTAAAAGTGGCTCAATGGTACAGAACTGCTTTTAAAAAGCAAATAGTGCCCACACTCGACTTTTGTGCTTGGGGCACTTACAAAATGGTTAACCTACAATGTTTGGGCATATTAGGTACCCCCGGGGTCTCCCCTATGTGTCCCAGGGGTGGGAGTCAGGTATCTATAAGTAGGACCCTTATACAATGGATTTTATATGCCCCGGGGAAAGTGAAATTGCACATTTCACTCCCCATATTGTGATAAAGTGCTGCCCAAAATCGACTTTGGTGGTAGGAGCACTGTGGAGGGAGGATCTGCAATATTTTTGCATATTCAGAACCCCTAAGTGATCCTGTGGTGGGGATCCAGTAGATATATGTAGCATACTTATAAAATATGTTTTTATAAGCCCTGGTGCAGGAAAAATGGCCCTAGTCACTTTTCCCATTGCAAATACTAGGCCATAGGTTAACATTGTAAAAGGTTTTTAGTTAATAACTGGAGGAAGAAAAGCCATTAAACTAGGATTAAAGGACTCAGTGAAATGGTAATGATAAATCCAACAATATGGTATTGTTGAATGTATTGTAAAATGTACCGACAAGAAGTTATAAGACTTCTTTTGTCTGTAAGCCAAAATTCAACCCTGTGCTGCTCCGATTGGTGAGAGATAAGTGGGTGAGACTGGCTGCTGTGAAGGGGTGATAAATGGGTTAGGAAGCCTCTCAGGAAGGAGAGGATGCTGGGGCATGGGGTGGATAAGTCGTAAACCATAGACTTCAAGAGTAAGGAGGGTGTTAGAAGTTGGCCTGATATATGATTGCTCACTAGTTATAGTGATCACCTTGTATCAGTCCAAACAACCCTTATGGTGATTGGTTGTAAGTCAACCTTATAGACCAGCTATCCTAATGGTAGCATGGTAGCATGGACAAAGCAGTCTTAGGCTAAACTCTTTTGGCATGTGAAGCCAGCTGTTTTACCACATATAAGCCCTTAAATACCAAGTGAAAGGACACAACACAGGATGCTATAACAATAATTAATATATTTATTAATAACAAATACCTCTGAACTCTTTATGAGATCAGAGGGCTAAGCACATGACAAGTCTCTTAGGAAAAATACGTTTAAGTTGCACGATTTATGATGGTGCCCTAGGGGCACGGGAAACAATATACTAAACAAGTGGTATAAGGAAATCGATAGAAGGAATGGAGCTGTCCAGAGGCTGTAAGATCGCTGGGACTACACTACCCTAACCTTAGGAAAGTAATAGGAGGCCCACGGGACGCGTGTGCAGAGTGAGAACTCACACGCGAGATGCGTAACAAAGTCAATGGACAGTACAAATTACGAAAAAGTAAGTATTAGACAGTTCTGACTAACTAGGACTAAACCGACTGGAAATCTGGACACTGGGAGAGTCACTCTACCCTTGAGCACCGAAATGATCTTGTTACCTCACCCACGGGCTGCGGCTGCATAGGTGTCGAAGTGTGTCGGGTATCCACGTTAAAGTCTATGGAGCCTTGAAGAAAGATGCTGCAGGCGACCAGGAGGAAGCTGTCAGGAGTGATCCAAGGGTGGATCAAGGAAGATGAAGACTTGAAAGCAGAGGGGACAATGTTCACAGTCACAAGCCAGTGACTGGAGTGGAACCAGGAAGGAACCAGATGCTGTCGTCGTGATCAGGTGAAGAGTGGGCGCTTGACTCTGCAGCCACGTGGACCAGGAGGTGTTTTCGATGACCAGGATGGAGGCACGAGCTGTCCCACGCAGGCTCTCGCTGTCGGCGGTGTTGGTTCCGGATTCCGCGTCAACAGGCCTTGGCAAAGGCAACCCACGTGGTGAGTGGAAAAGGTGCCTTGTGCGGACGAGGAGGGTCCGTGGTGCTTCTCCTTTGCAGGGAACCAAGGGCCAGTCTGGAGCAACCAGAACAGCGGTGTGGATTTCAAGGTTCGTCGTCTAGGAGGCCACTAGCCAGCCGGCAAGTGACCAGACAACGCGTCGAGCAGCAATCAAGCAAAAGGGCCCTACACAGATCTCATGGATGCTGGAGGGCTGATCTTCTGTGCAGGAGCTGCTCGGGCTGGGGCTTCTCAATCCCCAAAGCACTTCGTCGAGGATACCTCTGAAGTTGTGCTGGAAGCGAAGTGCAGTTTCTCCAAGATGGCCAGTCCCACGTGTCTCGTCACACCCACAGATCTCAGCTGTGCTGCAGATGTAGGTAGAGGTCGGAGAGGTCTGGAGGTCCGGGTCTCGTCGCGCTCTGAAGTCTGGATCCACCAGGGAAGACAGCAAAGTGAACCGCCGGAACGCTTGATGGTACCTGCTTGTGCAGGGTGGTCACTCCTTGGCCACAAGGGAGATTTCTTCAGTCTTCTGTGGAGCAGAACGTCGAAGTCCAGAGTTTCTTCTTGTAGAGTTTCAAATCAGGATTAATCTAATTTGGAATGGGACCAGCTCCTATCTTTATTCTCCTAAAGGGGGCTGTACTATGACTAGGTCCCTCCTATGGGTGGGACCAGGAAGGGGGGTAGTTACACCCCCTATCCTTTGTCCGATTTTGCCCCAGAGCTGGGGCTGGAGTGCCCCAACAACTGGTTTGAACCAGTGTATGCACAGGGACACCTTGTGTGCCCCAGGCATGTCTCATTCCTTTCAGGCCTGTCTTACCCAATACACAAAATCCTGTCTGGGGTGGTGCTAGCACCTCCCAAGGCAGGAAACCCTTTGCCCAGGCCTCCCTCGCTGGAAGGACTCCCAGCAGCAGGAGGTCAGACTTGTGTCTGTGGTGGCAGCATCCATTTTGTGATGCTGAGGCTCTATGTTCACTTTAACCGGGGTTCACAGTTGGGTACATATCTGTCCCTCTAGAAGAGTGGAATGCTACCCCCGTCGCCAGAATTAGCGAGGGGGTAGTATTCCAATTCGTATGACACCTTACTCAACATGTTTTGATAATGCTATGTCAAAGTTAGCAATAACCGCGAGGATTTTAATGCACTTAAGAGTATATGGTATAGCGTTATCATAAAAACAGCTAAAGGACTTGGTTCCGAAAGCTGCAGACAGGCTCAGCTCATGCTAGAGCCCCATCTCACATAATTCCAAGCACTCCGCCTCCAGGATTCTTAAGGCCTGCCATAGGAGTGACTTATAGGAGTATATGTGTCCATTTTAGGTTTAGATATAGGTATACTATATCTAAAGCAAAGGGTGATTACACCACCTTGCCCCAGCTGATTGATCAGCCAGTTGTGTCAGATTTGGATGGCCAGCCAGGGGTGGCATAATACATGCTGCAGCCCCTGGTAGGCCTTGGGCTCACTTATGCCCTGTGTACCTATGGTACACTGTACAAGGACTTACAAGAGTGACCCAATACCAATTGGTAAATGCACCTAAAGTACATGGATGTCATTTTAGAGAGAGAACAGGTAGGCTGTGGGTCTGATTAGCAGGCCCACAGCCAGGGAAAGTCGTAAACCAGTGAAGCAAAAAGCAAAAATCTGGGGTGACCATAGGATTGCAGACCCTACTCTCCTACACAAACCACTTCTGCTATGGATCTACCATCATCCATAACTAGCCAACAGCCAAGTACTAGCAGTTTCCCCTACAGAAGTACCCAGTGTATAGGGAAATTAACCACTGTCCCTGCTATTACCACTGCACACGTGCTTAATAGCGGTGCCCCTTCTAGAAGCTCTCCCAGTATAGGAAAGGCGCCCATTGCCCCGCTAACTACTAACACTCAAGCCACAACCCACAAGCTAACTATCCCTGAAGCTCCACTTTTGGGTCACCCAAAAGTCACCCCCTAAGTCGACTATTAATCAACCTCCTAGTATAAACTTACTCCCTGAGGCAGCCCCATATGTGGTTATACTTGCAGGAGTGCCAGCACTGAAGCCAGAACATACTGAATCTTATGGAGTACTAAGGAACAAGACCATGTTCTGGCTAAACAAGCACAGGCCGCTGCCAGGGAACGAACAGGGGGAAATTTTGCATGTGCGGAGAGCGAGTTGGTTGGGGCACAGGATAAAGGATATTATTGGTAATTGTGTGGTGGTCAATTTTAGAGACTGTAGATTAGTCAACCAAATCGTAGGAGGTGGACTGGTAACCCACTCAAGTAGTATAATAACCTCGCCCTTGGGTTACTTTTACTGGAGGGGAACCCAGAGTCATAACCAAGGCCCCGCGTACACAGGAAGAGGGGATAGCTCCGTTGATGGGATGGGTCCATGTCCTTTAATGCCCAGTGCCCCCCCAGGTTACCCTGGTGCATTGAGTTTCAGAAACAGCTTTGAACTCTTGATGTCTTTAGAGGAATTGGATTGACTAATGCCCAATAGAGGTCACTCCAAGAAGGTTATAGGGGGAAGAGGGAGGCCTTACCATCAACCATCAGCTCCACTCCTACCCCCCTATTAGCACTGACTGAGTCCTCCAGGGTAGAAGTCATTTGTTATGTTGGCTGGGATTAAACCATGTAAAAAGTTCTCCTATAAGATAGGTGCACACAAAATAGGACAGGTACAAACCTTTACTCATACTGGCCTGTTATTTGACGTTTTTTAAAATTTTAAAACATTAATTGTAGAGCGATGTTCCTCATTAGTGGCTTTGACCGGGGCCATTATGAACTATGGGCGGAGGCTGGGGAGGTGGTCACCAGAGCAAATTATGAACCTGCATAGTTCAGTATGTTGCTCTAAGGTGACCTATGGGTCAGAAGTTTGGGGTTTTGTTAACACACAGCAACTACAGGTGGAGGAGAATAAATATTTGAGGAAGGTGCTCCAAACCCCAAATAGTACTTCGGCCCTGATCGTCCATGAGGAACTTGGCAGGCCCTATATTGAGGACCTTGTTAAGGTTAGACCCCTTATGGCCTGGCTAAAGATTTGGACAAATGCTGAGGCTGACCTGAGTAGGCAAATTATTAGAGACTGCCTGGGTAGGGACAAGGGAATGAGAATCCCATGGCTAATGTATGTAAAAAAAAAATCCTTTGAAAGAATTGGCTGTGAGGATCTCTTTACAAACCCAGTGGAAATCGTCCCCCAAGACAAATCCCGAGTTAAGCGATTATTCTTGGAGCAGGTAGCCTCCCGCAGGGGCAGTACTGGAAGGAGGCAAACCCACAGTCTGAGCGCATAGCCTGGTCCAAACAGGGGAGGGCATGGAACCCTATCTCGCTCTTATGCCTAACGCACAGGATAGATTTTTAATTACCCGTTTTAGGCTCAACCTTTTACACCATCTACTGACTGACCCGCCAGGTTTTACTTCAATTGTTGAGCAGAAGGGTGCCTGCGGCTGCGACAATCGGTCTCCGCAGGACAACCTTCATTTTGTATTATGTCGATTTTATGTATTACCTAGACGTAGATTTTTAGTAGATATTTTAAAACAAGTTTCGACAAGCTAAGGTTGCCCTCCTATTCTTGCAAAGGGCCAATGACCTCCTCACTTTTTATTAAGGTTGCTTTAAGGCTGAGGAACACAAGAGGGTTGTGCGGACTGAATTTTGTGTTAATTCTTTTCTTTCTCACTTTATTATGTAGTGGGCATGTGACGTTTATGAATTGTATTTTTATGGTTCCTTTTAATTGTATAAATATGAACTTTTATAATGTTTTTAAATACCGAATAAAGGATTATTGATTGATTGAATTGGTGTTTTTAAATGCTTTACATACTGGTCTTTAAAGTTAAGCCTGCCCGCTCGCCGCCACATTACCAAGGGTTGAGCATAGGAATCATTTTCTTAGACCTATTCTGAGCCCTATACCATGTTAGCGGCATTATTGCCAGTGGCAGACCTACATTTGCCCCTACCAATAACCCACTTTTCAACATTCGGCGCTCAACGGTGTGGATGAGGACTTACGTTTAAAGAGTGCGACTTTCAGAAAAGTGAATTAAAATTTTAAAAATCCTTAGAACAATACCTTTGAGTTTTGGAATAAGGACTAAACTGTTTTTAATCCATTGTTTTGATTTTTCAAAATTGTTCTAAATCTGTTGTGCCTAGCTTTTTGTGACTCAAAACTAGGGAACCATGGAGCCGGACCTGCTAAACTGTTCCAGTTCAGGATGACTGACCTTAGGGTACAGTGTAGGCTGAGGGGGCTGCCTCCTTCTAACCAGATTAGGAAGGCAGGGTTGCTAAAGGCCTGGGCTGGTGTAGCTCAGGAGATGCAGGGGGTTCCCCTCACCCTCACCTCGGAGGGGGTTGAGGATGTTGCCTCTTCATTTTTTTCTGTTAGCCCTTTAGTTCCAGATGGTGGGTGGAGGGCAGGGTCACCTACTCAGGAACCACCAGTGTCCCTCGCAGAGAGACAGATTAAGGCTCAATTAGCTTTGATACCTTTGGAGCAGGAGAAATTGGAATTAGCTAAGAAGAAATGGGAGAGGGAGGAGGAGACAAGAAATGGTGGCAGTGAAAACGATGAAGATTTGAAATGTCCAGGGGTGGTGGTCTTGGTCACAAACTTTCCAAGGGTATAGTACCCAAGTACACTGAGGGGAATGATATTGACAAGTGGCTAGCAGCTTTTGAGAGGGCTCTTAGAATGAGTAGGGTCCACTCCAAGTATTGGGGTGCACTCCTGTGGGAGTTGATTCCAGTAGCTGGGAGGGATAGGCTCCTGAACCTGAAGGGAGAGGATGCAGAATCATACCAGCAGATGAAGGCATGATTAGTTAAGAGATTTGACTCCAGAGAAGTACAGGGTGAAGTTTAGAGGCACCCAGATATTGAGTTCAAAGTCTTGGGTAGATGTTGTGGACATTTCAGTGAAGGCACTGGAAGGCTGGATTGTTGTTAACACTGTTGACACATATGAGGGATTGTATCATTTGTTTTTGAAAAAACATATTTTGACTCATTGTGCAGAAGAGACGTTACACCAGTATCTCCCAGAGAGCTGGGAAAAGCATCTAATGAGTGGGTGAGAACCTGTGTTTCCATTCAGCACAAGGGGGTGACCAGGCGAAATCCCAGAGAAAAGAAGGTCAAAACCAGAAGGAGTCTCCAAAGACCCACACAACCTGCACAAGGAGGGGGGACCCAAATTCAAAGGGAGCGGGTATCAGGGAAAGAATGGTAGGTTCTATAACCAGTTGGATGCTAGTGGTTTTCCCCTCCTGTGCTGGAAAGTAAGATATATCATTATTCATGACAAGGTCAGCTCGTCATAAGCACAGCTCCACTGTGCCTCATGACGAGCTAAGCTCGTCATGAGCAGCCAAGGCGTTAATCCCTCAAAAGTGGGTAAGTGCTTTGACTGTAACCAGCCAGGGCACGAACAGGGAGATGCTGGCTGCGCCTACAAGCTCCCCCTAAGGGTCCATCCACAGGGATTGCCAGTGTAAGTATAAGGGTGGAGAGTGGTGCCCCCGAGGGGGGTAGTCCGGTGATGGAAGCAACCATAGCGTCCCTGGTTGGGGTGAATATTGCAACCCTTGCTGCCTTACCTCCAACATGGAAAGGTACAGGTAGAGGCCTAAAGTGTATGGGACTGAAGTTGAGGCTATCAGAGACACAGGGGCTAGTGTAACTATTGTCTTAGATGAGCTGGTGCCTCCAGAGAGGTTGCTAATTGGTGAATTTCGCCAGGTGACTTATGCAGACAGCAGTACCAAACTCCATCCTATGGCTGTGAAGGATTTGGAATGGGGAGGTGTGACAGGCCCTATGAAGGTAGGTGTCAAATGTGCTCCCACTCAAGTGTTTACTGGGCAATGATCTTGAAGCCTCTGAGTGGTCAGAGGTGGAGAGAGGACTCCATATGAAAATATTGGAGCTCCCCGAGTGGGTATGTGCTGTGAGTAGGTCACAGCCTAACCAGAAGGGAGGGGCTGGACACTTGGAACCTGGAACAAAGGGCAAAACATCCAAGGACAACAGTAAAGGGCCTGGTGAACCAGCCCAGGGAACTCCAGAGGTGCAGGAAGAATCTAACCCTGATTAGGAGGATCTGGCCTCTGAGGGAGGGGCTCTATCCCTGCTAGAGCTGTAATATTTGGCAGAGCGGACAGGAGCAGGTGGACCATCCAGAGAGGAGTTCAGTAAGGGACAGAGAGACTGTCACACCCTTGAGAGCTTGAGGCGGATTGCTTGTAAGCAAGAGGAAGGGGAAGACAGTGGGTTTCACAAACTCTACAGGGAAGATGGACTGCTTTACACTGAGGCCAGAAACCTCAAGTAGGGGCCCCCCAGGAGGCCTTTTCCTCTGCTTCCATTTCTCCCTGTTCAACATCTTCTCTAGAGAGACTGGAAAAGACTTTGTCAAAGAAAAACAACTTGCAAACAGCTGGAGCCAACACTTTATGGCAGGATTATGCAAAGCATGTTTATCTATAGCACAAATGCCTCGAAACATATAATTTAAGCTCAGCAAAATGATACAATACAGTTTTCAGTATGAACAAAAGGATCTTTAAAAAATAATTTCAAATTATAAAAAAGAGATCCTATAAAAAATATATTGCACCAAAAGGAACACTCAATGGGCAAAGATCAAACTGAACTTGTTTACAATTGTCCTAAGTCATCCCAATATTTGATTTCTCTTACACTTTTTCACCAAGTTCCTCAGCCATGCGAAGAATTTCAAAAAGTAGTGTCATTTTTCCAGAATGCTCCAGAACTTCTGCATCTGCTTCAGTGACAAACTCTTTATACCAGTCTGCTGTTGGGCTTTCGGGAGTGGAAGAAGTAGCTTTTGCTGTTGGGAGAAAAATTAACACAATTATGTTAAGCCAGTTATAAATGGAAGATATTAAACAATGTGAGGAGGGTGTACATCATTCACTGTTGAGAATCCACTCGTCAGATTCCCATATCTTTTGGTCAGAGTCTTAGCACACCTAACAAAAATCAGCAAAACCAAGAATAAACTATATGCGCTAGCTCACTCAACAGGAAGGGTGGCATGTGAAGATATCAACGTTGGAAATACTGGAGAAAAACATGTTACTTACCTTACCATTGGTAATGCTTGGAGGATACTCTACCTGCAGATTCCTCACCTTTTGAATTCCCTCAGGGGCCAGACTGGATCCAGACCCCAATCTCCCAAGTGTTCCCGCACGCTAGTAAGTGGCGCTATGCGAGTCTAGCGGATCCTCATCCAACTCCTGAAGTTATGATGCAGGCCCGCTGTTGGGACGAGAAGTCTTCTGCATGGCTCTAGAGAGGATGCTCCCCTGTTCAATGCTGATCTCCTGGCAAGGCACTAGAAAGTACTGGGGGCTTCCTTGAACCCTACCTGCCTGCATGTCCATGGGGGTCTTCCTTTTACATGGATGAGGCCCTAGAGCTTGTCTATCAGGTCCAGGGCATGCATAGTGCAAACCTCTTTTAAAGAAAGTGCCTACTGCACAATTTACCCAATCTGTGATAGACTGACAATGGGGGCATCAATAATTTATACTCAGGAGTACCTGTAACTTTGTTCCCTTTAGGAGGGACTGCCTACTAGCTCACCCTTCTGGTAAGGACTGTTCAGTCTCTCATCTGGGTTCTTTTTAATTCTGTCATATGTGGGATGTCTGTTACGAGAGTCAGTGGGTTCACTGGGTGAGAATGGTGAGCCGCTGTGTTTAGTGTGACCTAAGCTTGTCTGTTCTGCTGGACATTCCCGTTCCCCCATGCCGCTGCCTGGTGGGTTTAAGCAGGCACCCATTCGGGTGGTGTAGGTAAGCACCCCTTTTTGACATGGCCACCCCCACTTGGCTTGGTATTTGATGCGATTTTGACTGCAAGTACACTGGGTTCCTGCTAACCAGGTCCCCAGTGCCAATCTTCTTTCCCAAAACTGTACAATTATTTCCACAACTGGCAATACCTTTAGCACTCCCTGTAAGTCCCTAGTAAATGGTACCCTTTGTACCTAGGGCAAGGAGGCTAATGAGGGTCCTTAATGGCTGCAGCACAAATTGTGCTACCCTAAGGGACCCCTCATCAAACACAGATTGCCAATGCAGGCTGCGTGTCTTGGTGCAGACAAAAGGGAAAACACGACTTGGCACACATCTCTGTGTGCCATGCCCACAAACACTGCATGAGGTACAGCAGCCCTCATAGCCCTTAGGCAGGATACACTATGCATAGGCACATCTGCGTGAGCGGATATGCCCCTGTGCTGGTCACTTCTATTGCTGCCAGTACAAGTGATCAGGGAAGCCATTTTAAGTACCTGTGCTAGACACAGGTGAGAACGAGTTCAACAGCCACACAATGGCTTTACTGAAACCAGAGAGGTTTGGTGTAACCCATCTTGAATTAAGCCCACACTGATTCCAGTTTCTGATTTCTTAATACATGCACCCAGAGGGCACCTTGGAGGTGCCCCCTGAAAACCTACAAACTACTAGTATACTAGCTGACTGGTCATAGCTAGCCTGCCACCACAGACTAGTTTCTGACCCCCAATAGTGAGAGCCTTTGCACGCAGGAGGTCAAAACAAAGCATGTTTGGGCAGAGGGTGTTTACCCTCCCTCCCACAGGAGGCCTGTTAATTAGCATTCCAAAGCAGGGAGCTTCAAAGAGCCCACTGCCTTTGGTATGCAAATCTGGCTTCCCTCACAGAACCCTCTTGACCAGGGCCAATTTGACACCAGGACAAGGCGTGAAAATGAGTAGTCAGATAGGCCTGTTCACCTACAGTCTAGTTCCACCCCTCAGATGGGCTATTTGAAGTGGAGACTTCATTGCAAAGACTGCCATCTTAGCGATGGAAAAACTTAGGAACCCTGGGACAGGGTTATGACCACTTCCCACAGGCAGTGGTCATATAGGGGGCGTAGTGACCTCCAGGATAAATAATTAATTGACTTGGAGCAAACCATGCCGGTCTGTCTGTTGACTTCAACAATTGCGCCAAAAGACAACAAGTCCTGCAGCTGCTATGTCCCCAAAGCTTGAGAGAACTGCCAACACTTAGCCCAAGTACCAGAAACTCTAGTGGATCTGCTCCCCTGCACCTTGCCGGTACCAAGAAAGAGCTGTGAGGCTCCAAGACCGCGAAAACCTGACACCGCAAAGCACCACTGCACGCAAGCCACCTAGCCTGAGCTGAAGCGGGCCAACAGTGGCAACGTGGTCTCTAAACTTTCCAGACTCGAAGACCACCTTAGGTTTCCATGCTGTGCACTTATCAACGCCACCTGTAGTCTCTGTTTGCAGGCCCCCCTACTGCAACTGCTCCCGGTGACAAAAACGACACCTAAGGACACCTCTGCTCCTGTCGTCCGTGGAGAAGAGAATCAAAGGTGTCCCCACGTCCTGAGATTAGTGAGGCCTGAGTCCCCTGCTGGTTCCGCCCAACTCGCCTCCCTGTAAAAAACTTGCAGCCTCTTTTCATGCAGACGATTCCCCATAGACTAACATTGGGCACCCAACACTGAATTGAACCAGTACACCCGGCCGCCCCAGTGACGCTGGAGGTGACCTGCTGGTGTTGCTTTGGACCTTGCCCCATAGTCACCTTAAGTCCATGAGATTGGTCTTATAATTCGCTGTACTCTACCTGTATGCCAGATCTTGTTTTTCCTCCCTTAGGATAACATTGCTTGATAAGTTTGGCAAGGACAGAAACTTAGAGGGAGGCCTTTTCATATGGACTGATTATGGCACCCACAATGGGTTGTTGAGGCATCCGAGATCCAGGAGTAATCTTTCAGACCCAGGAAAAAGAATGAACTTGAGAAGGTGTCTCTGTGACGGATTACGGTGAAAGGAGTTTGCCAGTCTGATGTAGGAGTTGTGCGTTCGCTCATTGGGCGGCATCCCAGCAGATAACGAGCTGTATCTGTGAGGCTTGTGGAGGTAATTGGCTTTGGAACACAAGGAGACTGCAGACAGCTGCACACAATAAGTAAACTTGGTGCACATCAATATTGAGGGAGACAGGGAAACACCATATTGACATTGAAGGTGAGGATGCTTTGGTCTGACCCCCTCCTCTGTGGTGTGGGAGCCTGTGGGCGCTTTCAGGTACCATTTCGTTCAGTAGCCAGGTGGAGAACTTACCATCTATATCTTTGGCCCCTGCGCGGGGATTTGCATAGTCTCCAGCTTTGTCCTTATTTGTCTTGCATTAGTAGCAAGTAGCACTGTCACCGTGGGTGCCCCTGCTAATATAAAATACTAGACTGTGCACAGTGGCCCATGTGGTACAGGCTGCTACATTTTTGTGTTATACTAGGGTATCAGGGTGGGCTAGAACGCTGGCCTGTCACTACCCTCCTGCAGCTAGCCCAGTGGCTACTGGTCTAGTGAGATTCCTGTAACTGTGCCAAGAAAACAAGCATCTCTAACAAGAATCCTGACACCACCAAAGTGGTGTCCTTGCCAAGGAAGGGTGGGCACTCCTACCTCCTTGAGTGGTGGGAGAGTGGGTGAACGAGGAACATATGACTTTATTCCAATTGTTGAAGCCATTTTACTACAATCCAAGTATTGACACCACTGCTCTATCTTTGAAGGATAACCCTATGCAACATGCTTTGTATAATGCAATGTTACCTGCGTTTTTGTAGTGCTTGGCGTCTAGACACTAGAATACAGTTTGGGATCAGGAACTCTGAACCAGAGGGTTATAGAGACTTCTGGTTTTCCCTGTGTATCTTAGATTTATGTGGAGTATATTTGTCTTGTGTGTGTGTTGAAGCATTTTCTTTTTTATAAAGTTAAGCACTGACTGGACATTGATCTTATTGGCTGGTATTACAGTGTAAAATATATCCTGATTATCTAGCCCACCTCACCCCCTTGAGTAAGTTTTGTACTGCTCTGTCTTGTTACCAAGAGAGTCAAATGCTGTAGAGAAATACTTAGTTATCCAGGTTGGCCTCCGGACACCAACGTTGAACAACGCCAATTGATGCAACTGGAGCTCAGTAAAACCGGACTGCCATGATGCCCCAGGAAGCATGTCCTCACATCAGCATACAGGCACCACCCATGAGCACTAACGTTAGTTTACAAAGGCAAGCTTCACTCCTTGAGACATAGAGCCACTGACCAATTTGGAAGATGGCCTGTGCGATTAATCTCAAATGGGACCTTTTAGCCAATCAAAAGTTCACTCCACAGACCAAGCAGGAGGAAGAATCGGTGAGGAATCTGCGCTTAGAATATCCATGAGAAAAGGCTTACCAAAGGTATTATTGATTCTTCTAATGGCTATTTCTAACTGCAGAGTTACACCTTTTAGTAGATACCAAAGCAAAAGACCGTCGAAGGAGGTGGGTCTGACGACTGAACTTTGCATCATAATGTGTGACAGACCGGAGCAGGCAAAATGGCCCCAGCTTTGGACCTGCGGATCAATACAATAGTGTCTGGTGAAGGTGAGTATAGGTGTCAAAGTAGTAGCCTGAAGACAACCAGCAATAGAACAACCAAGCCAGAGCTGCAGCTAGAGACATCTAGCTGCAGATTCCTTACTTTATAATCAAATACCAAAGCATTCCATTCCTGGAGGTGGTTCTGGTAACTGAAACCCCTAAAAGCCTCTAACAAGAACATAAATGGTCTAGAACCGGATCAAAAGGCCAGACCTCCACAATAATGTAGGTGAGCAATAACAAAGTGTATAGTTTACAAAACAATTGTGGAAGAACCACAGATGAGTAAAGTCACAAGACATTATACATTATTTGTGAGAAGGTGGCCTGATATGCAGTGGTCACTATTCTAGTGCCCACTATGTATCAGTCCAGCAACCCTTATTGATGATTGGTTGTAAGTCAACCTTATAGACCAGCTATCCTAGTAGCATGGATACGAGCAGTCTAAGGCTAAAGACTCGAGAGGGCGTGTTAAGCCAGCTGTTTACCACACATATACCCCTTGAATACCCAGTGAAAGGACACCACACAAGTGTTATGAAAATAAACAGTTATTTATTAAAGATCACAACAGCCCTGTACTCTTTATGAGGACAGGGTACTAAGCACAAACCAAAAACTCTTACAAAATACTTAAGTTAGCACAGTATATACAAATGCCCGAGGGGCACGGAAAACCATATACTCTAAAAGTGGAATGTGAAATTCCTAGCAGGTAAGTACAGTACTAATAGCTTTTGGAATCGCTAGGACTTGACTAGGGAATCGTTAGATTACGACTAGGAGGCCTAGGGGACTCGGGTGCAGTGTGTGCACTCTCACGCGAGATGCGGACAAAAGTCTATGGTAGCTAGGAAATAGAAAGTTAGTGTTCTCGGGCGAACCCGACCTGGTAGGGAGAAAACGAAAGTAGATTCTGACCCTTGGATAGTGAGGCTATGCTGGGGCACCGAAATGCCGAAGTTACCTAGCCCAGGGGCTGCAGCTGCATAGGTCTGAAAAGACGTCGGGAATCCTCGTAGACGGACCAGGAGCCGGAAGAAAAGATGCTGGCCGGTGACCAGTGAAGAAAGTTCAGTTGGATCCAAGCCTGGATCTCGAAGATAGATGACACCTGAAAGCAGAGGGGACCAAGTTCGAGACTACTAGCCAGTAGTCAGTGGGCACCAGGAGGGCACCGGATGGTAGCCACCTCGACAAGGTGAGTGGGTGACGCTTGACTCGAAGATCTCACGGACCAGGAGGCGTTGTCGGCGACCAGGATGGAGGATCGAGCTGTCCCACGAAGATAGAAGCTGTCGGCGTCGCTGGACCCAGGATTGGGCAACAAAGCCTTGGCAAATTCAAGCCCACGCGGTGGACCTAAAATGGCGTCTGGAGTGGACCAGGAGGGTCCGGGGTGCCTCTCTTGAAAAAGGAAGCAAGGGCCAGCCTGGAGCAACCAGACCAGCAGAAGAGATGTCGTCGGGCGTCGTTCAGAAGGCCACAAGCCAGCCGGCTAGTAGCCAAACAACGCGGTGCACAGCAAACAGCAGAAGGGCCCCACGCCGATCGTGGAGATGCAGGGAGGCTGGCCTTGGGTGCTGGAGCTGCGCAGGGTCGGGGCTTCTCGGACCCCAAAGCACTCACCAGTGGAGGACACGGTGGGCTTGCAGTAAAGATGTCGTGCAGTCTTGGCGATCGTCGGTCCCTTGAGGTCTCGTCGCACTCACGGTTCTCAGCTTGGCTGTAGAGGTGAGTAGAGGTCAGAGGTGCCAGGGAAGCCGGGTCTCGTCGAGCTGGGTCGTCGGATTCGTGATGAAGGACTTGCAGCAGACCGCAGTGTTCTTTAGGATGGTGCCCGCTTGATGCAGGGTGACTACTCCTTAGCCACAAGGGAGAATCTTGAAGAAGAAATCGTGAAGTCCTTTCGAAGAAAGTGGTATCTTGATTCCAAAGATGATCTAATTTGAACAGGGGGCCCGCTCCTATCTTTATACTAAAAAAGGGGGCTGACCCGGTGACTAGGTCCTGCCTATGGGTGGGACCAGGAGGGGGGTGGTTACACCCCTCTCCCCTGCCGGACTTCCCCAGGCCAGGGGCTGGTGTGCCCCTGGAACTGGTTCTGACTGGCCTATGCGTAGTGAGCACCGGGGTGCCACTCAGCAGTCACCTTCCTGAAAAGCCCTGCCTACCCAGGATACACAAAACCATGTCTGGGACGGTGCTAGCACCGCCCCGGACAGGAAACCCTTTGTCCAGGCCTCCCTCGCTGGAAGGACTCCCAGCAGCAGGAGGTCAGACTCGTGTCTGTGGTGGCAGCATCCATTTTGTGGAGCTGAGGCTTCAGTTAACTTTAACCGGGGTTCACAGTTACATACATGTCGTGTCCCTCTAGAAGGGTGGAATGCTAACCCCGTCGCCAGAATTGGCGAGGGGTTAGTATTCCAATTCGTATGACACCTTACTCGACATGTTTTGATAAAGCAATACCAAAGTTAGCATTTAACCACGAGGATTATAATGCACTTAAGAGTATATGGTATGCGATATCATGGAACAGCTATTAGGACTTGGTTCCGCAAGCTGCAGACAGGCTCAGCTCATGCCAGAGCACCATCTCACACGATTCCAAGCACTCTGCCTTCAGGATTGTCAAGGCCTGCCATAGGAGTGACTGATAGGAATCTGTGTGTCCATTTTAGGGTTAGGTATAGGTATACTACACCTACAGCAAAGGGTGATTACACGACTTTGCCCCAGCTGTCATGCAGCCAGTTGTGTCAAATTTAGGAGGCCAGCCAGGGGTGGCATAATACATGCTGCAGCCCCTGGCAGCCCTGGGTACACCTATGCCCTGAGTTACAGGGTCTGATAAGGTGGCCCAGTACCAATTGGTAGATGCACCTAGGGTACATGAGGTAATTTAGAAAGAGAACAGCCAGACTGTGGGTCTGATTGGCAGGCCCACAGCCAGAGAAAGTCGTAAACCAGTGAAACAAAAGCAAAAAATCTGGGTGATCATAGGATTGCAGACCCTACTCTCCTACATGACCCCCCCCCAAACTTTGGGACAATAAGCTAACCTTGACCAGGTGAGTCTTCTTGTTCTAAGTGGAAATATCTGGAGAGCCCATCGGCATTGCCATGATCAGTACCAGGTCTATGTTCCACTGTAAAGTCCATCCCCTGTAGGGAAATGGACCACCTAAGCAGTTTGGGGTTTTCACCCTTCATCTGATTTAGCCACAAGAGGGGCTTATGGTCGGTCTGAATCTTGAAGTGAGTGCCAAACAAGTATGGCCTCAGCTTCTTCAGAGCCCAAACCACAGCAAAGGCCTCCCTCTCAATAGCTGACCAATTCTTCTCTCTGGGGGTCAGCCTTCTGCTTATAAAAGCAATGGGCTGATCCTGACCATCAAAATTCAGTTGAGAAAGAACAGCTCCCACACCCAACTCAGAAGCATCTGTTTGGACAATGAATGGTTTGGAGTAGTCTGGACTCTTAAGGATAGGTGCTGTGCACATGGCCTGCTTTAGGTCATCGAATGCTTTTTGACAGCCTGCTGTCCACTGAACCTTTTTTGGCATTTTCTTACTTGTCAGTTCATTTAATGGTGTCACAATGGAACCATAGTTCCTGACAAACTTTCTGTAGTATCCAGTCAGGCCCAAGAAAGCTCGAACCTGAGTCTGGGTGGTTGGAGGAGCCCAGTCCCTGATTGACTGTATTTTGCTCTCCAGTGGCTGAACCTGGCCTCCACCTACAAGGTGGCCCAGGTATACAACCTGTGTCTGCCCTATCTGGCACTTGGTGGCCTTGATAGTGAGGCCTGCTGCTTGCAGAGCCTCTAACACTTTCCTCAGGTGGACCAGGTGATCCTCCCAGGTGGAGCTAAAGACAGCAATATCATCTAGATATGCTGCACAGAAGTCATCCAGCCCAGTAAGGACTTGATTCACCAACCTTTGGAAGGTGGCAGGTGCATTTTTCAGACCAAAGGGCATTACCACAAATTGATAATGCCCACCAGGGGTTGAAAATGCTGTCTTGGGCTTGGCATCCTCAGCTAACCTGATTTGCCAATACCCAGCTGTTAAGTCAAATGTACTTAAGTAGTTGGCAGAAGCCAATCTATCTATAAGTTCATCTGCCCTTGGTATTGGATGGGCATCAGTCTTAGTGACTGCATTGAGACCCCTGTAGTCTACGCAAAACCTCATCTCTCTCTTACCATCTTGGGTGTGAGGCTTTGGCACTAGAACTACTGGACTAGCCCAAGGGCTATCTGAGGGTTCAATGACTCCCAACTCCAACATTTTCTGCACTTCAGTTTTTATGCAGTCTCTAACATGATCAGGCTGCCTGTAGATTTTACTCTTGACAGGTAGGCTGTCCCCAGTGTCAACCTCATGGGTGCACCAATTGGTCTGACTGGGTGTCAGAGAGAACATACGTCTGAAAGACTGAAGAACCTGTTTACAGTCTTTCTGCTGATGTTCAGAGAGGCTGCCACAAAAGACAACACCATCTACTGACCCATCATCAGGATTCTGAGTGAGCAGGTCTGGGAGAGGGTCACTCTCTTCCTCCTGTCCCTCATCTATGGCCATGAGCAAGCTCATGTCCTTCCTGTCGACATATGCTTTGAGCCTGTTGACATGGAGTACCCTGTGGGGACTCCTGGGAGTTCCAAGGTCTACCAGGTAGGTGACCTCTCCCTTTTGCTCAAGAATTGTGTGGGGCCCAGACCATTTGTCTTTGAGTGCTGCTGGGGCCACTGGCTCCAACACCCACACCTTCTGTCCAGGCTGGTAAACAGTTAGGACAGCCTTTTGGTCATGCCAAGCTTTTTGAAGTTCTTGACTGGCCTTAAGGTTTTCAGATGCCTTCTCCATATACTCAGCCATCCTGGAGCGGAGACCAAGTACATAGTCCATTATGTTGGTTGCAGGCTTTTTGAGAGGTCTCTCCCATCCTTCCTTCACCAAACACAAGGGGCCTCTCACAGGATGCCCATACAAAAGTTCAAAAGGGCTGTAGCCAACCCCCTTTTGTGGGACCTCTCTGTAAGCAAACAGAAGGCAGGGCATCAGGACTTCCCATCTACGCCTGAGTGTTTCAGGTAGTCCATGAATCATCCCTTTTAGGGTCCTGTTGAACCTTTCAACAAGCCCATTGCATTGTGGGTGATAGGGTGTAGTGAATTTGTAATTGACACCACACTCCTTCCACATAGCAGTTAAGTAGCTTGACATGAAGTTTGCACCTCTGTCAGAGACAACCTCCTTAGGGAAGCCCACTCTGGAGAACACTCCAACTAGGGCCCTTGCCACCACAGGTGCTGTGGTGGTCCTAAGTGGAATAGCTTCAGGATACCTGGTGGCATGATCCACTACCACCAGTATAAACTTGTGCCCTGATGCTGTCTGGGGTTCCATTGGACCAACAATGTCAATCCCCACTCTTTCAAAGGGCACCCCCACCACAGGCATTGGTATAAGGGGGGGCCTTTGTGGTGCCACCTGACTTACCACTGGCTTGGCAAGTGACACAGGAGCGACAAAACTCCTTGGTATCCTCATTCATGTGAGGCCAGTGAAAGTGTGAGACAAGTCTGTCCCAAGTCTTTGTCTGGCCTAAGTGACCTGCTAGGGGAATCTCATGGGCCAAGGTAAGTAGGAAACCTCTCTGAGACAAGGGTACAACCAGCCTCCTGGTCATGCCAGGCTTGGGGTCTCTTGACTCAGTGTACAGGAGTCCATCTTCCCAGTATACCTTGTGGGTACCTGTGGCGTTCCCAGCAGCCTCAGCAGCAGCCTGCTGTCTGAGGGGTTCAAGAGAAGGGCAGTCTAACTGGTCCTTCCCCAGGTCTTCCCTTGAGGGTCCCCCTGAGCCCAAGAATTCAACTTGATCAAGTTCAAACTCCCTAGGCTCAGTTTCCCTCAATTCCTGTAGGTCAGCCTCTTCTGAGACTTGATCCACAACCTGGGGCAAGGGGGAAGGCACAGCCTTAACCCTACTGCTCTTTTTCTTGGAAGGTGTCTGGTCCATTGTTCCAGGATCCAGCACCTGTTCAGTGGGGCATCTTCTGGCCTGTGACCTGGTCACAGCAAACACATGTGCTGGCAAGCCTAACATTTCCAGATGAGTCCTCTGCTCCACTTCTGACCATTGTGATGACTCCAAATCATTGCCCAACAAACAATCCACTGGGAGGTCTGAACTAACTACAACCTTCTTTTGGCCAGTTACCCCTCCCCAGGAGAAAGCTACAATTGCCATACTATGATTGGTAGTGACATTGCTTGCATTGGTCACCAGGAATTCTGTACCTGTCATGATCTGTCCAGGGTCCACAAAGCTAGGTGTCACCATTGTGACACTGGCACAAGTGTCCCTATAGGCCTGAGCCATTTTTCCATTAATAAAAGGTGTCTGTCTGTATTTGCCCAAAGTATTGGGACTGATGTCAGGGGATATATCCATATCCCCTGTACTGACAAGGACAGCTTGAGTAAGGGTGCCAACTAAGTTGTCACTCCCCTCAGAACCCAGGGTTAACCCTACTAAACCCTTGGGAGGTGCACTACCACTGCTGGCTGTACTAGGGGCCACAGGTGCCTTAGGGGCTGCAGTGGCAGGAGTCTGCCCTCCTCCTTTCTTGGTGCACTCACTAAACCAGTGAGTTTTACTTTTGCAGTATTGGCACCACCTTTTAGATTGGCCTTCTTTCTTCTTTTGGGGAGCCTGACCCCCACCCTCTTTGGGTTGTTGGGGACCTGTCGAAGACTTCTGGTCATTTTGTTCCCCTTTTGAATCCTTACCCTTCTGGTCTGCTTTCTTCTGACCACCTTGATTCTGGCCCTGGTTCTGTTTAACTCTTGTTCTAACCCATCTGTCTGCCTTCTTTCCCAATTCTTGGGGAGAGGTCAGATCTGAGTCAACAAGATGCTGATGCAACAACTGGTTCTGACAATTGTTTAAAATTTGTTCTCTCATCATCAAATTGTACAATCCTTTATAATCAGTAACCTTACTGCCCAGCAACCAGCCCTCAAAAGCCTTAGTGGCACAATCTACAAAGTCAGCCCAATCTTGAGACTGAGTTTTCTGGGTATCCCTGAACAGCACCCTGTACTGCTCAGTGGTTAGGCCAAACCCTTCAACCAGTGCATTCTTCAAGACTTGGTAATCATTAGCATCCTCTACCCTTGTGGTGAGGAGCTTGTCTCTTCCTTTACCCTCAAAGGAGAGCCACAAGATAGCTGCCCACTGACTTGGGGGAACACCTTGCACAGTGCAGGCCCTCTCCAAAGCAGTAATCCATTTGTGGATGTCATCCCCTTGTTTAAAGGGGGGCACTATCTTACCAAGGTGTTTTGTATCAAAACTCCTTTCCCTATTGCTAGGTACAATGCTGCCACCAGTGGGGACTGCCCCACTCAATTGTTGCTCTCTAGCAAAGGCAAGCCTTTCTTTGGCCAGGGCAAGTTCTTCCCTTTCAATCCTCAGATTGGCTGCCTTTTCCTTAGCTTCATACACTCTCCTCTGGGGAGACGTCATTCCCCTTTGAGAGGAACGTTGAGAGCCATTGGTATGAAGGGATCTGTTAGAGCCTCTAGATAGAGACCTAACTCGTCCATTCCCAATGTTAAGCTGACCTGAGAGTGGCCCCAGGGCTCCCCTAGAGTCCCTCTCATGTCTGCTTAAGTTGGTCCGGGTTAGTCTAATGACTTCTACCTGTCCCTGGTCTGCCTCACCCCCAGACTCCAGGTCATCATCCTCATCATCAGCATCATCTGCTTCCTGAAGGGGATGGTCCTGGCTATCAAAGGGTCCCTGTAGGGAGGGCATGTTGCCTTCTGAAGTAGAAGGGTCTGGGTTACCAGCCCTCCTTGCATCATGAGTCTCTAAGAGACCAATCAGAAAAGCAGTTGTGGGGTTAGACCCCTGCTTAATCTTCCTAGAGGTACATACTTGTCGTAACTCCTGGAAGCTAAGCACAGCATATCTTGAAGGTATGACCTGTGGAGGGTCAACTGACACAAGGGGGGACTCAGTGTTTCCTCCTTTGTCTGACATGCTGATTCTAGTGTGGTGTAAGTGATGCACCTACCTACACTATGTGTTACCTACTGATCCCTTGCTAGAGTTGCAGCCAAGGTGTGCTAAGCCTTGAGGAGCTACAACAGCTGGTTCAGTAGAACTCAGAGTATTCTAAGCTTTAGTTATATGTACCTAACAGTACTTATGTGATCTTTCAACAAGATATTCTTAGGATACGTGTGGTAAAACAACAGCAAGCTCAAATCCCAACCGCTGCTCACCAATGTGAGAAGGTGGCCTGATATGCAGTGGTCACTATTCTAGTGCCCACTATGTATCAGTCCAGCAACCCTTATTGATGATTGGTTGTAAGTCAACCTTATAGACCAGCTATCCTAGTAGCATGGATACGAGCAGTCTAAGGCTAAAGACTCGAGAGGGCGTGTTAAGCCAGCTGTTTACCACACATATACCCCTTGAATACCCAGTGAAAGGACACCACACAAGTGTTATGAAAATAAACAGTTATTTATTAAAGATCACAACAGCCCTGTACTCTTTATGAGGACAGGGTACTAAGCACAAACCAAAAACTCTTACAAAATACTTAAGTTAGCACAGTATATACAAATGCCCGAGGGGCACGGAAAACCATATACTCTAAAAGTGGAATGTGAAATTCCTAGCAGGTAAGTACAGTACTAATAGCTTTTGGAATCGCTAGGACTTGACTAGGGAATCGTTAGATTACGACTAGGAGGCCTAGGGGACTCGGGTGCAGTGTGTGCACTCTCACGCGAGATGCGGACAAAAGTCTATGGTAGCTAGGAAATAGAAAGTTAGTGTTCTCGGGCGAACCCGACCTGGTAGGGAGAAAACGAAAGTAGATTCTGACCCTTGGATAGTGAGGCTATGCTGGGGCACCGAAATGCCGAAGTTACCTAGCCCAGGGGCTGCAGCTGCATAGGTCTGAAAAGACGTCGGGAATCCTCGTAGACGGACCAGGAGCCGGAAGAAAAGATGCTGGCCGGTGACCAGTGAAGAAAGTTCAGTTGGATCCAAGCCTGGATCTCGAAGATAGATGACACCTGAAAGCAGAGGGGACCAAGTTCGAGACTACTAGCCAGTAGTCAGTGGGCACCAGGAGGGCACCGGATGGTAGCCACCTCGACAAGGTGAGTGGGTGACGCTTGACTCGAAGATCTCACGGACCAGGAGGCGTTGTCGGCGACCAGGATGGAGGATCGAGCTGTCCCACGAAGATAGAAGCTGTCGGCGTCGCTGGACCCAGGATTGGGCAACAAAGCCTTGGCAAATTCAAGCCCACGCGGTGGACCTAAAATGGCGTCTGGAGTGGACTAGGAGGGTCCGGGGTGCCTCTCTTGAAAAAGGAAGCAAGGGCCAGCCTGGAGCAACCAGACCAGCAGAAGAGATGTCGTCGGGCGTCGTTCAGAAGGCCACAAGCCAGCCGGCTAGTAGCCAAACAACGCGGTGCACAGCAAACAGCAGAAGGGCCCCACGCCGATCGTGGAGATGCAGGGAGGCTGGCCTTGGGTGCTGGAGCTGCGCAGGGTCGGGGCTTCTCGGACCCCAAAGCACTCACCAGTGGAGGACACGGTGGGCTTGCAGTAAAGATGTCGTGCAGTCTTGGCGATCGTCGGTCCCTTGAGGTCTCGTCGCACTCACGGTTCTCAGCTTGGCTGTAGAGGTGAGTAGAGGTCAGAGGTGCCAGGGAAGCCGGGTCTCGTCGAGCTGGGTCGTCGGATTCGTGATGAAGGACTTGCAGCAGACCGCAGTGTTCTTTAGGATGGTGCCCGCTTGATGCAGGGTGACTACTCCTTAGCCACAAGGGAGAATCTTGAAGAAGAAATCGTGAAGTCCTTTCGAAGAAAGTGGTATCTTGATTCCAAAGATGATCTAATTTGAACAGGGGGCCCGCTCCTATCTTTATACTAAAAAAGGGGGCTGACCCGGTGACTAGGTCCTGCCTATGGGTGGGACCAGGAGGGGGGTGGTTACACCCCTCTCCCCTGCCGGACTTCCCCAGGCCAGGGGCTGGTGTGCCCCTGGAACTGGTTCTGACTGGCCTATGCGTAGTGAGCACCGGGGTGCCACTCAGCAGTCACCTTCCTGAAAAGCCCTGCCTACCCAGGATACACAAAACCATGTCTGGGACGGTGCTAGCACCGCCCCGGACAGGAAACCCTTTGTCCAGGCCTCCCTCGCTGGAAGGACTCCCAGCAGCAGGAGGTCAGACTCGTGTCTGTGGTGGCAGCATCCATTTTGTGGAGCTGAGGCTTCAGTTAACTTTAACCGGGGTTCACAGTTACATACATGTCGTGTCCCTCTAGAAGGGTGGAATGCTAACCCCGTCGCCAGAATTGGCGAGGGGTTAGTATTCCAATTCGTATGACACCTTACTCGACATGTTTTGATAAAGCAATACCAAAGTTAGCATTTAACCGCGAGGATTATAATGCACTTAAGAGTATATGGTATGCGATATCATGGAACAGCTATTAGGACTTGGTTCCGCAAGCTGCAGACAGGCTCAGCTCATGCCAGAGCACCATCTCACACGATTCCAAGCACTCTGCCTTCAGGATTGTCAAGGCCTGCCATAGGAGTGACTGATAGGAATCTGTGTGTCCATTTTAGGGTTAGGTATAGGTATACTACACCTACAGCAAAGGGTGATTACACGACTTTGCCCCAGCTGTCATGCAGCCAGTTGTGTCAAATTTAGGAGGCCAGCCAGGGGTGGCATAATACATGCTGCAGCCCCTGGCAGCCCTGGGTACACCTATGCCCTGAGTTACAGGGTCTGATAAGGTGGCCCAGTACCAATTGGTAGATGCACCTAGGGTACATGAGGTAATTTAGAAAGAGAACAGCCAGACTGTGGGTCTGATTGGCAGGCCCACAGCCAGAGAAAGTCGTAAACCAGTGAAACAAAAGCAAAAAATCTGGGTGATCATAGGATTGCAGACCCTACTCTCCTACATTATTTTTTAAGCATTGGAATTGAATTATTAGCATGACAAATGTGGTAGAAGCCAACCAACAAGATGAATATAAAACTAATCGCATCCTTAAGGGGATCAGAACCCATGCATGCTCACCACCTGAGCACTGTGAAAAGGAAAGCAGTAAGAGAAGTCAAAGATATAGAAGGCATAGGAAAAACATTACCCATGATAGAGTGCAATTTGCCAAATTACTCTATAACAAAAAGTTATTGTAGCACATATTCAAACTTGAACAGTGTGTTAGATACTTAAGACATGGAGCAGCATGTGGAAAACCTATGTGCTATATACAGTTCTACCTCAGCCAGACTGCACTGAAACAGCGAGAGAGGTCCACCACCAGTGGGACAGGATAAAGAGAGAACTATAAAAAAAGAGCCTAAGACAACATACATAATATGTATATTTGTAAAGCGCACGTTCACCACAAGGGTATCTTGTCGCTGAATAACACATGTTTAATGTTGCCCAACTCAATTGTACTCATGTCATCGACCTCAGAATGAAGAAAGGCTGAGTCTCAGAGACTTGAACCTGGGACCATGAAGTTAAACACAGATCCCTACAGTGGGCACATAGTCCACTAACACCAGACCAACCAATAGCACCTAGTAGCATAGAAGCCGTCATATTTCTAGAGAGATAATACAAACACAACCAGGATATCTCCAAGAAACACACTGGCATGGGAGTAAAATAAATAACCACCTATGTATAGACAAGACAAATATATCACACAGAAATAAAGTAAAGCGAAGCACAAGTTACTTACCTTCGGTAACGATATAGCTGTAAGAAACAGTAGCTAGTATTAGATTCCTTACCTTAGAATATCCCCAGGCGTCAGACTGGATCCGGAAACTTTTACGTAGCAGTACCCTTGCGCGTTGGTAGGCGTAGTCTGCGGCTCAGCGTCCGTCGTCGGAGTCGTTGTAGCCGGGATGACATCGCCAGAGTACTTATATGACGCCCTCATGCGCTGACGTCAGTTCTTATACACAGCTTTTCCGCGCCAGAAACGCAGAGCCATGATAAAAACCAACACTGGTGCCAAGAAACTAGGGCCCTGAAAGGGGTGAACCTTAACCCTAGATATAGGTTCGCAAAACAGGGAGGATGGGTGGGGCGATAAGGAATCTAATACTAACTACTGTTTCTTACAAATATATCGTTACCGAAGGTAAGTAACTTGTGCAACTGAAAGAAACAGGTTAGTATTAGATTCCTTACCTTAGAATAGATACCCCAGCAATACCAACCCCGGTGGTGGGTCTGCGAACCAATGATCACACCAGAAAGTCCTGGAGAATGGAACGGCCAAAGAAGACATCTCTCCGGAGAGATGGACGGAAAGGAAAGGAAGTTTAGAAGAGAGGGCCTGGAGCTCACTCACTCTCCTGGCAGAGGTGATGGAAACCAGGAATGCAGTCTTAAGGGTGAGTAGACGAAGAGGACAGTTATGAAGTGGCTCAAAGGGAGCGCACATCAGGTAAGTCAGAACCAGGTTCAAGTCCCACTGAGGCATCACGAAAGTAACAGGGTGAAACATATGAGTGATGCCCTTCAAGAACCTATTGACAACCGGGGACTTGAACAAAGAAGGCTGATCAGGTAGCTGTAAGAAGGCGGAAAGGGCAGAAAGGTAGCCCTTGATAGTGCCCAGAGCAGATCCCTGCTGGGCAAGAGAGAGAAGAAAGAGGAGAACCTCTGAAAGGGGGGCAGAGTGGATCCACAGCCTTTGCTGTGCACCATGCCACAAATTTGTTCCACCTGCAGGCGTATACCGATTTTGTGGAGTGACGCCTGGCTGGCAGAATCACATCGCAGACTTCAGGAGGCAAGTCAAATGGCCTCAACTGTCGCCGCTCAATCTCCACGCATGGAGGTGGAGACTGGACAGGTTCGGGTGGAGGACCATCCCCTGCTGCTGCGACAGAAGGTCCTCCTGAAGAGGCAGACGAATCGGGGGATCGAAAGACATGCTGAGTAGCTCAGGATACCAATATCTTCATGCCCAGTCCGGAGCCACAAGGATGACTTGGGCCCGGTCGCGTCTGATCTTCTTCAGCACTCTGGGCAGAAGTGGTATAGGCGAAAAGGCGTACAACAGACCGCAACTCCACTCGTGACGAAAAGCGTCTCCGAGCAAGTGCCGCCTTGGAAATTCCAACGCGCAGAACTGATGACATTACGCGTTCTCTTCGGTGGCGAATAGATCTAACCAAGGCTCTCCCCACTGCTGAATGAGGCCTTGAGCCACGTCCGAGTTCAGACGCCGCTCATGATCCATCATGCACCGGCGGCTGAGTTCAGACGCCCTGGCGTTCAGGGAACCTGCCAGGTGTTGAACCACCAGGGTCACGCCCTGATGTTCCAGCCACTGCCAGAGGCACAGAGCATCCTGGCAAAGGGTCCACGACCCCACCCCGCCCTGTTTGTTGGAGTACCACCTGGCGGTGGTGTTGTCCGTGAACACCTGCACTACACTCCCCCGGAAAGAGGGGAGGAATGCTTTCAGTGCAAGCCGGATCGCCCGCAGCTCCAGAAGGTTGATGTGGGGCCGGGACTCCGCCGGAGACTAGAGACCTCTGATCTCTGACTGTCCCATGTGGCCCCCCCCAAGCCCAGGAGGGACGCGTCCGTCACAACTACGTGCTCCTGTTGGGTTAGGGAGAGGGCTCTGCCGCTGACCCAATCGCGGTCCGTGAGCCACCACTGCAACTGTCTTGCAGTGCCCACGGAGATCAAGACATGGTCGGACAAGTTGCCCTGATGCTGGGCCCACTGAAACTTCAGGTCCCACTGCAGAGCCCGCATCCGTCACCTGACGTCATGCACCAGAAGGATGCAGGAGCATATCAGCCCCAGAAGCCGCAGCGTCAACCTGACCGAGACTCAGGATAACGGCTGAAAGATCGGAATCAGAGCCTGAATATCCCGAACCCGCTGTTAGGGAGGATAAACCCGAAACTGCGCCAAGCCTAGAACCGCTCTGATGAAGAGGAGCTTCTGACAGGGACACAGGTGTGACTTCGGCACATTGATGGAGAACCCCAGCAGGTGCAGGAGGTCGGCCGTAGTCTGGAGGTGGCGGACGACTGTCTGGGGCGAGCCCGCCTTCAACAACCAGTCGTCAAGATAGGGGAAGACTGACACCCCTAATCTGCGACCACCGCCATCACTTTTGTGAACACCCGAGAGGCGCTGGTAAGGCCGAAGGAGAGCACGGTAAGCGTCCTGCAAGTCCATCGCTACCATCCAGTCTCCCGGGTCCAGGGCAACTAAGACCTGAGCCAGTGTCAGCATCTTGAACTTCTCCTTCTGCAGGAATCTGTTTATGTTTCGCGGGTCCAAGATAGGGCGTAGGCCCCCTTTATCCTTCTTGGGAACCAGAAAGTATTGGGAGTAGCAACCACACCCTACTTCTGACCCAGGAACACCCTCGATGGCCCCCTTGGCCAAGAGGGCCGTAACATCCTCTCGCAGAAGATTCAAGTGATCCCCCGACATGCGGTGGTATTGCGGTGGCATGGCTGGAGAATTCTAGGAGTCACATGACTACTACCCGTCTAGTTAGGGTCTAACACGTTTGGCGCGAAAAGCAACTAAAACGACAGTCTTCCCGTAGGCGGCGGACCGTACGGATGAGATTTACCCTAAGCGACAGCTTTAAAGTAAGTGTTACCAGCCATAAAACGGGAGACAGTTTATTTAACATGGCGCAACGTTAGTTTAGTAACAACAGCATGTGTTTATTTTGCGCAGCACGTTTAAACCAGAGCAGAGTAAAACGCCTCTTCATGTCTACTGATGCGGAGCGCCATACATTAATATAATAGACGACAGCAAACAAGTAAGTGTATATTGCAACTAGGGTGAGTTCCAATTCACCAATATTTATGACTGGAGCAGTAAGCGATAATAGCTTCATGCTTATTTTTATAGCACGCTCAGAAGTGTAGTACAGAGGCGGAGTATCTGACGACAAGTTTCTTCACTCGCATTGCCGCGGGGCTTTAACTACGAGCCGCATTTCTCAAAACACAGTAAGTCATCACTCGATAGATATTCCTTCGCTCTGAGTAATGATGTAGGTACACAACACTAATGTAGATAATAAATTTAGTTGCATGGAAAGGCGGATATGTCAGTTGAATACCATTTGAGGCTACAATTCTAGGAAGGGTTTACCCTCGCATTTTCGAGGTAAGCTACATTACCAGATATTGGATTACTGTGTAAACTGATAGGTATACTAGTCATTTATTTACCTGAATGATAACCATAAGCATTTATATTTCACATGATTATTTATTATAGAGACATTAATTGCATATGATCCGGCATGCAATATGGTCATTTCTTCTTCAATCTTCTTCAAAATAAGCAAGGAGTTATTTACTGGTTGTTCAATATTGTCTAGATAGACACTGGAAGGACAATGTATCTTAACTTTATGTGATTTTGTCATTGAAAAACTTAGGATGAAGGCACATTTCTATTTTTGTGTTCTTTATGATTTAATCCAGTGAATAAGTGAACAGATAGACTATGTTAATAGAGATGTATCTATACATAACATGAACGTCGCAAATGAATTTTTGACAATTGCATTGTTAGACCCCGTACAATTTTAAAATCTATGTACTGTAAATATGAATGGTATTGACATGCGTATAGTAATTTGAATTCTTTAATTTACAGAATACAGCCCCTGAGGAAGGAACCTCGGTTCCGAAATCCATTGGGCCAGAAACTAACCGTGGTTCAGTAGCAAAATTAATATGTTAGATATTCAATGAGGGAATTTGTAGAAGTACAAATGATATGGACAATCATTGAAACACAGCAATTGTATGTTAAATAGTTTATTATCAGATGAATACAAGTTATATGATCATGTTTTGAAAAAAAGAAAATTAAGTAAACAACAGTACAAACCAAAGTGACGTTGTGGTATAATTAGATTAAGTATGAGTTGAAATTGAAATTGATTTATGTTTGAAACTGTGAACAGTTTGTTCATTAGGAACAGTGCACACTTGAGCAGGTTTTTCCTGTTCCGGGTCCTACTTGGTTTATATATGTGGAGCCAACACATGTTTTAAGTGTAGCACCCATGTCAAAATAGTTTAAAGGAGGGAATAATATTAGAGTGCGCCTCTCAACCCCTTGTGGGTACACTTTTGATGGCTGGAGGGGTCGGCTCGAAGGGGAGGGAGTAGCCCCTTCGGACGATTTGAAGCACCCACCTGTCTGACGTGACAGTGCGCCAGTGGAGGAAATGATGTTGAACCCTCCCCCCCACTGGCGTCACATGGGCCTGAAAGCTCGAACTAGGAGGGCTTTGAGGCGGATGCTGCGGGGGTGGATGTGGACTGGCCTCGCTGTTGTCCCCGGGCACCGACACTGCGGTTACCACGTCCGCCAACGCGCTGGATGTTAGTCTGCGGCCCGTGGCTGGCAGGACGTGTGGGGGCGCTCCTTCCTTGGCCACGAAAGGAGCGAAAGGCAGCAGTTTGCTGGCGTGGGGCCGACAGGCCCAAGGACTTGGCTGTAGCCCTGGAGTCCTTAAAGCGCTCAAGCGCACTGTCTGCCTTGTCGCCAAAGAGGCGACAGCCATCAAACGGCATGTCCATAAGGGTGATTTGGACATCAGCCGAAAAGTTGGCGGATCTCAGCAAGGTGTGGGGACGAATCGCCTGTCGTTGCCATCGCCCTGGCTAGCGAGTCCGTTGTATCCAGCCAACACCGGATGGAATACTGTGCCGAATCTCGACCCGCCGCAAGGGCTTGGGCGAGTTTAGTCCGGGCCTCCTCCAGACATTGTGGCAGCACGTCGGTGACCGTGTCCCACAGAGAGTGGGAATAATGGCCCAAGAGGCACGCAGTGTTAACTGACCGCAACCCCAAACTCAGTGAGGAGAACATCTTGCCATACTGTTCATACCACTTGGATTCCCGATCGGGGGGAGCCAACAGGAATGCGGTCTGGGAGTTAGAGGCCTGTATGACCAGGCTCTCGGGAGTGGTGTGGGTGGACAGGAAGCAAGGGTCGCCCGGAGGCGGGTAGTGGCGTCTGGCCACGTTCCTAACTACAGGGAGACCTGTAGCGGGCCTGGACCAAGTGCCGAGAAGAACGTCAGACAAGGCCTCATTTAACGGCAACAAAGGCTCCGAAGAGCTTGCTTGCGGGTTAAGGACCTCAGTGAGGAGGTTATTCCTCACGGCTGCGACGGGGAGTTCAACGGATAAGGCCTTGGCCGCCCGCGTCAACACCACACTATAGGCAGCCCCCTCCTCCATAGCCATGGTAGGAGGGGAGACAAAACTAGTGTCTGGCGAAGTGTCCTAACCACTGGCATCCCCTAGGTCACCTGCCCAGTCCTGATAAGACTGACACTCACGTGCCAGAGGGTTCTCAGACCCCTCCCAATCCAACTCGCCACCCATCTCCTGGTACTCAGGGTCAAATTATGGAGCCGGATCATAGAAGAAAACTTCTTCTCTCAACGTCGAATGCAGCGTCAAGTGGCGCCGCTCCGGTGTCGGAACCGGGTCCGGCGGCGTGGGTAGGTCCTATCGGTATCGCACAAGGCAACAAACTCCATAACTACAAGGAAGCCTTAATAACTATTGTGCAGACCGCCAAATCAGGGGGGAAATCAGGGAACGACGTCATCCGGGGACGACACTCTGGGAGTCGGCGCTGGCGGAGGGGTTGTGAGGTCGACCAGCGGCGACCAGACCCTGCAGCGTCTGGACCGTAGTCGACGACTGCGCCAAAGCACCTGGCCCGCTTGGGATCCCAGTCAGGGCCGCGGGGCCCGAAGGCGCCACTGCGGGACCCAACTGAGTAAAGAACGACCTCATGGCAATGAGGAAGGCGTCAATCTCCTCCGGCATCGCCTTAAGCCCGGGGACCGGGGGGTATGGAGCTGGCAGCAGCGCCTGCGGCTCCGGCGGAGTCGCGTGGGCGGTGTCGCCCAAACCCCCGGCCGCATCGCGCGAGCGTCGGGGGGAGTCGGAAGAGCGATGTCGTCTCTTCAACTTCTTGTGCCTCTTACCTGAGGACTTGGAGCCCGACGAATGGTGTCGACTCGCTGAGTTTCGATGACTGTGGCCCCTCGACCGGTCCTTCGACCTCCTCCTCGACCTGAAACGGGAACGACGAGGGTCGACTGCCGGAGCTCGAGGCAATTACGGAACCGCTCCCGCCTAGCCTTCGACGTCAAGGCCCGGCAGTCGGGGCACGACTTATCATGGTCGGCCCCAAGGCAATACAGACACTGGCGATAGGGGTTGGTAACCAACATCAGTCGGCTGCAATCCGCACAGGGCTTGAACCCGGGCATCCCACCGGCACCTATAGTCTTACGACTCGAAAACAGGATCAATGCCTTTTCCGGAGCTGAGCTTGCTGGCGCAAAAAGAAGAAGAACTAACGTCAGCGGGCGAGGGCGCCGCAGACGATGCTTATCGACGCACAGTGGTACTGCTACGCAAAACTTTCCGGATCCAGTCTGACGCCTGGGGATATTCTAAGGTAAGGAATCTAACACTAACCTGTTTCTTTCAGATTTCCCAACTTACCTCTCGAAGTGGTGGTCGACCCAGAAGTCCTTTATCTCCCTGCCTGCAGTGCCTTTGCAAACCGGAGGTTCTCCATTGGAAACAGGGCATCCGACGTCGAAATGGCACACGGCCGCCCTAGTGCCACTGAGGGTGAACCTTTGGTACTAATTTGTTTCCCCATTTGCCCTGAGCTAAAGTCCAAGAGCTTTGCTCCCACAACCCAGTGGTTTGTAAACTTGGGGATTTATAAAGCGCAGTTGTTGCCCGAGGGCGTCCAAGCGCTAGGAAAATCGTGACCTACAGAGAGCAGGGAAGGGGAGAAAAGACAACGGTTTAGCAGGCAGATGTGAAAAGGTGCCAGCAGCCACCAAACTGAGGCCCCCTATAGAGTGCATCACTGACCCTGGGGGACCAGTGAGTCTACCCCCAGAACCTAAACTCCCACTATGGAATACTACCTAAAAACCGATAACCATATTTTCATCCAAAGGATAACAATGACACTTTTGTGGAGTTTTAAAACCTAAAGAAATTCTTTAAAATTGTACTGTAAGAAAGTGGCTCTGTATATACTGGACCAAAGTAAGGTACAGAGTGCACAGAGTCCACAGTCCCCAGAGGTATGGCAGAGGCTAAAGTTAGATATAACCTTACTCTCTAAAGTGGTAGCTTGGTCGAGCAGTAAGGCAGTATCCGAGGACAGTGTAAAGCATTTGTTGTACTCACTCGGTCAGCAAATGGTCTCCTACACTCAAGAACTGAACTCTAGGCCAATTGTTAGTATAAAAAAATATATAGTTGTTTTATTTTAGAACCAACTATAGGTATCAAAATATACTTTCTCATGATGAGTTAAATACTTTTCAAATAGACAAGTACAGTAGTTACAGTTGTTGCAATAGGCAACACAATTTCAAACAATGCAACATTGAGCTCAATGGAATTTCTAGTTAAATGCAAACAATTACTTTGAGATTTGGCTGATTTTAGGTGGATATTTTAAAGTTTCAAAATGCCACACTTAGAAGAATTTCCAAGTGAAACCAGTTAATGCACAAGTTACTACTTGTGTAACGATATATCTGTAAGAGACATTAGTTAGTGATAGATTCCTTACCTTAGAATATCCCCAGGCGTCAGACTGGATCCGGAAATTTTTTGCGTAGCAATACCCCTGCGCGCTGGTAGGCGTCGTCTGCGGCTCCGCGTCCGCCGTCGGCGTCGTGAGCGCCGGGATGACGTCGTCGGAGTATTTAGACGGCGCCCATGCGCGCTGACGTCAGTTCTGATAACACAGCTTTTCCGCGCCAGATACGCAGAGCCATGATAGAACTAACACTGGTGCCATGAAACTAGGGCCCTGAAAGGGGATGACCTTAACCCTAAATATCGGTTCGCAGAACGGGGAGGATGGGAGGGCGGTAAGGAATCTATCACTAACTAATGTCTCTTACAGATATATCGTTACACAAGTAGTAACTTGTGCATCTGAAAGAGACACGTTAGTGATAGATTCCTTACCTTAGAATAGATACCCCAGCAATACCAACCCCGGTGGTGGGTCTGCGAACCAATATCACACCAGAAAGTCCTGGAGGACGGAACGGCCAAAGAAGCCATCCCTCCGGACTTGACTGTCCAGGCAGTAGTGTCTTGCGAACGTGTGCAGCGAGGCCCACGTGGCTGCCTGACAGATGTCCTGCAGGGGGACACCGCGGCCCAGGGCAGTTGTCGTTGCCGTGGCCCGAGTGGAGTGAGCCCGCAATCCAGCCGGGGGCTCCTTCCTCGCCATGGAGTAGCATGCTTGGATGCACAAGATGATCCACCTGGAGATGGTCCTCTTGTGTACAGCCTTTCCCTTCTTCGCGCCCACGTAACCAACGAAGAGTTGGTCATCCACCCGGAATTGGCGAGTGCGGTCTAGGTAGTAGGAGAGCGCACGTTTTGGATCCAGACGGTGGAGCCTCTCCTCCTCTTTCGAGGGATGCGGAGGCGGAAAGAAGGTGGGCAAAGTGATGGACTGCCCGATGTGGAAGGCCGTGACAACCTTGGGCAGAAAGGAAGGTCGTGTACGCAACACCACCTTATCAGGATGAACAGACAGGAAAGGTGGTGAAGAAGAAAGAGCCTGGAGCTCACTCACCCGCCTGGCAGAGGTGATGGCAACCAGGAAGGCCGTCTTTAGAGTAAGGAGACGAAGAGGGCAGTTATGAAGTGGCTCAAAGGGAGCACACATCAGATAGGTGAGAACCAGATTCAAGTCCCACTGGGGCATCACGAAGGGAACAGGAGGAAACATGTGTGTGATGCCCTTCAGAAATCTACTTACAATAGGGGACTTGAATAAAGAAGGCTGATCTGGTAGCCTCAAGAAGGCTGAAAGAGCAGAAAGGTACCCTTTAAGAGTGCCCAGAGCAGAGCCCTGCTGGGCAAGGGAAAGAAGAAAGAGCAGCACTTCCGAAAGGGGTGCAGAGAGGGGGTCCACAGCCTTTGCTGCGCACCATGCCACAAATCTGTTCCACCGGCAGGCGTATACCGACTTAGTGGAGGGACGCCTGGCTGCCAGAATGATGTCACAGACTTCGGGAGGCAAGTCAAATGGCCTCAACTGCCGCCGCTCAATCTCCAAGCTTGTAGGTGGAGACTGGACAGGTTCGGGTGCAGGACCGTCCCCTGCTGCTGCGACAGAAGGTCCTCCCGAAGAGGCAGACGAATCGGGGGATCGACTGACATGCTGAGTAGCTCGGGATACCAGTATCTTCGTGCCCAGTCCGGAGCCACAAGGACGACCTGGGCCCGGTCGCGCCTGATCTTCTTCAGCACTCTGGGCAGAAGTGGTATAGGCGGAAAGGCGTACAACAGACCGCAGCTCCACTCGCGACGAAAAGCGTCTCTGAGCGAGTGCCGCCTTGGAAACTCCAACGCGCAGAACTGCTGACATTGCGCGTTCTCTTCTGTGGCAAATAGATCTAACCAAGGCTCTCCCCACTGTCGAAAGAGACCTTGCGCCACGTCCGAGTTCAGACGCCATTCGTGATCCATCATGCACCGGCGGCTGAGTTCGTCCGCCCTGGCATTCAGAGAGCCTGCCAGGTGTTGAACCACCAGGGTCACGCCCTGATGTTCCAGCCACTGCCAGAGGCGCAGAGCCTCCTGGCAAAGGGTCCACGACCCCACACCGCCCTGTTTGTTGCAGTACCACATGGCGGTGGTGTTGTCGGTGAACACTTGCACCACGCTTCCCCTGACAGAGGGGAGGAATGCCTTCAGTGCAAGACGAATCGCCCGCAGCTCCAGAAGGTTGATGTGGAGCCGGGACTCCGCCGGAGACCAGAGGCCTCTGATCTCCGCCTCTCCCATGTGGCCTCCCCAGCCCTGGAGGGACGCGTCCGTCACAACTACGTGCTCCGGCTGGGGTAGGGAGAGGGGTCTGCCACTGACCCATTCGCGGTCCGTGAGCCACCACTGCAGTTGCTTCGCAGTGCCCTCCGAGATCAGGACATGATCGGACAGGTTGCCCTGATGCTGGGCCCACTGAAACTTCAGGTCCCACTGCAGAGCCCGCATCCGCCACCTGGCGTGACGCACCAGAAGGATGCAGGAGGCCATCAGTCCCAGAAGCCGCAGCGTCAACCTGACCGAGACTCGGGATAACGGTCTGAAGACAGGAATTAGAGCCTGAATATCCCGAACCCGCTGCTCGGGTGGGTAAACCCGAAACTGCGCAGAGTCAAAAACCGCTCCGATGAAAAGGAGCTCCTGAGAGGGACACAGGTGCGACTTCGGCACATTGATGGAGAACCCCAGCAAGTGCAGGAGGTCGGCCGTAGTCTGGAGGTGGCTGACGACTGTCTGGGGCGAGCCCGCCTTCAACAACCAGTCGTCGAGGTAGGGGAAGACTGATACCCCCTGCCTGCGCAGATGGGCTGCGACCACCGCCATCACCTTCGTGAACACCCGTGGGGCGCTGGTAAGGCCGAAGGGGAGCACGGTAAACTGAAAGTGCTCTAGGCCTACCGTGAACCGCAGGTAACGCCGGTGGGCCGGCAGGACGGGGATGTGGAAATAGGCGTCCTGCAAGTCCAACGTTACCATCCAGTCTCCTGGGTCCAGGGCAGCCAGGACCTGAGCCAAAGTGAGCATCTTGAACTTCTCCGTCCGGAGGAAGCCGTTGACGTTCCGCAGATCCAAGATAGGGCGTAGGCCCCCTTTGCCCTTCTTGGGCACCAGAAAGTAGTGGGAGTAACAACCACGTCCTACTTCTGGCCCAGGAACGCGCTCGATGGCCCTCTTGGCCAAGAGGGCCGAAACTTCCTCCTGCAGAAGTTGCAAGTGATCCCCCGACACACGGTGGTATTGAGGTGGCATGGATGGAGGGGAAGACTCGAAGGGGAGGGAGAAACCCCTTCGGACAATTTGCAGCACCCACCTGTCCGAAGTGACTGTATGCCAGTGGGAGAGGTGATGGCGAACCCTGCCTCCCACAGGCGTCACATGGGCCTGAAAACTCGGACTAGGAAGGTTTTGAGGCGGGGCTGCTGAGGGAGGTGTGGACTGGCCTCGCCGCTGACCCCGACCACCGCCACGGCGGTTCCCACGTCCGCCACCGCGCTGCTGGACATTTTGCGGCGTGTGGCTGGCGGTCCGTGGTGGGGCGCCCCTTCCGTGGCCACGAAAGGAGCGAAAGGCACCCGATTGCTGGCGTGGGGCCGTAAGGCCCAAGGACTTGGCCGTGGCCCTGGAGTCCTTGAAACGTTCCAGCGCATGGTCTGCCTTGTCGCCGAAGAGGCGACGGCCATCAAACGGCATGTCCAGGAGGGTGGCCTGGACATCGGCCGAGAAGTTGGCGGACCTCAACCAGGCGTGGCGTCGAACCGCCACCGTCGTTGCCATCGCCCTGCCCAGTGAGTCCGTGGTATCCAGCCCACACCGGATAGAAAAGCGTGCCGCATCTCGGCCGTCCGCAAGGGTTTGGCTGAGTTTAGCCCTGACCTCCTCAGGGCATTGTGGCAGCACCTCCGCAACCGTGTCCCACAGAGTGTGGGTGTAGCGGCCCAAGAGACAGTTGGTGTTCACTGACCGTAGCCCCAGGCTCACAGACGAGAAGACCTTCTTCCCGAACTGCTCATATCTCTTGGATTCCCTGTCGGGCGGGGCCGACGGGAATGCGGATTGGGAGGTAGAGGCCTGGATGACCAGGCTCTTGGGGGTGGGATGGGTGGACAAAAAGCATGGGTCGCCCGGTGCCGGGCGGTAGCGTCTGGCCACGTTCCTGTCCACAGGGGGGCCTGTGGCGGGCTTGGACCAAGTGCCCAGCAGAACGTCACACAAGGCCTCATTGAACGGCAGAAGGGGCTCCGTGGAACCGGACTGCTGTTTGAGGACCTCAGTGAGGAGATTAGTCCTCACGGCCGCGACGGGGAGCTGAAGGTTTAAGGCCTTAGCTGCCTTCGTCAACACTACGCTGTAAGCAGAACCCGCCTCCGAAGCCACAGTCGGGGGCGACGTAAATCCAGTGTCTGGCGAGGTGTCAATACCACTGGCCTCCCCAAGCTCATATGTCTCGTCCTGATGCGACTGGCAATCACGTGCCAGAGGGTCCTCGGACCCCTCCCATTGCTCCTCGTCACCTGGCTCCTGGAGACCAGGATTAACAGCCAGGGCCTCCTCGTGGAGATAGAATTCTCCGAAGGCCGGCGGAATCGGCGCCCAGCGGTGCCCCTCCGACACCTGAGTAGGACCGTAGGAAGCATTGGGGTCGGCAACCACATCGGCTGCCGGGGACGACACCTGAAGGGACGGCGCCGGTGAGGTCGTAAGGTCGACCGGCGAGGTCCCGGAGCCGGATCCAGCGAGGTCGCGCGGCGCCGGGACCGAAGTCGCCAGCGGCGCCGGGGCCGAAGCACCCGACGTCGTCGGGGCCGAAGCGCCCGACCCGGAAGGACCTCCAGACGGAGCCGATCGGCCCGAAGGCGCCACGGGAACCGACTGAGGAGGGAGGGCCCTCATGGCCATGAGGTACCTCTCGACCTCCTCCTGCGACGCGCCGTGCCCAGGGACCCGGAGGTGTGGGGCAGGCGGCGACGCTTGCGACTCCCGCGGAGCCTCGTGGGCGGTGTCGCCCGAGTCCCCGGTCGCATCGTGCGAGCGACGGGGCGGGTCGGAGGATCGATGGCGTCGCTCCGACCTCTCATGCCTCTTACCTGAGGACTTGGAACCGGACGATCGGTGACCACTCCCGGAGCGTCGATGACTCCGACCTCGCGACCTGTCCCTCGACCTCCCGTGGGACCGGGACCGGGACCTGGAGCGGCACGGGGCCGACTGCCTCAGCTCGAGACGCTTGCGGGACCGCTCCCGCCTAGCCTTCGACGTCAGGGCCCGGCAGTCGTCACAGGTTCGATCGTCGTGGTCGAGGCCTAAGCACTTCAGGCACCGGCGATGGGGGTCCGTGACCGACATGAGTCGGCCGCACTTCGAGCAAGGCTTGAACCCGGGCATCCCTGGCACCGATAGTCGAGAAGCGACTAAATAGAGGATCAAAAAGATCAAAAAAGTTTTCAGTCAAAAAGTGACTGGGGGTAGAGCTTCTTCCGGATCTGCGCTAGCTGGCGCGGAAAAAAGAAGAACTGACGTCAGCGCGCATGGGCGCCGTCTAAATACTCCGACGACGTCATCCCGGCGCTCACGACGCCGACGACGGACGCGGAGCCGCAGACGACGCCTACCAGCGCGCAGGGGTATTGCTACGCAAAAAATTTCCGGATCCAGTCTGACGCCTGGGGATATTCTAAGGTAAGGAATCTATCACTAACGTGTCTCTTTCAGATGTTACCTTATTGAAGAAAGGAAAATGCTACCTACCAGTATGTATCAGTTCTTGGCATGTAGAGCTGCAGATTTCTACACTTTGCATTAGATCGCCACCTGGTGCTGGGCTCAGATGATTGCATGTTGTTGTCGTCTTGGAAGTCTGTGTAGTCACGAGATAGGGGACTCCTCCCTTGGACGATAGACTCAGGGTTCTCCCAGGGTCGGGTAGGTACAGTTGTTACACCCTCAGTAGCACAGGGGCAGCCGGGTGCAGAGGTAGTAGGCCCAATGTTATCCTATGGAGGATAGGGGGCCTTTGGTTGGTGGCTGCTAGCAGGCAAGCCACGTGGCTGTGGGAGCTGAGCTCCTGGTCACTTACACAGGGCAAGTGGGTAAGTAAGATAGGGTAGTTGATGCACTTCCAGTGGCACTCGGGCGGCTGGGTGCAGGGCGCTTTTGGGCCTTCGGGTGCCCAATGTAAGTCAATGGAAAAGCTGGAAGTTGAACAAAGGCTGCAGGCTCGGGGACGGAGATTCTTCATGAGCGACCACGACTTCAAGAGGTAAGTTGGGATCATGGAGGATAGGTAGGCACCCAGGAGTTGGGCACAGGGGGCCGTGGGACGCCGGGTCCAGGGATGTCTTTTGATGTTGGGAAATCTTACCCTCTGCTGGTCACAGTCCCTTGTTGTGAGGCTGCATGCGTAGTCTGGGTCGTCGAGGAGGTTCCTTGGGCACTGGATTACAGGCCACAATCGCCGGGGGACGTCCTCAGGGTCTTTGTCCACTAAGGCACAGGCCGGGCTCGGCGCAGAACTGCTGACATTGCATATTGCATGGTATCTTCGGTGGAGAGTAGATCTAACCAAGGAACTCTCCACTGCTGAAAAAGACCTTGCACCACTTTCGAGTTAAGACGCCATTAGCGATCCATCATGCCCCTGAGGCTGAGTTTGTCTGCTCTGGCGTTCAGAGATCCTGCCAAGTGTTGAACCACCAGGGATATGCCCTGATGTGCCATGTCCAAAGGCGGAAAGCCTCTTGACATAGGGTCCACGACCCCACCCCACCCTGTTTGTTGCAGTACCATATGGCGGTGGCGAAGCTCCCGAAGATTGATGTGGAGCCCTGACTCCGCCGGAGACCAGAGGCCTCTGATCTCCAACTCTCCCATGTAGCCGCCCCACCCAGAAGCGATGCATACGTCACCACTGTAAACTCTGGTTGGGGAAGGGAGAGGGATCTGCCATTGACCCAATCCTGGTTCGTGAGCCACCACTGCAAATGAAGAGCAGTGTCCTCCGAGAGCTGGAAGCAATTGGACAGATTCCACTGATCTTTCCACTGGAACTTCAAGTCCCACTACAGAGCCCGCATATGCCACTTGGCATGATCCACCAGCAGGATGCAGGATGCCCAGCAGCCTCAGGGTCAATCTCACCGAAACCAGAAACTGTGTTGTGTCCTGCACCACTCCGATGAAAGGGAGCTTCTGAGAGGGAGTCAGGTCTGACTTTGGCACATTGATAGTGAACCCCAGGGAATGCAGGAGGTCCACCATAGTCTGGAGGTGGGAGCCCGCCTTAAACAGCCAGTCGTAGAGATAGGGGTAGAGTGGAACCCTTGATCTGTGCAGATGAGCTGCGACCACCGCCATCGCTTTCGTGAACACCCGAGGGGCGCTGGTAAGACCAAAGGGAAGCACGGTAAACTAAATGCTCGTGGCCTACCGTGAACTGCAGGTAACGCCGGTAGGACAAGGATGTGAAAGTAAGAGTCCTGCAACTCAATCACTACCATCCAGTCTTCAGTCTCCAGGGTCGAGGGCAGACAGGACCTGAGCTAGTGTTAACATTTTGAATTTCTCCTCCCGGAGGAAACGGTTGATGTTCCGGAGACTCAAGATAGGACGCAGGACTTTGTCCTTCTTGGGCACCAGAAAGTAGTGGGAGTAGCAACCACAACCTACTTCTGGGGTAGGAACACGCTCGACATGCAATGGTAGTGAGGTCGCAAGGATGCGAGGGGGGATGGGGTTGGGTAGTCTCGAAGGGGAGGGAGTAACCCCTTCGGACTATTTGCAAAACCCACTTCTCTGATGTGATGAATGATGCGCCAATGGGGGAGGTGATGGCGAATCCTGCAGCCTACTGGCGAGTGGTGGCCCTGAAAGGTCAGACTAGGAAGGTTTGGAGGCTGCTGCAGAGGAGGCCGTGGTGGGTTGGTGGTGGACTAGCCTGCACGCTGGCCCCAGACCCACAACGGTGGGCTCCATATCCCCGGCTGCACTGGGCAGCTTGCACCGGCCTGTGGCTCTGGGTGAGACGTGGTGGGGCACCCCTTCCCTAGGCACAAAAGGGACTGCGCAGGACAGGTGGTGGAGAGGCCCAAGGACTTGGAAGTAGCCAGAGAGTCCCTGAAGCACTCTAGCGCATTGTCTGCTTTGTCGCTGTAGAGGCGACGGCCATCAAAGGGAATGTTCATCAGGGTAGCTTGGACATCCCTGGAAAAACCAGTCTACCTCAGCCAGGCATAGTGTCGAAAGGGCTACCGAAGTTGAAATCGTCCTGCTCAGCGAGTCGCGGTATCCAGTCCACAGCGTATAGTAAACTTAGGTACACCTCTGCAACTGCACGGGAGAGCACGGCCCGTGACTCCTCCGGGCACTGGGGCAGCACCTGCGCTACTGTAACCCACACAGAGTGGGCTTAACGCCCAACAGACATGTAGTGTTTACTGACTGCAGTCCCAAGCTGGAGGAAGAAAACATTTTCATCCCAAGATGGTCCAGCTTTTTGGAATCCGTATCAGGTGGTGCAGTAGGGAATGCGCCTTCGGACGTGGAGGCTTGGACCGCCAAGCTCTCAGGGGTGGGCTGTTGGGAAAGGAAAGTGGGGTCACCCGTGTAGGAAGGTACATCCTGACTATGGTTGCCCCCAACTTTTTGCCCTGTGTTTTAGCTGGTTTTGGACATAGTCGACCTGGGACCCTGCCAATCAGGACCCCAGGCCTACTGCTCTCTCTTTAAAATGGATTCCATGTACCCTAGGTACATTTCCAATTGGTACTGGGCCACCTTATCAGACCCTGTAACTCAGGGCATAGGTGTACCCAGGGCTGCCAGGGGCTGCAGCATGTATTATGCCACCCCTGGCTGGCCTCCTAAATTTGACACAACTGGCTGCATGACAGCTGGGGCAAAGTCGTGTAATCACCCTTTGCTGTAGATATAGTATACCTATATCTAACCCTAAAATGGACACACAGATTCCTATCAGTCACTCCTATGGCAGGCCTTGACAATCCTGAAGGCAGAGTGCTTGGAATCGTGTGAGATGGTGCTCTGGCATGAGCTGAGCCTGTCTGCAGCTTGCGGAATCAAGTCCTAATAGCTGTTCCATGATATCGCATACCATATACTCTTAAGTGCATTATAATCCTCGCGGTTAAATGCTAACTTTGGTATTGCTTTATCAAAACATGTCGAGTAAGGTGTCATACGAATTGGAATACTAACCCCTCGCCAATTCTGGCGACGGGGTTAGCATTCCACCCTTCTAGAGGGACACGACATGTATGTAACTGTGAACCCCGGTTAAAGTTAAGCAAAGCCTCAGCTCCACAAAATGGATGCTGCCACCACAGACACGAGTCTGACCCCCTGCAGCTGGGAGTCCTCCCAGTGAGGGGAGCCTGGACAAAGGGTTTCCTGTCAGGGGCGGTGCTAGCACCGTCCCAGACATGGTTTTGTGTATCCTGGGTAGGCAGGGCTTTTCAGGAAGGTGACTGCTGAGTGGCACCCTGGTGCTCACTACGCATAGGTCAGTCAGAACCAGTTCCAGGGGCACACCAGCCCCTGGCCTGGGGAAGTCCGGCAGGGGAGAGGGGTGTAACCACCCCCCTCCTGGTCCCACCCATAGGCAGGACCTAGTCACCGGGTCAGCCCCCTTTTTTAGTATAAAGATAGGAGCGGGCCCCCTGTTCAAATTAGATCATCTTTGGAATCAAGATACCACTTTCTTCGAAAGGACTTCACGATTTCTTCTTCAAGATTCTCCCTTGTGGCTAAGGAGTAGTCACCCTGCATCAAGCGGGCACCATCCCAAAGAACACTGCGGTCTGCTGCAAGTCCTTCATCACGAATCCGACGACCCAGCTCGACGAGACCCGGCTTCCCTGGCACCTCTGACCTCTACTCACCTCTACAGCAAAGCTGAGAACCGTGAGTGCGACGAGACCTCGAGGGACCAACGATCGCCAAGACTGCACGACATCTTTACTGCAAGCCCACCGTGTCCTCCACTGGTGAGTGCTTTGGGGTCCGAGAAGCCCCGACCCTGCGCAGCTCCAGCACCCAAGGTCAGCCTCCCTGCATCTCCACGATCTGCGTGGGGCCCTTCTGCTGTTTGCTGTGCACCGCGTTGTTTGGCTACTAGCCGGCTGGCTTGTGGCCTTCCGAACGACGCCCGACGACAACTCTTCTGCTGGTCTGGTTGCTCCAGGCTGGCCCTTGCTTCCTTTTTCAGGAGAGGCACCCCGGACCCTCCTGGTCCACTCCAGACGCCATTTTAGGTCCACCGCGTGGGCTTGAATTTGCCAAGGCTTTGTTACCCAATCCTGGGTCCAGCGACGCCGACAGCTTCTATCTTCGTGGGACAGCTCGATCCTCCATCCTGGTCGCCGACAACGCCTCCTGGTCCGTGAGATCTTCGAGCTACAGCGTCACCCACTCACCTTGTCGAGGTGGCTACCATCCGGTGCCCTCCTGGTGCCCACTGACTACTGGCTAGTAGTCTCGAACTTGGTCCCCTCTGCTTTCAGGTGTCATCTATCTTCGAGATCCAGGCTTGGATCCAACTGAACTTTCTTCACTGGTCACCGGCCAGCATCTTTTCTTCCGGCTCCTGGTCCGTCTACGAGGATTCCCGACGTCTTTTCAGACCTATGCAGCTGCAGCCCCTGGGCTAGGTAACTTCGGCATTTCGGTGCCCCAGCATAGCCTCACTATCCAAGGGTCAGAATCTATCTTCGTTTTCTCCCTACCAGGTCGGGTTCGCCCGAGAACACTAACTTTCTACTTCCTAGCTACCATAGACTTTTGTCCGCATCTCGCGTGAGAGTGCACACACTGCACCCGAGTCCCCTAGGCCTCCTAGAAGTAATCTAACGATTCCCTAGTCAAGTCCTAGCGATTCCAAAAGCTATTAGTACTGTACTTACCTGCTAGGAATTTCACATTCCACTTTCAGAGTATATGGTTTTCCGTGCCCCTCGGGCATTTGTATATACTGTGCTAACTTAAGTATTTTTGTAAGAGTTTTGGTTTGTGCTTAGTACCCTGTCCTCATAAAGAGTACAGGGCTGTTGTGATCTTTAATAAATAACTGTTTATTTTCATAACACTTGTGTGGTGTCCTTTCACTTGGTGTTCAAGGGGTATATGTGTGGTAAACAGCTGGCTTAACACGCCCTCTCGAGTCTTTAGCCTTAGACTGCTCGTATCCATGCTACTAGGATAGCTGGTCTATAAGGTTGACTTACAACCAATCATCAATAAGGGTTGCTGGACTGATACATAGTGGGCACTAGAATAGTGACCACTGCATATCAGGCCACCTTCTCACAACCCGGAGCTGGGCGGTGGCATCGGGCAATCATCCTATCCACAGGAGCCCCTGTGCTGGGCTTGGATCAGGTGCCCAGAAGTATGTCTGTTAGGGCTTCACTGAACGGCAGCAGGGGCTCCAAAGTGATCGTTGTCGGTTGAAGCACCTTTGTCAGCATGTTCGTCCTGACAGCCACCGTAGGTAGCTCTAGGTTGAGAGCCTTGGTCGCTGTACGCAACACCATTGCGTAAGAAGCTCCCTCCTATGTAGCCACGGTAAGAGGAGACAACATGCCAAGGTCAGGGGAGGTATCCAGACCTATAGCTTCCACCAACTCTTCTCTCCAGTCTGGGTCGTACTCCAACTGGTCAGTTAAAGGGTCACCAGATACCTCACAGTCCCCTTGACCCTCCTTTGGTTGCCAATCTGGCCTAACCACACAACAGTTGAACAGGGGAACAAAAGTACCAGACAATGCCGGTTTGGCTCTAAGTCAGGGTGGAGGCAAGGGTCGACACCGGCTGGGGAAACAAACTGCATCGGCAGCAGACGTGGTGCCTGTGAATTCGGCGCCGGGGTAGGTGTTAGGAGGTCGACAAGTGCAGATCCGGATCAAGGCCTGGATCCAAGGGGACCCTGCAGTGCTGAGGCCGGACCGCCGGCCCAAGACCCCCCAGCTGAGTCCACGGGGCCCGAAGGCGCCCCAGCGGAGTCGGGCTGCCCAAAGATGGCATGCATCACTTCGTAAAAATCTCGAAGCTGGGTAGGCGTCGCTCTGAGTCCCGGGAAGGGAGGGAAACTCGGAGCTGACCCTTCTGGCTCCGCACGTGGAGCAGCAGAAGGGGCATCTGAAGCATCCCTCGTCGCGTCAGCCGAGGGAGAAGTCGAAGAGCCATGATGCTTCTTCGACTTTTTGTGCTTCGACTTACCTGAGGAGTGCAAAGACTTCAAGGATGAATGGTGGTGGTGATTCTGTGACGGATCCCTAGACCTCCCACGTGACTGTGACCTCGAACGGCACAGAGAAGACTGCCGGGCCCCGAGAAGCTTTCTGGACCACTCCCACAAAGACTTCGGACTCACAGTCCGGCAATCGGAACATAACTTAGGGTCGTGGTTGCGTTCCAGGCACCACAGGTGGTGCGGATCCGTCACCGACATCAGCTTTCGGCAGGAACCGCAAGCCTTGAAACTGGGCATCCCTCGTGCACCAGGAGTCGATGGACTCAAAAAAACAATGTCAACAGAAGTTCGGAAAAAGTCAGTCAGAAAGTGACTGGAGGTACCGCACTCTCCGTATCTGCGCTGGCCGGCGCGGAAAAAGAATGAGCTGACGTCAGCACGTGAGGGGGGTATCTAAGTAGCTGCTGCAACGTCATCCCGGCGACCACAACGGCGAACACGGAGCCGAACGATGCCACCTTTTGACGCGCAGAGGTACGGCTGACAAAAAAATTCTCCGGATCAAGTCCGACTCCTGGGGGTAATTCACAAGATTAAGGAAACTATAACTAATTGTCTTTTCCAGATAACGGACGCAGAGTCGACCAACGCCACCTACCAACACACAGGGATACTGCTTAGAAAAAATTCTCCAGTTCTAGTCGGACACCTGGGGCTAATTTTAAGGTAAGAAATCTATAACTAACTGTCTCTCACAGATTAGTAATCCAGAAAGCCACATATTGTGGAATATACTCTAAAGAACACAACTACACAGCAGAATAAATGCATTACTATAATCCTAACTGATCGGAGTACGGGTTAGGAAAAAACGTGTACAGAATCGCAAGATTAGTTAAACAACCATAAACTCCTGCAGTAAGCAGAAACACCACACCGGTTGCAACTTGATGAATACATATGGAAACCCAGTGATTAAACACTTCCTCCTACACAAGTCAAAAAGCAAGCAAGCAGAGCCCTCAAAGACATGTCTAAATGTCTATCACACCGTGCAGCTCTAAAAAGTCACAAAGCCGTATCAGGATGTACACCAAATAAATTTACATTATCAAACGCCATATCTTTCAGGCTATTCTGTACAGGCTGTGAAAACCCGGACTGACGCAGCCACTCATGTCTGTGCAAAGCAATTGACTGAGCCATAGCTCTACCCACGTAATCAGTGGTGTTCATACTACGTTTTACGGTGAATTTCGATGCCTCTCGGGCCAATGTGCACCAACTTTAGCAGCTCACTAACGGAAGATAAAATATTTCTCCCACAGCTCTCCAGCCATCTGGACTCAGTGCTTGGTGGAACTAGAGGGAGGACATTTGGGGCTGCAGAGGCTGTAGCTACTTGGACAACCAGAACTTTTGCGGAGGGAGGTTTTAAGAGACAATTAGAAGTCCCTGTGGTAAGGTTGCAGAGGGGGGAAAAGAGGGGGGAAATGTGGAGGGGCAATACCTGGTCTACAGACATTTCCATTATTGGCCTTACCCAAGGCCCTAACAATATGCCCAGGAGAGACTTATTATAAGGAAGTAGGGGCTCCACTCCAGTCTGGTGAATAACATCCACCACAGGGTTTGTGGACAATTCCACTGAGGGGAGCTGGCAATCTATGACAACAGCTGCCCTCCGTAATACCGGGGCATAAGAGGACCTCACCTTTGTTGCTGCCATTCCAGGTGTAGAAAGTAAATCTGAAACTTAGGAGGGCTAAAGTCCACTAGCCAGTGAAGTCCAGGTCAGTCAGCCAATTTTCCTCCAAGTGAGGCGGACAATAATGTCCAAAGGGCACCGACACCCTATAGTCTCCCCTATGCCTGCCAAACTGTGCATTCCCGAAGAAAGTGAAGAAACAGGCTGTTTAGGGGCACTTGGAGAGCTACTTAAAGCAGAAACCTCCAACAGCGCTGTTGAAGCAATGTGTGGACGTTGGGAAGAGTATTTGCTGTAGCCTCGATCGGCACTGCCGACATCATGGGCTGGATCTACTCCGACACCGAAGGTAAAGACCCCGAAGGGCTGTGCACTGGCGCAGTCTCGAATCTGATAACTGATTCCGAGCGCGCGAATGGCACTAGGTGGTGAACCCACCGGCGAGGATCCAGTCAGGGCACCTCCCACTTCCTTGGGGCTAGAAAGCACGCCAGAGGGAAATTGAGGACCAAAGACTTTATTCAGGAAAACTTAATGTTCCCGCATTTGGGCTAGAGTCGCCCAGTCTCCAGGATACATAGGGAGGTGAGGGGTGGACTCTGGAAAACGCTTCACAGCTGAAGGTTGGGAGTCAGTATCAAGACGGACTTAGCTTTCGTCTTTGGACTCAACGAGTACTGACGAGGCAGTGGTGCATCAGATAGTCGTACCACCAGAAGTTTCATTCGATGCTCTCTCAATCTCTTTGGCGGAAGACACTTACAGGAACCACACTACATGGTGGTCTCCCAGGAACCACACACAGATGGTATGAGGATCTTTGATCAACATCCGTCTGTCACATAGATCCACAGGGTTTAAACCCTTAAGGCATCCCAAAAGCAAAATGCTACTTACTAGTATGCATCTGTTCTTGGCATGCAGAGCAGTAGATTTGCATACTGTAGCATAGATCGCCATCTGGTGTTGGGCTCAGATGTTTGCACTTTGTTATTGTGGAAGTTTTGTAGTCACGAGATAGGTGACTCATCCTTTGGTTAGTAGTGCGCATGGGCATCGAAAACCATATCCAGATTGTTTTCACCATAAAGGGTGATGATGGAGTAAGAAATAGAAAGAAATAGAAAGATGTCCATGTGTAATGTATCTAAGTAAGATATTACTGCAACAGATACAGGTATCCGGGGAGGCGGGTGGGCATATACAAATCTACAGCTCTACATGCCAAGAACAGATGCATACTGGTAAGTAGCCTTTTCTGTTCGAGGCATATGAGCTGTAGATTTTATAACGTAGCACAGACTATACAGCAGTGTTGCCGTGGCGGTGGCCACCTGTATCTGTTGCAGCTGTTTGAAACAGTGTTTTTAGTACAGCCTGGCCCACACTAGCTTGTTGTTTTGCTTGCACATCTACACAGTAATGTTTCGTGAATGTGTGTGGTGAAGACCATGTTGCTGCTTTACAAATGTCATGCAAGGGGATATTTCCTAAGAATGCCATAGATGCCCCTATTTTGCGTGTGGAATGCGCCTTAGGGGGAATTGATAAAGTATGTTTTGATTTTGATAGCAGATTTGAATGGTTTTAACAATCCATCTGGCAATTCCTGATTTTGATATAGGATTGCCTTTATGTGGAGGTGAGAAAGCTACAAAGTTTAGTTTTCCTGAAATTTGTTGTTCTGTCAGTGTAGTAAAGTATAGCTCTTTTAACATCAAGCATATGAAGAGCCCGTTTTCCTACTGAGTCAGGTTGAGGAAAAAAGACTGGGAGCTCAACTGACTGGTTAAGGTGAAAGGGAGAGACTACTTTAGGTAGGAATTCAGGGTTTGTCCTAAGAACCACTTTGTTGTGATGGATTTCTAAAAATGGTTCTTGTATGGTTAATGCCTGGAGTTCACTCACTCTCCTGAGAGATGTGATGGCCACAAGAAAAGCTACTTTCCTTGTGAGAAATTGCAACTCAAATGTGTGTAAAGGTTCAAATGGTGGACCTATGAGCCTGGTAAGGACAGTGTTTAGATTCCAGATTGGAGAGGGCGGAATTCTGGGAGGAATTATCCTTTTAAGACCTTCTATAAATGCTTTAATGGCAGGAACCCTAAACAATGACAATTGTTGCCCGTTTTGCAGGTAGTTGCTATGGCAGCAAGATATAATCTTATGAAGTTGTATGCCAGATTACATCTTTGTAGATGTAGGAGATAACAATGTTTTGAATGGAAGCATCTAATGGATTGATTACGTTGGTATTGCAGTAAATAACAAATCTTTTCGATTTAGCTGCATAGCAAGCTCTAGTAGTAGGACCTCTAGCCTCCTTGATAACATTCATGCAGTCTGGTGGGAGTTTGAGATATCCAAACTAAGACTTCAGGAGCCAGATCACTAGGTTCAGTTAAGCTGGATCTGGATGCCTTATTTTTCAATGGATCTGCGTGAGAAGCTTTGGTGGAAGGTATAACTTTTGGTGTGGGACTACTGACAGTTCTAGCAGTTTGTGAACCAGGGTTGGCAGGCCCACGGAGCTACCAGGATCATTGTGTGGGGCTGTTATTTCAGCTTTCGGACTAGTAGTAGGGTGGATACCTAGAGGCGAAGTTTGGGCATTTTGTGTTTAAGTGTGTGGCAAACAGATATATGTCTGGATGGCCCCACATTTGAAAGAAAGGATGAAGAACTTTTGGATGAAGTTTCCACTCGTAACACTGTTGTAGCTGACGACTGAGCAGATCCGCTATCCGATTGTGTGTCCCAGGTAGAAGCTCTGCTAAGAGGTATATTTTTTGAGGAATGACCCAACTCTATATGCTGTGTGCTAGCTATGAAAACTGTAGGGAGTGTGTCCCCCCAGTTTTTGTATACATTGCAGTCATGTTGTCCGTCTGGTAAGATTTTGTGTGTTACACCACTGCAGACAGCGATGTGTGCAGCTGTCCACGAACACCAGATCTTTGAGTTGTCCCTGGGCTTGATTCCACTGATGTGCCAAACATTCCTGTAATGGATGCATTTGGAGTCTTGCGTAAGGGACAATTAAAATGCAGGAGGCCATCATCCCTATGTGCTGCATAAAAACTCGAGCTGGTAGTGATTTTTGTGGTTGAAATTTGGTTATGAGAGCTAGCATAGTGTCTATCCTGAGAGGATTGGGAAATGCTAGTGCTTTGGAAGTATTTATTGTTGCTCCTAAATACTGTTGGATGTGGGATGGTTGAAGATGGGACTTGGCAAGGTTTATTGTAAACTCTAAGTCGTGCAGCAGCTGGATTGTTTTGTGCGTTTATTGTAGACAATCTATGTGTGACTTGGCTTTTATAAGCCAGTCATCCAGGTAAGGAAACACAAGAATATGTTCTTAAGTGGGCTGCTACCACTGCGAGGCATTTGTGAACACTCTGGGCGCCTTTGTCAATCCGAATGGAAGGACTTTGAACTGGTAGTGTTGACCGTCCACTACTAACTGTAGATATTTCCTGTGAGCAGAATGAATAGGAATGTGAAAGTAGGCGTCCTTCAAATCTAAAGTGGCAAGGAAATCGCCTTGTTGGAGCAGTGGAAGAAACTTTTTGCAGAGTGACCATTTGGAAGTGGTCGGATTGTATGTACAGGATTAAGGGCCTGAGGTCTAGTATTGGCCTGAGAGGACCGTCCTTCTATGGAATGAGAAAGTAAAGGGAATAAACCCCTGTACCCTGATGATGTAGAGGCACTGGTTCTATTGCATGTTTTTGTAAGAAAGATAGAACCTCATGCTTCAGAAGGGTCAGATGTTCTGGTGACATTGGCCGCTGTCGCACAAGTTACTACTTGTGTAACGATATATCTGTAAGAGACATTAGTTCGTGATAGATTCCTTACCTTAGAATATCCCCAGGCGTCAGACTGGATCCGGAAGCTTTTGCGTAGCAGTACCCTTGCGCGACAGTAGGCGTCGTCTGCGGCTCCGCATCCGTCGTCGGCGTCGTGATGACGTCGTCGGAGTACTAAGACGCCGCCTCCGCGTGCTGACGTCAGTTCTTAGACACAGCTTTTCCGCGCCAGAAACACAGAGCTATGCCAAAAACGAACACTGGTGCCTTTAAACTGCAAGGGGAAGACCTTAACCCTAAATATCGGTTCGCAGAACGGGGAGGATGGGTGGGTCGGTAAGGAATCTATCACTAACTAATGTCTCTTACAGATATATCGTTACACAAGTAGTAACTTGTGCATCTGAAAGAGACACGTTAGTGATAGATTCCTTACCTTAGAATAGATACCCCAGCAATACCAACCCCGGTGGTGGGTCTGCGAACCAATAATCACACCAGAAAGTCCAGGAGGACAGAACGGCCAAAGAAGCCATCCCTCCGGACTTGGCTGTCCAGGCAATAATATCTTGCAAACGTGTGCAGCTAGGCCCACGTAGCTGCCTGGCAAATGTCCTGCAAGGGCACTCCTCGGCCCAAGGCAGTAGTAGTAGCCGTGGCTCGAGTGGAATGAGCCCTTAGCCCAACAGGGGGTTCCTTCTTAGCCAAGGAGTAGCACGCCTGGATACACAAGATTATCCACCGTGAGATGGTCCGCTTGTGTACCGCCTTTCCCTTCTTAGCACCCATGTAACCAACGAAGAGTTGGTCATCCACCCGGAACTGTCGTGTGCCATCCAGGTAGAAAGCGAGCGCACGTTTTGGGTCCAGATGGTGGAGCCTCTCTTTCTCTCTTGAGGGATGCGGAGGCAGAAAGAAGGTGGGCAGGGTGATGGATTGCCCGATGTGTAAGGCTGTGACTACCTTGGGAAGGAAAGAAGGCCTTGTCTGCAACACAACCATGTCCGGATGGACCGAAAGGAAAGGAGGTTTACAGGATAGAGCCTGGAGCTCACTCACTCTCCTGGCAGAGGTGATGGCCACCAGGAAGGCAGTCTTCAACGTAAGAAGGCGGAAAGGACAGTTGTGAAGTGGCTCGAAGGGAGCGCACATCAGAAAGGTGAGAACCAAGTTTAAGTCCCACTGAGGCATCACAAAGGGAACAGGAGGGAACGTATGTGTGATGCCTTTCAAGAGTCTGTTAACAATAGGGGACCTGAACAAAGAAGGTTGATCAGGCAGCCTCAAGAAGGCTGAAAGAGCAGAAAGGTAGCCCTTGATAGTGCCCAGAGCAGAGCCCTGCTGGGCAAGAGAAAGAAGAAAGAGAAGAACCTCAGAAAGAGGGGAAGAAAGAGGATCCACAGCCTTTGCTGTGCACCATGCCACAAATCTGTTCCACCTACAGGCGTATACCGACTTTATGGAGGGACGTCTGGCTGCCAGAATGATGTTGCAGACTTCAGGAGGCAAGTCAAATGGCCTCAACTGTCGCCGCTCAATCTCTAAGCATGGAGGTGGAGACTGGACAGGTTCGGGTGGAGGACCGTCCCCTGCTGCTGCGACAGAAGGTCCTCCTGAAGAGGCAGACGAACCGGGGGATCGACTGACATACTGAGTAGCTTGGGATACCAGTACCTTCGAACCCAGTCCGGAGCCACAAGGATGACTTGAGCCGGGTCGCGCTTCTTCAGCACTCTGGGCAGAAGTGGTATAGGCGGAAAAGCGTACAACAGACCGCAACTCCACTCGCGACGAAAAGCGTCTCAGAGCGAGTGCCGCCTTGGAAATTCCAACGCGCAGAACTGATGACATTGCGCGTTCTCTTCGGTGGCGAATAGATCTAACCAAGGCTCTCCCCACTGCTGAAAGAGACCTTGCGCCACGTCCGAGTTCAGATGCCATTCGTGATCCATCATGCACCGGCGGTTGAGTTCGTCCGCCCTGGCGTTCAGAGAACCTGCCAGGTGTTGAACCACCAGGGTCACGCCCTGATGTTCCAGCCATTGCCAAAGGCGCAGAGCCTCCTGGCAAAGGGTCAACGACCCCACCCCGCCCTGTTTGTTGCAGTACCACATGGCGGTGGTGTTGTCCGTGAACACCTACAATACTCTCCCCTGGACAGAGGGGAGGAATGCCTTCAGTGCTAGCTGAATCGCCCGCAGCTCCAAAAGGTTGATATGGAGCTGGGACTCCGCCGGAGACCAGAGGCCTCTGATCTCCGCCTCTCCCATGTGGCCTGTCCGTCACAACTACGTGCTCCGGTTGGGGAAGGGAGAGGGATCTGCCGCTGACCCAATCGTGGTCCGTGAGCCACCACTGCAGCAGTCTCGCAGTGCCCTCCGAGATCAGGACATGGTCGGACAGGTTGCCCAGATGCTGGGCCCACTGAAACTTCAGGTCCCACTTCAGGTCCCACTGCAGAGCCCGCATCCGCCACATGGCGTGATGCACCAGAAGGCTGCAGGAGGCCATCAGCCCCAGAAGCCGCAGCGTCAACCTGACCGAGACCCGGGATAAAGGCCGAAAGATTGGAATCAGAGGCTGTATATCCCGAACCTGCTGTTCGAGCGGGTAAACCCGAAACTGCGCCGAATCGAGAACCGCTCCGATGAAGAGGAGCTTCTGAGAGGGGCACAGGTGTGACTTTGGCACATCGATGGAGAACCCCAGCTGGTGCAGGAGGTCCGCCGTTGTCTGGAGGTGGCGGACGACTGTCTGGGGCGAGCCCGCCTTCAACAACCAGTCGTCGAGGCAGGGGAAGACTGAAACCCCTAACCTGCGCAGATGAGCTGCGACCACCGCCATCACCTTGGGGGAGCACGGTAAACTGAAAGTGCTCGTGTCCTACCATGAACCGCAGGTAGCGCCGGTGGGCCGGCAGGACGGGGATGTGGAAATAAGCGTCCTGCAAGTCCAACGCTACCATCCAGTCTCCTGGGTCTAGGGCAGCTAAGACCTGAGCCAGCGTCAGCATCTTGAACTTCTCCTTCCGGAGGAAGCCGTTGACGTTCCGTAGATCCAAGATAGGGCGTAGGCCCCCTTTTCCCTTCTTGGGTACCAGAAAGTAGTGGGAGTAGCAACCACGTCCTACTTCTGGCCCAGGAACGCGCTCAATGTCCCCCTTGGCCAAGAGGGCCGAAACTTCCTCCTGCAGAAGCCCCGCAAATGATCCCCCGATACGCGGTGGTGTTGCAGTGGCATGGCTTGAGGGGTCGTCTCGAAGGGGAGGGAGTAGCCCCTTCGGACGATCTGCAGCACCCACCTGCGCCGAGCCCGAAGGCGCCGGCGGCGTCGGGACCCCGGGTCCCTGCGGCGTCGGGCCGAAGCACCCGACGGCGTCGGGGGCGAAGCCGCCGACCCGCTAGGGGCCCCAGACGGGTCCGCTGGGCCCGAAGGCGCCGCGGAGCCCATCGGAGGAGAAAGGGACCTCATGGCCATGAGGAAGCGCTCGATCTCCTCCGGCGTCGCGTCTTGCCCAGGGACTGGAGGGTGTGGGGCAGGACGCGGCGCCCGTGACTCCGACGGAGCCGCGTGGGCAGTGCCACCCGAACCGCGTCGTGCGAGCGTCGGGGGGAGTCAGAAGACCGATGGCGTCTCTTCGACTTCTTGTGCTTCTTACTTGTCGACGACTTCGACCCGGAAGAGTGGTGCCGACTCTGGGAGCTGTAATGGGTCCGACCCCGCAACCTGTCCCTCGACCTCCCGTGGGACCGGGACCTTTCGCGGCGCGGGGCCGACTGCCGGAGTTCGAGTCGCCTGCGTGACCGCTCCCGCCTGGCTTTCGAAGGCAGGGCCCGGCAGTCGGAGCAGGTCTTGTTGTCGTGGTCGACGCTGAGGCAAGTTAGACACCGAAGGTGAGGATCCGTGACCGACATCGTGCGATCACAATCCTCACAGAGCATAAACCCGGGCATCCCTATGGCACCAATCCGAGTCGTAAACGACTTCGAAAAGATGATCAAAAGTGACCAAAAAGTTAGTCAAAAATTGACTAAGGGTTACTGCTTTTTCCAGATCTGCGCTTTTTGGCGCGGAAAAAAGAAGAACTGACGTCAGCACGCGGATGCGGCGTCTAAGTACTCCGACAACGTCATCACGGTGCCCGCGACGCCGACAACGGACGAGTAGCCGCAGACGACGCCTACCGGCGCGCAAGGGTACTGCTACGCAATAGTTTCCGGATCCAGTCTGACGCCTGGGGATATTCTAAGGTAAGGAATCTATCACTAACGTGTCTCTTTCAGATTGGGTGGTATGTGAGGAGGGGTAGAGGTGAGTTCCAGGCAGTAACAATACTGGATAATTTGTCTCACCCGCCTGTCTGTGGTGATGTTGTTCCAGACAGGCAGGAACTGTGATAGTCTTCCTACGACAGAGTGAAATGATCTGAAGGAAGCAGAGGGAAGTCATTGTTTGGTAGTGGGGGGAGGTTCGGTTGTAGTTACCCCGAGCTCTCCTTTGTAATTTCTTCCTCTGTACCAAAAAGCCCACTGCCCTGGCATCCATCAGTCACCCCTCTAGCTGTGTGCCCTATGCCAGTGGTGTGGGCACAGGTGCATGAGCCCTGTGCCCCTACAGTACCATTCCTGGGTACTGTAAGTGCAGTGCTGCCATTAAGAGTATATGGTGCTGGGAGGTTGTCATTACGAACTCCACAGCTCCATAATGGCTACACTGAAGACTGACAAGTTTGATATCGAACTTCTCAGCACATTAAACCCACACTGATGCCAGTGTGGGATTTAATGTAAAATGCATGACAGAGGGCATCTTCGAGATGCCCTCTGAAACCTAACCAACTTCCAGTGTCCTGACTCCGTGGCTACTGAGACTGCCACCACCAGACATTTTTCTGGACCCCTGGGTCAAGAGCCTGCCACTCTCGGGGGCCTGAAACAATGCACATCCTGGGGCGAGGTGCCAAGCCTCCTCCCCCAGGATGGGCAGGGGAAGCTTCAAAGGCCTGTCGCCTTTGTGAGCTTCTCCAGGCCACTTGCTGTACTCAGCAACTGGACCCCACCGGTTCTGACCCCCACTCTGGCGGGAAGAACGGCGGGAAACCCTAAGGAAGGAAAGGGGGTGAGCCAGCCTATGCCAACTCCACCCCTCAGCTGGGAGAGGTGAGGTGAAGCACAACTCCGGGCTCCGGCAAAATCCATTGCCCAATCAGAGCTAGGCTCCAGCCCCCCTCCCACAGGAGAGGAGCAGGCTAGGGGATGTACTCAACCAAGCACAGGGAGCCATTGGTCACTGCCCTTGCCCTACCTGTAACGCCCCTAAGATTAGTATTTAGGGGCACCCTGAACCTTCCTTCCTCAGATCCCTATTTCAGCAAGAAGAAGAACAAGAAACAAGTAGACCTGCCGTGCAGCTGCTAACAAGAGGACGAAACCAACTGACTTGGCCCCAGAACCCTACAAGCCTGTTGATCCTTGAACGTGCTCCTGCGAAACTCCGGCGTCTCCTGCTGACAGCTACCTCAAAAACCCTGGAGGACCTGCCTGCCTTGAACCTATAAAAAGACTGGGTCACCCATGAGCAATGGTTCTGCTCAAACAGCAATACCCCTGGTGCCAGCCAGGAACTGCAATTCCAGCCCACTCTGCACCCGCCGAGCCCGGTCTGTGCCTGAGTGACCCAAGACCACGAGGACGTCCCCCGGTGACTGTGACCCAGAGTCGAGTGCCCAAAGACTCTCCTCAACTAACCAGAAGACGCCTGGAGCCTCAGAACAAGGGCGCCTCCAACCGCGACCAGCTGAGCGTAAGATTTCCCTACACCAAAAGACACTTCTGCACCCTGCGGCCCCATGTGCCTTCCTTTGGGGTACCTACCTCTTCTCCAAGATCCCAACTTACCTCTCGAAGTGGTGGTCGCACCTGAAGAATCACCGTCCCCGAGCCAGCAGCCTTGGTTCACTTTTTAACTTTCCCATTTAATAATATTGAGCACCAAGAGCTCAGCTCCCACAGCCGCGTGGCCTGCTTGCTTGCAGCCACCAACTGAAGGCCCCCTACCCTCCATTGGATTGCATTGGGCCTACTCTCTCTGCACCTGGCTGCCCCTGTGCCGCTGAGGGTGCAACAACTGTACCTTTCCGACCCTGGGAGACCCCCGAGTCTATGCCCAGAACCTTAACTCTACCAGTCGATTACTTACCTAAAAGCTGATAACTCATTTTCCTTCTGTAGGTTAACATTGACTGGTTTCACTTGGAAATTCTTTTAATTGTGGAGTTTTGAAACTTTAAAATATTCATTTAAAATCAGCCGAATAACGAATTCCGATTTACTCACTGTGATCAGGAGAGAAGCCAGTGCTGCACCTTTCAGTCCAGCACTGAACCGAAAGAGTAATTATAACTGTACTTACTAGTAACTTGAATTTCCTCCCATAGGATAACATTGCTTGGTTTTCACTGAAAAGTTTCTGTCAACTTTGAAAATATAATTATATTCCTTAAAAAATACTACTGTAGCCGAAAGGCTTTTACTTAACTGTTTACAACTCATGTCCCGGGACTGAATCTAGGATCCAGTCCTGTGGTTAGAAAAGTAATCCATAAAGTAATCAATTGCATTTATCTAGAAAAACCCATTGAGCTCAATGTTAAATTGTGCTTGAAATTATGTTGCCTATTGCAACCACTGTAGCTACTGTACTTACAAAGTCTATTGCCTATTTGCAAAGTAATTACCTAAAGTCACTCATATTGAGAAAAGTATATTTTATACCTTGTTGGTTCTAAAATAAAACTATATATTTTGATACAAAACAATTGGCCTAGAGTTCAGTTCTTGAGTGTGTGAGACCATTTGTTGACTGAGTGTGTACAACAAATGCTTTACACTGTCCTCTGATACTGCCTTACTGCTCGACCTAGCTACCACTTTAGAGAGTAATGTTATATCTAACTTTAGCCTCTGCCATACATCTGGGAACTGTGGGCTCTGTGCACACTGTACCTTACTGGTCCAGTGCATACAGAGCCACTTTCTTACAAGCCTCTGTTAGGGGATGTTTGTGTAGGGGTTTCATAGGAGGAAGTTGTGGCCTCTGTGGTAATATATTCTTGGATCCGCCCCTATAGAAGGAGCGACAAAAGGACCCCTGTGTAGTCTGAAACTGTAATGCTCCCATAGAATTAGCAGTGTCAGTGTTCTTTTTCATTTTTTCTAGAGCTGTGTTTACAGCTGGCCCAAAGAGGTGTTCCTGATCAAACGATTGATTTAAAATAGTTGTTTGAACTTCCTGTTTAAATCCGGAAATGCGTGACCATGCATGTCTATGGAGTAAGACACTGGTGTTAACAGATCGAGCCGCAGTGTCTGCTGCGTCAAGGGCACATTTAATGGAGGCATGTGTAATTAACTTGCCCTCCTGGAACAGATCATGTGCCTTGGCTTTGTATTGGTCAGGTAAGTGTTGAATAAGGGTTTCTAGCTCAGCATAGTGAGCCCTCTCATATCTGGTGAGTAGAGCTTGTGCATTGGCTATTCTCCAATGATTAGCTGCTTGGGAAGCAACACGTTTGCCTCACGCGTCCAGCAGTTTAGATTCCTTATCTGGGGGTGGTGCATCGCTATAAGTTTGTGAATTACCAAGTTTTCTAGCATTGTAGACTACCAAGGCATCTAGTGGGAGTTGTGCCTTGATGTACATGGGAACTTTAGGGGCAGGTCTATATTTTTCCTCAATACGTAGATTGAGAATCCTGGCCCTGAAGGGGTCTTTAAATATGTTGGGTGCGTGTTTAATTACCCCTCTAAGCATGGGCAATATATGTATGATATTATGGGACTGAGCAAAAGTGTCCATTAAAAAATATTCCTCCATGGGGTCAGAATGTAATGACACGCCATGGTATTGAGCAGCCCTATTAATAAGCTGGCTAAAACCTATATTGTCGTCTGGGGGTGATGGTTTAGATGGGTATGCATCTGGATCAGGGATGTCTGGAGGATCTCCAGGATCGTCATAATCATCTCATGTGGAGGAGTAGTGTTATCATTAGGGTCATCTAAGGGATAATTACCATGTCAGTCCCCACTGCCTAAATCATCCTCATCCTGTGGTGACAAGGGTGAGCTTGGAGACAATCTAGGAGATTGTGTAGGAGAGTGTATAGGAGATTCAGGTTGAGCAGGAAGAATAGGAGAAGAGGGTCTTATAGGTGATGTTGCAAAGTCTCTCTTCTTAGCAGGCACCTCAGGTGTGTGTGAGGTATCAATATTCCTCTTTTCTGCTGCAATAGTGGAATATGGCCTGTTTAGGGTCCAACTGTAATGTTTTGTGCCTTGGGTCGATAGGATCTGGTCTGAAGAGTTCATTCTGGTCGTCTGTTCTCGGTGCTGATCTTTTCGGTTCTGAGCGTGGCTTTAATTTGGTGTCCGGAGCCTTAGAAGAAGTTTTATGCTCCGATGGCTTTGAAGGTGGCGTGGAGTCGGAACTTTTCTTTGGAGTAGAGTCTGAGCTTTTCTTTGGAGTCGAAGATTTCCGTGCTTGTCCGGTTCCAAGGCCTTATGGTTTTTTGGTGCCGAAGGGCTCGATGCCGAACCCTTTTTGGCTAGAAAGGGGTGTATCCCAGATTTCGGCACCGAAGGTTGTTAAGGATAGCAATGTGCAACTTGTTTGGTCCCGAGCTACAGGAAGGCTTTGCTTTTTTCTTCGGAGCTAGGCCCGGAGGCGGGGCTTCTGAAGCTTTGTTCTGGTCTCGACTAGGGCCTGCAGGCGAAGTCTTGACTAGAACCTTTTGCTTGTCTGGTTGGGCAGAAGTAGGGGCTTTTGAACTCACTCGTTGCCCTAGCGTGATGTAATCGGATCCAGAGTCATCCTCTTCAGAGACAATCTCGAGTTCCTCTGAATCCTCTGCCTCTGGAACATCGGGCCATCATCGAAGATGTTTTCCAGCACTGGTGCAGCTTGTTGAGCCATGACGTGACGTCAAACCTGGCGATGACGGATGGTCTTCTTCGAACGAAAAGAGGCACAGGCTTGGCAATCCTTCTCCTCGTGTTCTGGCGATAGGCAAAGGTTGCACACCTTTTGATGATCACTGCGTGGAAATTTTGCTCCACACTAGGGGCATTTTTTAAATGGAGTTCTTTCCATGAGCCGTAGGCCCAATGGCGTTGATAGGCCCAACGGCCCGCGTAGACAGCTGGAGTCGAGAAGTATAAGTTAGCACGTCGAAAGCTGGCAAACGAGACAATACCGTTGAAAACGATTCGAAAATACGATGCCGTGCCGGAGCACAGCAAGTTTCATCCGAACCCGATCGCGGAACAAAACAATCTGGAGATGGAGTTGATGCCCATGCGCACAACTAACCAAAAGAAGAGTCACCCATCTCGTGACTTCAAAACTTCTACAACAACAAAGTGCAAACATCCGAGCCCAACACCAGATGGCGATCCATGCTACAGTATTCAATGTACAGCTCATATGCCTCGTACAGTACAATTTCTCACAAAAAATGTGGAGATGGATAACGGCCCTCCAACCACTCCAGAACCCCCTTGCAAGTGCATTAAAGAAGGAACAGACATTGCGTCGGCTAGGGGCTTATATGGGCACAGTCAACGTCACATCGCTTGATGATGTTGATATGCAGTCCCGTGGCACGCTCCTCCGGCGTGCGGAGGTGCTGTGGAACAAATTTCTAGATCCAGTCCTGCGCCTTGGGGAGGATTCTGAGGTAAGGAATCTGGGGATACATGTTTCTATCAGATCAAATGATTTTCAGCATCAAGGGAGGCTGCCACCTATTCATCTTCAAATGCAAAAGGGGTGCTTACATGGTTACAAGAAAATCATCTGGAGAAAACCCCAACTTGATTCTTATGCACTAATAGCTGGATAACTTTCTTTGAACATAAAAACCATAGCCAGGTTCTTAATGTCATTTTTTAGCAAGGAAATAGATCTCACATTTCTGCAATACAGTAAGTACTTTCCCGGTTTAGGTATGAGGAATATGTAGGCTCTGCTAAAGTTTGCGTTTAGATTGTTTGACTCTGCACTCTCAGTGATAACTCTTGAGCAAGTGAGCATTGTTTTATGCCTGTAATAATTCAAATGAATGGTTGACTTTGCCATCTCTCTGCTTCAGTTGTGGGGCAAGAAGTCCATCAACCTTTGAAGCGATGCAAGGCTTTTTCGGCTTGAAGCGCAAGGATGTTGTTTGTTTCACATTTCTTCAGTGTAAGAGCTTTTATGCTAGCATCCAATAGTGTTGTCTGCTCAACTCTAAGTGCTCTGCTTCCAGTTTCAATTTCTGTTCTCACACTACATTGCGTGCTATTGTTGCATCATTTATCAATATCCACCTTATACAGAATTTCCCTGCTGCCCAGAGAGTTTCCATGGAGGTTTTAGAATTCTCATTGAAGTCTAAATATGCCTGTAAGTAACCAAATAATTTCTTTTTTCCTTCAGGGATTTGGACCTCATCATATCTATCCTGTGTTTGGATGTTTAAAAGTGGCGTGCACTAGGAATTCTTGTAGTCAAGCGACTAACGTCCTGACGTGAGAACAGCAGTTCTTCTACAACTTTGCCTTGGTAGAGATTCACTAGTAGCAAAATGAATCTACAATGCTGCCTATCTCTTTGATGGTTCATTCGACGTTTGTTAATGCCTGCATGGAGATTTACGGACATAGGGTGCACGTCTGAACAGTTTGCTAGGAAGAAACACTATGTGCAGTGAATGAGAACTTTTCAAAATTCTTCATAGGGCTTGTGTGAAGAGAAAATCCTAAAAACAAAAAGTCTCTCAAATGGAAAGCAGGCAGTGCCCAACACAGATTGAAAATGTATTTCAATTTAATTTCTACTTCAGGGTGTTCAGAAATCTACTTTTGAGGGCTTAAAGGTTCAAAGCAGGATTCTCTGTAAGCCAATATTGCAGAACTTCCACTTTCTTTCATTTTTGAAAAAAACAGAAAGGCAACCTCAGGAGAAGGGACAATGGGAGAAGTAACACTGCACCCCAGAAGGCAGGACCTACAACCAATGCCAGCTTAGTGAAGAAATCCCTAACACAGAATAGATGAATGGTGATAGAAGGTATCGCCACTCCCACCTCACCTGTCTACCTTTTTAGCTGCACACACAATCAACAATTATTTTCACTCTAATGCAAGGCTGAGGACCAACTTCTTGGCTTTCGGGAACAGAGAGGATGAATGCAACCATACATAGCAGCCAGATTATCGACAACCAATATCACGCCAAGGTTTGACAATTGTATGTCTAGACTCTGCCATAAAGGCAGACATTCACTTTATCTTTGAGTGGGAAGATTTGCATCAACGTACCCCATTTTAAAGTTTGTACAAAACAACATGGATTTTATTTTGCCGATTGAATGCAGGGTGGAATACAACCACATCAGAATGAGTGTGGGAGACAATTTTGAACTAATGCTTCGCACCCCTAACAGTATGATTACTGGGATCATACTCAGGATCCTACAGGGCTGGAGGACACAGAATAATTGATATAAAGAATGAATAAATGAAAATGTATAAAGTGCATTTGTGACCTAAAAGGTATCCTGCTGCTAGAAGCTCATGTGGGCCAAGATCTAACATAGGAAAGCAGTCAGTCAGTCAGAATAACTTTATTTCACCAACATAATGAAGGAATACAAAGTATACTACAAGTAAAACATTCCATAACATTACAGTATATTTAAAATACAAAGAATTAAACAAATTTACCACATAAAAAATGTATACACACAATTATTAACAATTCAATAAATGTATTACTCTTTTAAAGATAAAAGATTAGCAGATTGTATGTCCCTTTTATAAGGCAGATAAAAAGAAAGACGCTAAAGATAAACGGGTAAAACGGTCAGACAGTAACTGCAGATAGTAAAGGGCTACACAACACTGTTTAAAATTCATTTTACGCATGAGGGGGGATAATAAACCTTTTCCTTTCATCACAATAACATTTACAGAAAACCATGAAGTGCATATCATTCTGTAAAGATCGCTCATCACAGGTACAAAATGGGAGATTGGAGGCAACATAGATATTACGGGGAAGACCCAAAATCAGAGGGATGTAATTTAACCGGAATCTCACCAAGATATACCTGTGTTGTAGATTAGTGACAAACTATATATATGTTGAATTTATATCCATTTGCATTATGCTTGGGGCTGCCAGATATGCTTTAACTGTTGACAGCTTAGCATTTAGAGCCTCCCTTCTGGTCTGCAAATTAGATAGCACATGAGCTTTCAAGGCATTCTTAGAAATAGACCAACACGTTGTAGGGTCTGCAAAGAGATGATACAATCCAGCTGCTTTCAGAGTAGATTTGACATGGCGTAGCCAGCTATTACCCACCCCATCTAATTTCAAAATGTCCTTTACAATATCTCGTCAATGAGAGACGGCCTCATTTCGCCATATTGAGTGCCACAGAGATCTATGGGGCTCCAAGTTTCATACATCAGTTAAAATTGGAGCAAGACTTTTTAAAGTTATCTTCAATAGATTGCAGTTTTGCGCAATCTCTGGTTCCCCAAACAGCGGCTCTGTCAGAGGCAGCAGATTTTAAACTAGTTTTTTTTAAAATAAATGTAGTTAGGGCCCAAATATTCTTTTCCATTTGCATCCTCCTATTTACAATCATGTTTTGCCAGTTAATTTGACGGTCAAACATAATCCCTAAATAGTTCAAAGAATCGACAACTCCCAGTTTCCCCCTTCAGTGTTAATTTAGGGCTGTTAACGCTGTTTTAGGCCTGCCACTAGGATAAAGGACTTTGAATAGTTAACTTTCATATCCAGATTGTTCATAAATTGGAAGCATTCCAACACTAAACGACACAGCGTGTTACTGGTTCGAGCTAAAACTACTGCATCCAATAGTATTGGTACTTGTAATGAATTAATATAAGGAACATCTTGAGTAGATCCCAGCAGGGCAGATTCTACATCATTTTTATAGAGTGCAAATAGAAAGGGGGCGAGAACACAGCCCTGCCTCACACCTCTAGCAATTTGAAAATACCTAGTACACTCACCTCCCTTTCCATAGCGAACACAGGCTGAGGTACCGAAGTACAAGTCGCAAATAATAATAATATTCAGGTCAATTCCCATTGCCTCCATGATTTGCCACAGCCTAGGCTGTGCCACGCAGTCAAAGGCTGCAGACAGATCCATGAAGGCAAGATAGAGATGGCCTTTTTTGGCTGCCGTATATTTTGCTATAATTAGACTCTGGTTCAGGCACTGATCCACAGTGCCTTTCCCTTTTCTAAAGCCAAACTGGCATGGGGTTATAATATTATTTGCTACGGCCCATTCCTCCAATCTGTTTAAAAGCAGCCGACCCATTAGTTTTGCTGTAGAATCTATCAAATGAATTGGTCTATAGTTTTTCGGAGTTGACTTATCCCCCTTTTTGTAGATAGGAACAATTAAAGGTGTCTTCCATGGAGGAGGGGCACCTATTTGGGCAAATTTATTAAAAACCTTTGTTTAAAGCAGGCCCAAAGTTCGTGGTTCTCCCAAAAAAAAATCTATAGGGACTCCGTCCGGTCCCGGTGCCTCTGCACGTTTACACTGGTTTAAAGCATACTTTGTTTCGTCGTGTGTAAAACTAACACTTGCTAAAATTGAGGGACTAGACTGAGCATTTACCGACTCATCAGCTCCAAATAGACTTTCAAAGTGGGCCACCCCGATTCCTCCTGTTCAACATGTATGTCAGTGGTCATGGACCGCTCATCTCTTAAGGAAGGGGTATTATTCAAAGACCAAAATGCCTGCGAACTTTTTGATAACGCGGCCTTTTGCAAATTTTCCCACAACTTTTCCTTTAGGGCTTTCACCTTAGTTGTCCTTGCTTTATTAGAAGCTTGACGCAAAAACTGAACCAAAGGTGGGTTACGAGGTTTAGACTTCAAGGCTATATGAAGATTTTTTAATGTTTTATTACAGTCCTCATCAAACCAACTACATTTTTTACGATGGCCATTACGTATAACAAGGGTTAAATTGTTTTTAACATCAGAAAATCAGCTCAAAGGCTGAGACCGTGCTGTTGTGAGAAACTGAGTCTAGGCAAAGCATTATCTCCCCAAATCGATTGGAGACTAAATTGGCCAAGAACCTCCTAGTATCCACTCTTTCCCACTTCAAAACAATGCCGTTCTCTCCTGCAATTACAAAGTTTACAAGAAGTTTAAAAATGCATTCATTTTTTTTTACAGAGGGGATTAGTAAAGTTATTGCAGTATGATCACTAAAAGGATAAACATTGATCTCAAAGTGAGAAAAAAGCCCTCTTATTGAATCAGAGACCAGAACATAATCAAGGGTAGAATAAACAAAACAGTTTAAAAAAGTAAATCCTAACTGACCGGTTAAAGTTTCTGAAACATTTAAAAATACAAGATTGTAACAATCTATTTAAGGCGTTGCCATACTGGGTATGACCAAAGTGAGGGACATTTTCCCCATCATCATCCTGCATTCCACATACTGGCAAATTAATCTTGTCCAAGGGGGAGAGTTAAAATCCCCGAGCCAAATCATATTGCAGGGTTTAGTGCATTTGTCTTGCAAGTTATTAATATCTCTTTCTAAAGGAGCCGGCATCGCTGCTTGATTGCTTTAAAAAATGTTATTATAAAAATTAATAAGGAGCCAGCAATAATCCACACAGTACTCTATTAGAAAACCATGATAACAAGGTGACTTATTTAACAAGCGTTTACAATGTAATAGGCCTGGCAGTGACATTGTTTTGAGTAAATGGCCTTGTAAACGACATTGTTTTTTATATTGTATATGTTTTGTAAAAATGTATCAAAATGATTGTAATGTCAAATGCAAATAGTGTTAAAATTTGTAAATCTAGTGATGGCAGGGTCCGTTTTGGGGAAGGGGGCGCTTCGCTAGGTGAACAAAAAGCCTCATGTGATTTCTCTTGAAAGGGGAGAGGGTGAGACCTAAAAAGGAGAAGGGACAGGGGAGCGAGGACTTAGAACCAAAGTGATTGGGTTGATCTGTTTAGAATGTGTGGGAAGTTACTGTTAACATTTAGTTTAGGGTGAGGGACATAATGAGTAAGGTCAAAGTGGACCAGGGATGCAAAGTGTGAGCTTTATCTGCCACATAACTACTTGTGTACAAATTCATAAGCATTCCCTTTGGGTTGCGATCGGTAGTCAACCATGTGACATCATCCGATCCCAGAAGAGCCAAGAAGGATGGATCTAGTCGAAAGCTCCTCCTCCTACAGTCTCTGAGCAACAGTGGCCGCATTGAATCACAGCTGCACGGTCCTTTTACCCAGGAACAGACTAGTAAATGCTGCCAGTGGGGCTGGGAAGAAGCAGATAGTGTGTTACATTGTAGTGGTATTTACATAGTGTTTGGTATCCTTGATCGGGCTTTGCAGTGGTTTATCGAAGGATATCTGGTGAAGAGAAGGGCCTCCTTGTCAGTCTAAATTTCAAGTCTGGAGGGGGCACCTCTCTGTCGCTCAATAGCTCTCTCATCTCGCATACACCCTAAACCACACACAACCTCCCACACGCTGAACATAACGCACACACCAAACTGCACATGAGCGCCACCAGCCACACAGTCACACGCTAAATCGCACACAACCTCCCACACGCTGAACCACAACTCATATCAAACTCTCCAAAGCATAACTATTCACTAATCCTTACATACACCCACACATACTTGACCACTAAAACTCACACATCAGCCATACAAGCCGAACCACATGCATCAAGACAAACTCACAGCGTCCATCAACTCCAAACCACCATTTTTGTGGACCTCCGTTGGAGTTCCGTAACAAATAAACTAATTGAATTCAATTGAATCCAAACCACGCACATATGTATAGACACCAAACTACAAAAGTTTACACACATGAATCTACACAAAAGGTACACAGAGGCAGGCACACTAATGCTCACACAGGCGCGCATGCCGATAAACAAACATACCCAGACAAAGTATACAGATAAAAGCCCACAAACCCCTCCCCCTACCCCCACCCCACCACATTTGCATTCACCCATCATCATTCAGTAGACACATGCATGCCGTGCATACACAAGCAGGCCGGCGTAAACACACAGTTTGAGATGCACATTTGCGTACAGAAGTACACGGGTGATGTCTGAATTGGAGAGACGGCCCCTTCCTCTGTTCCTTTGATAAGACTACTTCTCTCTCTCCGATTTTTGTCATTTCCTCTATTTTACACGCGCACCTACAAACGTGTATTCCTCACCCTATCTTTCTTAACCACACACACTCGATCACTCCTCCACCTGTCTTCCATACACACAAACACTTTGCTTGCCTCACTCCTCACATGTCAGTTTCCCGTCTGTTTTCCCTCTTCCCTCCTTCTGGTTCTTTCTCTCTGTCAGCCTTGCCAATGCACAAGCCCACCTCCCTTCACCCTTCTGCTCACGGCCTTTCCATATCAGCTTCTGTGTAAATATCAGACTCCCAGAAGCTACTGTCCTTGGATCTGGGAGTGAAGGTAGCAGGACATATGACTGCATTCCAGTGTGTGACCCCCCGTTGTTGATAGCTTGGTTGTGTATGTTTTAGAATTAAATACATATAGGCCTGTCTGCAGAAGTTTACCAGAACTGTGGTACACTGTTAGAAAACCTCCTTTTTACCCACAGAGAGGCGGTGTCAAGGGCCTTTTGTCACGAGAAGTTCTCACTAAACCAGATTCAGAAGATGCCCGCGAGGTAGAGCTTACTGTAACATCTGTATTAGATAATGCACTGCCTCTCTTCCTAAACACCACCACCAAGGCCCCAGCCCCATATCTCTAACAAATTGAGTGAACCGTGAGCCCATTATATTGGCTACATAATTTTGCCTCCCCTCTCCCTGAAAAACCTATCCTGCTGCAATAAATGTCAAGGAGTAGGAACCGATTTTCGTTGACTCTAGAGCGGGGTGGGTGAAGGGGAATTAGGTGGTATGGTCGAATAGATGTTCATCCTCCAAAGGTCGATAACATTTGAAATTTGTGCTTTTTGTAGTTTTGTATACAATTACAGGATGTTTAGCGTCCCCACCAAGACTTGAACCTGGTTCCCCAACTGTGAGGTCAGCGGTCCTCTGCGGTGAAATAGTGCCCTAGGAGGAGGGTGGAGAAGATGAATACGGCCACCCAAAAGAGGCCGCAGCGGTAAAAGCGGGGAGCCCGGGAGCAAAAGACTTTGATTCCTGGAGGCTACGTTTGGGGAGCCAGCCCTTCCCCTTAACAGTTACTTCACGATCTGCAGGAACGTGTGTGGGGGTTAGTTCTAGGTCCCTCTAAGAGAGCGCAGTGAGGCAATGGAGTTCTATGTGTACTCAGCGGATCACCTGTTCCAATCTCGGTAGGTTAATATGGCGACTGCAGAGCTCTGTGCGAGCCAACGAGGTTTAAGGTTAAAATTCCAGTAAAATTGTAGGGTGGGTTAATGCGCCGACCTTGGAGCTCTGTGTATGCCTGGGAAGCTGCAATATCGAAGCCCAACAGGGTGGCGGTAGGTGTATAGCTAAATGTACCCTCACAAGTTGGAGGCGGGCCGGGTAACTTTTACTTCCAAAAGAGCACTTCAAGACATCCACCGAGCTCCGTGGGGACCCGCTGCAGCGCCCAGCGAGCTGCCCCCGTGCCCCATTGTGAGCTGCGCATTTCAGTTTCATTTCAATCGTTGTTGCTATCAGTGGGTGATAGAGGTACGCCCACCATCTTTTCAGATATACATTTTTTTCTGTGCTGAACTTACTGAGTGCATTATATACCAGCAGTTTATTTACCCTAATTATGAAGCAAAGCACAAATCGGAGACAAACTGGCAATTGAGGAAAGAATAAGTATTTCCTAGCCTTTCCTAACAAGCGTTCGCGATCGGTATTGTAAACAAGCGAGCAGGGAGGGAAACAAAGCGCACAATAGCTCCTCGTGCACACACGCTTATGTACTGAGCATGCGTGCTACCAACCTTGCCTGGGACATGGGCGGGGATGGAGCGCGCAGCAGTGTCCGGGGCTCCTGTGAGCTGAGGGAGCCCCGCGTGTTGCAGCCCGCGTGAAGGAGCGCACCCCGCCGAGAGAAGTCCCACGGAAGCCCACCCCGTCTGTAAGTGGGGCATGCTGTACGTGTGGAGTGCGCGTGGGCATTAAAAAAAATACAATTGCAGGAGGCTGACTTGCCTCGGAAGCGGGACAGGAGATGTGCACACTGCGGGCTCTACGTGCAGGTGCAAAAACCACAGTTGATTGGCAGAATGCAGAACAATGTCATACATTCACCCCAGTACAGAGATCTGGGCCTAAATCCATCGTTTTTTTGCACTCCACACCACCCCAGTTCAGACATGGCCATATGCAAATCAGTCTAACCCTGTGCCTCATGGGAACAGTCCAGCCCGAACTGCCAAGCCATGCCTTCCCTGGACCAGAAACAAGCTTCAGAGGACCGGTTTCTGGCATTCCAGCAGTCTACAGCCCGGCTTGCTTGAATCCAGTGGTGTGGAGTGCATGGGACTCGCGTCTGAGCAACCCATCCCACTCAGGGTGACAAATGCAAAAACCACAGTTGATGGACAGAATGCATAACAATGTCATACACTCACCCCAGTACAGAGATATAACAAAGGATTAAACCCAGATCTGTGACTGGGGGTGAATGTTTTGCCATTGTGCAACATTCCGTCCATCATCTTGTGTGTTTTGCTCTACGTGCAGGTGCACCTGCTCAAATCGCCAATCGCCCTGCGCGTGCCCATCTCCTGTCCCACTTCCGAGGCAAGTCCACAACAATGGAGCTCGCAGGCGACAGCGCTTCGCACTTCGTACGCCAGACTCAACCTAAAAATGAGAAATAGGAAATGGGGGCAGGAGCACCCTGCTTGTCGTCTCAACCTAAAACGAATATGCATCTTACCAGTATGCATCTGTTCTTGGCATGTAGGGCTGCTGACATTCATATCTGTGCAGAGATCGCCGCCTAGTGTTGGGTCCGGATGATTGCACATTGTTGTCCTGGAAGAGTCTTCGAAGTATCTCGAGATAGGTGGCTCCTCCCCTGGACTACAGTGCGCATGGGCATCCTCTCCATTCCCAGATTGTTTTTGCCATTGTGGCAGAGATGGAGTAGATACAGTAAGTGATGACCATGCTAAGAGTAATTCCGAGTGCTGCAGCCGCTACAGGCGCCGGGGTGGAGGGCGGGCGATATGAATGTCAGCAGCCCTACATGCCAAGAACAGATGCATACTGGTAAGTAGCATATTCGGTTCAAGGCATGTGGGCTGCTGAATTCATATCTGTGCATAGAATATATAGCAGTCCCTCTATTAGCGGCGGCTGCCCGTGCCAGCTGCAGCAGTCTGAAAAAGTGTTTTTAGAACAGCCTGCCCTACAGCTGCCTGCTGTTTGGAGTGCACATCTACACAGTAGTGTTTTGTAAATGTGTGTATGGTAGACCATCTGGCTGCTCTACAGATTTCCTCTAAAGGAATGTTTCCAAGGAAAGCCATGGATGCAACCAACTTTTGTGTTGAGTGGGCTCGTGGGGGAACCGTTAATGTGCGCTTAGCCTTTTGATAGCAAATCTGTATGCACTTAACGATCCACCTGGCTATACCTGCTTTTGAAATGGGGTTGCCTTTGTGTTGTCGTGAAAAGGCAACAAACAGTTGTTTTGTCTATCTAAAATCTTTTGTCCTATCTATGTAGTACATTAGAGCTCTCTTGAAGTCTAGTGTGTGGAGCATTCTCTCTGCCACTGAATCTGGTAGAACACTGGCAGTTCTATAGTTTGATTCATATGGAACTGTGAAACCACTTTAGGCAGAAACTTAGGGTTAGTGCGTAGTACCACCTTGTTGGAGTGAATCTGTATGAATGGCTCCTGGATAGTTAGTGCCTGAAGTTCACTAACTCGTCGTAGCGATGTGATTGCTATTAGGAAAGCCACTTTCCACGTCAAGAATTGTATCTCGCATGAGTGTAGAGGCTCAAAAGGTGGTCCCATCAGTCTGGTAAGGACCACATTCAGGTTCCATACAGGGGCTGGTGGGTGTCTGGGAGGAATAACTTGTTTGAGTCCCTCCAGAAAAGCTTTGATGGCAGGCACTCTGAAAAGTGAGAGATGCTGCCTGTTTTGGAGATAAGCTGCTATTGGGGATAAATGTATACAAATGGAAGCATAGGCCAGATTGCATTTGTATAGATGTAACAGATAACAGATGATGTTGTGAGTAGATGCATCTAGCGGATTAATGTCGTTGTTGGCACAATAAATGACAAACCGCTTCCATTCCGCCGCATAACATGCTCTAGTGGTGGGCTTTCTTGCCTCCCATATGATATCCATACAGTCAGGAGGCAGGTTGAGGTAGCCAAATTCTAAGACCTCAGGAGCCAGATCTCCAGGTTGAGCTGTTGCGGATCTGGATGCTGAATGTCGCCATGGCTCTGCGTCAAAAGCCTTGGCGTGAGGTGCAGCCTTTGATACGGTACCACAGAGAGTTCTAGAAACGAGGAGTACCATGGTTGGCGTGCCCACGTCGGAGCAACCAGGATGAGAGTCTTCGAGTTTTGCTTCAGTTTGCGTGCCACTAGCGGTATTAGCGGTGCTGGGGGAAAAGCGTACGCAAATATGCCTGACCAGTTCATCCATATCGCATTTCCCTGCGACTGTGGGTGTGGGAACCTGGCGGCAAAGCTTTGGCATTTTGCGTTTTCCCTTGTGGCGAACAGGTCTATCTCTGGATGACTCCACTGCTGGAAGTATGGTTTGAGTACTGATGGATGTATCTCCCACTCGTGCATCTGGTGGCTGTGCCTGCTGAGCAGGTCCGCAATCTGATTGTCCTTGCCTGGGAGCTGTTCTGCCATGAGGAAGATGTTTCTCTGAATGGCCCACTTCCACATGCTCTGAGCCAGATGAGACAACTGTGGCGAGTGTGTACCTCCCTGCTTCTGTATGTAGTACATGGCCGTCATATTGTCCGTCCGGATCAACACTACCTTGTTGCACAAATGTACTTTGAATGCTTTCATTGCCATGAAAATAGCCATCAGTTCCAGAAGGTTGATGTGCATCTTCTGCTGTGCTGTCCATAGTCCCTGCACTGTGTAGTGGAGTACATGAGCTCCCCATCTCTGGAGAGATGCGTCTGTCGTCAGTATAATCTGTGGCACAGGCTCTTGGAACGGTCGGCCCCTGCAAAGGTTTTGTGGGTTCTACCAATGCAGAGAGTTGTATGCGCGACCGGTCACCAACACTGGGTCTTTCAATTGTCCGTGAGCCTGATTCCACTGACGTGCTAAGCACTCCTGAAGCGGACGCATGTGTAGTCTCGCGTGCGGGACTATGAAGATGCAGGAGGCCATCATGCCTATCAACTGCATGAATACTCGTGCTGGAAGCGAGTGTTGTGGTTTGAATTTACGTATCAGCAATTGCATGCTGTTGATCCTCACTGAATTTGGCTGTGCTTTGGCTGCCAGAGTGTCTATTGTCGCGCCCAAGTACTGCCGTACGTGGGCGGGCTGAAGGTGGGACTTTGGATAATTCAGTGAAAACCCCAGATCGTGAAGAAGGTGAATGGTGTGGGACATGTGGGTGGCACATTGCTGGGCCGACTTTGCTTGGATAAGCCAGTCGTCCATATAAGGGTAGATGTGAACGTTCTGTCTCCGTAGGTGTGCAGCCACTGTCGCCAGGCACTTGGTAAACACCCTGGGTGCTGTCGTCACTCTGAAAGGGAGGACCTTGAACTAATAATGCTGATCCTGAATGGTAAATCTGAGATATTTTCTGTGTGACGGGTGTAGCGGTTTATGGAAATATGCATCCTTCAGATCTAGTGTTGCGAGGAAATCTCCATGACTGAGTAACGGTAGAACCTGCTGTAATGTGAGCATGTGAAAGTGTTCTGATAGGATGTACTGGTTTAGGGAACTGAGGTCCATTATGGGTTTGAGGGACCCGTCCTTTTTTGGGATCAAGAAGTACAGCGAGTACACCCCGGTACCTCTGTGTTCCACAGGCACGAGCTCTATGGCTCATTTTTGCAGCATGCTGACTACCTCCTGCTGCAATAACTGCATATGCTCTGCGGACATAGGACGGTGCCTTGGGGGTAAGTTGGGTGGAGTGGATGTTAACTCCAGACAATAACCATACTGGATAAGCTGCTTCACCCACCTGTCTGTAGTGATGGATTTCCAGACCGGCAGGAACTGTTGTAGTCTCCCCCCAACCGGTGTGACATGGTCGGGGGGCAGTGACAAGACGTCACTGTTTGTTAGTGGCGGAGGATCGGGATTTGTTGTTTTCACGACCTCTGCCCTTGGTGCTGTTTCCACGATAGCCACCCCTATTGTCCTTGTTGTAGGTGGTCTGCGTGCCTCCTTTACTGTATTGTGTCTGCTGGGACACCTGGCCTCTGGAAGCTCCTCTATTGTTGGAGCGACGAAAAGAACCGCCCCTGAACTGCTGCAACTGTAGAGCCCCCATAGACTTTGCAGTCTCTGTGTCCTTCTTAATTTTTTCTAAGGTGGTGTCCACTTCTGGGCCAAACAAGTTCAGTGTGATCTTCTGGATCAGTGTCTACAGGATAACTGTAATCCTCATTGTCACCATCCCCTATATCCACATCTGAATGTGTGGGTGAAGTAGGGGCAGGGTCTTGTCCATATGGTTGTAGAGGTTCAAAAAGAAGAGGTGACGTAGCAGAATCCCTCTTTCTTCAATGGAATTTTATATGACTCCATAGGCTGTTCTGGGGCGATCTTTCGCTTGTAAATGGAAAGTCTACCAGTCTCATCGTCGATGAATTGCCTCGACTGATCTTCCTGCAGAGTCTGTCAATGCTTGGTGGCCCCTTCCGTAGTTGTAGGCTTTGGCCCCATGGACACCTTTTTGGCCGCTTTGACGCCCGTCTTAGGGGCGAACGCCTTAGGTACCACTGTCGGCGGTAGTGTGAACTTAATCGGTGCCGACGACTTCGGAGGTTTACTGACTGGCTTCGGGGGTGGAGTTGCCTTCGGTCCGACAGCAATAGCCTTCTCTTTAACCCCTTCCATGCTGGGCCGATTTTTCTCGTGTGCTAGGCTTATTGAAGAATCAATGGCTTTATGACGGCCCCCAGCCGTCATGAGCACACGAGCACTGTAATGCATGACGGATGGGGGCCGTCATCAGCATGGAAGGGGTTAATGCGTTGCAGCGAGTCCGACACCTGCTTCGAAAAAGAGGCGGATGGATGTGTTGACTCGACGGGGTCTTTAGAGCCACTGCTAGTCGTGGACTCTAGGTCTTTACCGCCCTTAGCCTTGTCGAGTCGACGTTTAGGATCGAGAACGTTCTGAGTTTCGAGTCCCTTGTTTGTATCTACTGCCGACTTGCGCCGACTTCCTCGGGTCGATGTCTTTGACCATTTTCTTCGGTGCCCCGGCCTTCGGCTCGACACCCTTTAGCGACCTCCCCGGGTCGATAGAACTCTTCTGTTTCGTCAATGCCGATGGTTCCGAAGCCTTCGATCCGACCAAAGTAATGCGTACTTTCGGTTTCGATTTTGTTTCCGGAGCTTTCGGTTTTGTAGACACCGATGCTTTTGGTTTCGATTTCGATCGTTCAACCGATGGCTCGTTGGAAATGTCCGTAGCCGGGCCTTGAGGCGAGGCTGTAGAACTATGCGTTTGATCTCAGGTAAGGCCATGTGGCGATCCCTCGACCTGAGCCTTATAGAGTTTTAGTCTCGGCCCCCGTACCAACGGTTGGGCCTAGCTCCTCGCTCGAGCTATCTTCCACGGCCCCAAAGGCCTCATCGTCGTCTCCTACCTCGTCGACGACGTCTTCATTATCGACAATTTCCACATCTACGTCGTAACTGGAGTCTATCTCCGATGCAGGATCAGACAGCTTCTCTTGTCTTGAACTTCCTGCTCGACTCCATCTTCCTCGGTATCGAAGATGTTCACCGGGTCAGGTGCCGTCTGCTGGGCCTCCTTTCGCGCTGCGCGTCGAAGGCGAATCGTCTTCTTGGAGCGGAACCGAGAACAAGCCATACAGCTGGCTTCATCGTGATCCGGAGACAGGCACTTGTTGCACACCGGGTGGACATCGATGTGAGGATACTTGGAGTTGCAAACGGGACATCTCTTGAACGGGCTCCGTTCCATAATGGATCGCCGACCGGGCCTTTAGTGCTGAAAAGCCACGTGGTTCTTCTTGACGTCCGGTTCGAGGATAGAGCTGGAACAAGTACTGGGCACCGATCGCAAAGACAATACAGACGATAACTAAAGGCCTTATGGCCAAATATAAAGTTTTTTATCGATTCCGAACTTGAGTTAACAAATATACATCCGAACCCAATGGTGGAAAAAAACAATCTGAGGATGGAGAGGATGCCATTGCGCACTGTAGTCCAGGGGAGGAGCCACCTATCTTGTGATACTTCGAAGACTCTTCCAGGACAACAATGTGCAATCATCCGGACCCAACACTAGGCGGCGATCTATGCACAGATATGAATGTCAGCAGCCCACATGCCTCGAACACTGCAAATCCAGCCCACTCAGCACACGCGGAACCCGGCCCTTGCCCCAGTGATCCAAGACCACAAGTACATCCCGCCAGCGACTGGGACCGGAAGACCAGATCCCAAAGACCCTCCTCGACGACCCAGACGACCCCCCCAACCGCGACCAGCAGAGGATAATATTTCCCGACACCCAAAGACACTCCTGCACCCGGCCCCCAATGGCCCCCTGTGCACTTCTTTGGGGTACATACCTCGTCTCCAAGATCCCAACTTACCTCTCAAAGTGATGGTTGCACCTGAAGAATCCCCGTCCCCGAGCCTGCCGCCTTTTTTCACTTTGTAACTTTCCCATTGGATAACATTGAGCGCCCGACAGCTCAAAAGCACCCTACACCCAGCCGCCCGAGTGCCGCTGTAAGGGCAACTACTACCCTACTCTACTCTACTTCCCCACTTGCCCTGAGTAAGTTACCAAGACCTCAACTCCCACAGCTGCGTGGTCTGCCTGCTTGCAGCCACCAACCAAAGCCCCCTACCCTTTATTGGATTGCATTGGGCCTACTCTCTCTGCACCCGGCTGCCCCTGTGCCGCTGAGGGTGTAATTAATGTACCTTTCCGACCCTGGAAGACCAGAGTCTATGCCCAGAACCTTAACTTCACCAGTCGAGTACTCACCTGAAGGCAGATAACTCACTTTCCTTCCATAGGCTAACATTGACTGGTTTTCTCAGAAATTTCTTCTAAGAGTGGAGTTTTGAAACTTTTAAATATTCCTCTAAAATCAGCCAAATAACGATTTCCGAAATACTCACCTGGGATCAGGAGAGAAGCCAGGGCTGCACTTTCTAGTTCAGTACTGAACCGATAAAGTAATCTTAACTGTAGGTACCAGTTACTTGTATTTTCTTCCTAGGAAACCATTGACTAATGTTATCTGAAATTTCTTCTAAATGTCGATTTTTACAAATTACAAATATTCTTTAAAACTTGTATCAACTACTGAAACGCAAATACTTGCCTGCCTTAGGTAGAGCTCCTAGTGCTTAACCTAGGAGTCCAGTACTGGATTACAAAAGTACAGCTTAGGTCCCGGGACTGAATCCAGGATCCAGTCCTGTGGTTAGAAAAGTAATCCTGAAAGTAATCAACTGCATTTATGTAGAAAAACTCATTGCGCTCAATGTTAAATTGTGTTTAGAATTGTGTTGCCTATTGCAACCCCAGTAACTATTGTATTTACCAAGTCTATGCCATTCTGCAAAGTAATTACCTAAAGTCACTCATATTGAGAAAAGTATATTTAGATCCTGTTGGTTCTAAAATAAAACTATATTTTCTGATATAAAAACAATTGGCTTAGAGTTCAGTTCTTGAGTGTGTGAACCCTTTTGCTGACTGAGTCTGTACAACAAATGCTTTACACTGTCCTCTGGTACTGCCTTACTGCTCGAATAAGCAACCACTTTAGAGAGGAAGGTCAGATCTGACTTCCTTAGAGGAAAAGGTTTAACTAAGGGAGGAAGAAGTTGATTAAACGGGTGACGAGAGGGCTTCCAAGTAGTATGTAATCTAGAAATAGGAAGCTGGGGTGAAAAATAAGGTTTATAAAAGGAAGGGCAAAAATTGCGGAATGGAATGATGGTATACTTGGTAACCCAAATAATAGTTCACCCACTACATGATTATCAAAATTCAATATAATACAGTCACCTTTAAAAGTCTTAGGAGCTCTTCCTACCCAAGTAACCCTCCTAGCCATAATAAAATTTGTATGCACATTACAATTTTCTCCTAAGCGGTTAAGATAGCCAATGCTGGGATTTATGTAGTAACTGCTCCGTAGTTTTGATAGAGTTTGGTTTTAATTCAGGAACATTAGCTAAGACTATAACATACATACAAGCTGCTGGCGGGAGATCTAACCTTTCTTTAGGTTTTCCAGTTTCTGCTAGGAACTGAGGATCTCCCCTTCCCAAGCAAGACGTTTAGGCGGAAGAGGGAATAGAACGACTAACATAAGGGTGGGTACTCGTGGTCCCATTAAATGTTTGTGGTTCACCACATGATCTTGTACAACCAGTATTCTTACCATTACAATGTGCCTGAGTCTGGTAGAGACTATTCTGTGCAATGGCTCTCAACTTTTTAGCCGATTCACAAACAGAATCCGGCAAATCAATAGTCAGCCCTGTTTGTTGAAGATCATGACTTCCCTGGCTATAAGAATCCACATCGGGCACCATAAGGGGCACACTACCTGGTTGAGAATTAGACCTGGCTTCCTCTGTTAACGCGATAGTATTAGGGGCCGCCTTGTTCAAAAAAGAAGAAGCCTCCAAAGATCATTTTTCCTACATTTGGGATAATTTATACAATATAGGACTTAAAAGTACAGTCACCATTGTCTCTATTCTATAATAAAAAAAAATCAAAGTCATAAACATGATCGTTCCCCAAATAGGGTTGGTAATAGTTTCATTTTGCCTAGTAGTTCTAGTAGGTCTTCGGTGTAAAGAAGGTCCCAAATCCAATTCCTCGTTTCCGGTGGATTTCTCTTTGCAAGCCCTTTTCAATGTTTTTTATTTTAAAAGGCCACCTCCCTTTCTTTTCCTAGACTTTGCGTCCGAATAGTTATTCCACTTGGACAGGCGTTAATCGCTCCTGAGGCACAAGTTACTTACCTTCGGTAACAATATATCTGTAAGAAACAGTAGTTAGTATTAGACTCCTTACTAAAGAATAACCCCAGGCGTCAGACTGGATCCGGAAACTTTTGTGTAGCAGTACCCTTGCGCGTCGGTAGGCGTCGTCTACGGCTCCGCGTCGGTCGTCGGCGCCGTGATGACGTCACAGGAGTACTTACGCCGCCCTCGCGCTCGGACGTCAGTTCTTTTACATAGCTTATTCGCGCCAGAAACGCAGAGCCATGATAAAAACCAAAACTGATGCCATGAAACTAGGGCCCAGAAAGGGGATGACCTTAACCCTAGATATCGGTTCGCAGAACGGGGAGGATGGTTGGGGGCGGTAATACTAACTACTGTTTCTTACAGATATATCGTTAATTAACTTGTGCATCTGAAAGAAACAGGTTAGTATTAGATTCCTTACCTTAGAATAGATACCGCAGCAATACCAACCCCGGTGGTGGGTCTGCGTCCAATGATCACACCACAAAGTCCTGGAGAACGGAACGGCCAAAGAAGCCATCTCTCCGGACTTGGCAGTCCAGACAGTAGTGTCTTGCGAACGGGTGCAGCAAAGCCCATGTAGCTGCCTGGCAGATGTCCTGCAAGGGGACTCCCCGACCCAGGGCAGTAGTAGCCGATGTGGCCAGAGTGGAATACGCCCTCAGCCCAACAGGAGGCTCCTTTTAGCCAAAGAATAGCATACCTTGATGCACAACACGACCCACCAAGAGACGGTCCGCTTGTGCAGCGCCCGACCTTTCTTAGCCCCCACGTAACCAACAAAGAGATGGTCATCCATCAGGAACTGGTGTGTGCGATCCAGATAGAAGGAGAGAGCACGTTTTGGTGCAAGGTGGGCAAGGTGATGGACTGCCGGATGTGGAAGGCTGTGACTACCTTGGGCAGGAAAGAGGGTCTTGTCCGCAACACAACTTTGTCCGGATGGACAGAAAGGAAAGGAGGGGGAGGAGCTTAGCGCACATCCAAGATGGTCGCGTGAGCGCAGGGCTCTCCGGACCCCCGCCACCCTTCGCAATCTATCCTGAAGTTATCCTGATTCCTTGGACGGATTCTTTGAGATGAACCTCGGCTGAGTTCATAACCCTTTTCAGAACTCAAATCGGACTTGGGTAACCGAAACTGCGTCGATCTGAACTTCTTGGGCCCACCTGGAGGCGAGCAGGGGACTAGGCGACCTCTGGATCCGGGACGGAATCGAACAACAACGGCAGTGGGGTCTTCTCAGTAGCCCCAACACCACTTTCGGTTTCGTTTCTGGATCCCGGCACGGTTTGATTGTGAGTCCGTATCCCTCGGCTTGGGGGCCGGTCCAGCCTCCATCTACTGCAACCACTGCCCTACCTATGCGGCCATTTGGATCAATTTTGTGACTTTGCCGTATGAGCCGGCTTTTGTGGTCTATTGGTGCCCGGCCTGTCGGTGGCCATTTTCACCAGGTCTCGCGGGCCCCTCCGGGGCGCATCTTCCAACATGGCTGGCAAGGGTGATGCTGAGAAGCGGAAGACAAAGACACCTCTTCGTGGGGGACTGGTCCAGACAAATGTCATAGATCGCTACACTCAGCCCAAAGGATCCCCCGGACTCTCCAGTCGAACACCAGAGGATGCTAAAGAGGACCCATCCGCTCCCATTGATCTGTCCCTGCAGGACATCATGGGCGCCATCTCCAATATGAAGGAGACCATCGGTCAGCAATATGAGGCTCTGGCTCGTAGAATCGACACGGTCGCCATCGATGTCACCTTGATCAGGGCTGACCTGTCCAAGACCAATGAGAAAGTGAAGTCATTGGATCTGAAGACTTCCAGTCTCACGACCGATGTGTCGGAACTTCAAACAGAAGTTGGTAATTTGAAATCGGCCAATGACTTGATGTCCCATCGGCTGAAGGATTTTGAGAACAGGGCGCGACGCAACAACATCCGCGTCATAGGTGTGGCAGAAAATCCCGAGCCTCACTCGGTAGATCTCCTGGTCGAGGATCTTGTCATGAACCATCTCTCTCCCTCTGGACTCAGCAAGTTTTTTGCAGTGGAGCGTGCTCATCGTGTGCCGGGTGGAAAGCCCAAGCCGGGCGCTTCTCCGCAGCCCATCATTGCGAAACTCTTCCACTTCAGAGACCGAGATGCGATCCTGCAGGCTTCGAGAGTGCATGGCCCGGTAAAATTTGAGAACTCCTCTGTCAACTTTTCCCCGGACTTTACTCAACATGTCTAGAGACAACGGATTGCTTTCCAGGTGGTAAAACGACGTCTTCGGGACCTTGGTTTGAAGTATGCGATGCTTTTCCCTACTAGGCTCCGAGTGGAGTATGAGGAGCGGACCTTCTTTTTCGATCGGCCGGATAATGTAAGTGACTGGATGGACACCCTACCTGGCCAAGGTGATCGGACGGAGCACCCTGGCGGGGCCGCAGGTGGTGTGCCTACGCAAGAGTGACTTTTCGGTCCCTGACCTCCGAACATTCAACAATTCTCAGCTGGGTTCTATTCCTTTTCTAGTATGTTTCATGGTGGTCCACGTCTGGGTGGCGACGGGCCTCTTTCCTCCTCCGGGGTCTTTGTGTAGAACGGAGTTGTTAGGGCGACAGGCACACTGTATGTTGGGGTGGCTTCTTAGTTTACTGCAGGGGTGCAGGGAGGGGAGAGTTGTAACGGGAGTTGGTTGGGGGTGGGATGGGGTGTTTGGGTGTGTGTTTTCTTCTCTCAAGGCGACATATTGATCTTTTCCTTGCTTCAGGTTTCCGGCTCTAGGTGGGGTAACCTATGCATTACTTGTGGGGATGGGGGTAGTGGGTTGAGGTTGGTATCATGGAACATCAATGGATTGGGGGATCGGATCAAACGAGGTGTTGTGCTGCAATATTTGCGTCGTTTGTCTCCTGATGTGGTACTCTTACAGGAGACGCATTTGGTGGGAAATGTGTGTCATACTTTAAACAGGTGGGGTTACCGACTTGTTGCCCACTCGGGGTTTACCACCGGTTCCAGAGGGGTTGGTATTTTGATCCGTTCTTCTCTCCCTATTGAAATAGATACTGTGCTCCTTGATGACAGAGGGCGCTATGCCGCCATCACCAGTAGGTGGGAGGGTAGAACTCTTTCCTTGGTTACAGTATACGTTCCCCCGGGTCTCCAGACCTCTACCTTCTCGGATGTTGGCCGGATGTTGCTGGGCCTCCCTGACAGTCTCCTCCTCATGGGCGGGGATTTTAATTCTGTGCTTTCAGGCAGTTTGGATCGCCACCCTCCCAGGACACTCCCCACTTCCCATTCCTGGCTCGGTGGGTTCATAGACACTTTAGGCCTGGTGGACTGCTGGAGGTTGATGCATCAGACGCAATGTCAGTACACTTTTCACTCCGGGGCTCATGGGAGTCTATCCAGGCTCGATTATGTCCTTATGCCCGCTGCCCAGTCTTCATACGTTAGGGAGATCAGCCATTTGGCCCGAGGCATTTCTGATCACTCTCCTTTGTGGCTTAGTTTTGACACGGAGATACACGCTGCGGGGCGGATCGCTCTTTATCAATCCATGGTACTTGCGCAACCCCAAGACCCGTAGTAGCCAGATAAAGTTCCTAGATTCTTACTTCCTGGAAAATGAGGGGTCTGTTTCGTCCTCTGTGTCCCTGTGGGAGGCCTTCAAAACTGTCATTCGTGGTCAGGCCCTATCCCTAATAGCTGAGAACAAGAAGGCCCGAAATATGGAGGTTGAGAGTCCGGAGGCAGAAATACTTGAGTTGGAGGGCGACCTGGAACTAGGTGTCTCCCGGGAGAAGCTCCACGCCCTTAGTTTGAAACAGTTTGATTATAAATCCCATGTTAAGGAAGCTGCCAAGACAATGTTCAGGGAACAGCAGGGTAGATTGTACGATGTTGGTGATAAGGCAGGAAAATTGATTGCTTGGCTTGATAGAAAGGAAAGAGGGAATCGTGTGGTCCCTGTGATACAGACTTCGGATGATGTGCGTGTGACTGACCCTGGCGAGATTGTGGAATGCTTTGCCGATTATTTTCGTGTGGTCTACTCCCCGGTGTCAGACAGAGATGAAGATGACTCTCGTTTGCTGCTGAGGGACATTGCTTTGCCTTGTCTGTCTGAGGAGGACAGAGGACGTATGGAGGCCCCGTTGTCGGTTGATGAGATTGCTACCGCAATCCGTTCCCTCCGTTCTGGTAAGGCCATGGGCCCTAATGGCCTACCTATCGAACTGTAAAAACTTCGCCCGGACAAGGTTGCGCCCTACCTTTGCGCAATGTTCAGGGAATCACGTGAGCTCGGCGCCCTCCCTTATGATCAGCGTTTGGCTACTATAGTTGTGATTCCTAAGGAGGGCATGCCTCGTGATCGCTGTGCGTCGTATCGGCCTATTTCCCTACTGAATGCCGAGCCTAAGATCCTCGCCAAGGTCCTTGCCAATCGTTTACTCACTGTAATTTGTGACCTGATCCATCCTGATCAATCCGGTTTCATTTCGCACCGGAACACTGCTCTTAACTTGCGGCGCCTACATGGTGTTCTCGCTAGGGCGGAGTCTCTATTGGAGCCGGCCATCTTGGCTTCCTTGGAGGCCACAATGGCCTTCGATACGATGAAATGGCCATATCTTTGGGCCACTCTGGCGAAGTTTGGGTTTGGTGCGGACTTTATCAGTTGGGTTAGACTTATGTATTCGGATCCGTTGGCTCAGGTCGTCGTCAATGGCAGTGTGTCCCGGTCCTTCGCACGCGGGAGGGGTACGCGGCAGGGATGTCCGCTGTCCCCCCTGCTTTTTGCTCTTGCTCTCGAACCGCTCGCAGCCTGGCTCCAAAGGGCATCCAGTGGTCCCCCGATTTTGAAAATCGTGTTTCGCTGTATGCCGACGATATCCTTTTATGCCTTGCCTCCCCTCGTAAATCCTTTAATGTCCTTTTCGATGTTCTCACTTCTTTTGGCAAGAACTCCGGCCTGATTATCAATTGGTCCTAATCATGTGTGTATGTCATCTCGGGTGGCCTTCCCCCTTTACCGAGCAGGTTTCCCATTCAAATCTCGTAATCCGGCTTCAAGTACTTGGGAGTCTATATATCACTGGACCCGGCTGCCCGCTACGAGCACAATCTCCTCCCTCCTCTCCGACGACTAAGGGTGGGCGTGGCTCGGTGGCGTAGTCTGCCGTTGTCGCCACTGGGTCGAGCGACACTCTTTAAGATGATGTCTCTGCCTCGTTTTCTCTATGCGCTTCAAAATTCTTTTGACGCTATTCCGGCGGCGTACTTTCGGGAAGTGGAAGGTTTGCAGAGGAGGCTTGTTTGGGATGGTCGTGCTCGCATCGCTCTTGCAAAGCTCACTCTCCCCTGGTAGGACGGGGGCATTGCGCTCCCAGACATCAGGAGGTAATACTGGGCCTCTCAGTTGTCTGCCATCAACCATGCCACGTATGAACCCGGTCCGGCTCCTGCATTCAAGATGGACAAACATCAGTTGCCCGGTGGTAATTTCAATAGAGCACTCTACTCTCGGACCGCGGGGAGGAACCTAACAGGACCCACTAAGATTGCAGTGCGAGTGTGGAAAGATGCAAATGCGGCTATGGGATGGAATGATCGATTGACGCAAGCGACCCCCCATTGTATGCATCGGAACAATTGGGATGCCTCTAGACAACGAAAGGTTTTGAGAACTGGGACATGATTGGTATCAGCAGAGTGGGTGATCTTTGGGTGAAGGGCGCGGTGAAACCCTTTGCAATGCTTTAAAGTGAGTATGAGTTACTTCAGATATGTGCAGGTTCGCCACGCTTTGTTGTCTGTCTTCACAGCTGGCGCCCCGGTTCCTGAATCCTCCCCACTCGAGGACCATATACTTGATGGACATCTGCCCGATAGTACAATCTCCCTGATCTATAAGAAACTAATTTAAAGTCTCAGAGAGGTCTGGTCCGGTGACGGGTTGGAGTTGGATGACTAGGACTGGCAGGCTGCTTTATCCTCCCCAAAAGAGGTCGCCATTCCTGCCCGTCTCCGCCTCGTCCAGCTTACGATTCTCCATCGTGTGTACGTTACGAGTCCCCGTTTGGTCGCGATGGGTTTCTCCTTGGATGGGTTGTGTAAGCGTGGTTGTGGTATGAGTGCTACCTTTCTCCAGATCCTCTGGGAGTGCCGGGAGGTGGCGGCGTATTGGCAACGGTGCATGCGGTCATGGAGTGTGTCACCGGGGTTGCTCTGCTGCCTGAGGCTCGTAGATGTTTGTTGAATGTGTGGGAGCCGAATGATTATAACATTGCCCAGGCCCGGTGGGCGGCACTGGGGAACATGATTGCAAAAAGAGATATTGCGCAGTTGTGGGGTTCCCCACGGCCTCCCACCGTGTCGGCATGGAAGGAGAATATGGACTAGTGCATGTTTAGAGAGAAGATGGTATATTTGGCTAGGGGCAAGCCTAGGGCGTGGAGCAAAATTTGGGGTCAGTGGAACGCCTACCGGGGGAACATTTGCACCCCCCCCCTTCGAGGACACTCTGGACATTCACTTTCCCCCTGATCCGGAGGTTCCTGGAACGATTTATTCCTTCTCTCCTATTGTCTGACTTCCCCACTGCCTCCCCCCTCCGACGATCCTTCATGCCCTCCTGATTCGTTATTTGGTACTGTGGGTCCCCCCCATCGGAGCTGGACATTGTCAACGCCTTTTGCCTTGAGTCTCTCTCCTTTGTCTTCCTTTTTCGTTCTTTTTCAAAAAAATTTAAAATTTTTATATCCTGCCTACATCCTGTGTTGCCAAAAAGGTATCCTGTGTTAAATTGGACCATGGCAGAGCTGTCGATGCTTTGTAAATTAACATAAATGCCTCACATGTTCTAGCGGCCAGCCCCTGTGGTTGTAGGCCCATACTTGTAATGCTATTTTTGCACAATAAAGTTTTTAAATTTTTTTTTTAAAAAAAAGAAAGGAAAGGAGGTTTAGAAGAAATGGCCCGGAGCTCACTCACTTTCCTGGCAGAGGTGATGGTAGCCAGGAATGCAGTCTTCAGAGTAAGGAGACGAAGAGGACAGTTATGAAGTGGCTCGAAGGGAGCGCACATCAGATATGTCAGAACAAGGTTCAAGTCCCACTGAGGCATCACGAAAGGAACAGGAGGAAATATATGAGTGATGCCCTTCAAAAGGAATATGCTACTTATCAGTATGCATCTGTTCTTGGCATGTAGAGCTGCAGAGTCGTACACTTTTGCAATAGATCACTACCTGGTGTTGGACTCGGATGATTGCAGGTTGTCGTCTTCTTGGAAGAAGTCTTTGTAGTCATGAGATAGGTGACTCCTCCCTTAGACAATACTGCGCATTGTCAGACTCCATCCTCAGATTGTTTTTTGCCATGTTGGGAAATGATGGAGTTAATAGAAGTAAAGAGAAAGGATGTCCATGCGTGTGCATGTAAGTAAGATGAGTACTGGAACGGATACAAGTCCCCAGGAGGTGGGATGGCGTGTACGACTCTGCAGCTCTACATGCTAAGAACAGATGCATCCTGGTAAGTAGCATATTCCATTCGAGGCATATGAGCTGCAGATCGTACACTTTTGCAACGATTGTGCAGCAGTGTCTCCCCTAGCGGTGGTCGCTTGTATCCGTTGCAGCATACTGAAATAGTGTTTTAAGGACAGCTTGGCCTACCGCAGCCTGCTGCTTGGCTTGCACATCAACACAATAGTGTTTAGTGAAGGTGTGTATTGTAGACCATGTTGCTGCCTTGCATATGTCCTCTAGTGGTATATTTCCAAAGAAAGCCATAGAGGCTCCTAGTTTGCGAGTGGAGTGCACTCTAGGAGGTACTGTTAGTGTACGTTTAGCTTTTTGATAGCATATTTGTATACACTTTACAATCCACCTGGAAATTCAGACTTGTGTAAAGGCTCGAAAGGGGGTCCCATACGTCTTGTAAGGACCACGTTTAGGTTCCATACTGGAGCAGGTGGTAACCTAGGTGGGATTATTAGTTTTAATCCTTCCATAAATGCTTTGATTGCAGCTACTCTAAAGAGAGATAGATGTTGTCTATTCTGTAAATAGGCTGCAATTGCTGCCACATGCAGGCGTATGGAAGAATAAGAAAACAAGCTACTTACCTGTAACTTTGGTTCCCCAGTATTGGTAACTTTCATAGATTCCCATGCTTTGTATCATTCCCCATCGTCGGAATGGGAGCCTCGGTAGTATCACAACCATAGAAACAAAAGAGAAAAATAGGCCTAGGCCTTTTGTATCCTATCACCCTCTTTGTGCAAAAGAGACCAAACTTTTGTCAGGACCAATCAGAGCAGCCTCACCCCCTAGAACCTTCCTGAGAGAGCTCAGAGCCTCAGATTTTCGTAGCCGTTGTGCAAACCGCCACTATCTCTGTCAAAAAACTGAGCTTTCCCAGGGGAGGAGGGTGGGCGCATGGGAACCTATGAAAGTTACTGTGAGAAGTTGGCCTGAGATATTATGCTCACTAGTTCTAGTGATCACCTTGTATCAGTCCTAACAACCCTTAGGGTGAATGGTTGTAAGTCAACCTTATAGACAAACTATCCTAATGGTAGCATGGACAAAGCAGTCTTAGGCTAAACTCTCTTGGCATGTGAAGCCAGCTGTTTTACCACAGATAACCCCTTGAATACCAAATGAAAGGACACCACACAGGTAGTTATGAAAATAAACAAGATATTTATTAACTAACATACACCTCTGAACTCTTTATGAGGTCAGAGGGCTAAGCACATGACAATACTAAGAAAGAACACGTTTAAGTTGCACGATTTACAATGGTGCCCTAGGGGCACGACAAACCATATACTGAAAACAATGGAATGCGAGGAAAGAAAATACTGTAAGGGGATCCAGAGGCTTGAGGATCGCTGGGACTACGCTACAAACTAGGTAAGTAAGGAGCAGGAGGCCCACGGGACTCAGATGCAGAGTGGAAACTCTCACGCGAGATGCGTACCAACGTCTATGGATACTACAGTTTAAAGAGTTACGGATTGCGGACGAACCCGGCTGGATGGAGGAAAAACAACAGTGGACCTGGACACTAGGATAGTGAAGACAGACTTCAGCACCTAGAAGCTTTAGTTACCTAACACACAGGCTGCGGGTGCATAGGGCTGAAGTGGTATCAGGTTTTCTGCGTTGATCCTGATGATGCCTGAAACAAGGAGTTGCTGGCAGGCGGCCAGATGGAGGAGCCCGGTGGTTCCAAGGATGGAACTAGGAAGAAGAAGTCCTGAAGGGGACAGAGTCTCGGTCACTAGCCAGTGACTGTGCTGGAACCAGGAGGGAACCAGATGCAGTCGACGCGATCAGGTGGAAGAAGGGTCGCTTCTCTCTGTAGCTGCGCGGACCAGGAGCTGCCCTTCACGACCAGGCTGGAGGCACGAGCTGTCCCACGTAGTCTGCTGCTGTTGGCGGTGTTGGATCGTCGATCTGGTCAACAGGCCTTGGCAAGTGCAAGCCACGCGGTGGATCAAAGAGGGCGTCTGGTGCGGACCAGGAGGGTCCGGGGTACTTCTCTTTTACAAGGAAGCAAGGCCAATCTGGGGGACCAGACCAGCAGTGTTGAAATCTTCGGGTCGTCGTCTCAGAGGTCACTAGCCAGCCGGCAAGTGACCAGACAACAGGAAAAGCAGCAACCAGGCAAAAGGGCCCCACGCAGATCACGTGGATGCTGCGGGGCTGGTCTTTGATGCAGGAGCTGCGTCGGTGTGGGGCTTCTCAGACCCCAGTGCACTCACTCGAGGATCCCTCAGCGGTCGTGCTGGAAGCGCTGTGCAGGTTTCTTCAAGATGGCTGTCTCCAAGTTGCTCGTCGCACCCACGGGTCCCAGCTGTGCTGTGGATATGGGTAGAGGTCAGAGGAGTCTGGAGGTCCGGGTCTCGTCGAGCTGGGTCGTCTGGTTCCAGGAAGGAAGGACTTGCAGCAAACCGCACAGGAGCTTGATGGTGCCTGCGAAGCAGGATGGTCACTCCCTGACCATAGGGGAGATTCTTCAGTCTTCTGATGTTCAGGAGGGAGAAGGTCAAGAGTTCTTCGTGGAAGTTGTCAAGATTAATCTAATCTGGAATGGGACCAGCTCCTACCTTTATTCAGCTAAAGGGGGCTGCACTACGACTAGGTCCCTCCTCTGAGTGGGACCAGGAAGGGGGGTGGTTACACCCCCTTTCCTTTGTCCGGTCTTGCGCCAGCTCTGGGGCTGGAGTGCCCCAGGAACTGGTTTAGACCGGTGTATGCACAGGGACACCTTGTGTGCCCCGGGCATGTCTTATTCCTTTCAGCCCTGTCCTACCTAATACACAAAATCCTGTCTGGGGTGGTGCTAGCACCTCCCAAGGCAGGAAACCCTTTGTCCGAGCCTCTCTCCCTGGAAGGACTCCCAGCAGCAGGAGGTCAGACTTGTGTCTGTGGTGGCAGCATCCATTTTGTGATGCTGAGGCTCGAGTTAACTTTAACCGGGGTTCACAGTTACATACATGTTGTGTCCTTCTAAAAGGGTGGAATGCTACCCCCGTCGCCAGAATTGGCGAGGGGGTAGTATTCCAATTCGTATGATACCTTACTCGACATGTTTTGATAATGCTATACCAAAGTTAGCATTTGACCGCGAGGTTCATAATGCACTTAAGAGTATATGGTATAGCGTTATCATGGAACAGCTATTAGGACTTGGTTCCGAAAGCTGCAAATGGGCTCAGCTCATGCCAGAGCACCATCTCACATAATTCCAAGCACACTGCCTTCAGGATTGATAAGGCCTGCCATAGGAGAGACTGATAGGAATATATGTGTCCATTTTAGGGTTAGATATAGGGATACTATATCTAAAGCAATGGGTGATTACACCACCTTGCCCCAGCTGTCGTGCAGCCAGTTGTGTTTGTTTAGATGGCCAGCCAGGGGTGGCATAATACATGCTTCAGCCCCTGGTAGGCCCTGGGTACACCTATGCCCTGGATACCTAAGGTATGCTATACAGGGACTGATAAGGTGGCCCAGTACCAATTGGTAAATGCAACTAAGGGACATGGTTGTCAAATTAGAGAGAGAACAGCTAGGCTGTGGGTCTGATTAGCAGGCCCACAGCCAGGGAAAGTCGTAAACCAGTGAAGCAAAAAGCAGAAATCGGGGGTGACCATAGGATTGCAGACCCTACTCTCCTACAGTGGCAGCATCCATTTTGTGATGCTGAGGCTCGAGTTAACTTTAACCGGGGTTCACAGTTACATACATGTTGTGTCCCTCTAGAAGGGTGGAATGCTACCCCCGTCGCCAGAATTGGCGAGGGGGTAGTATTCCAATTCGTATGACACCTTACTCGAAATGTTTTGATAATGCTATACCAAAGTTAGCAATAACCTTGAGGATTATAATGCACTTAAGAGTATATGGTTAGGGCTCCCGGTTTTCCGTTTTTACGGATTTATACATATAAATACAGACGGAAATCTATATTTCCTTTGTCTGCATTTATAAATAGAAACGGCAAAATACTACTAAATGTTGCCTCGCTCCAATGCAAAGTTTCCTTGCCACGCCCCCGTTTCAGGAAATTCCATGCAATCCTTTCCAATCGGGGTCTTTTAGTGCCCTCATGTGGGCCTATGGGCGCAGGGTCTTTCAGTGACGATCGTGCCCCTCAGCCTATCCTGGTCTGATCATAGCGTTACTGTGTGGGTGTGCCAACACCTCCGGCCCCTCTCTCATAACTTTTGCCCTTTATTTCGGGGGCTCACCTGCCTAGTCTTCCTGTTTACCTGCACTACAGAGAACTGTTTCCCTGCACTACGGATCACCAGGTGTGAAGGCGCTTTCCTGTTGCCACCATCGGCTTTAGCTCTGCGCCAGGCCGCCGCCATTCCCATTTGTAAAGTCAGTGCGTTATGAGTCGAAATTCCCAGGGGCACTTGAGCATGTATCTTTTCTCTGCAAGGCACCGGCCTTGGGGTTGTAAGTGTTTAATGACTAATCTCTCACCCGTGATTCTCTCCTCCGTTGTCCCGCTTCTCAATCTGCCTCGACTGACCTCATGTAGTAAAGTACACCCACCAGGCCCTCACCGCCCCCCCACAAGTCCCCCACCAGCCCCCTTCTGAACTCGCCCAAGCCAGGAGTGTACAAGCCCGGGTGCTTGTAAAACATGAACTCGAGAGGCATCTCTTTTATTAGATAGCTCCCGGAAGCTTGTCTATCCTTTATTGGGCGTTTGGTGTCTGTTTTAAGAGATCCCACGGAGCTGTTAAAAAGGGAATATGAGTTTTCCATTAAGAAAACCGAAAAAAAAGAAAGATTTCAGCGTAATTACTTTGTTGAATTTAGCATACTGATGTGAGGGCATACTGTAATCACCTCGGCATTCAGGCTTTCTTTCCCTCGCAAACAAACTTCTCTAGCAATTGTTGCATCACAGAGAGAATGTTCTTGGGTGGTTATAGAGGTAGCACCTGCAGATACAATATTTTGGTTAGTAGGGTAATTTTAACCGACGCTATATGGCGTAAATATGAAAGCCCCCCCCCCCCCCCCCCCCCCCCCCATCTGCAGCTTCTGTAAATCACTACAGGCTATATGTAGGAGGCCAGAGTAGTTCTGATCCGCTGTACGCTGAGCCGATGAGCAAAGTTAAAAGCTCAAGTAGGTAATATGGTGGTTTGCCCAGAGAATTGGCATTGCTGCTGGAGTGGAGCCTGGTTCTTCCCGGAGGTATTAAGTGTCAGGACCTGTGACTTTTGCATATTTAACTTAAACCCTGTTACCAGACTAAAGGAGCCTAATTCATCGAGTAGGGCTGGGAATGAGGTTAACGGGTTGATAAGTGTCAAAAGGAAATTGTCTGCGTAGATGCTGTCGAACAAGTTACTTACCTTCGGTAACGATATATCTGTAAGAAACATTAGTTAGTGTTAGATTCCTTACCTTAGAATAGAATATCCCCAGGCGTCAGTCTGGATCCGGAAACTTTTGCGTAGCAGTACCCCTGCGCGTCGGTAGGCGTCGTCTGCAGGCGTCCCCTGCGGCTCCGCGTCCGTCGTCGGCGTCGTGCGCCATGATGACGTCGCTGGAGTATATAGACGCCGCCTCCGCGCGCTGACGTCAGTTCTTTGTACACAGCTTTTCCGCGCCAGGAGACGCAGAGCCGTGAGAGAACCAACACTGGTGCCATGTAAAACTAGGGCCCTGAAAGGGATGTCCTTAACCCTAGGTATCAGTTCGCAGAACGGGGAGGATGGGTGGGTTCGGTAAGGAATCTAACACTAACTAATGTTTCTTACAGATATATCGTTACCGAAGGTAAGTAACTTGTTCATCTGAAAGAAACACGTTAGTGTTAGATTCCTTACCTTAGAATACATACCCCAGCAATACCAACCCCGGTGGTGGGTCTGCGAACCAATACAATACTACACCAGAAAGTCCTGGAGGACAGAACGGCCAAAGAAGCCATCCCTCCGGACTTGACTGTCCAGGCAGTAGTGCCTCGCAAAGGTGTGCAGCGAGGCCCACGTAGCCGCTTGGCAAATGTCCTGCAAGGGGACTCCCCGGCCCAGGGCAGTAGTAGCCGCCGTGGCCCGAGTGGAATGGGCCCTCAGCCCAACAGGAGGCTCCTTACGAGCCAAAGAGTAGCACGCTTTGATGCAGAGAACGACCCATCGAGAGATGGTTTGTTTACAGACCGCCCGTCCCTTCTTCGCACCCACGTAGCCAACAAACAGTTGGTCATCCACCCGGAACTGGCGTGTGCGATCCATGTAAAATGAAAGCGCACGTTTTGGGTCCAGACGATGGAGCCGCTCTTCATCCTTTGAAGGATGCGGAGGCGGGAAGAAGGAAGGGAGGGTGATGGACTGCCCGATGTGAAAGGCCGAAACAACCTTGGGCAGGAAAGAAGGTCTAGTCCTTAGAACCACCTTGTCAGGATGAATGGACAGGAAAGGAGGTTGGACAGAAAGAGCCTGGAGCTCACTCACTCTCCTGGCAGAGGTAATGGCAACCAGGAAAGCCGTCTTTAAAGTCAGGAGACGGAGAGGACAAGAATGAAGGGGCTCAAAGGGAGCACACATCAGAAAGGTTAGAACCAGGTTCAAATCCCACTGGGGCATCACAAACGGAACAGGTGGAAACATGTGAGTGATGCCCTTCAAGAATCGAGTTACAATCGGGGATTTGAACAAAGAAGGCTGATCAGGAAGCCTCAAAAAGGCGGAAAGGGCAGAAAGGTAGCCCTTGATAGTGCCCAGAGCAGAGCCCTGCTGGGCAAGAGAAAGAAGAAACAGAAGAACCTCCGAAAGAGGGGCAGAAAGAGGATCCACAGCCTTTGCTGTGCACCATGCCACAAATCTGTTCCACCGACAGGCGTATACCGACTTAGTGGAGGGACGCCTGGCTGCCAGAATAACATCACAGACTTCAGGAGGCAAGTCAAATGGCCTCAACTGCCGCCGCTCAATCTCCAAGCATGGAGGTGGAGACTGGACAGGTTCGGGTGGAGGACCGTCCCCTGCTGCTGCGACAGAAGGTCCTCCTGAAGGGGCAGGCGGATCGGGGGACCGACTGACATGCTGAGTAGCTCGGGATACCAGTACCTTCGAGCCCAGTCCGGAGCCACAAGGATAACTCGGGCCCGGTCGCGCCTGATCTTCTTCAGCACTCTGGGCAGAAGTGGTAAAGGCGGAAAGGCGTATAACAGACCGCAACTCCACTCGCGCCGAAAGGCGTCGCCGTGCGAGTGCCGTCTTGGAAACTCCAACACGCAGAACTGATGACATTGCGCGTTCTCTTCTGTGGCGAATAGATCTAACCAAGGCTCTCCCCATTGCAGAAAGATGCCTTGCGCCACGTCCGAGTTCAGACGCCATTCGTGATCCATCGAGCACCGACGGCTGAGTTCGTCCGCCCTGGCGTTCAGGGAACCTGCCAGGTGTTGAACCGTCAGAGTCACGCCCTGACGTTCCAGCCATTGCCAGAGGCGCAGAGCCTCCTGGCAAAGGGTCCACGACCCCACTCCGCCCTGTTTGTTGCAGTACCACATGGCGGTGGTGTTGTCGGTGAACACCTGCACTACACTCCCGTTGACAAAGGGGAGGAATGCCTTCAGTGCCAGACGAATCGCCCGCAGCTCCAACAGGTTGATATGGAGCCGGGACTCCGCCGGAGACCAGATGCCTCTGATCTCTGCCTCTCCCAAGTGGCCACCCCAGCCCTGGAGGGACGCGTCCGTCACGACAACGTGCTCCGGTTGGGGAAGGGAGAGGGATCTGCCTCTGACCCAATCGCGGTCCGTAAGCCACCACTGCAGTTGTCTCACAGTGCCCTCTGAGATCAAGACGTGGTCGGACAAGTTGCCCTGATGCTGGGCCCACTGAAACTTCAGGTCCCACTGCAGAGAACGCATCCGCCACCGGGCGTGATCCACCAGAAGGATGCAGGAAGCCATCAGTCCCAGCAGCCGCAGCGTCAACCTGACCGAAACCCGGGATAGCGGCTTAAAGATGGGAATCAAAGCCTGAATATCCCGAACCCGCCGTTCCGGAGGATAAACCCGAAACTGCGCCGAGTCCAGAACCGCTCCGATGAAAAGGAGCTTTTGAGAGGGACACAGGTGTGATTTCGGCACATTGATGGAGAACCCCAGGTCGTGCAAGAGGTCTGCCGTCATCTGAAAGTGGTGGACGACTGTCTGGGGCGAGCTCGCCTTCAACAACCAGTCGTCTAGGTAGGGGAAGACTGAAACCCCCAACCTGCGCAGATGGGCTGCGACCACCGCCATCACCTTTGTGAACACCCGTGGGGCGCTGGTAAGGCCGAAGGGAAGCACGACAAACAAAGTGCTCCTGACCTACCGTGAACCGCAGGTAACGCCGGTGGGCCGGCAGGACGGTGATGTGAAAATAGGCATCCTGCAAGTCCAACGCTACCATCCAGTCTTGTGGGTCTAGAGCAGCCAAGACCTGAGCTAACGTCAACATCTTGAACTTCTCCTTCCGGAGGAAGCCGTTGACGTTCCTTAGATCCAAGATAGGACGTAGGCCCCCCTTGTCCTTCTTGGGTACCAGAAAGTAGTGGGAATAACAACCACGCCCTACTTCTGGCCCAGGAACGCGCTCGATGGCCCCCTTGGCCAAGAGGGCCGTAACTTCCTCCTGCAGAAGTGTCAAGTGGTCCCCCGACACACGGTGGTTCTGCGGTGGCATGGCTGGAGGAGTGGTCTCGAAGGGGAGGGAGTAGCCCCTTCGGACGATTTGCAGCACCCACCTGTCCGAAGTGATCGTGCTCCAGTGAGCGTGGTGATGGCGAACCCTGCCACCCACTGGCGTCACAGGGGGCCGAAAGCACGGACTAGGAGGATTTTGAGGCAGATGCTGCGGGGGGAGGTGTGGTCTGACCCCGCCGTTGTCCCCGACCGCCACCACGGCGGTTTCCACGGCCGCCACCGCGTTGAAAGGATTGTTGCGGCGCGTGGCTGGCAGCACGTGTGGGGGCGCCCCTTCCTTGGCCACGAAAGGGACGAAACGAACCCGGTTGCTGACGCTGGGTCGAGAGACCCAAGGACTTGGCCGTGACCCTGGAGTCCTTGAAGCGTTCCAGCGCGTGGTCCGCCTTGTCACCGAACAGGTGACAGCCATCGAACGGCATGTCCATCAAGGTATTTTGGACATCTGCCTAAAAGTTGGCGGATCTCAGCCAGGCGTGGCGACGAATCGCCACCGTCGTTGACATAGCTCTGCCCAGCGAGTCGGTCGTATCAAGACCACACCGTATCGAATATTTCGCTGCATCTCGGCCCTCAGCCACAGCCTGACCGAGTTTTGCCCGCACCTCCATGGGGCATTCTGGCAGCAGTTCCGCGACCGTATCCCACACAGAGTGGGTGTAGCGGCCCAAGAGGCAAGCGGTGTTGCAAGACCGCAGGCCCAAACTAATGGACGAGAAGACCTTCTTGCCAAACTGGTCATACCTCTTGGATTCCCGGTCGGGCGGGGCCGACGGGAATGCGGACTGGGAGGTCGAGGCCTGGATCACCAGACTCTCAGGAGTGGGGTGGGTAGACAGGAACTTGGGGTCGTCCGGACAAGGACGGTGGCGCCTGGCCACGTTCCGATCAACAGGCGCACCTGAAGCGGGCCTGGACCACGTGCCCAACAGAACGTCTGACAAGGCTTCATTAAACGGCAGCAGTGGCTCCTGTGGGCATGACTGCGGTTTGAAGACCTCAGTGAGGATGTTAGGCCTCACGGCCGCGACGGGGAGCTCAAAGTGTAAGGCCTTGGCAGCCCTCATCAGCACCACAGAATATGCAGCTCCCTCCACCGATGCCACGGAAGGAGGAGAGATCAAACCAGGGTTAGGAGAGTCGTCCAGACCACTGGCATCCCCCAAGTCACCTGTCCAGTCCGGGTCATACTGGCACTCGCGTGACAGAGGGTCCTCGGACCCCTCCCAACCTTCACCGAACTCTTCATCTTCTCCGTATTCGGAGTCAACGATGTAGACCGCTCCTCGGGGTTCATGGGCCCCATCGGCACCGAGCCCGGCGTCGAGCGACGCCGGTCCGACTCCGCGTCCGGCGTCGGGGAAGGTAAGGGGACGGCGCCGCCCGGAGCTGGCGTCGGAGCCCCGTTGCCGGCCGGAGCCGGCACCGGAGAACCGGCGCCGCGCGGGGACGGCGTCGGGGGTAACCCCGATGGTAACGGCGCCGGAGAGGCCGGAAGACCAGCCGGCGTCGATCCCGAAGGCCCTTGCGGCGCCGGGGTCGGAGCCGTCGGCGGCGCCGGGGCTGTAGCACCCGACGGCGCCGAGGCCGGGAAACCCGAAACGCTAGGGCCCCCATACGGTGGCACTGGGCCCGAAGGCGCCGTAGGCCCCGTCGGAGAACCGAGCGCCCTCATGGCCATGAGGAACGCATCGATCTCCTCAGGCGTCGCGCCGTGCCCAGGGACCGGAGGGTATGAGGCAGGCCGCGCCGGCGACTCTCGCGGAGCCACGGGGTTGGGGTCACCCGAGCCCCCGGCCGCGTCGGGGGGAGTCGGGGGTACGATGACGACGCCCCGACTTCTTGTGCTTCTTACCTGATGAGCCTGACGAGTGGTGTCGACTTCCGGAACGCTCGGCGCGGCTCCGCGACCGCTCCCTCGAACGCTCTCTCGACCTCCGGCCGGACCGGGACCGCTCCCGGTCCCGACGTGGGGCCGACACCCGGAGCTCCAGTAGCTTGCGGGACCGCTCCCGCCTAGCCTTGTTGGTGAGGGCCCGGCAGTCGACGCAGGAATCCACGTCGTGGTCGGGGCCCAGACACCGGAGACAGAGGCAGTGATGGTCTGTGACCGACATCGTGCGCTCACAGTCATCACAGTGCTTGAACCCAGGCATCCTAACAGGCACAATAGAGAAATAACAATTCGAAAAACTTGGTCAAAGACCGGAGTACTGCTCTTCAGATCTGCGTCCACTGGCGCGGGAAAAAGGAGAACTGACGTCAGCGCGCGGAGGCGGCGTCTATATACTCCAGCGACGTCATCACGGCGCACGACGCCGACGACGGACGCGGAGCCGCAGGGGACGCCTGCAGACGACGCCTACCGACGCGCAGGGGTACTGCTACGCAAAAGTTTCCGGATCCAGACTGACGCCTGGGGATATTCTATTCTAAGGTAAGGAATCTAACACTAACGTGTTTCTTTCAGATTTGTGCTCTGTGTGGCCAAATGTGACTCTGGCAATGTGTGGGTTTCCATGTATTGCCTCCGTCCAAATGTGGGTGGGTGGTACTTGTGGTGTTCCTCAGGGCCGGCTCTAGGGCAAGTTTATTATGTTTTTAAAACGCCTGCTGCCACATTCCTTTCCTCTGGCAATTACCAGGCCTCACAAAAATGGCATGTTAACTGCTGTGATGAACGTTTTTCCTGGACAGAGATTGGAGTTTTGTAAAGTTGATGTAGTGCAGGGGGTTAATATGCCTGCTGCAAAGGACGTGTACCATGTAGATTACAGAGTGCATATAATGTAAATAGATCAGCAGGTTACAGCTTTCAAAAGAGACATAACTTAAAGTCCTAATAAAGAACAGTGAGCTATTAACTTTCAGCACAGAGCTGCATACACACTGCAAAGTATATAATTAGAGCATAGATTAATGTGGTGAAAAGGGTTAATTTGGGTGGAAAATCGATTCTTATTGTTAAAGAAAACTCCCAAATATGCAGCTTTTTTTCTGCTCTTAGTTTTTCAGTGGTCTTCATTTAATTAACAAACTAGAAAGAACCTCAATGTTTGCAAAGTCTCTTGAAATGCACATGTACTTGTACTACAATGGCAAAGTTTTCAGATGAATGTATTGTGTTGACCAATAATAATCAGGCGCTGGTGTGCATTGTCAATTTAAATAAATGCGTAAAAATACTACCTGTAGCAGCGTCTTTTTCTTGTGGCAAAAATAAATGTGGATAAATACAGAAAAAATGCCCCAAAAATAAATATGGATAAATACAGACGGAAATGGCAAAAAAATAAATACCATAAAACCGGGAGCCCTATATATGGTATAGCGTTATCATGGAAACAGCTAAAGGACTTGGTTCCGAAAGCTGCAGACAGGCTCAGCTCATGCCAGAGCACTATCTCACATAATTCCAAGCACTCTGCCTTCAGGATTGATAAGGCCTGCCATAGGAGTGACTGATAGGAATATATGTGTCCATTTTAGGGTTAGATATAGGGATACTATATCTAAAGCAAAGGGTGATTACACCACCTTGCCCCAGCTGATTGATCAGCCAGTTGTGTCAGATTTGGATGGCCAGCCAGGGGTGGCATAATACATGCTGCAGCCCCTGGTAGGCCCCGAGTGCACCTATGCCCTGGGTACCTAAGGTACACTGTACAGGGACTGATAAGGTGACTCAGTATCCAATTAGATATGCACCTAAGGCACATGGTTGTCAATTTAGAGAGAGACAGCTAGGCTGTGGGTCTGATTAGCAGGCCCACAGCCAGGGAAAGTCGTAAACCAGTGAAGCAAAAAGCAAAAATCGGGGGTGACCAAAGGATTGCAGACCGTTACCAATACTGGGGAACCAAAGTTACAGGTAAGTAACTTGTTTTCTTGCCCCAGTATTGGAACTTTCATAGATTCCCATGCTTTGTATCAGAGTAGCTAGCAGTAATAACCAAGACACATTTTGTAGATACATGGCATCACATAACCATAAAGCATATAAACTTATAGCATAGCGAACAAGAAACAAAATGTGCTCACCAGGATGGAGGGCTTGTAGGGAAAGCTCACCTCTCAATGGAAAAGATTCCGCAGAACTGCTTGACCAACAGCCGCATCGTCTCGTCCTGCAGACTCCAGGCAGTAGTGCTTCGTGAAGGTATGTGTACTGCTCCACGTTGCTGCCCTGCATATGTCCTTCATGGCGACTCCAGAGAAAAGAGCCACCGACGATGCCACAGACCTTGTGGAATGTGCACAGACTTTTCTGTCCAAAGGCTTGCCTGCCTCCTGATGGCAGAATTGAATCGCACTGGAGATCCAGCGGGAAATGCCACTCTTTGCCAAAGGAAACCCCTTCCGTGGTGCGCTGTCGGACACAAACCATTGGGATGATTTCCGAAAGGGTCGTGTGCGCTTTAAGTAGAATTTTAAGCATCTTTGAACGTCCAAAGAATGTAATGTGCATTCCGCAGGCGTTGAAAGGCGCGGAAAGAAAGACTTTAAAATCAAAGGTTCATTCAAGTGGAACTCAGACGGTACCTTTGGACTAAATTTCGGATTGGTGCGAAGGATAAGCACATCTTTTCTGAATTGAAGGAATGGATGCACTATGGAGAGGGCTTGAAGCTCACTCACTCTTCTCACTGATGTTAGAGCTAAGAGGAGGGCAAGTTTCCAAGACAGGAATTTCAAGTCCGCCTTGTGTACCGGCTCAAACGGAGCTTTCATGAGTTGAGCCAGGACAAGATTGAGTTGCCAAACTGGTGGAGGAGGGCGAACTGGAGGATACATTCGAAACAAGCCTTTTAAGTATTGTTTACCAATCCTAGAGGACCATAAGGAAGGGCCTGAAGAACTGCGCCTAAACCTCGATATGGCTGCAAGATGTACCTTCACAGATGAATGCGCCAACCCAGACTTTGCCAATGATAGTATATATGGCAAAAGTTGATGAGGCAGAGATTTGTAAGGATGGAGATCTTGTCTCTGACACCACAGGCAGAACCTCTTCCATTTAGACTTGTAAGTCTTAATAGTGCTCGGTGCTCGAGCTTGGGACAAAACGTCTCTACATTCCTGGGAGAGATTCAGATGACGGAACTCTCTGTGTTCAGGAGCCACGCTGTCAGGTGCAGTGATTTCGGATCCGGATGGTAAACTTGTCCTTGATTCCTCGACAATAGGGAAGGAATTGGTCGTAAGCGAATCGGATGAGCTTGGGAGAGTAGGAGTTCTGTGTACCAAAATTGCCGGGGCCAAGCTGGTGCAATGAGAATCATCTTGCATGGTTCCGCTTTCATTTTCCTGAGTATTCGAGGAATGAGGGGAATTGGCGGAAAAGCGTAAAAGAATGGGCTTTACCAGGCCATCGAAAGGGCATTCCCCAGAGATCCCTGATGGTGAACTTTGCCTGCGTAAAAGCAGCATTTTGCGTTCACCGGAGAGGCAAAAAGGTCGATGGTTGGTGTCCCCCAGACCGAAAACACACTCTCCAGAATGGACTGATTCAACTCCCATTCGTGATTCACCTCTGTCTGGCGACTCAGGGCATCCGCCTTGACATTGAGAGAGCCTGCCAGATGTTCGGCTCTCAAGCTGATGTTGTGTAGAATCGCGTAATCCCAGATCCTCTGAGCTTCTTTGGACAGAGTTTGCAATCTCGTTGCTTGCTTGTTGACGTAGTGCATGGCCGTCGTATTGTCCGTCATGGACCTGCACTGTATGATTTCGGACCCTGGGAAGGACAGCCTGCAAAGCCAAACGAATGGCCGCAAGTCTAAAAAATGTATATGGCACTGACGCTGTTCTGGACTCCAGTGCCTGCTGACTTGAAGCTCTCGGAGCACGACTCCCCAGCCTTCCAAAGAGGCATCCGTTGTCATGATCAGAGGGGATGGTGAAGCTCTGAACGTCAGACCCTGTGCGATATTGTCCTGCACTAGCCACCATTCACATGCCTTTCTCATTTTTGGTGTCACCAAAACCTTGTCGTTGAATGATCCCTCTGCTTGGCACCATTGTTTGTCTAGCTCTTCCTGCAGAGGACGCATTCGCAGCCTGCAATGAGGTATTAATGGTATGCAGGATAACATCGACCCGAGCAGGGACTTGTATTGTCTGACTGAAAGGCATGTCTTGTTGAACAGTTGGCGAGCCGATATGATCAGCTTCTGTTGACGTTCTTCTGAAGGACGAGTTGTGCATTGCATCATGTCTAAAATGGCCCCAAGGAACCTTGTGGATCTGGAGGGCTGTAGAACTGACTTGTGTTTGTTCAATTGAAGGCCCAGGAGACTGAACAACTGAATGCAAGCCGAAATCGCTTGAGAGGTGTCCTTGAAAGATGGAGCCTTGACGAGCCAGTCGTCCAAATAAGGGAAAACCTCCAGGGATTGTTTTAGTAGAAAAGCTGCTACTAGTGCCAACACTTTGGTGAATACTCGAGGTGCAGACCGAAGGCCAAACGGAAGCACCTTGAATTGGAAATGGCTCTTTCCCACTGTGAATCGCAGATATTGTCTGTGAGCTGGGTGTATTGGAATGTGGAAATACGCATCTTCTAAATCCAGAGACGTCAAATAGTCGCCTGGGTTCAAAAGAGGAAGAATTTCCCGGAGAGTGACCATCCTGAAAGAGTTTGATGAAATAAGTGTTGAGCTCTCGTAGGTCTAGTATGGGGCGCCAAGTCTCTGCTGTCTTCCGAACCAGGAAGAACCTGGAATAAAACCTCAGGCAAAATTATATCCTGCCCCCCACTGATGTGACTGGGAGGGGAGGAACAGTAGGTAGAGCCAGGAGGCCGCTATTGTCTCTTGGTGTTGTCGCGTCCCAGACTGTTCTGATGCCCTCGCGGAGGTTGGCGAGAGTAAGACGCCGATTGTCCCTACCGTTGATTTGAATACCGAGTCTTATAAGATTGCGAAGACTGAGAGGAATATCTCTGTTGGGTGTTACCTCTGTATGAAGAGAAACCTCTGCCACGAGCGCCTTTAAATGGGACCTTACGGTCGTTGAGTGATCCCAAAGACTTCGTCGTGTCCGCATCCTTTTTTAGGTCGAGCAGACCTACCCTCAATGCGTGAGCATTGAAGGTGTCTGCTTCAGACCTATTGTGGCCCGTTATTGAGAATGCTGGGAATGAGGACACCAATCTGTTACGAGCTCGCAGTTTTCCCCGCGGGAGCGCGCGTCTGACCCGCGCTTGCGCAGATCAACTCACAGCCCCTGCTCGCACACAGCCAGCCCCCACCCCTCTGCATGCACGCATACACAGGCGCGCGTGCGCACACACACACACAGGCGCGCGCATGCACACGCAGGCATACGACACACATACAGGCTCAATCACACAGTCACGCACGCGCGCGCGCACACACACACTCCCCCCCTCCCCTCCCAGGCATACACACAGGCACGCACGCACTTCACTTCAGCCCTGGGCCCCACTCACCGACTGCGCTCTTCCGGCGGGCTCCTCACGGCGCGGCGCGGCTCGTCTCCTCTTCTTAATCGGGCTCGCGGACCTCGGGAGGCGGGACTTCCGGTCGGCCGCGACCTGATTCGCCGGCCGGCCAAGAGCTTCCGGGTCGCCGCGGGCAGCGCGGCGGCACTCCGATGCGCAGTCCCTTTTCTTCAGATGCAGGGGTGTCCGTGCTTACAGAATTTTATCGTGATTCACTGTCTTTCAGCACCGGTAGTTCAGTGCTCTCAGTCACGTTATACTGCTTAATAGTGTCAGATGATTCCATTTAGTTTTAGATGCTCTTGGATGAGTGAAGTTGATCAGTAAAGTTGCACTCTTGTTTTGTTTTCGAGTAGTGATCAGTAGACATCCACCACGAGCCTCAAATATTGCAAATAATCCCTGATGTCCTTTTAAAGTGTGGTCCAATTCTTTGAAGACTATTGAATTTAGCTGAACAGATTTTGGGCTGAATTCTCAAAAGGAGCAGTAGAAGTACAGAGACTGCAGATGCACAATTGTTTTATTTACACCACCGAGGAGTAGTACAGCTGGAAAGCTGCAAGAAACGCCGATTTCCATGTGTATTAAGGAGTGAGCCATGTGATTTTTAGGCATGGCTTGACCCCTCAGCTGTCTGCTTAGCCTATTGTTACCAATGTTTTAAAATATATACAGAGTGGGCAGCGGCGTAGCGTGGGTTGCCATTCTGGTCCGATTATTGTGCATTATAATTTATAAATATTTCAATTTTTTAAGTAGACCTTTTAAAGTGCTAAATTTGATTATGCAGCAAGGAAAACAGAAAAACAGATTTTAAGTAACTAGTTTTAAGCCAGAAACATCTCCAAATGTTCTTTGAACGTCCGGGGGTCTCGGTGGAAGTGGAAAGGTGTTCTCCCACTATGACTGTACAACTTGGATGTGCCTACGGGATACACCAGGCTACTCAATGTGGCCACTTATCCAGTATGAAACTAAGCTTAATGTTTGTCCTATCAAGCCTCTTCCGGGTTTTATGCTCAGACAGAATAGGACATCTATTTTTATGTTAAAATGGTCTGTTGACACATCCAGACAAGCGGGCGGTGTGGTTGAAAATTGACGCACTGTCATATGGTGGAAGCTCACAAACCACAAGGTTTGATTTTTCTCTTCCTTTTTTTATACACTTTTCTAATTTTATAATGCTTTTTCGGAGGCCTGAAGTAACCTGTACAGTATTTTGTAGAGCACTGGTTTTGTACAAAATTGTAGCATTTTCTTTGCTGAAACTATAGATATTCAAGTAGAGGTTTTGGAAGTGTAGCACACACATTTCTGCAAAAAGGGAAGGAAGTTCCTCACCAGTCGTTTGTTCGCCTAACTTCCTCTTCAGTTTGTCTGGTTGTGCTACTTGGTTTTGTAAACTTGTTTTAAATCTGTCTAAAACAAGAAACCAATTTGTTTGGGGAAAATAGGGCATGATGGATGACGGCTAAAATGTACATTTTAGATTTTTATCCTACCGTAACTACTATTTAGAAACCGATTTGAAATGGTGGAGTCGTTCAATTCGGTGAATTAGCATGAGTGTACTCTTACACCGAAAGTACATAACCCTAAGTAGAAGACATTAAACTCCAACTGCGTATAAAACGTGAATGAGAATTGTTTTTTAAACTGTAAAATAAAGTGGGTAATATTAGATAATCTGCCAGAGGGTGGGGGAAAGCAAGCTTTTATGTTGGTTTTAAACCTAAAGTGATACTTAGCAGTTTTCCTATTGCAGAGGTTGTATATGATTGCATTGAAACAGGATTTCATGGAATACTTTTACTGAGAAACTATTTTGCCTAAAGTGTTTAATAGAAATTTGCATGATGAATGAGATTTACCATTTAACAGAAAAAAATTCATAAAATGCCTTTTTTCAGTATTGACTTTTGCATACTTATTAACTTGAAAAACAGTTCTTTATTCTCTCATAGACCCTTTATCCACACACCTCCTGTCTTTCTATATCCGTCATCCGTTTGGTTTAGACACACATCTTCACCCACCCTCACTCACCCTCTCACCCTCACTCACCCTCTCACCCTCACACACCCTCTCACCCCCTCTCACCCTCACCCCCCCTCACCCATCCTCACCCTCACCCTTGCACAGCCTCACACACCCTCACACCCTTACACCCCCTCACGTAAATACAACACATATTGCATTACAAATGCTATAGGTGTCACATTTGCGTAAGTTATAACTAGTGGCATTGTAAATGACAACGCGTTTAATTTCGCTATTTTCACACAACATAAATAAAAAAAATGTCATTTACAATACCAATAGCTCAAACTTTCCTAATGCGAGACCTATTGCATTGCAAATGCTTGTTATATTCTGCAGGGCATCATCAACATGCTTACCATAGAGCACCTCTCCATCAAATGGGACGCCCAGGATCTTATTTTGGACCTCCTGACTAAACTAGGTGGCTCTTAACCAACCTTGGCGACGAAGAACAGCTGACCCTGCCAATGCTCGAAAAGCCGTGGACGCTATGTCCATAGCACAGTCGATAACTTCAGAGGATCATTTTTCTCCCTCCATCAGAACTCTCCTTGCCTCTTCCCTTGCAGAGTCTGGCAGTTGTTCCACAAACGGCTCCATGTCACACCACATCTGGCGATCGTATCTGCCTAGAATGGCGAGAGCATTTGCTGCTCGAACCAGTAAGCTGGCCATGGAAGAAAACCTCTTCCCCCACGTTATCCAGGCGCCTACCGTCCTTGTCCGGAGGCGTAGTCAAAGGTGTTGATGGGTTCTTGGACTTGCTTTGAGCAGCCTGTGATATCACCGAATCAGGCTTCGGCTGCCCAAGCAGACAAGCTGGACTGCCATCTGGAGCCTTATACTTCTTTTCCAACCTGGGGAGAACCGGAATCACAGTGACTGGATTTTGCATTATCTTCATACCTTCCTCCCACACATGCTCAATAATAGGAATGGATTTGACCGATCTTCTGTACTGATCCTTAAAGTCATACAGGAAACATTCAGACTCTGCTTTCAAAATCGGTAGTCCAAACATCTTTGCAGCTCTCTCCATGAGGTTATGGAACCCCCCTATATCAACCAGAGGGGAAATAGAAGTATCCCGACCAGTGGCATCAGGATCTTGAAACCCACTGTCTCCTTAAACCAAGTCTGGGTCCTGCAATGGATCAGTCAAGGGATCCACCTGTACCTCATCATCCGAAGAGGTATCCTGCTGAATAGGAGTGGAGGGTCCGGGAAAGGACCCTAGGAATGACCGTTGGTGGTGTGAGAGACACCACTTATGACGGAGGAAGTTCGACCACTGGCTGCGCTTGCGGCAACGCCTGAGGTGGAGGTTGCGTAGACTGCATTGACTGTTCCGAAGGAAACGTGTTCCTATAGTCCTGCAGCATCAACTGCAGGTCAGAAATTAAAGAGGCGGGCATGGCCACCATGTCCTGCCCTAAACCAGGTGGACGTAGTCCTTGCAGAACATATTGATGCACCCGTTGGTCACATTGCTCATAGTATTCCTCTGTGTCAGTGTCCTGGAATTTTACATTTAAGTCTGAGGGACTGTAGGCATCCCCAAAATGGCCTTCATTCTCCTCCTCCTCCTCCGAATCGTCATCTAGAAGCAATGTCGGTAGATCTGTCGAAACTCGTCAAGGAGACGTCATCTCAGGTGTAATTTTCATTCTCTGCAGAGGAAATTGCAGTTTTTTACCCGTCGACTGCTTCGACGGTGCGGAGGTCGTCCAAGACTCCGTCGACAAGGTCTTCTGTGCCGTCGTCGTCGGGATGATCGTCGACTGTCTCGTAGACGAACTCGTCGTCATCACCATCATTGTGGTCGTCAAAGTCGTTGTCGTCGTCGACGGAGTTTTCGTCATGGACGATGCCGTCGACAGCAGCTTTCCGGAGACCACCATTGTCGACGTTGAAGAAGTTATCGTCGACGAACCAGGAAACCGCTACCGCCGACGAGCCCGTCGACGGAGCCAAGGAAGCAGTGGGAATTTTCCCAGAAGTAATCGTCGTCAAAGTACCTGATGTTTTTGTCGTCGACGGACGCAGTTTTTTCTCAGGCACGGTCCCTGGAGTGCCTGTAGAGTGTTTGTCACCAGTCCTTTCCTTTTTGGACGGAGGAGAAGTGATAGAAGAGATAGAGAGTGTAACTAATCCAGCAGCCTGTCCCTGCTTCTCCTTTTCACTTCCGTGAGGAGATTGCAGGGGACTAGCCCTCTGAGACCTGTCCGAGATCTTATGAGGGGCCTTAGAAGGGGGCTCAGCTGAAGAAGAACCAGGAGGAGACCTACCCCTCTTCTTGGATCTGTGAGAGGAAGCCAGAGATGTCGAACCCTCTTCATCCGATGAGAGAACCTCCTTCCGAGTCTTCATTTTTTGAAGCCAGGCCTGTCAGGCCTCTCTGTCACGAAGTGTCTTATTTTTTTAATTTATTTATTTGATTTATATAGCGCGTTATAACCCAGGGGTCTCAAAGTGCTTTGTCAGGATCCACACAAACGAGTACAGAAGAACAGCTGATCAAATATTACAGGCAGCCCCACGCTTAGTTGAGAAGGTTCTACAAATGTTACAGTCTGTGGCCTTGTGGTCAGGCTATAAGCAATAGATACAGCTTTCATGCTTCTCCTCCACAAAAAGACACTTTTTTCCACAAGACACACAGGACCTGAATAAGGCCTTCTTCTCCTTGTCAGACATGTCCTGATTGAAGTAGAAAACTTGAAGAAATAAACAGTTAGAATGAGAAAAACTGAGCAGAGCTCAGTGGAGACTCCCTAGCACAATGTGCGGTAGAAAAATCTGAGGCTCTGAGCTCTCTCAGGAAGGTTCCAGGGGATGAGGCTGCTCAGATTGGTCCTGACAAAAGTTTGGTCTCTTTTGCACAAAGAGGGTGATAGGATACAAAAGGAGATGAGGCCTAGGCCTATTTTTCTCCTTTGTTTCTATGGTTGTGATACTACCGAGGCTCCCATTCCGACGACGGGGAATGATACAAAGCATGGGAATCTATGAAAGTTCCAATACTGGGGCAAGCTAGATTCGACCTTTGTAGGTGTAGAAGGTAGCAAATAATATTTTGGATGGAAACATCCAGAGGATCAATATGTTTATTGTTACAATATATTGCAAATCTTTTCCACTTAGCGGCATAACATGCCTTGGTAGTGGGTCTTCTAGCTTCTTTAATTATGTTCATACAGTCTGGTGGTAGGTTTAAGTAATTAAACTCTAAGACTTCAGGAGCCAGATCGCCAATTTCAGTTGGCTTGGTTCTGGGTGTCTTATTAACAGGGATGGCGTGAGCCGTAATTTTTGATGTGGAACCAGTGAGAGAAAGGACCTCCTGAAGAGGCAGACGAATCGGGGGATCGACAGACATGCGGAGTAGCTTGGGATACCAGTATCTTCGTGCCCAGTCCGGAGCCACAAGGATAACTTGGGCCCGGTCGCGCCTGATCTTGTTCAGCACTCTAGGCAGAAAGGCGTACAACAGACCGCAGCTCCACTCGCGACGAATAGAGTCTCCGAGCGAGTGCCGCCTTAGAAAATCCAACCACCAGAACTGATGACATTGCACGTTCTCTTCTGTGACGAATAGATCTAACCAAGGCCCTCCCCACTGCTGAAAGAGGCCTTGCGCCACGTCAGAGTTCAGACGCCATTCGTGATCCATCATGCACAGACGGCTGAGTTCGTCCGCCCTGGCGTTCAGAGAACCTGCCAGGTGTTGAACCACCAGGGTCACGCCCTGATGTTCCAGCCACAGGCAGAGGCGCAGAGCCTCCAGGCATAGATAGGGTCCACGACCCCACCCCGCCCTGTTTGTTGGAGTACCACATGGCGGTGGTGTTGTCAGTGAACACTGGCAGTACACTCCCCCGGACAGAGGGGAGGAATGCCTTCAGTGCAAGCCGGATCGCCCGCAGCTTCAGAAGGTTGCAGTGGAGCCGGGACTCCGCAGGAGACCAAATGCCTCTGATCTCCGCCTCGCCCATGTGGCCGCCCCCAACCGCCACAACTACGTGCTCCGTTTGGGGTAGGGAGAGGGATCTGCCACGGGCCCAATCGCGATCCGTGAGCCAACACTGCAACTGTCTTGCAGTGCCCTGCGAGATCAAGACATGGTCGGACAAGTTGCCCTGATGCTGGGCCCACTGAAACTTCAGGTCCAACTGCAGAGCCCACATCTGCCGTGATGCACCAGAAGGATGCAGGAGGCCATCAGCCCCAGAAGCTGCAGCGTCAACCTGACCGAGACTCGGGATAACGGCTAAAAAATCGGAATCAGAGCCTGAATATCCCGAACCCGCTGTTCGGGAGGATAAACCCGAAACTGCACCGAGTCTGGAACCGCTCCGATGAAGAGGAGCTTCTGAGAGGGACACAGGTGCGACTTCGGCACATTGATGGAGAATCCCAGGAGGTCGGCCGTAGTCTGGAGGTGGCGGACGAGGGGCGAGCCCGCCTTCAACAACCAGTCGTCGAAGACTGAAATCCCTAACCTGTGCAGATGAGCTGCGACCACCGCCATCACTTTCGTGAACACCCATGGGGCGCTGGTAAGGCCGAAGGGGAGCACGGTAAACTGAAAGTGCTCGTGGCCTACCGTGAACCGCAGGTAACGCTGGTGGGCCGGCAGGACAGGGATGTGAAAATATGCGTCCTGCAAGTCCAACGCTACCATCCAGTCTTCTGGGTCTAGAGCAGCTAAGACCTGAGCCAAAGTCAGCATCTTGAACTTCTTCTTCTGGAGGAAGACGTTGACGTTCCGGAGATCCAAGATAGGGCGTAGGCCCCCTTTGTCCTTCTTGGGAACCAAAAAGTAGTGGGAGTAGCAACCACACCCTACTTCTGGCCCAGGAACGTACTCGAAGGCCCCCTTGGCCAAGAGGGCTGTAACTTCCTCTTGCAGAAGTTGCAAGTGATCCCCCGACACGCGGTTGTACTGCGGTGGCATGGCTGGAGGGGTCGCCTCGAAGGGGAGGGAGAAGCCCCTTCGGACGATTTGCAGCACTCACCTGTCCGATGTGACGGTGTGCCAGTGGAGGAGGTGATGGCGAACCCTGCCCCCCACTGGCGTCGCATGGGCCTGAATTCATTACCCTTAGAGCTCAGATCCCTAACTCCATATTCTCAGTTTCGAAAGAAACTTAAAGCTTATTTTTTCAGTAAAATCTTTACTTAGTCCCCTGTCACCTGTCCTCCTCCCTTTGTCCCTTGTGGAGATCTGCCAGTTACAGCGCCATGAAACCGCTGGTGTAAGAGCGCTATATAAGAACTTTTAAACTCAAACTCAAACTCAAAGCTCGGACTAGGAGGATTTTGTGGCGGATGCTGCAGGGGTAGGTGTGGACTGACCTCACCGTTGTCCCCGACCGCTGCCACGGCGGTTACCACGTCCGCCACCACGCTGGATGTTAGTCTGCGGTCCGTGGCTGGCAGGACGTGTGGGAGCACCCCTTCCTTGGCCACGAAAGGAGCGAAAGGCAACAGTCTGCTGGCGAGGGGCCGAGAGGCCCAAGGACTTGGCCGTAGCCCTGGAGTCCTTAAAGCGCTCAAGCGCACTGTCTGCCTGGTCGCCAAAGAGGCGACGGCCATCAAACGGCATGTTCATAAGTGTGTTTTGGACATCAGCCGAAAAGTTGGCGGACCTCAGCCAGGCGTGGTGACGAATCGCCACCGTCGTTGCCATCGCCCTGCCCAGCGAGTCCGTGGTATCCAGCCCACACTGGATGGAATACCGTGCCGCATCTCGACCCTCCACAAGGTCTTGGGTGAGTTTAGTCCGGACCCCCTCCGGACATTGTGGCAGCACGTCCGTGACCGTGTTCCACAGAGAGTGGGTGTAACTGCCCAAGAGGCACGCTGTTTTGACTGACCGCAACCCCAAACTAAGTGAGGAGAACATATTGTACCATACTGTTCGTACCTCTTGGATTCCCGATCAGGAGGAGCCGTCGGGAATGCGGTCTGGGAGTTAGAGGCCTGGATGACCAGGCTCTTGGGGGTGGGTGGACAGGAAGCAAGGGTCGCCCGGAGCCGGGCAGTGGCACCTGGCCACGTTCCTATCTACAGGCGGACCTGTAGCGGGCTTGGACCAAGTGCCCAGAAGAACGTCAGACAAGGCCTCATTAAACGGCAGCAGAGGCTCAGCCGAGCTTGCCTGCGGTTTAAGGACCTCAGTGAGGAGGTTAGTCCTCACGGTTGCGACGGGGAGCTCAAGGCCCAAGGCCTTGGCAGCCCGCGTCAACCCACACTATAGGCAGCCCTCTCCTCCGTAGCCACGGTAGGAGGGGAGACCAAACCAGTGTCGGGCGAAGTGTCCAGACCACTGGCCTCCCCTAGCTCACCTGCCCAGTCCTGAGAAGACTGGCACTCACGTGCCAGAGAGTCCTCGGACCCCTCCCAATCCTCCTCGTCACCCATCTCCTGATACTCAGGTTCAAAGGATGGGGAAGGGAAGTAGAAATCTAGCGGCGTCGAATACGGCGCCGCTCCGACGTCGGACCAAAATAGAGGGTAGGACCGGGGAGGACGGCGTCCTGGGACGGCGCCGGCAAGGTTGTGATGTCGACCGGCGACGACCCGGATCCGGAGGGTCCCTGCGGCGTCGGGACCGAAGTCGCCGAGGCCGAAGCACCCTGCCCGCTTGGGGACCCAGTTGGGGCCGATTGGCCCAAAGGCACCGCGGAACCTGATGGAGGAGTGAGCAACCTCATGGCCATCCGGCGTCGCGTTCTGCCCAGGGACCGTCTGGTATGGAGCAGGCCGAGACGCCTGCGGCTCCGGAGGAGCCGAGGGGGCTGTGTCGCCCGAACCCCCGGCCGCGTCGCGCGAGCATCGGGGGTAGTCAGAAGAGCGATGTCGCCTCTCCGACTTCTTGTGCCTCTTACCTGAGGACTTCGAGCCTTCAGTGGCTAAGGCTCCTCCACCTAGAGAAGAACGTTTATGCACAATCAGTGAGTCCAAGGAAAGCCTTCTCTCAGTTAGCCTAATTTCATGAGTAAGGGCAGATTCAGCCGTTGTTAAGAAGGCATTCAGTGTCCCAACAGCTCCAGGCCCTTGCTTTTCCTTAAAAACCTTCTTTTTACTCATTTTAATTCTCAATAGGCAGTCTCCAAAGAGTCAGAGGATTACAACTTCAATAATAAAAAGGCAAACTACAATACCTTTATCACCTCAGTCCTGATAGACAAATGTAAGGAGGCTCCAATGACCTAGTCCCAGCGGGCTCAGTAGAGCTAAGAGCTATGCAAATGCTGCCAAAGTGACGATGTACACGAATAAGAGCGAGTGCTATCTGCCACACTCAACAGGCGGCCTTCCCAGCAGTTCACATAGTTGATATACAGAGGCGAAATAGGGCAAAACGCCTTCCTACCTTCTCCTTAAATGCTGAAAGTTCACCAGCAGATAGGCAGAGTAGACACAGTGCTCCAATAGGAGTATGGGGAATGTCTCCAGTAACTGGCCAAGTGAATAGGCCCAGCCCAGCCCAGCCTCCTCCGGGCTATGACGGGCCTGTCGTGGGAGGCACCAATCACTTTTGAGCATGTGTGGCGGCACAGGCGTTTCAACAGGCTCCTTCCGCACTCCCCCGGTGATTCTGGGAGATGGAGTCCCGAAGATGTGGCCAGAAACAGATGTGGCAAGATCAGCAAGAAGTCATCAGACACCACCTATGCAGTTAAGGGTAACAGACTGGCCCTCAGCACCACAGCTGGAACAGTAGATGGTAGAGACAGCAACGTTGGCCACTGAAGCAGACAATACCAGGACAAGGGGCAAGATTCTTACATGGTGCACCTTCAGGGGCTCCATATTTATTATTTTCTGAAGTATTCTAAGCATTCAAGTCACAATCAACAAAAACAGGTCACTGACATACAGACTGGAGCCCAAGCCAAGGTGCTTCAAAGAAAATCTTATCAGCACTTGAAGCAATGCATGTGCATTCACAGGCGAAACATAAGTAAACACAAACAGAAAGCAGAACAACTTATGCTGTGAGGGAAAAACAACTGGAGGTGCACTGAATGAATCCAGGCCAGCAGTGTGACAGCCAAGCACAAGAAAAATAGTACTAGATGTTGGCAATGCACACATCCTTCCTCAACCACGAGGAAGCTACAGATTACAGTTGGCAGCCTGTGAAACCACTTGGTATTGCTATCCAGGTACAAAACCATGCACCAGGGCTAGACAATAATAGTTTCTTTGTAGAGAGAGAAAGCTGCTATGGTGAAGATTAGAATATTGGATGCGCGAATAGCCTGGCAAGCCCTTAACAGCCATAACAAACAAATTGAATGTGCATATTATGCTTCCATCTACTAAACGTGAACACCAGGTAACGCAGACCAAATGCATTACAAAAATACTCACTCGCTTCCAACTTTGCAGGTATGTTGTTGTTTGGTCCCTCCTCTGCAGTTCCATCCCCACCACCTCGGGATCGTGAATTCCAGACTTTGATCACTTCCACATCATTTTCACTGCCACTCTCACTTGCACTGCTACTTTCTTTCTTCCCTTTTTTCACTTTTGGTGCTGGTGCCCTATTAAAAAACATATGATCACATAAATATTCTTTGAAATGAAAGAACACCACATGTAACAAAAATATGGAAGAAACTGGAAAAATACTAATGACAGCCTCACCCATCATGTACAAAATTGAGTGATGTAATTTTCTTTCTCAACTCTTTCCACACCCTTGGATGAGGAGCTCAATAACTGATCAGATATGACTGTGTAGATCTCTAGATTTATACCTTTTTATATACGGAAAAAGAGAGCATTTTGCTAAACGGGGATGAGCGAGGGCAGTGTGTTTAGATAAAGAGTATTCACCAGAAAGAGCATCACTGAAGTTAAGTAACTTGTTCTTCTGATGGATACTTCGAATTGCATATTCCTCACCAAGCAGTACCTCCCAAGGTGACGGGTCTGCGAATGGCTCAAACTAAAATGTCTGAACTGAACAGACAAAATGCCCATCCCTAGGACATGAGTGGCAAGGCATTAGCGCTTTGTGAACGTGTGCACTGATGTCCACATACCATCCTGTCAGATTTCTGGATGGGCACTCCCATCCCATGTAGTGGGAGCAGCCTAAGATCTGGTGGAATGAGCACTCAATGGAGTCTCTCCTCTTCTGAGCGATGGGGGAAAGAGGGGTACAAAATGTCAAAAGAGTAGGAAAATACCCCTTTTTGAGTGGTCATCCCAACTTTTTGCTAGGCTCTGCAGCTGTTTTTTTTTTACTCTGCAGGCGTCGTCACTGCTGTCCAGTGTATGTACTCTGCCCCTAAAACATGTCAATCTAGTATACACCTACATGGCAAACTTAACTGACCTATACATCCCTAGTACAAAGTATACCTAGGGCCTGTAGGTTAAAAGGCACTAGCTGACTGCAGCATTCTGTGCCATCGCTGAAAAACAGGACTGCATACCTGCCACCAGTAACCTGGCTGTGCAGGTTGAAGTTGCATATTTGGCTTGTTAATACAACCTCTTTTCACGTCCTTTTAGATATTGATAAGTCCCTTCTAAGTTATCGTTTTGTGTTCTGGTATTTAAAAGTAGGACATTTACCAGTTTCATGTTAAACATGCCCTTATACACATATACAGGCCTAAACCACTATTTTCATTGTATCAGGGTTAGCTGTTCCATACTAAAGCATTGAGATTGAAAATTAAAACGAAATAATGTTATCTCCACTTAGGAACTAGATAAAAATATGTTCATCCATAGACTTCTATAAATATTTATTACCAATCCATTTGTAAGTTGGGATTTACAACAAATAGCCTCTAGCAGCTCATTTGCATGAGCAACGTGTCTCCCACAAACTGTATAGCTCCTTAATTATGTGTGAATTGGCTCCCAGAGATGACAGCAGGCTTGGGTGTGGGGAACTGTCCGGTTCCTCTGATAGCATGACCATCCGGGCAGGTCAAACAACTTCATTATCTTTGAAGGGGCCTGCCTTGTCACAGGCAGATGTAGCTCACACCTGGGCCTGTCTCTTCTACTGTCCTTGACAGCCAGGTAACAATCTCAGTGGGAAGAGAACTGTCCCCAGAACTGGTTTTGAGTGAACAAAAGGGAGGGTTTGCTCATTTTCTGGGCCACACCTATGGGTGGCACAGGAGCTTTGCACAATAGGAAGAAAGATTCTGGTATGCTAGATTTAGGTAAAGAGGGGCTCTGTGGGATTGTATGCAGCAGGACACAGGCACTGCTGCAAAAGTGGGTAGGGTTATGCTGGGAATTTTGTCCTTTCAGTTAGGGATGAGCCAAGAATCACCCCATCCACAAGCTAGTGCCAGGCACAAATGAGGCAGCACTGTGTACATTCTTCACAACACTTCTCGACCTGTGGAAGACAAAACAAGGACTGTGACTGGAAGGAGAATACTACGGGCTAGACTTGTTCCCACATGTAACCAAGACAAAGCAGTGGACTCAAAGTGCCTCTTGGCGGACCACTTATTAAACTGCAGACAAAAACGCTGCAAAAAGCCCAATTTTAGTAGAAGCTTGGATGACCAGCTTCAACTAGAAATGCCCTGGACTAACCATCAAGTGCTACCCCCCCCCCCCCCCCCTCCCCCCCCTCCAAGCACCTGGACCAGTCTGTCCCAATACAGCAAGTTGTGGGACTTTGAACATTTTTTACACACTTTCTGCCTGGAGACCCAGCGGAACCTGTTAGATGTCCAGGCCTTCCTCGGCACAGACTTCGCCTGCTCAGAGCTTTCCCACTTTCGTTGAGGAGCACACCGTTACCTAGTTGTCGAGTCCAGCTTCTGATGCAGCTTGCCCCACCGACAACTCATTGACAGAAGCGTTTATTGAGGAAAAAGTAGTTAAGTCAAAAGGTAAACTTTCCACAGAGACGAACATGGTTCCTCTGTCTACCCAGAAGTCTATTGCACTTAGCATTAACTTTTGACTCTGACCTGGTCTATCGCGACCAGTTACTTGCGGTTAGGACTTTGCACTTTTGGTACCTATTTTCAATTAAAACTTAAAAAATGCATGTCAGTTCCCCTTATTGGATTTGTCGTAATTTTGTTCATGACAATAATCTAATACGTTTTTTAACTTTGGTAACAATGTATATGTAAAAGACAAATGTAGTTATAGATTCCTTACCTTGGAATTACCCTCTTGGTATCAGACTGGATCTGGAGAAATTTTGACATAGCAGTAAGCCTGCGAGTCGGTAGGTGGTGTCTGTCGACTCCACGTTAGTCGTGGTCGCCAGGATGACGTTATGGTGTCTACTTACACACCGAACATGAGAGCTTACATCAGTTCTGACACGGCCTCCACACCAGAAGCGCAGAGCCATGCAAGACACGGACTACTGGTGCACATAACTAGGGCCCTAGAAGGGAATCCCTTACCCTAGAAGTCTGTTCGCAGAACGGGGAGGATGGGTGGGGCGGTAAGGAATCTATAACTACATATGGCTCTTACAGATACATTGTTACCGAAGGAAAGTAACTTGTTCATCTGAAATAGACTGTAGTTATAGATTCATTACCTTTGAATAGATACCCCAGCAATACCAACCCTGGTGGTGGGTCTGCGAACTAAGTTCACACCAGAAAGTCCTGGAGAACAGAACAGCCAAAGAAGCTGTGTCTCCGGACTTAGCAGTCCATGCAGTAATGTTTAGTGAATGTGTGCAGGGATGCCCATGTGGCTGCCTGGCAGATGTCAACCATCGGAACTCCACGTCCCCAAGCAGGAGTGGCTGTGGTCGCCCTGGTAGAGTGGTCGCGCAGTCTTACTGGAGGTTCCCTTTATGCCAAAGAATAACAGATCTTGATCCATAAGACAACCCATTGAGAGATGGTACATTTGTGCACGTCCCAACCTTTCTTGGCACTACATAACCCACGAAGAGTTGATCGTCCATCCGAAATTCTTTAGTGCAGTCAAAGTAGAAGGACAGAGCACGGTTTTGGACCAGAGGGTGGAGTCACTCCTCCTCCTTGGAAGGGTGCGGAGGCGGGAAGAAATGAAATGAAATGAAAAAGAAATTTCTAAAGCGCACTGCGGCCAAGCGGCTTCCTGGCGCTGAGGAGCACATCAGAATCTACAGAGGAAACCCAAGGAGATTAGCTGGGGAATGCCTGAAGGAAAAGAAAAGTTTTAAGAGCTTTACGAAAGTGAGAAAAAATAGGGATAGAGCGAATGGAGAGAGGGAGATTGTTCCAAATATGGGGGGCCAGCACAGAGAATCGGGTGCCCCCGGTGCGGGATTTGCGGAAGCGGGGGACGTGAAGAAGAGCGGAGGGTACGGCTGGGGGCGTGAGAAGAGATAAGTGAGTTGATGAAAAGCGGGGCAGAGCGAGCGTGCGCCCGAAAGGCCAAGCAAGCTAGTTTGAAATGAGACCTGAAATGAACCGGGAGCCAGTGGAGGGTTTTGAGGGCAGGGGTGATGTGGGAGAATTTGGGGAGACGAAGGATAAGGCGGGCCGCCTGGTTTTGGATGGCCTGGAGACGGCGAGTTTCGTAGGCAGGAATACCTACGTACAAGCCGTTTCCATAATCCAGGCGGGATGTAATGACGGCCGTGATAATGGTTTTAAGAGCATCCACAGAAAAGAACCGGGAGATCTTACGGATTAAACGGAGGGAAGAAAAACAAGAAGACACGACGGAACTGATTTGGGCATGCATGGACAGATCATTGCTGATCTTGATGCCCAAAGTCCGGACAGAGGAAACAGGGGAGGGCCAAAAGAAAGGGGCCAGTGAGCTGAGGACCAGGGATTAGACGAACCACCAGTGAGGACGAGCTCTGTCTTATCGGGATTGAGCTTCAAGTGATTGAAGCTCATCCACTGGGAAATGAAAACAAGAGTGGAACAAAACTTAGGGAGAGAGTCAGCTGGGGATGAAAGATCAAAGACGAGCTGGAGGTCATCTGCGTAATTGTACACAGAGACCCCCAGCTCGAGAAGAGAGGAGATGAGGGGGCGGATGTAAAGGTTGAAGAGAAGTGGGGAAAGGGAAGAGCCTTGAGGGACCCCACAGGTGACTTGAAGAGGGGGAGCAGAAAAATCAGTGAGGTGAACTGCCTGTGATCTGCCTTGGAGGAAGGACGCGATCCAGGAGAAGGCAGTGCCTTGGATGCCCGCTGCGCTGACACGGTCGAGAAGGATGGCATGATCGACCGTGTCAAACGCAGCGGACAAATCCAAAAGGACCAAGGCCTGGGGGAGATTGCTGTCGGCCTTCCCCTTAAGTTCATCCAGGACCGCGAGGACCACGCCCTCAGTGGAGTGGCCGGGACGAAAGCCCGCCTGGTGGGAGGCCAAGAGATGGTTCTCCTCAATGTAAGTGGAGATGCAAGATGTCACGTGGCTTTCGAGGATCTTCCCTAGATAGGGAAGAAGGGAAATCGGCCTGAAATTAGATGGAAGAGAGGGGTCAAGACCGGCTTTTTTCAAAATAGGAAAAACTATAGCGGATTTAAAAGGGGAGGGAACACAACCCGAGGCCAAAGAAGTGTTGAGAAAAGTAAGGGGGGGGGGATGGAACAGCTACTATAGAGTTCTGAGGATCCGTGCGGGAGCACAGTCCGCAGGAGAACCGGACTTGACCTTGACAAGCAGGTCGAGGAAAAGCTCCGGTAAAATTGGTTCAAAGTGATCCAGAACAGAAGGAGACAGAGGAGAATAATCAGAAAGTTCAGGTTGAGACACAATGGGAATGTTGGCCTTAATGGTAATGATTTTATTAATGAAATAATCGTTCAAGGAGTGACAGAGAGATTGAGAGGGGGCAGGGGAGAGACAGGGGTGATCAGAGGTGGCAAGACTATGAACTAGTGAGAAAATCTCACGGGATTTGTTGGCCGAGAGGGCCACTCTCTCAGTAAAGTATTTAGATTTGGCCGCTAAGATGGCTTTTTTGTAGGTATTAAGGAGGGCTTTATATTTGAGGCGGAGGGTAGGGCAGTAGTTGCGTCGCCAATGACGCTCCGAGCGCCTAAGGAACAAGTTACTTCCTTTCGGTAACGATATATCTGTAAGAAACATTAGTTAGTGTTAGATTCCTTACCTTAGAATATCCCCAGGCGTCAGTCTGGATCCGGAAACTTTTGCGTAGCAGTACCCCTGCGCGTCGGTAGGCGTCGTCTGCAGGCGTCCCCTGCGGCTCCGCGTCCGTCGTCGGCGTCGTGATGACGTCGCTGGAGTATATAGACGCCGCCTCCGCGCGCTGACGTCAGTTCTTTGTACACAGCTTTTCCGCGCCAGGAGACGCAGAGCCATGAGAGAACCAACACTGGTGCCATGTAAAAAACTAGGGCCCTGAAAGGGATGTCCTTAACCCTAGGTATCAGTTCGCAGAACGGGGAGGATGGGTGGGTTCGGTAAGGAATCTAACACTAACTAATGTTTCTTACAGATATATCGTTACCGAAGGTAAGTAACTTGTTCATCTGAAAGAAACACGTTAGTGTTAGATTCCTTACCTTAGAATACATACCCCAGCAATACCAACCCCGGTGGTGGGTCTGCGAACCAATACAATACTACACCAGAAAGTCCTGGAGGACAGAACGGCCAAAGAAGCCATCCCTCCGGACTTGACTGTCCAGGCAGTAGTGCCTCGCAAAGGTGTGCAGCGAGGCCCACGTAGCCGCTTGGCAAATGTCCTGCAAGGGGACTCCCCGGCCCAGGGCAGTGGTAGCCGCCGTGGCCCGAGTGGAATGGGCCCTCAGCCCAACAGGAGGCTCCTTCCGAGCCAAAGAGTAGCACGCTTTGATGCAGAGAACGACCCATCGAGAGATGGTCTTTTTACAGACCGCCCGTCCCTTCTTCGCACCCACGTAGCCAACAAACAGTTGGTCATCCACCCGGAACTGGCGTGTGCGATCCATGTAAAATGAAAGCGCACGTTTTGGGTCCAGACGATGGAGCCGCTCTTCATCCTTTGAAGGATGCGGAGGCGGGAAGAAGGAAGGGAGGGTGATGGACTGCCCGATGTGAAAGGCCGAAACAACCTTGGGCAGGAAAGAAGGTCTAGTCCTCAGAACCACCTTGTCAGGATGAATGGACAGGAAAGGAGGTTGGACAGAAAGAGCCTGGAGCTCACTCACCCTCCTGGCAGAGGTGATGGCAACCAGGAAAGCCGTCTTTAAAGTCAGGAGACGGAGAGGGCAAGAATGAAGGGGCTCAAAGGGAGCACACATCAGAAAAGTTAGAACCAGGTTCAAATCCCACTGAGGCATCACAAACGGAACAGGTGGAAACATGTGAGTGATGCCTTTCAAGAATCGAGTTACAATCGGGGATTTGAACAAAGAAGGCTGATCAGGAAGCCTCAAAAAGGCTGAAAGGGCAGAAAGGTAGCCCTTGATAGTGCCCCGAGCAGAGCCCTGCTGGGCAAGAGAAAGAAGAAACAGAAGAACCTCCGAAAGAGGGGCAGAAAGAGGATCCACAGCCTTTGCTGTGCACCATGCCACAAATCTGTTCCACCGACAGGCGTATACCGACTTAGTGGAGGGACGCCTGGCTGCCAGAATAACATCACAGACTTCAGGAGGCAAGTCAAATGGCCTCAACTGCCGCCGCTCAATCTCCAAGCATGGAGGTGGAGACTGGACAGGTTCGGGTGGAGGACCGTCCCCTGCTGCTGCGACAGAAGGTCCTCCTGAAGGGGCAGGCGGATCGGGGGACCGACTGACATGCTGAGTAGCTCGGGATACCAGTATCTTCGAGCCCAGTCCGGAGCCACAAGGATAACTTGGGCCCGGTCGCGCCTGATCTTCTTCAGCACTCTGGGCAGAAGTGGTATAGGCGGAAAGGCGTATAACAGACCGCAACTCCACTCGCGCCGAAAGGCGTCGCCGTGCGAGTGCCGTCTTGGAAACTCCAACGCGCAGAACTGATGACATTGCGCGTTCTCTTCGGTGGCGAATAGATCTAACCAAGGCTCTCCCCATTGCAGAAAGATGCCTTGCGCCACGTCCGAGTTCAGACGCCATTCGTGATCCATCGAGCACCGACGGCTGAGTTCGTCCGCCCTGGCGTTCAGAGAACCTGCCAGGTGTTGAACCGTCAGAGTCACGCCCTGACGTTCCAGCCATTGCCAGAGGCGCAGAGCCTCCTGGCAAAGGGTCCACGACCCCACACCGCCCTGTTTGTTGCAGTACCACATGGCGGTGGTGTTGTCGGTGAACACCTGCACTACACTCCCGTTGACAAAGGGGAGAAATGCCTTCAGTGCCAGACGAATCGCCCGCAGCTCCAACAGGTTGATATGGAGCCGGGACTCCGCCGGAGACCAGATGCCTCTGATCTCTGCCTCTCCCAAGTGGCCACCCCAGCACTGGAGGGACGCGTCCGTCACGACAACGTGCTCCGGTTGGGGAAGGGAGAGGGACTTGCCCTTGACCCAATCGCGGTCCGTAAGCCACCACTGCAGTTGTCTTGCAGTGCCCTCCGAGATCAAGACGTGGTCGGACAAGTTGCCCTGATGCTGGGCCCACTGAAACTTCAGGTCCCACTGCAGAGCCCGCATCCGCCACCGGGCGTGATGCACCAGAAGGATGCAGGAAGCCATCAGTCCCAGCAGCCGCAGCGTCAACCTGACCGAAACCCGGGATAGCGGCTGAAAGATGGGAATCAAAGCCTGAATATCCCGAACCCGCCGTTCCGGAGGATAAACCCGGAACTGCGCCGAGTCCAGAACCGCTCCGATGAAAAGGAGCTTTTGAGAGGGACACAGGTGTGATTTCGGCACATTGATGGAGAACCCCAGGTCGTGCAAGAGGTCTGCCGTCATCTGAAGGTGGTGGACGACTGTCTGGGGCGAGCCCGCCTTCAACAACCAGTCGTCTAGGTAGGGGAAGACTGAAACCCCCAACCTGCGCAGATGGGCTGCGACCACCGCCATCACCTTTGTGAACACCCGTGGGGCGCTGGTAAGGCCGAAGGGAAGCACGATAAACTGAAAATGCTCCTGGTCTACCGTGAACCGCAGGTAACGCCGGTGGGCCGGCAGGACGGGGATGTGAAAATAGGCGTCCTGCAAGTCCAACGCTACCATCCAGTCTTGTGGGTCTAGAGCCGCCAAGACCTGAGCTAACGTCAACATCTTGAACTTCTCCTTCCGGAGGAAGCCGTTGACGTTCCTTAGATCCAAGATAGGACGTAGGCCCCCCTTGTCCTTCTTGGGCACCAGAAAGTAGTGGGAATAACAACCACGCCCTACTTCTGGCCCAGGAACGCGCTCGATGGCCCCCTTGGCCAAGAGGGCCGTAACTTCCTCCTGCAGAAGTGTCAAGTGGTCCCCCGACACACGGTGGTTCTGCGGTGGCATGGCTGGAGGAGAGGTCTCGAAGGGGAGGGAGTAGCCCCTTCGGACGATTTGCAGCACCCACCTGTCCGAAGTGATCGTGCGCCAGTGAGCGTGGTGATGGCGAACCCTGCCACCCACTGGCGTCACATGGGGCCGAAAGCACGGACTAGGAGGATTTTGGGGTAGATGCTGCGGGGGAAGGTGTGGTCTGACCCCGCCGTTGTCCCCGACCGCCACCACGGCGGTTTCCACGGCCGCCACCGCGTTGAAAGGATTGTTGCGGCGCGTGGCTGGCAGCACGTGTGGGGGCGCCCCTTCCTTGGCCACGAAAGGGACGAAACGAACCCGTTTGCTGACGCTGGGTCGAGAGACCCAAGGACTTGGCCGTGACCCTGGAGTCCTTGAAGCGTTCCAGCGCGTGGTCCGCCTTGTCACCCAAGAGGTGACAGCCATCGAACGGCATGTCCATCAAGGTATTCTGGACATCTGCCGAAAAATTGGCGGATCTCAGCCAGGCGTGGTGACGAATCGCCACCGTCGTTGACATAGCTCTGCCCAGCGAGTCGGTCGTATCAAGACCACACTGTATCGAATATTTCGCTGCATCTCGGCCCTCAGCCACAGCCTGACCGAGTTTTGCCCGCACCTCCATGGGGCATTCTGGCAGCAGTTCCGCGACCGTATCCCACACAGAGTGGGTGTAGCGGCCCAAGAGGCAAGCGGTGTTGCAAGACCGCAGGCCCAAACTAATGGACGAGAAGACCTTCTTGCCAAATTGGTCATACCTCTTGGATTCCCGGTCGGGCGGGGCCGACGGGAATGCGGACTGGGAGGTCGAGGCCTGGATCACCAGACTCTCAGGAGTGGGGTGGGTAGACAGGAACTTGGGGTCGTCCGGACAAGGACGGTGGCGCCTGGCCACGTTCCGATCAACAGGCGGACCTGAAGCGGGCCTGGACCAAGTGCCCAACAGAACGTCTGACAAGGCTTCATTAAACGGCAGCAGTGGCTCCTGTGGGCATGACTGCGGTTTGAAGACCTCGGTGAGGATGTTAGGCCTCACGGCCGCGACGGGGAGCTCAAGGTGTAAGGCCTTGGCAGCCCTCATCAGCACCACAGAATATGCAGCTCACTCCACCGATGCCACGAAAGGAGGAGAGATCAAACCAGGGTTAGGAGAGTCGTCCAGACCACTGGCATCCCCCAAGTCACCTGTCCAGTCCGGGTCATACTGGCACTCGCGTGACAGAGGGTCCTCGGACCCCTCCCAACCTTCACCGAACTCTTCATCTTCTCCGTATTCGGAGTCAACGATGTAGACCGGCTCCTCGGGGTTCAAGGGCCCCATCGGCGCCGGAACCGGCGTCGAGCGACGCCCGTCCGGCTCCGCGTCCGGCGTCGGTGAAGGTAAGGGGACGGCGCCGCCCGGAGCCGGCGTCGGAACCCCGCTGCCGGCCGGAGCCGGCACCGGAGAACCGGCGCCGCGCGGGGACGGTGCCGGGGGTAACCCCGATGGTAACGGCGCCGGAAGGCCAGCCGGCGTCGAACCCGAAGGCCCTTGCGGCGCCGGGGTCGGAGCCGTCGCCTGCGCCGGGGCCGGAGCCGTCGGCGGCGCCGAGGCAGGGACACCCGAACCGCCAGGGCCCCCAGACGGTAGCACTGGGCCCGAAGGCACCGTAGGCCCCGTCGGAGAACTGAGCGCCCTCATGGCCATGAGGAACGCCTCGATCTCCTCAGGCGTCGCGCCGTGCCCAGGGACCGGAGGGTATGAGGCAGGCCGCGCCAGCGACTCTCGCGGAGCCGCGGGGTTGGGGTCACCCGAGCCCCCGGCCGCATCGCGCGAGCGTCGGGGGAGTCGGGGGTACGATGACGACGCCCCGACTTCTTGTGCTTCCTACCTGATGAGCCTGACGAGTGGTGTCGACTTCCGGAACGCTCGGCGCGGCTCCGCGACCGCTCCCTCGAACGCTCTCTCGATCTCCGGCCGGACCGGGACCGCTCCCGGTCCCGACGTGGGGCCGACACCCGGAGCTCCAGTAGCTTGCGGGACCGCTCCCGCCTAGCCTTGTTGGGGAGGGCCCGGCAGTCGACGCAGGAGTCCACGTCGTGGTCGGGGCCCAGACACCGGAGACAGAGGCGGTGATGGTCTGTGACCGACATCGTGCGCTCACAGTCATCACAGTGCTTGAACCCAGGCATCCTATCAGGCACAAAGAGAGAAATAACTATCGAAAAACTTGGTCAAAAGACCGGAGTACTGCTCTTCAGATCTGCGTCCACTGGCGCGGAAAAAAGAAGAACTGACGTCAGCGCGCGGAGGCGGCGTCTATATACTCCAGCGACGTCATCACGGCGCACGACGCCGACGACGGACGCGGAGCCGCAGGGGACGCCTGCAGACGACGCCTACCGACGCGCAGGGGTACTGCTACGCAAAAGTTTCCGGATCCAGACTGACGCCTGGGGATATTCTAAGGTAAGGAATCTAACACTAACGTGTTTCTTTCAGATCTCTAATTTAAGGGATTTAAGGTCATTGGAAAACCACTTGTTAGCGTCGTGGGGGCGAGCAGATTTGACCTTTTTTAATGGGGCGACCTGGTCGCAAGCAGAAGAAAGCCAAGTATTAATGGCATCCGCCTGATTTTTCAAAAGCAGGTCAGTCAGGGTAGGAGCAGATGAAGACAATAAAGAGGAAAGGTCATTAAGATCGGTCTTATTCCAGTTCGAGCCAAGATGTTTTTAGGCAGGGGGGCTTTCTCAGCTTGACCCAAGTGGATGGAAAAGGAGATCATGGAGTGATCCGACCAGACACAGGGAAGGATGGAGGTGGGCGAAAGATTACAACGTAGGGACCAGATTTGGTCCAAGATGTGACCGTGAATGTGGGTAGGGGCCAAAACGTGAGGTAAGAAATTAAGGCACTGAAGAGTAGCAGAGAAGTCTTTGGATGAGGAGTCCTCCCTCGGATCACCCGGCCAAAAGTTAAAGTCACCGAGCAGGAGCAGCGAGGAGTTATTTACCGCCAAGGTGGCCAAGAGATCCTGCAGGGTAGACACAAATGATGGCATACTTTGAGGGGGGCGGTACATGAGGACCACCGTAAGGGGTACCGGGAGATTGAGGGAGCGGGCCACCAGAAAGTCAACACTGGATATGCGGGGGTGCGAAAGAAGCTGGAATTTCATAGAAGAGCGAATAATCATCGCCACACCCCCTCCAGTTTTTCCGTCAGGGCGGTCAGCACGAAGGGCATAGTGGGTATTGGGGAGAATAGCAAGTAGGTCCGGGAGTGAATCAGAAGAAAACCAGGTTTCAGTAAGAAAAAGAAAATCCGGAGAGTCAGTATCCAGAAGGTTGAAAAGAGCAGTTTGGTTTTTGACGGCGGAATGAGTATTAAGGAGAATAGCAGAGACAGCTGGGGAGCCGGAAATGGGGCCAGTGACAAAAGGCGTAGGAGAGGTAAAGGGAGAGGAAATAGGAGAGATAGGGCGAATACAAGGAGAGTAGGGGGCGTAGATACCGTGCAAGATTAAGTGTTGGACTGCAGAGGGGGAAAGAGGGGCAGAAACAGAGAAGGACAGTAACTGGGCAGAGGTGTACACCAAAGGAAGGGCAGGGTCTATGGCCCCTGGTCCCGGCCCGTCGCGGACGGGCGCAGACGGGCTTAACTTCGGCGCGCCTTCGTTGCGCCCGCTGCGCTCGTCCGCTGCGCTGCCGGGACTGGCCAACCATTATGTAGGGACACATGAGGGGGGATGGCTAGGGGGGGGGGGGGGGCCCAAACGCTGCAACGCTGACCCAGAGCCGCCCAAGATGGAGGACTCGCCCGTCTCAGGAGGAGACGATCAGCGGGAGGCGCTCTGGGTGGCGTGCAGGAGGGAGAAGGTAGAAGCTGCTAAAAGATGCTGCCGTGCGCGGAGGTCCAGAGCGCAGCTGAGGGGCACAGCAGGCGATGACCAAGGTCAGTGAGGGGCTTTAAAAAGTTGACGTTGCTCCCGGCGAAGCCTCGGGAGGTCTGAGTGCTGAGTGATGGTGGGCAATGTGATGTTCAGACCTATGTGGAAAGAGGTAGCCACTTTGGGCAGAAAAGAGGGCCTAGTGGGAAGGACCACTTTGTCCAAATGAACAGTAAGAAAGGGAGGCTATGAAGACACAGCCGGAAGCTCACTCACCCTGCGAGCAGAGGTGATGGCAAGCAGGAAAGCAGTCTTTAAAGAAAGACAACAATTATGTAGTGGCTCAAAGGGATCACACATAAGAGAAGTACAAGATTCAAGTCCAACTTGGGCATTACAAAAGGAGGAGGAAAGAGATGAGTAAAGCCCTTCAGAAATCGGTTTCCAATAGGGGACATGAAAAGAGAAGGCTGATCAGGGTGGCGAAGAAAGGCTGAAACAGCTGAAAGATAGCTTTTAAGGGTGCCCAGGGCAGACCCTGCTGGGTCAAAGAGAGAATGAAGAGGAGAACCTCTGAAAGAGGGGCACAATAGGGATCCACAGCCTTTGCTGTGCACCATGCCACACGTGTTCCATCTACAGGCATATGCCGATTTAGTGGCGGGACGCCTGGCTGCCAAGATGACAATAGAGACTTCGGGAGGAAGGTCAAAAGCTGTCAACTGTCCCCACTCAATCTCCACGCAAGGAGGTGTAGGCTGGACAGGTTCAGGTGGAGGACCGTCCCTTGGTGCTGCGGCAGAAGATACTCCTTAAGAGGCAATCGGATCGGATGATCGATGGCCATGCTCAAGAACTCGGGTAGCAGACTCTTTGTGCCCAGTCTGGAGTAAATAACTTGGGCCCGGTCGCACTTGATCTTCTTCAGCACTCTGGGCAGAAGTGGTACAGGAGGAAAAGAGTACAGGATGAAACAATTCCACTTGCGCCGAGCCACTGCCGCCTTGTAAACTCCAATGCGCAGAACTGCTGACATTGCACGTACTCTTCAGAAGCGAATAGATATAACTAAGGATATCCCTACTGCTGAGAGACCTTGCACCACCTCCGAGTGAAGACGCCATTTGCGATCCATCATGCACCGGAGGCTGAGTTCGTCCACTCTGGCATTCAGGGAAGGGCCTCTTGACATAGGTTCCACGACCCCACCCAGCCCTGTTTGTTGCAGTACAACATGGGGGTGGTGTTGTCCGTGAACACCTGCACTACACTTCCTTTGACAGAAGGAAGGAATGCCTTGAGTGCAAAATGGATCGCCCGAAGCTCCAGAAAATTGATGTGGAGCCCGGACTCCACCAGAGGCCTCTGATCTCCGCCTCTCCCATGTGGCTGCCCCATCCAAAGAGTGGTGTATCTGCTACCACCGTGAACTCTGGTTGGGGAAGGGAGAGGGATCTACCGCTGACCCAATCCTGGTTCATGAGGTACCACTGCAACAGATGTGCAGTGCCCTGAGATCTGAACGACATCGGAAAGATTTCTGATGCTACACCCACTGGGACGTTAGCATACAGACAGAGCCTGCATATGCCGTCTGGCATGATCAACCAGCAGGATGCAGGAGGCCATGAGGCCCAGTAGCCTCAGGGTCATTCTCACCGAAATGCGGGATGGAGGCTGAAATATCGGTATCATATCCCGAATATCCCAGATTCGCTTCTCGGGAGGATAGGATTAAACTGCGCTGTATCCAGAACTGCCCTGATTAGAAGGAGCTTCTAAGAGGGAATCAGGTGCAACTACGGCACGGTGTTGAGAAGACGCCGCCCGTGCCTTCTCCACAGATACAATTTAAGGGAGCACGAGACCACACTTACCGACTGGAAGTGGGTTTTCTGACGTCCAAAGACGCGATCATAAGTGGTATGATAGCACAAGCCTAGAACCAGCACGCTCAACATAGTACTGCTGGCAGTGGCTTTTTTTAAAAAAAACATTCGCCCTGAAGAAATTGCCTGAAACCCTACCATGGCAATGAAACATGTCGGCAGTGAGTTGAAAGCGAATCGATAGGTAGTATTCGCTTCTCTCCCCTTTTAAGTTTATATGTTTACTGTTGCAGACAAGAAGATACAAATAAAAAGGTTTATGTTTCTTGCATGCACAGTATATGGTTTTTGTTATATGTTGAATGTTGTTAGTCCTTGTCACATATAAGTTTGTGTACACTGCACCATTCACTGTCTTTTTACTTTTGGGAGTCGGACACGTTTGCGTTAAGCTAGTGGACGCCGATGATGAGAACAGGGCTAACCTGGTGAGTACCAACCAGGAGCCCCATTGGTGGTGCGCCCGTGAGGTGTCCTCTAGCTATTCACACATTTTTTCAAATGTTGTCTTTCTAGTGAATGTTAGTACTGTGTTGTCTAATGTTAGATGTATCAGAGAGTGGCTATTTTTATTAACTACTTTTGGCAAGTTTCTTGAGCATGACAACTACTTCTATCTTTAGAAGAGCCATTGGAATGATCTATTGACAAATCCAAGTATGCCCATAGATTTATAGCAAGTATTGCCTTTGGGACTAGGTTTTTGTGTTTTGTGACTGAATGAGTGGAGGGCTACCTAGTCCCAGAAATCCCTCTTAACTCCTAGTATTTGAGCACGTTGATAGTGAACCCCAGTGAATGCAGGAGGTCTGTTGTATGGAAGTGGGAGACGACAGCCTGGTGCGAGCCCGCCTTCAACAGCCAGTCAAGATAGGGGAAGACTGGAACCCCTGAGCTGCGCAGATGAGCTGCAACCACTTTCGTAAACACCCAAGGGGAGCTGGTGAAGCCTAAGGGGAGCAGGGTAAACTGCAAATGCTTGTGACCTACCAAGAACAGCACCTGTGGGCTGGCAGGACGGATATGTGAAGCACAAGTTACTTACATTCGGTAAAGATATATCTGTAAGAAACATTAGTAGTGATGGCATTCCTTATCTTAGAATTACCCCCAGGCGTCAGACTATCTCTGGAAAGTTTTTCGTCAGCAGTACCCCTGCACGTCGCTAAGCGTTGTGCGGCTCTGCGTGCGTCGTTGGCGTCGTTAGCGCCGGGATGAAGTCGCTGGAGCTACTTTGACACGCCCATGCAGGCTGACGTCAGTTCTGTACACGACTTTCTGCGCCAGGAACGCAGAGCCATGCAAGACACTGACCACTGGTGCCATGAAACTAGGCCCCTGATAGAGATGACCTTAACCCTAGAAATCATGGGCCGGTATGGAATCTATCACTACTAATGTTTTTTACAGATATATCGTTACCGGAGGTAAGTAACTTGTGCATCTGAAAGAAACACGTAGTGATAGATTCTTTACCTTAGAGTAGATACCCCAGCAATACCAACCCCAGTGGTGGGTCTGCAAACAGAGAGCTAGGCATCCTCCCGAAACGGTTTTGTGCGGTCCAGATTGAAAGAGCGCACGTTTTGGGTCCAGAGGGTGGAGCCTCTCTTCCTCCTTTAAGGGTTGTGGAGTCAGAAAGAAGGTGGGCAAATTGATGGTCTGCCCATTGTGAAAGGCAGTGACAACCTTTGGTAGAAAAGAAGGACGAGTCCTTAGAACAACTTTGTCCGGATGGACAGAGAAAGGGAGGCTTAGAAGAAAGAGCCTAGAGCTCACTCACCCTTCTGGCAGAGGTGATGGCAACCAGGAAAGCCATCTTTAAAGAGGACAGTTGTGAAGTGGCTCAAAGGGAGCACACATCAGAAGGATAATGCTACTTACCAGTATGCATCTGTTCTTGGCATGTAGAGCTGCAGATCCACACACTTTGCATTAGATCGCCATCTGGTGTTGGGCTCGGATGGTTGCATCTTGTTGTTGTCTTGGAAAAAGTATTTGTAGTCACGAGATAGGTGACTCCTCCCTTGGACGATAGTGCGCATGGGCATCGACTCCATCCTCTGATTGTTTTTTGCCATGATGGGAAGTAATGGAGTTAGTAGAAAAGAAAAAGATGTCCATGTGTGTATATCTAAGTAAGATAGTACTGGAACAGATAGAGGTCCCAGGGAGGTGAGTGGGCATGTGTGCATCTGCAGCTATACATGCCAACAACAGATGCATACTGGTAAGTAGCATTTTCCGTTCGAGGCATATGAGCTGCAGATCACACTTTGCATAGACTGTACAGCAGTATATCCCCTAGCGGTGGTCACCTGAATCTGTTGGAGTAGTTTGAAAGTGTGTTTTAAGAACAGCTTGGCTCACAGAAGCTTGTTGCTTGGCCTGCATGTCAACACAATAGTGTTTAGTGAAGGTGTGAGTTGTAGACCATGTTGCTGCCTTACAAATGTCTTCTAGGAGAATGTTCCCTAACAATGCCATGGAAGCCCCTAGTTTGTGTGTTGAATACACTCTAGGGGGAATTGACAATGTGTGTTTGGCTTTTTTGGTAGCATATTTGGATACATTTAACAATCCACCTTGCAATCCCAGGTTTAGAGATGGGAGTACCTTTATGCGGTGGGAGAAAACTACACACAATTGTTGTGTTTTTCGGAAGGATTTAGTCCTGTCAATGTAATAAAGTTGAGCTCCTTTGACGTCTAGCGTGTGAAAAGCTCTCTCTGATACGGAGTCTGGGTTTTGAAAAAACACCCATAACTCTACCGATTGGTTAAGATGAAATGCAGAGATGACTTTACGAAGGAATTTTGGATTTATTCTGAGAACCACCTTGTTGCGATGTATTTGTAAGAAGGGTTCTTGTATGGATCTCACTTACTCTTCTGAGAGAGGTGATTGCAATAAATAAAACTACTTCCCATGTGAGGAACTGAAGTTCACATTTATGTAAAGGTTCAAATGGGTGTCCCATGTGCCTAGTAAGTACAATGTTGAGATTCCACATCGGAGAGGGTGGTAATCTGAGAGGAATGATTCTTTTAAGGCCCTCCATAAAGGCTTTAATTGCTGGGACCCTAAAAAGTGACAAGTGTTGTCTGTTTTGAAAATAAGTGGCAAGTGCTGATAGATGTAGACGTATGGATGAGCATGCCAAATTATATCTTTGTAAATGTATTAAGTAGCAAATGATGTTCTGGATGGACGCATCCAGTGTATCATTATCATTGTTAGAGCAGTGAATGGCAAATCTCTTCCATTCTGCTGCATAGCAAGCTCTGGTGGTAGGGCGCCTGGCTTCCTTAATGATGTTCATACAGTCCGGTGGAAGGTTAGGGTAACCAAACTCTAGTACTTCAGAAGCCAGATTCAGCTGAGTTGGATCGGGTGCCTTATCTCTCCATGGCCCTGCGTTAGTAGTGATGGGGAGAGGAGTAGTTTTTGGTGTGGGACGAGTGAGAGTTCCAACTGTGTTGTTAACCATGGTTGACGTGCCCAAGTGGGAGGCATTAGGATACATTTTCAAGACCGTTGTCTGAGCTTGCGTCCCACTAGTGGAATCAGTGGGAGTGGCGGAAAAGCTTATGCAAATCTGCCTGACCAGTTCATCCATATCGCATTGCCCTTGGACAGCAGGTGTGGAAACCTGGCGGTGAAGGTTAGCCATTTTGCATTTTCGTGTGTGGCAAACAGATCTATGTCTGGTTGGCCCCACAATTAGAAAGATAGTAGAAGAACTTGTGAAGGTAGTCCCATTTGTGAATCTGTTGTGTCTGTCGACTTAACAGATCCGCAATCTGATTGTGAACTCCTGGAAGGTGTTCTGCAAGCAGGCATATGTTTTGTGGGATGGCCCACCTCCAGATGTTCTGTGCGAGCTGGGACAGCTGCAGAGAATGTGTGCCTCCTTGTTTTTCTATGTAATACATGGCTGTCATGTTGTCCGTTCGGATGAGGACAGCCTTGTTCTGTAGATGGAGTTGGAATTATTTCAGTGCTAGGTATATTGCTAATAGTTCCAGATGATTGATATGGAGCACTTTCTGTTGAGTGGTCCATTTGCCTTGAGTGGTGTGATTGAGGAGCTGGGCTCCCCATACTGTGAGTGATGAGTCTGTTAGAACTGTAGGAGAGTAGGGTCTGCAATACTATGGTCACCCCAGATTTTTGCTTTTTGCTTCACGGGTTTACGACTTTCCCTGGCTGTGGGGCTGCTAACCGGACCCACAGCCTAGCTGTTCTCTCTCTAAATTGACATCCATGTACTTTAGGTGCATTTACCAATTGGTATTGGGTCACTCTTGTAAGTCCTTGTACAGTGTACCATAGGTACCCAGGGCATAAGTGAACCCAAGGCCTACCAGGGGCTGCAGCATGTATTATGCCACCCCTGGCTGGCCATCCAAATCTGACACAACTGGCTGATCAATCAGCTGGGGCAGGGTGGTGTAATCACCCTTTGCTTTAGATATAGTATACCTATATCTAAATCTAAAATGGACACATATACTCATATAAGTCAGTCCTATGGCAGGCTTTAACAATCCTGGAGGCAGAGTGCTCGGAATTATTTGAGATGGTGCTCTAGCATGAGCTGAGCCTGTCTGCAGCTTTCGGAACCAAGTCCTTTCGCTGTTTCCATGATAACGCTATACCATATACTCTTAAGGGCATTTTAATCCTCACGGTTATTGCTAACTTTGGTATAGCATTATCAAAACATGTCGAGTAAGGTGTCATACGAATTGGAATACTACCCCCTCGCCAATTCTGGCGAAGGGGGTAGCATACCACCCTTCTAGAGGGACACGACATGTACCTGACTGTGAACCCCGGTTAAAGTTGACCTCGAGCCTCAGTATCACAAAATGGATGCTGCCACCAGACACAAGTCTGACCTCCTGCTGCTGGGAGTCCTTCCAGTGAGGGAGGCTTGGACAAAGGGTTTCCTGCCTTGGGAGGTGCTAGCACCACCCCAGACAGGACTTTGTGTATTAGGTAGGACAGGCCTGAAAGGAATGAGACATGCCTGGGGCACACAAGGTGCCTCTGCGCATACACCAGTTCAAACCAGTTGCTGGGGCACTCCAGCCCCAGCTCTGGCGCGAAAGTGGACAAAGGATAGGGGGTGTAACCACCCCTCTTCCTGGTCTCACCCATAGGAGGGACCTAGTGATATTACAGCCCTCTTTAGCAGGATAAAGGTAGGAGCTGGTCCCATTCCAAATTAGATTAATCCTGAACTGAAATTCTGCAAGAAGAAACTCTGGACTTCGACTTTCTACACAGAAGACTGAAGAAATATCCCTGGGGTACTTTCTCTTCCCGGATCCGTGCTTGCTGGTGCAGAAAAAGAAAGAACTGACGTCAGCGCGCGTGGGTGCGTCTAAGTAGCTCCGGCGACATCATCCCGTCGACAACGATGCACGAAGAGCCGCACGACTACATCTATCGACGCGCAGGGGTACTGCTGACGAAAAACGTTCCGGATACAATCTGACGCTTGCGGGTAATTCTGAGGTAAAGAATCTTTCACTACGTGTTCCTTTCAGATAATAAGCGTCTTGCAAGACCAACGCTACCATCCAGTCTCCAGGGTCGAGAGCAGACAAGACCTGAGCCAAGGTTAACATTTTGAACTTCTCCTTATGGAGGAAGCGGTTGACGCCGCTGAGGTCTAAGATAGGACTCAGGCCTTTGTCCTTCTTGGGTACCCGAAAGTAGTGAGAATAGGAACCACAACCTACTTCTGGCACAGGGACCCATTCGATAGCTCCCTTGGCCAAGAGAGACGTAATTTCCTTTTGGAGAGGGGCTAAGTGATCCTCCGACAGAGTGTTGGTAGCATGGAGGGAAGGGTAGTCTTGAAGGGAAGGGAGTAGCCCCTTTGGACTATCTGCAAAACTCATCTGTTCAACGTGATGTTCTGCGAGTGGGGGACACGATGGTGAATCCGTCCGCCCACTAGCCTCTGGTGGCCCTGAAAAGTTGGACTAGGAAGGTTTGGAGGCTCCTGCAGGGGGGATAAGGGTAGACTGGCCGCTCGCTGGCTCCCAGACCTTTGTCGCTGGCTCCCACGTCCACGCATAGGCTGGCTAGCTTGCGTGGCCGAGTGGCCTTGGGTGGAATGTGCTGGAGCACCCCTTCTGTAGCCACGAAAGGGGCAAAAAGGCAGCATGTGTGGGGTGAGAGGTTGCCGAGAGGCCCAAGAATCTGCCCATAGTCCTTGAAGCGCTCGAGCGCTAAGTCCACCTTGTCAACAAACAGGCGACGGCCATCAAATGGCATGCCCAAAAGGGTAGATTGGAGATCCCCAGGAAAGCCAGACGTCCTCAACCAGGCGTAGCGCCTCAGGGCTACTGACGTGGAAATCGTTCTACCGAGATAGTTGGCGGTATCCAGCCCACACCGGATGGTGAACTTAGCTGCGTCTCGACCCTCCATAACAGGCAGTATGGTGGCACTTGCTCAAGAAGCATGCGGTGTTCACCGACCGCAGCTCTGAGCTGGAGGAAGAAAACCTCATCTTCCCAAGATGGCAGTTTTTTGGATTCCCTATCTGGGGAACATTAGGGAATGTCCCAATCAAGGATGAGGCATGGACCACCAAGCTCTTGGGGGTTGCCTGTTGGTAGAGTAAAAGTGGGTCGTGCGTGGCCGGGCAGTCATCTTGTCCACAGAAGACCCTGTGCTGAGCTTGGACCAAGTGTCCAGAAGGATGTCAGTGAGGGCCTCATTAAAAGGCAGCAGGGGCTCCAAAGAGGCTGCTGCCGGTTTAAGCACCTCTGTCTGGAGGTTAGTCCTGACTACCACCGTAGGAAGCTCAAGTCCAAGGCCTCAGCCACCCTACGCAACACCCCAGCGTAGGAAGCTCCCTCCTCCATAGCCACGGTAGGGAAAGAAAGCATACCAAGGCCTGGGAAGGTATCCAGACCACTGACATCACCCAACTCCTCGCGCCAGTTCCGGCTCTTCAAGTTGGTCAGCTAGAGAGTCAATAGTCCTCCACACCCTCCTCTGGCTGCCACTCAGGACGATAGGGAACGCCAGGGATAAACTGCGGTACAAAAGTACAGTCCGGTACAGACATTGGTCCGGCACCAGGTCCAAGTCGTAGGCGAGGCTGGGGTCGACGCCAGTTGGGGGCACAACAGGTGTCTGCGTCGTCGTTACTGGGATCGGCGCCGGGGAAGGTACCATGAGGTCGACCGGTGTCGATCTGGATCGAAGCCTGAATCCTTGGGGGCCCACTGGCGCCGGGGCCAGAGCTGCCGATATCGAAGGCCCAGGGCCCTCGGCAGAGTCAGTGGGGCAGGAAGACACACCTATGGAGTCGGGTTGCCCAAAGATGCTATGCAGCGCTTCTTAAATGCACAAAGCTGGGCTGGGGACGCTCTGGGAAAGGAAGGGAAGCGCGGGGCCGCCACAGCAGGCTCCAAAGATAGAGCCGGAGAGCGACAATGCTCTGGGTCCTGCGTCGCATTGGCCGATGGACGGGGAGAAGGCGAAGAGCAACAATGCTTCTTCACCTTCTTCTTGTGCTTCGACTTACCAGAGGGGTTGGAAGACTGAGGACGAGCGGTGGTGACACCGCGACTAGTCCTGCACCTTCCTCTCGACCAGGACCTCGAACGACGTGGAGCGGACTGCTGGGCTTCCAAAAGCTTCCGGGACCGCTCCCGCAAAGACTTCGGGTTTATGGCCAGGCAGTCTGAGCACGACTTCAGGTCGTGGTCGCGCTCCAGAAACCAGAGGCACATGAGGTGCAGATCGGGGACCAACATCAGCTTGTGACAGGAGTCACAAGGCTTGAAGAAGGTCCAATGATGGGACATCCTTCGTGCACCAGGAGCCGAAAACATAAAAGGTTTTGACAAAAATAAGGGGCACGCTCTCTCAGAATCAGCGCTGGCTGGTGCGGAAAAACAAAGAAGTGACAGCATGCAGGGACGGCGTCTAAGTAGACACTGCGACGTCATCCCGGCAACCACAATGATGGATGCAGAGTCGACATACGTCACCTACCAACCGTAGGAAGCTGGCTTTGTATATACTGTAGTGTGCACAGAGTCCAGTGGTACCCCAAAGGTAGGCAGAGGTAAAAGTTGAGAGCACCTTACTCTCTATTTGTGGTAGTGTGGGCGAACATCAAGGCTTTATCAGAGGGTAGTATTAAGCATTTTTTGTACACACTCAATCAGCAAATGAGGTCACACACTCAAAGACTGAACGACCAATTTGTTTCTATAAAAAATATTACGTTATTTTATTTCCAGAACCAAGCCAAGCCTGGCACAGGTAAGTGAAATAAATGGCTTGCAAAATCTTATGCAGTGTTAACAATTGAATGAAGGTTCAAATGCAGTTTGATTGAAATACAGGTAAGTAAAAATATCGAAATCACTGTTCAGATTACTTTTTAGTTACTTTTCAGATTACTTTTTAAGATACTTTTTCTACTCTGTGTGATATGCCTAGATACCACACTGGGACATTTCCTAGAGAAAAGGTAAGTCAAATCAGCTTCGCACAGTTGTAGTTTTTCAGGTTTCCATACGAATCAACTCCACACTTTTCAGAGAAAAAAAAGTCAAAGTATTCCTATGAAGAGAAAGGAAGTTATTGGATACCAGGTAAGTACTTGGTCTTTGGGGATGAGTTTCTGGGTTTAGAACAAGGGGTCCCCTAGGGTCAAGGATGCACTCTCGAAACATCCTTAGCGGCACTAGGGCAGCCGGATGCAGAGTGCTGAGGCCCAATGTTATCCAATAGGGGGATAAGGGTCCTCCGGTTGGTGGCCGGTCACAAGCAGACCACAAGGTTGTGGGAGCAAAGCTCCTAGTGTTAGGCTCAGGGCAAAGGGGGATCCGGTTTAGCACACAAAGTGCACCCGCAGTGGCACAGGGGCGGCTGGGTGCAGGGTGCTGTTTTGGCGTTGGATGCCCTGTTGCTTTCAATGGCGATTTTCAGTTTTGTTTTTTAACTGCAGGCTCGTTCCAGGAAAACTTCCAGGAGGAACCAACAGCTGGGCAGGTAGGTTGGAGGGCAGATTGTAAGTTGGAGGGCTCGGGGACACAGGTGCACCTCAGGTTCTTTCCTCCAGGATGCAGGGGTGTCTTGAGGTTGGATTTCATCTTACCGGGCCACTCACGGTTGGGGGGTCTTCATGCAGAGGCTGCAGGCGACGTCGGGGAATCCTGGAAGGGTCAACCCACGGTGGACTCGGACTCTGGAGCATCGGGGGACCTCGCTGGGACTGGTAAGCCTCTCGAACTCAGGCTATAGGCAACAGGTGCAGTGGTGGTTTCAGGCTTCGGGTTTATTTGTCCTCAGCTGGCTCAGAGGCTGTTTTGGGAGTTTCTTTTCAAAAGAGCTGCTGTTCACAGGAGATCCGCTCTTTAATGAAGGCAGTCAGTCAGTCCTCCCAGGGTTCTGGAGTTCGCTGGCTGCAGGACATGACAGGGGAGGGGGGAAGGGGGTCAGGGTTGGGGGCACAATTACTAATACTGCAATTACAATTACTAATACTGCAATACATCTGCAATATGGCGGAGACTAAAGAGTGGGCTTCACCTTGTCTCCCCCACCTGAGGGGTGGGGTTGGCAGAGGTGGGTGAGCACACCTTCTGGACTGGCTAATTTTCCCCGCCTGTCTTCCTGCCGAAAAGGAGGGGAGACAGGAAGGGGGCCATCTCCCAATAACAGGAGAGGCTGGGGGTCGCATTGCAAAGGCGGCAAGGCGTTTGAAGCTCCCCTACCACAGATGGCTCTTCCCGGCTTGGGGGAGATGTGAACTCCTCCACCCAGAAAAGGCTTTGTTTCTGGCCTCAGGGAGCAAAGGCTCCCACCCCAGGGGTCCAGAAACACGTCTCATGGTGGCAGATTGGTGAGTACCAGTCAGGGAACCGACCAGAGGCTGGTCGTTTTTCAGGGGGCATTTCTAAGATGCCCTCTGAGTGCATTTATTATTAAATCCCACACTGGCATCAGTGTGGGTTTAATGTGCTGAGAGGTTTGATACCAGACTTCCCAGTTTTCAGTAAACACATTATGGTGCTGAGGAGTTCTTAATGACGAACACCCAGCACCATATACTCTTAAATGCAATACTTGGTCTAGCACACTGTAGGGGTACAGGGCTCATGCACCTGTACCCTCACCACTGGTATGGTGCACCCAGCTAGAGGGGTGGCTGACCTAGGACAGGGCAGTGGGTTGAATGGCATAAATGTCGACTTCAATTTGTTCTGTAGTAAAACACGCAGCCTGCAAAGGCATTTTGAGTGTGTAAAGGTACAGGGCCTCTAAAGGTGGCAAAATAAGTGCTGCAGCCCTTAGAGGCCTTCCCTGGCCACAGTGCCCTTAGTAGCCATGGTACCTTTTACAAGGGACGGACATGGGGCCAGAGAGGTGCCAATTGGGGGTACAAATGTACAGTTTTGTGAAAAAACGGGCCCTGACAACCTGATTGGGACCTAGGGACATCAAGACCATTAGTAGTCTGGCATAAAGTGTGTTGGGGGGTGTTACTGCAAGAGAAACCCAGCTTCCTACACCGGAGCGCAGGGGTACTGATACGAAAAAGTTTCTATGGATCCAGTCTGACACCTGGGGGTAATTATAAGGTAAGGAATCTAACTACAGTTGCTTTCAAATTCTATTTTTATAAGTTCGAGTGGTGTTTTTATTGTATATTCAACTTTTTAATTTAACAGTTTTGGTACTTTAAATGTGTTACATTTTTTTTAATTAACCCTGTCTCATCTGTGCCCTAGCTACCAGGGTTTGTGCTCAGTTTCAAATTAGTCGATGTTTGAACTGGGAAATGCACGGGGACAGCTTGTGTGCCCCAGGCACTGTCTGGAAAGCATTCACTGAATGCAACCCACCCTGCCCCAATACACTAACGTCTGTCTGGGGAGGTGCTGGCACCTCCCTGGACAGGAAACCTATTGTCCAGGCCTCCCCTGCTGGAGTTTCGTCCAGCAGCATGAGGTCAGACTTGTGTCATCCATTTTGTGATGCTGGGGCTCTGTTTAACTTCTACCGGGTTTACCAGTGTGTACATGTCTTCTCCCTCTAGTAGGGTGGAATTCTACCCCCGATGCCAGGACTGGCGGGCGTGTTGGACTGGCAGGGGGGTGGGTGGGGTAGGATTCCAAAGTGTTTGACACCAAACACGACATGGTTTGATGCAGCCATTCCAAAGTTAGCATTTACCGCGAGGTTATAATGCACTTAAGAGTATATGGTATGGCTGTATCATAGAACAGCTACAAGGAAGAGATTCCGAAAGCTGCAGAGGGGCTCAGCTCATGCTAGGGCACCCTCTCACACAAAACCAAGCACTCTGCCTTCAGGATTGCCAAGGCCTGCCATAGGAGTGACTTATAGGTTTATATGAGTCTATATATGTAGGTAGATATAGGTATACTATATCTAAGTAAGGGGTGCTTACACCACCTTACCCAGGCTGTAAGTGCAGATCTGTGGTGCCATTTTGGGAGGCTTCCCAGGTGTGGCATAATACATGCTTCAGCCCCTGGTAGGCCTCTGGAGTACCTATGCCCTTGGTACCCAAGGTACCATTTACTAGGGACTCACAAGGGTAACCCAGTAACCAATCTGGAGTGTACCTAATGTACAGGTAATCAATTTAGAGAGAGAACAGCTAGGCCGTGGTCCTGATTAGCAGGGCCAAAGCCAGACTAAAGACGATAAACCAAGTGAAACACAGCAAAAAGTGGAGGTAACCATGGTAAGCAGATCCTACTCTCCTACAGTCGACATAAAAAGGATAGCACCATTATTACTTGTGGTGGACTACCATCCACCACAACTAAAATTCAGCTTCCTTACAGCGAGAGTAATGGATTGACCGACATGAAAGGGGGTCATAACTTTTGGCTGGAAAGCTGCTCTGGCCCATAACACTAGTTTGTCCTGCAAGAGTAGTGTAGGGTGGTGGAACTGAAGGAGTCTAAAGTTCACTCATGCAACGAGCTAAAGTTATTGTGTTGATTGTCAGGAGACAATAAGGACAGTTGTGCATTGGATCAAATGGGCTACCCATAAGCAACGTGAGGACCAAATTACTCACTTCCCACAGAGGTATAACAAAGGGTTTAGGTGGTAACATTTATTAAACCATTCATAGAACACTTAACGAATGGTGTCTGGAAGAAGAAAGGCTGGTCTGGCAAAACGCAAAAAAAAGGGGGCCAACAAATAACCTTTAACAATCCTCACTACAAGACCTGGCTGAGCTAAATACAACACAAAAAGGTAGACATGTGACGGCTTTGCCTATAATAAGAGAGACACAGTCGCCCTCATCCTCCTCGACCTCTCCGCAGCCTTCGACACAGTCTGCCATAGCACCCTTCTACAGCGCCTCAAAAACATCGGAATCCAAGGAAAAGCACTGGAATGGATCACCTCGTTCCTCACCGGAAGAACCCAGAGAGTCCGCCTCCCACCATTCAAGTCAGAGGCTACCGAAGTCATCTGCGGCGTACCACAAGGATCTTCACTCAGCCCCACCCTCTTCAACGTATACATGAGCCCCCTCGCGGCCATCGCACGCCAACATAACCTCAACATCATCTCCTACGCCGATGACACTCAACTGATCCTCTCACTCACCAAAGACCCGACCACCGCCAAAACCAACCTACATGAAGGAATGAAAGAAGTTGCCGAATGGATGAAGCACAGCCGTCTGAAACTGAACTCAGACAAAACAGAAGTCCTTATCTTAGGTAACTCCCCCTCCGCCTGGGATGACTCTTGGTGGCCAGAGGCCCTTGGAAAAGCACCCATCCCGACGGACCACGCACGGAACCTGGGCGTCATCTTGGACTCCTCACTTTCTATGAACAAACAGGTCAGCGCCGTCTCCTCATCCTGCTTCAACATTCTTCGCATGCTCAAAAAAATATTTCGCTGGATCCCCACCGAAACCAGAAAAACGGTCATCCACGCACTGGTTACAAGCCGACTGGACTACGGAAACACCCTATACGCCGGTACCACCGCAAAACTCCAGAAAAAACTCCAACGCATCCAGAACACATCAGCAAGACTCATACTAGACATCCCGCGTAAAGACCACATCTCCAGCCACCTGAAAAATCTCCACTGGCTCCCCGTCAACAAGAGGATTACTTTCCGCCTCCTAACCCACGCACACAAAGCACTCTACGAACTTGGACCCGAATGCCTTAACACAAGACTTTCCTTCTACACCCCCCCACCCCCCGCCAGCTACGATCCACCAACCAAGCCCTTGCTACCGTACCTCACATCAACAAAACCACCATGGGAGGCAGATCCTTCTCCTACCTGGCAGCTAAGACCTGGAACTCACTTCCCACTCACCTTCGTCTCACTCAGAATCACCTTGCATTCAGAAAACAACTTAAAACTTGGATATTCGAGAAGTAATTCCCACCTTTCCTCAAGCGCCTTGAGACCCTCTGGGTATGTAGCGCGCTATATAAATATTCTGACTTGACTTGACTATATTGCCAGAACCACACTAGGTCGTAAACCTATCCCAGTGGCCATCGAAGTAGCCACTTTATAGATGGATGGCTGGCTGGCTGCCAGAATGACATTCATAACTTTGAGAGGGATGTCAAACACAGTCAACTGTCACAGCTCAATCGCCCAGCATGGAGTAGCAGATTGCGCAGGGCAGGGTGCAAGACCTTATCAGCCTACAGCGACAGAAGAACCTCCCAAAGTGACAGCCTATTTAGAGGACAGATACTAATGCCCAAAAATTCAGAGAACTCCGCTTTGCTGCCCCAACTCTGTGGAATTAGGATGTCTTGGGCCTGGTCGTTCCTGATCATCTTCAGAACGCTGGGCAAGAGAAGCAGAGGCAGGACGGCATACAGGAATCTCAAGCTCCACTCTAGGCAAAATGAGTCTATAATGGAGAGCTTTCCAGGGAAATGCAAAAGTGTTGGCACTGCGTGTTCTCTGGAGTGGCGAAGAGATCTCCCAATTGCTGGAAGATGCCCGGTGCCATCATGGTGTAACCGCAATTTGCGAATCACTAGGCATTGCCAGCTGAGTTTGTCTGCCCTGGAAAAAATTTGGATAGCTCAGAGGCACAGAGCCTCCTGGCAAAAGACACAGTACCACCTAGCTTAATTGCAATACCACCTGGCGGTGGTGTTGTCTGTAACAACCTGAAACAGCCTCTCTTTGTTGGTCGGAAGGAAGGCTTTCATTGCTAAGCGAGAGGCTCATGAATCCAAAAAGTTGAGTCAGGTCTGCACCAGAGAACAGAACCATTTGATCACCACCCTGCCAGGTGACCTATTCAGCCCAGCAGTGAACCCCCTGTCACAACATTCGGCTCTAGGTGGGATGCAGGCAATCAAGCAGTCACTACTGCAGGTCTTTTGCAGTCTCCTCCAAAACCTGGATGGAATTTGGCGTGTTCCCTAGGTGATAAGTCCACACATACACACTGGTATTGCAGACTGTGTGTTTTGGTGCAGATAAAACGTAAAAGTCGACATAGCTCACATCCCTGTGTGTCATGCCTACCTATCACTGCCTGTGGCATAGGTAAGTGACCCCTCTAGCAGGCCTCTCAGCCCTAAGGCAGGGTGCACTATACCACAGGTGAGGGCACAGCTGCATGAGCAATATGGCCCTACAGTGTCTAAGTCCATTCTTAGACATTGTAAGTGCAGTGAAGCATATGGAGTATATTGACTGGGAGGTTGTCATTACGAACTCCGCAGCACCATGATGGCTTTACTGAATGCTAAGCCCAATAAACCCATACTGATGCCAATATTGGATTTTTTGCAAAATGCACCCAGAGGGAGGCACCTTAGAGATGCCCCCTGAAAAACAATCAACATCTTAGTGTACAGCTGACAAGTCTGCACCAGCCTCCCACGCGCGCACACATTTCTGACCCCAAGGTGAGAGCCCTTGTACTCTCATGGGTCAGAAACAAAGGCTGCTTGGGGTGGAGTTGCTTCACACCTACCACCAAGCAGGAACCGCATTCAGAGCAGTGAGCCTTAGAGGCTTCCTACCCTTTGCAATGCTAGCCAGGGCCTCCTCAGCCAGTGGAGATGCCCACCCCCTGACCAAGCCTCACTTTTGGCAGCAAGGTCAGCGTGAAAATTAGCAGTCAGGAGAGGTGTGTCCCCTCGAAGGCAGGACCAACCTTAAAGTGTCCAGAGCTGAGTAACCCCCTCCTTAGGAAATACTCCATATTGAATGGAAGGACTGCAGCCAATCAGGTAATGGGATGCCCCTTCCCCAAAGATAGGGAACACACAAAGGATATAGTCTCCCTCAAGGCAAAGTAGCCCATTGGCTACTACCTGCCAGTACCTGTAACACCCCTAAATTAAGTATTTATGGACACCCCTAAACCTTGATGCTCAGATTCCTGCAACCTATAAGGAAGAAAGACGAAGAAGTTGTTGTGTAGCAAAGCTTAAAGACGACGACTGACTTGACACCAGCGCTACCGGCCTCGCTCCAGCTTGAAGAGCCTGCAAAGAAGACAATGCCTGTCCTTTGGCCAGCAACTTCCAAGAACCCCAGGAATACTGCCACTTCAACAAAAATTCAAGAGCCAGCAAGAGGAGTCACTCTTGCTGGCTCTTGAAGAATCCTTACTGACCAACCTGGTTGGTGACATGCTCCACCATAGGGTTCCCACCAGAGAGGTAGAGCGCCCCTCTGGTGTGCTATGACGCTGGATTACAGCGAAGCAGGTTTTTTTGAATTTGTTAATCTGAAAAAGTGATGGCGCAAAAGATTTAAATTACCTTAATTCGCCCAGCGAAAAGTTTTTATTTTATTTTTTAGGTTTGTTTATTGAAAGTTGCAGATTAAAATATGCAGCCGTTTCTGCAACAAAGCATCACATGGACAGATAATTTTATTTGCAAACGAACAACCACATGAGATGTACAAGGATTCAAATTTTCTGTTACAAAGAACATAGAACAAGCGGGCCATTGTCGGTACAATGCGGACAGGTATGTCCAATATGAATAAGCAATAATACGGTACATTTCCTCGCAACACAAAATATAATATTATCAACACAATTGTAGGGTAGACATATCCATATATGCATACATTTAGGAATAAAGATAAGCATTCAGCGTATAGCAGTTGGGCGTAGTAGGCATAAGCATGTGCAAATAAACCAGGCTTTACATCAGTTACCATCGCTGTAAGCATATCACAGAGCACTGCATATGCCCATTCCTAAGGCATGGAAACATGTCCCCAGATAGTATCAGAATTTACTTCACAATATCATCGTTCTTAGGTGCTGGGGAGTCTGCTTTGTCCCGACTCCATTGCAGGTCGGGAGGCAGTCGGCATAAGTTCCCAGTATGCACCTAGTTGGGTATGGCCATACACGACATCCGATAACCAGTCTGTGAATTTGGGTAGGGTTCTGCGTCCCCACTTCATGGCCACCTGCCGTTTAGCATATAACAATAATAAAGCATGCAATGTACGCTTCTTAGGTTCAGTGTGAGCCACCCAACCGAGAATGCCCAGGAGCGGGGACGGATCATCTACTCTGTGAAGAATTTGATTAATTGCAGCAAATATAGCAGACCAGTAACTCCCAAGAGACGGGCAGTTCCAGGCTACGTGTAAGAAAGAAGCACCAACCGTGCCACATTTCCACCATCTATCATCTTCTCGGAGTCCCATTCTGTGAAGAGCAACCGGGGTACGGTAGAATCTGTGTATAAATTTAAAGTGTATTAAGCGAAGTTTATAATTGGGGGAGAGCTCAGACAGTTGCCTGCAAACAGAAGGACCACTGGTCCTCAGTAAGTGGCGTTTCTAGCTCTGCATTCCATAGATGCATAGAGTTAGGCACTACAATAGGATTTTGTTCTTGCATAGAGTTGTACAGGCGAGACACCAATTTTTTCGGGGATGCCCTCGCTAGAATGTTTTGGAGTGCGTGTAGTTGCGTAGAGGCTCGTCCGGAAACTGGTCACAGAGCGCTCTACAGGATGATTTGAGTTTGTGATATGTGAAAATGTCAGTGAAAGATGCATCCGCCTCGTCTCCTGCGTTTTGTAGATCCCAAAATTTACCATCTGTGTACAGATCTGCAAATGTGCGCAAAGTCGTACCCATCAGGGATATTTCCCCACTGTTTACTTCTAGGCAAGGAAGCATAGGGTTTTGTTTGTGAGGGATAGCCGGAGCGTATAGGATGGGAAGACCAGCCCTTTTTTGAAGTTCGCGCCAGGTCCAGCAGAGCATATGTTTGCTGTGTCCACATCCCGCAGTGGTCTCGGAGTCCTTTGATAAAGTGCAACCCCAATGGGTAACTGAGTCACTGAGTCTAGTTCCACCGCCACGTGAGGCTGATAGGGCGGGGGGTAGGCCCAGAAATGTTGAAATTGGGCCTGTGCACAGAGCGCAAATAATTGCATGTCAGGAGCTCCCAGTCCCCCCTGTCTCAGCGGAAGGGTAAGCAATGCCCAGGATAATCTAGCCTGGCCCCCTGCCCAGACCAGTGAAAGCAAATGTGAGCGTAAACAGGCAAAAAGTGTTTTGTAAGCGGGATCGGTATATTCACAAAGAGGTATAGGAACTTCGGTAGGACTACCATTTTTGCAAGGGCAATACGGCCAGCTATGGATAGGGGTAGTTTCGCCCATATCGCCGCCTTACTCTCCAACCAGGTTACCGCCCTTCCGAAATTTAAGGCCCATAGATCTTGTAAGTTGCGGCTTATCCAGATGCCCAAGTATTTTACTTCATCCGCCTCCCAGCGTAAAGGAAATTCAGAGTGTACCTCTAGAGTGTTATCAGTTAGGGGAAACATGACCGATTTAGCCCAATTAATTGTAACTCCAGACAGACCTCCGAACCTCACAAATTCACGCAGCAGCGTGCTTAGATTTTCTTCTGGTTTTAGAACATATAGGGTGACATCAGCATATAAGGAGACCAGTAAGCTGCGGGTGCTGAAGCTTAAACCTCTCGCTGTGTGGTGTTGTCGAATCCTGGCCGCTAATGGCTCCATGCCAATCACGAACAGCAGCGGGGATAAGGGGCATCCCTGCCTGATAGCCCAAGATATTTTAAAGGGAACTGATATTAGGCCATTAACTCTCACCCTCGCTTTAGGCGCAGTGTAGAGTAGGCGTATTAGTCCTATAAATAATGGGCTAAATCCCATACGTTGTAGGATGGTGAACATATAAGGCCACTCAAGGGAATCAAATGCCTTTGTGGCATCTAAGAAGACCACCACAGCTTGCAAATCAGTGTGGAGGTAGTGTAGAACCGAGAATACAGTTCTTAGGTTGTGTGAGGTGGCACGACCTGGTATGAACCCTGACTGGTCCAGGAGGGCCACCATTGGGAGCAGTGGTTGTAGGCGGTCTGCAATTATTTTGGCATATATTTTCACGTCCACATTGATGAGGGACAGAGGCCTATAAGAATCTAGCGATTCGCTGTCCTTGTCTGGTTTTAAAAGCTTAACAATCAAGGCCTCCCTCATCGATTCTGGCAATACCCCTACCTCCTGAGCCTCCGCAAGCACAGCATGTAGTTTTGGTGCAAGCTCTTCCACATATGTCTTGTAGAAAGGCGTAGTTAGGCCATCAGGGCCTGGCGCCTTTGTTCAATAGTAAACCTTTGATGACCTTCGCTATATCTTGGGCTGTAACAGGGAGGACCATGTATTTGCGATGTATATCGTTGAACCACACAAGGGCAATGGAATCTAAATATTGTTTGAGTGAGTCATGTGTCGACGTATGTGTAGATTTATACAAGTTGGAGTAATATGCTGCAAATTCCTGCACAATCTCCTCTTGTCGTATGATAACCTTACCCTCCAGGTCAACTATTGTGTGAACGTATGTGGACGGGGTGTTAGTGTTGATGAGCCTAGCTAGGGTCCGACTTGGCCTATCCCCTTCTCCATATCTATGGGCCTCAGCTTGTTTTCCCAGAAATTTTAGTTCCCGTTTTGTCTCCTCAGTGAAATCCAACAGTTTCTCTTTAATGCACGCAGCAAGATCGGGTGTGGGATTGTCACAGAATGACCATTCCAAGTCTTTAAGTTCCATCTCTATCGAACTAAGTGTGCCCCTAATTGCCTTTAGTACACCTGCTTAACGTGCTATGCATTGACCTCTAATAACCACTTTAAATGCATCCCATAAGACACACTCTGTAGATACAGATCCCGCATTGTTCTCAAAGTACTCAGATATATCTTTCCTAATCTCTTCAGTGAATGCTGAGTCAAGTAGTGCATGTGGTGGTAGGCGCCAGGGGAAGGCTCTAGTGGGGGCACCCGGGATCTCAAGTTCTAAAAGGCAAGGGGCGTGGTCCGATAATGAGCGAGCTAGGTTCCTCACATTTATTGTCCAAGCAGCCACTGCCGGGGATACCAGCCAGAAGTCTAATCGGGGCCAGGCTGCATGATGAGCTAATATACACGTGCCCTCCCTGATATGGGGATGACGCGTTCTCCATATGTCTATCAGTGAGCCCTCTGTCATGATATCCCGTAGAGCCTGACTTGCATGTGGGTGTAGTGGTTTGGGTGCACCCTTGCGGTCCAACGAGTCATTTACCACAACGTTGAAGTCTCCGCCCCAAATGATCGTTGAGCAGTCCATCAGCATCATCTGAGCCCAGACACTTCTAAAAAAAGAAAAACTCTGGATCATCTGTGTTAGGGCCATACACCGCCGCTAACACTTCGGGCTTTCCCGAGAGGGTCCCGTGTAGCACAACATATCTCCCCTCAGCATCTCTAGACACTTTATGTTCTCTCCAGTCTAAGCCTCTTCGTATTAGGTAGCCACCCCATGGGCATAATTTGAGTATATTGCTGAGTATGCGGATCCCCACCGTGAGCGCCTGAGTTTCGGCGATGGATTGGAATTTATGTGTTTCCTGTAAGAAGCACAGATCAATGTTATGCCTTTGCAGATATCTGTGCATTAGTCTCGCCTTCCTGCCGTCACTTAAGCCTCTAATGTTCCATGTCAAAATCTTTGTCACACCCATCAATCACCGGCTACGACACAGTATGCATACTTGAGTCCCCAGCATATGACAATGTGAATCAGAAAAAAACATACCTGTTTTCGCAGTACTGACAGTTTGCCCAACATCCCACTTTCCAGACCTCCCCCCGCCCACACCAACCCCCCAATTAGGTTGTGTCAAACCCCTCCCCGTAGCGCAAAGAGCGCAAGTGCAACAAAATTGGTAAACTGTGGGAGATACCCCGTGGAGGAGTGGCATCTCGAACGTACACCCCTGCCGACGCTGGGTGGCTGCAGTATCAGAATCTATTATGCTAGCACACATATTCATGCACAATATTAAGTAGCAAGAGCATCAATCAGGGTATACACAGTGCGGTCAAGTACAATATCTATACTCTTTCAGACTTTTCAGTTCCTGCATTACGTCCAACACAGATGAGGAGTTCGAGAGTTTCACACAGCGCCCGCATTTACAAAGCAAAGATTAACGAGCCCCTCACTTCAACTGCCTCTAGGGTTGGCAGCACAAGTTCAGTCGTTGTCACTCATACGATCCTCAAGCTCATTACCAAGGACAGGTTTCCTCTTTGACTTGGGCCCACAGATGTGTTTCGCAAATTTAAGAGCAGATGCAGCATCAGTAAAGTAGTGTGTAGTTCCATCATGTGCAACCCTCAATTTTGCTGGGTACAATAGGGAATACGGAATTTCCGCTTGGTACAGCAGACGTTTGGCTGGCAGAAATTCTTTTCGCGCTGCCTGCACGAGCGGCGTGAAGTCGGGATAAAATGATATGTTATTCAACTTGTGTGTTATTTTCCCTTTTAGTATCAAATCTTCGTTGTGATAATTAAATAATTTCACTAGGATTGGTCTTGGTGTCGCGCCCACCGGCGGCTTTTTCCCTAATGCCCTGTGTGCACGTTCAATGGTGAATACCGGTGAGAGGTTGGGGTCAAAAGTTCATGTAACAAATCAGTAACATAGACTTCCATCTTCCCCGATTGCCGTGGTTTCTGGAATCCCTGTGATGCGCACATTGCACCTCCGAGAGCGCGCTTCTAAATCGTCTGCTTTAGCACAAAGGGCTTCAATCCTCTTCTCCATGTTTGTTATGTGTTGCTTCGTTTCTTGTTGGAACTCACAACATTCTGTGTGCCGATTTTCAATGTAGTCTAGTCGCATTTCGTGTGTTACAACCTGGGATTTTACAGATTCCAACTGGGTCGTTATGGCATCTAGTTTAGTGTCAATGCTTCTTAAACTCGACCGCACCTCAAGCATCAGTGCCTTGACGTCTATATCATGCTCACCGCCCTAGAGTGTTGTATCCGAAGTTTCTGGGATTGGGTCAGTTTGTCGTGACTGGAGTTTTTGTTCAAACGTCAACTTTGGTTGGCACGTGTCGCCCTTGCCCATATCGACTGATGTGCTGCAGCGTGGGTTTTATCATCTGTTTGTGCCTTGAGGATAAGGGCTCTATGATTTTCTGTGGCTCCAAGGGCTGTGTGCAAGTTGAAAATCACACCAATGAGCTCAGGCAGTAGAATCAGGTTCCCTCTATGCCAGGCGTATCTTTAATGCATGTAGTGAGGCTGAGAATGCGGTATTGTCAGGATTGTTGCTGCAGCGGTGTCTTTAAGCGTGTTAGCACAGCGCCGTGGTGAGGAGAGGAGGGGCCTAGAGAGATATGGTGTGTGGAGCCCCGGTGTTATTCCTCAGTGAGCAGTGGGTCGTGGGTCAGAAGGGGCTTGGGTGCCAATTTCAGTGGAGTCTCATCCCCCACGTTAAGCGGAACGCACCTCTTCGCAGGTCGAGGTAACTCAGTTAGCTACCCGGCTTGGCAGTGGCACTTCCTTTCGGCTGACTTATGAGGCGCCATCTTAGCTCATGTAGTTTGGGGATCGGCTCGGCGTATAATGGCAGTGTAGCCAGCCCATAACAGTTTGAGACCCCGAATTTCCTAAACGTGCCTGAAGGTTTCACATATAGGAAGAGGCACGTTTCTGCCAGTGCCACAGGGCGTATGGGACGGTGGTGCACACTTTCATGATAGCGGACTTGTGTAGGTTGCCCCTTGTGCCCAGTACAAAATGGCGGCCCGCCAGTGCCAGCGTTTTCCAATTGCACAGGCTTCCCCTATATGTATGCCACACTTGTAGCTGGCGCATTTATATGTGCGGGCGGTTTAGCCACGCTGCGACTTCCGCGACCCACCTTGGAACGTCCCGGGGCCTCCGATCATAACTCTCAGCTCCGTAGTGCATTCGGGCCGGCCCTGTCATCAGGTTGGGAGCAGGTGCCCCGGCAGGGCTCCACAGCAGTCGGACAGCACCACAGCCGCGTCTGGGCAAAGTTAACGGGACTCGTATCTCCAGTTTCAGGCTCGATGTGGCTTTCAAGCTCACGCTGCCAGTGCCGCTTGACCTCCGCCACACCTGCGCTCAGGAAACAGCAGTGTGCGTAGCAGTTTAGACAGGATTAATGAAGGATATAGCTTACAGCTGACGGGGCTTGTTTATTCAGCGGCCATTTCGCTGCTCGGTTGGCCACGCCCCCCGCCCAGCGAAAAGTTAATGGTGGGAGATAAGGTAAGAGTTCAAAACAGTGTGGTGGATGTTATAGACTGGGTAGAATGACCAGTTACATCCTAAAGTAAAACAATACCTTTCACCCATAGCGATCCAAATCGGATCGGGTTTATACATTTCCAAACTGTGTTTCAATTATTCCCGATGTTTTGGAATGAGTGTCAACTACCACACAATAAAGTTATACCTTTCTCAAACGCTTTACACAATGCAGGTCAGCGTTGCAGTCTTTTCCGGTGTCCGACGGGTGTAGGCATACGTGAGTACGCACGGACGTCATCGGACCCGTGACAGCACGCGTTCTATGCGGTCCATCCCGGCCAGGAACTTCACCATCCGCAGGGTCCTCTCGGTGCCAAACGGGTGTCTGGCTTTGACGGAGTGAGTACTCCTCTTTTGTGTTCCCAGGATGTGACTACAAGCAACCGCTCTCCAATAGGATCCATGGTGTAAGGTTCCCTACACTTAATGTAAGCTTCATGAATTCAGTCTGCCTTTTCTACTCCTGATATCACAAGCCTCATTATCGTTTGTGGATTTTAACTAGTCACGTTCACTCTTTTTGCTTAATCGTACATATACCGGCAATGCCAGAGTCAGCGTGTAGGATTAGAAGCGTGCTTGTGCCACAATTTAGTGATACTGACTAACAACCTCCCTGGGAGTTGACCAGGTCACCTATTTGGCAACCGCGACTAGTGCCCACGCACCATTGTGACTACTAGCGGTTAGCAGATACGTGTTATTGCTGCACTTCGAAGAGCACCAAACAGCAGCATGTGCATTGTCACTCACTTGGCGATTCACATGTTTATACAATTGTACATAACTGTCATGTGATTTGTTTGTTTTGTCTTGCAGATTGATCTGGCTTCTGAAAAAAAATATGTGAAGGCACAACGAAAACCGTAAGTAATTCCGTTTTTTCACTGCCTCAGGTTAGGGTACCCCTTAGTGTGCACATACCGCCGCGGCATTCGATCCTGACGAAAGCCTCGCTAGAAGCGTGAGGAGGCTGAAACATGTAGACCACATTTTTTGTTTTACCTTGGGCTGTAACTGGTCAATCTACCCAGTCTATAACATCCACCACACTGTTACCTCTTAACTTATTCTTCTAACATTACATTTTCGCTGGGCGAATAAAGGTAATTTTAATCTTTTGCACCATCACTTTTTCAGATTCATAAATTCGAAAAAACCAGCTCCGCTGTAATCAAGCATCGTAGCACACCAGAGGGACACCCGGCCTCTCTGGTGGGAACCCTATGATGAAGCATGTCACCAACCATGTTGGTGAGTGAGGGTTCTGCTAGCAAACAAGAGTGACTCCTCTTGCTGGCTCTTGAATCTTTGGCCTCACTCTTCTGTTTATTATTACCATTAGGGGGACCAACAGTGGCTCCATTTTCTACTAACCCTTTCACTTTGAATATACTCTTCAACAAAAAACAGATCTCCAGAGGACAACGGTACTGTCTAGACTCCAAAGACTCTGAATCCAGGCGGATCCGCGACCCCTGCTTGAGTGAGTGGCTTGCATGTCCAGTGACATCTATCCAGCCATAGAGACCTCGACTAAATCAGTGGCTGACCTTCCCTGGGCCCCGCGAAGTCAAGTGCAGCCTGTACATAAAGGGAACGGGAACAACTCCAACAAAGAAAATCCAACACCGAAAGGTACCCCTGCATTCTCAGCCCTCCAGCCTTGGGGGCCCAATCGACTGTGCCCAGACCTTACCCTGCATCCCAACTTACCTGTCGAGCCGGTGATCACCTTCATCCAGCATCAATGGTCCGAGCCTGCAGCCTTGTACGACCGAGATTCCCCATTGAAGAGCATTTGGGGCCCGATGCTTACGTGTGTAGGAAGGTGGATATCGGACTATGGTTGCCCCCAACTTTTTGCCTTGTGTTTTGCTGGTTTTCGGCATAGTTGGCCTGGGATCCTGCTATCCAGGACCCCAGGCTTCCTGCTCTCTCTGTTAAAATGAACTCCATGTACCTTAGGTACATATCCAATTGGTATTGGGTCACTCTTGTAAGTCCTTGTACAGTGTACCATAGGTACCCAGGGCATAAGTGCACCCAAGGCCTACCAGGGGCTGCAGCATGTATTGTGCCACCCCTGGCTGGCCAGCTAAACAGACACAACTGGCTGGTAACACAGCTGGGGCAAGGTGGTGTAATCACCCTTTGCTTTAGATATAGTATACCTATATCTAACCCTAAAATGGACACATATCCTCCTATAAGTCACTCCTATGGCAGACCTTAATCCTGGAGGCAGAGTGCTTGGAATTATGTGAGATGGTGCTTTAGCATGAGCTGAGCCTGTCTGCAGCTTTCGGAACCAAGTCCTTTAGCTGTTTCCATGATAACGCTATACCATATACTCAAGTGCATTATAATCCTCGCGGTTAATGCTAACTTTGGCATAGCATTATCAAAACATGCTGAGTAAGGTGTTATACGAATTGGAATACTACCCCCTCACCAGTTCTGGCGACGGAGGTAGCATTCCACCCTTTTAGAGGGACACGACATATATGTAACTGTGAACCCCGGTTAAAGTTAACTCGAGCCTCAACATCACAAAATGGATGCTGCCACCACAGACACAAGTCTGACCTCCTGCTGCTGGGAGTCCTTCCAGCGAGGGAGGCCTGGACAAAGGGCTTCCTGCCTTGGGAGGTGCTAGCACCATCCCAGACAGGATTTTGTGTATTAGGTAGGACAGGCTGAAAGGAATGAGACATGCCTGGGGCACACAAGGTGTCCCTGTGCATACCCCGGTTCAAACCAGCTGCTGGGGCACTCCAGCCCCAGCTCTGGCGCGAAACCGGACAAAGGATAGGGGGTGTAACCACCCCCCTTCCTGGTCCCACCCATAGGAGGGACCTAGTCACAGTACAGCCCCCTTTAGGAGAATAAAGGTAGGAGCTGGTCCCATTCCAAATAAGATTAATCCTGATTTGAAACTACAAGAAGAAACTCTGGACTTCGACGTTCTGCTCCACAAAAGACTGAAGAAATCTCCCTTGTGGCCAAGGAGTGACCATCCTGCACAAGCAGGCACCATCAAGCATTCCAGCGGTTCACTTTGTCGTCTTCCCTGGTGGATCCAGACTTCAGAGCCCGAGGAGATCCGGACTCCCAGACCTCTCCGGCCTCTACCAACATCTGCAGCACAGCTGAGATCCGTGGGTGCAACAAGACACGTGGGACCACCCATCTTGGAGAAACTGCACTTCGCTTCCAGCACGACTTCAGAGGCATCCTTGATTAAGTGCTTTGGGGATTGAGAAGCCCCAGCCCCGAGCAGCTCCTGCACAGAAGATCAGCCCTCCAGCATCCACGAGATCTCCGTGGGGCCCTTTTACTTGATTGCTTCTCGACGCGTTGACTGGTCACTTGCCGGCTGGCTAGTGGCCCCCTAGACGGCGATCCTTGAAATCTACACCGCTGGTCTGGTTGCTCCAGACTGGCCCCTGCTTCCCTGCAAAGGAGAAGCACCCCGGACCCTCCTGGTCCGCACCAGACGCCTTTTCCACTCACTGCGTGGGTTTCCTTTGCCAAGGCCTGTTGACGCCGAATCCGGAACCAACACCGCCGACAGCGAGAGCCTGCGTGGGACAGCTCGTGCCTTCATCCTGGTCGTCGAAGACAACTTCTGGTCCACGTGGCTGCAGAGTCAAGCGTCCACTCTTCACCTGATCGCGACAACAGCGTCTGGTTCCTTCCTGGTTCCACCCCAGTCACTGGCTAGTGACTGAACATTATCCCCTCTGCTTTCAGGTCTTCATCTTCCTTGATCCACCCTTGGATCACACTGGACGGCTTCCTCCTGGTCGCCTGCAGCATCTTTTCTTCCAGGCTCCATTGACTTCAACGTGGAAACCCGACACACGTTGACACCTATGCACCTGCAGCCCGTGGGTGAGGTAACAAGAGCATTTCGGTGCTCAAGGGTAGATTAACTCTCCTAGTGTCCAGTTATCCAGTCGTTTTAGTCCTAGCTAGTCGGAACTGTCTATTACTTACCTTTTCGTAAAGTGTACGGTCCATTGACTTTCTTACGCATCTCGCGTGTGAGTTCACACTCTGCACACGCGTCCTGTGGGCCTCCTATTACTTACCTAAGGTTAGGGTAGTGTAGTCCCAGAGATCCTACAGCCTCTGGACAGCTCCATTCCTTCTATCGATTCCCTTATACCACTTGTTTAGTATATGGTTTCTCGTGCCCCTAGGGCACCATTGTAATTTGTGCAACTTAAACGTATTTTTCCTAAGAGTCTTGTCAAGTGCTTAGCCCTCTGATCTCAAAGAGTTCAGAGGTGTTTGTTATTAATAAATATATTGTTTATTTTCATAACAACCTGTATGGTGTCCTTTCACTTGGTATTCAAGGGGTTATATGTGGTAAAACAGCTGGCTTCACATGCCAAAAGAGTTTAGCCTAAGACTGCTTTGTCTATGCTACCATTAGGATAGCTGGTCTATAAGGTTGACTTACAACCAATCACCATAAGGGTTGTTTGGACTGATACAAGGTGATCACTAGAACTAGTGAGCATCATATATCAGGCCAACTTCTCACAACGTGCACCCTGCACCCGCGCGGCCCCTGTGCCGCTGGTGGTGTAGCTTTGGTGATGCCTTATGGTCCCACCTGTATTCACCTTAACCTCCAGGTCCTGTGCCGTGAAACCACGGGTACTTACCTGCAAACCGCACCTCTTGTGGGAGCCCCCAGTTCCTAACTAATATTGGTCGCAGTGACCCCTAAACCAGACTGCCCAGTGTTGCTGGTGATGCAGTACCTACATTAAACTGAAAATAGCCCAGTATTGGTCTAAACCCCTATAGACTGGAAGAGTAAGTTGTGTACTTACCTGTTAATGCATATAAGGGATTTCCTTCTGTAGGACTTCACTGCATTTCTCCTATTGCATTTAAACTACCTTTTACAACTGCTAAAGTCTACTGTTTCGAATTGACAACACAAAAGTATTTCTATTACTGTAATACTTTTCTACTGCCTTGCAAAACAATTCCTAATGCATTTTTGAAACTTATTCCTACTCTTGAAACTGTTACTAACCTGCAAATCAGTTCCTCTTTGTTCTAAAATAACTAATAGCTTTTTATACAAAGCAAATAGTCTTGGATTCAGTGTTTGAGTGTGTGTAATCATTTCTTGCCCGAGTGTGTACAACAAATGCATAAAATAACCCTCGGGTAAGCCTAAATGCTCGACCACACTACCACAAATATTGTTTTGGTATTATCAACTTAAGCCCCTGTATGCCTCTGGAGATCCACTGGACTCTATGCACACTATACCTTACTTTGGTATAGTATATACACAGCCAGCTTCTTACACTGCTGCAATGTTACAGAGGGGCAATGAAGTGCACTGTGGCATGCTTTCTTTAAAGCACACCAGTGCAGAGTCTGCTTTGTGTCCAAAGAGATGGATGCTATCAAATGGCCTATCCATTAGTGATGCCTGGACAGGTCATACAATTCTACCAGAGCATCACATTAGTACTGACTCTCCTCCCCAAGCAAGCAGTGTCCATTTATGTGCAGATTACATATTCCGCCGCATCCTGGCCAATTTGAATGATATATGCAAGATGGGATGAAATTCATTAGGGAAGGCCGGCAAGATGTCACTAATCATGTTTGCAAATATTGTCTGAGCAACAGCTCAATTCTGGCTGATAAAAATAACCTGTTCCCGTATGCCTACACCTTTTTTGACTCTCTATTGTAGAGAATGAGTTTGGGTTCACTTTGCTCCTAAATGCCTGGACCACTTGGCTCTCAGGTGTGGGATGCTAACTAAAGACGGAAGGGTTACCTGTTCCAGGTCTGTGGTATCTACCCACCTGCCGTCTTACCAGTGGGCAAGAGCAAGGATTGGCTAAAGTGTCCAGTAACATGTCTGAGGGACTCATTAAAAGGTAGCAGTGGCACTGCAGAAGCCTGGCCAGCCCATAAAACATCTGTTAAAAAATAGATTTGATCTATTCCCAAGAGGATAGTTGATTGAACAACTACTGCCTAAACCCAAATTCCTTAACCACAAAGGCTAAACCTCACCTTTCCTTTCAAGGATAGGGTAAGGACCACTCCAAGTGTCATGGAGTGCCTTTGGAGCCAGAGGCTTTAGTACCCACACCTTCTGCCCTCGTTGGAACTCCACCAGTGCAACGTTTTGGTCAACCCAGAGCTTCTGGAGCTCCTGGCTGTCATCAATGTTTTTGGATTCTTTCTCCATGGACTCAGCCATCACTGAACGCAGGCCAACTACATAGTAAAAAATGTCTAGCTTGGGCTCTTTCACCAGACACAATGGTCCGCTCACAGGACGACCAAACAGAAGTCCAAAAGGACTTAAGTCCACACCCTTCTGTGGCACTTCTCTGTAGGTGAAAATCTGGCATGGCAAAAGGACATCCCATCTCCTTATGAGTTTTTCAGAGTCCCATGATCAAGCCTTTCATGGTTTTGTTGAATCGCTCAACTAAACCACTGATTTGTGGATGATATGGTGTAGTGAACTTGTAAGTCACACCACATTCATTTAACATGGCCTTTAGGTAGTCAGACATGAAGTTACTACCTCTGTCTGACAACACCCCCTTGTGAAAACCCACTCTTATAAAGATACTTAAGAGGGTTCTGGCAACTGCAGGAGCAGTGATAGTCCTAAATGGAATAATTTCAGGGTACCTGGTGGCATGATCCATTACCTCCAGTATATATCCCTTCTCTGATGCTGTTCGAGGGTTAAGGGGGCCAACAATGTCAACTCCTACCCTTTCAAAGGGAACCCCAACCAATGGAATTAAGGGGACCTTTGGGATGGTTACCTGCTTTGCCACTGGCTTGACAGTTAACGCAGGAGTGGCAAAACTCTTTCAACTTCTGGGACATGCCAGGCCAGTAGAAGTGGGTGACTAATCTACTCCACGTTTTGGTCTCGCCAAGATGCCCAGCTAAGGGGATGTCATGACCTAAAGAGATTATGAACTCTCTGTACTGCTGTGGCACTACCACTTGCCTAGTGCCACCAGGTTTGGGGTTGCTGGCCTCAGTGTACTGGAGTCCCTCATTCAATAGGTTTGGTGGGAGCCACTGACAACTTCCTTTTCCCAGTTAGCAGCTTGGTGTCACAGACTCAAGAGTGGAACAGGTCCTCTCTCCCTGGCACAGATCTTCCATAGAGGGCCCCCCCTGGGCCTAGGAGCTCTGTCTTGTAAGGCCCAAATTCCTGGTGATCAGCTCCCTCTGGGGATGACAGGTTATCTACCAGAGGGGAGGGGAACGGAACTTGCATCTGTTTTGTAACTGGTTTGTTAGACTTCCTGCCTTTCCTCTTGGAGGACTGGGCCAGTATTCCAGGCTCCAACTCCTCTTTTTCACCCTGGGCTTTGCTTTGTGCTCTGGTTTTCACACATACCCATTCAGGAATACCCAGCATGACTGCACAGGTCTTTAGTTCTACCTCAGCCCATGCTGAGGATTCCAGATAATTTCCTAGCAGACAGGCAATAGGAACAGCAGAGGATACGACCACCTGACAAACCAGACTCTGCTGTTTTGGTGCCTGCGGACTCCATGGGAGTAGCTCCTCTACTCAAAGGGAGATTTCTGGCAATTTGCAAAGGGCTGGCAGTCTACTAGGGTTCTTGGTTGAGTTTTCAGCTGCAGGACAAGTTGGTTTCTACACGATTATTGAGACTGGTGCAAGCAGGGTTTGGCACCAAAAAGTTCACATTATTCAGCTCTTCTTTGTCCTCTGCTTCTGTGCTCATCGGAGTTGCTGGCATCAGGGGTGCCACCTAAATAATCAATATAGTGGAGTTAAGGGGAGTGACAGGGGTAGCCAATGGGCTTCTCACCTTTAGGGTACCCACACCCCATATATAACCACTGCCTGTGGGAAGTGGGTATAGCCCTGACCCAGTGAACAAATTCCACCAAAAATCAAGATAATGGAATTCTAATTTTTATGTTTACATCAGATAGCCCTCCTTAGGGGTGAGACTGGCTTGGAAGTGACCGCGCCTCTTGACTAGCTAATATTCCCACCAGTCCTGGTGCCAAATGGACATGGGGCAAGAGCTGGCATTTCCCCTGTCTAGGGGAAGCCTGGGTCGCATATCAATGGCGGAAGAGGCCTTTGAAACCTCCTACCTTGATATGCTGATTAGCAGCCATCCTGCTTGGAGGAGGTAACACCTCTGGCCGGAGCAAACATTGTTTCAGCCCTCAGAGAGTAGTCTCTCACCTGAGGAAACCTGTCCATGGTGGTAGGATGGTCTACACCCAACTGCTAGTACACTAACGGTTGGAAGGTTTTCAGGCAATACCTCTAAGCTCTGGGTGCATGCATTAATAAATCCATCACTGGAATCAGTGTGAGTTATTAACATGAGATGTTTAATACCACACATATTTTGTTTCAGGGAAGCCATTATGTAGCTGGGGGAACTCTTAATCACCAATGGCCAGTACATATACTCAAGATGGCTTCCCTGTTGACTGGCAATGTCCAAGAACCGATTTGGGCATCAATGGGGCTAACTGGCATTGGTGTGTCAATGGTTTCAAGAATGGTAGTCTGTATTTAACACTGGGTGTATAAAAAGTTATATTAGAGTGTGAGGAGGCGCATCGTATATCACATGAATGATATCATCAGTGATGTGATGAGTGATGTCAAATGAGAAGTCATCCGTGATATCAGTGATGTCATTTGAGAGGTCATCAGTGATGTCACTGATCATGTCATGAATGATGTAATATGTGACATCATCAACAGTGGATTGCGGGTAAACAAAATAGAGTTAGTACAACTAACTAAATGGTTTTTTAAATGCTAATTCCTAACTATATAAGGCCTGAAACCTATGGTTTTTTAGGTGAATTTACAAGGTTTTTAAAATGCCAATTCCTACCTATATAAGGCCTGAAACCTATGGTTTTTAAAGTGAATTTGCAAGGTTTTTTAAATGCTAATTCCTAACTATAATCTATACTACTATTATAAAGAGAGAACTGTGAACCTTTGAGGCGGGTAAACTCGGGAACTACAGCGCCAATCCAAACACCCAATACATCATTGGAATTGTCAGGGTCTGCAGAGTGACATAGGCTATATAACACCCAAAAATAAACGTTCTTTAAAAAAGTATACGTTAAAAAAAAGTAGTCCAATGGAAGTAGCGCAGGCTGTGTGGGCTAACGACCTGTGTGATGACATCAGGAGCGGAGGGAGGATCGGCGGACAGGAGCGCGAGGAGGATCGGCGGACAGGAGCGCGGAGTTTAGCACACAGGACCTCGGGGAGGAGCGGTGAACTTTTGCCGACTGCTCTGTGGGCTGAGGTAGGTGAGAGGCGCCCGCGGTGGGCTGAGGAGGAGGTTGGGGGCCTGGGTTTGGCCGACTGCAGCCGACACAAGCGCGGGGAGGAAAGGTGAAGTTTAGCGGGCAGGAGCGCAGGGAGGCTGTAAGCAAGCCTGATTACCGGAGGAAAGGTGAAGTTTAGCGGACAGGAGCTCAGGGAGGCTGTAAGCAAGCCTGATTGCCCCCTGACAACGTCGGGACGCGCTGCTAGTACTATATAAGGCCAGAAACCTATGGTTTTTTCAGAGAATTTTCAAGGTTTTTTACATGCTAATTCCTAACTATATAAGGCCTGAAACCTATGGTATTTTCAGTGAATTTGCAAGGGTTTTTAAATGCTAATTCCTAACTATAGCATGCGTGAAACCTATATTTTTTTTCAATGAATTTCAAAGGTTTTGTAAATGCTAAATCTATTAGCGGATAATGTTTATATGTTATTATCATTCTGGGACCACCTGAGCAGCCAACTTGTTTCTCAGGAGAAGTGACGCACAAGAGAGCACAAAAGAGTGGAAAACGCGAAAAGGGGGCAGGGTAGAGACCCCCTGACCTCCCTAGCCCTTCTCAGGGGGTCCCAGAAGGACCACCAAGTGCAAAAAAAAAAAGAATTATATATATATATTTTTTTAAATCGCGGGGTACAGGCACGGTACGCGCACCGTACGCGTACGGTGTGCGTACCCCTCGATTTTTTCGATGATTTTTTTTTGCCCTTGGGGGTCCTTCTGGGACCCCCTGAGAAGGGCTAGAGGGTTGGGGGGTCGCTACCCTGCCCCCTTTTCGTGTCTTCCACTCTTGTTTTGGGCTCTCTTGTGCCTCAATTCTCCTGAAAAACAAGATGGCGGCCAACACTTCCTGGTATGGACAGTTTGGAATGTTGACAGTTGACTGCAAGCCAATCAGAAACTCGCTCGCGCACGTAAGGGTACGCGCACGTACGCGTACGGTACGCCTACCGTAAACGTACTGTGCGCGTACGGTGAGCGCATATAGATATATGATTTGCTCAAATTCAATTTTCTCAACAACTACTGGAGGGATATTCACCAAATATAGAAAAGGCACTACTGCATACCTGTCCCTACCATTTTGCCAAGTTTGGTGTAATTCCATTCAGCCGTTCGGGCTGTAGCCGTGTCTAAAGGTCCTTAAGGAAATTAACATGGGGAAAACACGTTTTGGGACCCCCCTTTTGGCCCCCGCTTGACGAATCCCCCCGAAACTTTCAGGGAAGGAGCGGAGCTGGCCAAAATTCTGGAAAATTACACGCAGATTCCTCAATCGGCACCAAAGTTATTCCCAATAGAATGTTGAGCGCATATAGATATATAATTTGCTCAAATTCAATTTTCTCAACAACTACTGGAGGGATTTTCACCAAATAAAGAAAAGGCACTACTGCATACCTGTCCCTACCATTTTGCCAAGTTTGATGAAATTCCGTTCAGTCGTTCGGGCTGTAGCCGTGTCTAAAGGTCCTTATGGAAATTAACATGGGGAAAACACGTTTTGGGACACCCCTTTTGGCCCCCGCTTGACGAATCCCCCCGAAACTTTCATGGAAGGAGCGGAGCGGAGCTGGCCAAAATTCTGGAAAATTACACGCAGATTCCTCAATCGGCGCCAAAGTTATTCCCAATAGAATGTTGGGGATTTCCTATGAGTAACTAGGTCCTAACTATATATACCTACTGGCGACCGCCAGTAGGATATATATATATATATATATGCTGATAATATATTTTAGCCTCTGATATTTTTAAAACTTCGTCACCAACTGGTTCTTTCTCAACCCTGCTCTTCCGCCGGCTGTGACACACCACTCCTCTCCCTGGTCCACCACAGGTTTTCCCGACTGTGTGGAGGGAGTTCGCGTCCGTGTACACCTTGCTTTCTTTACTTCCGTGCAGGGAGGGAGCCCAGGGTTAGGAGTCTAGCTGCTTCCTGGCTCTACTTAAAAGCATGCTCTTCCTGACGCGCAGCGGACGCGCTATAGAGTAAGGCTGTTTTTGTTAATACAACGCTGCCAATACACGCCACTCGCAACAACTTTATCGCTTTTATTTATGTTTTATTTGTGTTTTACTCATTTTAATTGCTGATAATATATTTTAGCCTCTGATATTTTAAAAAATTTCTCACCGACTGGTTCTTTCTCGACCCTGCTCCCCCGCCGGCTGTGACTCACCAATCCTCTCCCTGGTCCAACACAGGTTTTCCAGATTGTGTGGAGGTAGTTAGGAGTGGCGTTCTCTTTGCTTTTCTCACTTCCGGGCAGGGAGAAAGCCCAGGAATAGCAGTCTAACTGCTTCTTGGCTCTACTTAAACCTATGCTCTTCCAGACGCGCAGCAGGCACGCCAAGGACAAGTCCGTCTGCGCCCAGCCATCGCCAGGACCCAGAACCCCTGCTTCTTTTAACCCAGGGTGTAGCCACTGTTAGAAACACACCTATACAAGCAAGGAGCTTATAGCACTAACAAGGGTAAGCACTTCCAAATGTACTTCCAAGGCTCTCCCGGAGATGGAAGGACCTTTCGCATGTAGAGACTGCCAGTTTCACAGCTTAGAATTGCAGCAGGCAAATTCTCTGACAGCCGCCACAGGGAAGGAATACCCACAGCTGGAAACCAATATTACCCTCTCCCCCTTACTCATTCCATCTGTAAACCTAGGGGGAGTGGGGAGGCACTGCTTCTTGGCCAACGTCAGATCATTGCCCAAGCACGCTACTGAAATCTGGGACTTGGTCTCCTCAGGACATACTGATATCTGATTCCTCATGGAAAATTGGTTCAAAACTAGCTTCACCCCGCGATCACGGTGGCGATCCCTGATGTCTACCGTATCAAAAAACTTGATAGGCAGTCTAAACTCGTGGAGGCATAGCCATAGTTTATAAGGAGTCCATCAAGATTACTACTCTATAATAATGTAGTGGCAACAAACTAGAAATTGTTATGTTCAGAATCGACTCTCAACCTCACCATTGCTGGAAAGTTGCACTTGTTTACATGCCCCCTATAGGATTTTTCGCTACAACTCATGGAACTAATTGGCCCCACATTATCTCCATTAAACAATTCATATTATTAGGAGAATTTAATGTACATAGTGGACGCCTCAATATTTTTAAAGGACCTAACCACCTTGGGAGTGGAGAAGACAATACAGGCCCCACACATCTTGCAGGACACACTCTAGACCTCATCCTGCCCACCTCTCCCAATATCTGTAGTGAGGCCCCCTGTCCACTCATATTGTTAGACCACTCTGTACTTTGATTTCAAATAAAAGAGGTAGGGGCAACTCCCACTTCTGCTACAGCCTCCGACAGTTTGCGAAGACAATGGCATAAAATTATGCCTGACTGCTTTGCGAACATTTCCCCAATTACCGCCAATTTGGCCTTAGATAATATTGAGGAATATCTGGCCAGCTTCAACAATATAGTAGGAACCACTCTAGAATAGCTAGCCCCATTAAAAACCTATCCTACTAAGACCGAATGAACGCAGGTGGCATGGTTCTCTCCCGATCTACCGAAGGTAAAACCCTTCGCAAAAAACTGTAAACACACTGGCGTCTCTCCCATGACACAAGTGATAAAGAAACTAAATCATTAGAACCTAAAGAAAGCGCACAAAATTCACATTGAGTCAGAACTTAATCAGGCAGGAAAATTCTCTAAAGAACTGTACTGCATCCTCAACTGTTTCAGGAATCCCAAGGCCTGCCATAATGAGGTAACTCCTTCACAATAACTCTGTGATAAGTTAGCTATTTTATCCAGAAAATTGAGAGAATATACAACAAGATAACTAAAGATCGGGACCCCCAAATGACATCCCTACCCTCAATTCCTCATACTCTCTTACTAGACACTCTTTGGATTGCTTCCCCACACTCTCAATTGATACTGTGAAGTCTCTAATATAAACAGTCAAATCAGATTTCCCTCAGGATATTTTACCTGCTAAAGAATCCTCCCAACTTCATAAACAGTTGCCACCCGCTATTTGCTGAAGTCTTAATTCTTCCTTGAGCAAGGGCCATCTTCCATCAGAATGGAAGGCCGCCCAGGCAATTCCCATTCGGGAGAAACCTAATGCCCCTCAGGATGACCTGTCCAACTACCGCCCTATCTTCCTTTTAGCTTATTTGTGCAAACTCTTGGAAAACATATGAACAAGCATCTTTCAGATTACATTGAAGATACAGGATGCCTCGACCCCTCTCAGTCCGGGTTTCGACCCAGGTTTAGTACGGAGCCAGAACTGATTGCAGTTTCAGACAACCTTAGGCACTCAATGGACAAACCGCATCACTAGTATTGCTGGATCGGTCGGCGGCATCTGACACAATTTCCCACTCCATACTTGTAAATAGACTAAGAAACGCTGGAGTCCACGGCCTTGCCTTCCAATGGATGTCAAGCTTCCTAAATCACCGCACCCAAACCATCAACCTCGGTACCTTCCGCTCCCAAACATCGTAGCTGACAACAGGTGTGCCTCAGGGATCCTGCCTCAGTCCCACTCTATTTAACATTTATGTGGCACCCTTAGCGAATTTGCTAAGGGAACTGGGCGTCATCCCAATTTCATACACCCAGCTCCTTATGGCGTTTGATAGAAACTCTCCCAAAACCCAGTCAACATTCGGCTTGGATGAGGAACAATTTCCTACAGATAAATGCTAGCAAAACAGATAATGCTATTTGGAGAAGCGCCCCTACTCTGGTCCCTAGACTGGTGGCCCACTGACCTGGGTGCTGCCCCGGTCCCAAAAGCAGTGGAAAAAGACTTAGGAGTACACCTAGACCAAAAAATACAGATTAAGGAGCAAGTTACAACCACCGTGGGCTCCTGCTTCCATGCACTAAGCCTCTAGAGAAGGGTTGTCCCTTTTCTCACCATGACAGTCCGTAAAACACTCTGGCATTAGTAATAAGTTGCCTATACTATTGTAATGCAATCCTCATCTCAGCCAATAAATCCTCTCTTAACAGACTTCAGGTGGTCCAAAACACAGCGGCTGCTTAGTTTCCAACTCTCCTGCCAGGACCGTCTCTTTGCCGCTTCTCCATGGACTACATTGGTTGCCTATCCGCAAGTGGATTCGATTTAAGATCTGCTGGATAGTGCGCAAGGCGATATATGGTATTGGCCCTAGCTACCTAGCAGACAATCATCCGATATCAGCTCTCCAGAACTCTCCAGTCAGGTTCTAAATCTCTTCTCTCGGTGCCCCGTGTTAATAAATCCCGCATTGGCGGGAAAGCTTTTTACCATCTGACCCCCTCCCATTGGAATCAACTCCCAGCCACCTCCGGAAATGTACAGGCTATCTCCGATTCCGCAAGCTCCTGAAAACTGAGCTCTTCTGTTCGCCTCTTCCTGTCCTTCGATAGTACTCCCGCAGAGCGGAGATACCCTTCAGGGAGTGATTTGGGCACATTACAAGACTCTAAAATAAATAAAATACATAAAATATATATATATTCACTGAAAAAACCATAGGTTTCACACATGTTATAGTTAGCTGGAAATTTCACCCATACAAAACCATTGAAATTCCCCCGTTATAGTTAGTTCAGCTAACTATAACTCGCGTGCCCGCAATGCACTGCTGATGACATCACATATTACATCACTCATGACAGTCAGTGACATCACTGATGACATCTCAAACGACATCACTGATTACATCATCCAGTAAATGTGCGTCTTTCTGAAAAATAAATATTTTTTATATATGTATATCTAAAGGTTGATGGAAGAATAAATGGGTAAATAAGTGTCTAAATGTTTTTTTGTAAAATTGATTGTATAATTGACTTATTAAGTATATCTTAGTGAATACATGTATTAACGAGTAATGTTTAAATATGTAAATATCTGTATAAGTGTCTCACTTTGTGTAGAAGTGGCTGCATGGGTTAGTGAGTAGCTACATGAGTGTCTATTTGGGTTATTAGTTGTTTTTTTGAGTATCAGAACGAGTGTCTGTATGGTTTGGTGGGGGGTATTACTTAGCGCACAGATGCATGAATGACTGACTTACTGTTTGTATGTATTTTGAAGACAGCATGTGTGCAGGACTGTATGGGTGGATGAGGGTGTGTATGGGTGTGTTAGTGAATGAATGACTGACTCAATAGTGTCCTTATGAGTAAGTACATATGTTTTAAACTAGTATATGTGAGTATTGATGTATATAAGTAAGGATATACGACAGTCACAGATTGGAAGAGTTCCTGTACAAATAAGTATTTTTTCTATAACGGATTGTTTAAGAGAGTAAGTATGTGTACGTTTCTGTAGAAATAAGTTTAGTGGTGTGTGAAGAGCTGTATATGCAAGAAAATTGATGTTGCACAAGTTACTACTTGTGTAACGATATATCTGTAAGAGACATTAGTTAGTGATAAATTCCTTACCTTAGAATATCCCCAGGCGTCAGACTGGATCCGGAAACTTTTGCGTAGCAGTACCCTTGCGAGTCGGTAGGAGTCATCTGCGGCTCCGCGTCCGTCGTGGGCGTCGTGATGACGTCGTCGGAGTACTTAGACGACGCCTCCGTGTGCTGACGTCAGTTCTCAAACACAGCTTTTCCGCGCCAGAAGCGCAGAGCCATGCCAAAAACCAACACTGGTGCCATGAAACTAGGGCCCTGAAAGGGGATAACCTTAACCGTAGATATCGGATCGCAGAACCGGGAGGATGGGTGGGTCGGTAAGGAATCTATCACTAACTAATGTCTCTTACAGATATATCGTTACACAAGTAGTAACTTGTGCATCTGAAAGAGACATGTTAGTGATAGATTCCTTACCTTAGAATAGATACCCAGGCAATACCAACCCCGGTGGTAGGTCTGCGAACCAATAATCACACCAGAAAGTCCTGGAGGACGGAACGGCCAAAGTAGCCATCCCTCCGGACTGGACTGTCCAGGCAATAATGTCGCACAAACGTGTGCAGCGAGGCCCACGTAGCCACCTGGCAAATGTCCTGCAAGGGCACACCTCGGCCCAAGGCAGTTGTAGTGGCTGTGGCTCGAGTGGAATGAGCCCTCAGCCCAACAGGGGGTTCCTTCTTAGCCAAGGAGTAACACGCCTGGATGCACAAGATGATCCGAGAGATGGTCCGCTTGTGCACAGCTTTCCCTTTCTTAGCGCCCGCGTATCCAATCCACCTGGAACTGATGTGTGCGATTCAAATAAAATGAGGGCGCACGTTTTGGGTCCAGACGGTGGAGCCTCTCTTCCTCTCTCGAGGGGTGCGGAGGCGGAAAGAAGGTGGGCAAGGTGATGGATTGCCCAATGTGGAAGGCCGTGACTACCTTGGGTAGGAAGGAGGGCCTCGTTCGTAACACAACCTTGTCCGGATGGCCAGAAAGGAAAGGAGTCTTACAAGATAGAGCCTGGAGCTCACTCACTCTCCTGGCATGATGGCTACCAGGAAGGCAGTCTTCAAAGAGAGAAGGCGAAGAGGACAGTTGTGAAGTGGCTCAAAGGGAGCGCACATCAGAAACGTAAGAACCAGGTTCAAGTCCCACTGAGGCATCACGAAGGGAACAGGAGGGAACGTATGAGTGATGCCCTTCAGGAATAGATTAACGATAGAGGACTTGAACAAAGAAGGTTGATCAGCGAGTGCCGCCTTGGAAATTCCAACGCGCAGAACTGATGACATTGCGCGTTCTCTTCGGTGGCGAATAGATCTAACCAAGGCTCTCCCCACTGCTGAAAGAGACCTTGCGCCACGTCAGAGTTCAGATGCCATTCGTGATCCATCATGCACCGGCGGCTGAGTTTGTCCGCCCTGGCGTTCAGAGAACCTGCCAGGTGTTGAACCATCAGAGTCACGCCCTGATGTTCCAGCCATTGCCAGAGGCGCAGAGCCTCCTGGCAGAGGGTCCACGACCCCACCCCGCCCTGTTTGTTGCAGTACCACATGGCGGTGGTGTTGTCCGTGAACACCTGCACTACACTCCCTCGGACAGATGGGAGGAATGCCTTCAGTGCTAGACGAATCGCCCGCAGCTCCAAAAGGTTGATATGGAGCCGGGACGCTGCCGGAGACCAGAGGCCTCTGATCTCCGCCTCTCCCATGTGGCCTCCCCAGCCCTGGAGGGACACGTCCGTCACAACTACGTGCTCCGGTTGGGGAAGGGAGAGGGATCTGCCGTTGACCCAATCGCGGTCCGTGAGCCACCACTGCAGCTGTCTCGCAGTGCCCTCCGAGATCAGGACATGGTCAGACAGGTTGCCCTGATGCTGGGCCCACTGAAACTTCAGGTCCCACTGCAGAGCCCGCATCCGCCACAGTGCGCGGTGCACCAGAAGGATGCAGGAGGCCATCAGCCCCAGAAGCCGCAGCGTCAACCTGACCGAAACCCGGGATAAAGGCTGGAAGATTGGAAGCAGATCCTGTATATCCCGAACCCGCTGTTCGGGTGGGTATACCCGAAACTGCGCTGAGTCGAGAACCGCTTCGATGAAAAGGAGCTTCTGAGAGGGGCACAGGTGTGACTTCGGCACATTGATGGAGAACCCCAGCTGGTGCAGGAGGTCTGCCGTCGTCTGGAGGTGGCTGACGACTGTCTGGGGCGAGCCCGCCTTCAACAACCAGTCGTCCAGGTAGGGGAAGACAAACCCCTAACCTGCGCAGATGAGCTGCGACCACCGCCATCACCTTTGTGAACACCCGTGGGGCGCTGGTAAGGCCGAAGGGGAGCGCGGTAAACTGAAAGTGCTTGTGGCCTACCGTGAACCGCAGGTAACGCCGATGGGTCGGCAGGACTGGGATGTGGAAATACGCGTCCTGCAAGTCCAACGCTACCATCCAGTCTCCTGGGTCTAGGGCAGCTAAGACATGAGCCAGAGTCAGCATTTTGAACTTCTCCTTCCGGAGGAAGCTGTTGACGTTCCTCAGATCCAAGATAGGGCGTAGGCCCCCTTTGCCCTTCTTGGGTACCAGAAAGTAGTGGGAGTAGCAACCACGTCCTACTTCTGGCCCAGGAACGCGCTCTATGGCCCCCTTGGCCAAGAGGGCCGAAACTTCCTCCTGCAGGAGCCGCAAGTGATCCCCCGATACGCTGTGGTGTTGCGGTGGCATGGCTTGAGGAGTCATCTCGAAGGGAAGGGAGTAGCCCCTCCAGACGATCTGCAGCACCCACCTGTCCGAAGTGACAGTGCGCCAGTGAGAGTGGTGATGGCGAACCCTGCCTCCCACTGGCGTCACATGGGCTGAAAAGCACGGACTAGGAGGGTTTAGAGGCGGATGCTGCGGGGGAAGGTGTGGACTGACCTTGCTTGTTTCTCCGACCGCCTCCACGGCAGTTTCCACGGCTGCCGCTGCGCTGGACGGTAGTCTGCGGCGAGTGGCTGGCGGCACGTGTGGGGACACCCCTTCCTTGGCCACGAAAGGAGCGAAAGGCACCTGTTTGCTGGCGCTGGGCCGAGAGGCCCAAGGACTTGGCCGTAGCCCTGGAGTCCTTAAAGCGCTCAAGCGCGTGGTCTGCCTTGTCGCTAAGAGAGCACCCGCTTGCTGGCGCGGGGCAGAGAGGCCCAAGGACTTGGCCGTAGCCCTGGAGTCCTTAAAGCGCTCAAGCGCGTGGTCTGCCTTGTCGCCAAGAGGTGACGGCCATCGAACGGCATGTCCATCAGAGTGTTCTGGACATTGGCGGATCTCAGCCAGGCGTGGTGTCTCACCGCCACCGTCGTAGCCATCGCTCAGCCTAGCGAGTTGGTGGTATCCAGCCCACACCTGATCGAATACTTGGCTGCATCCCGGCCCTCCACAAGGGCTTGGCCGAGTTTGGCCCGTACCTCCAACGGGCACTCTGGCAGCACCTCCGCCACCGTCTCCCATAGAGTGGGTGTAGCGGCCCAAGAGGCATGCGGTGTTGGAAGACCGCAGTCCCAAACTAAGGGAGGAGAATATCTTTTTACCATAATTCTCAACCTCTTGGATTCCCTGTCCGGCGGAGCCGTCGGGAATGCGGTCTGGGAATTAGAGGCCTGGATGACAAGACTCTCGGGGGTGGGGTGGGAGGACAGGAAATATGGGTCGCCCGGAGCCGGGCGGTGGCGTCTGGCCACGTTCCTTTCTACGGGCGAACCCGTAGCGGGCCTGGACCAAGTGCCCAAAAGAACGTCGGTCAAGGCCTCATTAAAGGGCAGCAGAGGCTCAGCCGAGCAGGACTGCGGTTTAAGGACCTCTTCGAGGAGGTTAGTCCTCACGGCCGCGACGGGGAGCTCAAGGCCCAAGGCCTTGGCAGCCCTCGTCAACACCACACCATAGGTAGCCCCCTCCTCCGAAGCCACGGTAGGAGGAGAGACAAAACCAGTGTCTGGAGAGGTGTCCAGGCCACTGGCCTCCCCAAGGTCTCCTGCCCAGTCCTCTTGAGACTGACACTCCCTGGTCAGAGGGTCCTCAGACCCCTCCCAATCCTCCTCTTCACCCATCTCCTGAGACTCAGGGTTGTAAATCAATGGGTTCGGTTCGTAGAAGTGGAAATCTCCAAACGGCGTCGGATGCGGGGCCCAGCGGCGCCGCTCCGACGTCGGAACCGAAGCAAAGGAGGTATCGGGGGCGGCGCCGCCCGAAGACGGCGCCGGAGGTGACACCTGACGGACCGACGCCGGGGGGGTCGTAAGGTCCACCTGTGACAATCCAGAGCCCGAGGAAGGTCCAGCGGCATCCCGCTGCACCGTGCCCGAAGGCGCCGGAGCCGAAGCACCGGGCGGCGTAGGGGTCGAAGCCCTCGTCCCGCTAGGGCCCCTAGACGGGTCCGCTGGGCCCGAAGGCGCCGCAGAGCCCGTAGGAGGAGGAAGGGACCTCATGGCCATGAGGAAGCGCTCAATCTCCTCCGGCGTCGCGTTCAGCCCAGGGACCGGAGGGTATGGGGCTGGACGAGACGCCTGCGACTCCGAAGGAGCCGCGTGGACGGTGTCACCCGAACCCCCGGCAGCATCGCGCGAGCGTCGGGGGGAGTCAGAAGAGCGATGACGTCTCTTCGACTTCTTGTGCTTCTTACCTGACGACGACTTCGACCCGGAGGAGTGGTGCCGACTCCTGGAGCTGTGGTGGCTCCGTCCCGGCGACCTTTCCCTCGACCTCCCATGGGACCGGGATCTCACGCGGCGCGGGGCCGACTGCCGGAGTTCGACGCCTAAACAGGTCAAACACAGGTGGTGGGGGTCCGTGACCGACATCGTGCGGGCGCACTCCTCACAGTGTTTAAAACCAGGCATCCCTGCGGCACCGATCGGAGTCGTTAGACTTCGAGGAATGATCAAAAGAGATCAAAAAGTTAGTCAAAAAGTGACCTTGGGTAACTGCTCTTTCCAGATCTGCGCTGGCTGGCGCGGAAAAAAGAAGAACTGACGTCAGCACGCGGAGGCGGCGTCTAAGTACTCCGACGACGTCATCACGGCGCCCACGGCGGACGCGGAGCCGCAGACGACGCCTACCGACGCGCAAGGGTACTGCTACGCAACAGTTTCCGGATCCAGTCTGACGCCTGGGGATATTCTAAGGTAAGGAATCTATCACCAACGTGTCTCTTTCAGATTGATAGTTATTCACACATGTACTCACACATGCAAATAAAGTATGTATAAGTGTAGGTGTGTAACAGGATGTATAGGTGTATGAGTACATATGATGAGTGAGTACATGTATGAGTGACTATATAGAACTGTTGGTGAATGAGTGGATGTGTATGTAGATTTTGGAATTACTGAATAGGTTGTTCTAACTGGTATTGGTACCAATTTTTCTGAAAATATTACGTTCTATTTTTGAATGTGTGTATCAAAGGTTATATTAGGATGAGAGGAGGTCTGCCACTTTCACAAGGATGATGTCATCAGTGATGTCATTTGAGATGTCATCAGTGATATCATGATTGATGTCACTGACCATGTCATGAGTGATGTAATATGTGAGGTCATCAGCAGTGCATTGCGGGCCCGCGAGTTATAGTTAGCTGAACTAACAATAACGGGGGAATTTCAATGGTTTTGTATGAGTGAAATGTCCAGCTAACTATTTTCATTGAATTTGTTAGGTTTTTAAATTGCTAATTCCCAACTATAATGTGGTTGAAACCTATGTTTTTTTCAGTGAATTTCAAAGGTTTTTTTAGATGCTAATTCCCAACTATAACGTCGCTGAAACCTATGGTTTTTTCAGTGAATTTCAAAGGTTTTGTAAATGATAATTTTTAAATGTATTAATTGTTATTTTTTTATACTAATTTATTACATTGTTTTGAAGTATTTATTTTTAGATATTTTATTTTTTAAATGACATTATATATTTTTAATATAAATTGAAAACAATTTTTTACAAAATATTTAAATTGTAATATTTTTTTTTTAATTTATATTTCATTTATAATCTTTATTTCGGCACAATTAAGCCATAAAAGATGCATAAAAACAACAATATATAGTACAATTTAAATATAGAGGAATGAATCATTTTACAGATAATATATGTGCAGTTAGGAAATCAACAGTCAAATCTAAAATTTAATTAAAAAGGCATTATATAAAAATTATTTTCACCAGTTCCAAAATTGCTATTGGCTATAAAATTCGTAAGTATATGCAAGCCAATTAATAAGATCAGAATAGCAACACATTGGATTCAAATACAGAAAAGTAATTCACATTACAGTTACTTTTATAAATGTAAGCCCTTCTTGTTACGTACAAAGCTTATTGCAAATATCTAACACCAAAGACAATCACTTGTCTAGTATCCGACTTAATGATCCTATTCGCCTCCTTATATGATCGCACTCCTAAAATATTGCACAGTGGCTTGATCCGTTTTTTTTGGCTATCTCGTAAGCTGGGCAGAAGAAGAGGACGTTTTGGTAATCTTCTTTAGTGCAATTTTGACACAATGAACATAGCTCACTAATGTTATGTTATGTTGGTATTTATAGCGCGCACAACTACTCATGAGAATCCTGGCGCGAAGCAATAATACACATATGGCGATAGAAAGGAATTAATAGGCCTGGCCGAAGAGGTGAGTTTTGAGAAGTTTTTTAAAACATCTTATATCCTGAGTGTGGCACAGGACTGGAGGTAGGGCATTCCAAAGAATAGCAGTTTTTACAGAAAAAGATTGGCCGCCCAACCTGGCGCGACGGAAGTAGGGAATTACCATCAGACGGTGGGCCGCCGATCTTAAAGATTGTCGAGGAATATAGAAGGCCACTCTCTTCCTAATGTAAGAAGGGCCTGAGTCATGTAGGGCTCTGTGGGTTAAGACCAGGGCCTTAAATTGTATCCTCTGTGCCACTGGCAACCAGTGCAGTGAGGACATTTGTGCTCTTATGCTAGTTCGTTTAGAGATGCCCAAGAGGAGTCTCGCCGCAGCATTCTGGATAAGTTGTAACTTATTGACCAGGAATGCTGGTATGCCCAAATAGAGTGCGTTGGCATAGTCCAGGCGAGACAAAATGAGTGCTCGGGCAACCATCTCCTTGGCCTGTTGGGGAAGCAGGGGAAAAAAACGGCCTAAGGACTTGAGGGTCCCAAAGCAGATGCCCGAGAATCTTTTTATGTGCTCTGAAAACCTTAGATCTTCCCCAAACCAGATGCCTAGATTCTTGGCTAGGCCACCTTCGGAGAGAGGGCGGGGAAAATCAGAGGGCCACAATGCTTCGGTAAACTGAGCGGGGAATTGGCCATAGAGGATAGTTTCCGACTTTCCCTCGTTACATTTAAGTTTTGGCTTGGGCAAGCCAGGTGAATACGGTGGCCAGACAATTGTTTCACTTGACCTAGACCACCTAGCTAAAATGGTATTGATTTTTAGCATTCCGTACCTAAATTTCATATATAGGCTTTTAGCCAGAGGTGGTCGGACCTCCTCTAGGAAATCCTCAAGCAGGGAATATCCTTACAATCAAGAAAATGACTTTTCATTGTTCCGCCAGTGTGGTCTTTGGACAAGCTATGTGCAATGTAACCCCAAAAGGTCGTTTTCATCAATTTTTTTGAGGTTTGCGTCAAGCTTAAAGGATCTTCCCAATACTGAGACAACCCAATCCTGTTTAACCATATGCGCACATGTTTTAACCAAACATTGGTATGGTATTATGCAGATCCAATCTCATTATTTCTTGAAGTCCATTTCTATAGTCTACTAGCTCTGGTGTACACCAGAGTCTCACCCAAAAGGATAATGGTCGTAGGATGGCATAACGGTCTGTGCGCTTCATATTTAGGTCTAACATTAAAGGTATCAGTGGAGTACTTTTTGGTAACTTCAGGAGGCTCCTATGAAAATTGTTTTCACTGTTTGTAAAAACATTCCTAGATGTAGGCTCCCATATTTCTGCCCCGTATAACGCTACGGAATGGGCCTTAAACTTAAAAACTTCAAGTGCTGGGAAAACATCCTTGCTAAGACTCGCTCAGTGCTTTTCTAAAATCGGTAAGGTGTTCTGTGTGAGTATCATTTTGCTCTTCTCTACTTGGGTTTTCCATAACAAAATTTAATCTAGCGAAACTCCCAAGTAGTTAAAATTCTGTACTGATTCTAGTTTTTGATCATTTAAAAACAAGTTCCCCCTAAAAATTTTATGAGGGTTTATGGCCATACATTTGGTCTTATTCGTATTGATCTCTAGGCCCTTGTTGTTGCAATATGATTGGAATGAATTTAAGAGGGATTGCAGACCTCTGGGAGTTTGAGAAATTAGTATTGTATCATCTGCAAATAAGAGGGCAGGAACCCTTTCTCCATTCAGCTTAGGGGAATCATTATTACAGCCCTCTAAGTGGGACAGGATATCATTGACGAACAGTGAGAATAGCGTAGGAGCCAGCACACATCCTTGGCGGACTCCACGCTCAATCGGGATAGCTTTTGTTAGTTCGCTATTTGGTCCCCATCGCACTCTTGCATAATTGTTTTTATGCAACCTTATGATCTGTTGGAGTAAACAGGCCGGCAGCCTTGTGAGTGTAAATATTCACATAAAAGGTCACATGAAACTAAATCGAATACAGCCCTGAGGTCTACAAAAGCAACGTAAAGATGCCCTTTCCTTATATGCATGTACAGAGTTTTCTTTCATCCATAAATTCATACGTATTAAAATATGCCTTGCGTATATTTTTTGTAAAATATCCATAAAAACTAATCGGGCGATAATTGGGTGGCTCGTTCCTGTCGCCCTTTTTAAAAAATAAAACAATTTTCGCACCCCTCCAACTATCAGGAAAATCTGCACCAGCTGCTAATATATTACACAAATAATTAATGTAAGGCGCCTGACGCTAATTTCATGTTTATATAGATCGGCTGGGACTTTATCCAAGCCTGTTGCCTTGCCATTTTTTACTGCATTAATTGCTAGCTCTGTTTCCTCTATATCGAACTCTAACATACTTTCGCTGAGGGTAGACCAAGGTATATCCTTTTCCCGTACCCCTGTGTGCTCTGGCGCTTTATAAAGTTGTGAGAAGTGATCAACCCAGGTCAATTAGTCAAGGAACACATCCTTGACCACTCTTCCTATCTGGAACCCATTCGCCACCAATCTCCAAAACCCAACTTGATCCATACTCTTGGCTGCCATTAACAAATCCAACCAACTTTCCTTATCCCAATTTGTTCTGGCATTCGCTTGGATCATCTTATATTCTTTTCTCGCCACCTTAATCTCTTCTGGGGATTTGCTTTTTATCGCCACTAGAAGTCTAGCCTTGCCAATACAGCAATCCTTACCATACCATGGTTTTCTACTTGATAGATTATTTGTCTTTTGATTTGTTTTTTGGCATTTTTGTTACTAATGACATTAAGGATTTAAAAAAGCCATTATGTAAATCAATAAAGATATTGCCCTCCAATGGTGTGCTTGTATAACTTGAGAATGTGTCAAATAGGAGGAGGAGGAGTACCTGCTAGCACTTGTCCGTGCTCCAATATATGGGCCCATTTTAGTGATCGTCGGTTATTGCTAACCAATGTAACATCGTTATTAATATTCAGTAAATCAGATATCTCATTCTCTGCACTTACACTAAGAAACAAGCTAGGAGAAAATAACAATTGGAGTGGGCGATGATCACTTTCAAACCTAGGCATAATCTCAAGGTCGGTTAAGTAGGGCCAGATATCAAGAGATAATAGGACGTCATCAATTTTGCTTTGGGAGTTGTTCCTTACAAAGGTCGAAGCCTTTAGTATGTCAGACCTTGTGCGGCAGTCAACCTCATGATTTGGACTGCCAGTACAGTACAATGCACCAGCTCAATGTTATCTAATAGGGGAATATTATTAACCCTGTCCTCCTCATCAAAAACATCACCAAGACCTATAATTAGTTCGTAGTTGCAATTCAAGTCTCCAACTAATATCATATTTGGTTTCTCTTCCATACTATTTAAGAAGCTGTCCAGCTTTTCCAATGTCGCTGACTCCTTAGACGAACGGCAGGGTCTTTTATAGACATTAAATAGATATAACACCCTGCCTTCGTTCGTAATAACTTTCAAGCCAAGTATATCCACTGATTCAATATCTAATATTGATATGCGGACCTCAAGTGTTACTTTTACCCATATTGTGAGTCCCCCGAGGACCTGCTTTTAACAGTGGGGACTGCATCAATATTGTAGGTCCTGTATCCTACTCTATCCGTACTTAGCACCCAAGTTTCCTGCAGGAAACAAATATCACTTGTTACTATGTAGTTACACCAATCTGGGTCACTAAGATTTTTCGTAAGCCCCACTATATTCCATGATATTAGTTTTAGATTTAAAGAAATGCAGTCACTCCTATCTATTGGCTGGCCATCTACGATTACGGCTTTTGTACAAATATTCACTCTGGTTAATGCTCCTTCTCCGACTGAAGTCAGTGACGTTTTTTGTCTCACTATGACCCCTTCTCCCAATTCTTCATTTTCCAACTTCTGGACATAGATTTCTGGTGGGGTTGCTAATGGGACATTGATCTCTTTTTCCACCCATTTCTTTTTGGGAAACCACTAAACCATCACCTGTGACCGTTGATAACAGTAATCAGTCGACCATCTCTAGAGTTGATAAATCTTGGAATCAATTAAAAGTATGGAGAGGAAAAAGAATTTCGGGATTCTTACACATTCTCTCACTAGTGGGTCTATAGAAGTATCCCAATGGAAGGTCATGAATATTCGTGTTGGCTTTCTGGGTCTCGTCACATACTCTTAATAAATGGCGAACTGTGTAGGGACGTTTAAAATTTACGACTATACAGTCCTCATCAAGGTCTTTCCTCTGTTCTCCTACCCACCCCACACTCCGAACCATGATAATCTCATTCATTTTTTGTGGGCTGAATCCTTTATACTTTTGGAGCCAATCCACAACCTTATTCCTGAGATTATGCCATGTTTCAGATTTGTCTCTCCTTAAGGCAGGTACGCTGGTTAGTATTAAAACGTATGGGCATGCGGCTAAGGGGAATCTTAGGTTGTCACTGTTAGGGGTTACATTAATTTTCATTGAGATTTAATGTAGGTACTATTGGGTTACTATTACTGGGATAATCTGGTCTCCCTATAGTCTGGTCAATCCTTCTTTCACCTAAGCCAGGGACATTACTTCGTAGTTCTTTTTCTTTTGATGGTTGGACTCTCTCTCCTGCAGAATCAGTTTCAGACAAGGTGACTAGTCCTATCTGAGCCAAAGTGTTCCTCTTTGGGGTCACTTCTTTGTTTTTACCATAACTTGTTATTTGTTCTACAAGTAATTTGGCACATTCCTCAAGGTTATCTCTCCCCTTTTTAATCACGGCATCTAGTTTAACAACAGCCTGGTTTATGTCAATAATTTTATCATCTGGTCCTTCAATCTAGTGGTCATAAGATCGCTTATTTGCACCTGTACAGATTCTAAGGTGGACTTAAAAATATCTGCAACAACAAATTCTAGTGTCTCCACCATACTGTCTGCTCCGTTGGGGGGAGGGGAGTAGACTATCTCAGTTTGGGTTCCGGAGGATCTGCTTCCAAGGCTTGTATGGTCAGTTGATTCTGCCTGATTTTTGGGGGACACCCTTATCCCGCCCACTCCTCCGTTTTTATTATAGTTCTCTTCCCTTGTGATATAGACTTTAATTTACTTTTTTCCTGCGTCCCTTGTCTTGCCCCACGCTGTCTGGTTGCCATCTGTGGAATTGGGGACACATCTAACTCGAACTGGTTTCTATCATTAATTGAAAGATGTCCCACCGTAGGGCTCTCTTAAATATGCACAGGGGATGCAATATGCTCACTTGTTGATTTATGCAATGCGTCTATAAGAGCTAATGGGCCGGGATCATTATATGTTTGTAACTTTGATGGGTACAAAGATAACCTTCTTTCTGCAAGAGCAATTTCATGGCTCATAAGTGATTCAGCTCTTAGAATAAAGCCATCAATTAGTTAATTTAAGTACTAGTTGAATAATACGTTATTATATTTCCACACTGGGTTTTGCTTAATAAACTTTACCTTTATGCACACACATTGATAGATTAGTGCATAGATGAATTTAGCAAAAAAGAAAAGAAAATGACAATTCGACAACAGCGTGGATGGACAATATCAGTGCGGAAAAAAACTTTTGTCTAATCTGCCAGGAGGAGCAGCACAATACAGTATATCCTATCTCCCCCTCTTTTGGTCTAACATGAGCAGATATCAATGAGGGAAAAGCATCAATGACTGACAATATAACATACACAGTCTTATTAATCACCAGTCTTCCGCTTGAAAACCAGGGGGGGTGGCCCGGCCTGGCCTCCTTTGGCCGCAGACAGCCCCGCCCTTCTCCCGGCACACTCCCACGCGCTTCCGCGCAGCGTATGCGACTAGGTATTTTCAAGCGGCGGTGGGCAGTGCTCAGCCCCTACACAGGTGGTTGTAGGGCTCCTGGGACTTCGAGTCCTTCTGGATAACTTCGGAGTTGCTCACCCAACAAAGATAAGGGAAAAGGTCCTTTGCCCGCTGCGGCACCCGCGAAGCGGGTGTGGTGACGTCTTTTCAAGCGGCGGTGGGCGGTGCTCGGCCTCGACACAGGTGTCTGCAGGTTGTAGGGTTCCTGGGACTTCGAATCCTTCTGGATACCTTCGGCGTTGCTCCCCCAACAAAGATCAGGCAAAAGGTCCTTTGCACGCTGCGGGCGAGATATTTTCAAGCGGCGGTGGGCAGTGCTCAGCCCCGACACAGGTGTCTGCAGGTTGTAGGGTTCCTGGGACTTCGAGTCCTTCTGGATACCTTTGGTGTTGCTCCCCCAACAAAGATCAGGCAAAAGGTCCTAGGCACGCTGCGGCAATTTATAAATATTTTATATAGCAGGCAATGCTATCCTATGGAAGGAAACTCAAGTTACTGGTAAGTACAATTACATTTACTTTTCAGGAATAGTAGTGAGCTGAAAGATGCAGCACTGAGATATCTCCTGATAACAGGTGAGTAAATTGGAATTCGTAGTGCGACTGATTTTTGAGGAATTTTTTCAAGTTCCAAAACTCCACACTTAAAAAAAATTCCAAGTGAAACCAGTCAATGTTAGTCTATGAAAGGAAATTCAAGTTACTGTAACTACGATTAATATTACTTTTCAGGATCGGTAGTGGGCTGAAAGATGCAGAACTGAGGTCTCTCCTGATAACAGGTGAGAAAATCGGAATTCGTAGTTCGCCTGATTTTAGAGGAATTTTTTAAAGTTCCAAAACTCCACACAGAGAAACATTTCCAAGTGAAACCAGTCAATGTTAGCCTATGGAAGGAAATTCAAGTTACTGTAAATATGGTGAGAATTACTTTTCAGGATCAGTAGTGCGCTTAAAGATGCAGCAGTGACTTTCTTGTGATAACAGGTGAGTAAATCGGAATTCGTAGTTCGGCTGATTTTACAGGAATATTTTGCTCAGTAGTGAAGGAAGGAGGCAGGGCCTGAGGTAACGTGTGCAAACACGCCCTGTGGCGCGTTCCAGATTGGGGAATTAATTCCTCTTCAATCCTGAGGTCCTCTGTGAGCCAACTAGCCCACAGGTACCTCCAGTATTCGCCCGGCAGCTGTGTTGCAGAGAGGTGTTCAGAGGGCACACCCCATTTTTACAACACTCTGCAACACAGCTCTGTGGTGCTTACTGGAGATACCTGTTGGACTAGTTGCCCCCTAGGGGACCTCTGGATTGAAGAGGAATTAATTCCCCAACTTAAAACGCGCCACAGGGCATGTTTGCACTCACATCACCTCAAGCCTCGCCCCCTACCTTCACCACTGTGCAAACGCGCCCTGTAGCGTGTTCTAAGTTGGGGGATTAAGTCCGCTTGCATAATGGGGGTCCCTGGGGCCCAACTAGCCCACCAGTAACCTCCAGTATGCGCCAGGGGGGTGCGTTGCAGAAGGGTGTGAAAAGGGGCGTGGCCTTATTACATCTCTCTGCAACGCAGCCCCCTGGCACGTTTGCAGAGGGGGAACTAATTCCCCTTGAATACTGGGGGTCCCTTGGGGCCAACTAGCCCACCAGGAACCTCCAGTATGCGCCAGGGGGCTGCCTTGCAGAGAGGTGTAATGAGGCCACGCCCCTTTTTACACCTCTCTGCAACGCAGCCCCCTGGCGTGTTTGCAGAGGGGGAACTAATTCCTCTTACATACTGGAGGTCCCTGGGGGCCAACTAGCCCACCAGGAACCTCCAGTATGCGCTCGGGAAGGTACAGAGTACAGTACAGTGTATGGTACAGAGTACCTCCCCACCCCTCCCCCAATTAAAAAGTAATATATATACATCGTTTTTTGGGCCTTGGGGGTCCTTGTGGGAACCCCTGAGCAGACCTTGGGGATCAGGGTGTTTCTAATCTGCCCCCTTTGCGTGTTTTGCACGTTTGTTTCACTGCTTTCTTGTGCCTCGGTTCTACCGAGGCACAAGATGGCTGCCAACACTTCCTGGTTTGGAGTGGTGACAGACAGTTGACAGCCAATCAGCATGCAGCTCATGCTCGGGAAGGTACAGAGTACTGAACTCTGGCTCTAGATATCACTATGATTTTACTTTTGATTCTCTCAGGAATTACCGATTGGATCTACACCATTTAACAAAAAGCACAATCTGCGAACCGAACTCTACCTCTCTGCCAAATTTGGTGTAATTCCGTTCAGCCGATCGGGCTGTAGCCCTGCTAAAGGTCCCAATGGAAAATTGCATGGGGAAAACACGTTTTGGGACTTCCCCTTTTTCTCGGCCCCCACTTGATGAATCATCCCCAAACTTTCAGGGAAGGAGCGGAGTAGGCCATTTTCTTGGAGAAATTCGTCCACCGGCGCCCAAGTTATTCCAAATAGAATGTTGTGGATTTCCTATGAAAACTAGGTTTTAACTATAACTACCTACTGGCGAACGCCAGTAGGATAGATAGATATATATATATATATATTGCCACCACTTGCTTGAGCTTCACTCGGGTAAATTTATTACCACCATTTAAGCACTGTAGCACATTAACGAAGTCCTGTCCCCCCAACTCCTGGCAGACACGTTTCAGCGTTATGCTTTCCTCAGTGCCGGTTGCAAGTTGGAAGGGGAGATTCTGCTAAGACTTTCGCAGGCAGTTCAAATAGCCAGGTGAGTGACCCCATTGGACGGCAGGTGTTCACACAGAGAGAGGACAGGGAAAGTTCCGCACAGCAAAAGTACTTTTCCCCTCCCTGGTGCCGAGGTCTCTCCAGTGCGCAGATCGTGCTTTAAAAAGGAAATGTTCGCTTTGGACACGTCAGTTTGATGCAGTGATCTCCTCAAACATACAGTTATGCCCCGACTTCGTCAGCCATCCAAGCGCCCTGTTCCCTTATGTGAGGCACAATCCATGGCGGAATTCCTCACCCGAGCGCAGCTCACCAACAGACAGACTGTTGCTCTTTCCCCAGTGCCTACACTTTCATCCAGGCTGGGGGGGGGGGGCGCCGCATTTGTGCAGTCCGTGCACGAAAACCACAGGATTGTCGGCCATATGCGGAGCTCCTGAACAAGAGGCGTGCCAGTAATGCAGAGCCGACCTCCGCCATTATATATTGCCACCACTCCCGTCTTGGTTCAAAACGGGTCTGACGCATGCTTGAGCTTCACTCGGGTAAATTTATTGCCACCATTTAAGCACTGTAGCACATTAACGAAGTCCTGTCCCCCAACTCCTGGCAGACGCGTATATATATAAGATATAAAAAAATTGCAACACATGTTTAACATCACCAGTATATTTACAATTGTGTAAAGAATGGCAAACAAACCCCGATGTTTTCATTTTGACTTTTACCTACCAGTATTTTGTTTATTTTCATTTGTCACATGGTGTATACAAATTCAGTTAAAAAGAGGGCATTGTGGGTAATATCTCTGATGTGAACAAGGGCAACTGCCCGAAATGCGTCGTCTGCCACGCTGCTGTACTTCTCTCAGGAATAAAATATCCTTTTGCCACCATTTGGGATTAGTTGGTCTTTTTGTGATCGATCGCTGAGATACAGGTGATCCCAAGTCTACCTTCTGTAGCTGATATATAGCGTCTAATATGTGTAAATATGACACCATCTCATAAATGCCGGGGAAGTGAGAGGGTGCATGTGAATCTGCAGCACTACACGCTACAAATAGATGTTTACAGAGTAAGTAACATACTCCATTCGTAGCATGTGTTGGCTGCAGATACACATGGTGTGCATAGACTGTAAAGCAGTACCCCTTTCATGGTGGCTCCAGGGAATAGATGGTGCAGATGTTTGAAATAGCATCCATAGGACTATTTGTTCTGCAAGGGACTGCTGTCTGGCATGAACATCCATGCAAATAGTATCTTGTGAATGTGTGAACATCAGCCCAAGTAGCTGCCTTACAAACATCAGCTTAGAGGATTTTTTCCAGGAAAGCCACTGAAGCCCATCCTTCATTGTAGAGTGTGATTGTGGCATAATTGGCAAAATTATTTTGGCATTTAAGTAACACATTTGAAAACATTTTACAGTCCATCTTTCTATTCCTGCTTTAGAAATGGGTTTGTCCTTTCTTGGATTTGAGAAAGCCACAACAAGTTGTAAAAGATCTACTTCTCTCAAAGAGAATACATCAGTGCTCTTTTAACATCAACTGCATGGAGTGCCCTTTCTGCCATGATGTCTCACTTAGGGAAGAAAATCTGTAAACCAAGTGTTTTGTTTAAATGGAAGGGAGAAAGGACCTTTGGGCGAAATCTGTGATCTGTACAGAGACGTACTTTATTCGGGAAAACCTGAAAGTAAGGACCTTCTATGGCAAAAGCATGAATTTTGCTAACTCTTCACAGTAAAATAATACCTACAAGGAAAGCTACCTTCCAAGAAACTAACTGCAAAGGACAACAATGCAGTATTTCAAAAGGTGTGGACATTAACCTTGTAAGAACGACATTTAAATGCCACACGAGTCCTGGTGGTGTATACAATGGAATACTTCATTAGTCCTTCCATAAAAGGTCTGATGACTGGTATTCGAAGAAGTGACTGATACTTGCAGTTTTGCAGGTAAGCCACAATTTTCGCCAGGTTCAACCGTATGGAAGTGTACGCTAAATGGGATTTCTTAAGAAGCAATAGGAAGCATACTATCTGTTGTACCGTGGGTACGCAATGGTCTATAGGCTGGTGTGCATAGTAGTGTACAAAATGCTTCCACTTTGCTGCTTAATAAGCTCTTGTGGTTGGGCGTCTTGCCTCGTTTAGAATGTCTATACATTCTGAAAGTCATTTTGAGTATACAAACTCTACGACTTCAGGAGGGTTGCCAGGTTGAATAGTTTGGATGCCTGACCCTGCCCTTGCTGTGATTGAGAAGATGGTATGTTGAGGAGCTTCTCATGAGGTACTAGGGACAACTCTAATAGCTTTGTGAACCAGAGCTGTTGCGCCAAAGTGGGAGCTATGAGAATCATCTTGAGAGAGATTGGTCTGAGTTTCCTGACCAGATATGGAATGAGTGGGAGAAGTGGAAAAGTGTAAGCAAATCTCCCTGACCAGCTCATCTAAAGAGCACTGGCCATGGACTGTGGATGGTGGTACCTGGAGGCGAAGGTGTGGCTTTTTGCTTTTTCTATGGTGGCAAGTAGATCCACATCCGGTGGCCCCACACACTGGAAGTAACAGCACAGGACTCGGCGTGGAGTTCCAACTCATGGACTTGTTGCTGCGTCCTGCTTAGCAGGTCCGCTACTTAATTGTCCACTCCCGAAAAATACTCTGCCAAGAGGTGGATTTGATGGCGAACAGCCCAGTGCCAGATGAGTCTGTGCTGTCTGAGACAGCTCTATTGAGTGTGTTCCTCCTTGTTTCTGAATGCAATACATTACATCAGGTTGTCTGTCCTGAGAAGCAGGTTCTTTACGGTTATGTTGGGGAGGAGGGCTTTTAGAGCCATCTGATTCCTTTTAAGCTCTAGTATGTTGATGTGGAGTTTTTGCTGATGACCAGGTCCAAGGACCCTGGATTGGCATGTCCTCCATGTGTGCTCCCATCCTGCTAGTGATGCATCCATGGTGATAGTCACTTGCGGTACTGGATCAAAAAAATCCTGGACCGTCATGTCCTCCAAGTGTGCCCCCATCCTGCTAGTGATGCATCCATGGTGATAGTCACTTGCGTTACTGGATCAAAAAAAGATCTACCTCTGAGGATGTTCTGCATACCCCACCAGTGTAAAGATTGATTGACCCTGAGTGCAACCAACCCTAGATCATCCAAATTGCCTCCCCGCTTGTGACCAATGAGATGTTAGACACTCCTGTAGGGGCATGTGTAGTGTGGTAAAAAGAACTATTGCTATACAAGAGGAAGTCGTGCCCAGAAGGTGCATCACCACCTTGACTGGCAGGCAATGATGAGGCTGAAAAAGAGGCAGTTGGCTCTGGAGATTGAAAACCCTCTGTAGATTAGGGTATGTTGTGGCAGAGATTGAACGGAGTACTGCTTCCAGATAGTGCTGCATTTGAAGAGGCTATAACTGGGATTTGGTGACATTTATTGTGAACCCCAATTTGTGTACCAGGTTGATAGTGGCCTTCGAATCTTGCAGGCACCTCTGTCTCTTTAAAATCTTGATCAGCCAATCGTCGAGATAAGGGAAGAAATGAATGTTGCATCTTAAAGAACAAGTTACTTACCTTCGGTAACGATATATCTGTAAGAAACATTAGTTAGTGTTAGATTCCTTACCTTAGAATATCCCCAGGCGTCAGTCTGGATCCGGAAACTTTTGCGTAGCAGTACCCCTGCGCGTCGGTAGGCGTCGTCTGCAGGCGTCCCCTGCGGCTCCGCGTCCGTCGTCGGCGTCGTGCGCCGTGATGACGTCGCTGGAGTACATAGACGCCGCCTCCGCGCGCTGACGTCAGTTCTTTGCACACAGCATTTCCGCGCCAGGAGACGCAGAGCCATGAGAGAACCAACACTGGTGCCATGTAAAAACTAGGGCCCTGAAAGGGATGACCTTAACCCTAGGTATCAGTTCGCAGAACGGGGAGGATGGGTGGGTTCGGTAAGGAATCTAACACTAACTAATGTTTCTTACAGATATATCGTTACCGAAGGTAAGTAACTTGTTCATCTGAAAGAAACACGTTAGTGTTAGATTCCTTACCTTAGAATACATACCCCAGCAATACCAACCCCGGTGGTGGGTCTGCGAACCAATACAAACTACACCAGAAAGTCCTGGAGGACAGAACGGCCAAAGAAGCCATCCCTCCGGACTTGGCTGTCCAGGCAGTAGTGCCTCGCAAAGGTGTGCAGCGAGGCCCACGTAGCCGCTTGGCAAATGTCCTGCAAGGGGACTCCCCGGCCCAGGGCAGTGGTAGCCGCCGTGGCCCGAGTGGAATGGGCCCTCAGCCCAACAGGAGGCTCCTTCCGAGCCAAAGAGTAGCACGCTTTGATGCAGAGGACGACCCATCGAGAGATGGTTCGTTTACAGACCGCCCGTCCCTTCTTCGCACCCACGTAGCCAACAAACAGTTGGTCATCCACCCGGAACTGGCGTGTGCGATCCATGTAAAATGAAAGCGCACGTTTTGGGTCCAGACGATGGAGCCGCTCTTCATCCTTTGAAGGATGCGGAGGCGGGAAGAAGGAAGGGAGGGTGATGGACTGCCCGATGTGAAAGGCCGAAACAACCTTGGGCAGGAAAGAAGGTCTAGTCCTCAGAACCACCTTATCAGGATGAATGGACAGGAAAGGAGGTTGGACAGAAAGAGCCTGGAGCTCACTCACTCTCCTGGCAGAGGTGATGGCAACCAGGAAAGCCGTCTTTAAAGTCAGGAGACGGAGAGGACAAGAATGAAGGGGCTCAAAGGGAGCACACATCAGGAAAGTTAGAACCAGGTTCAAATCCCACTGAGGCATCACAAACGGAACAGGTGGAAACATGTGAGTGATGCCTTTCAAGAATCGAGTTACGATCGGGGATTTGAACAAAGAAGGCTGATCAGGAAGCCTCAAAAAGGCTGAAAGGGCAGAAAGGTAGCCCTTGATAGTGCCCAGAGCAGAGCCCTGCTGGGCAAGAGAAAGAAGAAACAGAAGAACCTCCGAAAGAGGGGCAGAAAGAGGATCCACAGCCTTTGCTGTGCACCATGCCACAAATCTGTTCCACCGACAGGCGTATACCGACTTAGTGGAGGGACGCCTGGCTGCCAGAATAACATCACAGACTTCAGGAGGCAAGTCAAATGGCCTCAACTGCCGCCGCTCAATCTCCAAGCATGGAGGTGGAGACTGGACAGGTTCGGGTGGAGGACCGTCCCCTGCTGCTGCGACAGAAGGTCCTCCTGAAGGGGCAGGCGGATCGGGGGACCGACTGACATGCTGAGTAGCTCGGGATACCAGTACCTTCGAGCCCAGTCCGGAGCCACAAGGATAACTTGGGCCCGGTCGCGCCTGATCTTCTTCAGCACTCTGGGCAGAAGTGGTATAGGCGGAAAGGCGTATAACAGACCGCAACTCCACTCGCGCCGAAAGGCGTCGCCGTGCGAGTGCCGTCTTGGAAACTCCAACGCGCAGAACTGATGACATTGCGCGTTCTCTTCGGTGGCGAATAGATCTAACCAAGGCTCTCCCCATTGCAGAAAGATGCCTTGCGCCACGTCTGAGTTCAGACGCCATTCGTGATCCATCGAGCACCGACGGCTGAGTTCGTCCGCCCTGGTGTTCAGAGAACCTGCCAGGTGTTGAACCGTCAGAGTCACGCCTGACGTTCCAGCCATTGCCAGAGGCGCAGAGCCTCCTGACAAAGGGTCCACGACCCCACACCGCCCTGTTTGTTGCAGTACCACATGGCGGTGGTGTTGTCGGTGAACACCTGCACCACACTCCCGTTGACAAAGGGGAGGAATGCCTTCAGTGCCAGACGAATCGCCCGCAGCTCCAACAGGTTGATATGGAGCCGGGACTCCGCCGGAGACCAGATGCCTCTGATCTCTGCCTCTCCCAAGTGGCCACCCCAGCCCTGGAGGGACGCGTCCGTCACGACAACGTGCTCCGGTTGGGGAAGGGAGAGGGACTTGCCCCTGACCCAATCGCGGTCCGTAAGCCACCACTGCAGTTGTCTCGCAGTGCCCTCCGAGATCAAGACGTGGTCGGACAAGTTGCCCTGATGCTGGGCCCACTGAAACTTCAGGTCCCACTGCAGAGCCCGCATCCGCCACCGAGCGTGATGCACCAGAAGGATGCAGGAAGCCATCAGTCCCAGCAGCCGCAGCGTCAACCTGACCGAAACCCAGGATAGCGGCTGAAAGATGGGAATCAAAGCCTGAATATCCCGAACCCGCCGTTCCGGAGGATAAACCCGAAACTGCGCCGAGTCCAGAACCGCTCCGATGAAAAGGAGCTTTTGAGAGGGACACAGGTGTGATTTCGGCACATTGATGGAGAACCCCAGGTCGTGCAAGAGGTCTGCCGTCATCTGAAGGTGGTGGACGACTGTCTGGGGCGAGCCCGCCTTCAACAACCAGTCGTCTAGGTAGGGGAAGACTGAAACCCCCAACCTGCGCAGATGGGCTGCGACCACCGCCATCACCTTTGTGAACACCCGTGGGGCGCTGGTAAGGCCGAAGGGAAGCACAATAAACTGAAAATGCTCCTGGCCTACCGTGAACCGCAGGTAACGCCGGTGGGCCGGCAGGACGGGGATGTGAAAATAGGCGTCCTGCAAGTCCAACGCTACCATCCAGTCTTGCGGGTCTAGAGCAGCCAAGACCTGAGCTAACGTCAACATCTTGAACTTCTCCTTCCGGAGGAAGCCGTTGACGTTCCTTAGATCCAAGATAGGACGTAGGCCCCCCTTGTCCTTCTTGGGCACCAGAAAGTAGTGGGAATAACAACCACGCCCTACTTCTGGCCCAGGAACGCGCTCGATGGCCCCCTTGGCCAAGAGGGCCGTAACTTCCTCCTGCAGAAGTGTCAAGTGGTCCCCCGACACACGGTGGTTCTGCGGTGGCATGGCTGGAGGAGAGGTCTCGAAGGGGAGGGAGTAGCCCCTTCGGACGATTTGCAGCACCCACCTGTCCGAAGTGATCGTGCGCCAGTGAGCGTGGTGATGGCGAACCCTGCCACCCACTGGCGTCACATGGGGCCGAAAGCACGGACTAGGAGGATTTTGGGGTAGATGCTGCGGGGGAAGGTGTGGTCTGACCCCGCCGTTGTCCCCGACCGCCACCACGGCGGTTTCCACGGCCGCCACCGCGTTGGAAGGATTGTTGCGGCGCGTGGCTGGCAGCACGTGTGGGGGCGCCCCTTCCTTGGCCACGAAAGGGACGAAACGAACCCGGTTGCTGACGCTGGGTCGAGAGACCCAAGGACTTGGCCGTGACCCTGGAGTCCTTGAAGCGTTCCAGCGCGTGGTCCGCTTTGTCACCGAACAGGTGACAGCCATCAAACGGCATGTCCATCAGGGTATTCTGGACATCAGCCGAAAAATTGGCGGATCTCAGCCAGGCGTGGCGACGAATCGCCACCGTCGTAGACATAGCCCTGCCCAGCGAGTCGGTCGTATCAAGACCACACCGAATTGAATATTTCGCTGCATCTCGGCCCTCAGCCACAGCCTGACCGAGCTTTGCCCGCACCTCCATGGGGCATTCTGGCAGCAGCTCCGCGACCGTATCCCACACAGAGTGGGTGTAGCGGCCCAAGAGGCAGGCGGTGTTGCAAGACCGCAGGCCCAAACTAATGGACGAGAAGACCTTTTTGCCAAACTGGTCATACCTCTTGGATTCCCGGTCGGGCGGGGCCGACGGGAATGCGGACTGGGAGGTCGAGGCCTGGATCACCAGACTCTCAGGAGTGGGGTGGGTAGACAGGTACTTGGGGTCGTCCGGACAAGGACGGTGGCGCCTGGCCACGTTCCGATCAACAGGCGCACCTGAAGCGGGCCTGGACCACGTGCCCAACAGAACGTCAGACAAGGCTTCATTAAACGGCAGCAGTGGCTCCAGTGGGCATGACTGCGGTTTGAAGACCTCGGTGAGGATGTTAGGCCTCACGGCCGCGACGGGGAGCTCAAGGTGTAAGGCCTTGGCAGCCCTCATCAGCACCACAGAATAGGCAGCTCCCTCCACCGATGCCACGGTTGGAGGAGAGATCAAACCAGGGTTAGGAGAGTCGTCCAAACCACTGGCATCCCCCAAGTCACCTGTCCAGTCCGGGTCATACTGGCACTCGTGAGCCAGAGGGTCCTCGGACCCCTCCCAACCTTCACCGTACTCCTCATCCTCTCCGTATTCGGAGTAAATGATGAAGACCGGCTCCTCGGGGTTCATGGGCCCCATCGGGACCGGCGTCGTGCGACGCCCGTCCGGCGCCGCGTCCGGCGTCGGAGAAGGTAAGGGGACGGCGCCGCCCGGAGACGGCGTCGGAACCCCACCGCCGGCCGGAACCGGCAGCGGAGAACCGGCGCCGCGCGGGGGCGGCGTCGGGGGTAACCCCGATGGCAACGGCGCCGGGGAGGCCGGAAGACCAGCCGGCGCCGATCCCGAAGGCCCCTGCGGCGCCGGGGTCGGAGCCGTCGGCGGCGCCGGGGCCGGAGCACCCGACGGCGCCGAGGCAGGGACACCCGAACCGCTAGGGCCCCCAGACGGTAGCACTGGGCCCGAAGGCGCCGTAGGCCCCGTCGGAGAAGCGAGCGCCCTCATGGCCATGAGGAACGCCTCGATCTCCTCAGGCGTCGCGCCATGCCCAGGGACCGGAGGGTATGAGGCAGGCCGCGCCGGCGACTCTCGCGGAGCCGCGGGGTTGGGGTCACCCGAGCCCCCGGCCGCATCGCGCGAGCGTCGGGGGGAGTCGGGGGTACGATGACGACGCCCCGACTTCTTGTGCTTTTTACCTGACGAGCCTGACGAGTGGTGTCGACTTCCGGAGCGCCCGGCGCGGCTCCGCGACCGCTCCCTCGAACGCTCTCTCGACCTCCGGCCGGACCGGGACCGCTCCCGGTCCCGACGTGGGGCCGACACCCAGAGCTCCAGTAGCTTGCGGGACCGCTCCCGCCTAGCCTTGTTGGTAAGGGCCCGGCAGTCGACGCAGGAGTCCACGTCGTGGTCAGGGCCCAGACACCGGAGGCAGAGGCGGTGATGGTCTGTGACCGACATCGTGCGCTCACAGTCATCGCAATTCTTAAACCCAGGCATCCTATCAGGCACAGTAGAGGAAAAAACAATCGAAAAACTTGGTCAAAGACAGGAGTACTGCTCTTCAGATCTGCGTCCACTGGCGCGGAAAAAAGAAGAACTGACGTCAGCGCGCGGAGGCGGCGTCTATGTACTCCAGCGACGTCATCATGGCGCACGACGCCGACGACGGACGCGGAGCCGCAGGGGACGCCTGCAGACGACGCCTACCGACGCGCAGGGGTACTGCTACGCAAAAGTTTCCGGATCCAGACTGACGCCTGGGGATATTCTAAGGTAAGGAATCTAACACTAACGTGTTTCTTTCAGATTGAGCTGCCACCACTGCTAGACATTTTGTCACCCCAAAAGGTAGAACTTTGAACCTGTACTGAGGACCACTTACCACAAACCTGAGGTATTGACGATGTGCTGGGTGAATCAGTATATGAAAGTATTCGTCTTTCAGATCGAGCACCGTCATGAAGTCGCCTTCTTATAGCAGTGGTATTACATCCTGTAGTGTCACCATGTGAAAGTGTTCCTACAGAATGTAAAGACGGAGCTGTTGTGGATCTAGTATTCGGCCTTAGTGACCCATCTTTTTTAGGTATCAAAACGTTAAGTGAGTACACCCCCTTTCCTTCATATGTGTGTGTGGGACAGGCTCTACGGTACCTTTTGACAAGAGCTTTAACCACCACTTTGAGAAGGTTAAGATGCTGAGTGTTTGTCTGCGAGAAGGAATGTTGGTGGCCAGGAGATGAGTGATCAGTTGCAGATAATGGATAGTAACTACTGGTCTGATGTCATCTCTAGCAACAGGCGGTAAAAATGCTGTTGCCTACCTCGACAGGTGTAAGAGGGAGGTGGGGGTGAGCTTTAGATAAAGAAATGTGTGGAGAGTCATTGTTTGGCAGGTGTTTCTCTTCCCCTACTCTTCTGTTTGAAACCTCCTCTGTAATAGCTTTGACTGCTTGCGGATATTGGTGCTGCTACTTTTGATATGTCTGGGTGTCAAGAGGTGGTGGTTTTAAAAGCTTCTCTGTCCTGATAACTACGAAAAGACTGCTGGTGTGGTGTAGCTGACTGCAGAGCTCCCATGGATTATTGCTGTCTCTGTGCCTTCCTTAATATTCTCTAGCAGAGAGACCATCTCTGGGCTGAAGATATGGTTCCCATCAAACGCGATATTAAAGTGGTGTTGATGCATCTCAGGCTTGAACCCAGAGATGCGTTGCCAGGCATACCTACGTAGGAGAATGGAGAAATGCATTTCTCTCAAAGCAGTGTTGGCGCTATCTCGGTGCGCAGCGTATGGGTGTACTGGACATCTTTCTACCCACTGTGACTATTCTTCCCCCCTCTTTCAATATTGCTCTGATAGATGTTGGAACAGCTCTTTCATATCATCCCAAATGGCTCGGTTATATTGGGATAGTAACCCAGCTGAGTTAGCAACGCGCCAATAATCAGCATGGCCCGCTGCAACCTTTTTACCTGCCGCATCTATGCACTTGCTTCCCTTATCAGGAGGAGGCACATCTCCAGTACTTTGAGAAGCCCGCTCTCTTCTTTGAGGTTCTTACAACTAGGAAGACAGCTGTTGGGTGCCCCCTGATAAAGCTGGTCAGTGAGGGAAGGTTTGTACTTCCTCTCAATGCGTGGCATAGGACTCTAGTAGACTAGGTCTTTAAAGATTTCTGTAGAGACTTTAAGGATAAACCCTATCATGGATAGGTATTTAACAGAGCACAAGTTCTTAGAAAGTGTCTCAACTAGAAAATCTGTTTCTTCCTCCACAGTGTGCATTTCTACTTTATGATATTCAGCAGCTCGCTGAATGACACTTTGGTAGGAGGAGGTATCACCCAGAGGTGATGCCTTAGCTGGTACTGGGACTTCCATGTCTGGATTTTGCATTACGACATTGTATGCATCCCAAGGATCAGTGTGAAAAAGTGCCCACTTTCTGCCTGGCTGCCCCCACTTTTTTTGCTGAATTGCTGATGTGCTTTTACTGAGTGTGCCCTGGGCTCTACTAATCAGGTACCCAGGGCCTATGTTCTTTCCCCAAAACTGCAATGAAGCCTAAACCCAATTGGCATCTCTGGCCACAGGTCAGCCACAGGTCAGCTCTTGGTAAATGGTACCACAGGTACCCCCGGCACTGTGACCAGAGAAGGCCTATAAGGGCTGCAGCACTTATTGTGCCACCCTTAGAGGTCATGTACCATTACACTCACACCATGCCTTTGTAGGCTGCGTGTTTTGGTGCAGAACAAAGTGAAAAGTCGACATGGCACACATCTCTATGTGCCTTGCCTACAACCCACTGCCCTGGCATAGATCAGTCACCCCTCTAGCTGGGTGCACTATACCAGTGGAGAGGGTACATGTGCATGAGCCCTGTACTCCTACAGTGTCTAAGTCCATTCTTAGATTTTGTAAGTGCAGTGCTGCCATTACGAGTATATGGTGCTGGAGGTTTGTCACTACGAACTCCACAGCACCATAATGGCTAAACTGAAAAGTTTGGTATCAAACTTCTAAGCACATTAAACCCACACTGATGCCAGTGTGGGATTTAATGAAAAATGCACACAGAGGGCATCTTAGAGATGACCCCTGAAACTAACCCACCACTAGTGTCCAGGCTGAGTGGCTGCTTTCAGCTGCCACCACCAGATATGATTTGGACCCCTGGGTCGAGAGCCTGCTGCTCTCCGGGGCCTGAAATAATGCACATCCTGGGACGAGGTGCCAAGCCTCCTCCCCCAGGATGGGCAGAGTTCATGAAGGGGAAGCTTCAAAGGCTTGCCGCCTTTGGGAGCTTCCCTATGCTACTTGCTGCTCCCAGCAACTGGTCTACACTGTTTCTGACCCCCAGTTTGTGTGTGTGTGTGTGTGTGGGGGAAAGGGGGGGAGGAGGGAGGGAGAGACGCCTCGGGAAAAAGAAGTGAGGAAGAGAGGTGTGCCCACCTCTACCAACTCCACCCTTCAGGTAGGGGATGCGAGGTAAAGCACAACTCCCAGTCCCCGCCATCTTGCAGATGGGGAGTCAGCAAACCAGGGACAGGCTCATGCCCTCCTCCCACTGGAGGGTGGCATATTAGGCGGTCCCTACCTTTTACCTACCTGTAACGCCCCTGCATCTATTAGAAGAAGAAGGAGGACCGAACAGCCGTTCAGAAACGAACAAGAGGAAGATGCCCACTGATTTGGCCCCAGCCCTACCAGCCTATCTCCACCTCGAACCTGCTACTGCCAAATCCCGGTGTGTCTTTCAGCCAGCAACCTCGAAAACCCCGGAGGACCTGCCTGCCTTCAAGCCCAAAGACTTGGTCTCCCGTGAACACAGGATGTGTTCATCTACAACCTCTGGCCCGGCCAGAAACTGTGACTCCGGAACACTCTGCACCGGCCGTCAACGGCCCAAGCTCAAGTGGGCAAACACCACGAGAAGGTCCTCCGGCAATCCTGACCCGAGATCCGGTGACCCCTGACCTGCCTCAAGCCTCCAGCCTACACCTGCAGCCTAAATCCGGAAGGTCCCTCCACCGTGACCAGGAGCTGGTAAGAACATCCAACCCCAAAAGGCACCCCAGCATCCGATGTCCCACAGCCTTGGGTAGCCAAACCGATGGTGCCTAACCAACCCCCAACTTACCTCTCGAAGTGGTGGTCGCACCCAGAAGACCTTTGTCCCCAAGCCTCCAGTGCTTTTGTAAACCGCAGATTGCCCATTGAAAGCTACGGGGCTTCCGACGCCAAAACACCACTCTGCTCCCAGTCGCCCCAGTGCTGCTGAGAATGCAACTTTTGTGCTGGCCTAAACCCTCATTTGCCCTTAGCTTAAGTCCAGGAGCTTTGCTCCCACAACCCAGAGGCCTGCTTGTCAGCAGACACGAACTGGGGGCTCCCTATCCCCCAATGGATAACATTGGGCTTCAGCATCTGCACCCGGTCGCCCTAGTGCCGCTGAGGGTGTAACTAGAGTGCATCCTTGATCCAAGGGAACCCCTGAGTCTACCCCCAGAACCTCAACTCCCACTACTGAATACTTACCTCAAAACCGATAAGACTATTTTCCTCCATAGGATAACATTGACTCTTTTTCTGTGAAAAGTGTGGAGTTTGAAAACCTAAAGCAATTCTTTAAAATCGTACTGTTTAACAAAAACGATTTTACTTACCTGTTTACAGGAAATGTCCCAGAGTAGTATCCAGGTATACTACTCTGTGTAAGAAAAGTAATCTCAAAAGTAACATACCAGTAATCTTACTGGAAATCTCAAAGTATATGTGCTGTACTCTGAAAAGCATTGCATTATCAGTAACACTACTGTAATCAAATCAAAGTACATTTACAATTGCAATTCAAACTGTGTTACAATCTGTATATTTACTGCAAAGTACTTATTACTTACCTGTGTCAGTCT